>NC_138582.1:40289676-41539676 GCF_964289735.1 Phaethon aethereus | reverse complement strand
GGTAACTACAGGCAGGGAGGAATCCACCTCCTAACATCATGATGAGAATGTACTGCCTTACAAACAGTAGGCTATATTCCCCTTTTCTGTTATTTCCCTCAGTAACTAAATCTAAAGAAAAAAAAATTAAATCACAATGTTCTCCATTTAAAAAAACATTTCCATTCACTTCCTCGGTTGGTATTTCCAATGTTGAAAAGCTTTTTCAAGACGAAATACCAGCTGGCAAACAGAAATGCCTAAAATAATATAGCACTTCTTCACTGCATAATTTCTGTAGTTTGTTATATATATATCCTCTCCGTGTACATAGCTAATCCAGTAACTGTCCTTAACAAAAAGATACGCTTTCAGCTTCTTGACAGGTAGGCATAGAGTAGATTCACTTCAGTGTTGCAGCAGCTATTGATAATACACATTGCCATATTCAAGGCACTTAAGATTTTAAATGGCCAATACATCACTGCACAATTTAATAAACAGTGCTACTCTGGCACACACACATCTTGGGTACATTACTTTTATCTATTTGCCAATTTTATCTATTTGCCAGTCGTGATTGGAAAAGACAAAGTATGAGCCTTCAAAGGAACAATGAAACAATCTGAAGGACGGCATGGATCTTCATAAATAAAGTTCCAAAGCTTTTATCACTCCTTTAGTATTTACTCTGAGCTATAGAAACTAAAATGCAACACTAATAATAATATACCTAAAACAAAAATTTTGGTTTAAACAGTTCTTGATTCCTTCTTTACAAACCATGTCTTTATTTTAAGGAATTACAATAGAGTTTATAATTTGTACTGCTTGACCACTTTACAAAGATACAAAATACAGCCTCTGACTAAACAACTAGCACAAGATTTTATGACCCCCCACAATAATGAGTACCTTATTTCCAGTTTTGTACATTATTCTCCTAAAGCTCTCCAAAAGTATTTTTATATCTTCTTAAGCATGAAATGTATAAAACTTTTCAGTTTTCATGACGATTAACTGAGAATTGTTACTTTCTTGTATATTGTGCATAGTCTTAGTGTTATTTTTTATATGGACAACACATTAAAGACTAATTATCATAGCTGTCTAAAAGTGACTCTTGATCAGAGAGGTTTTATCAGTTTAATAGTCAAAAAGGAAATTAAAGTGCATACCTGCAGAAACTGGTTACACTAATTTATGGTGCAATCACCATGTGTTACATGGCATTACAAGATTTAATTACCTAGTAAAATACAAAATCTGAAAAGCATTCAGTTTATGGGAATGTAAAGCTCTTATCTGCTTCAGCAAACGTGGCATTCTGGTCATGATACTTAGGTACCATGATGTAGTCTCTGCAGTAGAAACCACCGAGCACTTAACAAATAAGTTGACTGGTCACTGTCTTTTGGACAGCAAAGCCAAAGCTGTGCAGACCAAGTAACCTTAATGTCTCCTTGCGTAGTGTTTGTCTCTCACAATGTTTGGTAATGACGCCGCTGCTCTTGACAAGCCCAGAGCATCCTAGAACACCTACCCACACCCAGCTGGTTTTGTGGGCAAGTAGATAACAACCTGCCAGAGACATCAACGTTGCAACCTCAAGTCTCTCTTTCCTGTTAGCGATCTCAGAAGTTAACAGTGGAGGGCCCTGCACCCTCCATCTCCCATTAAACAGTACAGATCCAAAAGACCAGCCAACTGCTTAAACATCCAACCAGTTTTCTTTCTTGAAAATAGGCCTTTTTACCATAGAGTAAATTCTGTATGGCAAATACAGAGCATACTGTAAACAGTACCGGGATAAGACTACTTCAGCATTGTGTCATACATTTCAAGACAAGGAAAACACCATCAGGTCAATTAAAGGATCATTCTAGCACTCTGTAGGATTCTGGAAGCAGAAATTAATACAAATTAATAACCTGAAGCTCTTTGCTCTGCATTCTGGCAGGAAACCAAGTTAGACCTTGTCTTTCTGCCCAAAGCACAAGAAATTCTTCTTTTTTTTTCTCCTGATGAATGACCACCAAAGGGCAGCCTAAAAGGAGGCCCTGACCCTCGCTGGGTAGAAAATAGATATCGCAACACAAGCTTTTGTAAAGATAGGAGAAACAGCAGTTCCCCACATAATCCTAAGAACTGTTAAGCACTTTAAGATGGGAGCTTACAGATGTCACACTTGCTCAATATCTTCCAAAATAACATTATCAAACTGAAGGTTGCCTGCTAACTAAGAGAACTACCTTGTTTTAGAAGAACAAAGCTTCACTAAGCAGCTGATTATGCAAGTTTCTGTTCGCATTTCCAGGAAGGCAAGAGAAGGCCACACTTGGCAAAAATGAAATCTGTTCATATATAGTGTTTTCCTTCTGCTGATAGCTAGAGATGCACTTATACATATATTGTATTTTTTAAAAATAGTGGTTGATTAAAGAATATTTGTTCATAATTACGCTAGAAAAATACAGTTACTTAGGTAGAAAAAAATACAAAATACACATCACCCATTCACATTATCTACAGTTGATAACATAGGGACATGTTCTATGCCTAAAGCAGCTAACATTACAACTGCATACTGATTTTCAAAGTCGGTTGTGTGCATGTGTTTGTAAATATCTCACATGTCGCTTCCCAGATAAAGGCCTGGGAAGTATTTCCCAGATGTAGAATCGCAGATCTTGTGCCTGAGCATGGTCGGGCAGGTTTTGCATGTATAATATAAGCATGGCAAAAACATCTGCACATTCCTGTTTGAAAATCCAGACCTATGGATCTTTGGCTGACAAGATTTGTGTTTTCAAACTTGCAGCCAGAAAAACAGTACATATCAGTGCTGTATCAGTATGAAACAAAACATGGCTTTTTTTTTTTCCTTCTTTTTTTTTTTTTCCTTTTTTTAAATCAAGTCCTCTGTGATCGCAGAATGTCATCCTTATCTCTTCTAATCCTTACAATACTTGTATTCTTGGTATGCTGGATAAATTAATCTTATTTGCATACTCCAGAGGGGTTAAAGCTCCTCTGCTCTGCACGTCAGAAGGAATCCCTTAAATAGCAGGAAGGGTGCGTCTCTGTTGTGCTGTTAACTCCGGATGCCACACATCCACGATGAATATCAGGCGATAGTTTTCAGCATCCTGCCATACTTCATGTTCGAAAGAGTCATCAAAAATAAGAACTTTCCCTTCTTCCCAGGTTCTGAAACACAAAAAAGAACATGCTTTAGTGCAGTATTTGAAGTGCCATGGAGCAGGCAAGCTATATATCAGCTCTGAAGATGCCTTTGACACACGAGAAGGATTTAAACAGTATATATTGTACAGTCAGGATTTCACTACCTAATATAAAGAAATTGGAGTATCAGAGTTTTAACTGAAAGAAACTACAGAAAGGTCAATCTAATGGACGTTCCTATTATTGAGAGATTGTTTTCCCTCAATCTGCATAGTTATGCCCTCATACACATTCAGACATTCATAATAGTTGTTATTTATATACTTTTAATGAGTTGAGTCCAATAAGCAGGGAGCAGGTATAATGCTGGTGTAGTAATCAACTTTTCTCCTTTTCTAATCAGACACATATGTAATGACTGATGGAAACTGAGGGAATGGCCAGTGATATGGCCATATGGTTTGAAAATAAACTACATTAAATCACTCTGCTTTTTCTAAAAATCAGAAAAACAGAATTAGGCCCTGATCATGCCTAAAATTTCAGGGATGTTAACAGTCTTGTCCCACAAATCCATTCAAAGCACTGAGTCCAAGGATTTTTCTTCAGAGGAAATTTGCAATGCCATAGTATACACTGGGTTAACTATATGGTTAGAGCTGAACTGGAGGGATGAGACCACATAACTTAAAGCAGTACTTGGCAAGCAGAAGGGCTTAGGCAGAGCAGATCACTGAACAGATGTACATACCCTGGGTGAGCGTTCATTACAGCATGAGAGAGACAGGTTTTAATAGTGGTACTTTTCCAAGACAGGCACAAAAAGGGATACACACAACTTATTCAAAGTGGCTTGGTTTTGAGCACCTCTAGGATTTGAAAAATTAACAAAATTACCAGATTTAAAAGCAATGGAAGAGGCAGTGTAGAAGGGAGACATTGTCAGAAGAATCAGTGTTCCTGTCAATTTTATGAAGTATAGAATCACATATTTAGGTAGAAATTAACCTTGTAAGGGCATCTGGTCCAAGCCTCTGCTTAGAGCAAGACTCATTGCAAAGTTAGATCCAACTTCGAGGTTGGATGAGATCTCAGGTTCTTGATATAGTGGATTTTTTAATATGTGCAACCACAGACATTCCACCATCTCTTCCTGTGTTTCACGAACCTCACCGTGAAAATTTCCTTCTATCTAGATAGAATTCCCTTCACTGTCACTTGTGTCCATTACCTCTCATTCTATAACTGCACACCTCTGAAAAGAATCTGGCTCTGTCTTCTGCACAGTCACCCATTAGTAGTTGAAGACAACTAGGCTCCCCTTTAGCCTTCTCTTTTTCAGACTCCAAACCAGCTCTCTGAGCTTCTCCTTATGTGTTACACGCTCCAGTCTCCTAGTAATATTTTTCATCCTCCACTGGAGTCCCTCTAGTTTATCAATGACTTTTTTTGTGCTGAAGAACGCCAAACTGGACACAGTACTCCAGAGGCAGTGTCCTGAGTTCAGAAAAGAGGGAAAAAATTGCTCCTCTCAAACTGCTTCCTACACACTTACTAACACAGTCCAGTACACAGCTAGCCTTCATCAAGTCACATCAAGAGCACGTTATGACTCACGTTCAACTTGTCCCCTAGGACCTTTAAGTTCTTTTCTGCAAAGCTGCTTTCTATGCAGTCATCACCCAGACTGTACTGTTGCAAGGTGTTGATCTGTTGTTATCACTTGCAGGGCTTTGCATTTGCCTTTGTTGAACTTTGTGAAGTTTCAGCTGGCACGCTTCTCCAGCATGCTGCGATCTGGATTCACAATTCTGAGAAAAGGTTTAATGCCTGGATAAATGCAGTCCTGATACTGCAAAAAATCAGCAACTGATCAGTGACCTCTAGTGATAATGTCACAACATGCCAAAAAGTCATTGTGCTAGTCATTTGTTGCTGCCTCTCAGATCTCAGTCTTACCCACTGCATTTAGACACAGTAGCTGATTATGTGTATACATGGTTTGTCTATTGTAAAGTCAGACAAACTTATTTTGCATTGCAGCAGGACAAAAGCATGCACCTGATTATACCTCTTCAGGTGAGACTGGATGAACAACAGTCAGTCAAGTCAATAATGGTCAAAGAATGGTCAAAGCCATGCTACAATGACCACATAATCAAGTTTTTTAACAGAATCCCTTAGGAGCTGAAGCAGTCCAAGAGGATGGATGCCCTAAAAGAGAATTAAGAACTATAAACAATAGCGATAGTAAGGAACCAAAGGTCTTGCCATCAAAGATGGAAATACATTGCTTAGGTTATTCAGTTGTGTTCATTCACAGAGAAAACAATTTTCTTTTTTCAAAAATAGGGTGAAAATGAGATTTAGACTCCCAAGTCATTTTGGTATTTTTAACTTTTAGTTCGATAAAAGAAAAAATTAACCATCAAAATTTATGGGATTGTGCTGTAATGTTCTGAAGATAAATGGCAATTGAAATGCGATCATTTCAACTGAAATGATCACCTAAACGTATATTAAGCAAGAGTAGATAAACCAGAAAGCATAACACTAAAAAATTCACACTGGCTTGCACACAGACATCAGCCTTGAAGGCCCAGATAATGAGCCTTTTGCAGGTTTCAGCTATAATCATGTGTTTTTTCTGCTACCACATCAGTTATCTGACAACAAAAATGTTTTATGCCATACAGACCAGCAGTCTCTGCTACCGCACTACAGTTACATTGGTATTATTCAAGTCAACGGGAGTCAACCACTTGCAATGCTATCATGTGGTAAAACATCAAGCCGACTTTGGGGGTTTTTTGGGGTGTGGGAGTTTTTTTGGGGGGTTGTTTGGGGGGTGGAGGATTTGTTTTTGTTTTGGGGGTATTTTGGTCTTGGCTTTTTTTTTTGTTGTTAGGGGTGGTTGTTGGGTTTTGGGGGTTGTTTCTTTGGGTTTGTGGTATTTTATTTTATTTTATTTTATTTAAATTAAACCAAGCCTGAAAAATTCTTCCCTTAATAGACTGAAAGTGCAGCTCAGTTAAGGACAATAAAAACTCCAAGCACCCAGATGAAGTAGCTTCAGAGGTTAAAACCCAGGACCTACAATTTGCATCATAATGGGATGGGCTGTTTTGCACAAGAAAGAAAAAGTCATGAAGTTGACAGAACTATTAGCCACTTTTGAGCAGATTACAAACCCCACCATTAGCATGCAAATAAATATTTTCTAGACGCCTTCATGGTGTGAGAAACACCTCACAGTGGGACCACAAGGACAGTATTATTCTGGTCTGCTACCAAGGCACTTTGGGGTAGTTTCTGTACTGCTGTACGGCTCTAGCGTCACTTGTTGCAGGTGGGTTCTCGGACTCGTTTCTCCATAAGGCTGTAATTCTGCACCTTCATTTCAAGACGTGATTACTTTGTCCAACAGAGATATTCTATTTTGTTAACTAGATATTATTTACCTACCTCTTTTTGTGCATTGTGCTCTTTACAGAGCTGGGACTGCAAAATGGCCCAACAACCTAATGTTACTCTAGCTGTACTGAATAACAACGAGGTGTACCAGCTCCTAGCAGCTGCAGAAAGCCTCTTCTGCAAGTGACGGAGTAAAAGACAGTACTAGACAGAGCTGAGTTGCCTGTCCATCAAGGGGTGGGTTGCATTGTAACATTGACCCTCTAAACACCCACACTGGGTGGCACAGAGGTAACCAGGCACAAAATCGTCATTGTTTCCCCTCTCTCTCTCATGTACGTAGCAGTGTTTACTACTAGTTTACCACGGCTCTGAACCGCCAGGAGGGGAGGAACTGAAAATGCCCAAGGTAGGATTTCCTCATGGCACCATTCAGTTCCACAATAGTTCACCCACCTCCCCTTTCATGGGGGAATGAATGTAAAAAAGCCCCATTTCATTGCCATCACTAGAAAATCCTGTCTTTGATTCTGAATGTATGGCACTCGCGAAAAGCAACTAAGTTAACGCATTCCAGCACAGGCTGTAGTCAGCTCTTGCACGTTTTACATTTCAAATGAGTGAGTCTAATGCATAAGACTGAGCCAGGTTCAGGAGCCTGGACACTGGAGTGCTCTGTCTGCAGCGTACCAGCAGCAACAGGCCGTTTCTCTACTCTTGACTTTGATGGAGTGTTGCTACCAAGGAGGAGGTCAGTAAGTTCATTTTCCACAGGACTATCCCTTCTGTTCAGATTAAGACAAAGAAGGGTGCCAGCCCTAATAATGGGTGGGGTGAGCTGTGGACACCTGCTCCTTTGGAACCAGATCAAAACCACCACTTTGTTCACACAGGCCACTAAAGGGCCACCTAATGGTAATGCCTTTCAGTCACCACTGATCTGAATTCACAACAACAACCTAAAGCGAAAAGACCCCACATCTCCCTAGTAGTCCTCTAAGCCCACTGGCTACCTCTCCCTCCACCCACACGTCTATCTTAAACTTACTTTGGATATTGGATTTGGATATGGCATGCTGGAAGCCAACATGTTCATTACTATCTAGATGTAGGTAGTGTTGATTGTAACATGGATTGACAGATTATTAAACAAACTGGCAAGAGTCCTAACATTTCTATAGTGACATTTTTTAGTATTAACAATTTAATATTCCTATCCTCAAAAATTCTAAAAATGTCTTGCTGTAGCTGTTTTTAAATGTTCTGAAAAAAAAAAATCTTTGCTACATATTGCAGTCATGCAGACAGGCATGGCATTTCATTTCTCAATATGAAATATATCTGTGCATGAATACTATGAAAACAATTCAAAATTAATGCTTGTTGCACTCAGATGCTACAGATAACGCACAGAATCCTCCAAAAATATACATACAGATATTAAGCATCATTAGAATTCTACATAAGTCTCAGAAAATTAAGTCTGTAAGAAAAAAGCAATATAGTTAATAACATATTCTTCTGTCTCTGTTTAATAATATCATGTAAAAACCTATCACATTTTCTCATATTTCCCAGGGGAGTGTATGCCCTGATTGTTAATGTCTAGCTATTGCATTTTATGTTGTTTTTTTTGCACCAAGTGGAGACAGAACTAGTCTCCAACTCAGCCTAATTTTTCCCCGAGGGGTAAGAATTCTTACTTAAAATGCACTTTAAAGAAATCTGCTACCTGTGTAACTCATTGGGCCAAACATTTCATAGATGTGTTCACCTTCAAATCAACTCAATTGGAATATTTTTAGCTGAATTAGAATAATATCAGCTAGGAAGAAAGCTTCTGCCAGAAATACAAGAGTATTCTGTCATGGTGTTGAAAATGGAGGTACAGATTAGTCTCAGCTTTTGCTGAATAATCAATGAATTCTAAGCCCCACAAAAATCAAAACAAATAGAGGAACTCTGTTGGCAACTGTATTAGACTGGCATTGTAAAAGTAAATACAGAGTGTCCATGGACTAAACCCACTGTTATTCTCATGCTATAGCACAGAACAGCAGCTTTGTCTCCAGAGAGTCTTCTGGCATTGTTTGACAATTGATACTTATATGTTTGTACCAACAGTTAGGGTGCAAATTGCCTGTTTAATGAAATATATTCAATCTCCTGATCAGTAAAACACACTTTTTTTTTTTTTTAATTACATGCAGTCCCACCCCTTTTTCAGCCTTGAGGAATGTGGGAAAAAACCCCCCAAAACTCCAAACCATACCTGTTCTCTTGGGCACACCGAATTCTGCAGCCTTCCTTAGGTATCACCAAGCCCAAATGCATCCTTAGCCGACAATTGGTGGGCCCTGTGTGGGGCCAGACATGAGTCCCTGGATGCATGATAGAATATTTGATCTGGAAGAAGAGAAAGGCAGCCCTTGAACACATTCAGCTTCACAGCCGTACTGCACAGGACTTCATTACACCTCATCCTTGACGATGGGCCAAAAGTACAATGTCACCTTTTGTTAGAGTCTCAGCAAC
Source organism: Phaethon aethereus (assembly GCF_964289735.1). Lineage (NCBI taxonomy): Eukaryota > Metazoa > Chordata > Aves > Phaethontiformes > Phaethontidae > Phaethon > Phaethon aethereus. The sequence continues at coordinate 41,530,562 of NC_138582.1, read as the reverse complement.
AACTGTGATTTCTCATGTCCTAAAGGTGTTCAATACTACGAAAACCATGTCTTGTGGGGTGTGTGTGTGCATCCAGGTGTGTGCTTGTGTAAAAGTGCATATTTTTTATTTTGTTTAAAAAAAATAATCAGTATTCATATTGCAACCTGCAAATAATTATCTCCTACCTACGAGCAGAAAAATACCTTCTATTTTCCTATGGAAAGACTTACAGACACTCTTATCATTTAAAAGGATGGACCACAGGAGACATAAGGCCTGTGTTAGCCAGACTGACCGGCCTCTTTCAGATGACAACTGGCTTATGAAGGTCACTGTCAGCGTTGGCTAGAGCAACCATGAGATGGTGGAGTTCAGGATCATGAGGGAGAATGACAAAAAGCAGGATTACTACCCACAGCTTCAGGAAAGCAGACCTGGGTTTATTTAGGAATCTGAAAGCTGGGGAAAATCGCATAAGATACAGTGCTGAAGAGAAGAGGCGTCTAGGACAGCTGGTTGATTTTTAAGGATCACCTTGTCCAAGCTCAAGAATGGTTCATCCTCATGTGCAGGAAGCATAGAGCACCAGACAAAACTGAAACACAAAAAGGAAGCACACAAGAGGTGGAAGCAGGGTCAGGTCACCCAGGAAGGGCGTAGAGACACCCTTTGAGCATGCAGGGATGAGGTTAGGAAAGTCAAAGCTCTTCTGGTGTTGCACCTGGACATGGAAGTGAAGGGCAAAAAGAAAGGTTTCTACAAATACATCAGTAATAAAAGGAAGTCTAGCGAAAATGTGCTGCTAAATGTGGCAGATCTGATGACAAAGGACAGGGAAAAGACTGAGGCAGTACATGCCTTTTTTGCCCCAATCTTAACTGGTATGATTGGCCTTCAGGAATCCCAAGCACCTGAGACCAGTGGAAAAGACTGGTGTAAAGTCAACTTACCCTCAGGGGAGAAGGATCAGGTTAGGGAACATTTAAACAAACTCAACAAATTGGACCATGTGTTCTGATGGGATCCACCTATGAGTGCTGAGGGAGCTGGACGATGTTGTGAATCCACACTCAATCTTTGAAAGGTCATGGCAACCAGCAGAAGTCCCTGAGGACTGGTAGAAAGCAAATATTGTTCCTATCATCAAGAAGGGCAAGGAGGAGGATCTGAGGAGCTATAAGCTAGTCAGCCTCACCTTGATCCTTGGGAAGGTGATGGAGCAAATAATCCTGGAAACCGTTTCCAAACACATGAAGGAAAAGAAGGTGACTGGGAGCAGTCAGCATGGGTTTGTGAAGGGCAAATTGTACTTAACCAGCTCTCTATGGCAAGATGTCTAGCTTGGTGGATGAGGGGAGATTAGTGGGTATTGGTTATCTCAACTTTATTAAGGCTTTCAATACTGTCTGCCATAAACATCTTCATTGACAAACTGATGAAATAGAAATTAGGTAAGTTGACAGTGAGGTGTATTGAAAACTGGAAGTTCAGCCAGGCTCAAAGTGTTGTGATCAGAGGCACAAAGTCCAGCTGGAAGCCACTCATCAAAGGTGTACCCCAGGGCTCAATATTAAGTCCAACACTGTTTAATAGCTTCACAAATGACTTAGATGATGGGACAGAGTGCATCCCCCTCAGCAAGTTTGCAGATGATAGAAAATTGGACAGAAATGGCTGATACACTAATTTATTTTTTTTTGCTGCCATTCATGGGGACCTTGCCAGGCTGGAGAAAGCAGCAAACAGGAATATTATGATGTTCAACAAACAGAAGTGCAAAGTTCTGCACGGGGGAGGAATACCCCATGTATCAATACAAGCTAGTGGACAACTGTCTGGAAAACAACTTCCCAGAAAAAGACTGTGGGATGCTTATAGACAACAATTTAAGCATGAGCCAGCAATGTGTCCTCGCAGCAAAGATGACCAGCAGCCTCCAGGGATGCATTAGGGGGAGCTTTGGCAGCAGGTTGAGGAAGGTTACCCTTCCCCTCTACTCAGAGTTGTTGACACGTCTTGAGTGCTGGGTCCAGTTCTGTGCTACCTACTATGAGAGAGACATGGACATACGGGAACAAGTCTAGTGAAGAGCTATAAAGGTGATCAAGAGATTGGAGCCTCTGACATACAAAAGGAAGCTGAAAGAGCTGGGATTGCTCAGCCTGCAGAACAGAAGGCTCAGGGGGATCTTATCAATGTATATAAATATCTGATAGGAGAAGTGAAGAAGATGGAGGCAGGCTCTTCTCAACAGTATCCAGTGAAAGGCAAAGAGGCAATGGACATAGATAGAAATACAGGAAACTCCATTTAAACATAAGAAAACACATTTTTCCTGTACACTGGAACAGGTTGCCCAGAGAGGCTGTACAGTCTCTATTCCTAGAGGCATTCAAAACCTGACTGGACACAGTCCAGAGTTCATCATGCTTTGAGCAAGGGGTTGGACTAGGTAATCTCCAGGCGTCCCTTCCCATTTCAACCCTTCTGCAATTCTACAACAACCCAACGAACAGGAAGTGTGAATAATGCATGACAGTGGTGAGAAGCATCTTTTCAACTGAGACAGCTGCACATCAGGCTGGGATAGAGTAACTAGGGATAGGGTTTAAGGCGTTGCTTGCTCTCCAACTGTAACAAAATCAGAAGATGACAGTGTGTGTCTAATGCCTTAGCCATTCCCACTATCTGAGTTTTCAGCTTAACAGCAGTTTCTTATGGCAGCAAGTGGTAAGCTCCAGTGGCTGTCATGAACACAGATGCTCCAACCCATCATCTCTGCTACATCAAGATGCATTAACTTGATTGCCCTCTCAGACTCTAATGCACTGCAAATAACTGGCTATGCAGGATAGCTACTAATATCCCAGAAAAACACTTTTTTGAATGCTAATATACCAGGACTGCAGAATGATTACTCTCCTGTATTTTATCTGACCACACAGATCAGTCTAGGTATGTATGTGTTGTCCTCGAGTACTAGAAAGAATTGTGAACTACCGACCAGTTATAGTACGATTGTAAAGTAAAACTCCAAAGAGTTAAGAAATGCCCAGAATTAAACCTACCTGTGCTACTTTTAGTTTACTGCTATTTTAGAAGAATTACATAATTTTAGTAATATGATCACTTGCTATTGTTCTATATAGTCTTTCAGCAGCACTGAGCAAGGTAGTTGATTATTTTACATTTCTTTTATCTTTGTCAATACACAAGGTGACCAAAGCATCCAAATGGTCTATCTACCACAGAATTCCTAATTTCCTTATTGTGTATGTTCCCATTGCTTCCAAGTGCTTCAGTATGTGAATAGAGATTAGGTGATATTTTAAATTTAATTTACCAGTAAGAATCTGAGGCATGGCTAGCATAAGACCAAAATTGTCCTAGGCATCCCCTAATATTGGATGTAAAACTTCGGAATTCTAGAGCATAATTTTTCAGACTATTTTACATTTTATATGTTCAAAACTCACGACTACAGCTATAGCTGTGCATATGCAATGCTTCCACAAACCACATCCTGGTGATAACGTGTGGGATACCAAAAAAATATGAACAAAATAGTAGCTCTCAAAGAGAATTTGCTCTCTGGGATAGATCCATCCTGGCTATGGATGCCACAGAAAGCAGTTTTCTTGCTGTTAGCCACACTGAGCATGATGACCCCTCTCATAAGTTATATCCACTACAACCAGCTTTTACAACAAATCAATGAAACAATAGCCTTGTTCATTCCCACAACATGAGCTGTCTAGTGCGCTTCTGCACATCAAAAGCAAGAGTCTGGTGAAAAAGCTGAATACCTTCTCTCAAGGCTCTGAGTTAGGATTATGCTAGCACTATGTTTTCCAACTTTTCCAGGCTATTCTCATGTAGTCATTACAGATAAAATATAATGACTTAAAAGAAGAAAAAAAAAGAATAATGAAAAATTCTGTCCTGCAGAATTCTGTCCTACAGAATCACAGATGTCCTACAGATACCTGTGTTGGGCCATTCATTCAGATGTGTATGTATTGATCCTTACCATATATGTCTACTGCATGATTTAATGAGGTTAATTTGTGTAGCAGAGTCATCAGTGTAGACCAAGCACTTGAAACAAAGTTTGTTGGCACCCAAGGCCACAGCTCATGGATGTAAAATTTCCTTCCTTTACCTTTAGGAAAGAAGCCTGTGACAGCAGTACTGTTGTTTGGCTTCCATGAGGCGATTCTCCTTCTGTCTAACACAGCCAGGCTGGGGTGGATGGGTGAAGTTTATCACAGTGAAAATCCGGCTCACTGAATTAGTCTTGTAGTTAGGTTCAGACCAGAAAAAAAATTAGCTTAGAAAGGACCTAATCCAACCTCCTGCTCAAAGCAGGGTTAGGTGTGAGTCAGATCAGGTCACCTGGGGCTGAGGTTTAGTAAATTATTACTTATTGGTTGACCCATAGCAAATAACTGCTTACCTACTACAAGCTCCCAGCGAGCACAAGGTAAAATGGCTCAACTAAAGATTCCATCAAAAGGTTTCAGCTGACATATTTCACCTTGTATTTGCTGAGGGCTAAAATTGGGCATATTTTTACTGTTAACTTCATTGTGTGCTTGATGCATGATTAAATATACCAAGGTCAGGCATCCCTTTATACGTGTTCCTCAAAATCATCTGCTCCCAGCGTTAGGAATTTGCAAAACTGAATAAATTTGCCAGGTACCTGCCCTCTTCTGCAGCCAGTAGCTTCTGGGAATCTTTCCAATAAAGCGCATGTTTTCGGAACACTTTTACAAGCATTCTCATTTTTTCTTCCTAATGAAAATAATGGATAGAGTATTGGTAAGAACAGTGAACGAACATTTCCTTGTTTTCTGCTTTGCAGAAGAACAACAAAGCTGTCAAAGAGCTTACACTGAAAGACAGGTAAATATTATTATTCCCATTTTACAGATTATGAAACAGAAGTATTAACACATTGCAATATCAGAGCAGCCTGCAACATCTTTGCTTTTACATTATTTGTGAAGAGCAGGCTTTCTACCACTTTTTAAACATGATTCTAAAAGTATAATCATTGATGAGGCTGCATAGAAAAAGAAGATGAAAAATGCCACCAACATCTTATCATTTCAACACCAGATTATGTTTTGATATAAGTTGCTTTTAATATTTTATTTTACAGTACTCTTTCGTATTATAAGAATTTAAGGTCATTCCAATAGTTGGGCCTCGCACTGCACAGCTCAGGGACAGGGCAGCAGGCTTATAAAGCACATATTCTTTTGCTCATGCTATTTCTGAATGATAGATTTCACCTAGCTGACAACACAATATTGAGGATGTGCCCTCTCCCATGTTCCCATCTTCCCTCAGGCTGATCTGTACTATGAATTACCACGCAAAATGTTGGCAGCCTTGCCAGAAGAGGAGTGTTACCCTCAAAGGAGGTCTTAGAAGTGCTTGGGGACAACATGGTTTAGAATAAAGAACTCTTGTTCACTGTCGCATGGGTCCCAGACACTATTTTACTAGCTCCCTTCTTCTGCAGATTCAGTGATTACAAAAACGGTTCTGGACAAAACAGTGTTGCTACACTATATTACCTGAGAAAGTCAAATTGGGGCAAGGGAAGAAATACAAAATGTTTTACCTTGTTGCCATAAGGTAAACTGGCTCCAGTCTCCTTTTTCTCGTAGATTCTCATCTTCAGGCAGGAAGAGGCTTCTTTTTTTATCCATCACAGCAAGCCCCTCATCCCGAATGAGCTTCCAATTTTTTTCTAAGGACTGTTGTGAGAGCCATGTTACTGCACTGAGAACTTACTTTGTTTAGCTTTAGTACCATTTTTATTTTTCCCTGACATTATTAACTTTTCTTTAATATAAAAGCACTAAAAAAGTGTTCATCATCATTATCAAGTTTCTGTATATTCAATTCCCTTCTGACACATTAAGGCAGGAAAAACAACTTTCACAGCATTCTTCAGATTCAATTACATTGGGGTCGTAAAATTTCAATAATCCCCAGCCTCTTTGCAGACTAGGCCTCACTTTGACTTGTTTTTTGATTAGCCTAAGTGCTCTTTAACAGATCATTTCATATTGCAATCTAAGGAGAGTATTGATCTTCTTAAAGACAGCACATGTTACCTGGAGCACTCCTGCGACTAGAAAACCACTCGCGTAACCTGGAACTCCAGCTGCTGACAGAACATCACAGTTCAAAGAGGACAAATGTAAACAGGCTACTTACGTTGACAGTTATGATTTAAATCCTCAAAAAGGGTTGCAAAGACTCACTTGCACATGCTGATGTTATTGAAAAAGATCAAATACGACTTGAAATGCCAGGTGATGATTTATGGACACAACCACTAAAAATGTGTAAGCTGCCTTGTACTTCATACATACTAAAATCACAAGATTATAGAACTAAAAATTCTGTTCTCTGCTGCCTTGGGACACTATGCTTGTAAAAATCAGATAGATCAGGAAACCTTTTATTCTATCAATAATAAGTAATTTTAATGTTATAGCAATATAAATTAAAAACCCACAATTTAACAATGGACCTGGATAAAAGTGACTTCCATTTGTCAGCTTCTTACTTTACTCACTAAACCTTATTTTGGGTGAATACTTCTACATTTTTCCTTTGTGCTCTTGAACAAAGCATTTCTGTAAGGGATTTTCAATCAATTTCATATCGAAAATAGTGTTCCCACACTGCCTCTTTATATGATGCGTAAAGCTGAGTAAAACTCAAAAGTCTGGGAGACTAGGTGATATAACTGCCCCTTTTTATCCTTAAAACTCCATATGCTTATTAGCCTTCCTCATTTAAATTGAACAGTTGCATTTTCCACTTGAGTTTTTTCAATTAAAAGACAAGCTGATCACACAAAATAGGTTGTACATTGATATATCATAAAAGGCTCAGCAAGCCATGGCTAGAACATGCTGTCTATAACACAGGAACCTTCTCCCACTAGAACATTTTTAGGTAGGCTAAGATCTATGAAAATTAGGATTGCAGTTCTATTATTACAGTACTCTCTTCTTCCTAGCAAATTGTTTTCTCTCTCATCCGTCAGTAAAGGGGAAGAGCACTTACGATTTTTCCTGGTGCATTCACCGTATTCTCTCCCACTGATGGGTTTCCATACCACTCATTTATCAGTTAATATTAACAGGAAGTATTAATGTTTTGCACAAAATCTTTGGAAAACTGTCTTTTCCAAAACGCAGGGTGTGGAACGAGACTGTGACATTTCCACCTGATCAGAGATGAGTATGGGAACAGTGCTGGTACTGATTCAGCGCTGCCATATCTACAAAAGGAAATACCAGCTTGAGTACCTGCTTTTGCACTGGCTGGAGAAGAGAAAGAAAAGAGTAACTTACAGGATAACGCAGGCCTCAAATTAAAGCGATACAGATCAACAAAACCAGAAAACTTTAAAAGATATTACAACTGCTTCTCTGTTTCCTCAAACTCCTCCTACTCTATTCTCTGAAAAAAAGGTAAGAGGGGGCATTCACCCATGAAGACAAGATGATGCATGAAGAGCACTAGTGGTCCAAGGAGTTGCGGGCGACAGCTGCTTTTTCACCTCTAATTGTTCACAAGTGCATAGGCTGAACGTTAACCCCCAAAGGTATGTGTTTGTCCTTGCCTTTTAAGGCTCCTTCCCTAACATGTTGGATATGAAGTAATTTGAATACGTCATTGATTTTGAACTAGCTCCTCTCAATGGTTTTAGACATAACTTGCACTGAAATCAAAAGTGCCTCTATACTCCTGAAAACATGGACCCCATCTATTCAAGACACTTATGGGGCTTTACTATGAGTAATAGGCAACACCTAGGTAGAAAGGAAGCTGGGATTTACAGGAATTCAAACACTGCTCAGCCTTGATCTTCCTGATTTGACAGACTCTTAGGCATATCTTGAACGGTAAGAATGCATAACACCATTAAAACATAACGACTGAGTCCAGGACTTGGACTTAAGGCTTTTGATCCAAGAGCTGATATCTGCAGAAAAAAGTTAAATATGCTTATACTGCATAATATGTAGGGATTCAAGCCTCAGGTTAGAGCAACAAATTCATATTATGTTTGATGCAATATCCTGATTTCAAGTTAAGAATCAGGTGGTGAACAGCATTAAGAGCATATGTACTTGTTTCGTAGCAGCTGATTCCCATAAACCTCCATATGGCTTTTTAAATACAGTTTCTAACAATAATGGAAGTTTACAGTTGCTTTACATCTGGCAATAGTGTAGATTTTATTGGCAAAGACATTACTGTATTTAAATAGGGATTTTTTAATATTGTTTTATTTTTATGTGTGACTATTATATTAAAAGAATCTTTATACTGTGCTGTCAAACCTTTTCAAATGCATGGTCATAAATGACACAGGCAGAGATTAAGAAGTTACTACCCCTCATGTGAGGCATAGCTACTGACCACACACGCATTGGACTATAAAATAAAATCATGGTGAAGACTTCAATCTATTTCACTTTGCTACTGAAACAGAGTAGGAGAATGTTCATGATCAGTTACCGTGTCTCTGCTGGGGAACACTGGTGACCTCCAAGTAAGGGACAGTATTTTAAACCTCTCAAAATAGATTCCTTGCACACATTTGGTCACTCACAGTGCCTGAACATCAGCATATTTACACATCATCTCTGCTCTTTTCAACACAAGGCTCCCCTTAAAGCATCGAGCTACACTTTAAATGCATATTTCAATTTAATTTCTCCCTTAAGTATGAATGTTTAGGTATTATTAGTTAAACCATTAAGCCCTAGCTGTCACTCTGCAGAAAACATTATGGATATGTGCTGTTGCCAGTACTTCCATTCTTCTGCACTGTTTTTGCTGCACTTTAAACTTTTAATTAATAAAATCTAAGCCATCAAAGAAAACTGACAATACAAGATCTACTTTAATCAATCAGCTATTCACTGTAGTATATTATTGGCAAAGCATCCTCTGGGTGCTTTCCAAAAGTCAACGGACACAACGTGAGGAAAGGACAATGTTAACAAGGTCATTACCTATGTATTAGTTTCAGACTGGTGAAAAGTCTCTAGGATCCAATGGCATTGTACCTCTCATTATTTTTTTAAACAAACACCAGAATAGAAAAATAATGCTATACTGAGGTTCTACAAAAGTAACCAGAGAATGATGCAATGACTCAGTAAGACCTCCCATGTAAAGGTAATTGCCCCAAGAGAGGAGGACAGCTTTCCAAAGATAAAAGTAAGGTTTCATTTTCGCTGAGCTCAGTCAAGAAAGAGTTTATTGAATCTCCAAATCCGAAGGCCTGAAATACTGTAGATCAGAAACTTTAACAGAACATTTCTACATAAATCACATGACACGCTCTTCCTAATTTAAGGGCTTATATCTTCTGCTCCCTGAGAAAGCAGGTGCCCCTTCCTATTCTTTCAAGGAAGCGACAAAAAACTTAAGCAGTAACAAGCAGCAGCTAAAAAGATGCAAAGATCCATGTCCCTTTGGCACAGTAGCACTAACCAGGATTTACCACCATAATACACATCCTGTTAAGTGTTATTGAGATGTTCTCAGGGTTTTTTTTGTTTGTTTTTTTTTTTAAGAAATTAAAAAACCCCTCTCCCTTAAGACATCGAGGCTAGTAGGTAACAGTGAAGTAAATAAAGTAGGAGATTGTCTTTAATATTACCCATCAGGCAGCTAAACATCAGGCCTAAATTAGTTGTTTATGCTTCTTTTTTTGGTAAAGCAGTAGGAAAGTTAACACCAGAAACGAGACATGCCATCCTTAGATAGTTATTTAACATAGTAAAAATTAATCATCCTCTGGAAATACCTCTTTTTTGACCTGTAAACTAGACCACTAGCATGGACAATATGCCTTATGTCTGTATGACTACAGTTAGGTGAGCTGAATGCCCCTCAGAAGGAATTTATTAAATGGGAATAACAAAAAAAGACAATTTTTTCTTTGTGTTTTCTGTGGAAAAAGCAAGGCACTGTCAAAATTCACATCTCCATCTTCAGAAAACACATCATCCTTTATAAGAAAATCAAGCCAGGTCTGTCCTATAAGATGCTACTGACCACAGCTGTGCTGGTTAGTAGAATGAACCAAAAAGAGCTGCCTGTCTGCCTTCAGCACTGTCTCAGTTAGCCACAAATAAATCCTCAGTTAGCACTGTTAAGCTACCAAGATATTGAAAATAGCTTGTTCACATTTAACAACAAGTGGTGAAACACAGGGAGAGAGGGTCAGGGCCTCCAGTGCTTTGCCCTTCCTACGGCAGTTTTCCACATCAAATTCTATCATTGGGGTTTGGCAGCATTTCCCATACATCCCGCACAGATGTAAGAGGAACGTATCAAGATGAAGCAGTATGAAATAACTGCTGATTGGTTTTTGCTTTGTGGAATGGGGAAATAGTTTTTTTTTTTTTTTAACTAAAACATGTGCAGAAGTCAGACTATTTCAGAAATTAATAAAAACAATGTCTTCAATGATTTTTTGCCACTTTCTGGAGAATACTACCTGAAATTTTGCTTGTACGTTATCAGAATCAAGCATGCTTTCTTTCAAAACTTCAAGTACTTTCTTGAGTTATGGAGGAAACACAACAATACAAATATTTTTCCTGATGCATTTAACTTGTATTTTGGGTTTATATTTTCAATGGTGAACATTATCTTGAAGAATGTAAATCTTACCACCCCCAAATTACTATATAAGTAAATTAGCAGCCATCAACTTAGTCCAGATTCAATGACATATGGCTAATAAACCAGATAAGATATACACCGCAAAATGATAAGATTGAAGAGGTAAGAGTGGTTTTCCAGAGACAGAGTTGTGCTGTGGAGGGCAGGAGTAAATTTCTATCCTTGTTGGTCTTCTGAATGGCTCTTCTAGGAGCCATGCAGGATGCTGATCCAAACCAAGGCTTCCATATGTGGTCTGATCCATCTGAAGAAAATCCCTTCAAGATGGAGCCCTGCCCATTTTATAACAGGAAACTGAATTCTTTCACCCTTCAAAGCTGCCTTGTCTCCTCACACCAGGGGTCATGGGATCATTACCTTCTGTGACTTAGGAATTGGAACGGAATATCTAAGGAATATCTTACGTGTTAAGAGGCTGTAAAACATCCCTGCAGATAGCTCTAAAACATCAATAAAATAATGCATATTCCTTCTTTGTTGTTTGTCAAAAGTATGATAAGAAGTTCCCAGTTTCTCCATCTCCTTTATGGCAGGAAGTATCTATTCCTACACATTCCTCAAGAATAAGTTCAATACATGCACATTTCAAATATTCCCAAATGCTAGTTCATAAAGCTAATTGCTTTTTTTGTGTGACTGAAACTACACTGGAGAATCACACTTCAATCTAAATTTCCTAGCCTTATTTATGCTACCATCAAAAGCGTAAAAAGGAGTAATCTTCCTTTTTTAATTTTTCTTTCTTTAAAAAAAAATTCATCCTTTCATAGTAGGTTTTTAACATGTTATGTAACTAAGTATAATGAATCACTCTGAAGTCTCTTGCAAACAAGCATTTACGGTTTTAAATTATTTGTGCAGAATAATTTTGCTGAACCATACACCAATAACTAAAACATACAGGAAAAACAGGGTTCTTCCCCCTTTTTTATTTTTAATTTTTTTAGGAATCGCCTAAAATTATTAAAATAAAACAATAAAAATGATGCTATTTTGGAAACATAAATTATTATTATGAATAATACTTGCATTAAATAAAAAAAGAACTTTAAAGAACTTAAATTCTGTGGTGTTATCTTTTGCTAAATCCATCGCTGGGAGTCTACACCTGTTTCTTTTCTGCAATTAAAAGCTTCCAGAGAAGTCACCAAATATTACAGAAGGGAGGAAGGACACAGCCTTTCCTGACTCATGAGAAATTCACTATGGGTGTCCCAGACATTACCAAAGCCTGCTGTCATTTTGCACTTAAGGCATTATGCTTGTCTACCATGCAAATTTTGTGTTTATTAATCATTTCAGCTACCCTGTACCCACTCTCCATTTTGAAAATGCCTGAGCTCATTTTATAGTATCCTAGTTGTGCTCAGTCAGACATTAGTGTCTGGTACTCACAGGCAGTGATTCAGATGTTATAGATTAGCATTTTCTCTACTTAATACCTTAGAGTATAGTTGTTATTAAAAAACAAAACAAAACAAAATACAGAGAAACAAACTGCCTTACCTTCACCAGTTCCGTATAACCCGTTTCTTTTGCTGTCCACCAAGGCTGAGCTTTCAGTCCCTTGACATTGTAGAGAGAGCGCTGCCAAACTGATGCAAAGTGACCTCTTTGGTATCCAAGTTCATACCACTTGTATGCCTAAAATGTTAACAACCTATGTTAACAACCAAATTCATATCAGCCAAGCTCCCACAGAAAAAAAGTAACATGCTTTTCTGGTAAGTTAACAGACTGCCTCTTTGGATGCTGGGGTTATTCTTCTAATGAAATATAGTAACAAACACTTTAAAGAAAAAAAACCCCATGCAAACCCCAAAAACCCCAACTAACAATCCCAAAATAAATCAGGCAGCCAACTCTGTCCAATCCAACATTAGAAAAATAGGATAATCTTCTCACAACTGTTCACACCAAATATGGGTGCACAATCTAGGCACTGTCCTTGAGCTTGGGAGATCCAATTGTTTGTCATATTGGTCAACCTTGTTTTCTCTATGTTTCAATTCTCTACCCATGACTAAAGATGACTGCTTTCTGCTGCCAATGGAGATGCTGTGATGAGGAAAACAGGCTGGCATTGTGGATCTGAATTGTTATGTAGTTATCTAATATATATGTACACTTGAGTTTCTTCAAGTATTTGTTGCCACACCAGAACTGAGCTGATGCTACTAATTTTTCTTGTCTCTTCCCTTTATTTCACATGATAGAAACCTACTGAGGCTAAATACCAGACCTTTGCTTGTCTTACTCTTCCTTTCCTCAACTTGCTTTGCCACCATATAGCAGCAAAATGAGGTCTTGCAAAGGAAGAAAATGGGATGCTTGGAAAGAAAAGATCCAGCATGAGTAGTACTGCCATGAACCATATACAGAGAAGGTTACACAGAGCTGCCTCCTTCCTGTCCAGCACTGATGCTACAGCTGCAATATTTTAGACAACACAAAAAAAAAAAAAAAGAAAAAAAAAGGATATGATAGGACAGCTAAGTAGGGAGATATGAGGATAAGAAGTCCAGAGCAGAGGAGCTGAAAGCAGGCAGCAATCCCTGCCTTGAACAGAAACCATCCAAAAACCTCCTTACTTGCACAGAGTCCCACCCTAGACACACTGCTTGAAATTCACTCCCACCCAAGTCTGCAACCTATCCAATTTGCCTCCACCTAAGCATCACTCATCCATGTTCTCACACTCCTTCACCCAACCTGATATTTATTCTTATCTCACTTACATAAAACAGGCTATGTTCCCCAAGATGCAAGTTGTAATAGCAGTGGGATATCAATAGATGGTTCATGCTGACTGCCTGCATTCATTTGCAATGGCTGGAGTTAGCCCAAATGATAAGGGGGATGAATTACTTGTTTCAACCACTGACTGATGCGTATGAGTGCTGCTGCTCTTTAAGATCCATCAGCTATAATCATGATGTTAATAGATTAACTGTTAATCGTTATCTATTAGAAGAATTGTGGTATGAAGTTGCCTTTGACAGCATGGAGTAGTGTTGGGTTGCCTTGCTCATCCTTTCCAGTCCTGAGTTTCCATGAGAAACCTTTGTCTTCACATGCAGATCTTGGCAGCAGAAAGACAAAATAATGATCACTGTACTATTCAGGACAGCTACAATAGCTTCAATACAGCTACAATACAGCTTCTTTTGCAGGAAAGTAATTGTTTGAGATGCACCCAGTTTATACATTCTGTGTGCAGAGCACTTTGTTCTATAATACCTACCACAGTTCTAATTTACGTTCTTTTAAGTCAGTTTGGCATATTATCAAATTATAGTTGGAAAGAGCATACTTAACACTGTTCCCCTAACACTTACCAAGACCACATTCATAATTCCTAATTTAGTCCTAACAGTGAATATCTACCTTCAGCAAACCTTCAGTGATAACAATTTCACGTGTTCTTTAAATATTGATCTGTTTCCTTGATTAAATATTGAAGTTCAGCAAGTCTATCGAGGTCGGTGAGAAAAACTTAGCTTAACAGTGGCTTTTCCACTGATAAATTTAAAAGTCTCCTCTATGCCAAGAAGTTCATTTGTCATTGATTAAAACTTTTTCTACAGCAGATTTTACCATTAACTCCATAAACATTAACACATAATTATCCTGGGGATTGGGATGATATACGTTAATTACATCTGTGTGGTATCTCTACTCAAACATTTTAATGGGATGCTCTAGGCTCAGTCATTCAACCCAGAATATTCCACAGAAGAATACAGAGATTTTCTGTTTGGTTTTCAGTTGAAAGAAGGACAGAGAGTCAGCGTGAACGTAAGCAGACACTCTGTGTGTGTGTGTTTACGCATAGAATGAGGCCAACTAATTCTCACTTGTAAGTGAACTTTCAAATTCAAAAAATTTCATAGGAAGAGTATTTTATTCTACTTTCAGAGAAGGCAATCTAACTTAAAAAATACAGATATTACATTTCCATGTATATGTAAGGCATTGTAATAAAAGTTCCAGGATTTATAAAAAAAGAAAATTAACCTGATTAACTAGGCTTAAGAAAGGTGACTAGCATAAGCTTCATTACAGTCCACCTGACCATAGTTCACATTGGAGAACTGCCTACCAACTGGGCCAAGATACTCAAGCATTCTTTACAGTATTTTAGGTATCAATATTTCAGTCCTATTACTGGCTAACTGATTAAAAAGCAGTTGCACCATGCTTTTTTATTCTTTTCATATTTCCTGTCCAGGAACCTGAGAAGGATTTTTTGGTTTGTTTTTAAATTCTTGTCCATAGTAAAGTTCATTACTAATAACAGTCTTCAAAAAAAGCCTTTTACTTCCCTACCATGGCCATAGTGCTAATTCATGCATTTAAATTTGCCTTTTATATTAAATTTGGTTTTAAATTAACAAATTGGAAACTCATATGATTTTCAGTCATGTATACTTGCTTTTGTTGGGCATGCAACAGATTTATTGCACAAATCTCTGCTTTTCTGATCTGTTTGCTACTTTAACTACTGGACAAATACCATAAGTCAGCCCACACATTCAGTCCTCTCATGGTCGTCTTTTGTCACATACTCATTGCTGCTCAAGATCACTTTGGGAAAGAAGGGAAGTTTACAAAACACCATTATAGCAGAGCTATGACAGAACTTCTATACAGTGCTATACATGTAACTGGGTTTTTTTAAACTCTGGTTAAAATCTTTGTTGTAAGTGGTAGGAGCGGAAAACACTCTAAAAACACCTTCACTGAATTTCTGAAAAATGTTTGGTCCCTTAGTTCAAACTGCCCGATGCAAACTTCAAAAGTTTAGGTTAGTTCTAAAGCAAGGGATGCTAAGAAATTGTATTGTCTCCAATGGCAGATTTTTTGCTATTGCTCATCTTGACCTCTACACACATATGCTGGATTGTTATTGCAATACTCACATTTTCAGCATTGAGCCTGTGCTTAAAAGTTTTTCTGGATTCTGCAGTCCATCAGAGGCTTAGACTTTAAAGCAAGAACATGTTAAATGCCTACCTCTTTGTCTCCCATTCTCTGCAAGGCATCACCCAGATGAAAATAAAAGCGGCCATCATTTGTGCCAGGGTCACCAGACTCCAGTCCTTCCTGAAGGAAAAAAAAAAAAAAAAAAAAAAGGTATAAGAGAAACTTCAATAGGACTTCTAAAAGAGTTCATTTGATTGCTGTAAATAGACTGCCAATTCTATGCAAGAGATAGGCTATGAAATCAGCTATAAAATATAACCACCATGGTAACCTGGAACTTAGGTTGAATGAATACAACACTTCAGCAAAAAGACACTGAGAAATATTACCAGTTTTCCAAATGCCATGGCCTCTCCCCTCAGTCCCTCCAAGACAGAGGTAAATTCAGAAATGGACACTTGCCCCTGACCCTATATACATATACACAAGCATTTTAAAAAGCTGGATTAAGGTTTTATTTTGTAGTATTTCTTCCCAAACACTCAGAAGTATACACAAGCCCCCTCTGAAATTTCGTTTACAGCATACTGCCAAACTCAAAACACAACTGTGTTAACCCCTAACTTAGGATTAAGCACTAATAAAACAAATACTTGGTGTTTAAGAATTGATGTGTCTCAATGTACAAGCTTGTTCCAGTTCATGGGCAGTGATATAGCAATATAACTCCAACATGTAGCTTAAACTGTGATTTGTGATTAGTATGCTTCTACCTTGACATGTTTTATACATTCCAATTTTATTTTTTTACAGGTAAGATATTTACCATAGGTGAGAAAAGTAAAATACCTTCAGATAGGGTATGCTCTCCGCTATCTTGTTTTCTGCCTTCAGGATGAAGCCATAATGTACTTTGGCAAAGCCATCATTTGGAGCCAGGCTTAGCACCTGTTTGAGAGCAAATGAATTAAATACTCATGTATGGATATATGCAAATCAACAAACCTGTGCACATACCAGTATTTAGTGATGCAATGACATTTTCTTCCATCACTGATTCTCAGACAAATTCTTGGCTTGGCTGTATTTTCTTTTCCCCATTCACTTTTGTGCTTCTCCAGAAAAATCTATTAAAAGCCAAACTTTAAAGTCTCAGAAGTAAAATTATTCCAACTGGAATCTCTGAATCGCATTTTTTTTGTTGTTGTCTTTCTCCACCCTCTCTCTTGAGTTACTGCACGCTACATTACAGAATTAACACCATTTATCAACACTTAAGTGACATAGCCCAGGTTTGAGTAATCTGAAGGAAAGCAGCTGCTTTTGAACAAGTCTACAGCACAGTCACAGGAAGCGTAGTGTAGAAATATACCTGAAATATAGTTTAAAGTTGGGTAGGTTTGTACTGTTAGCAAACCAGTTTTGGTAAAAGAAAACAGACTGCGCTGTTAAGCACAGTGAGTACAATTACGAAAGACGCTGTAGAATAATGCGTGCATCACATAACGGGCTGCGCAGACCCTGGGGACGCGAAGGGCTTTCTCAGCCCTACGGTGAACCGGAGCACGCTCTGGCAGAGCTTACGCTTGCTGGGCCAAGAGAAAGCCATCAGACGGTAATGCAAGGTCTACGGCAGTAGGGATTCAACGTGCTTTCACACTAGAAGGTGATGGATAAATTATTCTTGTATAGCTGTGCGCTGCACTCTTGGACCAAGGCCAAGGCCTAGCGTGCTGAATTAAGCCAAAAGAGTTTGTATCCTGAACAAGACGTGACTCAGTTTCGCAGGAAAGGACAACCCATAGGCAAATACGCAGAGATGGATATTTCATGGGGACCGTGCAAGAGAAAGATTTGTGAGTACAAGGACAGCTGTAGGAAAGGATCAGTGTACAGGGGGGTGTTTCAGGGAAAGGAGGTGTGAAGCTGGCTGGCCTGAGTTCTGAACCATATATTCGTAACACTACTGAAATAATGTAAGTGCATTTGGTCTGCCTCAACCAGGGGGAAAATTAGAGAATGTCTTGATCTACTTTCCAGCTCCACATTTCTATGATGTATATATTCAATATCTTTCATAGCTATATGCGATATCCATTACATGGTCGAGTCAACCTGTTGTCACACCTCTCCTCTCCTTAAAATAAGGGTGGACGGTCTTACCAGGACAGATTCTCAGCCTGTGAGGATCATCACCAGAGCCTGGCAGTCAGTGGAATTACAGAGGCTGATACCTGCTGATTGTCTAGCACAGCCACTAAATACAAAACAATGGACAGATGAGCAAGTTCTCTTGCCTACATCCATTTTTGAAGCTACTAAAATTATGCCATGGATAAAATGTCTGCATACATTACAGCCATTTCCCCCTGCCTTTTCCAGTCACTGTCTAACCTAATTTTTCAATCAAAATAATTACAAGCAAAACCATAGCAAGTCCTCTGGGCCAATTTCTCTGCTTTCTCAAATTTATTATATACAAACTACATCCAAGCAAAATGAAAATCAGTGCAATGTGGGTAAAAAATGTTATGAGTTAAAAATAGCAGCATTTCACTTCTGTTTGCAAAAAAGAGCTACTGTGAAGGAAAAATCAATTTGAGGATCTATCTGAAGTCCATAATATGACACACTATTAGCAAAAAGTGAACCTGGCAATTCATAGTAAGGATGAGCTTGATCCCCAATGTAAGAATACACGACCACCTTATGCATCTTATGTCTTTTGACTACAGTATTCTGTGTATAACCAGTTTGATCCAAGAATCTGTACCTGCAGGGTAAAATAAAATGACTGACAGAAATATTTATTAGTCATATAATTTTGTTACAGTTCCTTAAACTATAGGATAAAACCATCTGATTAATTAAGACAGAATAGAATTTTCTGTATTACAGTTCATTTAAACTATGCCGAGTTGCATTAAGGCATGATCTACATTCAGAGCCCCTAAAGAGAAGCGAAGAGATACAATCAGCAGAAATTACACTGGAAGTATTTAATGTAAATTGTATTACTCTGTTGCTGTTGCTGCATGCAATATTAATTATGTTTAGAAATAAGTTTTACTAAACTGCTCATAGCCCATTAAATATTAATCATGAATATAGAAATTAGCCTCTCGGGCTATCAATGGCTAATTAGCCAGGGCAGAGTACTGTGTTAATGTGGATATTCTGCTTTTGGTACCTGAGATAGCTCAATCAGAGCTGGCTTGTGCATGTCTGTATAATGCTGCACTGAGCCAGGCACGCATGCTTCAGTATGGCAGGCAGAAAGAGTGCTATTATCAGTGTAACTGGTTTAATAAAGTTCTCTTCTACTGTATGTTTATCATAATCTGTAGATCTTTGAAAACAAAAATAGCTTTAAATTCTACTAGGACTACTTTTAACATTATGTTTTCTTTGAAAATAACAATAGCTCTGAATTCTAGTAGAACTACTTTTAATGTTAGGTTTCTGTGTCCCTAAGTGTAATGTTCAAAATAAAATATTTTCATATTAGACAAAACTGAATTTCTCTCCAATTGGACACCATTTCCCATTTGTGGTTCAGCACAAAGTCTGGTAAATGCAGAACAGAAAAGTGTATTTTGTATCGGTTAAACTAAACCACACTACAGCTGTACACACAAAACTCTCTTGACCTGAAGTTCAATGTTTACACACATCGCTTTTGTAACAAGAAGAAGGAACATACTGTATTTAAAACTTTTGACATAAAAATGTGACAATAACACTGAAACAGCTTCTAAGACATAACAGATTTGGGGAAAATAATTTTAAAATAATTTTGGTTGGTTCCCAGTTTTAAATCTGGTTGTACAAAAAAGACAAGAATTGAATAGAAAAGAAGTAAACTGGCTATTAAAAGTAAAGCAGAAAGATTTCATTCACCAGGATTCCTTGGGCATGTACTCAGTTCCTTGAAGATGATGCCAGCTATAGATAGTCTGGTCTGAATTAGTATGTACTGTAATCCCAAGGGAAGGGACTGGGCCTGCGAAGGGTCCAGCTGGTTGCATGTGCTCAGCCCGTGCTTAACACAAACTGGTAACACTGAGTTAAGACGGAAATGTTACAGCAGGAAGCAAGGGAGGACACAGGTACCTTTTGCCCAAGAATCTAGCAGATTCACAGGAAATGAGAAGTTTGGAGTCTAGATTCTCCTCCACAGAAGAGTGTTCAACTACTTGGGAACTTGCCTGAGGAGCAGATACAACTATCACATGTACAAGAAGTCAGACAACCACGAAGAAAAGAACGGGACCAGAGGGGAACCAAAAAAAAGCTGAGCCTTTAGTTGAACAAGAGGTATGTTCTCTTGAGGATGTATCCTGACTTCTGCTCTCTCTTCCTAGATGTCCAAGCCTTGTGCACTAAAGAAGGCTTGAATAAAACATATGAACATCCTTACAGTGGGAACCAGGATTCACAAATATTGGAGGCATCTGCACACTGAGTTCATGCTCTTCTCTGTGCTCTCTTATTCTATTAAATGACTAATTTGTCCTACACTGGTGAGGAGGGTTTAATCACACTACAGAAGTTTCCCAGGTTTTTCAAAAATCATGGTAAGAGGAAGATGTCTCCTGGAGGCCCCCAGAACCTTTCTTCACAGTTTGCCCCTCTCTTCACTGACTACGCACAGAGCCTGAGCACCTATGGTAGGAGCTCCAATCCATATGCCATTCACTTTCTAAATATGCATTGCAGCAGCTGAGCGAAGCACTCAAGAGCAGACCATATGGCCCCTAAACAATCTGCCCAAAATCACATAAGAAGCCTTCAGTATAACCAAGAATAAAAGCAGTTACACATAAGCTTCTCCCTGTTTCTTTGCCTAGGTTTCCTTTCTTAAAATTATTCACATAAATTTATCCTGAATTACAATAAAATAAAAAAATTACGTGACTCTGTTGGAATTCAGTCTGAGGAATAGCCAGAATATGGACAAAACCCACATGATTTTTCAAAAGAATAAATCCAACTCCCTTTAAAATTTATTTATTTTTTGCTCTTTGACAAGGACAAAACTTCACTATGATCTATTCTATTTCAGTGGTTAGTGAACTGCAAAACAGAGTAATTACACTGGATGAAGTCGATGGAAGCATGGAAAACAATGTATTAAAAGCAGACCAGCTCTTATTTTGCATATCTGTTCTTAATCAGAGCAGTATACACTTCTTAGGTATATCAAACTTGGTATCAAAGTAACTATATAGCAAACTCATTACCTTCCTTCCCATTTATAAAAAGTTCTGTGAATATTGATACTAAGAAATTCTAACATCTACATTGTTTGCAGCAAAATACGGAAAAATTGCAAGGGGAAAATCTTGCCCAAAAGGAGAGTCTGTTTTTTGAAGTTCCTTGCTGCTTGAGAAGCAGGTTAGGCTCATATATTCTATCTTTAAAAGCTGATGTTTCCGATCATCTGAGAAATTTTGACAGCAGCCCAAAAACTATTGAACAGAAATGTTTTAGGGAGGGACCTACAAAGTAGCAAAGCAAACATTATTCTGGCAACATCTGAGACTACCACAGGAGCTTGAGAAAAAAAACGGTACTATCAGGGTTTGGCTCCTGCTTCCAACCACGTGGTTGAACATTCTCTTTCTCTTTGAGAAACCACCTGAAATGAGAAACCCCTCAGACTCATAGATGTGAGGGATGGAGAATTGGGCCTTTATTCCCAGGAGGTGGTACTAATCGTGCTGACTCGTCCTTAGTCTACACAACCAGCCAATTACCGTACTACGCCTGTACTAAGCAAGCACTGCAACAAGTGTGCCAACATCAACAAGACCATCTCCGATCAGCTGTTGACAGCTTGTGTTCCACCAGTAACATCGAGTTCCGCATCTGTCAGACTTTCCAGATGTTAATAAGGTTTCTAGATCACAGGAGCAGAGTGGCCCTTCCTGACAGTGGACTTTCCCCAGCTTGAGAACCACATATAAGATAGCAATGTAAATCCAATGAACTGTCCACACTACAAGCATCATGAAAGAAAAAAAGAATTTAGGCTGCCTACAAAAATTGTGAAAACCCAAAAGTTAAATACCTATGTTGAGTACTCAACTACCTTATCACATGGTTAGACACAGTGTATCTGTAAAGAAACAGCTTTACTTCTGCTTTTCATGTCTTGCAGATAAGACATCTTTTTTTACACTATGCATTACATCTATATGTGTTGTCAATACAACCAAACCTGGCTACCAGAAGGTATAAGAAACCAAATATTATTAAGCATATGAAAAACATTATTAAGTATATGAAAATATGCATTCCTCTATGGGGAAGAACATTTAGCATGACAGTATGAGGGAATCTGAATTAAAATTAAAAGATAAGTAAGAACTGCACCAGAAAAAAAAAAAACAAACCACATCTATATTAACACTTCAAAACCAGACATGCAAAAATTTTAACAACTAAAAAAGTTAAAAGCAGGAGATCTTTAGAATGAACATATGAATGCAAATAATTTTTTTCCTTTGTTATGACGGAAGCTCACCTCTTCATATACTTTCTTGGCATTGCTGTTATCTCCTATCAAGAGGTAACCAACACCAAGGTCATTCTTGAATGAAGTATCACTGGGAAACAGCTGAACTAATTTCTGTAGAGTAACCAGGGAACCTCTCATGCGACCTAATTTGATAGAACAAGACTTAATTACCACTACAGACATGAACAACAGTAGTAAGATGTTTACACAATGTCTAAGAAAACACAAATCAAAGCCAGGTGTTCCACTTTCACTAGAGATCAAGAAGTAGAACTTGAAAAAAAACTGGTGTGGACAGAAGCATATTCAGCTCCTTGGTTGTCACCAGGGGTGCAGCTGTACAAGGAATATTTCAGGAAATCACTGCGAATGCATATCATGCAGTGTTATGGTAGCCTCTAGTGGAGAACCGTTCACAGTGTCGCAGTAACATCAAGCTTTGGTTACTCTTTCATATGTAGATGTCAAAGTGCTTGACACAACTAGGTAAACACATCAAAATAAACTTAGTCTTAACTGATTAAGTAACTAAATGTAATTCTAGCGTTAAGCAATAGTTCTACTATATTTCCATTACAAAATTAATCATGCTTTCTGTGCTTAAAATTAAGTACATTCCTCGACTCCTTAGATGAGGTCTTTCTGAGGAACAGCAAGATCAAAACAAGTTGATATTAAAATCCAACCCATGGGAACAGAACTCTTTTCTCCACCAAAGGTGACTGTGCCTCATATTCTAATCAGCACTTTTTGTACATCACAGAATTGAGATTGAAACGTTCAGATGCTATCCCCAAGTTCAATTCCATTCTTCTCTATGTTTACTGAAAGTTTATTCTGGATATGTTTACTCTGTGTATGCCATTAATTTCCTCATGATTTCCCTCAGCTTCAGCAGAAAAAGAAGAACATTTTCTTTCTTCTGTCAATAAAAATTTTTTGACCACCTCTCATCATAGCTTCTCATAGCACCTATTGCACTGTTTTCTACAGGGACTATGTTCATAAAAGAAATTCTATACACTAGCTCCCTAGAAAAAATTTAAAGAATTTTACAATATTTTTCGTAAGTTTTTAAGAGATTAGGAACACAAGTCCTACCAAAAATTCAATGGAATCGGTGCTTTAAGTCCTTACTGATCTTTTGAAAGTCTTGCTCACACAATTTCCATAATTTTTACACCATCCTCAAATCTTACCAAGAAACTGCTGCCTGTCTGCTTCTCGTTTCAAGCTCAGTTTTATGAGATCTGAAGGGACATTTGGCAGACTAACCACCTCATCATAGGTGTTGATGGCTTTTTGCAGCATCTCATTACTTCTCATTTTCTCAGCTAAGTCATCTTCAGACTAGAAAGAATCACAAAACCATTATTACAACACATAATAATCCATTAGTCTTAAAAATAACTTCATTTTCTTAAAAGGCAAACTATGCAATTTTTAAACTATGGGAATAATTTTAGAATTCTCTTTCATCTATATAATTTTGGCATAACAATGGAAAACTTATTTGGTTGTGCTTCATGGTAAAGCAGATTAGAATTACCGTTAATTCTTATTTCCTGCAAACTGTTTGAAAGCATGAAAAAATCTGCACCTAAAGCATACATTAACACAGATTTTTGGTTAACGTTTGTAGAAGTTGTAACTTCTGTTTTTGAAAATGAATGAAGCAGTCTGTTTTAATACTATGGAAGAAATGTAAATTGTTGCCTATGGACTATTTGTATACTAAGCCTTACACTGGCAGCAATACACAGATCAAAACACACCAGCAAACATCTCTTTCACATATTCTGACACAAATTTATTTATACTCTTTCTTAGAAAACTAACTAGGAATTGGCTTTACTCTTGCATATGTTGATAGAAATCTTTCAAAACCTAAATTTGTTCAGAACCCTACAATTCTTTCAGAACTTAAATTTGTTCATTAAATTCAGGAGCACACCAAAGGATATATGAGACTTCTACTGTGAAATTGCAGCTTCAGTGAAGCCAACTGAAGCTACTACTGATTTCATCTGTGGTATGGCATTTTCATAATTCTCTTCCACAGCTGAAAAATATAAGACTGCATAGCAAATACTGAATTTTTAAAACACATTTTGAATTGTTTATATAAATGCATGCATTTTGATGTGTTTAATGAATTCTTCCCAAATACATCTATTTTTATTGGCTTATATTCTTTCTTAATTCAACTAGCAGAGCAAGGTATAGGTGCATCACAAGCACTGTAGGTGCAGAAGCTCTTATTTGTCTACCTAAATCCACTGTTGTATCAAACACACATTAATTGAAACAGCTTCAACTTCCTACCTGCATATGCTGTAGTAAGTAGTTAATATCTGGAATCTTTTTGCACTTCTGCCCTTTATCTTTTTTAACTTGGTCTACTTGGAAACTGAATATGGGAAATGCCAAACAATACAGTTACTCAAAGAGTTGATCAGATGATTTCAGAGATAACTTCAGAAATCAGTTCAAAGAGATTATTTATTTTTCTGATGTGCATTCACTAGGAAATTTCCTTTTCCTTTTTTTGAGGGAATTGCAGGGCAAAGAATAGTAAGAGATACAGAAGCAAGTGGTAAAAATTGTCAGCATAAAAACTGCATAAATTCACCAGTATATACTCTATAAATCATATAAGGAGGTTTAAGATCTATCTATTCTTCTTTTCAGCCTTAAAGGTGTTGACTATTTTTGTAGAAGATTTTTTCATCTGGCCTAAGTGTAGCTCTAGCAATTGGGAAATTGCTCAAATTTCCGAAAACTACTTCTAATTATGAAAACTTTTGCAGAATTTTGGGAAAAACAGTTGCCTTTTAGAGCTATTAAAAGATCCAGAAAAAATGAATCCTCATATCTTATTAGAAATTGAATCTACAAAATTAGCATGTAATGTTGGTTCATGGTTCATGAAAATGGAGAATTACACTCTTGTGGTGAATTCCTGGCCTTTACCTGTACTGTTCTCTGTTTACCTTTAGTTAGTGATGAGAGAGAGCAAATTTGAATGCATTGTATTGGTATAATAATACCCAATATTAAAATACTAAGTATGGTGTTACAATGTAAATTCTAAGAATAATCCATCTGTCAGTGAAGCCCCATTTTTCCATTCCTTCAAACAGCTTCAGCCTACACATACTGGATTCAATAAATTGCCATTCATCTTATTATTATGAGTGCAGTAAAAAGACTTGTATGAGCCTACAAAGGCTACTGAAAATGGAAATTAATTTCAAGTTGTTTTTACACATTCCCAGTTGTTTTTACACATTAGCGTATGCTAATTATGACTTCAGATTTTGGCCTGTAGGACCTTTTAAGCATTACTAAAGTAGTAGGTTGTGGCTACAAATTGTTGTAAAGGGACAAATGATGTTGTGACACGGGGGGAATTCTCAATGAGAATAAGCTTCACAACGAGCTTCAATGATCTGCCCTCCTCCCTAAAAGCAAGGAGGCAGGAAGCATATTCTCTTAGATATAATGAATAGATTCACAAAAAAGGTAAATACTAAAAACGTAAGCTAACAGAGTTACGTTCATCACATATATGAACCAAAGTGGTCTCCTGCTGTAAGAAGGCAAACAGTTCAGATGACTAACCCTCACATAGAGCACTGAAGTATTTGGTCTGCTGTGTCTCGAGTGCTTAATTTTTTTTTGAATAAACATGGCTTCGGTTTTAGCATGGTCATTATTAACCAAGTAAAAACTGGTTGTGACTCCAATTCAAGTGCCACATTAATTGTATAACAGCACAACTCCCTTCTACAGTGAGGGTTTCACTTTGCTCATTTTGATTAACAGGGGTTCAGTCTTATTATACTGAGTGCAGTGGGATTATCCTACTATTTATGAAAATACAAGGATTATTCTATTCTGAGACATTCCAACACAGCTCAAAAGTATTATGAATGCAGAGCTTCTTTTCCAATGCTTTCCCCCCCCGCCCCCGAGGGGAACATCTGAAACAGAACTCACTCCACAAGAAAAAGCTAATTAAGCCTCCTTGCCTAAGAATTTGTGTTCTTTACCCTTTAACACTCTCTCTCTAAAAGCTCCAAATCCCCTTCCGTATTCCCACTAAGCAAAAAGCTGCATTTAGCCCAGAGCTGACTGAGTGTTGATTTACTAGCTACAGCAAACAGTATGTAACAGCTAAGTTCTGCCTGTTGTTCCTGCACTGGGATGTTAATTGGGATTTATCTCTTACTGTTCATCTGACAGTTTTCATGAGATCTACAGGATGTATCTTATTTTTGTGTTATTTACAATTCTTCCCACTAGACTAAAGTTAGACAAAAGCTCCCAAAGTAATTGGGGAAGGATAGAGGACTGAAACAGATATAATATGACCCATCACATAATTCTTTTTTTCCCTAGGAAACATCCATAAAATTATAAATGAATTCCACCTGGGTTTTAGAACTCGATTGTTAAAAAATGTTGGTTGTTTTTTTTTTTTTTTTAAACATTTATGGCTATTTTTTAGTACCTGTGCTTTCCCGTATCTTGCTCGAGGACTTTGTGGATATTGATTCACTAACCCTTCAAAGGCCCTTAGAGCTTCTTCAACTTTTCCCTGGAAAATAGAGATATTTATCAACAATTCTATCTAATAACAATGCTAAAGGATGCATGGCCTAATATCACATCAGTTTCCCCAATTAAAAACCAAAAAGAAAACAAAAAAATGCAGACTGAATCAACAGTTTTCACTAATATTTTTGTTGTGACTGCCCGCTTATTTAAGAGAAATTTGTTGTCATTGTTTATTAAACAATGTTATCTACTTTCCATGGTTAAAATCCATAGATTTGTTTTTTGTTTTTATTTTACTCACTTTCCCTTTGTTGACTGGACAAAATGCTGAGATGACAGTAACATATCTATATTAAAGAAATGTAAAGATTCCATTGCTAATAAAAAAATCTAAACTGAATGTAACAGAGAATAGAAGGGAAGTTCTAGACATATGTGGAAATTTCCTCTCTGCATATCTCATGGATGAACAGTATTCCAGCCATGGTTCTTCTAGGGGAAATGCTGTAGATACAGCTATAGCGTATGGCTGTTTCCTCCAAATCTTTTGCATAAAGATATCCCTCAGGACACCTCACATGTGCTCTGTGTCGCTTCCCTGTTGCATACAAAGTCCAAATGTACCTATAGTATTCTCAAGATCGATGCTGACTCGCAAGTAATATGGAAGTTGAGAAGAACCAGCTGCACTGTTAAACAGGAGCTGAGCACTGCTCGGCAACATTTGGCATCAGGTCTTGCTGCCACTTCCAACTCTTACAGCTTTATAAATACGAGTGGACTATTAAACACAATTCTCTTGCTATCTTCAAATATTACATATGTCTGATTTGTTACTAAAGTTATCCTGCTTCCTACAAGACACACATGATCGTCTGCGCCTCACCAAGAGACACAGGCCGTGAAAGAGTTGGACAACTGTCTCTATAGGCTAATCAGAAGTTTCTGTTATGTTTTTCTCTGATTAACCCATTGTTTAAGTAACAAGTAGCATGAAAACACCTTCTCTTTTTGTATTCTAACATGTCAACAAGGCTCCTAGTGAAGATGAGCAGCAGTGGCAGCCTGAGGTTAGTGATATCTATGTTGTAGCCCTTCAGCCCCATCACAGACCTACAGGAACTCTGGAGCTGCATAGATGGCAATGTAAAGCTGAAATTGCATAGTCAGTCTTCTGAAAATCAAGAATAATCCTACCTGCACCTGCAGTGACTAAAATGGTTTTTATTGTATTGCACTGAAAATAGCGTATCTCATTGCTCAGCCATCTAAAATCCAGGGTACAACAAAGACCTGCAGTTGTTCTCCACGTGTTAGGACTGTCTGTGACGCATATTAGAGTTTTACAAGATTTACATCCAAAAGACTTAAGGTCTCTCATTCCTAACAGTTCCACAGTCTTGCTTCACTATTTAATCTCACATCTGGAAAAGGGATATCTCTGCAAAGGTCTTGTTTTCTGAAACACTCGAATAAAAGAATAAAATTGGAAGTTATCAGAGAAGATGATGGAAAAGTTTTTGTTTATTGTTGTGGTTTTTTGTTTGGTTTTCATAGTCAGGTTATTAAATTCAGAAGTATCAAAATTGACTGACTGATGTTAAGGTCTTGCTGCCACTGGTGAGAAGCAGGAACATCTGCTTCGTGCTCTAAGCAGCTGTACGGGAGCAGCGACACTCACAGGATGCATGCAGAATCCCAACAGAAAATGATGCTTATTACAAAGATTTGTACCTAATGCTCACGAAGCAGATGAACGCTTACTAAGGGATACATATTAACACACATTATTTATGTTCTCTGATAATAATTGGCTTCTGTACTCAAATGGACAACAGTGGTAGGGCAGACCTAACCCTGTTCCATGAGCTTAATTTAAAGCAGTTTTTTGATGATAGGAATTCAGCACTTAAGTTAAAAATTTTCAAGGTTAAAGGTGAGCAAACACACATGATCATACACTTATGACTTTAAAAAATTTCAGATAAACTATCCAGCAGAAATGAAACTTGAAGGACAAATATGCACTGAATATTTAATTTTAAAAAGTTAATTCCACAGAAAGTAATCTAAATATAATTCTCCTTTTTTCTAAGTTAATTTTTATTTTATTGATTTTTGTCCACTGTCTACAGTCCTGACTGAAACATTCAAAACTTACTTTTTTACGCAGTTTTTCTGCAGCATCCAGTTCAGCTTTAATGGTCTTATCAAACTTGTTTAAGAGCTTTGGCTTCTTCTTCTTTTTAGCTAGAAGAGATTAAAAACCACACAGTTCATTACTGGTTTCATATTTCACAGGAATTGTTTGGCTTTACCTTTAACTAGCGACTAGTACTGTGCTGGTGAAGTGCACAATTTTCAAATAAGGCAGTTTCAGAATACACTAAAAAGAAATTGGTTTCTTACTTATTACAATCACAAACTCCAGTAAGAAAAAGCAATCTTCAGTCACTCAAACTGAATAACCTTGCAGTCCAATTTTTGATAAAGCTTTTTTCATCTCATATAGTCAAGGATTTTTTTCCAAATGGTTCATGGAAGAACAAAGAGAACCGTTATTTTTCCACATTTATACGGTATTATGAAAAATATCATTACCAGGACATGTTAGTGATTTCTAAAGTTGTGTCTATATATGTCTGCTTCTCTCTCTAAAGCAAGTAAAAGAGTTGATAGAAATCATAGTTACTCAGGGTAGGAGGGACTCAAAAATTTACGTAGTCCAACTTCCTGCTGAAATAAAGTTCAACGCTCAGATGTCCGATCAAGACCTCTTGAAGTGATCCAGTTTGCACAGCTTAGCAAGCTATCACACAGTAGCAGAGCAACAGCAGTATGTAGCAAATCAGTCTTGAAGTAAATTGCGTTTGAAGCAAATTGAAGTAAATTGTGTTAATTTAAACAGCTATTTACTTCATAGCAGTTCACTCTTAAACAATGTCTATTTGGTTGCATTAAGTATACTAGATGTTAAAAAAATGGAAATACGCTCCTGAAGAATATGACAGCACATAACTGCTTTTCTCCACGTTTGCTATAGATAAACTTTGCTTTTGCACTTAATTAAAAAAAACCCAAACAAACACCTTTTCTGACACAAGTAAGGAAAATACATATTGGCTGACACAAGTAACTACTAGTTACGTATATCTGTAATTAGTAGCATATGTTTTTGCTTAAGTCACGCATTACTGTTCTTCCCCTCTATGGAAAATAAGTCATAATGGCATGAAAAGAAGTAAAATGATTATTTTCTTAGTAGAAGTTTAAACAGAGAATGCTGTAACTGATATGTGTAAAGCTAAACCCAAACAGCATATAGCTTAACATCACAAGATTGCTGCAATGCTGTAGCAAGTACTTTGGATAACCGCTACAAGGTATTGCACCTAATCATGTTTCATCCTGCTTCCCAAGCCCTCAGGTGCACTGTTCAGGGATGACAAGAGCCATCACATGCTACTGGAAGCTGTGCTCATGATTCATTAAATGATATTTTCTCTCTGAGACTCTGATCCTACACAGAGCTTTAGGCAGACAAATCACTTCATCTATGTTAAACCTCAGAGAAAAACTAACACCTTAGTTAATGCTAAACCAACCCTAAGCCCATCCAAGCCTTAGAGGATCTCATGAGTCTGAGCTGCTTCTGTGCAAGATAAAAAAAACACTTGACCACCTTTGATTCTTTCTGTGCAAAACTTTTACTGCCATGTTCAACACCAAACTCAGACAGCTCTGCATGGAGAGAGTTTTTCTTACGTTACCTTTATGAACTATACTGCAGCATTGGTATGCGCAGTTAAATAGACGCGATTGCCTTTCAGAGGGTGGGGTGTGAAATAGAATTTAAGCAGCATTGAAGCTATTTTACTAAATTGCATTTACTTATTCACAAAGGTCATATGAAGCTTTAAATATAAAAATGTCTTAAGACCTATAAAGGAAAGGTATTAAAGCAACAATGCATTAGGATTGTTACATCCCTGTTGATCCTTTTTACAATAGAAGTGACTGTGATTTTCCAAGGCGTGAGCTACCAAGAAGATAAGAAGGAAAAAACTGTGTGACCTACAGGAGTTTACTCTTTTCAGGATAAACCACCAAATAGTATACTTTAATATCTTGGTTTTGCTACCCTAAACGCTTCAGGGTTTCATTGTACCCTATGACTTTAAGTCAAGCACTCAATAATGCACTTAAGGAATGTAGTTATCATGGAACTAAACTGAGCGAAGAGATGCTTTGCTTTTTTTTTAAAAAAAAATATTTAATATAATAATATAGATGGTTTCCATGTCTTTTGTTCATTCCCCATAGTTAATACAGTAGAAATGCATTTTAGTCCATGGCTGGCTCCAGTCTTGCTATGCCTTGCTTTAGTACTAAACGTTTCATAGGAAAGTGATGTCTTTACTGCATTTTCATGCAGTTAATGATGATAATGATTAAGGAGCACAGCACTGGCTCTGTTCCAATTGTTCATACCCCTTGAATCCAGCAGAACTTACAGAACCAGCTCTCACTGTGAGAGCAAGGCTCCCTCCACCCCAGGCCTTGAGTCCACAGTGACTAACAGGTATGGGCAGAAGTTTCTGACGTAACGTCACTGGGCCTGAAAAGAATAATCCATAACATGCAAAAGGTTTGTTGGTTTTTGTGGGTTTCATATTTTCTTTTCTGAAAATATGCCAGCTCTGTTTTTCAATAAACCACTGCTATTTCTAAGGCCTGGCTTGCTCAACAGTAGGTGTGGAAGAACCTAGAAGCATCAACCCAAGGAGCCAATAAAAGCAAGTGTCTCTGAGGACTTTTTAGGTTGGTTGAGCTCACAGCTGCTACATGAAACTGTCATTTGTTGCTTGCAGGAAAACTGAGGCATGTCAGTTCCCCTGGGTACATGATCTGGGGAGCTTCCAGGTAGACACCACCACCACTCAGTTTGTTCATATTCTCTAAATAGGAGGCTGTACATAGAAGAAATGATGTAAACCACAACAAAAGTGTCAATTCTCAGTTCCTATGGCATGAATGAAAATCTTTATCCAAGACTGGCCAGTTGCACAGAAACTGTGTATTCAGTAAGAGAGGACAGCTATTTGTCAGCTTTCTAACTTTCAGTATTTATGCAAAGATGTAGGCATTTGGTCCTTCTCAAACTCGGTAAGCATGGCAACAGCAAGGTTCCTTCGAGGTAACGGAAAGAAGCTTTCCCACCCACCAAGAAACTCTTAACTGCCTGTGGGACACAGTTTCCACAATTCGTTTGAGTTCACAATGAGATGAGCCATAAACAGCTCAGAAGCAAGAGTGAATGAAAATCGTACAAGTCTATGGCACAACGATATGACAGCTTTCCCCTCATATCTGACTTTCGTTATGTGTTGGAAGAAGCTTTTTGCCATCCTCCATTACAAAGAAGTATTATCTTCCCATTTTCAATACAATTATATATCAGCTCTAGGCCAGCAGGAGATCAATACGAAAAGCTGGAAAGGAGCTGTTAGCATAAATATTATTCATCAGCTAGGCACCAATATAACACAGTAAACATTATATAATGAGCAATCATTTTCATCTCCCATTCTACTCCTATGTTAAAGGATCCACCGGGGAGCTTTCAGTGTAACCATCAAACATTCCTCTATATTAACCAGATAGCCTGCTATCTCCCTGCAGGGGTATTTTAATAAATTATCCATTGCCTCCTTCTAGTGTAATAATCTTTTAGCAGATGTGACCCAATATTTTAAATGCAATGGTACAAAGAAGTTAACTTATCTGTTTTCAGAGGGAAAACACATGTAATTTTTCTTCAGTGACTTACAGATTTCACCATGTAGCTGAAGTAATGCACGATCACACAACTGCTAGGGTGATTTGTAGTCCAAATCTGGTTGAGCATTAAAATGGTAATAATTCTCTTATATATCATACTACGGTCTTGCAAGACTAATTCTGAGGATTTTCAGTAATGGCCTCGGATGTAAGGATAGGCTTTCTATCTAGGATTGCTGAAGACTCCCTCAGAGAAAACAGTTTCCACTGTCAAAGCAGCAAGCTAGGAAGAAGCTCCATGCTAGTTCTTTTTGTTGGAGAATAACTAATTGCCACTGATGACAAACAATCTCATATCTCCCTTCTGTATTAAGATACAGAAGGGGGGGGGCGGGAAATAAAAGAAGGGAAACATTTTGGAAGTGGTAGTGTATTAAATGTGCAGTAAACTTAATAGCCTGCAATGTCATCTGATGGAAGATGCTGAAATAGCTATTTTATATACCTATTTTGGCATATGAAAACTAAAATACCAGGCATATTTTACGTTTTTATGCTGAAAGGCACCTTGTCATCACGAAAAGCAGTGACAGTCTTTTTCTACAAAGGACAGAGAAATACCTTTTGAAAAATAATGGAGGCACTGTTAGATGCTCTTATGGTCTGAAGAGTATCATGTGAAAAATAAGGAAAAATAAACAAACTATTAAAGGTGATTGAATCACTTTTGAAGAACGGTTTAAAAATATTTTTTCTTTAATTGTCAGGGTGTGGGAGTGGCAACATTTACATCTGAATAAGCAAGAACAAAGGGGAAAGACTTTGCCACCGGAAGAGAGGTACATACCGTTCTGTAAAAAGTAGCTACAGAGGTGAAAGAATAAATTATTTCAATTATTTTCTATATCACCATAGTCAGGACAAGGAATAAAAGGCTTAAATTGCTAGAACAGAAAATTTGGCTTGAACATCTGGAACTAGTATCTCTGGGCAAGCACCACAGAACAGATTGCTGAGGATAGTTGTGGCATTCTAATTACTGGAAATTTGTAAGAACAAGTTGTATAAACATCTGCCAGGAACGACGCACACAGTTGCTACAGCCTTTGGTCAACAGAAGAGACAAAATAAGCTTCAGGGTCCCACCTAGTCTTATTTCCTACAATTTCTTTAATATACTGCTATATGTCAACACGCTTTAGTGCCAAGAATATAATTACACAGGGAACTTCCATTCTCTCATTTGTTAATTAAAGAAATTATCTCAGAAGCTCTCTGTGCCCATCATCACTGTGACTGAGATTCCTCCTAGCCCTATACCAGCAACAGAATATTGAAGCTCAAAAATAAATGGATCAGTTGCAGATTATCTGATTTGTCTAACAATCATGCTTTTATGTTCTGCAGCTTCTACTCAACCACTATGCTTCTATTCATCTCCTTCCTCTTTCCTTCTCTTGTCATCCTCTTCTCCAACCTCTCCCCTTCTCAACCTTGATGTCCTACCACATTTCCTCCCTTTCATCTATACACTTGTTCACAATCTGTTCCTTGGTCCAGCTCTTCTTATTTATCCATAATTTGTTCTTACATACTTGTCATCTTCCACACACTTGTTGCTCATGCCCTTCTTCAAGGGTCTTTTCCCCAGAACTCCGCTCTCCCACATCCTTGTTACTGACCATCTACTCTACTGCTACACTCCATCTCTGCTGCATACTTCACAAAACGGTTAGGGCTTTAAGCACCATGAGAGCGACCTGAGGAAAGATGAATGGGAGTGCCAAACCTCTTCTGTCACATAATCACACCTGCCCCATATCTAAGGGTGCTAAAAGAACATAAGTACCCCTTTGCAGGAAACACTTCACCTGTTCCTACACAGGGCACAGCACTGTGTTAACTACCTGCAAATTATCAGCCTGAGCATGAAACCATTACAACTACTTGGCTCAGCAGCAGTACTTGACGGCATATCTCTTGGCTCTCTAGCTAAAAGTTCATTCATGTAGTCATCACTTGAGAATGTCACCAGAGCAGTGACAGCTTAAAATTAATGTAACTAAACTGAGGTTTCTCTCTGTAGACACCTAAACCCTGCTATAATCTTTAGAAATCCAGTCAGTGGAGCTTAAAAAGCGGGCTCAGCACGAACACCAACTGGGTGGTCAGCTGAGGGCTCCCCTGATTGTACAGCCGACCGCTGCATACGACACAGTGTGGGCACCACACTGGCACCGGCACGTGTCTGGAACCGAGTCCCATCCCGGCTGTTCTCCTCACCCACTGGCTCTACTGTTAGATGACAACTGTTTGGAAGTCAATAGCGTGAACGCTGAAAGACTCAGGAAACAGTTTATTCCTTTCTTTCAGGACCTGATCTCACAGAAAGTTTCAGAGCTGTGAAGGAACGGCGTCAGAGCAAATCCTGCTCAGATCGGAGCAAACGGGGCCTGGGCAGGGATGGATAATGAAATCTAGTGGCTAAACTCAAATGTTTCTTCACTGATGACTATTAGCCAGTATATGCCTGTGTGAACTAATAATTTTTAGCCATTAATACTACGCACTCTTGCGGAGGAAAAAACCCCTAAGTTTGCAATAAAAGCTTTTCCTTTTTTTTCATTTAAACACGGGGGGCAGGGGGGAATCAAAGTAATCAGTGCAAAGTACATCTTGTGAAGCTCCTGAATTGTTTTCTTGAAACCTTCCAAAATAAAATTTTTGAAAGGAATTTCCAAAATGAGTTTTCCCAGTGCAAGTTTTCATCTCGGTGATATAATTTCAGAAAAGCTTTAAGTTACTCAAAACAGTGCCTTGTGATAGAAAACAAACAATCTCAATTACAGATGCTATTATTAGCTTTTTCCATAAAAACAAAAAAAGGCTAATAACATTAACAAAATCAAGTTCTGTAAATCTTCAGGTGAGGCAGATCTCTCTTTCTCTTAGGTAACTGTCCAAAAAAAAGAGCATCAGGCAAATAATTTTGCAACTTATATGTTGATTTTATTCACAGAATTATTATGCAAATATAATTTCTTGATACTTTACAACTTTTAATCCAAAAAGTTGCCTAAAGAAATAACAATCAAGGAATGAAACTTTTCTAGAATTTCTACACAAATGTCGTCAAATGATCAAATGTCTGTATGGTCTTGTATAAGTAAAGAGAACACAAGGCTTGAAATTGGTGTAAAATGTCAAGTAAGCCAATTATGTTAACGTGGTAAGTGCATCCAAATCAATTACATGAAGTAGCAAGGGAAAAAACATACGGAAAAGAGAGTGCCGACTACTACATGGCAAAAAAATTGATTACGTCTGACCATAAGTCCAAAGCAACACAGAACAAACCCATAAAAACATTATATCAGAAATTACTAGTAATAATAGTTCTGTAATGGAATAAATTAATCCTCCCTAGTCTCCACAGAAGGGAGGGGGGAGAAGTCAGCTCTCCATTTCACATTTTCATCTGAAATACAAAACAATCAGCCTCATCCTCCTAACGGAGCGAACACTGCTGACCTGACTGATTAGACATCAGCCTGTCATCTCAAAACAGTTAATATTTTATTAGCCAGAATTGGACAAAAATACTGAATACTATCATAGTTATTTTTCATTATTAATATACTTTTTTTATCCTAAAGATACAGCATGCACTTGGCATTTTAAGAGGTAGCAAGTTACTTTTAAGTGGGTCTCTGATATTGCCTACACTGTAAAGACTTCAGTGAGCTGTTTCCTGAAAAGATCATTTAAAGGATGGTGTACCTTTAGCACAACACATAGCATGAATTGTTCTGTCCTTGCTGACATACTCTGAGCCTCTGATCAAAGGATACACGTACAATTTTTTTTCCTGAGCAAAGTAAGTGTGAGATACATCACACTGCTATTAACCACTAAGATGGTTCTGAGACTTTTATCTCTAAAAAACAGTAAGAACTGTCATACACTTAACACAGATCGTCCCTCGCTCCTGTGCCTTGTAAAAAGTTAGGAGCAGGTATTCTACAATTCTGTGATTTTATTCTAACACAAAAGACATGTCAAGAAGGTCACCACAAACAGTGAACTTGTTAGCTGATATGCAACTGTGGCCAGGAAGAAATCTCAACTGGGACTAGCTCAGGCAGTTTTCCACCTGTTCTTGCTGCCCTTTTCTCCTTTTCCTTCATCTTTTGCTCTCAGTACTAACTATTCTCTTTCCTAAGCCCTCTGCTCCCTTTCTTATGTTCAGAGCTCAGGAAAAGAGGTGGAGTGGGAGGGCAGGCTTACCTGCTGGACTGAAGGTGGCACCTTGGACCCATCCTGTGCATTGATAGGGACGACTGACATCCTGGTTGGTCTAACTTGGAGGTCTGGATAATGAAATCTAGTGGCCAAAGAAAGTGTGGAGAAAGACTGCCTTCCATATAGGCTAAACTGTCTTGCTTTAATGTTTAGAAACGCATGTTTTAGGATCCGTAGTGAACGGAAAGGAGCAGTAGCCTCCTCTGTGACTATGAGAGTCCATGTTACACTATTAGCATGAGTATTTCTTGTTAACCACATCTTCTAATGAAACTTCTAGTTCCTCAGAAATGGTGAGATGATAATGTCACAATCTCTCTGAGGATGTGGAGAGACAACATGAGGATAGAAAGACTCTGCTTCCTATCTAATAAAGCACCTCATAAGTAGATTTTAGTTCTTGCCATTGGATTATTTTATTTTGATTTTTTCCCTATCATCATTATAATGCCAAGGGGGCATTCCTGATGGTGTCCTCTAACTTGCACCTGCTACTGCATGCAAAACAGAAAGCAGCTAGAATTCTGGCTTTTAGTTAATTACCTTCATAATGCCTAAGGATTCAAGAAAAACCATGGTCTTCACAGCCACCTTGAGGACAAACGGTCCCCAGTTTTCAAATTGAAAACTCCACTGGAACAATGCTGCTGCACTGACTGTATGTTGTGCTCAGCACTAGTGGAAAGCTTCAGTTAAAAGTTTTAAATAAAAGTTATAACCACTATAGTTATGTAGTTTTAACTACATAACGATGCCTCCTTATTTCTCTCCCACATTGACAAACATAGAAATGGGGGTGGTGCCAACTCTAAACCAAATCTGAAACAGAAACCTCCCGTGTGACGCAGTCTCATAGTCATTGGCAGCAAAGGCTCCTCCTGCCAGTTCTCCATCTTAAACTGTCAAAATCTAGGGAAGCAATGTCCAGGGGAGACATAGCCTTTCTTTTCTAAACACCCTCCTATCTTTGCTGTGAAGTTCAGTAATAAAGTTCTTGGCAACTTGTGGATGGGCACCTTTAAAGACAATGCTAAGCAGATACAAACAACCATGCTCTGTAGAAGTTTTCCAATTAATTTTATGACCTTTTGTTTTACTAATTCCCCATCCCTGCCCCCAAAAACTCTGATCTTCCCAGTCCAAGTTTCAAAGTTGCAGTTATGGGCTGAAAAACATGCATATAAATTAGCAGACCAACTACTTTTACCTGGAATTCAAAATTTGCTCAAGTGATTCTCTTTCCTCCTCATACTAGACCCATATCATTACCCAAATTAACTTTTGAAATTGTGCCGTCTCTCAACGGGAACTTGAATGAGAATGTGATGACGATGAACAACAACCGTCATTGTCCTGTTTTTTGGGAAGCTCATTAGGTGAGATACACATGGCATAAGCGTTCCACTTGTTTTCCAGGCTTCTATAAATGATAACTTAGGAGGTATAAAAACAAGTAACTGCATCTAGACAATTTAAAGCCAGTAGCATGACAATAATTAAAAGATCTTTCTAAACTGGTACTGGTAGAACAGGCAAAACCTCTATTATCAGTTTATCTGGGGAAGCAATCAGACAATAAAAACTGAGGCATTTTAAGGAACAATAAAGCTGTGGAATCTAATGACTATAATAAATCTTTAGCTGCTGTTACTCCAGCACAATTTCCCTTGCAGTAAAAAGTATTCTACAGGGTTTTCAGACTGAAATTACTATTGGTTGGTGAGATGTTGATTGTAAGAAACAATTGCAGAATGACAATTTTATTTTTGGCATGTATTTCCATCATTCACCTCTCCCTTTCACCATGAAATCTTTTGGTTTCATTCAAAGGCTAGAATCAAGCAACCCTTTGACAAGGCCAGAAATAAATTTCTTTGTTAACCTTCTGTACAAAACTACACACTGCTATTCTAGCGTCCTATACATTTAGTTCAGCGTGGTGTTACGCAGCAGATTTGGACTCTGAGAACTACACTTCTGTGAAGTGTACAGGCCCCGAGGCTTTTGTGTACTGCCAGCTGTACTGATGTAGCTAAGGATGGACGCAAAACTTGATCCGAACGGCCGAGGTGGTGCAAGCTGCACGCAGTGACGGGGAACGCACGGCGTCAGCACCGGGAGAACAGATTCACGGTGCTCTCAGCACCACTCACTTCTTTTCCACCAAACCTGCCCCTCTATGTCGTTACCTAACCTAAAGCAGACAGAAACCTTTACTGGGTAAATATGGAGATGATGAGGGCTGATTTTAGTGCCCACCTGGTATCTTTCTAAAGTAGCTACCAGTGCTCCCAGATGGTATCTTCTGCTGTGGGCAAGGATGGGTACGACCACCCTACACCACGGCCGCATCTGTTTAGACCTATGATTTAATTTTACCTCTACTACTGGTTGACCTGCATTACCTGAATTACGTTACGTGACAATAAGCCACAGCTATGAGTATGTCAGAGCATCCATAGGTTGCTTCTATGTCCCTCGGACAAGCCGTGTGAGGTCAGGCCATGCACAGCAGGCAGTACCGAACCCGGCTGCTGGCCCTCGGCAGCCCGGGTTGCCTCCCAGCCAGAGGCACCCGAGGAGCTCCGGAGTGCTAACCCGGGAGTACAACGCTGAAGCTTTTTGCTCCTGAAACAGCAAAAGTTTTTAACAGCAGCCTGCGAGCGTGTAAGGGGGGAACGCATTGCTGTCAGCTCTGGGAACGGCCGTGCGCTTACGTACAAAAGCAGATGCACTCTGGGTGTTTATTCAAGTCCAATTTATCTACGTAAGATGCACAAGGAGCTAAGCTTCACTCGTATTTCATCTGATCAGCCCTCCCAGAAAGCATGCTTTTGAACTTCAGAAGAACAGAGTATTACTTTTAGACTTACCTTTTTCTGTTTTACCTTGTTCAGTTTCTTTTGCACTTTTTCCTAGAATATTAAAAATATAATTTCATTGAAATAAATTTATGTTAACAGTTTACGATAAGAAAGAGTTACAATAAAATTACAGCTTACACTCAAAATATGATTAGGCCAACAGGACTTTTTGGTTTCTTTTTCAAAGTTAGCATAGATTACTGCCTGAACTATGGTTACATAAAAGGCCTTTCTCCACAGTGGCTTCAAATATTACCTAATTGCTTCCGACACAACTATTTCATAAGCTTTCCCTTTTAGAGCTTCCCTTTGGTAGATTTTAGTGATACACTCAGTGCAAGCTATTTCGCAAGAAAAAAAATTGTTCACTAATTAAAAACCCTTGGGAACACTAACTTAATGTATATATTTGATTAAAATGTAAAAAAAATTAAAAGAAATTGGGAACCTAGGTCTCATTTTCAGATGTGACTTGGGTGCTTGGAAGTCTTTGTCTTACTTCAGCTTTTAAAATAATTTAACCCAGGTAGTTTGTAAACATCTGAATGCACAGGTAAATGTTAATAAGCACAAGACAGTCTGTGGCGTAAGACAGACTACATACTATACCAAAATCGTGCATGTGTATATCATGAAGGTGGTACATAGACAGGCTTGTCCCCTCCTCTTTCTCCTCTCTAACCACTTTTTGATCCTGCCCTACTCTAGAACATTTAAGGCACCTTGCCTCACAATTCTAACTTTATCATTCTGTTTCCAATTTTGTCCCAATAAGCTTCCAATATTTCCTCACAATAAACTTCATAGAGAATACTAAAATGAGAGGTCAGTTGACTTTTTAATTACAGTGATTTTCCTCTCTATCATACACTTTTTAATTTTGACGTATTCTTATATACAGAAAAAAACATTTCCTTTAATTTCTAAGTCAATTAGAGACATCTTGTCAGAATACTCAATCTTTACAGTTTTTTAAACCTACTGCTCGGAAGTATTATATTGTGAATAAAATACGCCATGTAATAGTACTGAAAAACATGTATTTTTTCAGGGAGAAATTGGGTTATGCTTGCACAGGAAATCAAACTATTTCACATTTCTAATTTCACCCTTTACTATGAGCTGACAACTGCTACTACTGAATGTGCAAGACAGTATGACTCCAATCTTTATATTCAGCACAAGGCAGTGCGAGTATTACCTTGATCATGACATGGTAAATTAAATAAGTACGGTCCCATTGACAGTCATTCATCTCTTCAATCATATCATAAAATCAAGATTGTCAATTAAAATGAAAGAAATTACAAAAAGATGTATAGGGTGTCAGTTATATACTATGGAATAACTTGGAGAAAGACTATTATTGCTATAACGGTATATTAATGAAAGCGTTGTTCAGTACTTGCTAAAATACTGTCTTGTTTTTATTTTTTTGCACCTACCACACAATAAATAAAATGATTATGTCCATCTGTATGTCATCAGAAACACTGTATTTTAAAAAGAGCAATAACACAGCTCCAGATGAGGCACAGAATAGTTTATATCCTCATATTTCTTTTATTTCTACCAACTTACAAGCACATGAACAATTCATTACCGGATAGTAAAGCGTGGTACCACATGCTACCTAGCCACCCATTTCCCCTGTATCTTCTCCCTTATCAGCAACACTGATATTCTCACCTGACCTCTCTAGTTCCCCTCTAGGTCACTCAGTGACCCTCTTCCACCCATCTTGAACATTCACATTATTTCTGCAACTCCTTTTCCATCACTGGAAGAACCAAGTATGAGCTCATCACTCTAAAGCCTGCTCCTATCTCCCACTTCTTGGCCAGCTTCACATTTCTTTATTACCGAGGCTCACGCAACACGTAACTTACAGTTCTCTATACCCATTTATGTACCAGGATCAATTCTCCAAATTCTCTCAGACATTTTTCAATCTGTATTCTGCTAAATTAGCTGTCATTGATTTGACCAAAGCCTCTCTAATAATCTTTAGATACTCCAGTTTCTCTTTCTAGGTTACTGCTTTTGAAATTCATCACAACTTGACCTTGTTAGCTCTGAAGATCTTGCTTCTCTCAGCTCTCACCACACTTAACTAAGAATTCACTTCATCATCACATTCAGCACATATTGCTTTGTTCCCTCCAGACTGATCCCTAGCTTACTTTGATGGTGCAAATGGTTTGACTGATGCATTTCTGACAAAGGTTTAAAAGTGTGCTGTCTCAAAGACAGGGATACGATAGTAAATCTTGAGACTATTTTATCATCAACTTAAACCAATCGTAGCTCAAACAAAAAAACTTTCTTAGCTCTTCAAACCACACTCATCCTTTACTCAATTTCTCCATTTCCAGCAAAACAAATCTAGATCAACATCATAGACAAAACTGTTTTAAACACTCTCTATAGGCTAGGACTGCTATCGCTGTGTAACGTGTGCACCAGATATTCCCAGGAAGGATTCTACTATAAAGAAAATACTTATTTTGCATATTACAATATGTCTAAATATTTGTGAGTGCATGTGACAGTGACCTGAGTCACAACTGAAATGTATTTCCTACCTTGTAGATTTCACGAGTCTCAAG
Source organism: Phaethon aethereus (assembly GCF_964289735.1). NCBI lineage: Eukaryota > Metazoa > Chordata > Aves > Phaethontiformes > Phaethontidae > Phaethon > Phaethon aethereus. The sequence continues at coordinate 41,488,266 of NC_138582.1, read as the reverse complement.
CAACAATATAAATGTACAATACAATTTGTTATTTACATATATGTAATTTTTGAAACATGTAAAATTGCAATGATATTCAGTAAAAACATGACACTTTTCTAGTATCTTTCCAATCCCAAATCTTATCCATTTTCTTTACTTCTTAGAAGAATAGTGTCATGATATGGTATCTTTTCAATTACTGAGTATGTGTTCCTCAAAATTGTAGTTTATTTTCAATATTAAAATAAAACTTTAGTATCCTACTCTCATTTAAATTTTGCTTTCCTTATCGGTATTTCTTCCTGTGATTTTCAAAAAAGCAACTGAATCCAAGATTTCATAGATTCACTGAGATATAGCAAGAAGCAGTGTAGAAATGTGAAAATATAAAGATGTAATCTTTTGACTTTTTCTTAAACCACAGTTATTTATTCAGCAATATTTCATCATAAAAATATGAAGGTGTTTGAAAACTGAAAAGGTCCAGGAATATTTTTATTTTCAGGGAACTGCACAGACACAACACCCTTGCTAGATTTCTGATTTAAAATGTGGATCATAACTAGACTATTTCTCCATGAAAGGTAGATATTATACTTCCCATACACATTTGCCTTTGCTAAAGAGTGATACCTCATCGATTTTAAGTTACAAATAGAAATTATTTATCGTGGGCAAAATTCAGGGCAAATAGGTTGCAGAATAGCTAATAGTCGAAAAGAAGAAACACAACACAATTATAGAAGAAACAGACCTTACTGTCCATTTCCTTCACATAATACCACTCAGAACTACAAATTACTTCTACTTGCTGTATTTCTTCCTTGTTGTAAATAATACTTTCAAATATAATTTTAAACATTCAAAATTATTATTTTAAAATAATAATATTAATTAGTGGCTGAGGCAAGTATTTATCCCCATAGTTAATATTTACCACATATTTGAAAAAATAATGACACTAGAAAGACGAAGATATTCTTCTATGTTTTATTGCAGCCAAACATTAAAACAGATTAAATATACATTTTTTTAATAGTCCTTTTGACCTTGCTCAGCTTGGCATATTTTTGTAAACACAAAGCACGTAAAAATCACATACCCAGTTACAAAATACTTAAAATTTGATCACAGCATAATATACTCTCACAGTCCCAAAATTCTACAAATAGGCTGCCACTGTTATACAAAATGTCCTCCATTTATCATTCTAAAAGTATTCTCAAGCTTCCTCACAAAATATGGCTTTGTAAAAATTATTGCTCTGCAATTCACAATCACAGGTAATTTTACTAGAATATCCCATCCCAAAACACATCACAGTCTAAGAGTATTATTGCTTTCCTGAAAAGTCTAAAGAAATCACTTTGGGACATCTTCTGTGTTTGTTGATCAGATGTAACACTCACTTACGTGGAGTCTTACTGAAATACCGAACAAAAAAAGGCAAACATATATGATGCCCCTTTCACTATAAATGCAAGCAACTAAAAACCTGACTTCACAACAGTGTTACAGAAATTTAAAATCTCCCTGTCAACCAAAAGGGAACCAGTGTTAGGGTCACCAAATTGATTTTTCTTCTTAAAAAGTTTATCTTCTTTCTTCTAAGCTCCTACATCAGGCTTGGCAATTTCCTAAGATCACAGCAATTACTCCTGAGCCAAAAAGGAACACATGCAAAATGCCAAAGAATAAAATATGTCTTCATAATTGTGGAACAGCAGCACAGAACAGGTAAAAAGTACACCTGTTATACTAAAATTCTAAATCACTCAAAGTCTAAATTTCACAAGTACCTTTATAATAGCATTAATGATTGTAGACATCCTATTTTTCTTAAGGTTGAATTTCCAAAGCTTTTACAAGTCAAGTATTTAGGCAAATTTGAATTTTTTAATAAGTCACTGAATACAAAGCTTACTAAATCGAGCTTTGAGATTATTATATTGGTATGCAAACTAGATGAATGTTACTGAACTCAACCTGATTCCGGCAACTTAGTTCTGTTGCAATCTACACTGACTCCCTGCCAGGCTATTATGTAGTTTCTAGACATTTTTGCTTTAAAAACCCAAATGTGCATACATAAAAAATTCTAATTCACACATAAAGGGTTTCTGAAAAAAGTAATTTAGTTTACCTGCCCTTTTACTAGCATGAATTAAACATACACATTTTGTATCTTGTTAGACTATTTTAAAAATCACCTGAAATTCATGTAATGTAACTGTTGACATAACATCAGTGCAAAGAGATACAAGTCAAACTTCACAGGATAGTGTGCGCCTGATTAGTGTTTTCAATAAAATGCAGTTAGCCGTATGCTATATCAGCAGTTATAACACTTAAAAATTCATAATATTTATGTTTCATTTGACCAAACTGCTCTGTACACACTGTATGAATCCACAACAAAAGATATATATTAAAATCTGAAAAAATGTACTTGCTGCTACATTATAAATAGAATATTAACAATTGCTTGGAACAGCACATATGAAATGCAGCTCCAAGTTGCAACTCTGTCACAAACACAGAAGAAAAATAATGAATTCACTAAACTTGGCCAAAAAAAACCCCAGACAGGAATGTAAATTAAACATCCAAGTGTTAAAAAAGCTTACTAAAATGACAGTTGGCTACAACTCATTTACAACATCTTAGTGTTCATTCCCCAAACCCTGAACTGCTTGGTAATTACATCGTAAGATCTATTACAACCATCTGCTCCCCTTTTGTAGCGTATGGTTAGGGCTGGTCCTCCTGATGTAGGGACTTTTCTTTTGAAGCTTTAAGTATCTGAAAAAATAAGGGGAAATCTACATTAAAGGACCAACCAAAACACAACTTACTCTAAAACAAAACAAAACAAAAAAATCTTAAATGCTAAAAAAAGCAACTTTGTATCAGACTGGTTAATTTGATAAAGCTATCATTTCTAGGAGCTATCCTAACAAATATACACAAAGTTGCTGTATAAGATGGGAAATGTAAACTTTTAGATATTTATCTAAGCAGTAATGTTTTTCTTAGCATATGGCACTTCATTTACCTTTTAAAGGAAATCTAGGCCATGTCACAAATACATTAAAACAATTTTTTTTTTTTTTTTTTTTTTACATCAAGAACATGTACAATTGGAAAAGAGGAGTCAGGGAATGAGGAAGTGTCAAAGTTGTAAAGTGTAAACTTCTCTACGCATAAGGGATTTCAGCTGTTGATAAAATAAATGCAGGGTTATAAAAATGTCAAGGACACAAGATGAAAGGGAGCGGGGTGGAAACAACCTTTAGCTATTTTAAATATGAACATATACAAGAGGGATCAAAATCTAAATACAGAGAGCAAAGGTACTGTGTCTCCCTTGAAATATCTCCAACAAGTACCACTAAATCACAACCACCATGATCCTGAAAAACAGGATTAGCCAAAAATCCTAAATCAGTAATATTTCAAGCTGACCTATCATACCACTCAAGTGCATTAGTTTACAAAAACATATGCTATAACTGTAGTTAAAATAGCTTACTGCTGGAAAGTAATATGGGTAATAATTTTAGAAGTAAACTTAGAGAAATGGAAAACAGTACATACAGATACCTAAATATGCAGTTGCCTAGTACTATTTTTTTGCGATATGCCCTGAAATCACAAAAAAACTTTTGACTTGCACTGCAGCATATTCAAAGCCCACACCTGATCTCTTCACTGGCAAAGTGAGAATGCTCCTGACAGCTAAATTCATCCTCTGAACTATCTCCTGTTTTCTTTCTAAAACAAATACGTTCCTCTTACATTTCAGATAAAAATCGAACAACTGCTTCTAACCTGATACAAACTGGTGCCACCATGCCTCACAAAGTTGCATGAATTTATACTACCTGAGAAAAAGGACTGTATAGTGACATTTGAGTATCTTTTACACTACCTGAAGTTATGTTTATTACATAAATAGGTACATCTTTCATGTATGTAAAGAGTGCATATGTGTATGTAAGTGTCCTTCATGCAGAAGAGAGTTCTTGACTATCTCTAGTACAGTGAACTTTAATATTATCATTGCTGAAATAACAGGAAATACTATCTTTGAATACCTGATTAAAGGAAATAACATGAACAAAGAAGAAAAAAATTCTGACAACAAAAAACCCCCATACTGAATCCTCCACCACAAAGTAAAAAAAAAAAAAAATCCATGGTAAATATGAATTTCATATTCTAAGAGGAAAATGTGAGAATAACGTTGCCTTCAAACTGAAATTTTCACACCCAAAAAAGGCAGGTAAAAATACTTAATAGTAGGAAAATATAGTAATTTAATAGTAATAAAATTTTTATTCCTGGTCAGTAGTTTACTTGCATCCCATTTCTTTTCTCCATTTTCAGAGATGCTACTTGAATTCTCCTTTACATGCTGACACATTAAGCTTTTTACAGAAACTGATAAACAACAATTCCGGTGCCTTCTGCGGGGTTCCCACATAACTACATAATTTACTGAAGATTCTTGAGCATGTTAGTACACTGTTGCAGATTTTGTGCTGATCAATTTGGTTTTATTTTCTGCTTCCTAAAGAGAATCACATACACGGTGGTACTACTAATAGTTACCTGTGTGTTTAATAAATGAATAAATAAGGTTTGACTGGTTCTCTCACTTTTTCCCATGAGGGGAAAAAGAAATATTCACTCCTTCCAGTGCTGCTATTATTATCTATTTCCACAAGATATACCAGGATAGAGCCTGTTGCACTAGTGTGTTGCACTAGTTTTGAAAACAACAGAAGGTAAAATCAATAAAGCTAAAAAACCTTCCGAAAGGATCAGAAATACATACTATTTCAGAGTAAAACAAGTTATTTTTTTATTCTAATAGCGTTTGAAAACAGTAGTATCACAATACAATAAAAGGAGAATGGACAGCAAGGTTCAATTCCACCATCTTATTTGGAAGTCCATCTGCAATTAAAGGAGCAATTTTCCCTTAGTACTCAGCATTGGTGAGAGCACACCTCGAATACAGTGTTCAGCCCCTCACTACAAGAAAAACATTGAGGTGCTGGAGCGTCTCCAAGGGCAATGAGGCTGGGGAAGGGTTTAGAGTCCCATGAAGAGTGGCTGAGGGTGCTGGGGTTGTTTAGCCTGGAGAAAAGGAGGCTCAGGGGAGACTTTATCACTCTCTACAACTACTTGGAAAGAGGTTGTAGTGAGGTGGGTGTCAGTATCTTCTCCCAAGTAACAAGTGATAGGACAAGAGCAAATAGCCTCAAGTTGCACCAGAGGAGGTTTAGATTGGCTGTTAGGAAAAGTTTCTTCACTGAAAGGGTTGTCAAGCATTAGAACAGGCTGCCCAGGGAAGTGGTTGAGTCACCATCCCTGGAGGTATTTAAAGGACCTATAGATGTGGCGCTTAGGGACATGGTTTAGTGGTGGATTTGGCACTGCTAGCTTTACAGTTGCACTTGATGATCTTAAAGGTCTTTTCCAACCTAAATGATTCTATGACTCTAAATGGAATATTTGGAAAACTGACCACTACTGTATAATACACATAAGAGTTTTATTTTTTTGTGAAGGTAGGACTGCTGCAAGACTGAGCCATAAATTACAGCACAAAAAGCAACATGGCTCACGAAAACAAAAATGAAAGATTTCAAGTTGGTACTTGGATTCTGAATTCAGTTTTAAAATAGTATTAAGTCAAGAGATCATCTCAGTATCCACATAACAATACAACTGACGCTGCACAGTGGAATTATCTACTGTTGAAATTTTGCAATAGTCCTGTAAGGGCCTTTTTGTTATTTTAACTTTAAGAAGCAACATTTTCTGAGATAAAATATCTGTTCTTGTTCTACTGTTCCAACTTAAAAGCACAACAAACCAACTGAACACTACCTTTGCTGAACTTCTTGCCTCTTCTGTCAAAAGGTAACTACTGCTTGTTCCTACACTGATTATAAGCTTTGGCTAAAAATATTTCATTATGAAACAAAACATTTTTAGTTAAGGCATCTATTAATGAACACCTGTGGCTTCAAACATTTTAACATACCATGTGGCTGTTATGATAAACAGTTTAGAAAGACCTCACAGACAACACAGTTACATACTGATATGAGCATTTCAAATCACCTAAGTTAAGGTTCAGCATGTAAATTAAAACATGAACTAAACGATGCCTCCAATCTGTACTGGGCAACCACAAAGGCCTGTGTTCACTTCTGTGGTTACTTTTGGTATGCCCAGGAAGGAAATACATGTTTCCTTCTCCACAAGAAAAAACAAAACCCCACAGAACTACCTGGGCACCACACAACTTAAAATCTTTGCAATATGCAGAAGCTAAACTAACCCAGAAAGGTGCTCAGGCTAATCAGAACAGAACAGAAATAGAGCTCTTGGGGCTCCCAGACAGCAGCTTCTGTGATTTACTGCCCAGAGATACAGCTCAGTGTTTCATGCCACACAACTACTTTGTTACAAAGAACCATCTAGCAACGTGCAATAATAACTCCAAAAAGCAGATGAAATGTAACAATATGCAATCTTCAAATTTAGAAGCAGGTTAGCTAGTCTAAAAATGGTTTGGGTAAACTCTATGTTTACTACTGTCAGGCAACAGATGGAAGGGCTGGAAGCACTCTTGTTCTTAAAATCAGTTATGTCAAGAAAAATGCGATGGCATGATGAAAACAGTCCTGTTTCCAGACCAGTGGCCAAAGAACATGCCGCAGTCAGACTGCAATAGATCTGCCTGATACACAGAGAAGTGACAGTATCACCACCCATGATCAGTTACTCTAGAAAGGAACTACACATATATTTTGCAACCCGAAATTTTTATATTCCCCTTTACAGTATCTAGCGCTGTCTGAAAGCATTAAAAATGCAGTTGTAAATTAAAACAGCTCACATTTTTGCTTGGAATGCTTCCATATAACGTAGTAACTACTACTAGCATGTATACACCACAAGGTAAAAATTATTGCTTCAAAACCAGAAATCAACCTTAAATTATAAATAATGATATCCTTTCAATCCTCTCCACAAAGTAATTTGTTTGCAAACTTTCCATGCAGCTATAGCTTCATTTTTTTGGGAAAAAAACCAAACACTTAAGATTAACTTACCCACTAGATCATCATTTGAATAATCCTCAGCTTGAACAGGCATTTCTGTAAGTCAAAAGCATACAAACAATTCAAACAGGACAGTTCTCTAAATATTTACAAAAAGCTGCAATTTTTTCCCCTTATGCTCAAATAGTGACCTACCAAGACTCTTCTGTAATACTACTTTTGCAGAAGTGGGATGCAAATTTTCCTCAGATGAATTTTTCCATGGAAAGATTAATACTTAAGTAGACCGACAAGTACATTGCGGGATTGCATAGTTTCAGAAGCAATACTTCAAAATTCTGAAACTTTACTATCCGAAGCACAAATGTCCCAGTTTCACATGTTACTACAGTATGGGCTTAGATAACATTCATACACTTACTATGTTCCCAGCTGTAACTGTGAAATATTTAACTTTAAAATTCAGTTCTTTTTAATTTCCTATGTATGTTTAAATTAGACATGTCAGATGTCACCAAATGCTATTACTGCTAATAGACTGAAGGTTGTACATAGCTCCCTATTCATGCATGGAGGGAGTCAAGCTCACCAGAAAAGAACTCATAATAGCCAGGATCCTGGCTGTAGGCAATAAGAAGAATCAAACAGAGGGAAATATATTCTCTGACTTGGGAAGCCCATAAATAAAGTGCTAAAAGCTGTGGAGACATTCCAGTTTGTTTCTTACATATAATCCTCTTTCCAGAGTATGCACTACTGACTGGCTGGTGGGAAACAGAGCTTAGCAAAGAAATCTTCAGCTTCACATGACCTAATATGGTCATTTTTATTGCTGTAAGTTTTTCTGAACTGGGAGCATTCTCAGCTTCTAAACTGAAGAGTGCTCTGTAAGCCCTTAAAATATTGTCTATTAAAAAACCCAAGATACCAACAACACAGTTATGTTTGTCCTTAAAAGAAAAAAGCTGCAGAAACAGTTAAGAATGTATTTTTATTGCAGGCACAGAATTCTGTTCTATGATGTTTATAATTCTCAATTTTTTAGTGGTTTTTTTAAGTAGCAAACTCATGCAAAATATACAAACCTGATTCCTCTGGTTCAGTGGCCACAACATCTTCTGTATGCTTACTTTCTACTGTTACAAGAAAATAAGTGTTGAAAGTTACACACAGTATGTTCACAATTTTGCTTTTATTTGCCACCAGCCACCCAATCAAATTATCATCAAACAGAAAGGGAGACTTAACTGCTGAACAACCAACTAGGTTAACTTAGAAGTAGAAGAAAGGTACTGAATGTATTTCATGTCCAAAAGCTTAACTTCTCTCGGTTACTGATTTCAACTACTATTATGCCCCCCCAAAAGTGATTTTGGTTACAACTGTTATTCATCTCAAACAATGTCTACTTTCCCATTTAATTCTAGTAGAACACATTTTTCAAAAGCAAAACCTAAATAAATATAGCATCAAATCCTACACACTGTGCTCAGACTAAACTGTTAGGAAAAAATCTTGCTTAATGATATTTTTAACTTCCGAGCAAATCTTCACATTACATTTGACCCAGTACTCATTTAAAATTCCCTGACACCAGCACAACAACAAAAATTTACAACTTAATCTTTTTAAGTACTACTGTGAGAAATTAACATACTCCATTCCTCAAATTGAAGTTCTAAGTACCTCATAAGAATGTCATGAAGTTCAACAAGGCCAAATGCAATGACCTGCACCTGGGTCAGGGCAATCCCCAATATCAATACAGACTGGAAGATGAAGGGATTGAGAGCAGTCCTGCTGAGAAGGACTTGGGGATCCTGGTGGATGAAAAGCTGGGCATGAGCCAGCAATGTGCGCATGAAGCCCAGAAAGCCAACTGTATCCTGCGCTCCATCCAAAGCAGTGTGGCCAGCAGGTTGAGGGCGTTGATTCTGCCCCTTTACTCCACTTTTCTGAGACCCCAGCTGGAGTATTGCATCCAGCTCTGCAGTCCTCAGCACACAACAGACATGGACTTGTTAGAGAAGGACCAGAGAAGGGCCACAAAAATGATCAGAGGGATGGAACACCTCTCCTATGAGGACAGGATGAGAGAGTTGGGGTTACTCAGCCTAGAGAAGAGAAGGCTCCAGGGAAGACCTTATTGCAGCCTTAAAGTGTAGCTTATAAGATGGAGAGAGACTTTTTTTACTGAGGTCTGTAGCAACAGGACAAGGAGCAATGGTTTTGAAGTGAAAGAGGGTAGATATAGATGGGACATAAGGAAGAAATTATTTATGATGAGGGTGGTAAGACACTGGAACAGGTTGTTCAGAGAAGCTGTGGATGGTGGTAGATGGCTCATCCCTGGAAATGTTCAAAGTCAGGTTGGATGGGCCTTTGAGCAAGCTAATCTAGTGAAAGATGTCCCTGCCCATGGCAGGAGAGTTGGACCAGATGATCTTTAAAGGTCCCTTCGAACCCAAACCATTCTATGATTCCATGTATCACATTTCTCTGCTTCCTTTTTTGTTTATTTTTAATTATACTAATAAATATAAACAAACATAAACAGAAGAAAAATGTTTTCTTTTACAAACTATAAAAATCCCCATACCTGACAGGTCTTTATCAACATCAAAATCTTCAATAATTTCATCTGCAAGAGAAAGAATTAAAAAAAAAATTATATTAATGCGGTTTGTTTTGTTTTGTGTTTTGTTGTATGGTTTTTTTTGTGTGTGTGGGTGGGTTTTTTGTGTTTTTTTGTTTTGGGTTTTTTTTTTTTGTGTGTGTTTACATCAGATTTCAAAATGCATATATTTAATCAAAACACTTTAAGATCACAATCACAAAACATATACCTGGCTCTGTAGCTTCATTTACATCCTCCGGAAGGTCCTCAACAGCTAAGAAAACATTGCATTCAGAACAACAATAAAGAGGTCAAGCCCTCAGCTGATGAAACTTACACATAACACAAAAGAACATTGCTAGCACACAGACATGCTTAACTGAACAGTAAATTGCTATAAACAAACAGGAACTTTGAGGAATTTGAGGGGAAAGAAGAAATTATTTCTTGAATTTTCTTCCCTGTTTCACTAAAGACTTGTTGTATTCATTAGGTAAATATTTCAAAACTGTGCCTTCTGAACAAATGTTTCGATTAAGACACAGTAACTTTAAAAACTGAAATTTTAAAAACACTCCTTAATCTTTCTAAGCATAATCAGTACTCCCACTTTCATCTTCTGCAGCATCAACTCCATCTGCTAAACATATTAAAAACCAAACAAAAACCCCTATAAAGTTCTACTTTAAAAGTCTTTTCATATGGATAAACATGCAATTCCTTGGTGGGTCCTACTTTCCTTCATGAAGACAATGAGCAAGTTCAACTTAAATTATGGATTCCTCAAAAAAATAAATTATTTTCTTTCAGTATGGCACCTTTTAACTCATTTGATTGTCCTCTAAAGCTTATGATCATACTGGTGACTGTTAAACAGATACTTAGAATTTATTTACACTAGAGAACTTCTTGATTTCATTCTGAACTGAACAATTGTGTCATTTTCAATTAGCTGTCTGAGTTGACTCTCAAAAGAGCTGGTACATCAAGACAACAAAGTATACAGGACCCAGAGAGAGGGCTGCAGGCAAATAATTTTTAATTGCTTCTGGTAATTAGACAGAGGCACTAACAAAAAGTATGCATCAAAGCAGAGTCATTATTGACAGCCTGTAAATTTTGAATGATCTTGAGCACTGCTTACAAGGTTATTAGCAAGGTTCATCGCAGGCAGCAGGCTGAGTGTCTACGCTGAACTACTGTGTTTCAAATGTCCACAAAAAGCCTCACATGCCCCACTTTGTGTCACTTGAGACCTTAAAGATGAATCATCAAGGACAGTATATTAAAAGGTGTCTCCATTCATAATCAAAACCCTAACTTCATAACTACTCAGACTGTAACTCACCTTTGCCATAACTGGCAATATATCGTGACTGAAGATCACACAGATTACATATTTCAATATATATAAATAGCAAGACTAAGTTAATAATTTTTATACTAACTAAAATATTTCTCTGATTTTGAAAATCATTATATCCAAATAACATTTATTTTAGAGGTATTTCTACTGTAATTACATAGGAAACAAAGACTGTCTAATATGCTTAATATATATAATTTGTATATACATGGGGGGATGTGTGTGTGGGAATATACACACAACCCACTCACAGATATATATACACACACATACATATATATACGTATATACCTGTATCTTGAGTCTCAGTCTGCTTTTCATGTTTTGGTTCTGAAAGGAAAGAAAAAAAGAGTACCTGGGAGTTTGATATGCACAAAGTAGCCTAAACAATCAGTTGTTAAGGATCCAGTTAGTTTCTTCACTGACAAATGCATAACTCTCAAAGACTTCTCCAGTTTTGGGGCCTAAATAGATATATGGTTACTGGAGCTTGTAGTAGAAATTCTAGACATAAACCAAATACTAAATGTGAACATAATGCTAATATTTCAAACATTTCTATCTAGACAGATGAAATACTGAGAACAATGACAACAATAAAGCTATCATTCTGTACAATTGTTATAATTCACCTACACTCCTGATCTTTGGGTATAGAGCCAGTCTAATTTCTGTAACTCTGAAGAAGAAACAGGTTAAGAATATTCATTACTTTAGGTACTGTCTGAAAATATAAAAAATGCTATCCATTAATTGTCTGAATTTTCAATATACATTTATTGTGAATTTTAGAACTAAAGAAGTTCAATGTTCATCCAGTGTTTTAGATAATTTCATTATCTTAACAGGTACTAACCTTCATCTGAAAAAGGTTATTTACATAAGATTTTTAAAAAAATAAAGTCTTTCTACTATTTATCTTAAAGGTACCTTTTATGTTAAAAGGCACTATACTAGTCACTTGGCTCCCCCTCCATCCCTTTAAAAAAGGAAGTTCTTACAGCATATACTTAAAAATAATCCAGACCTTTTCATTTCTGATTAAAAACTCAAACTTGCCTCCTTTCTCTAGTTTCATTGCTACAAACTGTACAAAATCCTTCATAAAACTACTGAAAGTTGTGTCCAGTAACTGAGTATCTGTATTCTAAGTTACATGACCATTTACACACTTCACTGTGGGCACATATACTCATTTCAACTGAAGAACTTTTAGCATTAGCAGTAACTGCAGAAAGTATAAAGAAGTGGTTTCTTTCAATACACCGGACACACAAAGTGAGCGCAGCCTACCATAGGCCTGCAGTTTCTCCCAACACCATGCAAGTAGAAGTGATTACAGGAACTGCAATCCTAATAGAGCTGGTCGTTGATCTGAATTAAGAACAAAGTCATACAAAGCAAGAATAAGAAAAGAAACTAACTGCTCTGGCCAGCAATCATCTTGGCACTGCCCTCTCAGCTTTCTGATAACTCTAGAAAGCACCCAGATTGAAGAAAATATTGCATCAGGGGGTCTGCCAGAAGAGAGGAAATACATCTGATAGGGATGGAGAAGATACATTAACTCCAGAATAGAGAAGCTTATACTTCTGCCGATTTCTCAGACATTTGCATCTGAAGATTTAAAGTGAATCTTCTTGTGGATGTAAACTGCAGTTTTGGAGCTAATGTCAAAAACACAAGCTTTACATTTGAGAGAAATTTATCTCCATGATGGCCTAGATGCTAAAACCTTTCTTCTCCAGAAAAAAGTAAATCCGTTTCATTTTTGATCCAATCAAAGGCATGTCGAAAAGTACAAGAAAGATGGCCTAGGAGACAACAGGGATGAAAACTAGGTACTGTAATTGCTAAAATGGTGTCTAGCACACATTCATGAACAATTACAACTCCCATGCCCTGAAACCAGGTAGACTGAACTCAGGAGGAAAAAATGGTGTGTCACAGAAAGACAGCCTCACATTTTTCAGCACATCTTCAGAGACATCCGTGGTTGGCTGGTTAGCTCAAACCTTAAAGGACTGGCAACATAAGATGAGCTGATAGGGCTGGGTGTGATTAGACTGTCTTCCCCAGTGGTGTCTCTCATCTTTTCTAGGGATCCTGATAGCAATTTCTGATTATTTTCTCTGGTTATTTCTGAGACACTGATGAGTGCCTAGACATAAGGGTGCCTGTACACAGGTCTGCCCTTGGAACAGACAGTGAAATTCCAAATAACTTCGTAATTTCATGTAACACTCAAGATGTGGGGGGTGGGGATAAAAAAAAAATCAGTCAAATCTTGCAAGTGCCAAGAACACTCAATGCACCACCTGATTGGTCTTTTTCTTCTACGCTGCTCTAGGTTGGAGGTCTTAAATGAAGTTCCTCTAAGTACAAAGGAAGCATTGTGCTTTCTCTCACAAGAAAAATGACTTTAAGGGAGAACTTGAAAGCAAGGAAAAATTCTGCTGTGAAAAGGTGAACTTTTACCACAAGAAAAATGGTTTGTCACAGATTATGTTGAACTGCAGGCATAATTTGCTGCGCAAAAATGCCTGGTGATTTAGTAGCCAAGAATAATACTTTTTGTCAATCACCTCCTACCTTGGTACTGTTACCGTACTAGGGTGAGAAGAGATTGCAGAGTATGAAATGCGTTTGGAACTGATTCTATGGAAAACTGATGCAAAATACTTTGGGAACCTCCATGTTCATCTTACTCCAGAAGTAGGTATAGATGGCTCTTCCTGAGGGTAGGGACCATGGAAGCATTCTCTGCTCATGTCACCACTACATATGAAGGAGCATGAAAAGTAAAGATTGAAAGTTGCACCTCTCCTTCATATCTAGGTGCGAGAAGCAAGAGAAGTGATTCTTGATTAGAAACTGATTGTAAAGTAAGTATTATCTGGAAAGGAGAGCAATTAACCCAGGGAAAACGCTAGTTCTCTTGCTTTTCCATCCTATTGATCCCAACATGTTTTATCAAGGGCATCATAGCTGAGGCAAATAATTATTTTCTGCGAACTGAGAAAGACATGGACACAGGGCTGAATACACCTTTGGGCCACTGAAAGTCCTTCAATGGGATTTTGATTTCTATCCCAACGGTGGATGGCAGCATTTCCCTCCTGATGACAAAGAATGAACCTCAAGGTTTCCTGTCTCAAATACTTTGAAGTTAAGAACTTCTGCCCTTTGCTCAGGTTACATAAACACGGACAATAAACAAGACTGCTTTGAAAATATGCTTAACTATTCTGACGTACAGTCGTCCCTAGAAGCATCTCACAGAAGAAATCACAACCACATACCTTTGTTTCAAGACTGCAACCACTAGTCTTCTCATTTACTTTTTGATTTGGTCTCTGCAATCGTTAGCAAATCATTAACCAAATCAAACTAGAAGAGAGTGCTCTCCAAAGAACTGGTAGTTACAGAAAAGATGAAACTGTAACAATGAGCTATACAGATGCAATGAACCACAGATGACTTGGCCAGGGTTTCATAAGAAAAAGGGCATGCAAAGTCTTCAACATTCTTCTGTCACAGAAGCACAAAGTATGACAAAAAGGACCAATATGGGAATATAACCTGTGTACATACTCTACACTTGTTCCAGTGTTAAAGACCAATTGATTGCTGACACACACGAGGATCTGAATGTTAAAAAAACCCCTTAGCTGAGAACTTGCAAAGTAATGTGACAGCAAGGAAAATTTTACGACAAAGTAATTTCACTTTCACATTAACGATAAGAGTTTGATACTATCATTTTACTAAATACAGCAGTTGTCATACCATGGTCTTCATTATAATCTCCATGCACTCTATCCTCTGTTTGAAGAAAAAAAAAAATCAGTACGAAAATTCATGGAATTTTAAGGCAGTAAATACACACAAATAATACAGAACCAAGTTTATTCAGGACAAAAATATATTCAAAACTATAGTATATTATACTGTATTGAAGTTAGTAAGAGTTCAACAAAGGTGAAAATTTCTAAAAGATCCTGTGAAAAGAACTGAATAATTTTCTGGCATCACAAGATAGATTTAAAAATAAAGCACTATCAGTAGGCTTTTCTTTTACAGTTAATGAAATCATCTATGAATTATCTGCAACTCATAAATCATTTCTACGTACAGCAAACTTCTACAGGGGAATTGTGGAATTCGCTTGTTATGGCTTGCTTTAATTTTTAAATTAGTATCTTTAAAAAATTTTTAAAGATACTACTTTTTTCCTGACACATCACACTAACTTCAACATCTTTGGCAAATTCAGATTGCTTTTTAACCACATAAATAATTATATGCAATTTAAAATAGAAATATCTATTCTCCTGGAATGTTAACTCTCAATATTCTGCCTGTTTGGCTGACATTACAGAAAAGTACTATTCATGTAACTCTTTCTATTTTTTCAGAACTTAAATAAAAATACAGATGTAATAACTTGTTAAGGAACTGATGCTATCTATAAGCTCCAGTGTTTTGAGAGTTTTTTTGTCTTGGTTTGGGGACAAAATTCAATGAAACTTGTATAAAAAGAAATAAAACTTTAGACTGTACCTGTGTAATGTTCCACAGCATCTTCTAGCATCAGCTCAGAGTCACCTTAAATAAGAATATTTAATATTTTATAATCTAATCAAATTTTCATGTGAAATAGCACAAGAGAAGTCAAAAAGGTCATACATTTATCTCAAGAAAACAGAACTAAACATCCTGAGTTAACACTACATTTTATTTGAAAGCAACAGCTGGATTGTAAAACGCATCCAGGAGCTACATAGTAAATCACACAATATAAAAAGTTCATGCATATTTGTGTTTAGGCATAAAATCAGGAATACAAGTAGGTCTTTGACAATACATTGATTAGACTGGAAGAATCCTTGACAGAAGAAGATATTTACATAAGTATTTGTGGATTGGATTCATGCAATGTTGTGTTCACAACTGTAATGGTAACATAGCTGCAAAAATCAGGGTTATCTGAAACTAAAACTGTTGACTAAACAGTTAATGTGACACATTACTTTGAAACATTTTTTAAAAAGTGTAAGTCATTATATTATAATCTGAAGTCATGAAAATTTACAAACCTGGCACTTCTGGATCACTTACTGTCTTTTCCACATCCACATCATACTCATATGAAACTGTAAATTAAATATGAAAATAAAAATATTTTTAAATTAAAGTATTTTTAATATTTGATTATTTTAACTTGCATCCATATGTCTGTCAATAGCTAAATGTAGCTCCCTATTCAAAAACTGACAAATTAAAACCTTACAGAGATTTGCAACTTGACAATCTAATAGGTGTTGGGCCACCCTCTCTTCTAGTCTGCTGTTATAGCCTCAGTAGGAAAACTAGATCCACGACAATTATTAGCCACCATGAATATTTTTCAATAGTTCTTCTAATATGAATAAAAAAGGTAATTGTCACCTATCCTCAAAGTTTTAAAGTAGCTTCTTTACTAACGTGCAGGAGAACCACTGGTGATGATCTACACAATACAAGAAAAAGGCCAGAAATCAGACCTTGAGAAATATCTACATTCACTTCTGGCACCACAGATTTAAAGCAATTTACTTTTTTTCATTGGATAGCTAAACATGTGGATTATTTTCCTCTGTGACTACAATTCTTTGCAATGTTACTAATATACTCAGTATTGATATATCTGGCAACACATGGTACTGAAGGTAAAGTAAATACTCTTTTACTTTGGAAGCATCACAGCTCAGATTCTAAATTGGTAAATGAAAAGTACTAATCTCCCATAAAGACAAGAATAAGGCATTTTAGCTGTATCAAATAAATAGAATTATTCTTCTGGCATATTTGGCATCAAATAAGACTGTAAAGTCCAGAACTAACATTGTGCCAAAGATCAGCCTTGTCCAAACAGAAATCAATGTCTAATGCAAATGGAAGAGGCTGCCTGTACTATGAAGAAAGATTATCACCATCCAGAAGAAAATACTTACCAGATAGCAGGGAAACCGTAATATCCACCTAACACTTCTTCATAATGGGAAAGATGAGCTAATGCCATTGTACGTGGTATCAAACACCATATGAAGATGACTATAAACTAATTGGATTAGTCCAGCCAAATTTGCAAAAATTTTTAAAGATGAATTAGGGTGTGCAGAAAGACAGTGCAGGAATAGTTCAGAATGAAGTCTTCTGTGCTGACTCACTGTTGGATAGTATTATTGCCATAAAAGAAATAAAAAATCCTTAAGGAAAGCATACAAATTGTATGCTTTTGAAAGGGGACATGTTCCAGATCCCAATCATACACAACAGCCAGAAACACATAAAAAAGCAGAAATGAAGTTCTTGCACAAATTAAAGCAAAAGTTTCCATATCTATCATCCCTTCTTTTTAAGAACCATAGCAAATATACAGTCATCTCAGAGTAAAAATATCCAAGACAACCAAGAACAGTTGTTCAGAGGAATAAAGATATTCAAACCCATATATTACTAAACCAGTCTAACTTTTCCTATTTTGCTTTCTTATATCATTTGCTACATTTAGTCAGAAAACAAATATTACTGAGTTTGGAAAAACAAAATTATACCTGGAGCTTCATATGGTTCAGGCTCCACAGGTCCAAGATCATCTGCCAAAAGATCAGTATCTGAGAAACAAATATGTATTTATAAATTTTAAAATTTTTAATTCATTGCATATTGCAAATCCTGTAACAGAACATTGTGCAAGAACAGCCAAATTTCTAAACCGAAGTGCTAAGCAAATTTATTCTAATGCCAGCAAGATATGTATATAGATTGAAAGAATAAAGTTCATAATTGTATTCTTATATACAGCATTGAGAATGTGTATACACACATAAATTCTATACATATCTCCTCAAAAAAAGACTCTCCACATTTTTGTGTGTAAATGTAAAGAAAGTAGAACACCTTTTACTTCATTAAAAGTAATTTTAAAGATTTAAAGTAACTGGAATTTTAACATCTCATCTATTTCCCTACTTTAACTTGCTCTTTGGATGAATAGAATACAGAAACAAAGAGGTGTAATAGACCCAGACTGAAAAGAATTACTTCAGTTGTGAAGAAAAGAATCTCATTATACTTCCAGCAATCAAAATTTTCAGACAACATCCATTACATGAGTTTTTCAAAAAGGTAATAAGATATATGTAAAATTTTCAGTACTGCAGATAAAAACCATTCAGAAATATTTTAGAAATAAGAAATAAGTTGGATTTTGATCATCATGATTCTGCTTTAATATTTTGATTACTAACTGTTTTTTTCATCCTGTCAATGCCTCAAGGCAGCTGGACATAAGCATCTTCTTTGTAAGATGTTATGTTCTTTGCAGGACTTGCAATACAGGTCATGTATAATTATCTGAGCGCGCCACAATGGAAGGAAATCAGAGTGAGAAGTCTGTCTACAAAAGGCTATGCTAATAAATTCTTAAAATTTAGTTTAATAAACTAGAAAGTCCAGGAGCAGACTCCATACAAGATATTATAAAAGTCCCTTTATTGGGGGGAGATATGCATAGCTGGAGCACAGATTAAGTTGTTTGGTTGAAAGCCAATATAGCAGTAAGTAAACAATAATATATAGCTACCCAGATTCCAAAACACATGGCATTAAAATATTCCATTTTGATTTAAAAAAAAAATTTCTATATAATACTTGCTATAGTTAATATTTGCTAAGTCTCTATTGCAAGTAGAAATTAAGAACCA
The DNA here is from genome assembly GCF_964289735.1 of Phaethon aethereus. Lineage (NCBI taxonomy): Eukaryota > Metazoa > Chordata > Aves > Phaethontiformes > Phaethontidae > Phaethon > Phaethon aethereus. The sequence continues at coordinate 41,469,465 of NC_138582.1, read as the reverse complement.
AGTTTTTAATGAGACATATTTCCATTTAATCTGTCCTTATTTTTGGCAAAATTTAATTGCATATATATTTAGCCATCCAGGTACCTTTCTGAACTGAGTCTGGCATCTCATATGCTTCTGGCATTTCATTCTCTAATTCTCTGAGCAAGTCATCTGTTGTAGGAGCTTCAAAAGGTTCTCCATGTATTTCTTCCTTCACTTGCCACTGGTCATTTAGACTTTCATCTGCGTCTACATGTCTCTCTCCTAATCAATAATACAGATTGTTAGACAATACATACTCTTTGGTAATTATATTACCAGCAAATAATCAGACTTCAGCACACCTTTTGTGTTTTTAAACTAGTCTCCAAAGGGGACACGGAGGGGACAGATGACTTGTCTGACTGAGATTTGTCTAGTCTATGGCAGTATTTATAAATTCTTCAACGATTTCTAAGTGTTAATGCATTACCAGGCTGGGAATGGAGAGCTTCATGAAGAACAGACTGAATTTCCTCTTCCAATTCTACATCAGCATTCTTGTGCTCTAAAAGGATTATAAATTGCAGTGAAGTTAAGTGCAAAAGGCAAAGTCTAAACAATAGCTCAAGGCTTGCAGCTTTTAGTAGCCTCCATAAAGTTCTTATTCTACTCCACAAAGTTCCATAGAGAATGACTTGGTAAGCCTCTGCAACTCATGATATTACAGAAACAATTTGGTTTACTCTCCAACATAGAAAGTATTGCATCAGTCACATCAGGTTCACTCTGACGATGAACTGGAAGAATTTATCAACACTGGATTTTCTGCACATATCTTTTTCTCAGTGGCAGTAACATTAGTAACTTCAGATAACTACTCAAACCAAGAATTCTCTTCTAAGTAATTATTTTACTAACACTTTCATCCATTATTTTCTTACAATTTAGGCAGCAGCACTAGCATGTCATATGTCACAAAAATATGTCACTTCACTTGCAGAAGTAGCTTTGTTGGCTTTATAAACAGGGAAAATAAGATACTAACATTACAATATCAAGGTCTTCTCCTGGCAATTCACAGCAGAATAAATCACAAACTGATTTCAGGGACAAGTGACTGTTATCTAACACACCTGTTAACACAGATCTAACACATTTGTTATTCTAACTGGGTATACTGCTACATACATATCGCAATCACAACTGTACTGCAGCAGAAAGTTATTCTGATGTGACATGGTTCCAATGGTAACCATAAGAGCGGACAAGAGTGCCTTCTATACATTTAAATTATAAAACTTTCATGTTCAGTGATTTATATAATTATCAATCGTGATTCCCATTAAATAAACTATAGTGGATAAGCCACACATGAAAGATTTCTTTTGCTACTCAAAGAAATACCACAATGAGTTTGCATGCTGAGGAAACAGAATTATATTTCAAATGAAGCATCATGTCTTTTGTTTAACCTACAGTTTACAGAAGGCCTTACCTGATTTGACATATGCCTTCTCAGCAGGCTGGATGGTCTCCTCAGATTCCGGTGACGTTGGCTGTGCTGGGACAGATCTTTCTTTAAGGCCTGCATTTTTCAGTTACAAAGTTAACTTTATGCTCTCTTTGATCTGATTCAATTATAAACTAAGAAAGTTGTTTTAATTAAGTTAACTGATGTTAAACTCTCCAAAACGTATTCAAATGATTAATCACAATTAAAGGGCTGTCCTGATACAGTGATATATACAAAGACTGAAGTGTATTCAGATAGTAAACAAATATGTTTTGAACACAAATACAATGAGGGGGAAAGAGAGACAGAAATTTAAGTACTTGTCTTTATTTCAAAGTAACTGAACAAACGACTACGCTATTCTCAAGATCTATTCAGCATCCAGAAGAAAAATACGCAGCAGGTTTTTCCCACTGATTTTCTCTTTGGGCAAAAAGTGCTTCATATGATCAATTTTGTACATTTTATGAAGAACTGATTTGAACCATATAATGTGCTGCTCAGAATGAGAAGAGGTATTTTGAATTCATCTGTTAAATCTTAGAGGAAGAGAACTATAGTTTCTTCAAAATAAGGTAATCTCAATCTCCCGTTTCTTTTGACAACTGAACTACTACAGAAAAAGTATGACAGAGAATTTCACCACTAAGATGCTTACTATCTATACCACAGAGTCTTTCTAGATCAAAACACAATGAAAAGAAAGCAACCAATAACAGCAATGATCAAAACCATAGTAAAAGATAAAGACAATTCATAGCCTTGAAAGATTATGCCGCATGTTAAAACACCACATCCCCAAGAAGGAATGTATTGGTACTAGCCTAATCCTCCTCTCAACCATCCTCTAGGAAGGATTCAAGCAAGACTTAAACAAGGGAGGCTCAGACTGTGTATAAGAAAAAACTTCCACACGTGCACCCAGACACTCCCACCGCCATGAGGACAATCAAATCAGTGGAAAAGGCTGAACAGAGAGGGTGTACATTCCCATCCTTGGAGGTTCTAAAGACCACACTGGATAACAGGCAGTTTCATTTGAACCTGGTCATACTTCTGAGATGACCCTGTTTTGAGCAGGATGTTGCAATAAGGATCTCCTGAAGTTTCTTCCACACAGAATTCTCCTATAATCCTACATCATTTTTCCTAGGTTCATATTTAGGTATGAGTTCCAAGATCAACTAAGATAAAACTACATTCTTAAACAAAAACACACGCTGCCCAAAACAAACTAGCTTCTCAAGAGCTGTATGCATGGAAGTCAATAGAAAAATAATATTAAAAAAGCAGAAGCTACACTGTAATGAACACTCCTGTATTGGTAACAATCTTGTAAAAGTAACTTTAAGTAGAACAATGTAAGTAGTATATTTTAGGTGAATAAAGTTTTTTAAAAAAATAATTACTAGGTTTCTACTGGAGTCAAATATATCTCAATACAAACAGGACTAACCTCAAAACAACTTTGTGTGAACTAGATTTTATTATTTTACGCATCATGAGAAAAACATACATTCATTCCATTACCCTATAAAAGTAATGGGAACAGGAAAACCAGAATTAATCCCACTTACACATTTTTACATTATTTAAATTACATGAAGATAAGTAGTTTGGCTATATCTAAAAGCACTGTAACTAAGAGTCTACTACTAAGGAATTAAGATCAGAAACTAGAGGAAAAAAGCCAAATTTACACTTCATTTTTTGCCAATTTTCTTCTGCCATTAAAAAAACACTGAAATATTTGAAAACATTATGAAGACTTACATTCATCTTTTGTTGCACTCATATTAATGGCTACAAGAGTAAGAAGTTACTTCTTTCTACAATCATCTTTAACTACATAAGGAGATAAACCCCGTTATTTATATTAGCCATTGTCTCACACTTCAGCACCTGGAAGTGTAGAAACAGCCACCCTGCCTTCACAAATTCAGTTCACTTTCCTTACATATACACTTCTTTAAAGAAGTTCTTGTATCATCCGATAACCCACATCTCCAATTCCAGACAACCACTTGCTCTGCTTCATGAAAAATAAATGGATTCAAAGTGTTTCAAAAGATATTCAGAGCCAACAAGCCCTTAATGTGTGTAAAAGGAAAGAAGGGACTAGCAAGAGTATTTCTTTGTTTTGCTTAGACATTTCTCAACTTTCCCTTTCAGCTTTTTATACACATCCATTGTGTTTATCACTGATTCCTATTGAAACCTGTTGAGTATGTAATATGTTAAGTCATTTACTGTTTGCAAGATACTATTTTCTCTCATATTTTTACCAAAATAAAGTTGCACACAGGTTTTACTTGTGTGGTGCATTCTTTTAGTTTATGTGGTAACGTAAATGACAATAATATTTCAGAGAGATATACAACAGCACAACATATCTCTGGGGCAAAAATCTCATTTTATTGTTTGGCTATCTGTATAGCTTGGAGTGCTGCTCAAATACAACATTCTTTGGAAAAAAAACAAACTTTTGTAAAACCAGATAAACTTTGGGTCACAGATACAATAATATGTTAATCAGTAAGGCAACTCATTCCAAATTTCATACCCTGACAGTTACAACTTCTGTCACATTAGGGGAGAAAATAAAAAGTGATGTGCACTATACCACTGTGCCACCATTCTTGAGAAGTGTGATTTGAGTGCTCCTCTACCAAATATGTACCTTAACACGTATCAGAGCAAAGATGCATAAACATGTCTATCATCACTGAAACCTAAACCAAAACGCTCGTTATGCAAGTGCATTTATCAGATATTCATTCTGTCAAGTTTTCTGCTATGCACCATAATGTTCATAACACACACATCTTTTCCCTCCTTCTTCACACATAGATAAATATTTAGAAAACAGCTTGGTATATCATCTCTGTTAATTATTATAGCTAGAATCTTAAGCTACTGCACTATTTTCTACCACTTTAATTTGAACTATTTTTCATAATTTCCTCTGGGAAAAAAAAAAAAAGAAGGAAATCAGATTATATCTTACCCTATTACCACATCTTATACCCCTAGGGATCAAAGCATCTTAGAGACACATATGTGACGTATTGAAAGTCTGAGATAGTGTATTTCCAACTGTTAAATGCAAAATTTAAGCAAAACCATGAAGAGAATCAACCTTCAGGACTTTAATCTTACACCACCACCCACATGCGTATACTCATGCTCAATTTCACTTCTTAGTTTTGTTTCCTTTAAAACAATACTGCAGTATCACAATAATAAATCTTCAATTTTCATTACAAATTTTGTTCTGAATCTTGTGTAATTTTATTGTGCAATTAATATTTCAACACCTAAGTGATATTATGTCTATTAAAATTCAAAAATATTCATTTTCCACAAACTTGAAAGCAAGTATAGATTCAATAATATAGTGAATTATCTCTGCAGAAATGTTTTGCAACTTTGTTTATTCTAATGAGTCTGCTGGATAAATCATTCCTCAGTGCTAAAAATACAGAAGCTATAACAGCAAACTAACACAGGAACTCACTTACAGAACTATCACATACTTCAAAAGTGTTGTTTGAAGAAAACAGTAGTTGCAAAAATATATAAGCTGTTCTCTAGTCAAGTTCAACAAGAATACAGTAGTAGTAGCATATCACTTCTTAAAATGTGATTGGAATCCAGCAATACCCATTAATGGCAAAATAGGTGGCCTAATTTTCAGAAGTATTCACCACCAGAAGCTTGGAAAACTCAGAAAAAAAATCAGGATACAGTAAACTTAAAAGTGACAATGAACCAAGTTTTCAGACTTAAACATAGGTAAAAAAGAAAGAACGGGCGGAAGAAAAGCAGAACATACTGTCACAGGATCAGTAAATAAAACTGTTGCAACACTTTTGTTGAGTATAGACTGAAGTCTCATAAATAAATGCAACACTAAAGTTGGTTTGAGTGTTTGTGTATGAAATAGTTTTTTCAGTCTACTTAGGGGAAAAAAGTTTAGCAAGGAGTAATTTACATTTATTTGCTAAGTTCCTATGACAATATGTTCCATTAATGCTCCTCCTGATTGTTTTTGTGAAATGGAAATTTTTTTTGTAACTCTCCACTATATGAGTCCAGATAATCCTCTTGATACTGCTTTTAAGCTTGCATTTGATATACATTACACTTTCATCCCTGCATCAAGAAAATAGCATTTTAATACAAGAAAGTAAAGAGAGGGGAAAAAACTCCCACCAGATTTAGAGTATGCTTGAAGTAATTGGCATCAATTTGACATCTCAGTTTTCAATACACATTGAAAAGCCAGGCAAATTAACATAGGTACATATTTGAGTTTCACAGCAGACATTTTTGCTTTTGCTTACAATGCCAGTATATGCTTAACAGTTTTCAACAAATGATTATATGGAGCCTTTGCTCAGACTTATTTCCAGAAAACATTATCTTCTTATTGCCATAGTTACCACATTCACATAAATATGCTGAATTTCTCATTCTTGAGATTTGTTCCTCATTAGCACAACTGGAACTCTGTTTATTTCTTTTCTTTCTTGTCTTCCTTGGATGGGTTTTTAACTATCTTTTTTGTTTCTTTGTCTTTTCCCACCTGAATAGTACCATCCTTTTCACTGGCTGATTTTTTTGTAGTCTCCTTGGATTTTACATTTTTGTCTAGGCCTTTTTCCTTTTCCTTTCCTCTGTCTCTTTTAGCCTTGTCAGAATCTTTCTTTAATTTATTCATATCAACAGCTTTCTTGTCCTTTCGATCAGTAGCATCTTTTCCTTTCCTGGCTTTCTTTTTTTCTTCCTCATCTTTGATTTCCTCCTTCTTGAATTCCTGCTTCTCCTTTAATTTCTTCAGGGGTTCTTTAATTGCTTCTTTTACTTTTTAGTTTTCCATTTAAAAAAGAGGAAATGTTCAATAAGAGAACGATTCTTAGATCAGAAAACATCTTATGAGCAACTGATAAAAGCTTTGATCGAATTCTTACTTAATGTTTGTTAGATGACAATTTTAAACTTGTATAATTAACTATTTAAGCTTTAAGCAATTTAAACAAATTAGTTCTGACTTTTAGCAATATCTCAATCATGCAGCCAGCCAATAACCTTAGCTTACTGCAACTGCATCTGAATAAAGCATTAACCTAGTGAAAAACATGCCTCTATTATCTTACTGTTAGCTAACTTCTGCAGAATGTTAAAAACAGTTTTCTCTGTGAGCATGAAAATCAATGTATATTTTGGATCTTTGACAACGGTACGACCACTGTAGGATCTTGATATATCAACAGCAGCACTAAAAGATATTTTTTTCCACACTTTTCTCAACTTCCTAAAACCACAAATGAAAGTCTTATAATTACACAAATGTATGCTACAACATCTACTGACATTGTTACCTCCAATTAGGCCAAGACTTAAAAATGTATCTTAAGTATCTATTTTACAAAAGAAAGAAGTAAGTACACAATAATTAAGAAGACACAGCAATGCCCTGGTGAATTAAATCAATTCCAAAAAGGTTAACTTGGTTTGGCCATATTCAGTGAAATCAAAGTAAAAATTGTAAATTAATTCTTACATCTTTGATTTTCCATATATAGCACTATTAGTAATACAACTCCAAAAGTAAAACAAAGAAAAAAGTATTTATTGTGCTTATTTTCTCTATTTCAATTCACATTTGGCTGTGACATGGTGTCTAGATAATATATCAGAACTGTCAGAACAGCATCCTTGAATTGTTCAATATTTTCTTCCACTTTGCCCCCAGTTGTGAAAAACATTGTCAGTACCAGCAGCATTCGCCAAAATAAGGAATTTTTAACTCAATAAGATTTAGAAATTTTTCTATTAAGTCTCTGTATGCAGTATTTGTATTTAACTTTTAAACTAATACTCCCATGTTAATAAAATGCAATGAAGATTTTATATATAAAATACAATAGCTCTATTTTTATTCAGACCTTTGAGAGAAACTGCAGTCTGTTGAGGTAAAAAGCAGGCAAGTGACAAGATTTCTCCTGTAACATCTGCCTCTAACTGCTGTGTAACATTTCTGCAAGTAACAATACAATCACACAGCTCAGTCTAAAAGGAATAACATCACAGTTCCTTCCAACTGTTTTTTGGCACAAAGCATTTGAAATATATCACACCATTCCTTCATTTTCATATCAAACATTGAAAAATAATCCAAAACTCAGGAATTAATTGTTAAATGACATTTATTACATTCTTGAAAACACACAATTTCCAACCAAGTCATACCAAGCACAATGTGGAACAAATGCTAAAAATTTCAACTTGCATGCAAGATGCTAAGAAAAGACATTCATATGAGCATTAGAGCTTCCCTCAGCAAATGCACTTTTTTTCCTAGTAAGACTTTGTATTACAAACAGCATGCCTTTTTCACATCCTGATAGAAAAAACACATTAAAGTCTAAGTGTCTTTAATGCAACAGAGACTGTGTTCTTTACATAGCACCATGCTGTGTGGAGATAACTGAGCACATCTAAGAAGTTAAGCACCTGAAGTACACCTGGTAGTTTGGTGTTTTGCTTAGGCCAATTAGCTTTGATAGTCTCTCTGTTACACTGAGCACATTTAGCCTACTGTGTCCTGTTCATACAGCAATGTGTTTACAAATAAATATATAGCATAAATCGGTTGCAAGCTATCCTACTTTAAGCTTTTGCAAAATTTATAAGTTTCATCACTGCAATGAAACCTGCAAATAATATTAAAGAGGAAGTTACTGAACCTGACCTAAATTTCTCCTTCTGTAGAAAGACATAGATGAAACTATTTAAGTACAGACAAGCAGAAATTAAGGTGCTCAAGTCCAATTACATTATAGTAGTAGTATCATGAATTCATGTAAGATAATCGAAGGAGGATTTCACACAGAACAAAATCTGCATATACATCAGGACATTTTTAAACATGCAGAATACGAAGTTAACATAAACCAAACAAGACAATTGTTGTAAAAAAATTTGCAAACACAAAATATAATCTCTAGTTAGGAAAGTACTCACATTGCCATTAAACTACAATCAGTAGTAAAAAAATTAATGAAAAATGGGGAGGATAATAGTTTGCTGCATCATTAGACAACACTTAGCCAACACAGCTAGTATTAGTAAACATTATTAAAACCTGCAATCTGTATTTACAATGCGCATGCATTTCAGATATCATTATCTGCATAAAGTTCCACATGAAAAAGAATGTTAAAAATACCTTTGACTTTAGTTTTTTTCTTGGCTACCCCTCCTGGCTCCTCACCTGATTTGTTGCAAAATGGAAATAGGTTACGAACATATCTGTGATGTTCAACAAACATGACATAAAATTATCCAATCTGCCATGCCATGTAAAAAGTTATCTTTATAGCACACTGCAATGCTATGGAGAGATACCAAATGTTAACTCATTAAAAATAAATCATCTTCAGTAGCAAGACCACCGCAAGTACTGAGATGGAAGACTAATTAATCCAAGAAAAGTACCACATTACCAGATGCATGCTACTTGAAATGCTTCTTAGAGCTAGCTCAGTTCTCTCCAGACATGTAATTATGACCAATATCCCAGCTGATTTCTCTGCTAGGTATTATGCCAGTTCTCTCTGAAACCCACTAGCTTTTATTTCTATAAAATTCTATAAATATTTAATAACTATATTAACTGATGAGATCTTCAAGCACCTATGTACTGTAGATTATATAAACTGAGTATTTTCTTACAATGAATTACAACCTCTGTTTCTTTATCCAATGGAGAATGTGTTTTAACAAAGGTGTTGCTCATATTCCAAAAAGCAGGCACCATTTCATTTTTGTTAAAACACTTACTGCTTTACTTAACACTATTTAAGACTGTTAAGATTTTTATTGAAAAAAAAATAAACCTTACACTCCAAAGTCAGGTGCTGCCCTCTTTCCCCATTTTAGCCAACAGAAACGGAGGTCATTCAGCATGTTGACTGTGCTTTATACCTAGTTCCACAAGAGGCGTGAAAGAAAAAGCCTTCCCTAAATACAAATAAGAATTAGCCTCAGCTTCCTAATACCATAGATTGGATTATTATATTATACCAAGAGACTGGATTATCACCATCGTGCTGCTGTGGATTAAGACCTTAACTCCACAAACACAGCTACCTTAACCACAAAAAAATCATGTGGATTGCTACCCAAAAACCAACCAGAAAGTTAAGAAAAGCTATGGGAAATGTATTTTTAAAACTCATGCATAATCTTATTAAACTAGACAAGAAATTCCCGTGTCTGAATGAGAAGCCTAATGTTGAGACACTGTTGAGGCCATTAAAGTAATTTTAATCATCTTACATCTAATCCCTACCTTACATGTTTTCAAAGTATCAAGCACTGACATGAGGGCCAAGATTTCTTTAAAATGGGTTAGCCAGGTAAAAATACAATTTTTACATCAATTTCCTTACAAACTCAGACCTGGGATATGAAAACCTTTTCAAGCTCCTCCCTCACAGATTACCATCATTGCTGAAGTCCAGAGTTCTAACTTGACAAAATTCATTATTCAATCTTATTACTTCTAAGCAGTGTGTGGAACAATAAGTAAATGATTTTCTCATGTAAAATGAAGAATAGACTCCAACTTTCTTATACTACAGCATCAATGACAATATAAATAATAAAAGGTACTCGAAAGTTGCACAAAACCATATTCGTATTTTGAGCTCCTCCCCTCTTTTCATAGTAAAATTAAATGTTACGGTATTTTAAGATACACTCTTAAAAGCATGTCTTGACAGGGAAAACAAGAAGTTTTACAAAGACCAGTACACACAAAAATTATGATACAGATATTTGAAATTATTTTTAAAGTATATGCACTATGTTGAAAGACTACAAAATAACTTGTTCACTGATTACTGGTATTTCACTTGTTAAACATTCAGGCAGGCAGTAATTTGTTTCAATCTGCTTTTATACAATGAATAGTGTTCATATTCTCAGCAAGTTATCATGACATAATTCCATAAATCATGTATAGTTTAACATATTATGAATAGACACATTTACAGGAAAAGTCTGTAGAACAATATATTTCAAACTCTTAATATTATGTAATAATCACAAGACAGAAATCCTGCTGCATCTGGATTTCCATCTGGACTGGATCTCTACAATGGCTACAGCACAGGGAAGTCTTGTCTGCGAACTTGAAACAGGCTGAAGCAAGACATGGCTGCAAAACACATTGCTTTTCCAAAACAGCAATGTCCTGGAGCATGCGATGAAATCGAAGTAAACTCATTGCCAAAGACTAAGGCTCTTACAGCCGTGGGGCACACAACCAATGTCCAGAATTTTATGAATCATGTAACCTAACTTGTGGACTCTTACACTAAATTCCAATTCAAGTGTCTTTACACTTTTTTTGAGCTAGTTTTTAAGCTCCTCCTTTTTTTCCACTCAGTCCTACATTATAGATGTCTAGTGATGGAAATACAAAAAGAAATACAGAATTTATAACGATGTGTTATAAATTATGTGTTATAATGGCTTCTCAGAAATGGCTACTATTGGAGTCACTGAATTAAAAAGTAGACTTCAGATTTAACATAGCTGGATAGGTTTGCAGTATTTTCCAAATAAGTGCTTTAAATAGTCATACTAAAAATTAAATATTCATGTCAAAGTGGTTATTTTTACATAATGCTTAACAGTAGATAACTTAGTATCTTTAATGATTCTTTGAAACTTAGAATATTACACAGTATTCCAATTCTGCAACAAAATCCAGTTGTCTCCTCTATTTTTCCTCATAAAAATCTTCAAGAACAACCTCCACAAAAGGAACCCCAAAGTGAGAGCCCAGCTGTAGAATTTCAGCATCAAAAGAAAAATATATGAATACTATTTTTATTCAGAAAAGTAAGAATTGCAAAACAAAAATGAGATACAACACAAAGCACTCTTAAGCAGTTTCACATTCATATATTTAACAATATATTGAGAAACCTGAAGTTTATTCTTGCATATGCAAATTTTATATTATTAGTTTAATAATACTGAAAACTTCAATAACCTTGCTATACCAAAGGCTTTGCCACATGAACAAATTCCTATAAATCAATTTCACCACAACATCTACCTGCATAAGCCCTTTTAACTGACAGCATCACACAACAAACATAAGCTAATTAAGGTGGCTTATCCACTTACATGTGAAAAAGGAAGAGGCTACTTCACATTTACCATAGAAAGCATAGGGTCAGGGTTAGCACTAAGCGGCTGACAGACAGAACTTGCTATCCTTCTGCAGTTTGTGCAAAGCCTGGGTAACAGAACAGAAAGCGTCAAGCTTTAAACATTAGGGCTTGTGTTCAGACTCTTGCCTTAATTCATGAGGTCCCATCAAAAACCTCCTTCACCACACAGAAAATTAGCAAAAGATGTTCAAACTGCAGAACTAAAAAAGGAAATACAAATCTGTAAGCCAAAACAGTTATCAACCTTTTTTCTCTCTTTTTTGTATTCCTTCTCCAGAATTTCAAGTCAGAAAAAACTATGATTGTTTGCATACACACCTGCATGTAATTATTACTGTTATTTTGCATTTATAATATGCTGTGTTGGACATATAAGGTCTTCCGCTAAACAAAATAGCTTATTGAGAGAAGGCTAGCACCCCACTTACCTTAAACTGAACTCATTACCTGTACACAGATTGTCAGGCATACCAAAGCCTGTAATCCTCTTGCAAATGCAAGAGAGCTTTTTTAATTCATAAAGCTAAAAAAATTAAAATACTCTCAATTCATTCTCAGTAAGTTGTTTTATTATCTTTTGCTTACTATCTCTTGCTTATTTAATTCTAAAATTAGGAGAAAAATTCAAATCAGACACACAGGAGAGAAAGCATTTTCTTTTCTGAAGCCACAGATGCGTAAGTTGCACCTTGTATGAGAAGATACAAGAAACCAACAAGCAAGTCTGGCCTTCATTAGCCTCATCTTGAGGAATCCATCCTAACTGACCATAACAAAGACAGTATTTAATGTATTTCATGCTGCTGTGCCACCAGTATGATAGCTGCTTAACTGATGGCAACTGAATACAGAAAATAGAATGCATCTGTCCAAAACGACTGAGCTGTACACAACAGCTTCCCCCCAGCTCTCAAATACTAATCAAATTATGTTTAAAATACAGGTGGTTACCCCCCACCCATCTGACCATGAAATTAAATTAAAATCCTTCTAATGCTTCAATGCATTCTTCTTCTACCCCTCCATCCAACTGTTACATATATGAATAACTGTCATAAAAATTCAATTTCCTCTGCGGCCAGTCAATGGACACTGACTAATAATGCAAAATTACCATAAAAAGAAACCCACAGGTGGTAAGCCTTATTCACTGAAGACTGAACATGATCTCAAAAATGCTTGTGGTTTTTGTGGTTTGGTTTTGTTGGTTTTTGTTGTTTGTTTGTTTTGTTTTGAGTGGGGAAGTACTGGCAAAAAGTTGTTACAATAAGAATTTCATCAGATAAGCAATTTTCTGTTTATTTTATCCCAATCTAAGTTATTCTATATATTATGAGCATTGTGATTCCCCCTCCCACCCATAAAAAACTGTCTGACTTTCAAATTAAATATTGTTGAAGATGGTCACAGAAATCTGGGGTTCAAAGCTTCTGTAAGTTCTCAGCCGTTTTAGATATATGGGTACTAAGTTTCTCCCTCTCTACTACTTCTTTACATTAGTATCACAACAAAGCAAGCAAGAGCTTATGCTACAAAAGTTAATGCAGTATTTTGTTTGAAGGTATTATAAAATACCTTAAATACCAGTTAAAATACCAAACATTTGTTTTGCCATTTTTCGCATGTTGATAAAATATCACATGTATTTCTAAGAATGCTGCCCAAATTGGAAGACTACTTTAGTCACAGATGTTTACTTACGAAGCTCTGTAAAATTTAATATAAATGACCTGTAATGAATACAAAGGTAGCTAATGAAGGCTTCATGTCCAATTTAACATAAAATCACTCAATTTTCATTGTTTACCAGCTACAAAACCTAGCAAGTTCCTTTCACTTAAACAATATAATATGTTCATTAAAAACATTGTTTGTTACTAATTTGCACCTATTTTAAATTCTCAAACAAAAAACCGTAGGTAGGAAGTGGCAGCTTTGCCTTCTAAAATAGTTATTCTAAAATAATATCAAAAGGCAAAGCTGCTACAGTTTTCTATCTACAGTTTAAAACTACTTTTAACAGTTTTCTGGACTTCTTTCAAAATATACTGACTGTATTTTATATAACTGATAGTCACCACAAATCAAACTAAAAATTTAAGTTTCAGTTTCCTCAACTAATTCCAACAATTTATGGGAACACAGAAGCTTCTATGTTGAGACACAGTTCAGTTTTCCTTGCTTATTTGGATATCATATTCAGCTTAACCTTTTTGCTGTTAAAATGTTTTGGGTTTTCTGTTTATTTGTTTTTAAAACTGCCATGCTGGTATAGCTGAAAACTCATCTAAATCTTATTACCACCCTTGCTAGCCAAGTCCTGTTTACAATCACAATTAATGCAATTCATTAAAATCAAACTCATCTTCCCCATACTTTAGGGGAGCTTAAACAGCTCTGCTCACCACTGGTGAGGGCTTAATTGTTAACTTAACAAGAATACCACCAAGCAAGAGTGAACACTTCTGAAAAAAAAACTATATTCCAGAAACTAAACACTCTAGAAAGTTATTTTCTGTTAATATTTACCCTATGTCTCCCCCCACTCCCCTTTTTCTCCTCCTACAAGTTCTTTATCCGCACTGTAATTGTTTTGAAACAGAATTCCACACACTTAAAACAATCAACAAGGAACTTTCATGACATCAAATCAGAACTTTCTTGGCCTGCATTTCATCTCCTTAACCCAAGTGAAACTAATTTACTGATCACTGATGTAGCCATTACCTATTTCAGTGCCTGCAGCTTTCTCATGGTTCAAACAATCCTTCTGTATTTCACTCGAACCTTTATCAGATTATGAATGTGTATTTTAACTATTTGGTATAAACTTCATTAAACAGAATTCTCATAGTAGATGTTTTCCTCTACTTTTTGGCTATCTAGTTCTATTACTGAAGCATCTACAATTGAATTCAATGTTCCAGGACAATTCTTCTAACTCATACTGAGAGTTATTATCTCACAATAGCAATGAAACTTCTTTCTAATTCAAATCTGCTTCTAAAATTGAAAAAGGAAAAAAATAAACAAAACAAGCTTGCTTTACTTCCTACAGTTCAGATACTTTGCAAGTTGATTCCACTTTGCAAGAAACTTCTCAGTAATATTCCACAGATCTACTACCATTTATTTTTCATAATGTATGGTGGGTTTTTTTCCCTTTGCTTTACCTTTCATATATCTCATACTAAAAACCATTAAATTTACATGCTGTTAACTGTTTAAATCCTCAAAATCTTAACTAATCCTCAAATATTTGTAAGAAAATGTGACTAATGTTTATGTGGCTCCATTTCATTTGTAAATCTTAAGCAGCAGTATTAACACTTCACAATTTTATATTTTTTTAAACACTTCACTTGCTTAACACTAACACTTTTTCTTTTTTATTACTATTTAAAATTGTGTAGAAACTTGGGAGTTGGATGATTTAATTAAAGGGTTTTTTTAAACAGCCATGTTAAATTGCTTTAAAATTGCCATGCCAAAGCAAGTGAAAGTTCATTTAATTTAAAAACAAGTTAAAATTTCAGCCTGCATCCACTAGCATTAAAACATGAATATAAACATTATATGGGAAATAGATACTAAGTTAGGCATAGCAGGCAACACAATAAACAACTTCATACAATTTAAATCATAATCTGATTGAGTACACTATTCCTGTATTAAAATGACAGCTGACTTTCAGCTTTTAGTACCCAATACAAACTGCAGAACACAGTTATAATCTGCTCTTTCTATATTAGTAACTTAATGATAGCAGACATGTTCATGAAAAATATTTTTGAAACAACTGTCAAAACAGTTTCACAGGAAAAGGTTTCAAATTTGCAAAACTGCATTAAATTCTTGAATTTAGCAAGGAATAGAAGACATTACATTTTAATTTCCAATTAGTCTTTAATATAGCCAGTATTACATTAGAAATACATAATCACAGCTTCCTGCTTCCATAAAAGGCCCACCTTAAAAAAAACACTCAAACAAATTTAGAACAGCCCTTCTGGTGCGATTGTTGTATTAAAAAAATGACTGAAAACTTAGCTTGAAAACAGACACAACAGTGGCAATAAACCATATAGTGACATCATATCTTCCGAATACAACAGATGTTAGCTAACTTAGAAATAAATGTAAACCTTCTGTAAGGTTTTCAAGCACTTTTAAATTAAGTGCTTTTATTTAAACGGGTAAAAAGAATCTATCTGAGAAATCAGTGAAACACAAAATTATTTATTAAAATCATATTTCACAAGAGAATTATCATTGTCACGTCTATATTAAGGATTAACATGTAAGTATGTATTTACATAATGCAGTCATGCTAGAATACAATCAAAGCTGTTACAAAATGCTTCAGTTAATGCTTGCTAGAAGGACAAATGTTATAGTGTTAACAGTAGAGGTTATTACAATTAGCTTTGTGCACAAAATGCACAAATGGAAGCACATACAGAAACCAACCACACAACTGCAGATACACATTTTATTCTACATATTTACACAACTATGTAGTATTTGTTGTCCTGTCACAAAAATGGAAAAGTCACTGAAAGGCTTTCAACTAGTGAAACTACATTGCATGGCTGACTTTAGTTCAATCTTTATAGCGTCCATTTGGGAGTTTCCCCTCAATGCCATAAATTCCTGTTATATTAAGACTGATGATTTCATGGACATTTTCAAAAGCCAATCAAATTAGTCTCTCAGTCACTGGTTCTGTAAATCCAAAATAACACAAGTCTTTTTTCCCTGAACCCCTTCATTCTGTGACGAACCATCAACATCATCTGCAGCTTCGCTGTCTTCTTCTTCTAGTATTTCAAAAGGAGTCAATACATCATAGAGAAATGAGAGAAAGCCATAAAACCAATCAGAGCTTTCCTCTGCTAAAATATTAAGGACTTCCTCAAGGGAATCAATATTTTCATTACTGCCATCTTTGGTCAGGCCTACACAAGAATAGAAGAAAGAAAGAGAGAGGGGGAAGGAGGATGGGGGGGGGGAAAAAAAGACAGCAGTTAGGTGGAAAGAGGAAATTGTAAAAGAAGGATCTGTGAAAGACATCTCATGTCACAGACAGCAGTCTTTACAGGAATGCTAACTAGGAAATAGAAAGATGTTAAGAAAGTTGAATCTTTCAAAGTACAGACTATAATTTGGACAATAAACATGCACAATATTATGCCAAAATCTTAAAAAAAGGCAGCAGCTTTGCTTTGCCTTCTTCCTAGTCCTAAAACCGAATCCATTTATATTCCGTTTTCTTGTTGCAGCATTTACCTTTAGACACTTTTATAACAGTAATCCTCCACTACTTAAAATCATCCAATTTGCCTTTTTTTTTTTTAAAATCATGATGTTCAAATTTGAGAGTTTGCAATTTATAGCTGAGAATAACATTTAAAAGCAAACAGTATTTAAACAAACTTGTCCCAGACATACTGTTAAGGGTAACATTTATTCTACCATGCAGAATTTTGATTTTGCTTAGAAGTGAGGACTCTGGAAGAGCTGTTTTGCAGTTTATTTTCTTGTTTGGGTTTTTTTAACATGCTTCTCAATCATCTTTTCTATGATATATATTCTACATTATATACGTGATCCTCAGGAATTAATTCCAAACCTGAAGATATATAAAACAGTAGACAAATAGAATAGGTAGCCACTATAAAGGGTGTGTATATTGTCACACAGAAAATCTCAAGCAGGCTAAAGACAGCTAAAAAGTCGAGATGTCCAGAGCAGTAAAGAAAGAGCTTGTCACCTCTAAACACTCTGATACCAGGAGTTGCTATCTTGGGCTATAAGACCCACTGATCTAACCGGTGTTTTTAAAATACAAATAAGCCATGACTAATGCGCTCTTTTTTCCCTCCTGTTTGGTTTTTTTTTGTTAAAATCCACTGTTTTACAGTTATTACTAAACAACATTTCAACTTCTCAATTCTGGGAAAAGTACAACAGAATGACCAAGCAATGATAAACATCAATTATTGGTAAGCTTTAAACCAGGAGACAGAGGAATTTCCCCCACTTCTAAGCAGAACAAACCTTCATTTGTGTTGGAAGGAGAAGCAGAAAAGTAGGCTAAGGCTGAAAACAGGTTGTTGAGATACAAAATTAAGTGAACATGATGAACATGCAGACCACAAAGCAAGATTAGGTGCAGGTTAATGACACATTCAAGAGAGTTCATGGCAGAGACATTTAAGGCATTTCAACATGTTTTTCTTACAGGACATAGTGAAAGTACCAATGATAATTCTGAGGAAATTTCCAAGTCCGTGATGTTCCACATCCTTGTACCTGGATGTCCGGAACCTCTACTTGAGTGACCAGCCATTCTCTTTAATTTTTCACTGGATAGCCCAAAGGTTTAAAAATGACAGATTGAATCCAGGAGGCAATCAAGGTATAATAAATATCCCTCTCCAACTTCTTCCATGGCTTAGTTCTATAAAAATTAAATTTTATAGACTTAACTTTATGCACGGTAGTCAGTCATCATTCTAGTTTGTTTTCAAAATTTGGACCAAGCAAGATGTGAAGACATAAACCGAAGTAAGTAATTTACTTAAGAATGGAAATCTGAATCTGAAATAAAAATTTAAAAAAACAACCCAAAACCAACATAAAATCTAAGTTATAAACATAGAATTATAAATGTTTGTATCATTCTATTCTGTCAGAATCTGGAATTAAATAAACAAAATAAACCCCAAAACACCAGTTACAGAAGACCCCAGGCTTTAGATAGTATTTCTGCAAGCACATGAAGAACCATACAAATGCCCCTGTTCTTGCAGTAAGTCAAGAATAAGACTTTTGGGCAATTATCTTTATAAAACGTAACACTGAGTACAGCAGCATATTTTCTTTGAAAAGATTAGGATACCAAAGGCAACCATAGAAACTTGAAGAATACATTGTATAGTTTTTACCACAAAAACCACCAAACAACAAAACCCCAAACCCTTTCTTTACAATAGCTACCCAAGATTAATACAATGGCCTTTGACTCTAAGGATTAAAAAAAAAAAAGACAAGACACTTCAAGGCAGAGTTACAGAAAGTAACACATTATTTCATATATATATTTTTTCTTTCTTAAAAAGCATTAAAAAACCCCAAACTAATTCATACTCAAACTATTTTTGGCCTTCATTCATCCCCATAATCTAGAAGAACTGCTTTTCAAAGTAAAACTCTTCTACTGATAAGCACACAAGCATGGTAAGAAGTGCCAGAAATTGGTGACAAAAGTGGAACTGCCCAGTCATGCAGCCATGCTATGCTAAATCAGTGACTCGCAGGAAATAACTACTTTATTTCAAGAGAAGGCTAAACATTATAATTTAAATCAAACAGTGATCAAGGGAGTAAAATCTCTATCTATTCAACAGTGTTACTGCATCCAATGGGGCAGAGGGCTTGCCTACATTGATTTAACAACACAAAGCCTTTCTTCTCCTGCAAAAATCTCTTTTACAGGAATAAGCCTTTAAATGCAAGCCTTCAATACCTGAAGGTGCTACAGTAGAATGTGAGAAAAATAGAGAAGGTTATGAAACTTATCCTAAACAGCCGAAACATACAAAAACATTCTTTTAACTCTATTATCTCACCACAGATTTTCAGAATGTGCAATCTTTGTATGACTGCTGGCATCTTTTTCTACTATGGGTGAACCAGGGGAAAAAAAGTTGGTTTACAGCAGCTTGTATTCTAATGTTTACTACCCTTTGTTTGCTGATACACTAGGCTTTTTTTTTTCCCCTCTATTTTCTGCATAACTGGACTACTCTGAACTAAATGCACAACAATATATTGATTGTAGCTGCAGCTCCAAAATTGTACTGCAGCCATTCAAGTAGAATTTCTCAGGATATTGTTGCTTGTTAAAAAGGACTAGAAGTATAAAAAGTGGCTTGGCTCCAAAGATTCTATTACAACAGACATTAGTACTCCCTATGCATGCATTTTTTGGTAATACATACACCTAAAGGCACCGTTTCTCTGTACTCAGTTATCAAGTAGAGAGGTATAACACTCCTTCTGAGAAGAGTAACTTCTTTCAAAAAACAATCAGAGTGAAGTGGACAAAAAGTGGGTAGAGAATTATTGATAACAGCAGCCCTTAAAGGAGCAGATTGAGAAGCCTCTCTTCCCATTACCAAAAGGAATTCAGTAAACAGAATCTCACAAACACCTGTGAAAACAAATCTGCAAGTTAACTGCAGACTAGCTTCAACAAGTTTGCATTTCCACCCTGGATAGTTTTTTTAGAAACGGATACAAAACTAACTCAACAACTACTTGGGGTTGGTTGGCTGGCTGGTTTTAGGTGGGGTTCCCCTCCCCTCCCCTTACTGGGCAAGGGGTGGGCGTGCATGGTAGAGAGGAAGAACATACTTCCTGCACACTGTTTTTAAAATTACACAAATACCTCAAGAGAACTTAATTATCAAATCTCCTTTGATTTCAACAAAAAAAAGAACAGACCCTATCATACCGTATACATACAAGAAATAAAATAATAAAATTTAATTTTTCTATTTAGGTTGCCCAAGTAGTACAGAAAACTACTAAGTTACCAGCTACTAAACTATTCTTTGAAATATAAAACCAAGTCATGCTGGTAGAAGCATTTCTCAAAACTAAATTAACTAAAAAATATATTTATCATTAACATGCAAATTAAATTGTTACATTTGTAGTGAAAACTAAATATTGTGGAAGTGGACAACACTGTACATGCCACAATTTCAATATACAGTATTAAATAATAGCTAAAGAACAGAAGGTAAAAAGTATATGACTTCCTAGCATTAAACATCAAACAGTAGTATCTCCTTTTTAAGTCAATATTAAATTAGCAGAGAAACCACTTGCTGTTACAGTAGTCTGACCCAGAGAAAAATTCCAGGAAACAACATGGCTTCAAACATGGCATATGTACTAACAAAATACTTACAAATAAAATATAAAAGGAGCCATGCATTCAGTATTTAGAAAATTACCCTAATGCAGTTGCATACAGGCTTACTGTCTGGTTTTCTTTAGTACAAACACTTAATTCTGGAAGACAAATTCCTCAAAGGGGAATCTAGTCTTCCAGTTTCTGCATCAAATACGTAATTTTAGCCTGCATAGTGGTGTTTTGTTTTAGTTCATATTAATTGTTATATACAAACAAACACAATAATTTACTGGGAATTTCAGTTAATATTATTATACGGTAGTTTGTAAAAAAATATTTTTATATTCATAATTTTTTATCAATGTCATGTAACTTTTCAAAATTTACTATTGCCTTTGTACTGCAGAAAACACTCTTAAAACTTAAAGGAGATTAAATCACATTTCTAAGTAAGCATTCAAAAATAGTAAAACCAACTTTTGATCTGTGACCTTTTAATGTCACATATAAAGTATAAAGTTTAAATGCATGATAAGACAATCTTATAATAGAAACACTGTCATGTACCGGCAGAATTCCCAGCTATATCAGGTTGCATAAAACAGAGATATAACAAAGCAGCATCAGGTTTCTGGCTACCACCATGGCAATTTGAATCCAACTAATATGACCCACAAGTGATTGATACCCACTTTCTACACACTAAGTAACAGACAGAGAAAGATTAGGGTTATAACTATACAAAGTGTTAGCTTATTCACCATTCATATTTAACGCCTAATTTGTAGCTATGAAGTCATTCAGAGCACTGGAGATTGTTTGGAGTGCCTCTCACATTCACACCACTGCAAACTGGTTCAGTAATTTTGATTGCATGGGTTTTCTTTAACCATGAAGAGATTAAACAAATGAAATCCCCAAAAAGACTTGCTTATTTCTGCAAACATAAGTGGGGAAAAATAAACTGATGATAAACTGATTTTTATGGAGTATGAGTTCCAAACACCAAGCCATAACATCCTAATATACTATTGTTATACCACTGATAATTGACTAGTTTCATGGTAGTGCTTTAACTGCTAGAAGATGTAGGTAGAAGGGCAATATCACAAAACATATCTAGTGATTGAAATTTCCCTTTGAAGATAGATAGTGAGCAGAAAGACATTCTCCCAAACTACAAGGAACAGAAGCTTAAAACCAATGTTTCAACATCAAAGAAAAAAAAAATCCATGTCATGTAGGATTTCTGAAGGGAAAAGAAAATTAACAGACTTGTGGAGAACTCAGAAGAGAGGAAAGACAGGACAAATATATGCTAAACAAATAGTCACCCATGAAGTACAAAGGCCAGCTTGAATTAATTTTAAAATGGACCTGGCTTAACATGTTAATATAAACAATGTTTTAACTCTTGAAGCATCTTAAGCCCTGCATCTCATAAATTTATTAATAATCACAACCATCTTTCAACAGTCAGTACAGCAGCATCAACCACCTAACTTTAAAATCATCCTGTAAGTAATTAAATGCTTTCCACTTACGCTGCTATATTAGGAGAAAAAGAACACAACTTGCCACGAGTTGCACACACAATCCTACAACTTGAATGAAGAAAAAACCCCACCACAATTAAATCAATTTAAGTTCACCAATTAGGAAAAAACAGAAGTATTGTTTTAACATTAAACAAAAAACAAACATGAACATGACAACTGAACTATATATATTAATCCACCTGTGTTTGTACTTGCCTAGCAATACTTTAGCATCTTCCACATCAAAATCTCCATCTCCATCAGCATCATATATGCCAAGCTTGCCTAGAAATGCGAAGAGAGGAAGAATGGAGAATTAGGGATTCAGCAGTTTGTTTCCAGCACAGTGCTTTTAATGTGCAATGGTTGACTGTCAATGCTAGGTTGTTACCATATTATTTGTAATGATTTAGCCATACCCTTCTTAACCACATTTTAAATATCCTGGAAAATATTACAAATATTTTAAGTTTCTTTCTGCATTTCCTAGACTTCACTGCACACAAGTTAGTTCCACACGCTTACTTTGGTGCTCACAGATTTAAAACAAATCTGTAATTAAGTGATGCACTTTATGTGAACATGCTTTGCTTAGAGTAAAATTTAAGTTTACAAGGAATGTTCAACACATTTGAGGGAAAAAGAAATAACAAAACACGAACTAATCAAATAATCACCATTTATTTTCTGATTATATGCTTCTTGCCCTTCTAAATTCTTAGAAAAAAAAAAAGATGGGTATATAATTTTCAGTGCCAAGTTAAGAGAAGGTAAGCAACCTACTTCCTGGACAAAGGAAAAACATTCATAATTTTATCAACACCTGTATAACATTCACTACAGGCAAAAAAAGTTGACCATCTTTTTATGGGTGACTAACACAGACTTCTCACTGTTCTTTTTCAAACTGCACCTCTACCAGCCCTAAGTATATGCAAAAGTAGAACCCAGTTTCTATTCAAAAAGAATTTTTAGCATAGAAACATGGTATCAGGATTTGAAGTGTCCTGGGATCACCAAGCGAGTAGAGCACTATCTAATTAGCTTTGATAAAATTCAGACATAACTTTTAATAGGACTGAAACTCTGCACATTGTTTGCAGAAGAACTCTAAATCCTTCGAGTTTGCCAGTTTATTATTACACCTGTCCTTCTCTAAATGGAGGCAGAACTCAATTGCCATTAAAATAAAAGAAATATAGTTCTTAACATGGTACTTAGAAAATTAGTAAACAGCTTTGTGGAAGAAAAAGTTCAGACTTGGGTCTAGAATAGACAAAAATAACTCCATTACCACTGTACGGAAGAAATCAATTAGAAAGGATCTTTATCAGTTTATGGTCAAACACAAGAGACTGGTGGAATAAATGTAATTCTCTAGCAATAAGAATTGTATCATCTTCAAAACCAGGAAGAATGAGACAGATATGAATTGACTGAGTTTCATGTCATTGTAGAAGAATAGTAATTCTCTGAAAAATTAAAAACACAAAAAAGTAAACCAAAATTTTTAGTCAAGGGATGCTAAAGCAAGCTTATTTCTCTAATATCCTACCTTGTAGGACCTCTGACAAGTTATAACGGAAATCCTTTGCTTTGGCTGCATGCATGGTAAAAATATAGAAACCATTATTTGCATCACTAAACCAAATTAAGTTTCAAACCAGAAGCTTCTCTTAAAATCAGTCCAGATCGAAAAATTATGTACCAACAGATTTGAAAAGCTGTAAAGCTTGTAAACCCAGCAGCTGCAAATGTGCATGTTGAATCCTACAATATCGGGGACAATAGCTCTACCTATGGGCACATATCTTGAAACTTGAGACATTAATTTTCACCCTTAGATATTATATTAACGGTACTATCTTAGCATTGTCATATTGAGATACAGTTATCACTGTTATAAGCTTAAAACTGATGTCATTCAACAGCTCATTCACAAGACGATGACTGATCAGTTGTCCTGACTATAGGCAACACAGTCCATCAGGGGAGTGGTAACATCAGCTGCCCACTTTCAACCACTGCTGCAAGCTTCTGAGAGCTTATACTGAAACAATGCATATTTAGCTGCCATTTCAAGTTAAATACCGTATACATGTCACAACGAGATCCAGCTCTATGCTTGGAGATTTCTTCAATTCTTTATTAAATGTGGTATGTTAATAACTTTTTCCAATCTTATGAGAATCCCATTTTAACACCATAATAGAATTCAGCATTGAAATGTACTTTTTGAACTACATAGCCTATTCTTGTCAGGTAGGTCATTTACAAACACCACAGTAGTCAATTCATCTATCTAGAAATTTAAAATGGTGTCCATTTGATGTATATCATAATAATTATTAGAAGCATCTTAAGATTTAAAATTCTTACCTAGAACTTCTTCATAATCTACCAGTTCGAACCAGACAACTGCTACTGATGTCCAAACTCCCAGCAAAGCAATTACCATAAACCAGGTGAAAAATGAGCTTCCAGAGAGACCTTCTTTCTTTCCGTTCTTGCCTCCTCCATGCTTACTCTCTGTTAAAATAAGGCAAATAGGAAAAATGGATTTGATAAAAGTTAGAAAGTTATGGTTGAGGATATAATTATAAATTTTGTTTGTCACGGCTACACAGAATAAAAGACATTTAAGTAACACTTTTTTTATTATTTGGTTTGGTGGGGTTTTATTGTTTTGTTGGTTTTTTTGTTTGTTTTGTGGGTTTTTTTAACTTTAACTGTTACTTTTCATATTGCTGTGAATTACGGCGGGAAGCTCGATGATTATTTAAATAAAAGCCCTATCACCAACCAAACACCAAAAACCCACATGTAATTTGACTGAATAACTTAGTTGGAAATCCCAACCGTCCTTCCCTTTAGTGTGTACTTATACAGAGCTCAGCATTTTTGAGCTGCTCTGCATTTATGCCACCAGTTCTCAAACTGCCACCAGAGGGCAATATGAGGGAAACAGTTTGGAAGAAAAGCGTTTCTTCTGAAGCAAGTTTCAAAGCTGGTTGAATTAGCTCATGGAATCAACATGAAAATTCAAATAGCTTAAGAAGGCTCTGAAATCTAAACCATATTAAGGGTAAGACACAAGTTCACACTCTCTACCAACTAAAAATATGACACAGAGGCAAAACGCAAATCACAGCTTCATTTATAACGGTACATATGGAAGGTAAGTTATAAACAAACCACTGGGAAAAGACAGACCTCAACGTAGCATATGGGTATAGGGTTTCAAATAGGCATCACCCACTAGATAAGACATAAATTGCTCGGTCCATTGCTTTAGGATCATTTTAGGGAAAGAGACAGACGTGTAGTAAATAAATATGCATCCAAAAAAATGCCTGTGGCCTTTCTCCAAAGCTCAAGGTCTGCTCTTCTGCCTCTTGATACTACTGCTGCAAGGCTGGCATTTGGCTGCAGTTTCATGTCTACCAGTGTACTCCACTTTATTTCCTTCTAAGCATGAGCCTTTGCCCGTTCAGCCACGTTCGGTCACATTCAGTCCTAGTTACTGAAGTAAAACCACTTCTTACATGTTTTGAAATACTCTAGGAACTCTGTCATGAATATTATGATAATATAATAAGGTAGACAGTTAACTTTATCATACTAATTGCAAGTAATATTTGACGTATTTATCAACAGTGATCATAGATAAAGACAAAAAATACGCTTAACAGCTAAATATCAACGTGATTGCTTTTTATAATAAAATGGAGTAGCTCTGAAAGATGAGTAATGAGAGACTGGTGACTGACTGACTTCTTTCTGTAATAGGTATTATACAGAAGTACCTTCAGACCCTGCTTGCCATCGGGTTCACAGCCGTAATAAACTAACCTTTTATTACATTCATTGTGCTACATAGAGAGTTCAGACCAATAAAAAAACCCTCACATCAGCTCTCACTCAGCTCAGCATTTTATTTAAAAAAAAATTATTTTACTAAGACTACTCCATACAAATATCAAATACCAACTATTTAGTTTCTTTGCTATATTAAACATGAAGTTGCCATGGTATAGGCTGTCCAATAATATTCAGAGAGAAACCGAGATGACAGCCTCATATCAGGCATGTATTGCTTGCTACTCCACAGTACCCTAATTTCATATGTGCAAGGTCCATGTACATAACTTATCATAACATCTCTCATGTGAAAGATGTACAGGTAGCCTGAAAATAGAGGCAAAGACAAGCAGTGCGTGCCAGTAGGTTCAGAAATATCATCAACTGTATATGAAAATTATTTCAAGTACACTTGAGCTGGAAATGTTAATATTCAGAAATAAAAAATTATGCTATGTAATAGCAGAACCTAGCTACTTCTGTGATCCAATGCAGTCAATGGAAGCTTTGTACATATTTAAGATGAAACCTTAAGGCTAAAAACCTCTTAAATTATGCCAGGTTACAACTTTGTTCTAGAGCAAATTAGGTATTAGAAGAGGCAAATAGGAAAGAGAATCTTACTTATTCATTTACCTTAGTGTTTGCTACTGTTTACAGCTAGTTGCCTCTTAAGATAGATATAGATAAATATATCATTCACAACAGTCACAAAGATACATTTTTATGCTGTGGCTTCTTATCTTACAGGAAAATTCAAAACTCTTGAAAAAATCTGCTAAGAATTCAATCACGGCAGCTTGATCATGCAACACTTTAATATAAATGAAAGTTATGTAACATAAAATTTACCTATGGTCTGCACAGATAACCCTACACATAGGGTCAGAACAAAACATTGCAAGGACTGACACTGGCTCAGAGCTCATTCCAGACAGTTAATTCTCAATTCAAGCCCTTTCCCTGCACATGCTGCCAGCCTGTCAGAAGTAGGTCACTTGCCATTTCTGGTAAGCCTGTGCTTACACCACCAGATGTCTTTATGCAGACATCAGAAAGTCTTAAAGTGTGCTCTATTCCTCCACGGCAAATCTTTACGAGTCCTATATCTCACCCACCCTGCATTAAGAGTCACACCTAGATAAAAACGTATGAAAACCTTTTTCCTTTTACTTCAGCTTACGTTAAAGACACCTAGTAATTTCACATACTCCAAAAATAACTTTAAAGTCAGATATTTGAAGACAAAACAATATCTCTCATGTCAATGTGTGCTCTACTCAAGAAAAACTAAGTTACAGTTAACCACCTACCATAAAATCATGAAATACCTCTACTCCAGAGAACATTTAATCAAAGAGAAACAAAGGCAGCCTGTAACACACACTCAAACAGCAAGCTGGCTAGAAAACACCAACATACCACAGTAAGCCAGTTATTTTGCTGATTACAAAATCAGACATTGCTGGTATTTGCAACTACACATTTTCCATTTGTTCACAAAAAGGTTAGGATTATACCTGTGTCGTCAGCCATAACATTAGCACTTGATTTCCACAGAGAGAGCGAGTGTGTCGATATCTCCAAAAACTAACGCTGAAGGCAGAATAAGAAACGACTTATCCTCACTGTAGTCTCGCAACAGAAGCAAACAAGTTTCCTAAAGCCAGCTCAGCTGGAACCCGAAACTGGACCCAAGAGAAACCTCTCCTCCACATCTATTTTTAGCGCAGTTATCCTCAGGAGCTAAACGCTTTTCAGAACTCATATGGCAATCTAGTTCTGACGACAATCAAATTCACTTACTCCTCCTCACAGAGCATCCTGGGTAGTTGATCCTTTCCCCTCCCCTTAATCCCCCAACATCAAACAGCAGCGAATGAAACCAAGCACATTATACTGTAGTATTTTTGCTGCAATGTATGCCTCAGTGCCTGAACTCTAAGGACATTAAATCCATCAGCATAAACTGAAACACAAGTCTGGACACAAAGCTTGCCTGCTTGAATTTGTTAACTTGGCCCTCGCCCAAGAAACTTTCTCCATGTTGGCACACAGGCTTCCCAAGTATCCCGTAGAGACTGATCGTTTGAAAATTGCTAGCTACTTTAAGAATAAAAGGCAGTTAATTTCTAAAATGTAGTTTTGAGTCTTCTGAAAGAATTACTTGAAATCAACCACAAGCATTCTTGCCAAAGAATTTTCAGATCAGAACTGTTCCCCTGGTACACCTCGTATTTGTTTCTAGCAGACCCAAAGGAGGGTTACTGACAGTTTTGCCAAAGCAAAGCCTGTTTCCCTAGAGTGCAATACACCACATGCCATAAAGGTAAACCAGGCAAAATTTCTACTGCATATTTGTTACAAGTAGCAGAGGTGTTGATTTTGCTTTATTTCCTTCCCTTTTCAGGAAGGACTAACACTAACTCACCTGACTCACCCCTCCTTTAAATTCTGACAATATGCACACTACTGGTGCAATTTAAAGCTAACACAAATGATTAATGATCAGCATACTCTCTTCTTCTTAAGGGGCAGAAACAGAGGAAAAAGACCATTAATACACTATTCAACTTACTTACATCTTCAATTTTAGCAAACTATTCTTTTCCCACTGCATTTAAAACAAAAGGCCACTCCTTTTGGGTGGAAGACAGAAGCAAACTCCTATCTTATTAACTGCAACCCTAATAAAAGCTTTAGGATCTAGCACTATGCCCTTCCTCCCCCACACTTCTTTAAATAACATAGCCATCAGGTAGATGCAGTGAACAGTAGAATGTTGCAGCTACTTTGAAAAACAACGTATACCTCCTGTGGTTTTAACATCCAGCAACTAATCTCAAATGCACTTCTAAATTCCTAAAGGGAGAAAAGAAGTGATAAATAACACCCCGATGAGTTTAAGACTTTTCAAATAGATGTAAAGAAAATAGAGGCAGTTGATTCCATAACTAGGTATCTTAACTATTGTTAAAGCCACTTTAAGACACCAAACAGAAAAGATGCTTTAAGAAAGACCTCCCGACTAGTACATTTCTGTACCTTACGTGAAGCATAAGCAATTTAGAGCAAGATAGGAGGAAAATTTAAAAAAAGGATAAAAGTCACCAAATATACAGAGAAATCAACACCTTACTAAGGGAAACAATTGTACATGCAATTATATGTAGTCTATTGCATACAAAATCTATATTGTTTTGACAGGCATTAAGATTAGGCAATTTGTTGTAACTTCACTCCGGCTGCACCTGCATTTGCAGATACAAGATCTTACTACAAGTGGGTTCATAGAGCATACAACTGATGCTGAGAATCTAAAGTCCATATTACAGGTATTTTAGGGGAATTGCTCCGGACTAGATCTTAGCTGGCAGCATGCCCATAAGTGGTTGCAGCATACCTTTCTGTTTCATTTCACTCAAACCTAAGTAAGTATATTTAGGGACAATGGCACAACGAATAAAAGCAAATTGAGTGGAAACACTCCAGAAACTAATTTCAAATGTACACTCCCATTCTGAACTAACACATGTATGTTGACCTTTAACCAAGTACCAACAGCCTTATCTTGTGCCTTTAAAAAAAAAAAAAAAAATCGATTGTACGAACATATATTCCCAAGAAAAGACAAACACCTTCCTTCCTGAAAGGGGAGGCTACAGCTAAAATGGAGAAACCCTTCAGACTCATCAGAAGGAAGATGGACCAAAGGGCCACAAAAGTGATCATAAACCCCCATGAACAACAAACATTAATGCACACCTTGAAAAATATAGCTTACACATGTATGTCTCTGAATGCTATAGTTCAAAATACCAGAAAACATAATTTTGGTTAGTTTTGTAAAAAACAAAGGTTAAATCAAATAGATATTTAAAACACAATTCAAGATTGGAATAGTTAAGTCAACAGCACAGACTTCTTGCGAGGTCTTGTTCTACTGTGTTCAAATACTGTGACTGCACATTAATCTGTTCATTCTTTTTTGAAGCAATTCAAATTGCTTCACTAACATTCAAAGTTATTATGCTTCACTTGTATCACTGTTTCAAATCTAAAAAATATTTTCAAGTTAGTTTTGCTACAACTATGCACTCCATGCTATTTTAGTTAATTTTAGAAAAGCGTAATTGACAATCAAGACTAGCAACATTAATTCCAGCTGTAGATCACTACCAAAGTGCAAGCAAAGAAGCTTAGAGGAAAAGAAATGTCAACTATGAACCCAAACTAAAAGCAACAAGCCTTATAAGTTTTTGTTATGTGTCTAATTATTTCCCACAGCAGTGCATTAGGAAGTAACATGCAAGCAATTATGGATTATCACATGGAGAAGGGTACACACCAGCAGGCAATTACTAGAAATCAGAAAAACACAGTAAAAGGAAAAACAACAAAACACTAACCTCAGAGAAATATATAAAAATTGCAGTTCAGAAATAAAAATTATCAGTCAGCTAGATCATAGTGAGACTTTAGAACAAGCTCATTTTAAAAGCAAAATGCAGAGTGATAAAAAACAGATATGGGAGAGAAGTAAAAAACTAAAATAAGTTACAGTAGAATCGTCCTACAATGAATAGAGCTGAACTAGCAGCTGGCAAAGACAGGAAACAACCTCTCCTGTATCAACATGAACTACTAGCACTTAATTCTTTTGCTAAATTATCCTTTCCAATATGATTAACAATAAAACAACTGTTGCAAGCCATTCTCAGTAATAAAATTGTAGTTAACTTTAAACAGTTTTTACACAAAAGTTTTTTGGGTGGTGTTTGTAACAAGTATTTTGAGTACAATATCTATTAAAGGGAAGTTTACATCATTCTCTGTTGATGCTGTTTCCCCCCTGCCTATTAAAATACAAACTTTCCCCCTCTCATTACTGTGAAACAGGTCCTCTATGTGTATGCATATATACACACACTTTTTGTGACATGCATTTTGAAATCTAGACTCCGTAAGCATGTGTGTTGAACTGTTCCATTCTCAGAACTCCACACAGCACAATGATTGCAAATGCAATCGTGGTAAACAGATTATAAACAGAGATAAAACAGATTTTCATCTTTAATTTTCATTCAGTGTATCAAGGGTGGAATAATATACTTTCAGATGGACAGATCTGAGCTTTTGATGTGCTTTTACAAACTCTTTCATTTTGTAAGGGTGACATAATTCTCTGTAAGTAAAGTAAACGGAGAGAAAACAGTATTTTTACTACAATACTTATGGTATCACTTATAAAATATTCCAACTGTAAATTTTCACAAATATCCATACTCAGAAATTTTTCTTTGTTTTACAAACCATCATGACATCAGAGTCTTTAGAGACAAGATCTAAAGTTTAAGATAAAGGTTTACTTTTAATAAACTCAATATAAATTCTTTGTGATACAAAATTGATTCTTCCTTTTGGCATCTAAGAAATCTTCAGCACTGCAAACTTAATGGAAATTAGGGGGAATATGTTTTTTTTAATTATTATTACTCTCATTAAAAAACTAGATCTCTGCTCTGCATTTTATATAATCTAATCTACATGGTTATAAAGATACCTGTGCATATTATCAAAGGAATTTAATAAACTAAATCAGAAACTTACTAGTTAGGAACAAGGAAATGGATGGAACAGAAAAAGAGCTGTAAGTTCAAAGAAAACACTAAGACCAGAAATTGAAGTTGAAATAATAAGTTAGCCAAATGAAAGGCAATTTTGGCTGTCCTGCTGCCACTTCACAGATTTTTACTTTAGTGTTTCAGGAACTTTTCCTTATTCCAAATATAATCAACCCTCACATAAACCTTTAAGGTCCTTAATTTTCAATCCCTACAAGATTAAAAACACTGGCACAGGTTGCCCAGAGAGGTGGTAGATGCCCCATCCCTGGAAACATTCAAGGTCAAGTTGGACAGGGCTCTGAGCAACGTGATCTAGTTGAAGATGTCCCTGCTCCTTGCAGGGGGGTTGGACTAGATGACCTTGAAAGGTCCCTTCCAAAAGTATCCTACTATACAAACAATCAAAGAAGAACATAAATACCGAAAACAAGAGCGAAGTCATAAATACAGGATTTGACAACTAAGCAGAATGATCGTGGAGGTGCTGAGGGTGGCCAATGGGGTTGGGCGGGGGGGGGTTGGACAGGGGGGAAGTGCATCACAAAACATGTAAAAAAACTCTAGGATTTTAAGCGCCATGCTGAAATTCCCTAGTGAAAGGAAGCTCCTCCCTTCAATAAGATGAAGTGATTCCATTGAACTACCTCCTGGAATTCAGCACTTAATCAGAAAGATTAAGAGATCTGACCAGAAAGATCAGAGATTCAGTTCTCTACTAGAGAACAGAGTTTGAATTTCTTTGGAGGTTTAAAACACATTTTTAAGTATAGCCATGGGTATGAGAACAAAGCCATTTTAGTCCTTCACGAGGAAGCTGTTTATTCATGCACAGTCAATTCTTAACTGGCCACAACAGCAATTTGTAAGAGAGGAACTCCGCAGAACCAAGACTAAAGCCCAGTTTTTCTCCTAATTTCTAGGTAAGAAAGGGGACTCCAGACGTAAAGGCCTATCATCATGCTCCCTCTCAGCAGGCTGAATCTGTTTCATGTTGGTTTGGAACAGTCCCAAGAAGAACTTAAAATACACTCCCACTCCTGTTCAAGTATACCCCATAAACAGCAGCTGCAACACTGAAAGTCAACTAACTTTTTCTTCTTCATGAAGTGGAATTAAATCTTTTTCTCCTCTAACGTGGGTGAGAGCTCCAATTACTAAAGTACTGCACAGAAGAAACCACTCTTTCCAGTCCTGTTCTACAGACTCAGATCTGCAATCCTATTATCTGAAAATACACTTCAAGTAAAACAGATACCTGTAGGTTTTTTCCTTTTTTAAATTTAGTTTATAAAGAGAGGTGGTCAATACTTTTAAAAAGTCAGCCCATTTCTGAATATAAACTGTTATTGTCCAAACTACTTCTAAGCCTGTAGATACCTTTCTGGTTCACAGGAAGCACCACAATATTTAGAAGAGTTTCTTAGTTGCAAGCTAAGGTGATTTGTTCGAAGTGAGAATCAATTATTCTTCAGGAAAAAATCCAACACAAAACAAGAATAAGATTATCATCTGGCTGACTCAAGTCAAGCATCATTCCCAGGATGTTTTTTTAAAATTATAATTCTTATGTAGTAACATTTATTCTGACTATAACCAGTGAATAAATTCTGATTGCTTTCCATTTAAACGATTCTTCTAAGACATGCATACACAACAGAGATCAGAAAATTTATTCAGAAGGAATCTACTCATAAAAGAAACATCACACGAATGACTAGCTTTGTGGTGTTTTTTTAAAGAAACAGAAGTTTTTCTCTCTAAGAGAAAAACAGTAACAAATTAAAGACAAAAGAAACTTAATGAGAACTTCTGTCCTAGAAGGTTGCACAGTTTCGTAAGACTTGTCAAAGACATTTTATCCAAATAAAGTACAATAGTGAATTCTACTTTCAGTGCTAGCTCCACACTTTTCACTGAGGTTTGAAGAGACCAGCTGTTTGCTTTCCTAAGAGCTGCTTGCTGTTAACAACTTTCCTCTGGAGTTCTGTTTAGCTAAGCGTAACTGCTGAAGTCAGAGGAGGTAAAAATGAATAGAGAGATGGATGTTAACAAGAGAAAATCCTGAATCTGCACCTGCTTCTTTTCTAAATGTGCTAGAAAGATGATCACTTTCAAAAGCTAGTGAAATTTTGTCCAAGTCATGTTTTGTGTTTTTCTTTTTGGTTATTCAGATGAAGATTTTTTAAAATAGTTCTTTGTTTAGGACTTATCACAAGGAAAAAATATTCACAGATGTGCACAGAGTTTAAATGACTAATAATGACACTGTTTACAACTTGTAAGAGTTTCATAATGAATACTGACTATCAAGAGGAATATATTTAAAGCAGTATCTAATGTATCCACCACATTCTATCTGAATAGTTTGGATTACTTTTCTTTTTTTAAAAAACCTTTTCTCCACAACCTTAGAGATAGAACAATAACAGGCTTAGAGAGTTAGCACTTCAGGAAAAAATAAAAGTCCTGTAAAGACAGAACAAAAATATTTTGTGTTACCTATTTACCTAATCTAAATAGATTTGTACAGAAAAGGACACCTTGTTATATTCTGATATTTTTCCCAAACTTTAGCCAATTTTCTCAAGTTTTGTTTTTATGTGTATGCAAAACAAAATAGAATTGATGTCCAAAATTGAATGCAGAACTTGCCTCTTGTAAACTTACTTAAACACCAAGACAAGAAATTCAAGGTTAAAAATACAAGCTTACAAAGAAATTTTACTTTGTCTCTTGCTACAGGATCAACATATATATATCAGCTAGAACACCAATCAGGAGACAAAATTAATTTCAATTTTTAACTGTGCAGATACAGATTTTCAATAGCTGTTATTTTGATTAACCAGCTCTCTCCCACAGAACATCTGGAAGTAGGAAGATTTAAAGTTACACAATCTACCTATCTTGTATTTGAATGATTTAATGTCGCCAATAGTCCTACATAATTAGTAGGTTAATTAAATATTTGGTTGTATTTAGGCCAGAGCAGAGTTCACGAAAGGTAAATGTGGAGAGGAAACACAAGAAATACTTAAGCCCAGAACATGCAAATTCTGCTGGTGGTGACCTTTAAAAAAGTTTCTATTACATAAGGTCGAAAATCCTCATCTCTGTGTATAGCACACTGGCATTAATTTTAGGGTATTTTTTGCTTGTTCCATTTTCCTATCCTGTAATGTGGGTCACATCAATTTGTTTTAGCAACAAGTCCTAATTAAGCCACAAAAGAAAGAAAACAGATGATGCTGTTTCATTTCTTTCAGTTTTTCTCACGGTTTGAAGGAGTTTCAAATAGAAGCAAATAAAACTTGAGTTGCCATGCAAGTACCTACAACTCTGCTATTCTCAAGTTTCTGCTTATGGAAAAAAGAACATTTAAAAATCCTCTCTTTAATGCCTAAAACTTATCAAAGTTTCAAGTCTGATACCAAGTTAATTTAATTAGGTGTTGGTTCGCAGAGGTGCTATGTATCTGCAACTCCTACAGAGTTCAAAAGTTTTCAGGTGTCTCATACCTACAGTCTCATAAATAGTTGTTAAAATACGTTGTTAGGAGATCTCAGTTGCAAAAGTATTGATCTTTTCACAACTTTCTTGCTTCAAAAGATATAGCTGTGTCCTCCAGTTACTATGGAAAGAAATAATCCCACAGTTACAAACCGCTATGTGAATCGTCTTTAATAATACTAAAAATAAAACAAAAAAACCCCAAACCAAAACACACTAGTGGAGAAGATGAAAAAGTGAGATATGTTACATTAGTAATGAATTGTCAGTTATTCAAACAGAACCTCAGGAAATAAAATTGTAAAACAAGAAAACCACTACTCAGTAGTTACAAAACCCCTAGCTGTTAAACATTTTATAAAGAAAGTCTTCAAAGAAACAGCTTGGTGGCATTTGTTACACTGGGTTAAGTACATGCATAGTAATATTGGAACTCCATGTGAAGGACATTAAAATTTGTTTCATTTAAAAAGTTCTAACGAAGCTGAACCACACATACTACAGTTCGTTCAAACTCAGTATATGCTTATCTGCATACTTAATTTCCACTGTGTTTAAAGACACACAACAGAGTTATGATTTCCACTTCAAAGCATAGCTCAAAACTGCCATGCAAAGAGCTAGCCTGTAGGATGCAGTTAGGAAAAAGATTGCTGCAGGCTATCACACAAATTACCAGTTTGTGATCTTCATCAGGAAAGAACCACTTGGGGTAAATCAGAACTTCACTGCTCAAGTTCTCTACAATGAAGAATTCAACATTAAGAATTAGCACAGGAACACTTCTTACATGTTTCAAAGTGATTGAGAGACATCCAGCTGAAAATGAACTTCTTTTCATACAGATGATCAGTAAAGGGGTTTTCAGTTTAAAGAAAGAACAATATTGAAATGTCAGCTCTTTATGCGCTATGTAATTAGAAATAACCTTAATATACATGCCTTCTGCTGCTAGTAGATTTTGTTGTCTTTACTGAAGCACTTAAATATCCAGTCAAACCATTAAACTTCTATGTTCACACCATGGCTCCATGATTACATGATCAAACATAAAACTAGGTTCAACCTCACCCTCCCCTGATGCCCAGCCACTCTTTGTCATCTCTTCCCTTTTACCCAAAAGACTTCCCATAAAGCTGTACGCTGAGCCAGTCTGGGGGTGAAAAGAAAGAGTCAGCTCTTTGAGCACCTGCACAGCTAGTTATTCAGGTACAAGGAAGGGAAACTGGAAAGAAGACGACTGCAGAGTAACCTCAGAACTAGATTAAGCTGACTGCAGACCTACAGCACTGAAGTGTAAAAAGATTTAACTCCTTAATCCCCCAATACAATATACATCCCCGCAGCCTGAACCTAGACTAGCTACCACCTCTGATGGGAAATTTTCAGGTGCATGCTCAGCTTAATTGCCAAAATCTGAGAAAACGTACTCAAATTTTCTGTCTCCCTGAGATTATTAGTGATACTTGAGGTTCTCCACCTAACATTTTAAACAAGCTCTATCCCCAAAAGGCTATTGAAAAACGTTACCTCCCTTATGTACCATTTAAACTCTTAACAAAATGCTCTGAAAGTTATACTAAAGCAGACATCCTTACAGCTGTCAAGTGCAAGGCTCCTCCATATTTGAACCACCGTATCTTTTATCCCACAATGACTTCCTACATGCAGGTAAAATACATTAGACAACACAGAGCAGGCCCAAGATTTCAGCCCACACCTGGATCAAAAGGGGCCGGAGAACTTTCTTGATATCTTTACCACGTGGCAGCATCTCTGGAAGCATGGAGAAGAATCTCCCAGTGCTCCAGAATTTGTAAGGAGAAAAATGTACTGATAGAGAGAAAGTATCACGCTCTCTCTGTTTTTATGTTAACCCTGCTACCCTTAGGTATCAATCTTAAAACTAGAAATAATACTTTCTTGAGAAAAAGCAAAGGGAAGAAATCCAAATGCCAGGCAGCATGGAAAAATAAGTCATAAAAGTGTATACTGTGTTCAAATTGATCATTTTTCATTGCAGGGTGACCTCGGCAGTCAAGTTGCCATACCTTTCAATAGCTCACAGCATATAGAAAGTTTCATACAGATGGACTTAAGAGATGACAGGGTTGCCTTTTTAGGATTTAGAGCTCATTTAGCTCTAGTTCTAGACAAATGAATGAAGACATATATCAAGGACTCACTATTCCAATGCAAATCTGCTCATGTATGCAGCAGAATAACTATGTCAACAATTTTAAGAATGTTATTTACATCACTTTCATTTAATCGGAGATAAGCAAAGTGTCTTGTTTGAAGAGTTACTGCCTCAAGTTTTGTACAAGACATTTAAAAAAGAAAAGAAAAAAAAGAAAGAAAAAGAGGGGGGAAACCCCAGCAAAACCAGTAGTTTCACTGACGGCACTGTTGCAATTACAGATGTTTGGATCATTACTGTTGCTTCCACTATTGAATTTGGCAGATTATTTTACAATATGTTAAAATGTTTTCCAGAAAGGCCACCCTGAACAAGACAGACAGATGAATCACAAAGAGGTGGCTGTCCCCATTTTCATGGTTTTCCTATTCGTATTAGCACGTTTTAGGGTTTTCTGAAGATTTAGGGAGGAAATATACAGACACACGTACACAGTTGTTATTTAGCTATTTTGTCACTGACATGAGCAGTTCACACTTTGAAAGCTATAGTTAGCTATTACATACCAGTACACAAATACCATTAAAATTCAGTGATCTAGGATCAGTCTCACACATCATAATCAACTTTTTTTGTTACATCCATCTTGTTCCAAATACATAGACATATTTTTGACCTGTCTGTGCCAAACTGTTTAAACAAACAGTAGTATCTGGCACTAATGGTAAAAATTAAAGATCTGTGACTAGCTGTAAGCAAATTAGGCAATAGGATAAGCTGGGTGAAGAAATCGCAACATTTCTAAAACAGCACATAAAGATTACACCAGTGAGACACAGATAAAGAATTTCTCATTTGTCTCCAATAGTCATATAGCAACCCTAAGAAAGTAAACACTCCAAAAAGATGTTACAAGAAAATATTCTAACATTGAGTTTAAATAGCCAAATCGAAGCGCTAAGCAGCA
Source organism: Phaethon aethereus (assembly GCF_964289735.1). Lineage (NCBI taxonomy): Eukaryota > Metazoa > Chordata > Aves > Phaethontiformes > Phaethontidae > Phaethon > Phaethon aethereus. The sequence continues at coordinate 41,431,160 of NC_138582.1, read as the reverse complement.
CACTACTGAATTCATGAGAATTTGTATTAGTTCAGCAAACACTAGGAGTTAAGGCTTGGACAAACCAGTCAAAACATTTGTTAAGCTCCATAGAGCATCCCAAATTTACATCTCACTCATGACCTCCAACACCTTAATACCCTTCTTCCTAAGGATTACACAGAATCATTAAGGTTGGAAAAGATCTTTAAGATCATCAAATCCAACCATCAACCCAACACCACCATGCTCAATAAACCATGTCCCAAAGTGCACGTCTACAAGTTTTTTGAACACGTCGAGTGATGGTGACTCCACCATCTCCCTGGGCAGCCTCTTCCAATGCTTGATCACACTCTCAGTAAAGAAATTTTTTCCTAATATCTAGTCTAAACCTCCCCTGGCACAACTTGAGGCCATTTCCTCTCGTCCTACCACTAGTTACTTGGGAGAAGAGACCAACACCCACCTCACCACAAGCCCCTTTCAGGTAGTTGTAGGGAGCAATAAGGTCTCCCCTCAGCCTCCTTTTCTCCAGACTGAACAAGCCCAGTTCCTTCAGCTGCTCCTGATGTGACTGTTGCTCTAGACCCTTCACCAGCTTCATTGCCCTTCTTTGGACATGCTCCAAGCAACTCAGTATCTTTTTTCTAGTGAGAGGCCCAAAACTGAACACAGTATTCAAGATGCGGCCTCACCAGTGCCCAGGTACAGGGGTACAATCATTTCTCTACTCCTGCCAGCCACACTATTTCTGATACAGGCCAGGACACTGTTGGCCTTCTTGGCCACCTGGGCACACTGGGGCTCATGTTCAGCTGGCTGTCAACCAGCACCTCCAGCTCCTTTTCCGCTGGGCAGCTTTCCAGCCACTCTGCTTCATCGCCACCCACATGGAAAAGCAGTAGTGGATAATAGTCGGAGAGCTGTACCAAGCTGAGAAGTACCCTAATGACATCCTTACCACAGGCCCCAGGGAGGCAGAACACCTCCCCAAGAGAAAGGTCTGTCCAGCTCTTCCCCAAGTCTGTAGCGTTGCAGGGGGATGTTGCAACCCAAGTGCAGGACCCAGCACTTGGCCTTGTTGAACCTCATACAGTTGGCCTCAGCCCATCAATCCAGCCTGTCCAGATCCCTCTGCAGAGCCTTCTTGCCCTTGAGCAGATCAACACTCCTGCCCAACTTGGTGGTGTCTGCAAACTTACTGAGGTGCACTCGGATCCCCTCATCCAGATCATTGATAAAGATATTAAACAAGACCATCCCCCAGTACTGAGCCCTGAGGAACACCACTTGTGACTGGCTGCCAACTGGATTTAGCTCTGTTCACAACTCTCTGGGCTCAGCTGTCCAATTAAATGAAAATCGTCCATTAGAATTAAAATGAAGAAGGAAATAATGGATAGATTGTAACACAAGAAATCAGGTAATACACTATACAATTCCAAAGTCAAGAGCATAAAGCAAGCACACTGGCCAATAGATCAGATTAGAAATTAGAGAGACATAGTTTTTAGACAGATGGAAGCATCATATTTACATAGAATCCACAGTGTAAGAAAAGGAGATGTCATACCACAGCACAGCTGGATAGCTGAGAGAGACCAGAGAAGACACAGGCAATCCCACCTAAAGCATCGGAAACAGTGATATGAAGTTCAATCTCTCCAAGAGCCAACAAAAAAGCTTTAGCAGGAAAAAAGGGACCTGTTTAGCTGATGAACTTTCTCTGCTCTTTAGGTAAATTTAAAAGCTAATGAAGAGCCTCATACAGAGAAAGTACACTATGAAGTAGTCTTTACAATAGAGATGAGATAAAATGTCAAAGTTCATGTGAATTAACAGGCACAACTATCTTTCTAGAAGTTATACCGTTAACTAAAAAAGAAGTAATATTAGCACAAAATTGCATTTGGATAAGGACATCAGGTCAACTTGAACACATACAAAAAAATCCCACAAATTTGAAGAAAGATGAAAAGCCAGAAATTACTGAGAGGATTAGATTACGGGACCTTAGGAGGTCCAAAAGATGAGTAAAATGAGTTAAAAGCTTGGCAATACGTTTGCGTTTTAATATAAAAGGAAACTACATGGTTAAAACAAGATAAAGTGAAATCAAACATCTTCTGGGACCTTGCATAGAAAAGTAGAGGATGCCAGAAGATAATCTCAATCATTATTATGGAGATTAAAGAAAATTTATCAAAGCAACAGTAGAGTTCTTTCACTACCATCTGTGTGATGACAACACAGCTGCAGAACTAGCAGAGATAGGATTTTTTTTTTTTTAATATAAAATACAGTTGTCAGTACATACAGACAATGCCTTCTGTTGGAAAGGTGGTTTATGTATAGCCTAGCTTACTGGAGAACTACTCTCCCACTTGTAGTTAGAAATACAAAGAAAACAGACAGCAGTCATTGCACAACTACATGATCAATGAGAATTATGTAAGTCCTTGCATACGTGAATAAGACAAAAGACACCCATACAGCAATATAATGGTAGATGCCTTATCATCAGTACTCTTACTTCTATAAGTAAGCATAGCTTACAAAGTAATTCGTATTTTTTCACCCATCTGTGTTTCAAAAGTAGCTGGGCTGCTGACCCTCACTCCTACTGGCAGGCTTCTCCACAACTACCTGCTAATGCCCGAGACATTTCCAAATTTCCCATGTCATGAAATTTGAGGGCATTAATTCATCACCAGGTGACATCCATTTGCTCCTGTACCAAAACTCTACCTCATCTAATGAAGCTTTAAGTAATATCCCAGCAACTATCTATTACTTCATCTAGCTGTTTAAAATTTATTTTCTTCCTTTTGAAAGGACACAGTTTTTACAATGGATTCTGTAGGCTAGTGACAAGAAGCCAAACTTTCCAGTAAAGATAATAACAAACACATGTCTCCCTCTCTAAGTATCCTCAAACTGTCAAATTTTGACCTGGTTTTCACTCCTGTACTCCAAATAACTTTATTGGCTTATTCATACAATTCTGTAAACGTCACTTTCAAAGAAGTGTCCACCAGTAGCAGTACAAAGCTTCAACACAAAGATTTTTTTTTTCATTAGCACTGATTTGGTATTTCTAATATATGACTTTTGAAACTAAAAGTTATGAGTTCGCTTTCTAAAAAATATTTAGTTCCACTTCTGACAGTTCAGTGAGTCTGAAAACACCTATATAAACATTACATTTAGAACTATTTCAGATTTGATCTATTTGTAAGATTACTGTCAATATTTTCTGATGCAGAAACCTAAAAGCAGATAACTACATTCAGATGCAGGCATTGCCTTCAGCGCACAGATTTTTAGACGTGCTGTCAGCTTCAGTGGTTTCAGAGCCCTGAAACCTTGGCAAGAAGACACATCCTCTCCGATGAACTGCTGTGAAAGCGAATACTACAACATTATCAATAACTGCCTCAAACTTGAAGTTTCCATACTTCAGAGTCTCAGTTACTAGCTATCTCAAAATTATTTCCTCATCTCATTTTCACATCTCTCAACTGTGGAAGGCTTACTGGCTTACTGTGTGCTCCTCTAGTTGTTCCTTTATTCGTATAGGAGTAATCAGCCATTACCTCTTTCTGCAGCTGCAACTGCAAAAACAGCATCAGCTTCCTGCTCTAATTTCTATGGTTGTCCAAGGGATTCTAACCAGGAGTTGCTGAAACTAACAAAATATTTGTCTAAATTTAAGAGGTTACATCTTAGGAGAGTGCCTAACACATTACTCATACTGCTTCATTCCCTCACAGATAAATAAGGAGTCCCTGGTGCAATTACACAAACCAGATATTTTTTAATACAAAGAGAGAAAATTTTACTCAGATTGAAAATAAAAACCTACGGAATATTTTTTACTTAGTCAGAGATTTAGTTTCCTGATAAATTTATTTTTCGAATCTTGACAAACGTTTAAAGTGATATTTAAAATACTAACAGAACCATGTTTAGTATTCAAAATTATACCAGGGATGCATTTTCTTAATACGTTATCGCTGAAAATCTGTATTTAATATGCTTAATACCAGATGGTGACCAGAGCACCTCCAGTCCAAGCAAAAAGTGTAATATAGACTCTACATCATAGGCCATCAATTGTTGCAAAAGGATTTGAAAAAAGGATAAATAAAACAAAATAAACATTTATATGAACACTGTAATATCATCTCTAAATTCTTTTAAGCTTAAGTATATTTGAAATCTTTTTCTCTTAATTCATCATGTGACAGGTAAACTAATCCTATATGGTTGATCCTTTAATTAACACTGTTCTCCATATAACTGCTATATTCAAAGGTGAACAACAGATATCACTTCACACATAAAACAAAATAAACATTTATATGAACACTGTAATATCATCTCTAAATTCTTTTAAGCTTAAGTATATTTGAAATCTTTTTCTCTTAATTCATCATGTGACAGGTAAACTAATCCTATATGGTTGATCCTTTAATTAACACTGTTCTCCATATAACTGCTATATTCAAAGGTGAACAACAGATATCACTTCAGTGTTGCCACCACGCTTCACCACTGGAGCCCTGTGCATGTCAAGCTCAAAACCGAAGAAGTTACGAGCAAACATTCAATCTTTCATAAAAGGACTTCCTTTCTTCAGTGCAGCGTGCAGAATGGCACAGTGGCTCCAGAAGTATATACTTTTTTCCTCCTTCAAGCATGTTGTGCTATGCTTAAGAATGCTATAAAAGCACATAAAGCTTTCCCTACCTAAACTGTCCACACACAGTTGTTTATGAATAGTCAGATTTGCCACGGTGCTCTTTATTGGGGGTGGAATAGCTGTCTCAAAAAAACCCTTCTGTTTGCATTTCCCAAGCTTATTCCTCCTTGCTTCTATACTTACAGAAACCATCAGCTAAGATGCTACATCTACAATAGATCTACTAACTTCAGACCAATGCCGTTAAACAGGTCAGCCTGAGCAGATATTCCGACATCCAAGTTTGAACACAAGAACACTGACTTCACTAGCATCAGATATGGGGCATCCCGGTTCCACCCGCGGCTTCTGGGGGAAAAGCACACTTTCCCGGGATATCTACAGACGCCGAGACCCGCCCCGGGCAGACGAGCTGCCCGTCGCTCACCCCAACCCTTTTGGGGGGCTCTCGAGGGGCGTCCCCACCGTCTAGGCCCGGCCACGCAAGCTTCTCCCCCACGTGAGCTCCTGAGAAGGGGAACAAGAGAAACACAAGGGACAGACCTCGGCCATCTGTCTCTGTCCCTGCCGCCCCCCGCCCCCAGCTCCCACGGCGCCAGAGGAGCGCTGCCCACGCCGCGCGGCCGAGGGAGAGGCTGCAGCTCAGCCCGCCGGGAGGCGCAGGCGGAGAGGGAGGCGCCGCTCCCCCTCGCTTGCCCCGGGGGCTCCCCCCCGCCGCGGTGAGGGGAGGCATCGGCCCTTGCCCCTCCCCCAGCTCCGGGGCTCCTGCCACCGCCCCGCAGCGGTTCGACCCGCTCCGCGGGAGCCCGCGACCCCTACTCCCCCAGAGCTACGGCCTCGCTTCCGCGGCACCGCCGCTCACCTCTCTTGGAGCCGGGGCTAGGGCTGCCGCCGGCGGCTCTGGAGCTCTTGCGTGAGGCCATGGCACCTCCTGTCAGGCAGCGAGGGGCGGCCGCTGCGCGCGCGGCGGGGGCGGGGCGGAGCCGGCAGGGCCGCAGCGAAAACGAGTCAGGAACCGCCGCCGCTACCTGCGTGAGCCCCGCGTGCGGGCGCGCCCTACGGCCACAGCAGCGGAGCACCGAGCGCACCGGGGCCCGTCCCGCTCGCCCGCTGCCAGCCAATCGCGGAGCGGCCAGGGGAACGAGGCGGGGCGCCTCTCAGCTCCGATTGGCGGCGGCGCGAGGGGGCGGGACGGCGGCGTGGCCGGGTGCGCGCGTCCGACACGCTCCCCGCCGCCGGCGCCTTTGAACGTGGCAACGCGGGAGCGAGCGGCGGCCTCTCGCGAGGGTTCGGCCGCGCGGACGGGTCGGGCCGCGGCCGCTCCCGCTCCCGCCGCTGAGGGGCCGCATCGTGGCGGCCGGCTGGGGCCCGTCGTCAGTGGCTGCCGTCCCCGTGCCACCCCCCACCCCCACCCCGGCACGGGTTATAGCCACCTCGTTCCGTTCCCTGTGGGTGGGGAAAAGGGTTCAGGCCCTGAGATGGGGAGTGGCGGCGGGGAGGGGGTGGCTGCTGGCTGTCGGTGTGAGGCGGGGGGTTGTGCGGCCCCGGGGTCTTCTAGCTCCGTGAGGAAAACAAGAGCGGGAAGCGGGGAGGGCGGCGGGATGTCCGTGCTCCGGCCGTGCGGGTTGGCGAGGCCGGGCGCTCGGGGGCCCCCCCGCCGCCGTGGCCGCGCCGGGGGTGGTAAGCTGGGGAGAGTAAAACTGGCTGAGCGGGGGTTGCTATTTCTACGGAGGCTCTGCATAAAGCACCCTGTCCGGCTTCTCCAACCGTCCTCCGCTGTGTTCAAGCGCTGACAACGCCTCCGGTGACGTGCCCAAATGGTGGGAAATTGCTCGTTTAAGCCTTTCGGAGAGCGCCTTTTCAGCCAACGTGGTGAAAGTGTTTGACGTATGTTACATCGACGGCTGAATTCTCAAACAAGCTTTCTGAGGCTTTAAAAATGCTTGAAATAGCCTGTGACAAATTAAGCCGGTTTTTCACAGGGATTCAGGGTGCTTCTTATTACTCAGTGATTTGGACCGAGACTTACTTAAATAGCAGTGTGGCATAACAGTAAAACTCTGAAACAAAGAAAGCAAAACCCACCTTTGAGTCCTGACCATAAACACAGTGTTTCAGGTCAAAATAAACAATTCTGGAAACCAGAGCCTTTGCAAATGGATGTGGTGAGAGCGAAGGCTTTTCCCAAGACAAAGGTTGGCACTTGTGATTTGACCCGAGTTGATGCCATGAAGCTAACCAAAAATAATAATTTACTGAAGAGCATTAATCAGTAATTTTGAATGAGATTTGAACTTCAGTGCTTAGTCAAGTAACAGCATGGCAGTGTGGGTACTTTAGCCAGTCGAAGTAAAAGCAACTAGTTTTTGTGAACATCAAAACTAATGAAGCCTACTTCTTGGTATCTCATTAATTAATTGGCATCTAGTACAGTTGAGTATCTGAACTTTTCACTTGGTTATGGCACTCTACCAAAGTCTTGTTTTCACACGATGTGTCAGTACAGTATTTTTTGAGATGATCTCCTTTTGTCTAGCGAGACTGAAACTGCCAAACAAGTTCAAAAGCTGCTAGGGAGGAGCAGACATACTCATGACCACATACAATTTATCACAGAAAAGCTAACAGGATGAATTATTAACATATCAGCAAATCAGAAAGTACAGTGTGAGGAACAAATTGTCCTAAGGAAAGCAAGAAAAAAAATTATGATCTGTAACTGGGATTACTGAAAATATAATAATAGTAGAAAATAGTAAAAAATAGTAGAAAATAACTGCCTGTGTGACTATGTTCTTGTGAACAATAATTACTGTCAAGTAAGATAACAGCTTTTTGTGGTTAATGTGAGATACAATTTCCTGAAGCTATACTATGGGAAGTGTCAGTTTGATAAGAAAATATATATTAAGAACATTGAAGCAACTGGGTGAGCAGTGACACTTAGAACGATATTGCTAATGATTTACTGTGAACAAAATTCTTGACTATAAATGGACTGTAAAATTCCTTACTTCTGTTTTCATTGGCATACAGCTGCCAGCATTTCGTATTTGGTGTATTCATTACCTGCATGTACACTCTTCTGTCCAAGAAGACTGTCTTGCAGAATTAAAGTATACACACGGAGGTGGAAATGCTCATAGCAGTATTGTATCTTTATGCTGATCACTAGCCTTCTGCATGATCTTGTTATTCAGAGGTTTCTGCTGATCTCCTATAGCATCAGGAAGACTTTTTCCTCCCAGTCCACAGATAATACTAAACTGAAGAAGAATGTTAGATAAGAGGGGCTATTATCTTCTAGTGATCAGAGCATCTTCTTCATATATTCCTGCCTGATATCTCTGATTATGTACTTAAAATCTGATCATCATGGATGGCTTTGGACTAAGCAGCCTTTCAGATAACTTAGCAGAAAGCAGTAGGCCTGGTTTTCCTACTGGGATCACCCAAAGACAATTCAGGTACAGGCTGTGTGATCCATGTTGTACCATTGAAGAATTGTAGAATAGTTTGGGTCATAAGGGACCTTTAAAGGTCATCTAGTCCAAACCCCCTGCAGTCAGCAGGGACATCTTCAACTAGATCAGCTTGCTCAGAGCCCCGTCCAACCTGGCCTTGAATGGTTCCAGGGATGGGGCATCTACCACCTCTCGGGGCAACCTGTGCCAGTGTTTCACCACCCTCATTGTGAAAAATTTCTTCCTTCGATCTAGTCTAAATCTGCCCTCTTTTAGTTTAAAATCATTACCCCTTGTCCTGTTGTAACAGGCCCTGCTAAAAAGTCTGTCCCTGTCTTTCTTAGAAGCCTCCTTTAAGTACTGGCAGGCTGCAATATAAGGTCTCCTTGGAGCCTTCTCTTGTCCAGGCTGAACAACCTCAACTCTCTCAGCCTGTCCTCAGAGGAGAGGTGGTGTCCATTTCTTTCCTGTGCTGAGGGCTCCAGAGCTGAACGCAGGACTCCAGGTGGGGTCTCACCAGAGCGGAGTAGAGGGGCAGAATCACCTCCCTCGACCTGCTGGCCACGCTGCTTTGGATGCAGCCCAGGATATGCTTAGCCTGGGCTGCGAGCACACATTGCCGCCTCAAGACGCTTGGGACAGCTTGGTGTGACTTATACTAGAGATAGCAATGCTTAATTTGATTTAAATTTGTGTGAGTGACTGTTGCAGCAAATGATATGATGATCCCTTCTGATTTCAAATGTAATGAAAATTGAAGCAAATTTTTAAAATGTCGTTTTGGGAAAGGTGATGGAGAGAAAAGCAAACAGTGTGGGTTGGTGAATACACATGGGAATGGCTTGTCATTTTTTAATCTGCTCAGTTGTTTGGGAGCTACATGTTTGGTACATTGTAAGGGTATGCAGTAATCCAGAGGAAGATGAGTATCTTTGGTTTTGTTTGTAGGAGGAAAAGAAACAGGACAGAAAAAGAATGTAACAATAAGAAAGGAATGAGTTCATAAGGCAAAGAAGAAAAGCCAGAAAAAACAGGAGGAATAAAAAGAGAAGTTACATAACAAAGGCAAGAGGTATGAGACAGCAGTCAGTTGGAGTCTTTCCACTTGGATCAGGCTTGTTTAAAACAGAAAATAAAAAAATCCTCTCTCTTGGCAGAGTCATATTTACCCCCACTCCAAACTGTCCTGATTCACTGGTTGTTGAGACTACAGTTAAGCTAAATTTAAATTATACTGCATATCATAAATCATTGTATTAGAAGAATGACACCGATTAATGAGCCCTGCTTGGAAAATAAATGCATGTTTTTAATGTGCATTTTGTTTCCATAAATACCTTTGCGTTCATGCAGTCACAGCTGTTTTGCTGGCCTGATTCATTCAGTAACACAGTGACTCTGCTATTTGACAGAAAGAAACACGTCCAAGGTGATAAGCAGAAGCAGCATTGAAACAATTACACAAGAAGAGGATTCGGTCTCTAGTCTCCTAATTTCTAAAAGAATTGCAAATATATGACCTGTCTGTAGCAGGGAGAAGAGATGCTGAGTAAAAGGTGTTACTAATATGAAAAAATGAGTGATATCTACTTAAAGCAACCATTAATTTAGCCCTATGTTTTTCACTTACATCATAGCTGAGTAAGCCATTTTAAATCCCCCTTCACCTATGCCAAATTCAGTGCTATGGTTTTCTGAGTTTAAGCTGTGTGTTCTATTGACATATTTATTTCCATTCCCAGTCTTCATCTGAATTTGTCATAAAGTCATCTGTTGTACTACTAATAGGCCATGACATTTCTTCCATGAAAAAAGTATAAAGAATAATTGGAGGTTTGGAGGGCTCAACCGTATTCTGTTGGTGTTCCTGAGCTATGTTATTCATATGTTGATCATTCTAACTGAATTACAGCTGTCCATTAGATTATGTACATTTCTCATAAATGTATTTCAATTGATCATTAAGGGAAATCGCATTCTCCAACTAGAGGAGAAAAGTATTTTTATGACTTAATACGTCGCAGAAAAGAGGGAGGGAACTCTCAGGATATAATAAAAATAGTATTTAAAATCTCAGTCTATCTTAGAGTTTTTAATAGAAAACTTTGGCATTTAGAATGTTAAGGTTTTTGATTGTCCAGATGATATTTTTTTCATGCATGGTAAGTGAACTAAGCACTTTGCTAGCCAGTTGGAAAAGATGTTTACACCAGCAGGCTTTGTGTTCAAAAATGTGCCTTAGGTGAACTTAGGGCAAAGAGGGTGATGAACAAGTTTTGCTGTTTGTTTTCTGGATTATCAAGTTGACACTTGAACTGCTGATCAGCTTTAAGGTTTCTAATGGGGTTACAGGCAGCACAGAGAATCAGCATCCAGCCGTTTGCATTTGTCAGCCAAAATTCACTAACCACTTATGGAAAGCCAGATCAGAAGTTTTGGGAAGAGGGGGAGAAAAGAGAAGGTAAAGAGTGCCTCAGTTATCCAAACTTAAATAACTGCACTGTCTGTGGTGGTGTTCCACTCATAGCTAGTCGAATCTGCAGCAAAGAAAGGTGTATTTCAGTTGGTTATTCTTAAGGAGAAATTCTCTCTCTTTTATTTAATTATTTGTATTAGCAGTACCTTTATGGCAGTAGACACATTAGATTTGTGCATTCCTATATAAACTTAGCACATTTTCTAAATAGTTGGTGATGGTGATGAATGGAAAGCAGCCATTTGTTGGAGAGGCGTTCAGAAGAATGTAATTATCCAGAATAAAAATGTCACAAAGAACTTGAGCTAGGTGAAGCATGTCTAGTTCAGGCAAAGCTGAAGTTGAAGTTTGATTTAAAATTGCTGAGGTAAAATATAGTCAGTCTATTATAAAGTCTAGGTCAAAAGCTTGTTTTCCTTGCTCTGAGCTGATTTATATTGACCTCCCTAGTGAATAACTCAAATAGCATTTGCCCTTTGGATCAGTAGTGTGGCCTGGTAGTCTGGGATTTGTTACACCATTGCTTGGATTCTGTGCGTCTTACTACAGATTTTGCAAGGTCTGATTTGGCTAAATTGATCCCTATGAGTGTAATTACAGCTGGGAATGAAGCAAACTTCTCAGAGCAGGATTTTGCATCTGGTGATTAGATTTTGCATAAACTGTGAACATTATTTGGAATTTAAGTGAGGCCTCTTGTCATGTCGCTATGTGCCGGCACAGGAATGTGTAGATTTGTCTCCTACAGCATGAGAGGTTCAGAAGAAAAGAGCAAATATTTTTTTGTGCACCTGTAACAGTTATTTGTAATGTGTATTCTTAGAAGGACAATCAGAAACTAGCCTTGAAAGATCTCTAAACTGGAAGTCATACCTTCCGGATGGATTGAGAGCAATTGATGGAGCTCAAATAGTGCAAAACACAGGCTGGCTACAAATATAGACCACAACAAACCAGGATCAGTATTATTTCAATTATCTTGGATAAAAATAAAATCCTCAGTAGTGTGGCAGTGAGAGAATGAGGCTTAGTCAGTCATTCCCAGCACTTGGCATCATACCTGCTATGGAAATTAGGAAGAAAAATAAGAAGGAGAAGGTACTTTCCTGCCAGGGTACTGCCTGCTCTTTCCAGAGCCTTAATTTTTTTATCAAAAAGGAGGAAAGCATCAAAATGGTCTCTAGCCTACAATTGCATTTGGTAAAACTGCTGTACAGGCTGCAGCAAAAGCAGTGATATTAAATGAGCTATCTGAATTGCAAAAACTGCTGATCAGAAGTTCTAGAGTTTTGTTTGTTTAAAAAAGAAAAACCTGTATTGGTCATAAATTAGGATATTCTTAAGATTGGTGATTGTGCAGATATGAACAGAAATAGCAATGCATTTAATTGATTATCCTGATGGATCATACTTTACTGTGAGTGACTTAGCAGCTTTCTAGAGTTAACCTGGAATATTCTAATCACATCAGCCACCACCCATAGCTGCTTACCCCAAATACCATGTCTGAACTAGCCTTGCTTTACCTTTACACCTTCTAATATCATAATTTTGTGGATTTTCCACATTAGAAAAGAAAACAAGTTGCCCAAGGAGCAACAGAATATGTGATGCCTAAATTCCTGGAGATTTGTTTCCTTTGTCTCCCAAAATTCTCTCCCGCTTCTGCTTCAGTAGCCTCCTGTCTTCCACTGAGTATTGTGATCATCCCCATGGGATGTTCGGATAACGTGTACTGTCTGGTTAGTGCAGAGCTGTAAGGCTGGCATGTTCTGGCATGGCTGGCCAGCACATACTTGCTGATCAGTCATCCTGTTGGCAAATTAAAGAACTGAGTCCTCTTTAATGAACTTTGTATCTTCAGTTATAAATAAATACCACTCAAGTTTATTTAACGTGTTAAATGTACTGCAGCCTTCAGAGGCCTTTATACACTTAGTCATTCCAGAAATAAACTGGAGAAGCTTCATTTAGCTGTATTTAAAATAATTTAAAGACTGAAAGCACCTGCAGGAAATAGGTAAATAGCTACTGTTGTTAAAAAAAATATAAGTGCTAAACTTTTCCTGTAGGAGGCCTTTTCAGTACAGAGCACTTGCTTATGGATCCCTTGCAGCTACTTTCAGTCTGGCTTGTAGTATAGGGGCAAGGCAGCAAATAAGATGAGTAGTATTCTCTTCAAAATTACAAATTTCAGTAAGCCAGAACTGATCAGATGCCAGAACTTGCTCATGCTCTTGTCTTTGCACGTCATTCTGGGGGCATATCCTGCAACATGAGCTCACACACCTCCTGAGACTTTTTCCCAGCCTCTGGAGACTACTTCTGCCAAGGGTAAACACACACACACAGAGATGTGACTTCTTAGTACAGAGACAAATTTTTAGATATATCAGCTAGTGCTAGCATTTCCAGGACCCTCACCCGCTTCTTTATTTTGCAAGGTGAAAGAATATAACAGCATTGCTGTTTTCATGAAGTAAACTTTATTTCTATTTCTCTCTAAGCCTATTTCACTTTTCAGTGATAGATATAAACAGTTAAAGAAATGTAACTTAATCATAGGCTCTTGGCACACTCACTACCCTATATTAGGCAAGTGAATTTCAGAGTTAAAATGTTCTGTGTTTTATTCATTAATCTTTGAAGCTTGATGGTATGAGTAGGACATGGACAGATCTGAGTGGAGTTGGCCTAAAACTCACTGTATTTCATGACTCCTGTGAGATAGATAATGAATATTCTCCTGCGTGTTTTCTGTCTGGTTAGTTTTTTGTGCACAACTGTAAATAGTGTATTTGAATACTTCTTTTAAAGTTGTGGATTTTAAAAGTGTTCTGCAGTAAGGATTTTCTGCCTGCTGTATGCTTCCATTAGCTCTGCTTTGATGTCCCATGGGTGTGTGTTTCCCTGCTACTGGCGCAGAACACTTTCAAGAGTGGTTCATTTTACCATTTGTTTAAATAACCCTTAGTTTTGGGTTTGTTTGGGCTTTTGGGGGGGTTGGTGTTTTTTTTTAATTCTTCTGTGTATTTCACTGTAATAGTTTCAGAAATTTCAATTAAAAAATTATACTGGACTGATGAGATCTATACCTGGTTGCACTTACTGACAAGTAAAACCCAATTTGTTGACAAACTTTTCAAATTGAAAGAACAATTGCTTCATTTATTTGAAGCAGCTAGGCTAACTTGTTTAGGTGCAGCCTAACTTAAGAAAATACATGGCTGTACTTAACATTCAGTGCAGCAATATATACACTTACTGTATTATTAATCTTGTACCTCCTCAGTGCGGGGATGTGGATACATATTTCATAATCAAAAGAATAAAGTCTGTGACAGAAATGTGTGATTTCTTTTGCTTGATGTGACACAACCAAAGCAGGCAGAGCAGGCACCTTTTCCCCAGAAGAAAAGGTGCTCTATTTATCTGTTATTCTCTGTACCTTGTTGAAATTTGCAAACAAACTGGAAGCAATGTCTTTGACTAAATGAATGTAATTAATATTTGCTGTGATGAAATATGTAAATATTAAAAATATTATGGATGCATGTATTAAGCAGTCTGAACTGGGCAGGAAAACGGCTAAGTCCAAAAGCCAACCGAGGTGGGGAGTGGGAGCCAGAGGTGTTTGATTTGAATGGAATGGGAACAGGAAACCAGAATACGTGTGTTTTTTAAGAGCCTGTTTGCACAAGGTCTTTGTGGGGTCTTGAGTTGCCAGCTGTCAGTTCCATCTGGCGGGTATAAGCAAGTGCCTTCCTCTGGGGAGCCAGTAGTAATAATTCACCTTACAATTTGAGTATCCTGTAGGGGTGGTGGTCATGATAGTGTATCCTGTAGATGATGAGGAGAGACTTTGCTTTGCAGTGGAAGTGTGCCATCATCCTGATGAAAGTTTTCTGTTTTGTGGGTATAGAAAATCAGTTGTACTGAACGGTTGTCATTCACTCTTAATAATTTGTATGACTGAACTTCAAGACTGTTCCTTTTTTCATGCAGTTAGTCAAGCTGGTCAAGTTTAAGGCTAAATCCAGGAAGACTGACATTTAAAACAGCAAGTTAAAAAACAATTAAAAAGGACTTCAAGCAGAATCTACCAACATTACACATGCTAAAGTTGCTTCATTTTCAAGGGCCTTCAACTTCCATTCCCTCGTGTTGTGTGGAATGGAGGCAGGGTGCCAAGTTCTGTGTGTTATACAGTCAAGAATAGAAGACTGGCATTCAGAGTATGAGTGGGTCCCAGCTCCACAAGCTGACAGATGCCTGTCATTTGTCTGACATCTGACTTTTCATATCAGGATTAAAGTTACTGTTTCTCGCCTGTTAAGATGCTGACTTCATTTGCCCATATGTTAAATTTTATAATAAGCACTGGTGTACTTTCTTATTTACATTCCACCTTAAAACATTTTTGCCCACAAAAAAAAAATTAGCCCATCATGAGGACTGCTGCACTATAATTAGGGTGATACTGTTTCCTAGTACTCCTTTGACCGTCTGTATGTGGTCCTCTATGCTGCCTTACACTATAAGTTCACAGAATCACAGAATGGTAGGGGTTGGAAGGGACCTCTGAAGATCATCTGGTCCAACCTCCCTGACAAAGCAGGATCACCTAGGACAGGTTGCACAGGAACACGTCCAGTTGGGTTTTGAAGGTCTCCAGAGAAGGAGACTCCACAACCTCTCTGGGCAGCCTGTTCCAGTGCTCTGTCACCCTCACAGTAAAGAAGTTTTTTCCTCATGTCGAGGTGAAACTTCCTGTGCTGCAGTTTATGCCCATTGCCCCTCGTCCTGTCACTGGGCACTACTGAAGAGACTGGCTCTATCCTCCTGACAGCCACCCTTCAGATATTTATAGACATTGATACGGTCCCCTCTCAGCCTTCTCTTCTCCAGACTAAACAGCCCCAGGTCTCTCAGCCTTTCCTTATATGAAAGATGTTCCAGTCCCTTAATCATCCTCATAGCCCTCCGTTGGATTCTCTCCAAAAGTTCCCTTTTTCTCTTGAACTGGGGAGCCCAGAACTGGACACAATACTCCAGGTGAGGCCTCACCAGCGCAGAGTAGAGGGGGAGAATAACCTTTCTCCACCTGCTGGTCACACTCTTCTTAATGCACCCCAGGATACCATTGGCCCTCTTGGCCACCAGGGCACATTGCTGTCCCATGGATAACTTATTTTCCACCAGGACTCCAAGGTCCTTCTCCATGGAGCTGTTTTCCAGCAGGTACCTAACGTGTACTGGTGCATGGGGTTGTCCCTTCCCAGGTGCAGAACTCTACACTTGTCCTTGTTAAATTTCATGAGGTTCCCCTCTGCCCAACTCTCCAGTCTGTCCTGATCCTGTTGAATGGCAGCACAGCCTTCTGGTGTATCAGCCACTCCTCCCAGTTTTGTACCATCAGCAAAGATGCTGAGGGTACATTCCAACCCTTCATCTAGGTCATTGATGAAGATGTTGAACAAAACTGGAGCCAGTACTGATCTCTGGGGAACACCACTAGCTACAGGCCTCCAACTGGACTCTGTGCTGCTGACCACAACTCTTTGAGCTCTGTTACTTAGCCAGTTCTTGATCCATCTCACAGTCCACTCATCCAACCCATACTTCCTGAGCTTCACTATGAGGTTGTTATGGGACACACTGTCAAAAGCCTTACTGAAGTCAAGGTAAACCACATCTACTGCTCTCCCTTCATCTACCCAGCTAGTCACCCCATAATAGAAGGCTATCAAATTGGTTCAAGCACAATCTCCCCTTGGTGAATCCATGCTGACTACTCCTGATAAATTTCTTTTCATCCATGTGCCTAGAGATGGCCTCCAGAAGAAGTTGTTCCATCACCTTCACAGAGGTGGAGGTGAGGCTGATTGGTCTATAATTTCCCGGGTCTTCCTTCTTGCCCTTTTTGAAGACTGAGGTGACATTGGCTTTCCTCCAGTCCTCAGGCACCTCTCCTGTTCTCCATGATTTTTCAAAAATGGTGGAGAGGTGTTGCAACAACATCAGCCAGCTCCCTCAGCACTCGCAGGTGCATCCCATCAGGGCCCATGGATTTGTGAGTGTTCAGTTCAGCCAATGATCTCTAACCCAAACCTTGTCGACCAGTGGGGAGTCTTCCTCCCTCCAGGCTTTTTTGCTTACATCCAGGGTCTGGGATTCCTGAGGAGTAGTCTTAGCAGTAAAGACTGAAGTGAAAAAGGCATTCAGTAACTCTGCCTTCTCTGCCTCCTCTGTCACCAGGGCTCCCACTTCATTCACCAAAGTCCTACATTTTCCCTAGTCCTCCTTTTACCACTGATATACTTGAAGAAGCACTTCTTGTTCTCTTTTACTTCCTTTGCCAGATTTAGTTCCAAGAGGGCCTTGGCCTTCCTTGTTGCATTCCTGCATATCCTGACAACATTCCTATAGTCCTCCCAAGTGACCACTCCCTTTTTCCACCTACTGTAAATTCCTTTCTTCCATACAAGTTTTTCCAGCAGTTCCTTGCTCATCCATGGGGGTCTCCTGCCTCCTCTACTTGATTTCTTACTTAAAGGAATGCACTGATCTTGAGCTTTGAGGAAGCGGTGCTTGAATATTAACCAACTCTCTTGGGCTCCCCTACCTTCTAGAGTCCTAGCCCATGGGATACCTCCAAGTAGGTCTTTGAAGAGGACAAACTTAGCCCTCCTGAAGTCCAGGGTCACAATTTTACTTATCACCCTGCTTCTTCCTTGTACGATACTGAACTCCACCACGTCGTGATCACTACAGCCAAGGCTACCCCCAAACTTTACCTCCCAAACCAGTCCTTCCTTGTTTGTTAATACAAGGTCCAGCAGCACCCCTTTCCTCATTGGCTCCTTCACCACCTGTGTCAGAAAGTTGTCATCAAGGCACTGCAGGAACCTTCTGGATTGTGTGTGCCTAGCTGTGTGGCCTTTCCAACAAATATCTGGGTGATTGAAGTCTCCCATAAGCATGAGGGCATGTGATTTTGAGGCTACTTCTAGCTGTTTGTAGAAGGCTTCATCTACTTCTTCTTCCTGGTCTGGTGGTCTATAGTGAACACTGACAACAATATCGGCCATATTAGCCTGCCCCTTGACTCTTACCCATAAACTTTCAACAGGTACTTCATCCCCCCCTAGGCAGAGCTCAATACATTCAATTGTTTATGTACATAAAGAGCAACACCACCACCTTGCCTTCCTGGCCTATCTTTCCTAAACAAGACATAGCCGTCCATGACAACATTCCAGTCATGTGAGCTATCCCACCATGTCTCTGTGATTGCAATGGTATCCTGGCCCTGTGACCACACCCAGATCTCTAGTTCTTCCTGTTTATTCCCCATGCTGTGTGCGTTGGTGTACAGGCATTTCAGGAAGGGAGTCAATCGATTGTCACAGACAGTCTTGATATTATTACCACCCTCCCCCTTTGCATCTAGTTTAAAGCCCTGTCAATCAGACCCAGTCTCTTGGGCAAAGACCCTCTTCCTCCTTTGAGAGAGGTGTCTTCCGTTTGATGCCAGCGTTCCTGGTGCTGTGTATGCCATCCCATTATCAAAACCCCCAAAACTGTGGCAGTAACACCAGCCACAGAGACATGTGTTGATGGATTGGATCTTCCTGTTCCTTCCAATGTCACTGCTTTCAACTGGAAGGAGGGAAGAAAAAATAACCTGCACCCCAGATTCTCTCGCTAACTGTCCCAAGGCCCTAAACTCTCTCCTGATTGTTTTTGGAGTACAAATTGCTGCTGCTTCTCCACTCACATGGAAAATCAGTACTGGGTAGTAATCTGTGGACCTCACTAAGCTAGGAAGTTTCCTAGTGACATCCTTAACCTGGGCTCCAGGGAAACAGCAGACCTCCCTGTGAGAAGGGTCTATGCAGCATATTGGACCCTCTGATCCCCTCAGAGCAGAGTTGCCTACAACTACAACCCTTCTTTTTTCCCTTTTGTGTGTGGTGGTGATACAGGCAGTAGGCCTGTCTGACTGTGTAGACAACTCTGCTGTAGCTTGCCCGTTGTCCACATCCTCATTTGGCTGTTCTTTCTCAACCAGAGCCTTGTACCTGTTGCTCAGAGGCACCTGGGGGGGGCAAGGTGGGCAAGAGGGAATTTCGCCTGCTGCCCCTACCACGGACTTGCCTCCACTCTTTTCATTTAGGCTTCTGCCTTTGGCTTGACAGGGGCAGGATACAGAGGCCCGTTGATCCTAGGTGCTCTCTGGTGGGTGCTCCCAATTAAGTTTCAAGGAATGCAGAGCCTGGCTCCACCAGTCTGTCTCCTGCTCAGCCTCCCTAATGCTCCTCAACCTTTCAACCGTCTCGCGCAGCTCTGCCACCAGGCTGAGCAGGTCGTCCACCTGTTCACAGTTCCTCTGAGGGGGGAGCCCATCTTTTATTGTGATTGTATAGTTCCTGTTGCTCTTAGCTGCTACAGCAATGAGTGAGAAATAACCGAATGGAGGAATGCTAGCGACAGAATCTGGCCTGTGTTGTTGCTTCTCCATTTTCTACAGAAGCATAGTTCCTGTAACGGCTCCAAGGTAGTATCGAGTGGCATGTAGAGCTGGATCATAGCAACTGTAACTTCCTTGGTTTCAGTAAAACCTTACTGATTTACCTCTGTAAAGTCTCTGGCTATAGGTTTGTAGCCTTCAAATTATGTTAGCTGTTTTGGAATGTAGCTTCCTGTAACTACCATTAAATCTTCCTTTAGGGTAAAGATTTACAATTCTGATGCTTTTTCCTCAAAGTTCTTACTGTGTGTTTCTCTAATGCAAACTCAAACTCATTTATTAGTGATAAAATTTCCACTAACTTCCATTTGCAAAGTCATTCTTTACATGTCTGATTTTTTCAGGCCATTACATTCTTTGTAATAAGGTGTTTTACAAATTGTGCCATTATCTGTTGCCAATAGATGGAAGGTGATGTTGTGAAGGTCCGATTACACTGCACGGTGACACTTAAATGCAGATGTACAGGAAGATGGTAATATGAACCTACGACACCTATCACAACACATTAACTGAACTAGTCAAGTGTTAAGCCTAATCTTGAAAAGAAGGTATCTTATTTCAAGAACCTGTTTGCTTTACTCATGACTGGGTACTAAAATGGCATGAATGTTAATTTAGAAAACAGCCTGTGAACCTTTTGCATGCAGGTACATTTAGAACAAAATATTTTATTAATGGAAAGGTATTTGGGCTTTGGGATGGAGCAGAGAAGGGTGGGGATGCAGGCAACGAATAAGCAAGGAAAGGTCATAAGAATAGTTGGGAAATTTTATGTGCTTAGGCGGGCAAACATGATCCAAACAGAATTTTATTTGCTTAAACCCATATGAAACCCAAATATACATTACTAAATAGGTTTAATTGTTCTTAATTACATTTTTGCAAAACCTAAGGGTAAGTTGGAATGTGAGCATCATATGGAAGTTAACAGAGGAATACAAGGTAGCAGAGAGTTCTTGACTCCGAGAACTTGCTCTGCATGGGGAGGAAAGGTGGTAAGAACCAAGAAAAGAAGTAGAACATATCCATGCCTGAGATTAATGTGATGCTCGCAAACACGGCATGTCCAACAGGATCTTGGGGGAGAGTTGGTTTTTGTTTGAAAGGGGAATATACTGAAACCTTAAAGGGAGTGTGGGAGCCAAAGAAGTGGTATCTGACAAGTTCACATGCAGTGAAGCTGAGGAGAAACTTAGATTGATGGCACTGTGCTTAGTTAATCCAAACAAAAGTATTAACAAGCATTTAATATTCCATTAGACAACTAGACCCATCAGGCCCATCAGTGACCTGGCTGGAGGGTATTGCTATGACAAAAAGATAAGACAAGTATTTGTCTGCTTACTCCAGAAGTCCATGGTGTTTCTCTTCATAATTTCATGTCACAAATTAGGGCAGCCTAGAGGTGATGGGTTAGCCCCACAAGCAGAGCTGAGTCCATGTTTTGAATCCCTGTTTATGTAGGTCCTCTGCTGCAGTATCAAAGTATAGACCAGCTAAGACTGTTTCCCTTCTTCATAGTAGGCTGTCATTTCCACTTGGATTAATGAAGAACAAGAAGGAGAGGATAGAGCAGCATGACTGTAACACAGTGACAGAAATGGGCTGAGAGATCCTGTCTGGGAAGGTGTAGGATCTCGGCCTCTGTGAAAGTAAGTAAGGCTCTGAAGTTTTATTTCTCCTTCAAGAGGAAATGATGTTTGCATCTCCACCTGGAAGACCATTCCATTCTTGCCCCATGGGGAAAAATTGCACAGAGGTCAAGTCAAACCAAAAAAATCCTTTGCATGCTTGGAGTGTCTTTCGTTGGATGGGTCTGCCCACTTTTAGCTTTGCTTCATTCCAGGATCCTGTGGTAAAGGAGGGGTATCTTAAGACTTTGCCTTCCAGTTATGAAATGCTTAATGATTCCCAGCATTTTGAAAGCGAGTCTCTCTGCTGCCACTTCTCTGCTGCACCTTCAATGCAGCCCACTCCAGGCTTTCATTTTAGTCCTTCCCACCATCGTGCCTGAGTTTTATCAGTATTTTCTGTTATTACAGAATGTAGTTACTCTTCTGCTAAATAAGCAGACCAAAGCTGGCTGATACAGTTTAAATGAATCAGTCTATTTGACAGCTAACCTGCCTGGCTGACACTGAGCTGACACAGGTTTATTGTCAAAAAAACTGATACACTTAAACTGTATCAACCACCTTTTATTTGCCTGTTCCGCAGATGCAAGCTTGCCTTTGTGAAACTATTGTTACTGATATGGAACACTGCATTGCCAGTGGTGTTTAGTCCTGTTATATGAGTAGCACTGTACCTGTTGGAAGGAATCTGGGAGTGTGCCTCTTCGATTCTGCTCCTTCCTATTTTAACGTTTCCTTGGCTGTAAGAATCACCTTCTTTCACTATCCAAATTGATTCGCCTGTTAGTTGTCACTTCCTCTTTCCAAAACAGCGTGTGTGTTTGTTTATTTCACGTCGTCTTTGTAATTTGATTTAAATGCCCTATTAACGAAAAAGTAAAAGGAGGGAAAACTTATCACTGATATGTCCACTTTGTTGTCAGTAGAGTACAACATTGTTCAGAGCATAGCCTTAAAAATTATTCTCCTTCCTTTCTCTAGCTATCCATAGCTATTTTGTTCACATCATTCAAAAGGCAGTGTATAAGTACCATCTTTGAGTTTGTACAGTATATAATAGCTCAGGCTCAAACATAGTTTGTATGTAATCCTAAGGTATGAGTTTGTATGTGGTGGTTTTGTGTGTGATTATGTATATGTGTGTGTGTATATATGTGTGTGTTAAAGACTTTCTATAAACAGACTATTTATAAACATTTTCTCATAGATCTTCACAAGTTTTTAAACTGATGCTAAAGTATTCATTTTGACCTACAGATAAATACATATCTCGAGCTGTGTCTGGGAATGTTTGCCATCCCATGCTAGCATATACTGCCAAAGGAGGAACTTGACTTAAGGCATTATTAGGATAAGAAGAGAAAGTGGCAGGTGAAGTATTTTCCTTTTTTTTTTTTCTTTATCCCCCCATACCAAGATCTGTAACATATCTGAGCGTCCTGGACTGACTGCAAAGCTGACCCTTCTGCTCACCCCTGCGACTGTGAGTAGCTGGGTTTTTAGTGGGGGTTGCCAGTGGCTATAAGGAAGCTACAGGGAATAGGAGGGTTTGTTTACTTTATGTTGTTACTGAATTATCTGATTTGGTCTGAGGAGTATTTATTATCTTGTTTATGTATTATGGGTAGCTTTTTAAAAGATGATCAATGATGCCTACAGCACTGAAAGGTGGTTTTTAAATCATGTCATCTAGTAAGTCAAATCCAATTAAATTATGTAAGAAATATAGACACACATGTTATAATCAAGAAAGTCTTTCATAGTTTATAGATATTTGAATAACTTTATGATGTTGAGTTTATTTGCCTGAGTGTAAAGCTATGCATTTTTATTTTGTATAATGTGCTCATTTACAGTGTCTAGTGGACCATGAAAATAAATCGCATGCAAAACATTTAATGTAAATGAAATGACCTTGGAAGGCATCACATATTGAAATATATATTAGGACTGTTTTATTTTTTACTAAAGAAACATATAATAGTAAAAAGATAAGAGAATATAATTTGTTATACAGAGTCAGTACCTGTTGTGTACCTAATGCAGAAATGCTGATAAGCGTCTATTCAAGGAAAAGGTTAAAAAAAAAGCATCAAGGTCTGTGATACACAGTGTCAGCTGCTCAGGACTACACATGTGAGGAACATTCCTTTCTAATCTTTGTAGGTGATCAGGTTATGCCCTGACATGAGACCCTGGAGTGCTCATATTACCTTAAGCTGCCTCAGCAAGTGACTGTTCTTGAGCTGCCGACTAATCCAGACCCTTAAAAAGTCTTGTAACCCATATGTGGTCTATTCATGTTGTAGAGAATGTAATGTTACTAATTTAAATTCTTATTCTGTTAATTTGCATGTCCGTTAGTTTGAAAGCTGATTCATTACTTCTAATTCCACAAAACAGAAATCTGTCTTCTTACTGCCCGTCTACAAGAAAGGCCGGAAGGAGGATCCTGGGAACTACAGGCCTGTCAGCCTGACCTCTGTTCCAGGGAAGATTATGGAGCGGTTGGTTTTGAGAGTGCTCACAGGGCATCTGCAGAACAGCCAAAGGCTCAGGCCCAGCCAGCATGGGTTCATGAAAGGCAGGTCCTGCTTGACCAACCTGATCTCCTTCTATGACCAGGTGACCCGCCTAGTGGATGAGGGAAAGGCTGTGGACGTTGTCTACCTGGACTTTAGTAAAGCCTTTGACAGCGTCTCCCACAGCATTCTCCTGGAGAAACTGGCAGCTCGAGGCTTAGACGGGTTTACTCTTCGCTGGGTGAGGAACTGGCTGGATGGCCGAGCCCAGAGAGTTGTGGTGAATGGCGTTAAATCCGGCTGGCTGCCGGTCATGAGTGGTGTTCCCCAGGGCTCGGTTCTGGGACCAGTCTTGTTCAATATCTTTATAGATGATCTGGATGAGGGAATTGAGTGCTCCCTCAGTAAGTTTGCAGATGACACCAAGCTGAGTGGGAGTGTTGATCTGCTGGAGGGTAGGAGGGCTCTGCAGAGGGATCTGGACAGGCTGGATCGATGGGCAGAGGCCAACTGTATGAGGTTTAATAAGGCCAAGTGCAGGGTCCTGCACTTTGGCCACAACAACCCCATGCAATGCTACAGGCTTGGGGAGGAGTGGCTGGAGAGCAGCCCGGCGGAAAGGGACCTGGGGGTGCTGGTTGACAGCCGGCTGAATATGAGCCGGCAGTGTGCCCAGGAGGCCAAGAAGGCCAACAGCGTCCTGGCCTGTATCAGGAATAGTGTGGCCAGCAGGAGCAGGGAAGTGATTGTGCCCCTGTACTCGGCACTGGTGAGGCCGCACCTTGAATACTGTGTTCAGTTTTGGGCCCCTCACTACAAGAAGGATGTTGAGGTGCTGGAGCGTGTCCAGAGAAGGGCAACGAAGCTGGTGAGGGGTCTGGAGCACATGTCTTATGAGGAGCGGCTGAGGGAACTGGGGTTGTTTAGTCTGGAGAAGAGGAGGCTGAGGGGAGACCTTATCGCTCTCTACAACTACCTGAAAGGGGGTTGTGGCGATGAGGGTGTTGGTCTCTTCTCCCAAGTAACTAGTGATAGGACAAGAGGAAATGGCCTCAAGTTGCGCCAGGGGAGGTTTAGATTGGATATTAGGAAAAATTTCTTCACTGAGAGGGTGGTCAGGCATTGGAACAGGCTGCCCAGGGAGGTGGTGGAGTCGCCATCCCTGGAAGTGTTCAAAAAACGTGTGGATGTGGCACTTCAGGACATGGTTTAGGGGACATGGTGGTTTTGGATTAATGGTTGGACTTGATGATCTTAAAGGTCCTTTCCAACCTAGTGATTCTGTGATTCTGTGATTCTGTGATTTTAGGAAATTAATAAATTTCTGGAAATGTAACTTTTTTCCCCAGGCAGAGAGATTCTACCGTTCATTGGTTTTTACTGTAGGAAAATCTTGGTATTCCACTGGCTTTATTTTTGGTCTTTGTGCCTGTCAAGCATTTACATATTTTAAACTGAAATAACTGAAAGAACTCTAAACGTTTTCAATAAGCTTGTATATTAACATGTTGAATCCTTCTGGACGGAAACATCAGAGACAGGGCAAATACAAATTTTGTGCTTTGTTTCAGGGTTAGAGAGTCATCCTGACTTAACAGGCAGGGGATTGTAAATTGAGAATGATACTTAAGTTTGACAGGATGACCTCCAAAGTTCCCTTCCAGGCAAAATTTTTCTGTCATTTTGAAGGAAGCGTGTGGAGTTCTGTCCAAGAAACCATGAAAGCTTCTCTGAATAAACAAGAGCAATCCAATGGTAGCAGCCTAGTTTAGCATTCTTGTTCCAAATCCTTCACCTGGAGGACAGAAGTTGTGGTCCATGGGTTTGGAGGATCTGGTTTGTTCCGTAAGATCCTGCGGGCTTGGACTAGCATGGGGCCAGGGTGAACTAGTGGCAGTTACTGCATCACAAAAGGGACTTTTATTGCCAGGCTCAGGAAGGTGAGCTGTAGGTGCCCGATGGTAATACTGAGCTGATTTGCAGGAAGGGTAGTCTGAAGTGTAGTTGTGCTGCAGCACAGAGTGTTAATGCTTTCTCTTGAATAGGCAGTACAAACCTGAACACCACAAACGAGGCAGCAATGGCAGAGTTCATGTCACAGAAATTAGTCATGTCAGAACACACCGGAGCAGAACTGTGTGATATGTATATTGCTGGACTGAAACAGATGTGGAAAAAGAACCAACTTGAGATAATGACTCAGTGGACCCATGGGTGCAATTCTTTTGTGGCTATATTGTAGCTCAGTAAACCAGATAGCATTAGGAATGCTGTTATGACCATACTTCTGTTACACAGTAGATTTTTCTCCTTTTATTGAGTGTATGGCTCATAAATGTGCACATTTAATAGAAATATGATTGCGTGCCTTCTTTCCTCACTCTTTTCCTTAAGTGCTACCAGCTCTCAGTTTTCTGGGGGCTGGATAAGCACAAACATGGTAAATGTGATTAATAGACAAGCTAACCTAGCAAACTGTAATGCAAGATATGATTGGGAAAAGGAGAAAACTTATTTGGCTATGGAATACAGAGATCCTCTAGCTGAGCCAAACTGGTAGGTGTGGATAGTGAAGGTGTAGCTGTACTGCTTTTAGACTAAAGCTGGCCTGCTCAAGACACTTCAGATGATTGCCTCCAACAACATGGTCAACCCACAACCTAGATAAAGTCACCAGAGACATTCTGAACAGCTGGCTGTCAAGCAAATGTGTGAGTCCATGCTCACAAAGATTCTCAGGATTTGTG
Source organism: Phaethon aethereus (assembly GCF_964289735.1). NCBI lineage: Eukaryota > Metazoa > Chordata > Aves > Phaethontiformes > Phaethontidae > Phaethon > Phaethon aethereus. The sequence continues at coordinate 41,405,094 of NC_138582.1, read as the reverse complement.
AATAAGGAGAAGGTGAACAGGCAGATGGTTTAGCTTCTCAAATCCAGAAGCACAATTCTGAGTGGGGACTCCAGTCTTTCTTCTTTTAGAAGAGAACCTGTAGCAGATTGCACCTCATCTTTATTGTTCTAGCACTTGGATGAATGATATTTATATGCTGTATCTTTTGTTCACTTGAGTATCCTGTTTGTATTTTTAATTGCTGTTGTGTGACCAGAATAGATGAAGAAATTTCTGGGAAAAAGTTTTATAATCTGTCCTGCGTAGGGATTAGAATATATAATCACAGTTGTGACCATGATGGGCACATACTTTCCCTGAGCTTCTGGTTTATCTTGTGTTTCTTCCCCTTGAAGGTACAAAGCAGATAGTTGTGTAAGATGTGACACAGTAGTGTTACAGAGAACATGCAATCCCAATAGGATTGGGATAGGATAGACTTTCTTAAGTGTTACATGACCATAGCACCCATATAAACAAAGAGTAGCTCCAGGAAGACAGTTGTTGCAGCAACATGGAGATTCGGGCCTGCTCAGACCTGTAAAAGTGGCCTGTAGGCAATACTCAGAATGCTGTTGTAAATGAGAACAGCTCCTAGCTGACTGTCAGTGCAACTAAGCACCAAAGAGTGATCTCTTGTTTTGTGCCAAAATAAAGTAGATAGGGATTCAGATCATGCAAGGGAATGTGAAAAATCTATAAAAGACACTCATCACAGAAGATCTGTACAGTAATACCTGCACATATCCCTGCATACTCAGACATCACGTTTAAAATGTCTCATCTTTTTTGACAGACCATTTTGAGTACCTGTACTGTCCAAAAAAAGACTACTGTTGTAGCCCCATTTTGTATTAGTAGAAAGATTTTAAATGGGGCCATTGTATGCGTAGGGATAAAAGGTCAGGTTTTTTTCTGAGGTATACCTATCTATGTGATGCTTAGATTGGAGAGTCATTTTGTACTTCCTCAGACCTTGGCTGAGATCAGAGGGGACATCTATTTAGTGAGAAGTGGCATAAAGTGCAGAGATGCAGTCTGACCTAGTAGCTTCACAAACACAGTTCAGCATTTCACAGACTTAGCAGCTCAGTTTTGAAGGCAGCGTGTGTATAAATGAGCTTAGCACAGTTCCTGAGCTAATAAGCTCTGACTCTTGCTACTGCACAATAACTGGGGCACAGAGCTGCACTAATGCAGCTTTGGTGCTCTGTTGCCTGGAGCTGGCTCATCGTTCTCAGATTTCTGCGTGCTGTGCTGGCCCCACACCATGTTCGGCACAGTCAGAGCCCGTTGAGGTCTGTCTGCACCCAGCAGCGCAGGGAGGGGTGGTTGTTTTCAATGTCCTTTGACTGAGTCCCAGCTGACTCTGGTTGTTCTGCTCTTTAGAGCTCCTCTAGTAACTTTTTGGACAATAAAAATGGGGTGTTCTTCAGGCTTGTGACTTACCAATGTTTGGTAAAAGAGTAAAATTGCTTTGCTTTAGAGACAGTTGAGTTGAAGACACCTTACTGGATTCTGAAACAGTGACAAACGCTGGTTTAAACTACTGGCATCAGTTTGGGCGTTGGTTTGGGGTTTGTTTTTGGGGTTTTTTTTTGTTTGTTTTTTGGTCTTTCAACTCTATGGTCAGATGTGTGAATGTGCCATTTTGGCAAGGTGTCATTTCCCAGTTCATTGCTTTGGAATGCCATGTGAGAAATGTGCATTCGCATTACAAACCACTTTAATGGGTAATTGGATAAGTGCAATTTAATGACAGAAATTAAATTTTAAAAATCAATGTTTATGTAATTCATGTGTCAAGAAATTACCCTTATCGTATAACATAACATTAAGGGAGACAAAGTAATGAGATGTATAAATTATCACGTACCAAACATTTGTGTTAGATATGCTTTCTTTTTTCCAGTTGTGGCTGTTAGTAATGCTTTTGCAAGAAAAGGAGATCATGACAGGGCAAATGAAGGTTTAATAGAGACTTCCATTTTGCTTCAGTCCAGATTTTGACAATGGCTTCTTTGCTAGGAATGGCCAAGTTGTCTTCTGCCTGGGACTCAGAACCCCAATGCTCAGATGCCCAAGTTCTGGTGTACATAACTTGACTGACAGCAGAAAGTCCTGAGGTCTTCTGTTGTTGCTAAAGATGTTATGCTGATATGTTCAGGTTTCTGCTTAAGAAAGATCTCTATGGTTCTCTTAAGAAACATGGAAAATATTCTTGGACTTCCTGGGGATTAGCAGAAGGAGGAAGCTCGGATTCATTTTGCCCGACTTTGGTGATCTGGCTGCTGTATTGGGTTTGGGTGGCAAGGTTTTGGTGGCAGGGGGGTGGGGGCTGCAGGGGTGGCTTCTGTGAGAAGCTGCCAGAAGCTTCTCCTGTGTCCAACAGAGCCAATGCCAGCCGTCTCCAAGATGGACCCGCCGCTGGCCAAGGCCGAGCCCATCAGCGATGGTGGTAGCACCTCTGGGGTAACGTATTTAAGAAGCGTGAAGAAAACAGTACGCAGCGATTGCAGATGGAGAGAGGAGTGAGAATATGTGAGAGAAACAGCTCTGCAGACCCCCAGGTCAGGGCAGCAGGAGGGGCAGGAGGGGCTCCAGGTGCCAGAGCAGAGATTCCCCTGCAGCCTGTGGCGAAGACCATGGTGAGGCCGGCTGTGCCCCTGCAGCCCATGGAGCTCCACACTGGAGCAGATCTCCACCTGCAGCCTGAGGACCTCCACAGTGGAGCAGGGGGATGCCGAAGGAAGATGTGACCCTGTGGGAAGCCCACGCTGGACCAGGTTTGCTGGCAGGTCTTGTGGACCCACAGAGAGAGGAGGCCAGGCTGGACCAGGTTTGCTGGCAGGACTTGTGACCCCGTGGGGGACCCACGCTGGAGCAGTCTGTTCCTGAAGGAAGGCACCCCGTGGAAGGGACCCAGGCTGGAGCAGTTCGTGAAGAACTGCAGTCTGTGGGAAGGACTCACATTGGAGAAGTTTGTGGAGAACTGTCTTCTGTGGGAGGGACCCCACGCTGAGCAGGGGAAGAGTGCGAGGAGTCCTCCCTGTGAGGAGGAAGGAGCTGCAGAGACGTGTGATGAACTGACCACAACCCCCATTCCCTGTCCCCCTGTGCTGCTTAGGGAGAGAGGAGGTAGAGAATTCAGGAGTGAAGTTGAGCTTGGGAAGAAAGGAGGGGTGGGGGGAAGGTGTTTTAAGATTTGGTTTTATTTCTCATTATCTTAATCTGATTTGATTGGTAATAAATTAAATTAATTTAATTGGTAATTAATTGGTAATAAATTAATTTTTTCCTCAAGTCTAGTTTGTTTTGCCCATGACGGTAACTGGTGAGTGATCTCTCCCTGTCCTTATCTCAACCCACGAGTCTTTTGTTATATTTTCCCTCCCTTGCCCAGCTGAGAAAGGGAGTGACAGAGCGGCTTTGGTGGGCACCTGGCGTCCAGCCATGGTCAACCCACCACAGCTGCTTACATTCGAAGATCAGAAGAAGACTCTTGGCAGAAGGCAGAAGGCTTTATCTGAGACGATGATGAGTGGAGCTGTCTGCCTCCATGGACTGGCAATGGGTAGGTTCTGGAAGAGGAAGGTATTCGTCAGTCTGTGTGACCGCTTTTGGCTCTCAACGTTAGAAGATGTCTTACATTTCTGTTTGATCCTAAGAATGTTCTGTCACTGCTGTTAATTAAACATCAACTCACCGCTTTTCCTGAAGCAATGTTTCCAGATTTATTTCTGTTTTGTATAATAGTAGTCCTTTTGGCCAGTGTTTTGGGATTTGTACTAGGGACTACTGAATGGAAAAGTGTGAACTGTAAAGCCAACTCTCGTATGTCAGAAATGGAAACGGACTTGTATCTATTACAGGCTGAGAGCAGGGCACGTTTTGCAATAGCCTCTCTAGGGACTGATATACTACCCCACTATATAGGAGACTCTTGACAGTCCCCAGGTTGCACCCTGTAACTCTGTCCTAGGGTGAAATTCTCCTTTATGTGATTACTGGTTGCAGTTCCCAAAACTAATAACATGAGTTAGTTTGAGCTTAGATCTGCCGTATGTAATCTAAGAGCTTTAACAGACCGCAGGTGTTCTTCATGGGGCAGGCACTGAAATCCCTAAGTTGGGTTTGCGTTTACAGGTGCATTCTCTCTCATTCTGCAATGAAAATATACATGTAATGTAAAACTGTGTTTGATCTATTACCTTTTTTTTTTTCAGTCCAAGGAATTTTAACATCTCATCTACTTTCAAGCATCTTACTGAGGCCTGAGTCACTACCCAGTGAATTATCTATCTTTTGACTCTATGGCAACAAATAAGTCCTATTTATTCTAACTAAGCATGTGTTTACATTTTAGGACAGCTACATAGCACTGCTTACTTTTAATAAGAGTAGGGTTGAAATGTTATTTATTTTGGAAAAAGAAAAGTATCTTGCTCAAGACTATTAATCAAGAGCTCTTTTGAGATATTAATAACAATGCTTTTAGGATTGGTTAACGTAAATATTCACCATTACTGATGACAAAATGTGGAGCTTTGGAGAAATACATTAAAACATTACATTGCTATTAAACAGTCTCTAAAAGCAAAAAGGGAATTAACTTTTGTTTTTCACAGACTACTTAGAAAAATTTCAAAACACTGTAATGCAAGTTACATCTTTCTCCATACAGAGCTGTTATTTGTAGTAAGGGCAGAATTATTTTTTGTTATTTTCAAAAATACTTAGAAGTTATTATCTTCTTTGTATCCTAATTATTAGATATGTTGCACATATCTGACACTTCTGTGTTAATTTTTCAATTTATACTAGTTGCTTGATTTTGAAGCTTTAATTATAACCACGCTGGTTTTCTGCTGTGAATATGTTTTTTGTCTCAAAGGAAGAGAAACAAATAATTCAAGTTTTGAAAGTTGCATGTTTGCAGTTGTATTTCCATAAACTCACTCATTTGTTTTCTATCCAAAGTCTTCCAGAGTAGTGGTTGGAAAACTTCTTGAAGTTTCTCTGAAGAGATTTCTACCCAACAGTAATACTCAATTTGAGGTTGAGGAAAGGTGTGATTCCCTCTTTGTCAGTTTAAGCTCCTGCTGAGTGCAGCGAGGTTGCAGACTTGGTTGCTCTTGAAGTCAGCTCCAGAAGCATAACCGTGACTCGGTTCTTGCCCAGGTTCCAAGGATGGGTATGAGCCTCCCACTGCCTTGGGGAGGAAGCAAACACTGAGTGAAATGTTGGTGATGCCTTGCTGTTGAAGCCCAGAGACCGTAACACCATGACCCTAACAGTAGTGTAGTGCTGCAGTCACATAGTGCAACACTGCAGCATTAATTGGAAAGCATTAATTTCAGGGATAGTTCTGACCAAATTCTCCATCCAGGTCTTCGCGCGTCTCCTAAACGAGCAGTACCAAGGGAAAAGAGTGCTCCCAGCTCCTGCTGGGTGATTCAGCTTTTTTCAGTGTCTGTCCTCAGTGCTATGTAGGCAGAGAGCTCATTAATATGTGTCGTCTTGTAGTGTTTTTTTGTCCTTTTCCCGGTGGTGTAAGTAACATGCTGTTCCTTCCATGATTTTACCAGTCCTCAATCTATGCATAGGTTTAAAACTGCCTACGGCCTCTATGGGGGGAAATTATTATGCAGTGACATAGTGAAATTAAAACTGGATAGCACTTCTGGAATAATAGCCTGTTGGGGCTGCTTACTCCAGAATACAAATACATTCTCCCATTCAGTGTTTGGTTACCTCAGAAAAGGGCATGCAGAGCGGTTCCGCGCTGTTGTGAAATGGCTTTTAATGCAGCATCTGGTTTTGCTCGAGCTTGCTGTGTGTTGCTGGTCCAAAGGGACTGTGGCTGCAGCCTGCTGGGAGGGAGTGCAGCTTTACCCTCGTTTCACAATATTTTCTTTGGAAGTTCACAGCACTCAACTGATCCTATCATTCACTTGCACTGCTATTCCCCTGTCCCTTCTTAAAAACAGCTTCTTGTTCTACTGATTATTACCAGTCTAGTTTGTGAAATATTATGTCCTCCTTTGATTTTTTGATGGCAGTTGAAACTGTTAAAACTTTCTCTATTGTTTCTTTTCTTTTTTTAATCCTGTGAATGTCATTATTGTCACAGATGAGGACAATAATTTAGGAAATACCTTGTAGCAATTTTCAGGTGTACTGATTCTTCCTGAGGATTGAATTGCTCAGTCACTACAAACAGAAATTTTATATTAGACTGACTACGAAGGACTAGAGCTAGTGCAATTCTTCTGGCACCCTGGATGAAAGGATGTGGGAGTCCTGGAGAAATGCCCACAGTTAGACAACATTGTCAGTCCCTGGGTATTTGAAGTTGTTTGAGACATAGAAGCATTTTGGCTTTGCCCTTGAATTGAGGTTCTTTCAACATCATGTAAGGATCGTTGCATAGTGCAAAAATATGATAACCTTAATAGACTTTTGAAGATGTAAGGACTGCAGTTGTAAGAGGTGTTAACCTAGACGTTTTTACAAGACTGTCAAATTATACAGTAACAACTGTGTTAAGAACTAGGATGAGGGTAAACAGCTAAAACATTAATACAAGTGACATGCATTTAATATAAATATTAAAACTGAAAATACGTTAACCATCTGAAGTCTATGTAATACTTTGAAAATGTAATATGGTTTTCCATGTCATGTGCTTGACAGAGTATATAGTATTCCTCAGGAGCAAAATTCCTGACCAGTCAAGCACATACCAAGGGCAAGATGTGTGAGACTATTTCAACAGTGTGCTATTTTTGCTATATACTACAAAGCTGCTTCTCACAAACACTCAGGTTTCACTGTATTCACATAAGGTTTGCAAACCTGGTTCTAGGAGCACTCTGCACTTTGAGCATCATGTCCTATGTTTGCAGATTTGGCTTTAATCTAGTATTTTTGAAATTTTACTAGTTGACAGTGATTAAAAAATCCCATCTCCCAGTTGTTTTATAGGTTCCTCTGGAAAGCAGCTTCTTAGGAAGACAAACAGGAATCTAACCCAGCAACTCTTGCAAGCATTCCTACTTACTCTGAAAGGATAAACTCGTATGAGGAAGAACTTGTGTTAATATCACGTTTCGTCTCTGTAAAGGCGTAAGGAATTCAGGCAACATGCTTGCTGCTCAGTAGAGGTCAGTAGTGAAGCACGACGGAAAGGAAGAGTTGAACAGTCATTTGAAGAACTCTGTTCTCTTCTGTTCAAAAGTTTTTTTACTGTATTTGAGACAGGAAAAAAAAAAATCTGGTGTCCAGATGTGGAATTTAAATATATTCTGTTAAAGGAGGTTTCAGGTTAAAATGTATGAGGATATAGTTTCTGAACATTGGATTCAACATAAAAGTCATTAATTCTTTGGTAATATTTATTTTATGTTATAGTGGAGTATCTATCACTTGAATGCAAGTGAGATTATTTTTCAGACAAAACCAACAGATTTAAATTACAAATTACAGGTATAATAATTATCTCTGTATGCTCCAGAGGTAGACTGCATGGGAGAAAGTCACATTACTTGCCTTAAGGACAGGGTGCGTGACTGTCATCTTCAGTTCTGACAAATGAGTGTTACAGAGATATGGTGAGTACAATCTAGAAGTTTTAGATTTTATGACCTTGGTTGTATTTTAATGTGGATGCCAAATGCACAAACGCATGCAATATAATGCTCACTTGGTCATCAGTGTCCCAAATGCACATCTGATCTTCTAGTTCCAATATGCATCATTAAAACCTGTCTTCTCTAAGGCCCATTATGGCCCCAATCCAAACCCCACCATCGGTAAGACTCCACTGCCTCCTACTGACTTTTTGTCAGGACCCTAAAATGGTAGTCCTCAGGACAATAGCAGTTCATATCAGTCGAAATGGTGAAGCAGTTTAACAGTTTAAAAACAGTGCTTTTTAGCATTCTTGAATAATTTACATAATCTGAAAAAATTAATTCCTCTGCAGACGTCTAATTCCAGAGTGAAGAATCACTGCGGTTTTCTTTTCAGTCTTAGGGATGGAATTATTAACATACTAAATCAAGTAAATTAGATATCATGCAAAGCTGGGTTATTTTTCATGATTTAATAATGCAAAATCAATAGAAGCATTTACTACATTCTGGTGCTTTCTGAACATGGTCTGAGACAGTTTTTAAAAAAACCAGTTTTTCAACACTTAGGCTTCTGTGAGCTGCTACCAAGGCAGTTCCTCGTAAACTGCTCCCAACAGCCTCTGCAGTTGAACATCCTCCTTCCCCCTGCTTTGGGTTTTGCCCAAAGCTGCAACTGAACATTTCAGCCTTTACATATAAGAATAAAAGTCACAGTCAGCACAAACATATGCCTCTCTCTTATGAGAGTTCAGGGCCTCGTTTTGTTTTTTTGAAGTTTCTATGAGCTTTGAGGTAAAGATAGAAAGGATGCCCTTAAGAACCCCAAAATCTAGTCCTTGTCTTCTCCACTCCATTCTCTCAGCTTGGCAAAGAGCTGGGCTGTTTCCTATTGAAATCAAACTTCTTGATCAAACAAACTTGAAATCAAACTGAAAAAGCTTTTTGATACCTTTTTCTGAAAGTTAGAATTACCTCTAAAAAGGGAATTTTCCTTAAATCAGTATCAGGGATATATACCCATCTCCATCCACTGTCCTTTTCAAGCTATCTGGCTGCCATCACGTTAATCTCAAGATTAAAATTAATGGAATACCTTACTGTCATTTTTGGTTTTGAGAAAAGTATGGCTTCTGTTAAACATGGTATTTAAAACCTCTAAAGAAATCAGGCACTCAAAACTGTATCTTGCTGTGATGGGCAGGACAGAGTTAATTGTTTATATTGAAGTACCTGGAAAGCCATCAGCATATTCTGTTTACCATTCCCGTAGGAGATAGTTTTGTTTACTAGTCCCAAGGACATCAAGATTTTTAAAGGGAGGTTGTAAATGTCAATGCGGTAAGTCAAGATCAACTGCATTTTCAAAAGAATCTGAGGAACTGTGTGTATTCGGATGTTGGAGTTGGTCCTATTTGGTGGAAGACAGCTCAAGATGAAGGTTTAACTGTGGAAGTATCCTAACAGAGAGCTAGCTAAATAAAACAAAGAAAAGTGTTTGGGATTTGAGCCAATAGATGGGCCTCAGAGGTGGGAAGTAACTGTACATGTTTCTAGGGAAGTAGAGACCATCCCCTCCCCATGAAAAATAGCTAGAATAAAATTCTTTAATTTTCTACTGTATGTAAAGCAAGCATAACATATATTCTGAGGCAGTGAGAAAAGAAACCCTTTTAGTTATCATGCAATTCTGTCTTTCCTCCTCTCTTCCTTTCAGGTGGGTAACAGCGTAGTTGTGAGACTTCATAGACTTTGCCTAGCTGGTCATTCTTGAACTGCATGACATGTGAAGTGCACTTAGATATTGAAAGGGCTTAAACCGTGCACTTCTAACCAGCCTCTCGGTATATTTGGGCACAATGTTGTATAGGTATCTAAATACCTGATACTTGATGTCTCCAATTTTGTGGACAGAACCTCTATGTGTTACATGGGGAGGAATGGTGGGGCATCATGTTCTGGCTCCAGGCTGCTTTGGTTATGCAGTCTATTTCTAGATTAACTCAGCAAATACAAGGCCAAGTTTTCTGCTCCACTAGATGTGACCTGCATAGCCAGATGGATTTAAATTGTTTTCAATTGGCATTTGGATACCCCTTGTCCAGGGCTTCTGTAAGGAAGAGAAAGAAGAACAGCAGGTATAGCAGGGGAGGTGTTTCATTCTGCTCATCAGTCTCCTTGAATGACTCTTTTTTTTCTTTCTTTTTTTTTTCTTTTTTTTCTTCTCATTAGTACTTAGAAAAAAGAGCAGAAAGTCACAAAGATAGTTTGATATCATCCCCCAATCTTTATCATGTCATGCTTCTATTGCACGTGCAAGAGAAGTGACTACAGTGTAGTGTAGGGATTTCCAATATTGCTTTAATCTAGCTAACAAAGGCAGTCCTAGCATTTGGCTGTGGCAGCACGGAACTGCATTTGCTAAATTGTAGAGGACATATATTCTATGTCTACCCTTATTTCCTAGTCTGAAGCATGGGGAAAATTTTCTGTGCTAGATTTCAACTTTCAGCATATTACAATATAATTTGATCTTTTATTCTTATTTCCTTTTCAGTGAAGCAGCAGGGAAAACATGCTGGTCTGCCAGAGAATTTTAACTTTCAGGTACTGCTGCAGACTGCTCTGGCTTCCCAGTCTGCGTTTGTCTCAGTGCAATTGTGCTGCTCTTCTCTCCAGGAAATATTCCAGAGCGATGGTCTGACACAGCAAGTGTGTTGTGGACCTAACTCATCCTTGCCTTGTATTTTGCTGGCACTCTGTGTAAAATGATGTAAAATGTGCAAATGTGTTGAAACCCCTGATCTCAAAACCCTATGCACCAATGACAGGTTAGTTTTTCCCCAAGTGATTTCACAATGTAAGACCCGACCCAGAGGCAAAACAAACCTCATGCATAACAGGAATGGAAGGAAACCAGAAAGTCTATTTAGGTATGCTATTGATATTTGCATTATCATGTAACTGTCTATGGTGAGAAAAGATGCCTGAATAAAAGACCATTGAACATTTTTTCCATTCTACCTTCTTGCATGAATATTTTTATATTTTCAGGGCCTAACTAACGGGAAAATTGGAAACCTCAACACTTTAAGTTTTGTAAGACACTATAGGTTTATCAAATATTGTTTCTGTCTCTAGTTGGATTTCTAAAAACCTGTCCAGATCTGTCCTAATTCCATTGCCACTTTTTCATCAGTTTTCAGGAAGGAAGGGAGTCAGGATATAATGCAAACTCATACTTCTGGATTGATGATAAAATGGTCATTACATGAACTCTTCCCTTTCAAAACCACTCTGAACATGAAGGTAACTTTTCCCCTTGTGTATATAATCAGACTATACTCAGGTTTATGCTCAGTAAGAACATATTAGGGAATAAGATACTTTTTCCAAACTATAGTGGAATTTGTTCCACTAATTATTTCAGTAACTTAAAAAATTCAGTATTTTTATTTAAAAAGATACTGACTCACACCATTACTTGTCAGTCATCTACACTGTAGCCCTGAAAATTTTTTTTAAGGCATCTGCTACCTGTGAAGCAGGGTATCTTTCATGCACATCCATGCCATCAGTGTCTTGCAGCATAGTGATTACTGAATGGTCATACCTTAGACTTAGACCAAATTTCATTTTTCCCTAAATATCTGAAAAAAAGTTCTACTCCTGGAGTATTTACTCAGGGATTTGGGGACAAAGGCTTTTTGAAAATGAAACTTGGGGGTGTTGAGAACCCATGTATGGGCCAGAAATATGGGGCAGTGAAAAGTAATATGCAGTTTTGCTTCAAAATCCTTTGTTAGAAAACGATCAAGAGCATATTAGACATGTAATATAATGGCATTGTAATTTAATAGCCTTGCAGATTTTATTTGTAACATTTATATTGCTAATAAATGCGAAGGGGTTTGGGGCATAGTTATCCTTAGTTGACATGTTCATGATAAAACTTGTACATCACAGTGGCCTTTTGCTGAATGAGGATTGCCATATTAGGCCTTTGTTTCAAATGAATGCAATGTTAAGTGTAAGTCTTGAAAAGTTGGTAAGTGATTATCTGAATTCTAAAGAGCCAAGGTTATTGTAAGTGTACTTTAGAGCCCAACACAGACATAGTAATAACTGCCCCCTAGTTTCAGAACTGGTCATAATTTTCATTTGTTATTCCATTCAACAGAGATTAATTGTAGAAAGACCAGAAAAGTGATTCTCAGCCATTTGACTGGTTTCTGCAAAGCCAAAGCAGCTGGAGCACTATTACCACATAACTCATCCGGAGGGCCCATTACCATTAGTCACACTAATGTCCGATCGCACCATTAGCTTAAGCGAACTCTCAATCAACATCCATTTAATTTTTCTTTCATGAATAATTGTTTCTGTGAAGGACAGGTGGCTGGCTCTAGCCTTGACACAAGTCTGAGGGGGATGATCCTTCCTCATTCAAGTTTCTGGTATAGGATTAAAGACCTTTTGCATATTCTGGTCTGTGGTAGAGACAGGTTGTACAAAAGTGGGGCAAAATTAGTATATTAAATATTAGCTTGAAAATCCCAAGTAATCAGTAGTAAGTTATTGTGGGCTAAACTGTGGATAGACCTTTCACAGATGCAGAACATTTAGAGAGTCTTTCTTATATGGCTGTTGCATGACCCTCTCTGGAAGCTCAAAAATTGTTCATCCTTGCCTCAAAGAAAGAAGCTGTAGAAAAGATGGAAAGGACAAAGTACTGCAAAGCATTCATTGGCAGGCCACGCAGCAAAGTTTGTATTGCATTTTGGTGAGCAGAGCAAAGACTACTCCTTATAGAGCAATGCAGATGCATCAGACACACTATCCTGGGACTGATACTGGAGCAGGACAGTTCTGACTGAATTCTTTCCCAGACTGAAAATTTGCATCTACATCTAAGTGGATTTTTTGAAGTAGCTTGTTCCTGGATGCGCAACCAAAGTGTTAACCAGCAAGCCAGATGGGCAGTTTCTGATCTGTCCTGGAGGAATGTAATTGTTGGGTGATTTCATAGTTTCAACAGGGCAAAAACAAACAACATTTGACTCATCAATCAGAGGTAGAGTAAAATCATATTACTAGCAAACTATGATTATGTCAACCCAGATGTACTAGAACATCCAACAATAAGGAACCATATATGACACCCAGCAGTTGGAAGTCCTTTGAGGTTTTCCTCTTGAAATACTGCTCAGTTATGTGTGGGACAGTGGTAGGCAATGTAACTCTGTGTGTTTGAGAAAGCCAGAAACTAAAGAATGCTAATGCTTCTGCACATTTCCATGTAAGCTTAGCCTTCTACTCTTGGGGCTTCACAGAGTTTCTAGAAAAGAATTTTTCTGGGATTGAGGAAGAAGGAAGTGGTGCTAACAGAGGAACATTTCAAAAATGCAAAATTCCACCCTTCAGAGGGGAAGTATGTTGGATGATAACATATCACAGCAGTACTAAAGTTACTTAATACTATCAAACCAACCAGATCTTTTTATTAAAAAACATATACCTGACATCAGTCACCCATATGCTAAGTTTCCTACAGTGATCCAGACAGTTCTAGTTCTTAGCTCTGCTTTATAGGTTTCTGCTCCTGACAGTCATGCTTTAAAGTTTTTTTGAAAGCAATCTCTGTATTTTGAAAAGTCAGACTGGTGCCAGTTTAGAACGCCAGTAGAACTGATAACTGTTTTCATTTAGAAGTAAATTAACTGAAAAATGCAGTTTGGGAAGGGAAAAAATAATTCATGATGAGTGTCCAGTTTGGGGAAGGGGAATATCTGGAAAGAATGATGAAAATATTTGAAAAAGTTGAAAAGTTTAATTTTAAAAAGTACAGAAGTTTTAGACCATTTCTTAAAACAGTGTTTCTGCATAAACACTTTTCTTAAATTTCTGTATGAAAAACTAAAATATATATTCCATTCTTCCTCACAATATTTATGTCAGGAAGAATGTCAGGAATATTTATTTATATTTCAGTCACTGAACTGAATTCTCTGCCCACACTGTGGGTTCTAAAGAACACTTAATAAGATTTAAACATACTCTTACAGCTAAGCGTATGTTTTAGGGACCTTATGCAGCATCTGTACTCAGTTAGAGCTTTGACATTGATTTTAATGAGTGAGTCTAAAAAATTAAGATTTCAGCTTTGATGTGTGTTCATCATATATACTAAGCAGTGTAAGTGGTTACTCACTACCAGTGCATGTATGCTTTCTAAATAACTTCTTCCTTCACATTGCTGACACGTTGTATTTCTGTGACTGAACCCTTTCTTTTGGGAATCTCCTTATTTTCCCCAAGAAGAAGCCCTCTTAAAAGAAATATTCTGTGTTAAAATACTATCTATCTATTGTGAAGCAGATTTTGAAGTGAAATTTGAGCTGTTTCTTTGTTTGGGCCCTAGGTTTGCATCCAAACACTCAAAAACTGCATCAGCTGTGCTTTCTGTTGGAAGACACCTATGGGAATAGTTAAGAGAGAGAAAACTTTCACAATCTTCATAACAAACTTATAGAGAAAATACCAACCCTTTTGCGATCTTATTTTTCTGCTCTGTGATTTCATTATTAGCCATAGAAACCTTTCAAATTCATGAAGGTAACAAATGACTGATTACTCAATGATGCAGCAGAATAAATTTCTTGTAACCATAATTAAAAAGCAAATGTGTTCCACGCTGCCCGTGCAGTGGGCATTAAATGTGTTACACAGAGGAAGCAGACACCTTATTGATTACCAGCAGTTCCCTAATAAATTGAGATAATTAATTTCTGCTGAGCATCTCACATACAGATCTAAGTTTAAACCTAGTAAAAATACTTTGAGAGTTCATCAGAAATTGCTGGCTTCTGTTGTTAACATTTTCAAAGTATTTTTTGGCTATGGTCTTATTCTGTCTTTTTCAAAGTCATTTCCAATTAAAATAGCCCTGAAAAAATCAATTTCCACAGCTGAATATGTGTATTTCTCTTACAACTAAATAAAAGGGTTTGGCTGGAATCACAAGCTCCTGTTGAGCAACCAGTAAAAAATAAATCTCTTTATGTCCCTGCTTTACAGGTGTACTGACCTGTTTAACATTGAAGTGATGAGGACACTGAACGAGGCATAAGTTCTCACACACCCACCTTGACATAGCAATGGAAAGCTCTGTCGGTACTGGGGGAGCACCAGCATTTGTGAGGATACCCAGCACTTGGTGTTCTCTCCAGCCCTTGGAAATAAGACTCTTGGGACACACTACCAGTATGGCTTGCCTAACCCATGCAGTTCCTGCAGAGGGAAAGTACAGTTTCATGCCAAGGTATGCTGAAAAGCCATAGATTCTGGGGCTGTTTATTATTTTGGTGGGCTCCTCACAGGCTGGCAGCAGTAGATGATGTGCGTGGTTTTTGTCCTGATTTCTGTTAGCTCTTCTTAGCTTTAGGAAACCAGATCCATGATGAGGATCTGTGTGTTGTATGGTAAAGGACCCTGGTGAGAAGGGCACC
The DNA here is from genome assembly GCF_964289735.1 of Phaethon aethereus. Classification (NCBI taxonomy): domain Eukaryota; kingdom Metazoa; phylum Chordata; class Aves; order Phaethontiformes; family Phaethontidae; genus Phaethon; species Phaethon aethereus. Next base: position 41,389,952 of record NC_138582.1, on the reverse strand, counting down.
ATGACCACATGTGGTGTCTACTACCTTAGTGCAAGAGAGATGAGCTCCATGCAATTCCAGGACATGAGACTTTCTTTTGCTCTCACCATTTTTAAGATTGTAACTATCAAATATTGGGCAGATAGATTTTTATGTCCACAGGTTCCTTTGCACTGGGACATTTTAGTAACAACCTTGACTTTCATGTCTAGAACAGGTTCCTTGAACTTATTCCTCCAGGCCTTTTTAAATCATGATCTGTACAAGAACTTCACCAGTTAATCAGGAAATAATGACCTGACAAGGAGGTGGCTAAAAAGAAAATATCCACTTTCAGATATCTCTCTCTCTCTATGTATTTAATGTATGTAACTTACAAATTTGACAGTATATTTTGCTTCTTTCCCTTTATATAATGCTTGTAGCAATATTGTAGGGGGTTGCTGCTTTTGCTGCACTCAAACTACATTTATTCATAAAATGAAATGGTCAGATCAGTATAATCACAGCAGTGAGCTTGTGTACAGGTACCTTTATTAATGGGTTTAAGTTTGCTTAAGCTTTCTACACAGTTCAGCAATTGAGCTGATATGTGTAAGTGCACAGGGACTTGTCAGTGCAGTTGTCTTTTGTGGGAAAGTTTATTCTATAAAAATGAAAACTTTGTTTGGCAAAAATTCCTATTTTGGAAGGAAGTTTTGGTTCTGTAAGAGAACTGACATCAGATCAGTGATTCCCCTGTGGTTTTAACACTTTGCTAAGTCATTGACAGTGCTCTGAATACCTCCAGTGTGAGCACCTCAGAGGTGTTTGCAGATGGTAGTGAATGTCACTGTGCCTGCTCAAAACATAATTCCTCTCTGCAGAAAATTTAGAAGTTTGCTCCTTAGAATAAGTGTTTACAGTTTGCTAAGTCAGGAAATCCAGCCATCAGTCAGCTTCCAGAAGCCTGACTTCCAGATTAGCCTTCAGTTTGCAAAAATTTGGCACACAACTTATACTTCCCTTTGTATTTGGCTTGCATTTACCAAAAATTGGTCGTAAGACCCCTGCAGTGATGAAGTCCACTTTCAGACAGTGGTATCCTCTGAGTTTGAACATCAGTAAAGCTGTGGGACTCAAAGACAAAGCAGAAAGAGTAAGGTAAAACTGTAACCTGTCAACATAATTATGATAACAAACCATATTTATATTATATCTATGCCTAAAAGTGCCAGACCTTGATTAATAATCAATTGTAATTACTGTTTAGAATTAATGACTTTCCTGAATTGCTTGAATAATGATCCAGAGGCATTTTCCCATACCTTTCTTGAGGTGCTACTAACTTGATTTTGAAGAGAATTTAACATTTTGCACATCATCTCATAATCCTTGTATTATCATTATTTCCTTTTGGAATTTGTTTCATGAGGACCTAAAAATATACAAACACAGCAATAGCTCAAGTCAGTGGGTTGACCTCTAGAGTCTGCTTCACCGTAGCTTCTTTTGTGCCTTTTCAAGCCAGCAGGAATGGGTTTGCATCCCACAGTGATACCTGGAATACTCCCTAAAACTGGACTGTCTTGTGGTAGATGCTGTATAAGCAGAGTCCAGAGAACTAGATTCTCTGAAGTAAACAGAGAAATAATAAAGTCAGAGTTGGGTTTGAGAGGATGACCAATGGATTCATCAATGGATTTATTTATAGAAACACACACACACACTCTTGAATTTTCTGTATTTTAGATGTTAGTTCATGTTTAAAATGTTTTGTTGTAATTTTCGTTATTTGAGTTTTCAGTACAGTTGACAGTAGTTTCCTTTGTTGCATTTGATGGGTCTGTAAGGTATTTGTTGCTGACACTAGGTGTCACACTAAGAACGGCTCTGGAAAGAAACAAAAACTTGCCAGTAAACGAGAATATGCTCTTCTCAGACTGTCCATCTCTCCTGCGAATGCTCGAGGTCAGTAGGAGTTTTTGCATTGATTTTGGTGCAGTTGAGCTTGTGCCCTTGACGCTTACCTTGATTCACTCCTTGTAGAATTACAAGACATGTACACAAACTGCCAATTTGGCAGCCGCTTGGATTTGGCGTCCCCATTCAGTGTCCAAGGAGCTAACTAAAGGAAATGACATTTGCCTCCAAATGTTGCCCAGACTTTTCCAAGATTTGGATAAGGAGTTCATTTGTTTTTCAAATACAGTATTCAATACTCCATAAATAAATACAGTATCAAATACTCCATAAATAAAAATGTTCATACAAATGAACAGTTCTCAAAACAACATTCAGCAGGACAGATTCTGTCCACATTTCCATGCTCTAAAACCCAAAGTCAGTGAACTGGTTGCTGGACTTTGGGTGGAGATTATGCATTATTCCATGCTTCATGCTGAGCCCTCAAATCCCCTGTGAACCTACAGTCACTGCCTCTTTACTTTACAATGAGTTTCACGGGGACACTTCTATGGCACATAGATGCATAGGAGGGCAGTGAGAGGTGGCAGAACTAGTCCAGTGGTAGCAGAAAGGATTGTTGTGCAAAGTTCAGAGAGTCAAAGTTTCCAAATATTTTGCCAGGAGCTTTGCTGTATATAGCTATTTATATAAGGTCTGATCTAAAGCTCGTTGAAGTACAGAAGCCTATGCATTAATGGCAGTGTACTTTGGATTAGGCACTTAGTGCGGACATGAAAAGACAGGTCTGTGCCTGAAGTGTTTGCAGTTATGAACAGAGGATGTAGGTGGAAAGATGGATGCAACAGAGAACTTTAAAACACTGTATTTATTTTTCATTTCAGCTTTTCTCATTTGAGTGAGCAATTTATTCACCAGGTGTCTTATGCCAGCTTGTACTGATAAATGCAAGAACTTTGTTTTGGAAGGTTCTGAAAGCTTTTAGAGATAAAGCCTTTATTTGTTCTTCCAGCCTGATGTTCTGAGAAAAGAGTTTAAATCCTAAACACTTGCAATTCTCCAGCAACATGGGATAGACTCAAGTTGAAAGCACTATAAAACTTGTTTACAAGGACTCAGAGAGTGAAAAATTGTTTCATTTAAAATGCTGCAGAGGAAGTAGGATCTGACAGCTCCCGAGCCTGATTTTTTTCTGTCTCACAACAGGAATAATGCACCAGCGTGGACATTCCTGTCACCTCAGAAAACCCTTACCAGCTGTACATGTGCAGGCCAGATAACATGAGGGTTACAAGGCAATCGACAATACTATTTCCATTCCATTCACCTGCTTCTTCCTGAGTTCTGTGGTTTTAAACATTGCAAAGGAGGGTCTGCTTTAGTTTTTCTCCCATCACTCTATCTCAATGACAAGAACAATGGTGGGACAGACAGACCTATATCCCATATTCTTCCTCCTAAGGTAAGACCGGTAGCAAAGAGGGGGAGATGGATCTCACAGGTCTCTCAATATTGTGGGGCTCTGATACCTATTTGCTTTGTCTTGTACCACCCTGATGCATGGAAAAACTGAAAGAGCTGTTGATGGTGAAAAATGTTCAATGTCAGGTTAAAGACATCTGAAATTCTTGATGCTTGTCTCACCCTACTGTCAGTTAGTATGAATTTGGTCTGTGAATTGTGTTTGCACTAGCACAGATTAGATAAACAGACAGGTTCTATGGAGCACAGCCTTCCCAGTAACGAGTACAACATGGTGGCAAGTCTCGTGTTCTGGGATCAAGGCTCACTGTTACGCCTGTTAGGCCAAACTTGGGTTGTATGTATGATAAAAAGACAATGTTGTCCAGAAATGGTCAGGCTAGTGTTCTGGACCCTGGCTGTGCCCACATGCATGAGTTGTTCTGCCACTTGCTTATACTGAATCAAACCTAGATAGAACATTGTTTTGCAGTATTCTGCATGCCAAACATTGAAAGATAGCGCTTAAGAGTGAGAGCCAGTGTCTTGCAAATATTAAAGTGAAAAAAAACCTTTCACTGTCTGATTTTGTCTTTCTTCATGCAAGACACATAATTAATGTATACAGCAGGCTTGTTTGCATGCTTGCAGGTAATGCGGATATCGTAAACTGTAGCATGTTCAACATATTCTGCTTCGGATCATATAGGAGAAATGCAGGAGGATGCATAAAATGTAACTACAGCCTGAAGTGAGGAAGGAGAGAGCAGCCCTGCCAAGAAGGACTTGGGGGTACTGGTGGATGAAAAGCTGGACATGACCCGGCAATGTGCGCTTGCAGCCTGGAAGGCCAACCATATCCTGGGCTACATTCAAAGCAGCGTGGCCAGCAGGTCGAGGGAGGTGATTCTGGCCCTCTACTCCGCTCTGGTGAGACCCCACCTGGAGTCCTGCGTCCAGCTCTGGAGCCCTCAGCACAGGAAAGAAATGGTCCTGATGGAGCGGGTCCAGAGGAGGGACACAAAAATAATCAGAGGGATGGAACACGTCTCCTCTGAGGACAGGCTGAGAGAGTTGGGGTTGTTCAGCCTGGAGAAGAGAAGGCTCCAGGGAGACCTTTTTGCAGCCTTCCAGTGCTTAAAGGGGGCTTCTAAAAAGATGGGGACAGACTTACTAGCAGGGCCTGTTACAATAGGACAAGGGGTAATGGTTTTAAACTAAAAGAGGGCAGATTTCAACTATATATAAGAAGTTTTTGGCAATGAGGGTGGTGAAACACTGGCACAGGTTGCCCAGAGAGGTGGCAGCTGCCCCATCCCTGGAAACATTCCAGGTCAGGTTGGACGGGCTCTGAGCAACCTGATCTAGCTGAAGATGTTCCTGCTGATTGCAGGGGGGTTGGACTACGTGACCTTCAGAGGTCACTTCCAACCTAAACTATTCTGTGATGCTATGATTGATTCTATGATTTTATGAAGGAGAAGAAAGTCCGAGGAGAGCCCAAGGGCAGCTTTAGTACTGATGCTGCTGCTTTTACTGGCTGTTCATGTCATCACATAGGCTTCTCAGTGCCTTTGGATTGGGAATGCAGGTTGCTTTTTTTTTTCCCTAGTGCAGACTCATCAGCCATGAGATGGGAAACCGCAGAAATCACGTGCTTTTCTCCTCAGCAGGTCACACTACCCATGGTAGTTGAGGACTGCAATTCTGCAGGCCATCTGTATGTTTCAGACCATGGTTCAGCTGGAGGAAATTATGACAGAGTTGACAGGGCAGGATATGAAGCGGGATATCTGATGCCTAATAATTCTTGTGCCTTATGCTGTTTTCTAGTCTGAATGAAAACAAAAAAATAAATGTACACAATAGTATTGTGAATCTAAGAATGTTTTAGCTCTGCAGTTTCAGTAACTATACAGACTGTAATGTGCTTTAGGATATGTCAGATGTGTTCTCTCTACTACGCCTGTTATGCCCTATTGGGACTTTGCTGACCATAACAATTATTTGTACCATCTCAAATTTTGAATCCTTTGAAATCCACTGAAGCCCTACTGTGACAGAGTGGAGGATCATTATTATATACCTGCTCATATGCCCTTGGAAAAAGAAGAAGAACCTCATTAAAGGAAACAGTGTTTTGTGTATGTCCAAGATCTTGCTTCCTTGTTCAGTCTGTTTTTCTCACATGTATGAGCACTCTCTATCCCCAGGCAGCTGCACAAAATTCATCACAGACCAGTTTCTTCTTGATGATTTGGTTTCCTTCTAGTAGCCATCTAGGGGCAAATGCTTTTCAAACCACTGAGGCTGAACAAAAACCCTACAACATTTGGAGCAATTTGGATTCAAAATGTTTGACTTGGATGCATTTCTGTATTTCACTCTAGAGCCCTTCTTCTTCATTAGTAGTGCATTAGCTGGAATGTTTTCCTTGTGCCACTTCTGGTACCTACTCTCGCCTGTACAAAAGCTCTAAGAAATTGTGTGATTGAGCATCATTACTGCAACCAGTGCAGGGTGGAAACCCAAGCTGAGCTGGTCAGCTTCTTTCTGCTGATCCATTGTGTCCACTTTTAGACTGTTTTCTGAGGTGTTAAATTCTCCTTATTTTAGAAAGGCAGCAAAATTAAATGTTATCTAAGGAGCAGTGCCTGGGAGCAGCTCTGAGTTCTGAAAACAATGTTTACTGACAATTTAAATCAGCAGTGCAGCAGGTAATGAAAGCTAAACACGGTATGCTCTCACGTGGCTCTCAGCAGAACTGACTCTCAGCTCAGTTTCTCTGTGTGTTTCTTAATCTACCAGCACAATTCCAGTGTCAGATATGTTTTTGGTGGCTGGCACTGCAGGTCCTTACTACTTGTTTCACTTTCCTCATTCCTCCAACATTTGCATTGTGAAACCATTCAAACTCATGAATTAAAGTGTCTCCACAGAACGCTCAGGAGCAATGCAAATCTGCTACATGACTCTCGTATAGGAGATTGAGTCAATAAGGCTTCTGTCTTCTATCACACTTCCAGGCTATTTCCATTACATGAAGAAAAGAGAGTAATCTGATAATAAATACAATTCTATCATGTCTGCTTCCTTGGATGGCTGCACAGCACAGACCTATAAATACTGCCTCACATAATGCAGTATTATTTCACCACAGGCTGATCTGCACTGCTAAGTGCAGGACTAGTGTGTTAGGCAAAGTTGGCAGATCTGCATTGTTCCATCCCTTTCATATTCTCTAACATGTCTGTAAAGTTCTGAAGAGTGTGTGGTGGCTTTACATGCTGCCACACAGATTTCAGGAAGGGGAGGACTCCAAAAGGACACCTGTATGTACAGGATGCTGGATACTGCTGTGGGACCATAACTTACAGCTTTATAATGGAAATGAAAGCTAGAGAAAGGAGAGGTAACAGAACCTTCTCAGAACATATTAAATTTTAATTCACTGCTAACTATGAAACCGACTGTTGTCTCCCTAAGAAAACATTGGGTGAGATACCCCTCAGTGCAGAGCATAGCAAGCAGTATGTGAAAGACAGACCAGGCACAGTATTCCAAATACATGAAAATGCGATAGTTAGCAGGTTTGCAAACCTGGATTAAAATTAAACATTCTGATTAATTTGGGACTCAATTTTCTAATTAGAATGCAAGGGCAAATAGCAGGGCAAATCATCCTTATGTAAACATCTTTTCCCCGAGATCACTTCATTCCATCTGCAGATACCTTGCAATGCCTTGAGTTTAAAAAAACAACAAAAATTATCTCTTGCAGATTGCTATTTAATCCCCCCTAACTTTTTTACCCTTTTTTTTGTTTAGTTGTATAGCTCTGTTTCTTACTGTACCTTCTCTTTTAGCAGGATTCCCTTTCTGCTGCTTACAGTACCAGTAGTTTCCCCCCCTAATATTTCCTCCTGCTCTCTGTCCCCCAGAGAACCCTTTTTGCTTCTCATTTATCTGTAAAGTTAATGCTTCAGTTTGATCAGCCAGTTTTGTGGTCCCTGACCTACTGCATGTTGTAGTAAGCAGCATCTTAGAAATGCATTTCTGTCTTGATCACCTGAGAAATGTTCAGAACTACGTATGCTCAGTCTTTAGAAAACACTTTATGTATGGGTACATGAATATTTTCCCTTCTGGCTTGAAATGTTTCCAGGCTGCCAATTCTTAAAGTACTCAACAAACCAGTTGGAAGAAACAGATGATCTTTTTTGCCATTAACTTTCTCCTGTGATTTGGCAAAATTGCCATCAGTGAAAAGGAAGTGTAGAAACAGGAGGACAGATTGCATCCATTTTAGAGTCCCAGGACTGTGGCTTAAGACGATATCAACTGCAATCTCCTTTCCTTTTTTTTTACTATTTCTCCTCCCCTACTTAAGTGTGCCTACAAGAGTGTTCCCATTTTGGTGTCTTTCACAATCTTTTTTAATTAGGCACATAAGTGCCCGTAAAAACCTTGTAGAAAACCCAAAGCACAGAGCAGCACTTTCATGTTACCCTACTGCTGGATGGCAAGCTGCCACCTCCTGCCTCCACTCATCTCCTCTGACTGATCATTTTGGCACTACCTTACTTGGGCATGAGACTTATTAACTTAAAAGACAACATTTTGCTTTTTGGAGTTAAATTTTCTCTGATTATAATTTTTCCACAGATGCTTCCGATAACTTTGCTTGGGATGCTTAGAATGTATGCTGATCATGTCTGTACCTGTTACTTATTGGTCGGCATAATGTTGTTTCTTTGCTGGCACTGTATGTTGTGTGTAGTTGTTTGTTGCTTTGACCTTGAAGTCTGGCATTTCAGAGGCTTCCAGATGCCACTTCTCCACATACTCAGTAGGAATCTGTGGATGCCTCACTACAGTTTTGTGTCCAGTTCTGCAAGACATATGCAAACTATTTCTATTGCACAGGTAACAGGAACACAGGTGTTTCAAAGACAGACACAACTTGGTATTGTGTGTTGTAATCTTATACTAGTGATATTTCTGAAAGAAAAGAGGAGAAAGGTTTTGAAGGTGGCAGAACTCTAGAACACTTCTTTTGAACATAAGATCATGAATAGCTGCACCTGCAGTGCCCTCTAAGCACACCTACTTTGCTGTCTTGAGGCCACCTTTTCTGACCTTTCTATGTATTGATGTATCTGGAATGCCAGGAAAAAAAACGAGGGCAACCTGGTCTCCACAGAACCCTCTCCTGTGCCCTTTCAGGCTCTCTGGGTGACCCTCCTTTGGAAGTAGCCAGAACTTCCCTGGAAGGAAACATGGCAAAGCCAGCACCAGTGCGCCTCTTCCTCCATGGTATGAGTTAGACTGCACAGCTTCCTGCAGTGTTAGGTTGACTGCACAGCCACACAGAAACAGTGTGCCAGGCAGGAGAATTCTCCTCTGTCCCACAGAACAATCCTACCTGAAACTCTTGCTAAAGAGCCTGTTTCATCTCCTTCATAGGCCAGCACTGAACCCATGCTCCTCCAGACCCTTGGCTTTCTAAAGCAATATAAGCCCCTTTCTCTACCCATTCCTGTATCTACATCTTGGTTTTCATCCACACTTTAAAAGTCATTTAGAGATACTTCACTTCTGAGCTGGAGCATATACACGTGTGAGTTTAATTATTGGCAGACAGGAAGATTGAAATTCTGTGTTTATTTGGCAATACATAAACATGTATTCTTATAGTGTTTGAAATGTTATCCAGCTGGAGGGACCATCTCTAGACTTGACAGGGTAGTTTACTCACAGTGTCTTTGCAATTGCTTGCTAACAGATTGGCACAATGCAGTTTTCTTTTTTCTGCTGCTTAATTCGGTATAGTTCTGTGTCTAGTACAGAAGCAATGGATGGTGTCACATGTGAAGCAAAAGTGAATGCACATCCAGCTCTCAGGCAGTTGTCTGAATACATATGTTTACACACAATACACCAATGTCAGCCTACCTGTTTTCACTGTGAATGATCCTGGATGCTTACGTTTCCAATGAAAGCAGTTCTTCCCACTTACATTGAAATTGTGGACCTGTTTTTTCTAATGCGGTTAGAGAATGATTGTGACTCTAATTCCAGTTTTCATACTTTTGAATACCTACATATTCTCCAGTGACTTTGGCTGCAATTAGTTGTACTGATACAAGTTTATAATTCTGCACTAACACAGAACAGTGTTAGAAGCAACTTCAAAACTAAGATTACCTTATTGACATTACATTAGTTTTAATGTGGATTTCAACAAGTAGATTCCTATGCTACCAGTTTATATGCATAGGTGAATACAGTAAATTTATATATGGCTTGAGCTGATGGTAAGTGAAGTTTGTATTTTCTTTTGAATCTTCCAGCTTATGAATATGATGAAAATTGTATTCCTTGGTTTTACACTGGTAATGCATTTCTTGTGGACATGATCTCCCAGCCTCTGAAATGGATCATGGGGATTTTCTCATTCAGAGGTCTATCTCTGTGTTTCATATATTTGTCTTCCGCAAACTAGTCTAATATTTTTGAGACCATGGAAACTTTTGGTATCCATGATGTCTTAATGACAAGAATTTCAACTACACATAATGTCCAGAAGTCTCTTGCCTGGGGTTAAGGTGGGGTGTTTGCACCTTCTCTGTACCTCTTACGGTTTTATCAGTCCCTGTCATGGTCCCCTCAATTATCTTCTCTCCAGTTTGTGGAATCCAGGTTGACTTAATTGTTCATGCCTGACAGCCATTGCCTAATTTTCATCATCACTGTTGCCAATGATGACCCTTTTCCAGTTCCAATTATGCCCTCTTTGGGTCTGGGATTACTGCCTACCATATTAGTGCATTACTACATCTTTTTGTGTTCTTTCCTATCTCTTTCCAGACTATTGGTCATTTTTGCTTGTTTTTGTTTTTACCACTGTGAGGCACTGAGTTGACGTTTTCATAGAACTATTTACCATAACTCTGAGATTCCATTTCTGAGTGGTAATAGCTAGCTGAGAGCTTCTCATTTACTTTATAAAGTTAGAATTGTTCAGTTTTTTTCTGGCATTACTACACATTTGTCTTTATTGAATTTAATTTGTTATTTTATTGCACAGTATTGTGAAGTCCTTCTGCAGCTCCTTGTAGTCAGCCTTTATTTTTACTTCTGTGAATGATTTAAATGTTGTCACTTTGATATTCATGATCATTTATGAATATGCCAAATCATACAAGCTTGAGTACATGTCTCCTATGGAGACTCCATTGGTCACTCCTCTCTTTTGTGAAAATTAACCATTTGCTGTTCCCTTTAGTCAGACAGTTAGCTATATGAAGACTTTCCTCTTATCCCAAGGCAGTTTTTTTCTCTAGGAGCTCTTCAAGGGGGTCTTTATGAATCTCTTCTGGAGATCCAAGCAGTTATATGACAGAATCACAGAATCACTAGGTTGGAAAGGACCTTCAAGATCATCAAGTCCAACCATTAGTCCAGAACCACCATGTCCCCTAAACCATGTCCTGAAGTGCCACATCCACACGTTTTTTGAATGCTTCCAGAGATGGCGACTCCACCACCTCCCTGGGCAGCGTGTTCCAATGCTTGACCACCGTCTCGGTGAAGAAATTTTTCCTAATATCCAATCTAAGCCTCCCCTGGCGCAACTTGAGGCCATTTCCTCTTGTCCTATCACTAGTTACTTGAGAGAAGAGACCAACACCCTCGTCGCCACAACCCCCTTTCAGGTAGTTGTAGAGAGCCATAAGGTCTCCTCTCAGCCTCCTCTTCTCCAGACTAAACAACCCCAGTTCCCTCAGCTGCTCCTCATAAGTGTTGTGCTCCAGACCCCTCACCAGCTTTGTTGCCCTTCTCTGGACACGCTCCAGCACCTCAACATCCTTCTTGTAGTGAGGAGCCCAAAACTGAACACAGGATTCAAGGTGTGGCCTCACCAGTGCCGAGTACAGGGGCACAATCACTTCCCTACTCCTGCTGGCCACACTATTCCTGATACAGGCCAGGACGCTGTTGGCCTTCTTGGCCACCTGGGCACACTGCCGGCTCATATTCAGCCGGCTGTCAACCAGCACCCCCAGGTCCCTTTCCGCCGGGCTGCTCTCTAGCACAAGATTCACATAACTCTCCTTGACTCCTTCACAGAACTGGCAGGGATACGTGAAACATTACTTCCCTTTAAGAAAGTCATATCGGCTACTCTCAAATATGTCATAGTTTTGACTCCCAACCATATGCAGTGAACCAGGTCCTAAGTACCAAAGCACTCAAAGAAAAAGTGCTGAAAATAACGTAATGATTATATCATGATATCATATAAATAATGTAATGTTTTTTAAACTTAACAGAAGGGAATAAATCATAATATTAAATTTTTAACATGTTTCAAAATTTTAAGAAACCCTAACATGTGGCGAGTGCTACATATTACGCAAGAATCAGAGGTAAGTTGCAAAGAAATGATTCTGTCACATCTACAGAGAGGCAAAATCTTCACCTAACTTTTCTGCTGTGGCCCTTATGTGTTCTGTTATGCCTCCATCACCTATAGCCTTACAGACTGTCTAGTCAGCTTCCTCTTCCTTGTGTGTTTGAACAAGAGTTATTATTGATTTTAAAGCTTTTTGAGAATTGTTCCTCAGACTTTTATTGGCCTCCCTCGTAAGATTTTTACATTTAACCCATTTGAGTTTGCTATTTTCCATTTTCCTTGTTTGGGAATATTGTCAACTCTTTAAAAGAAGGCCATCTTAATCTAACAGGCTTTCTTGGTGACATGGTTAATCCCACTAGTCTTTCCTGGGTATTTGAGGTGTCAGGAGAGGAGGAAGGAAGGTTTTAGTAGATGCTGAAGGGATTTATGGTATCTCTCAATGCTTACTGCTTTAAGAATGCAGAATTGGTTTTGTGGCATCATTAAGCAACATTTTGAATACAGATTCTTATCAAAGAGGAAAAAAATAATACTGGACTTTCTGAGCATGTATTGTGGGTTTAGCCAAGATCCCCATGAGTGAATATTATGTAGATAGTGCCATTTAAAGTTTTCAGTTTAGGATCCAATGGACTAGAAGACAACAGCCTAGAAAATCCCGATGACTTCTTGTGGATATGTAAGGAAAAGACAAACAGACCCTTTCAGACAGCCAGAGCGATATCTTGTTTTCACTATGGTAGCTCTGTCCTGTGGTGTTACGACAATCTGCCAAGCAGTACCAGATGTCCGAGCTTCTTCTTCAGCTTCTTGGTGAAGACAGAATCCATGATGCAAATGTGCAGTTATTTACGTGCCTACTTCACACCTGAAAGCTGGCCAAATGAGATGAAAGCAAATTCCTCTTTCTAGACGCTGCTCAAAATATGTATCTGATTTGCAGGAAGCAACTTGGCAACAAACGTTTGCTATTTTATCTCAGGTGCAAACACAGTGGGAGAGGGATTTAATTTTGCTCTGTGTGTGTACAGCAGTTAGCATAGTAGGGTCCTGATTATTGTTAGGTACTGTTGTAGGCTAAATAATGATATAGATAATTTATTGTAGCAGGAACTATGGCAGGGGGCATTCACAGCTGCATGTATAATTTCCCCCACTTGTAACCACATGTAACTACAGAGAACAGTAAGATTGAAGGCTCGTTTACAAGTTAAGGATAATAAGTGAGAGTACTCTATACCCTCTCATCACACCTGTTTTGCCACTGACTGTAACATTTCTCTCTCTCTCCCATTTCTTTTCACTCACCTTTCAATTCACCTTGAAAGGCACCAAGGATTCTGTATGGCAAATTCTACTAGCTCTCTAAATTGGCAGTGGTGATGCTAATAAACGAGCACTGTTACAGCTCAGTGCTGCTACCAGCAACAAAAATCCATGTTCTGGTTTCGTGAAGCCTTCTGCATTCCCGCAACATGACTGCACACCAAAGTATAGCCTGATTTGATTTTTCTTCTCTGCACCTGCTTATTTTCCTGATAGGTAGCAGGGGATAGGAGTGAGAAATGATCCTCCTTACTATTTGAGAACAGACTCCCCCGTCAACAGAATATTTTGCTGGTACATTTACGTAAATGGGAAGAATTTTCCCATCAGTTGCCGGTTTCAGAGCCCATACGTACTGAAATTGTACCATTAAACATGGAACAATAACTATCACACGGTTACTGCAGCTTGTCATGATTTTCATTGCTCCCATAATCTACAGAAGGATTTTGTTACCTGCCCAAGAGAAAATGGTGAGTCATTACTCACGATTCTGCATGTGCAAAAGGGAAAGGAAATTGAATAAGTAAATAACTGGCTTTTAAGGAAGCTGTTGAAAACAGGAAAATAAAGAATTGAGAATGTTGTATGGAAAATCATTTGCCTGAAACTAAAAATGGTTTGCAGTGGGGAGAAGATAAGAAACTAATTATGCAAAGATTGAATTTGTTAATCTGCTAATAAACTATGTAACGATTTTTCAGGGATCATATGAAAGTTTTTTTGCTTTTTAAATTAATGTGACTTAGTTCACTGCATTAACTTAATAAATATAGACTTGTTTTCCTATTTCATGTTGATGAACCATTTATTTTTATCAGGAAATATTTTTTGGTTCTCAGTTGCTCCCTCATACTGACTCAGTTTCTATTGGAATGTGGCTTGGCAAATTTGAACAGCTCTGAGTGTAAGAATTCCCCCTTGTTTGTCCATAAAAGTCTTGACAACTTTTAATTAAATGTGTTTGTGTATCGGCTCTCATAATGGACCTCTGATACATGATTGGGGCCCCTTGGTACTACCATAATAAACTCAGGAATATTTGACAGGATTTAATGATTTCAGGAGATACAGTAAAACAATTGCTAGAGCAACACCACAACCTGTCCCCTGCCATGCCCACGCTCAGCATTTCTAGGCTTGAAAATCTAGGCTCTATTTCTGTCTCGTCCTTACAAGTCTAGGACACAGCAGTGGGTTTTTTTACTGGCTCCCAGTGCAATCGTCAAAAGATTAGGATGCTGCAGTGTGAACCAGTTAAGACAAACCTTTAGGAAATGATGCACCCATTAAGGCAGAAGGCATGCCAGCCTTTTCCTGGTGGAACTGGTTGGGTGTGGAGCTCCAGAGCCCGTTTCACAGAAAGCATCCCTCAGCTGTCCTTGTGTGCTGAATCGTGACCAGTTTGGGGCGCTCCCACAGTGCCTGTGGCTCTGCAAGAGGAGACTGTGACTCACAGTAGTTATGCTACTCTTATCAATCCAAAACAGCAATTTACCATCTTCTGCTGATGAGGCAATTAAGTACTGATTGCAGACGTTGCAGTGTGGTGTGAGTTCTGTGGGGTTTTTTTGTTAAAAATGAAACTCCAGGTACGGCTTGAACCAGGTGGAGGTTCAAGTCTGGCTGTGGGCCAGCTGTTTGACTCCTTCCTGAATAAGAAAATAAATAACAATTTCATGCAATTTTTATACTTGCAATTTTATTGTGCACAATTTACAAGGGAAGCAACCCCTTCCAAAATAGTGCAGTCGTTGATAGACCTCCTCAGTGTTGCAATCCTATGGCTCTAGGCTTGCATGCAGCTTTGTTTCCAGGTGTAGTGGCCAGAGGCAAACCATTATGAATACGGATACTCCTAGTAACTGTATCAGGGGAAGCACTATAAAGAATAGCAACTGTAGAACTAAACATACTTATTTATATTTAAGAGAGGGCAGAGGGCCAAGATCATTGAAATATGTCAAGCAGAGAGAACTTGCAGGTAAATCCAAAGCTGTATGGGATACAAAAATTCCCTTTCTAATTTAAATAGTCCATTTTCATTGCTGTAAAATCTGATACTATCATTGTTATTCTTCATTATTCAAGACTCTCTCTCAAACAGGACAAGAATCATACCAAGTTATAAGGGACCAAAGTGATAGACACTTTAGAGGCTTAAGAGTATGTATGTTAGGAGGTAAAGATGGAGATATGTAAAAACAGTTAATGTGAATTCATTTAATCATTAAAACCAGAAACGTGTTATTAGAAATTATAGTCTAGATGCAATTTGCAGCCCTTCCTTGCTGCTGCTTCTCTGTTTTGTGTTACCTTTCACTATATTATTATGCTACTACATGATGTTTCTGGTTATGACTTTTTTCTCTTAAGGAGAGAAGCACAGAGATGGAATAGCTATAGAGTTAATGTATTGCACTTTGAAACCAGATTATTTATGTGCATTTTTCTGGAATATCCTCCTTTCTCATATGATACTCTACTGTATGGAGAAGTAGTTTCAAGAGACATAAACCACTTACTAGGTTTGGGTTGGGTTTTTTTTCCATTTCAAAATACACTCCCAGAAAATGCTTGTACCTGTGTTACAACTGTAATGTAGCCATTGTCTGTTTTTAGCTAGACAATATTCAGGTCTAAAGCTTGGTGTAATTTATCATCCTCACACTGAAACAAATTAATAACCCAGTTGAGTCACTACAGTTCCTTCCCCAGACCCTTCACGCTTCTCTGTGTGCCTTCTGTTGTATATTGCTTTGTTTTAAAATCAGTCTCCTGTTTCCTGTTGCAGCATTATGTTTTGCCTCTTCCACATGTACTTCTTCCTTCTGTCAAACTTATTTTTTCTATGTATTATTCCTGCCTTGGTCTTCTCAACTGTCATCTTTCTTCATCCATCTGCACGTGTCTTGCGCAGGGACTTGCGCATCTTAGATTTTGAGCCATTGAGGGATAGAAAGATCTCACTTAGTTTAAAGTTAGTTAAGCATCCTCAGTTAAAGTCCCTATATAAAAGCAATTCTATATAAACAAGCAATAATACATCATTATTGACCATATAGTAAACCCACACAGTACAGAGATAAACTTGATGACCAGTAGATCTTCTCTATCTCTAACTTTTATCAATGAGCCCTAAAAAATGCACTGCTCATTAAGTCTTAATGCTTAATCATGCTAGTGTCTCTAAATAGAAAATGTATATGCTCCACCTGGATTATTACAGAATGCAAGAGAAAGGCTAAAAAAATTCTACATTTAATTAACTCTTTTCTTTGCACAATGAAGTAAATTAAAATCAATGATTGATTGTCTTTGGGAACATTATCATCAGGGTTGATACATAAACAATGCACCAAATGAAAAGCTATTTAATCACATTCTTTCCTGTGTGTGTCTCAGTCAGTATATAATGAGCCAATAAATGCCATTTATTTTACTCAAAAGAAGAAAAGAAATGCATTTATTCCATTCAACTCTTTCTCCCACCTCAGAAACATTTGATTTTCTTTGAAGTTTCTTTCTTTAAGAAAATGTATAAAAGTATTTTTAAATGTTTAAAAACATCTGGCATTGTATACAAATTTTAGCAGTATCATAACTAGGCTTAGTGCAGTGCAGGGCATCTGTCTTCATACAGTGAAACGTACAGAGTCCCAGGGAGTTTGAAATGCTCTTCCTCAGTGCCCAGGAGCATACAACTAGTTAGTCCTTCCACTGGATGCTTGGGCCTGTTTTGTGTTCTTTTTAATTGGAATAGGAGTGTCTTTTGACTGTTATTTTAAAATGCTATTTGTCTTTTTTTAATGCTATATGTTAGTGCCTTTACATTAGCTATGTCAAGGCCTTCTGGTCACGTACCTTATGCTATTCTTCAATAAACTGTCCTCAGCTTGCATAGTTTTACATGCTTGTACAAGACTGCTGGTAATGCAGAATTGAGATACGGGGGGAATTACTAGTGTGAAATGCAATTCCATGGGTGGATTTTAGGAAATTTGATGCATTGATTTTTGCATGTGCATTTCATACAGTAATTCAAATAAAAATGATAGCTTCATTACAAAAATGCACATGAGAGAAGAGACATGATATATTGTCCTGAAATAAATTTCACAGAGGTAAACTTGGTTGTACGGATTTTAACTTGTTGATTTAGGAAAAGCACTTTTAATCAAGCAGGCATTTACTCGTATGCAGGTCAGAGGTTTGAGCTTTTCTCCTCATCCAACTAGTACTGATTCTGTTACAAAGTTCGATAGTAGGATGCATCCATCAAGGTTCATTTTATTTCTTTTTGTATACAGGAATAGAAAGGCAGTTGTATGTCAACCCTGAATAGTATAGGAAAGAGACTCCAAGAGCTTAAATGGGGTTCGCAAAGCTGGTAACATCCGATCGTTCATCTTTATTGCCCCTCCCAACACAAACAAAGAGGATGTCGAGTCTCTGAAATTTATATTTTGTGCTTTTTGTACACTTGGAATTTCAGTGGTTATTAAATGACCAGATACCTCTTTCCCTCTTTAATCACATTGCCTCTTGTCTGTGTGAGTAAGTGGCCAAGTCTTTGGCTAAAACCCATTAGGCCATTTTGTTATTCTCTGTTAGAGACACCTTAAGAGAAATTTTTTTTATGATGCCTCCAGAAAATTGCCATCCAGTAACAGGTAAGCTAGCTAAGTTTATGGATATTATCATGTTTGTAAAATAGAAAAAATGTTGAGGAAGAAACTTATTTAGACACATGTGTATCACATAAGTAATGATCACACTGGGTCTTGAAACTATCTGAGAGCTTTGTAATACATGACTGCAATGCAAATAAAAATAAAAACTTTTTTTCCCTGAAATCTCTTAAATGGGGCACAGACTGCATGATCAGGTCAGGTTGTACATCCAGCTGAGGGTTTGCTCCACTGTGACTGCAGCTACGGGAAGTCTGGTTTCCAGAAAGAATCTTTGTCCCCTCAAGTTTTAACATCAACCACTTCATGAGGTGTCCAGTTTACTTTTTGTGGTTCTTTTCTCCCCATGCTTATTAGCTGGCTATAGTCTCCTATAGAGACCACAAATCCAGCATACTGTCTGTTACTAAAGAGTTCTCCAAGAGTTAGTTGTTAGTTTGAATAGTAGTCCGTTGTGCCATCGGATCAGTAAGGTGAAAAGCTCTGACAGAAGGTGTGGAGACCAAACTCCTGACATCTCCTGAAGTGTGTATGGCTGAGAATTCTCCCCGTCCTGCTTTGTCTAAATATGGACCATGGAAGAAGAAGGGGCACTGACTGATGGGTGTTCAGTGACTTGAAAGGACTAGAAACTAAATGTCTTTCAGTACAAAGTGATCCTAAGGAAAAAAAAATCAGAAAAATAATGGGGAAGAGAAAATACAGACACTATGAAATCAAAGCTTACATTTGATGATGTGTTTGGGCCTGCATGTAGTGAACCCTCTAGTTTTTTTAGTTGCTTGATACCTTTTCTGGCAGTATAAAGGACACGCTCTGATGTGATTTCCAAGGCTGATCTGGACCTGCAGCTGTCATTAGTGAAGCTGGAGGGCCTGTCTGATTCTTTTCAGTTGGAATATATTGTGACAAATTAATATATTGTGAAATACGTCATATGTAAGGAAAGAGAGGGTAGAAAAAAGGATACAGTCAGCCACCTGGACTAGTTGAAGTTTAGCTAATAGCTAATATTTTAGCTAGGTTTTGACTAGCTGTTGTATCTTTGAGATGTGCTCGTTTTGTAGAAATTCAATATCCTATGTTGCAGCTTCTGTTTCAGAATCTTGAAACATTTTCCACTGTGAAGTTATATGCATGCTGTTATCCTCAATAGTCCTGCCATGTAGTGGGCTTAATTCTTTGCACTTCCTGGAAACTAATGCAAAGTTGATTTTCCAGCCTTATACAAGAAGTGAACTCTTAAGAAGGGTGAGGACTTAGAGGCCACAGCTCAACTAGGGTCTCCTTGTACCACCGCAATCGTTAAAATTCAATGTAAGTGAGAGCACTCTAAAATGTTCTCATCTGCTCTGCAGTCAAATCTGACTTCAGCTTTCTCAGGCTAGTGGCGGGAAGGCAGCGGCGAAGTGGTTGAGAATTGCTCCTCCTTTCCTCTTAAGTGTTCATCACGCAGCTGACAATACATTTCCGAGCATGCTGCCTCCTAGTCCTGTGCATATAAAGTTGGGTTCCAGGGATTTCAAACATCCATAATTATGCACTTAAAATGTATTGTTTCCAGATGGTAATGCAACCAGTTATTTCAAAAAATGAAAAAATCCAGTGATTTAATTGTTTGTGACAGATGAGTAGGAAAGCTGAAGGAATAGAAACATGTAAAAAAAGAATGCTGTATAAGGCCATTGGTAAATTTTAAATTTAAAGAATTTTGGTAGAATTGTGTACCCATAGCCTTAAAGATGCCTTTCTGGCAAATATGAACTTGAGGAAATCAAGAGGTAAAAGTCTGGAATAATTTCAAACACTTTTCACGTGCACAGATATAATTAAAATTTGTATGAACAAAGGAAACTGCACATTTTTCTTCTTGAGTGCAGAATTTCATTTTAAGGCTGGAACAGAGGATGAGCAGATTTTTTTAGTTTCGTTGTTCCCTGCAGCATGTTGATTACAGCAAGAGCACCTTGAACTTTCTATTTCATGAACCCAGAGTCACCATCAGTATGAGCATACACGTACAGAACACATCTCTTCATCAGTTCTTGTCAGTAAATTCTTTTGGCCAAATATTCATTAATATGATTTAACAAGTGTAAAGAATGCTGCTCAGCTCTATGGATTGGTAACATGCTGCATCCTTATGATCTACAGGTCACAGTGCTTAGCTGCCTCCAGGAAATATCCTCCTAAGATCATGCAACGGTCGTTAAGACAATAAGGTCATCCTGCATTATGAATTCCCACTTTTCCCTAGCGCTGGTCACCCACAGAAGCAGTGAGAACAGTTCACCAGCCTCAGGCCTCTCCCTGTTTCCCCCTTTCCTGAAAACGCAGTGGTGTGAGCAGGCTACAGGTCAGTGCGCCAACTGGGGAGTCCCATGGCGAACCCTCTCGCAGCCCTGTGACCCTTCCCTCATGTCACCACAGCAGCGTTACTCCCATCAACGCGGTGGTCTTCCTGCCGGGGCACTGGCTCAGGTGATCACGTATCTCATCCCCTCACTGACCACACAAGGAACCGTCAATCATGCAATTCCTGTACTCTTGACTGAAAAGGCATCTGTCACATAATGGGGGTGACTTTTTGATCATGTGAAAGATACTTTTCTTTCATGGAAAAAGATGGGGTAATTATGTGCTTTAAATGCCTCCATAACAAGCTATATGTGGCTTGTCCTGCCCAGAGAGCCCTAGGAAGTTAACTTTCTATGTAACATTATCAGATAGCTATCAAGTGCTTTGTATATTGTAAATCACAAGCGATTTCTCATTTTCATCAAATACATGAAAGTGTCATGTATAGCAAGTGTCCCAGTATACATAAACAATAAAGAGAATAATTTTCTTTTACTAAAAAGTATTTACTTTTCTTAGTTTTCTTTGTTAGTGGGCATATTTGGGAAACAAGAAAAGTCATGCAGCCAAACAGCGCGCAGCCCGCTCAGAGCAGAAGGAGGTGTATGCATTCACTCCTATTCTGTTCTTAATGGCAATTTTAAAAAAGATACATACAGACTCAGGATTGTGCCAACAAATAAGGGCCCCTAGGCCAGTTAAGAGAGTCACAGATCAGGGATGATCTGACTACACTCCCTTTCTGGGCAGAGAAATACCAGCTGCCAGGAGAGCAATGGGATAAGACATGCTATGCCAGTTCTCTGCATTAACTGGCTACCCCAGCTTTATAGCTGTTGTGTGTCAGCAGCACAAATCTGGATGGGGTCTCCACATCTCTCCACAAAAGCTGGACTACTGGTTGCACCACTGTTGGCTTTTAAACTGCCTATTTACTACTCGAGACCTCATTACCAGTGAACACTCCAGCCACTGTAACAGTGTGGTTTTTGATTGCCTTGTCCAAGCATCCCACTCAGTGTAGCTTAGTCTGCTTTGGTTCTTTTAGCATAAGCAGAAATAACCTAACACAGTCGGGATGGGATGCTTTAACATTGCAATTCTGCAAGCAGTATAGCATTGCTGCCAAAAAGAACAGCCCTGCCCTTTCCCTGTTCCCAAATGCTTGTTCTTGTCCCTGTGTTGCTCCCTGCCTGCTGCCAGTGTAAGTATCTGCATTGCCAAGCAATGAACTAAATGGGAGAATGGGTCCACTTCAAAATTAACTTGAAAGAAAAAATAGTAATTAGTTTTAATCCAGACTGATTCAATCTGGTTTGCTGTTCAGCAATGAGAATGCCTTTGTCAGCCTAAAGAAGAGGGCAACTGGGAGGGCAGCAGTTCGTATTTAGAGGCGGATGAAGGGCAACGTTGCTATTCTTGGCTTACACTTTTCATAGAGATGTGGTATAAATGTGATCCTGTTCTCAAATGCCCTTAAAATGACACTATTATTCTGTTCTTGTTGCTCCTCATTGCTCAGCCCTCACTTTAAGTCTTTTTAAAAGCATTCATTAAGGTGTTTTTCTTGGCCCTTGACATCTGAAGTTTAACCTGGGTTACGAAGCTCTATTCTTCCTGGTTTGATCATATCGATGTTTAAAAACTGCAACATGTTTATTGACAATACATAACACAGAACACATACTTTGCATGAGACTGTCTTTTCAGGGGAATAAACATAGTGTAAGCTCCTTTTACATATGAACAGAACATCTTTTGCATGTGCAGTGATAGTGGTTTCCTGGTAAGTGCCTACTGAACCAAAAAGCAAGGAACACTCCTTGTTTTTGGCTCCCAGCGATGCACCTAGGCAAAAAGAGCGTGGTATTGCTGGAATCAGGAAGAAGGTGGATGTGCAGACATGGAAAAAACTGCACAGTTCTACCACACAGATTTTAGGTATTTTGCTTCAAATTCTCTTCCAAAAGAAAGACTAATGGACATAGTCCCTCGCCCAGAGGAGTCGAACTTGTTGAATGAAAAGATGCCATCTTTTAGACAGCGGCTTCTCTCTTGCCACTTAATCATTCTTCCTTTTCTGCCAGAAAAGAGCTGATCAAATCTAGTAACATGTTTGCATAACAGCAAACATTTAATCTTAAATTATAGATTTATTTCAGATTTCAGTATTTGCTGTAACATTTGAACCACAAGAGTTCCCTCATGGCCAGCAAACAATGGAGCTCCATCTGATGTCCCCAGCCTGGCTGATATTACCTTTCTGTTCCTTGGGGCTAACAAAACCCTTCACAGGCATGAAGAATGAACCACAGGTAGGTCAAATTCATATCCAGAAGTTCACTGCAGTTTCATTATGATATTGTTAAGTTCCATGTTCCTGCTGAAAAGGTGACATTTTCTATTGAAGAGCGACATTTGAAAATATAAAACTAACATCCTACATTTCTTCTGAAATATTTGATTCAGCAAACAAATGACAGACACAGATATTTCTGGTTTCATTGGCTTTCGCAGGAATGTTATACAAATTGTTATTTGCTCCCAAGTTTTAACCTCTTTTTTTCCTTTACATAGGCAAGAGGATGAAAAAGCAGATGTATGAGCTGTTTAAAACAACAGCACAAAAACTTCTCTGAAGTTTAGTTTTTTATGTTTACCATGGAAACATTCTTTGAGACATTAAGAACCAAACAGGGATTAGTTAGCGGAACACAGTCTCTGTGTTGGAACACAGTCTCTGTGTTGGAGTTTTACAGGGATATATCAAGACATATCAGAAAACTTTCATGAGGATAAATAGCAGACTCTGATACTAGACATGCAAATGCAAACATGGCCCTCATTTCAGATTACCAGTTTCAAAACATTATAAGAAAATCCACCGCAAAAGGAAATCTTGGACAAAAGCACTTCAATAGTTTAACATTTATAGCAAGCACTGCATTGGTATACAGCTTCATTAACTACGGTATTAAAAATGAACTGGGACTCCAGTTAACAGTCACATCACTGTAAATTTGTTGTGGTGCATTAGAGAATCTGGCCCAGTGTCTGTCACAGTTGTTTAATTCATCTAAGGTTGGCAGGGTTTCTTTTTTACTGAAATGTATTCACACCCATGCAAGCTGTCAAATTGGAATTACACTTAAGGGCTTAGACCGAGCTGCAGCTGCAGCAGCGATGGGGGCAGGGAGAGAGGGGGCTTGCACCACTCCCTCTCCTGCTGCCCGGCACTAAAAGGATGCTCCCTCAGCTGTTGGCCTGGTCCCATCTTCCCTGAGTGCTGATTGAAGGTCTGCTTGTCCTGGCTTTTGTCTGGACTTTACATTTCATGTAATCTTAAATGACTTAGGGAGACCATTTTAATTTTGCAACGGGTAAAAATCAGGTATTGAAGAGATTATCCTTGCAGCTTTAAATGACCAAGATATCATCTACCATCACAGCCCTATTCTGTCTGCTGCTAGAGCAAACTCTCTTAATTAGAGCTGGGAAAAACATTTGCAGTAAAGCATTTATTCAGAGAATTTAGCCTTTTATTTTTTGCTTTTTTCCTATTGAAATTTATCTGCAAACAGTCTGATTTTTATGTGCTGGCCTATTATTCAGAATTATTCAGTGAGTTCTTTATGCACCTGTATTAGAGTTTATGCACTGTTCCTGAATTGCTCACTCTGGCCATTTTTCTCAAGTATGAGCCAGTCATATTTTGCTGTTTGTTCAGGGGAACATTCAAATAAGTTTCCTAATGTTGCTTTCATTTTTTCCAAGCATCCTGGAGGACTGCCTAAATTCGTGCAGGATCTGTTGCTTAGATGCATCCATGCTGTCCAGAGTCTTTGTAAAAGTATCCCTGGTGACACAACGGCTTTCTGTCCCTGACATATCTCCTTCCTTTCACTCCTCATACTGTCTTTGTGTTAGAATTTTTGACGGCTTTCTATAATTCCAAGGGACTTCCTGGTATCCTATAGGGTCCTGGTATTGCAAGTATCAATGTGTCATCCACTTCCTTTCATTAATTTGTCAACTCCATCTCAAAATTAATTGGCTCAATTTGTTTCTCCTAATAGCCTTGGGAAAGGTGATCTAGAATCTCATTCCTTTGTTGGCTGGAGTCCTCCTAATTCCCAGCATAAAGTCATCACCAAAATACTGCCTGCTACATTTGTCTTTGAATCCTGGGACTGAGGGGTTTTTTTGCTTTAAGAGTACTTTTAAAGCACATACAGAGCTTGATGCGGTAGTGAAAATTTCCAACAACATATTTAACTTTAACATAGCACTGTAACTTTCAGGAATGTCAAATGAATGCATATGGCTACATTATCTGTATTAAAATAATAACCAGTACCCTACTTTTCAGTATTGGTCATCCAAGCTGAAAATTCATCAATACTGCCTTCTTGATCAGTATAGTGTGCATGTTTATCTTTAATGGTCAGAGTGCGTGCTATCAGATCCTGGAACTGATTCAGCTTCCATTCAGCTGATGTATTACTGTTACCCTTACACACTTAACAGCTCTACTTTGTCATGGATAAGACTCGATTTACTTTTCTTTATGCAAACTAAGTTTCCTGTGTAATCACTTGACTCCTGGAGGTGGTCTTGTACAACTAACAAGTATTAGCAAACATGATAAAATCAGCATACTTGGTAACATGTATTGCCAGTATGTATGGACCCTGAATGGCATGCTTACCTACTGGCAAGTCAAAGTCTACAACAGAATTAGTAGGTTACAGAATGATACCTACAATGTGTAGGAAATTGATAGAGAAAACAAAAAAGGAGCGTAGCATATTTACCTCACTATCGTTACCATGCAAACTCATACACTCTGAACGGTCTGTGAAGAATTGTTAAAATCTCTAAAAATAATGTCATAGGCTGGTCTCAGACAAAGAGTAAGTCTGAAGAAGAGGTTCACTTTGAAGGTTAGGGGGATATTTTATGTTGTAGACTTTAGGTTATTAGAAGCATCAAATTTCAATACAGTTTAGAGAACCAAGGTTAGGAGACTAAGTTACCCACATTGGAAGGGGTAGAAATCCCGATAGGAAAAAGTCTCTTTAGCTGTTTCATAGACTAGAATGGAGAGTGCCTCTTACCTTCTTCCTTTCTCCCAGCTCCTAGAGAAGGATCTTTTCAATATTATTAAGGTAATCTAGTAAGTATAACAAAGGAGACCCTGTCTGTAAATTCCTTGTAAGTACATATATGATAGCAAAATACTGTCATTTTATTATTAATTCAGATATTCAGAAGCTAAATTATGTTCTAATGAACTCAGCTATGGAAACTGAAAACTGAAAATGTATTTATTTCAGAACAACACATAATTTATACTTCTAGTTTGCCCTGTCTATTTCAAATTACTTTATGCAAATCTCTTTTTCAAGAATTATGTATGGAGTAAAATTAGATGAGCCCTTAAATAGCTAATATAATATAATTGTGGAATTATTGTGTGTGTGCATAGCATGCACATAAGATCCAGATGTTAATTAGTAAATCAGGTTGATTTAGCAAACAGAAATTTGTTCTGATGAAAAACTGAAAGGAGAGACAATTACTTCCTAAAAAGTTATTGTTTGTACTATGAGCTCACTGGAACGAAAAAATTAACATGGCAAAAAATAATTTATAAAAAAAAGAAAACACCAATTAAGTCATATAAGTAGTAATTCATTGCTCCCAGAATCTGGTCTGATGGCTTTGTAGAAAAAGGCATGAGATGTTTACCACACATATGGATTGTGTAACGGTAAGGCAGCTTCACCTAGTCAAATCTTCCACTTGTGTATCTCATTGCATTTAACCTGACAGTAATGGAGGTAGGATAGTTTGCATCAGAAGTAGATCTAGTTCCTTAACCCTTCTTTTGAGGGATACAGCTGGCTCCAGAGTGTTAAAAATTCAGGCAGACAGTGTACAGCCTCCCAGAACCAAAATCCCCCTAGTGCATCTCCTTGAATGGATGCTGTTCACAGGCTTTATCCAAATAGCGAGCTTGCATTCTGTGGAAAAAGAAAAGTTGAGTTAAAACATTTCAGCTTTGTAGACATAACAAAAGAAGGGTTTTTTTAAACTACAAATATAATAACTGTAATTTAGTTAAATTTTGTTATTTGGCATCAAGCAGACAAGTCAGTTTTGCCTTTCTTATGAAAAGCTGACATTTAATGCCTGAAACTAGCTGGAAAATGAGTGTGAATTACTCAGAGAAAAATACTGCCTCTACTACAGCTGAGAACAGAAACTTTAAAACAATTGCGTGGAACAACCTGTCATCTCAGCCCACAGGCCCTGTTCAGGCCTTGGCAAGGCGTTCATTACTGCCCAAGCTCCCACTGATTTGAGCGGGAGCCCTGAACACCTCCAGAGTGGGAGGTGCTGCCCATGTTTCCTACTGTGGCAAAACCTGCCCCGTGACCTGTGATGGTTTATCACCGATCCCCACAGCCAAAATCCCATTCACCATCTCACAAAAGCCGAGCAGAGCGTGAGCATCGTAAGAATATTTCAGACCCTCGGAGCAGCTAAAACCCCTTGGCTGTGAATAACACAGCTGGTATCAGCACCGTCTTTAAAAAACATAACGTAAGAGCCTCGGCAAGCAAGGCGAGTTGCTGGGGTGAGCAGCAGTGCAGTGCACGGCAGCTCCCGAACCAGGGGAACCCTCGAAGGAGCCGAGAGAGCCGCCCGGAGCCCGGCGAGGCCTGGGCAGGGCCAGGAGCAATGGCGGCCAAGCCCTGCCCCCCCAGGTGTAAAAGAAGCCCCTGGGGGGCGCCAGCGAGCGGGGCGTGGGGCGGCAGTCGGTGCGGCCGTCGGGACGGGAGGGCGTGGAAGCTCTGCAGCTCCACCAGGCAGCAATGGTACCCACCCAGCAGAGAGCCACGGCTTCTCTAAGCTGTGCTCCCACCATGACTGACAGAGCTGCGGTGGGAACGCGCTTGCTGCCCCCGTGTCAGGCCGCAGGCTGTGCCCTGCTCTTATGCCAGTCCCGGGCAGCAGCGGTGCCCAGGGAGGGGAACTCCTCCGCTTAGTGACAGAGCTCTGGGAGGAGGTGAGCAGGTTGAGGAGTATCAGGGAGAGGGACAGAGAGAGAGATTACTGGAACCGCACCCTGCCTCCCCTGGAACAGGCCCGACAGGCAAGACGGGACATGAGATATGGAGGATTCCCTATCCTCTCTCTGCCCAGCTGACCACGGTGACTTAAGGGATAGGTGGCAATGGCAACAAGTTCCTGCCTGGCACAGCAGGTACATCTCCTCTGTGACTACCCCACCTCCCCAGGTGCCCTTGTGTAATAGGTACGAGCCTCTGCAAGTGGAACTGAACGAGGACGATGGTTCATCTGGGTTGGAGGTGTTGCCAAGGTTAAGTCAGCCTATGTCCTGTGTCACAACTGCTTCCATAAAGAAAAAAAAGATGGGTCATTGTCATAGGAAAGTCCCTTCTGAGGGGAACAGAGGCCCAATATGCAGACCAGACCCACTGCTTCAGGAAGTCTACTGCCTCCCTGGCGCCTGGGTTAAAGATGTGAAAAGAAGCCTTCCTACCCTGGTACAGCCCTCAGAGTACTATCCATTATTGATTTTTCAGGGACCAGTTGTTCTCTGGGTACCCAGCCCCCTGAGCTGGAAGACAGGGACAGGGAGCAGAATGAAGCCCCAATAATCCAAGTGGAAATGGTTAGTGACCTGCTGCACTGCTTAGACACACACAAGTCTATGGGGCCGGATGGGATCCACTCAGATGTACTGAGGGAGCTGGACGAATTGCTCACCAAGCCACTTCCCATCCTTTATCAGCAGTTCTGGTTAACAGGGGAGGTCCCAGAAGACTTGAAGTTAGCAAATGTGACACGCATCTACAAGAAGGGCCAGAAGTTGTATCTAGGCAACTACAGGCCTGTCAGTCTGACCTTGGTTCTGGGGAAAGTTATGGAGAGGTTCATCTGGAGGGTGCTCATGGGACATGTGCAGGAGAACCAATGGATCAGGCCCAGTCAGCATGGGTTTATGAAAGGCAAGTCCTGCTTGACCAACCCGATCTCCTTCTATGACAAGGTGACCAGCTTAGTGGGTGAGGGAAAGGCTGTGGATGTTGTCTACATGTACTTTAGTAAAGCCTCTGACATCGTTTCCCACAGCATTCTGCTGCAGAAACTGTCTGCTCATGGCTTGGATGAGTGTACTCTTCGCTGGGTGAAGAACTGGCTGGACGGCCAAGCCCAGAGAGTTGTGGTGAACGGAGTTAAATCCAGTTGGCGGCTGGTCATAAGCAGTGTTCCCCACTGTTCAGTTTTGGGGCCATTTCTGTTTAGTATCTTTATCAATGATCTGGATGAGGTGATTGAGTGCACCCTCAGTAAGTTTGCAAGTGACACCAAGTTGAGTGGAAGTGTTGATCTGCTTGAGGATAGGTAGGCTCTGCAGAGGAATCTGGACAGGCTGGACTGATGGTCCAAGGCCAACTGTACGAGGTTCAACAAGGCCAAGTGCCGGATCCTGCACTTGAGTCACAACATCCCCATGAAACACTATCGGCTTGGGAAAGAGTGGCTAGAAAGATGCCCAGCAGAAAAGGACCTGGATGTGTTGGTCATCAGCCGGCAGAACATGAGCCAGCAGTGTGCCCGGGTGGCCAAGAAGGCCAACAGCATCCTGGCCTGTATCAGAAATAGTGTGGCCAGCAGGAGTAGGGAAGTGATTGTGCCCCTGTACTCGGCACTGGTGAGGCCGCACCTCGAATGCCATGTCCAGTTTTGGGCCACTCACTACAAGAAGGACTTTGAGTTGCTGGAGTGTGTCCAAAGACACGTAACAAGGTGGGTATCAGTCTCTGCTCCCAAGTAACAAGTGGTAGGATGAGAAGAAATGGCCTCAAGTTGTGCCAGGAGAGGTTTAGACTGGATATTAAGAAAAATTTTTTTACCGAAAGGGTTGTCAAGAATTGGAACAGGCTGCCCAGGGAAGTGGTTGAGTCACCATCCCTCGAGGTATTTAAAGGACGTGTAGAAGTGGTGCTTAGGGACATGGTTTAGGGGTGGTCTTGGTGGTGTTAGGTTAACGGTTGGATTCGATGATCTTAAAGGTCTTTTCCAAGCTAAACGATTCTATGAAAACAATCCATTCTATACTTCATGACAGGTTATATAAATTCCTTTTTTCATTTTGAAGGACTTTTCTATATAAACATGTACACAGTGAGAGAGCGGAAATTTTAAACAATAACGAATGGATCTTCGAAAATGTTTGTCATCATACATCTGCAACTGAACACCTGATAAGCTGTTCATGGTTTCAGTAGGGAAAAAAATGCGTGTTCTCCGTTGTGTTTATTGTCATCAGGGAAATGTCAGTGAAAATACTCTTGGTGTATCTGTATCCATCTAGAGAAATGCTTAACCAAAAAGTATCTTTTATTACTAAGAAATACTCTGAGGATACAAAAAGCTTGTTTTATTGCATAAACACCCTTTATCCATCTTTCAAACTCCACTGTACTCCACTCAAGTTCTTCCATATTAAAATTGAGGATTGTAGGAACATTTATTTACACTGAATGGTTAAAATGTACACTACACTCCACTCAAGTTCTTCCATATTAAAATTGAGGATTGTAGGAACCTTTATTTACACTGAATGGTTAAAAATGAATCACTTACCTGCAAACAAGAAGAAAGCCTTATTATTTGTCAGCTTTTTGTTCCTGTAGGTAATATGACAGTTGCAAAGATCTTGTGCTTTATTCTAGCATCCTAGTCTGGTTGTTCCTGGCTATAGGGAAATGGTAGCATGCATGATACCAAACCCTGCCCCCCCCCCCCCCCCCCCCCAAAAAAAACCCCAAAAAGAAATACCAAAGACCAAAACCAGAAATACCAAACCCAAAGCTGAGCTGGAGTCTACTGCTGACAAAGTAGAATGAGTTACAGGGAGTCAGTCTGTGTACTTCAAGCACTCATGTTTTCAAAACTGCTTTCATATTGTCAGGGCCTTGAGGGCACCACCAGCCCTGCCTGTCCCTGCCCGTGCTCCTGGGGCTCTGCCCACAGCCCAGGACCCTGTTTCAGCTGCCCAAGGGCTGTCAGTCCCTGCCCCATCGACACCGCAGCAGGGCTGGTCTCAGAGTCCCCGTGTCCCTGCCCTGCCCAGCCGTGAGCCTGACCCATGGGCTGGTGTCCTGTCCTGGCATCCATCCCACCGCATGGACCTGCCTGGCCATTGAGGGGCTCTGCCTGATACTGGTTCCCCACATTGGGCCTGACCATTTAAAACACTATTTTTAAAACAGAAAAACATCATTCACAATGAGCATATATTTCCATTCCATAAAGTACTTACATTTTAATGAAGAATACAGTATCCTAGCAGCAGGTGTTAACATCAAAATGAAAAATTAGACCATTATATTGTGTATCTGCCTTCAGAAGATAGGATTTACTAAAAACACTGATAATATCTTGAAACCCTCATTTGTCTTTAAAGGTATATTAAATTTCATGGGGTTTCTAGTCTGCTTGAGGTATTTCAACACTGCTTGGGGAATACACAGTGGAATGTTTTTCTAAGCTATTGCAACTGCCTAAAGTGTGACCTGTTGATAGCTATGTGGAGGTGTATTTTGATCCCTGTATCCTCTCTCATTCTGGGAAAGCTTAAAAAGTAATTACAAAGCTTCTGATTCCCAGTCTTCCTGTATTCAATGCCAAAATTAAAGGTGAAATCTGAGGCCATGGGAATCTGTGCTTAAACTCTGATTCTGGAGACCCTGAATGTACTTACCTAATCTCTGCAGAACATCTAGGGCTACTCTCAGTGTTTAGCATTAAGTAAATACAAAAATCTTTCCAGGATTAGGGTTATCCTCTGACACTCTTATTTATTTTTATCAGTAATTTCGTCTGAATAATATTCATGATCAAAGATGGCAAAGTCAGGCTATGAAGGAAGCGTTCCTTCTATCGTCTGTGATTATTACTGTTATCCAATGGGCATAGTTAACAAAATGCTTCTCCGTAAGCCCAGGTCTGTGACCATAGAAGTTTGATACAGGTTGAGGAAAACTCCAGCACGGGCAGACAAATAAATGGCTTATTAGATAAATGGTATACACAGTTAAAGCACTACCAGGACAACCAAATAATATCAATTTCATTTTGTCCTCTTGGTATGAGATCTTTTACTGATTGGTTTAGTTCTTAAAAACTAAAATTTTCATATCTTTGATTCTGAAGAACATAGTCTACCAAGTAATGGGAAATAGAAGTCTCTGATACATAGCTGTAATATCTCTTACAGATATTTGTGATGTGATTTTTCTCTAAATGTGAACAACCTTGGTTTTCTGCTTTGAATGCAGTGAGATTAGAAGCACTGGCTCTGAAGGCCTACAATTACGTCTTTAGCATAAGGAATCATGCAACTATGTCAAGGTATGGCCATGTCTACATGAAGGTATCATAAAGCTTTTGAGTACATGCTTTCTTCTGAAGCGCACTAAATTTGCATCCATACAGCATATCTTGTTAGGCATTAAGCTAGCCCACAGGGCTTTTTAGTGCTTACGCGATTTTTTTACCTACTTGGCATGCACAGTGCTATATTAGGGCTGTCTTCATTATGAAGCTGGAAATGAGTTTCTATGGTTATTTGACTATCAGCTTCTCTACCCAATTCATGGGTAAAGAATTCTATAAAATACAGTCCTTCCTCTTTGCTTTGTACATTATATTATTCTTATATTACATGCTCTGATATGTCCTAGGAATCCTATGCCTTCTCATAATCACACTTCATTTTTAACCTCCTCCTGACCCAGGTTCTCCCTCCTGTATCTCTCCTATGTGTTTTCAGCTGTAGGGCAATTGCATCCCCAATAGCTTAGTTCCTTGTGCTCCTGTGGAAGTCATGTTCTACAGCACTCTCTTGCTAATTCACTTTTTTTTTTTTTTTTTACTGCTTCCCTGACCAGGTAACAGTTTTTTGTTTGTGGAACCTTATGCTCAGGAATGAATCTGTTTTACACAACTGTCCTTTTCATTTTGGGATCAGTTTTGTCTGGCTAGAGAACAGATATGGTAAAATACTTCAGGAACATGAGAAAGCAAACAGCAAAATGTTAGAGATTTGTAGAGCCCTGTGAAATTTCTCTCAGTGCAGATGGAAATTTCCATAATTAATAAGGATAGGCAAGGATGCAAGTGGTTTGGAAATGGGTTGGGTTTTTTTGCTTTTTAGGTATCACCTCCAAGACTTGACTTTGACATGCTCTGAAAGTTTTTGGCTCTGGAATTCAAGTTCAGTAACACACATATTAGAAACTGCGAATATGGCTGAGTTAAACTGTCTACACAGAAATAACCACTACTGGCTTTCACTTTTTTCTGTTGTTTTTTTTTTTTTTTGCTTGTTTGTTGGCTTGTTTTGGTCTGTTTGTTGGTTTCATTTGCCTTTTTTTTTTAAAAAAAAAGGAATTTTCTGCCTTTTTATAGTCTGGACAACAATAATTTGAACACTGCTTGTCTCTGAAACAGCAATACCCACTTGGTTCTGCAGGCTGCTGAAACAATAGCTTGGACAGGTGAAAAGTGCCTTGTGTATCTTATCCAAGTCTTCAGGAGTTCTGCCTTAACAAAGAACGTGGGTTAATGTCAGCTACTATCCTAGTACTGGAAGGTATCTGATTTCTTGTGAGAAAGAAAGGTAAGGATTTAGCTACTTCTCAGAAGTGCACTACCCCTGGGGAGAAATAGAGGGGGAAGAGTTACGGACCTCATCCCACTCATGTACGAGCAGGGGCTGAACATGGTGAATACAAGTAAAATCTCTTCAGCGCTAGCTTTAGTCATTTCGTTTCTCTGGTTCCTTACCCACTCTGCAATTCTTATTATTAATCTCTGTATTATTAGGTTTAACTAAAAAGATCTTGTAGTGTACTAAATATTTCAGTGAAGTCCAGAGAGATGATGCCTGCTCTATGCCCTCTGTACAGAAAACCAATTATCCATAAAATTTACCAGTTCAGGTTGGCACAATGGATTTTTGGCAACTATCACCTTTTCAATTTACTTCCATATCTTCAAGTATTCATCCTTCAAAATAAATATGTTCTCAGAACATGTAACTTTACTAAAGTTTAGCCCCAGGTAGAATTTTACCTGAAAAGCCATATAGAAAAATGTATATCTCAGGCTGTTTTATTGAAGTTTTGTATATTGTGCAATGTGGGTTATATTTTGCGCTCCTTGCATACATACCTAGTCAAATACATATCCTGGATGAGCAGAATGTGGTTCTTACTTGTCTTTCTTTTGTTCCTTCAGTCTGGTATATAAAACTATCTTAATGCTTTCTTACTTAAAAGGGAAGTGGCAGAAAAAAAGCAGCTTTCCAAATCTGATACGACACAATACTGTTTTGCAGAAGCTTTGTAATTATTTGATTATTGTCACTACCATGTAATGCCTACATCAAAAGTTGTATGTAGCTTGGGGATACAATATGGTTTGTTTCATAGAAACATTGATCAGATACCTTGCTAAAATGCCTCACAGAAGGTAGTTTTTTTCTCAGGGCAGACTTCAGAGTTCTTTGGCAGAAGTCTGTGTATCATGTAACAGCAGCTAGTAACAGGCTATAGGAAAGACCTGTCTGATGAGTGGAACAATGCTTTAACGCCCTATAAAAAAAAAAATCTGATTTATCCATACTTTGCTGGAGAAGGGAAAAGAAAAAAGGTAGTTGACACTTCACCCATGTGTAAAAAGATTTTTAAGAGACAGTGTGCGTATTTGTATCTATTATTCCTCTCCAAAACATTACTTGTCTACGACCAAAGCTCACACAGATGGAGGGACGGCGGTTTCTCCACTGATTCTCCCCCTCAGCTGCCCACGAAGAGGCTCCCGGAGAGCAGCGGTTACGCATCCGTCCCCTTGCAGGCAGGGATTCTTCTTTGCAACTCCCGGAGCCCGTTTCCCTTGCCGAGAGGGACTACCGCCGGGGCCGAGCCCCCCGGAGGCCCTTCCCGCTTCCCCCTCCCCGCCTCCCGACCGCAAGGGACAGCCGGAGCCCCCGGGCCCTCCTGGCGCAATGGCGTTGCCAGAGAGGGACCTCCCTCCCCCAGCACCGCCCGCCAGCGGCTGGGGCGGGGACCGAACAGCCCGAGCGCCCGCCTCGGACACCCGGGGCTCCCACCGCCCGCCTCGGACACCCGGGGCTCCCGCCGCCCGCGGAAACGGGCTCCCGGAGGTACCGTCCACTCTGGGAGCGGGCACCCAGCCTCCGCCGGACGGACGCCCTGAGAAGCGACGGCCGGGCTGCCGTCCCCCGCTGCCGTCTCCCGCCCACCCTGGGACCCTCCCTCCGCCCCCGCCGCAGCGCTGTCCACCACCCACAACCCGTCCACCCGCCCCCCGGCTTCCCTGGCCGCCGCACGGCCGGGCTGCTCCGGGGCCGGCCCCGCCCCGCCGCCCGGCGGCCGCCGCTCCCCCGCCCCGCCCCAGCCGCCCAAGTCCCTTGAACTTTCCCCGGGCTCTCGCAACAAGCTGCCGGCGCCGGGCTGCCTTGGCCCGCACAGCCACTGCCCTTCCGGCCGGGTCCCCCGCCAGCACTGCCTGCCCTCCGAGCCCCCCATAATCCCCGCCAACCGCCCACCCAGGGCGCGCCCTCCCGCCGCCACCGCCCCCGCTCCTCTCCCATCACACCGACCACAGCCCCCGCCTCGCCTGCCCTCCCTCGCACGCCCACCCGCGGCACTCACCCCACCCGCCAGCCCCCCGCCTCTCCGCACGCGGCTCCCTCTGCCCACCCCCGCCCCGGTCCGCACACGCCCATCCCGTCCCCTGCCCCTTCCCCGCAGCCAGACCCGCGCCGGGCAGAGCCCCCACTGCCGGCCGCCGGCTCCGGCTCCTCTCCCCGGGGCCGCGCTGCCCTCCGCGCTCCTTCCCGCCGGCGAGGAGAAACCCCCTCAACAAAGGAGGGGGAGCAGCGAAAGGCGGGGGACGGACGGACGGACAGCCACCCCCCCGGCCGGCCACTCTGTCCGGATGCGGTGAGCCCCCCGCTTCGCCTCCGGGGCCGCGTCAGCGCGGGAGGGAAGAAGAGGAGAAGCGGAGGCTCCCCGGTGGCGCGGCCGGCTGCCACCATGGGCTGCTGCACGGGGCGCTGCACGCTGATCTGCCTCTGCTCGCTGCAGCTGGTGAGTGCCCGCCCGCCCCGGGCACGCTTCGGCTTCGCGGCGGGGGGCGGGAAGGGACGGGCGCTCCCCCCAGCCCCGGGCACGGCCGCCGGCGGCACGGAGCGGCGCTGAGCCGACCGCGGAGCTGTCCGCACCCTATGCGAGTTGCGGGCGGCCGACCCCGCTCCCGCCGCCCCGACGGCCCGCCCGCGCCGGCTCCTCGCCCCCAGCCCCCCCGCGGCCCGTAAGTTTCGTGGTGCCACTCGAGGAGGACGCGGCGCGGGGGCGAGGGCGGCCCGGTGGCTGTGGGGCGGGGAGGCGGGGGCCGGGGCCCGGGCGGCTGTCAGCGCTCACGGCCCGAGGGACGGAGAGAGACGGACCCCCCCGGCCCCTGCGGTCTCGTTCCCCGCCTGTGCCGGGCGGGGCTTCCCCCGTCCGCCGGGAGAGGCGAGGCCGGTGCCCGAGGGGCGGCGGCCGCGGCGGGGCCCGGGCCGGGCCGGGCGCTGCTGGGCGCTGCCGCCCGCCGCCCCTGTCAGCCCGGAGGGTAGGGAGCCGGGAAGAACGCCGTCGTCGCCGCCCCTTGCTTTTTTCCATTTTTCTTAACCTTTGAGAAGGCGGCGTGTGGTGGCCCTCTGCTGTGACGTCGGGTGGGATTCCTTTCCTCCCATGAAATATTCCTCCGTGTGCAGTGGGAAGAGCAGAAGGGTGCACCTTCTTCTCTTTGTTTACCGAAGTTGGCATATTTGTTTCAGAGAAAAGAGTTGTTGAGACAAAACACTGCCGAGCGATAATAATCCTTGCTCTGGCTCGTTAGCCGGCTGATAAAATAGCGCTCCTCTTTTAACAGTAGTCCCTGGTCCCAAGAGTATTTTAAAAGATTTTTCTCTTTTCTAGTGACTCAGAGTCATCATTTTGCCACATGATCTTTCTTAAAATGAGTGCTGGTCCTTGTATATGTGTCTGTAAAGAAGAAAAGTGGGATGCATTGACTGTTTGGGGTTTTTTTTCCCTTCCTCATCCTTTGCTAATCTTTCTAGTTTTCTGTTACAGCACTTTGAAACTGCTTCTATTTCAGGGGTAATACAGTTAAATGCAATACGTACAATTACTTCATTTGAAGATCCTCGTTCATGTTCAAGGCTTTATGCCAGATTCTCAGCCTGTGTAAACTGGTGTTACCTCCATGGTTTCCAGTGCAAGTCTGGACCTTATTCAGATGTGCTTTAGTGTCATGGAGCTAAGTGTGGTGTCAGTACTTCAATGGCACAACCTTGCCAAAAAGTAGAGAAGACGTACGATTTGCACTTCTAGTGTGAGGAGGGCTTTGTTTATATGTTTCTGGCCTTTCCCCCTCCCCTTGTTTTGCATCAGTTTTGCAGATACTGTCCTATCGACTGCAGCAGAATCCCTCTTGATTTACTTCAGTGCATGTGGGAGAGGAAACAAACCCTTTTTCTTCAAATATATCCCTCTGCCAGTTATGAAGGTTATAATAACTGTATTTACTATTCTGTAGAATTCATTGGAGGCTATAAAAATTGAAGTAAAGTGTGAATAGCCACCATAATCTGCAGAGAAATGCATATAAAGTCTTTCAGAAAAAGATTTGTATTTTATAAAAGGCCTATCAGATGATATAACAACTTTCAAAAATGACTTTAATGTGTATTTTTTTTCTACTGTACTTACCTGTTTTATAATAATGTTCCACTGTCATATCCATGTCTTTCAGGCACTGATAAATGTCAGTATGGCAAAATGTTTTCATTTTACTTTATTTTCATTTAAAAAGAAAAGTCATCTTTTAGATCCAAGAAGTAATCTAGAAGACATGAACTTAAAGCTCAGTGATCTCAGTGGTGGTAGCGTTCAGTTTATGTCTGTAGACGTTGTCACCACAGGCGGTTTTGGATCTTTTTCTAACATCTCAGAGGGCACGAATATAAAGTATGCACAACAAAACCCCATCCCTGGATATTACTGTCATTAAGTGAGATTTATTTTACCTTGCATCCATTTGTGGAGGGTGTGAGAGAGGTATTACTGGCTGTGGACAACATTTACGTAAAATGTTACAAAACCCAAAGCACTTATAGTGCTAATTTGTAGCATTTCAGAAGTACAGATGATTTACACAACTTGAGGAAAAACTTTAGAAAAAGAGACAGATGGGCATGTATTTTAGAAAAGGAAGTTGTTCACCTTATTCCTATTCTGGTCATGTCAGAAAAGGGCTTGGGAGCAGTTCAGGCTTAACCTTAAGATTATCCTTTAGCTATCACCTGTAAAAGACATCACTTATAAAAGATGTTGCTAACTGTATTTTATAGCATACATGTATTGTGTAGATTTTCCTCGATATGAGATGATTTGAAGTAAAAAAGCCAAATTACTGGAAACATGTTCGTACCAAAGATTTGGTTCTTGTTCTAAAAAAGGATGCAGTGTTTAGTGGCCTCAAAACACAGTCTCTTTATTCCCTAAAACTGTCATCTTCTCTAACTTTTGCCTAGTCTGGGTGGTTATATGTTGCTGGGATGAAGTAGTACAAGGTGAAGAGAGCAACAGTTATTGTATATGACAGTCTATA
Organism: Phaethon aethereus; assembly: GCF_964289735.1. NCBI lineage: Eukaryota > Metazoa > Chordata > Aves > Phaethontiformes > Phaethontidae > Phaethon > Phaethon aethereus. Next base: position 41,352,020 of record NC_138582.1, on the reverse strand, counting down.
AAATACCCTTTCTCTAATGAAAATGCATTAAGTGTATTACCTTCAAGAAGATTTGTTTGTGATTTTCAGCGCTGTTTGTCAGTTGGAGGATTTTGTCATAAAAATGACAATAATATCAGTTTTCAGTTATGTTTTGATCCATGAAAATGTTTATTTCTGACTGACAGCTTTTACGTTTTGCAATAAACACATTTTAATGTTGAATCCAGTAATCTCAAGGACAGTCTGTATTTAGTCTTCTATTGTTTAATGATAGGCTAATTCTGAAACGTGAATTCGTATCGTTATGTGTAATACAGTTTTCTGGAAATAATCACCGAGACAGGGGAAGCTAGATGGCACCAGGTCAGAAGAAACTGTTGGCCGTATGGTTTCCTTGAACCTCTCCAGGTGGATTCTGCTTCTGAAAGCCAAGGGAATTTTGTGTAAGGAGAAGAATATCGTGCTCCCCCCAATGCCCCCCCCCCCATCTTTCACTGTGTTGCTCTTCCTGACTGAAGCATTGTCATATGCCACTTCCAAAGTTGTCAGGCTAAGAACTCAGAAGTGTATGTGTACCTTTTTGTGCATAAATCTGTCATTAAGACTATTGGGAGTTATGTACACATCAGGAAAACATATCATAAGGATATATGAATCCTTTGGATTACAGACACAGTTCTTGCTGGTGTCACTAGAAGCCTCAGACGTTGGCCTTGTCTGCACTCAAAAATTAAAGCAGCCACCAGAGGTGGTACCTGTGCTAGTGTAGCCACAAAATACTGCCACATGAACATGTTTGGAAAATAAAAACAAATTCAAAAAATATTAAATTCTAGAAGGGGTAAATTGACAACGAATTGGAGAGAGGTTTAGCTGTGTGAATCTAATTGATGTTAATATGTGTCGCACAGTGAAAACCTTCATGCTGCTTTGAAGATGTGTTTCTGAGAAACTACCATTGCAGGATAATTTTGTTTCAACAGTCACAGTAAGTGGAAGTTTTTGGTACCTAGGAGTGTGCAGAGATATAAACACAAAGAACTCTAAGTAACAGAGATTGTGAATGAGATTTTCAAAGCGGTGAAGGGAAAATTAATGGAAAGCGGGTGGCGAAGTCCGTTTCATTGCTTTGACAATCTCATTTCATGCGTTTATCCTTGGACTTCCCTGCAGTGCCTTCATTGTATAGGTCTTGACTTAGAAGTGTATGTTTTATCCAGTAAATAGTAAACTGTAAAATAGGCTGTTCCCTATTTTTAACCTGTTACTTTACAAATAATTTGTCCGCAGCCCATACCGGGAAATGATTCCAGTGGAAATGCAGCTTCTGTGTGTTAATGTTTTGACTAGCGATTGTTTGGGGAACGCAGTTGGTCATTTTAACAGACTAATTCCTCTCAGTATTCAGAAGATTTATGTTTGTGGTTGCCATTAACATTAATTATACTGATGTATGTAAATCCTTATGCTTGGAGATGAGACTATATCCATTAGACCGAACAGTAACGTTTCATCATTTGTTACTGTACACAGTGGAATTTAAGCAGTTATGTGGGGAAGTGATGTATGCCATGTATAGATTTTCATCTCATTTTAAAATGCTTTATAAAGCTGGAAACTCTAAATTATGATTTTGGCTCTCTGTGCTTGTATGTTAGAACTGACAGATAACAGTTATTCAGGTAACAGCTCAGGCATTCAAGGGGTTTGATAAATTTGAGAAAGTAAAGTCTTTGAACCGGTAAATTGCTGCATCTTTTTATGTTGGTAAAAGAATCACTGACCCACTGATCTGGAGATGAAGCATCTGTCCACTGATAAAGGAGGAGGAAGTATGAGGGGGTGCCCATTGTGCTAGCAAGGGTGGAGGAGGCTTGGGATTTTAGCCCCAAACAATGCGCTGGTTGCAGGATGTCGCCCTTTCTGTTAAGGCAGCTGACGTGGGAATGGTGTTTTTCTCTGATGACTCAAAAGACATTCTCAAAACGTGTACGCCTTGCTGGTGGCTGTGCCTGAGAGGCTGATACGTGTGTTGTACGGGTGTATAATTTTATTTAACATTAAGGTTGGAAGTAATACGCTGCATCCAGTAGAACTACTTGAGTTAAATCTTTGCAATCCAAAAAATGTATGAGACTATGTAATTTTTAGGATCTTTCTCATCAGGGACAAAAGAGTTACAAATAGCAGCAAGTGTTTTTCACTTTGTGTTTTTGGTTTATTTTACAAAATTGTTGGGAGATACCTCTTAGGAAAACACACATTCCCAGTGCATCAGCACTGTAGTGTTTAACCACGCCATGCACCAGAAATTCATCCTCAGCAGTGAAATCCCCTTCCCCTACATGCACCTTCTAGGTATAAAGTGGATCCTCTAGTTTTGGGGCCAATTTGGTAAGTTGGTAAATAAGTGATAAAATCACAGTTCTTTAATTTTTCAGGTAGAAGTGTTGCATTTTGGCTCTTCTGTGATCTCAAAATTACTTTTCCACATAAATAAATTAATTTAATTGATTAGATGAGCAAGGAGAGAATCAAACCAGTCGCATAGATCATTGGCCCTGATATGGCACAAGAAAAGTGAGTGGAGTTTTCGTACTTCATTTGAATAGGACTGGAATCGATTCACACATTCAGTACAGATACTGTTAAGATGATCTCTTCTTGGATGTACACAGTGAAAAGAGGAAGGGCAGTGGACCCAGGATGCAACAAGGAGGAAATTCTGATTAAATATTAGGGGGGGAAAAACAATTCACAGTCAGAGCAGTCATACATTGGATCATGTTTTCCAGAGAAGTAGTGGAAATTCCATCCTTGAATAAATTCAAAACCCAGATGAACATAGCTCTGAAAAACCTGATCTAACTGAAGTGTATCTTATGTTGAATTTGGCCCTGCTATTAGTAAAGGTTTTACCAGATGACCTCCAGAGATTCCTTTCGACTGAGGTTATGCCATGATTATATGATCTTACCAGAGCATAAGGAATAAGGGCCTTCAATTCTTTATTAGGAGGGTATTTAAAACACACAATAACTTGAGTTATTTGAAGTAATTGGTTTCTTAATTTGTTGTGGGAATAATACTGTAGAAATACACTTGAAATTTTGACACTCCCCCACAACATCTAAATAGGAGAGATATGGATTTGATAGGTAGACTGTTGGGTGGATGAGGAATTGGCTGGATGGTCACATCCAGAGGGTACTAGTCAATGGCTTAATGTCCAGATGGAGATCGGTGATGAGTAGTGTCCCTCAGGAGTCGATACTGGGACCAGTACTGTTTAATGTCTTCATGAATGACAGACAGTGGGATCAAGTGTGCCCTCAGCCAGTTTGCAGATGACACCAAGCTGAGTCGTGCTGTTGACACACCTGATGGATGGGATGCTGTGCAGAGGGATCTGGACAAGCTCAAGGAATGAGCCCCTGTGAACCTCATGAGGTTCAACAAGGCCAAGTGCAGGGTCCTGAACCTCGGTTGGGGCAACCTCCGGTATCAGTACCGGCTGGGGATGAAGGGATTGAGAGCAGCCCTGATGAGAAGGACTTGGGGGTACTGGTGGATGAAAAGCTGGACATGAGCCAGCAATGTGTGCTCACAGCCCAGAAGGCCAACCGTATCCTGGGCTGCATCCAAAGCAACATGGCCAGCAGGTCAAGGGAGGTGATTCTGCCCCTCTACTGCACTCTGGTGAGACCCCACCTGGAGTCCTGTGTCCAGCTCTGGAGCCTTCAGCACAGGAAAGACATGGACCTGTTGGAGTGGGTCCAGAGGAGGGCCACAAAAATGATCAGAGGGATCATGGAACACCTCTCCTCCGAGGACAGGCTGAGAGAGCTGGGGTTGTTCAGCCTGGAGAAGAGAAGGCTCCAGGGAGACCTTACTGCAGCCTTCCAGTACTTCAAGAGGGCCTATAAGAAAGATGGGGACAGACTTTTTAGCAGGGCCTATTGTACTAGGACAAGGGGTAATGGTTTTAAACTAAAAGAGGGCAGATTTAGACTAGATGTAAGGAAAAAATTTTTGACAATGAGGATGGTGAAACACTGGCACAGGTTGCCCAGAGGCGTGGTAGATGCCCCATCCCTGGAAACACTGAAGGTCAGGTTGGACAGGGCTCTGAGCAACCTGATCTAGTTGAAGATGTCCCTGCTGATTGCAGGGGGTTTGGACTAGATGACCTTTAAAGATCCCTTCCAACCCAAACTATTCTATGATTCTATGATAAAAATCTTTGTATTCCCTTGTATCTCTTGGTATCTAACTTCAGTGTTGAACTAAATGAGAAATATATGTGATGGCCATGTTATTTGTTATTTCACAAAGAATAATTCTGTGGTACAGTATAGTATGTCAAATCTTTTGAACTCATTAGAATTGAAGCAAACTATATTTTATTTATTTTGTCCTGTAATTAATTCCTTAAGCAAGACTGCAATAATTTTGGGGCAAAGAGCCTGTTATTTCTATCTGTACGAGGAAATGAACTGCACATTTTTGGGTTTGGATGAGTAATATAAAGGAGCAGTTACTGTGTGGTTCAAGGGGATGGTAATGTAATACAGTTTTTCACCTCTAGGTCACATTTTGAAATTCATTGCAAGTTAGATGAGGGCAAATGTTATTATAGGTTGTATGAAATGTTAGTGGTCTTGATATAGTATCAATATGAAAATATCATCTCCATATTAATCCTAATTTCCACCTTTTATGTACTACTGGGAGGGTCAAGGTTGGTGGCCACTGTATTGTGAAGACCAAAGCAATCTTTTTTGCCCATGTTTTCCAGGTCATCTTTTCAGTGGTGCTAGCAAGGCGGTGTAATGAAGTTTACACTGCCTTTGCTCATACCAGGCATGGTATCTTTGTTAGGGTCATCAGCACAGGAAGGCATTTGTAACACTTTATGAGATACATTAAGTAAAATGAAAAAGATTGTTAATTGCTTTGATTTTGTGTAAATTTCATCTTTTTCATTCGTCAGAAAGAAGAACATTTCTTACTGTTTGTAAGAAATTAAAACTAAACAAAATGTACTTTTTATTTTGCCCTGAAAATAGAATTTGAGAATAGCAAATCGAAAATGTCTCACTTTGAATCTTGAAGCAGCTCAGCTTTATCTAAAATGAAAGAGTTTTCTTCTCATCTATCCAGAGAAGTTAATGCATACCTTCCTAAAGGGTATGCCAGCAGGTTTTGGATCCTACACTGCTACAGTTAGAGAGACCTGCAATTCCTTGACAGCGAAGTGCCAGCAGCACTGTCAAACTGTGACAGGTTTTTGTATGTCATAGGCTTTTCCCCCCCCCCCCTATGTATGACCAGTGAAATCTTTGTAATCTCACTATGGATCTATGCCTTTGGCAGGTCTGTAGAAGACAGTGGTAAGATGGATTTTATCACTGTTCTCGGATCTCAGGAACATACAGAGTTGTTAAGACCCTGGTAATAAAAAGGTAGTGAAAGATTTTATTTTAGTCTTTTTACTTTTTACTATACTTCCTTATCATCTTGTCTTTCTCCAAACACAGCAATACCTTGCATGTAATCTCAGCTCAGATGGATTTTTTTAATGCTGTGGTGATTTGGGACTTGTTCTTACGAGTTGCTGAGTGCCCTCCAGCTCTCATTAAAGTTGCTGAAAGTCATTCTTTTACATATAGGGTCTTTATAATGATAAGTTTGAGCAAAAGCAGCAGTGAACCCCTTCCACCTAATGAATGCCAGCATTATAGTAAAGGGAAAAGAATAAGAAAAGTTTTCTACTTAATACAATAACCAGTTTTTGCCAGATAAATATCCCTTACAAACTTTAACATCACAAAGTAGTACAATTGAAAATTTTATGAAATGCGGAAGGAAGATAATTGTAAAACAATTATTTATGTTGAGAGTGACTCTCTTGAATAATCACCATTGGTTCTTCCACAGATGTCTCCAAAGGGGGTTGAGAGAAAGTTTTTTTTGTTTCATTAGTACAGAATTTTTAGCTGAGAGTAAGTATAAATATATATGAAGAGCATATGTTTGACAATAAGCCAAATGGAACTTCCCTAAACAGGGTTTTGACACACACCAAAGAAGCTACAGATAAAGCAAAGCAAGTGCATGAGCAGAAAAATCCTGAAATGCTTTTATAGTGAGGGAGATTATGTGGGAGCGTGGGATGAAAAGTGTAGAAAGGCACATTTAGGTGAGTGTAAAGAAAGTGGGACATGGAAGCCCTCTTCAGCAATCAGATTAAAGTTGCTCTCTGTGTGGGAGGAATTCCTGTCCACGGTTTCACTGAAAACAATATCTTAAGAAAAAACCTTTTATCTATTTTTTTCTAACATGCCGCTGCTGATAAGCCAGTTTCTCACTATTCTGTTGTAAAGTTACTGTGGTAGTGTCAGACTTCTTGAATAAAAAGAGCCAAGGAAGCAAAACTATATTGTGATGATATTTTCTAGGGAGATTGGAATGAATGGCAGTCTTTCTCATCCAACTTTAGTTTTTGCCTTTGGTTGATCCTTGAATACTCTGCGTCCTCCTGGGAAAGCTGCAGCTTCATTGGCCTGTCGGCAGTTCCCGGAGCCTCATGTGAGCAAAGTGCTTCTGGAGCTTACGAGCGTGCAGCTGAAGCTCGGCACAAGACACAGTCGAAACGAGTAGACATGTAAATCCTTATCAGCCTCGTACATCCCTACAAAAGAAAAACAACAACAACAGTTAAATGCAGATATTTAGGTGGATTGAAAAGAGCTCATAATATGTCTAAAAGCATTTTGGAAATGGGATTCTGTTCAAATGGAGTGCATAAAGAAAAATCCTTTTGGAAATTTAGTCTCTGCAATCAAAGAATAAAAAGCTGAAGAATTCTAAAGCTGGAAACTGTAGTGCATTATAATGCAGGAATAACATCACAGAAATATATAGTTCTACTTCTGCTTGTGAGCTATTTATTTTTTCCTGCTAAAAGCTTGCTGTGTCTTTCTCCTGCAGAGCAAGCGGAGTGTTTCATTTCTCTAATATGTATTTTTTTTCATGAATTAAGTAGACATCATCAAGGTAAGTGTGTTTAGATTTTAACTGGAACAGAAACCTTGCTGCTTCTACGGATTGAATAATTTACATCATGGAAACCTCAAAAGCCTCTCTGCCCTCTAACACAGATAGAGCTACTCAGAAAACTGAAGAGAGGTGGTCTCCTCATGGACATCCCCTGAGCTACTGAAGATTCTTTAATCAGGCTATAGTCAATCAGCTGTACTTTTGTAAGATGCCTGTTTTAGTGTAACCACTAACATGTGCATTTGGGAAGCCTTAAAATGCCCATATGTGGAAGATATTTTTGCCAATTTTGACCATTTCCAGTTAATTCTTATGTTGATGAAAGTTGCAGGTTGGCGCTCTGCCTCATCCTTCTTCTGATATACTGTTTGTTTTCAACAACTGGAAACTCTTGTCTCCAATGCCTAGCTGTGAAATGATACACAATTTCCATTCTCCCCTTCCTCTTTTTTCTTGAGCCAGATGATTTGTTCCCAACTTTCCTCCCAACTATTTCAGAACAAGTTCCAAGTTCTGATCCTCATCTGTTTTATCAAAGCAGGATTCATACCCTGTTCCCCTCAACCCCAAACCAGTCAAGACTGTTAAAATTTACTTGTGGCTGCAAATGGGTTCAGTGAACATTTGGTTTAAGATTCTCCCCATCCTGAAAATATCCTTCACTTCTGTGGTTGAGTTCTCCCATAGCCCGTGGCTAAAAATACTACATCATTCTAGAGAACTGGAAGGACTGGCAAATGTGTTTGCAGTTACACATGACAGATAGAATTCCTCTGTTAAAACAGAGTAATTAATGCTGTTCAGCAGAGCACTTTCAAAAACAAGGATGAATCTTCAGTCTTAAGGATCTACATGTGTTTTTCTCTAACTTATCTTCCAGCATTATTAAGAGAAAGCAAAGTCATGCAGAAATGCATTTATGGTACTGTGGTCCATTTCACTTGTAGGAAAATCAAGTACGTGGTTGTTATCTGATTGATTTACATCTATACAACGTGAGTAGGATTTCTTTCAGTCTAAGCCACAGTTACTTGTGGTTCTTCACATCATGTTTGTTGCACAGCATTATAAAAATGTCTGGTTAGTTCAGAAAAGAAGGCAATATGGACGAGTGATGCCTGATAAATGAACTAGTAATGTGATTTACTGTAATGCTGTTTGTCAGGGGACTTGCAAGAAGAGTGTTAAAATGGAATGGAAAAGGTGCTTCCAAGACTGAATTTACAATGACAAATTAGACATATGAATGACAGTAGCCTAAATCCAAACTTCATTCAAATGTCACAAATGAGTTGAAGTATATTGAGGTATATTAGATACCGTGAATGGCTTTAAGTTTTATTACTAATGTATAATTTAATTGTAATGGCTTGATGAAAGCCAAAGCTGCCTGAGTTGTGCCAGAAGTAACCACAAAATGCTAAAGTTTATTTAAATTGCATTAAGAGATGAAGCCCTTCATTTCTCTAATGTCTATGTTTTTCATGAGTTAAGTAGACATCATGAAGATACATGGGTTTAGATTTTAATTGTAACCAGTTACGTCTGTTAATCTCTACAACTGTAATCAGTTGAATGTACCGAGGACTCAAAATGTAGCCTGTGCAGCTGAAATGCGGTGTGCCGCCTTGGCACAGCAGTAATGTGGGGTGCCTGAAGCCTTGACCTTAACTGCAATGTGGAGCAGCCACACCAGGATGTTACTGAGTCCCATCACACAGGTACATGCACCTTGTTGCTTGTTCTCTTGTGGGACAGGTTCTAAAACTGTATCCCCCCTGATCTCCTGAAATTTGCTACACACCCTGCGTTTTAAAAAGTGTATTGCGTAATGGCTGGAGGGTAATACTACCTGTAACCTCCTTTGGTCACAAGCCTCCTTTGTTAACAAGCCTGGATCATCTAGAAAGCAGTAGCACATCTGTTTTATGAAGGTTGCACCCCTGTGCTGAGCTGTGTTCTAAACCCACCAGCTGCGTGGTCACAGAGACCACAGAATCACAGAATCACTAAGGTTGGAAAGGACCTTCAAGATCATCAAGTCCAACCATTAATCCAGTGCCACCATGTCCCCTAAACCATGTCCTGAAGTGCCACATCCACACGTTTTTTGAACACTTCCAGGGATGGCGACTCCACCACCTCCCTGGGCAGCCTGTTCCAATGCCTGACCACCCTCTCAGTGAAGAAATTTTTCCTAATAGCCAATCTAAACCTCTCCTGGTGCAACTTGAGGCGTGTGGGAGAAACTGATGTCAAATAGTTTCATTGAGTTTTTGTACCTGTGAAAGATTCCAGGTTTCAGCATTCAGCCAGTGCGTGGTAACTTATTTGCACTGAAAGCTGAAGAACTGTTTCTGCAGAGCCTTTTGTGGCCAAAAGAGTGTCAAGGTTAATAGGAGATTTCACTGGGCAACAGAGATTCTGGCCTTTTCCTTGTACAGGTAATAATTTAATTATTTGTTCTTTAGCTTTCTTACGTATTTGGTTCCCTTGGCCTATCTGTGAAATTCTTGGCCATGTGAACCTGAATCTCTTAGTTTTCGGTGAGATTTCTAGGCTGTAGTTAGATTTCTAGGCTGAACTGTAGTGGATGCACATGCCAGACATGCTGGAGTGCTCCAATACTGCTGGGGTTTCACTCTGCTTATTTATCTGTTGAGAAGCCGAAGTAATTAATGCCCCAAATCTGGTGCTGGGTTTGCACTTTTAAAGATAATGTGAAGCTGAGGTTGCAGCTGAGGTTGGCTCTGGACTGGGATGTGTATCTGAGATACACCTTGCCTTAGGTACTTAAAAACAAAACAGGTAAAGTAGTCAGAAAAGGAAACATGCAGATATTTTGCTTTGGGCCTTACAGAAAGTCTCTGGAGTCCTCGTTTAGGCTGTTTTTCTACCTGGTGTTTCTTCATGTTTCTGCACACAGTTACCATAATTCCTTTTTTATATTGACCGCAAGTGACTATGAGCATATTAACATTTTGATAGGCAAATTCTCTGTATTTTGGTGGGCTCATAATTTGGAGAACACATTTCTTTTTAATAGTGTACTGTTTGCAAATGGTTTAGAGGTGCTAAAATTCATTGCAAAGGCAAAAAATCTCCCTCTGTTTGAGGAGGAATGTAGTAACTATGGATTCTCTTTTGGAAAGATTATTTTAAGGTGTTGACAGATTTGAGTTGATCCTGACACGATTAGCTTTCCAGCAGAATGAGACTTGCAAATATCTACACCTGCACTGACTGCATGCTTGGTTGGGAATTCCCCCTTGCATTGTCACGTCTGGACACAGACTCTTGGAGAAGACAGGAGTCAGTCTCTTAAGGGTGTTCTGGACAATGGGAAAATAAACAAGTGTCCCCAAAATGCTGGAACTGACCATCTGCATACAGGGAAAGGATAATTTTGAGTCAGGGAAGAGTTTTGTTTTCTTTCTGCTGATAGATAGAAGTACTGTTTAATTTGCACTAAAAGAACTGTGAGTTCATAGTTTTCTTGGTATGTTACCTTTGTCAACCAATTTGTTCAATTTTTGGTAACTGGAATAAGCTAAGAAATTACAGCATATTCACTGCAATAGGAAGAAAAAATCCTAACCTCTTGGGAGGCAAACCTTCATTTTTGTATGTGTCTTTTTCTCTGAATGACAAAAGCACATCTGACAGTGAATCCCAACTATCTAGACGGAAAAGTAATTTCCAGGGCAGCCCATTCACATTCAATTCTTTTCCTCTAAAAACAAAGCAATAAATTATGCTTATGTGTTTAAGGGGTATTCTCTGTGGCTTTGAAGAACATAAACTATCAGAGGCATACCAGTCTGACTAAGTGTTGAGCACCTCCTCTACAGGAGTGAGTAACCTCATCTCCAACCAAGAACACCAGGAGTTACGGATATTCGTGTCCTTCCACTCAGGCAGAGTTCAAGCTGTAACCGAGGCAGCTGTGCCACTGGCTGGGCTCGGTAAGTGCAGGCACTATTAGAGAGGGTGCCATTAGATGAAGTCATTGAACCATTAGGAAGCCTGCAAAAATGAGTACCCTCCTCTAAATCTGAAAAGTGTTGTGGTTGAGCGTATACTCATCGGACATCCTCAAGGGAAGACTTCTTTCACACATACTGACTCTGTCAGTGTTACCAGCCAGCATTTCACTAGCACGAGACTTAGCTTTGTAACATTTCATGGATCCCTACCTCATGCTGAGTAGTGCTGGTCATCTATTATTAATATGCTCACATTTTTTGCTAGACTGAAAGTATCTTATTATCCATTTGCTTATTAAATCTTCCATTACTTTAAGATACTTTCAAGGTCTGTTCTACTCTCATTTTATTACTTGGGAACAAAGGCTTTTCAAATGTCAGAAGTTAATACATGCTGATTTCTGGATAAGCAAGAAAACACCTCAGAGTTTGAGGCCATTTTATTACATAATGATGTCTTTAAGCCTCATATACAGTTTTTATAAAATACTTCCTTTGTGCTCTTTGGGTGCATATCTGTATACAATTACAGTTTTGCATTAGAAATACTGGCCGTTTGGCAAGGTGAGGCTTTCTCCTGTTATCATAACCATGCTTTGGCACGTATACAGAATTCAAAGAACTCTTAAGTTAGAGAAGTAATGTGTTTTCTTACACAAGTTGGTGGAGACAGTCTCATGTTCATTCTGCTTTGAGATGGCCAGAGGCAAGCCAGTTTGCATCTGGGAACCGTGGAGTTAGCATGATGTGGTGCTGTGGTTAATGAGCCTGTGGAGGATATTGTAGCTCAGGCAGTACGGCGCTCATGCATCCAGAAGACTTCTCGACAGAAGCTGGCCTGTGTCTGGACAGGCTGGAGTATAGGCAAAGCAGTCAGAAAAGATACACACCTCAGTAAGATTATCGCTGTTAGATAGATGCTTGTTCTCTAAAGAGTTGTTATTATCTGAGTTTCTCAGCTACTGACGTTGAGGTACCATGTTAATTCTGATAGAGGAATCGCTACCAGAGTGCCAAAGATCTTGAAATGATGTTGTCACTGAGCAACCTTAAACAAAGTTTGGACTCCAGTGATTTCCATCTGCTAGATTACCTATCAAGATGATTAAACTAACCAAATCAGAGACTGGAAAGTTACTGATTAGCATACAGAGAGGGATGGGGAAAAAAAGAAAAGCAAGAATGGAATTCTGAGTATATTGAAACGGAATGGTTACACCAGATATATCTCTTTGAACCTGTTGTAAACTTCCTGTGAGCAAAGAAACCTGACTGAGTTTTCTCAAACTAAGTCAAAACTAAGGTCAGATTCTGTAGTGTAGACTGGGGTCATGGCCACCCATTGACCAGCTCAGAGATGTAACTGGTGTTTGTGCACCCTAGGTTCCTTTCTGGACTGCATGTTTCATTCCTTTCTCATGAGAGAAGGTAACAGGCCTTTTGTGTGTGGGTCTGAGGTAAAATCAGGATATTCACCTGAATATGGAAGCTGAGTCAGTGACCTGTCAATCAGCCTCATTAGATTTTTGCGTTGATCAAAGTAATAGCGATAATAGTTACTTACCCTGTTTGAGGCCAACTGGCATAAAAAGAGGAGACTGAGCAAAACGTGAAGACATACATTCTTTGACATGCTCCGGGTGTGAAGCAGCTATTGCAAAGAGATACACTGGGACACCAGACTGGGTCTACCCAGTACTGCTTTGTTGGATTCCAGTTTATTGCTTTGAGAACCTGATTTGTTCATCCCAGTCAGGTTTCTCTCTTGTGGGCAGAAGAATGGAATGGGCCGTCATAATCCATAATGCTGTTGTAATGTGGTTTTAGGATTAGGTGAAAGGTAAGAATTAAGAGGAGTATCATGACAGAGGAGAAGTACGCTGGCACAATCTCAGAAGTGCTGCATTAATATCCTGCTGCTGATGGCCAGGTTTATTTGAAGTGGTTTTGCCTTTGTCCCCCTGTGGCTGAAGCTCAGCAGAGAAGGGCATATTCTCAGAACTGGGTCGGAAATTGCATCAAGCTTCCCAGAGTTCCCCAGCAAATCCCTTGCCACTTTGATTTCTGGAGTTCTGTTTTCTAAAACTCTACACAGGAGCTGTTGGTGGAATAAACCTTCCCCTTATTATTTAGCTGATGTGGGCCTAATTTTAAGTGCACCACTCTATTAATTTCTAGTTTCATTCTTAGCTTACCAGTCACAAGCCTGACACAGACATTGAATTTTACCGATAACCCGTCCTGCTTAGTTGATCTATTTTTTCTGTCCTCTTTGCAGGTTATTTTTAATCTTTTTGTGAACTTTGAACTTTCCCACAACTATGCTCAAAAGTGGACTTGTAGCCTTTTACTGCCGTGGCTGCTAGTAGACCTTGCTTGAGGCCATGGGGAAGTTGGGACAAAGCCAGAGGAAAAAACTCAGCCTCATGACTCCCAGCCTCAGGTCCTAAGCACAAGATCACCATTCGTCTTTTATAAGATTTTCTTGTCTAGTGCTTTTAAATTCTCAGAAAAGTTGACCTTCAGATTGGAGCATTCATGCTCTTTCATAGTACAAAGACAGATTTTTCCTTGGGGAAGTTTGGTCACGTCATGCTTGTCTGTTTATGAGCAACAAGGTGTGTGGTGATGATACAACTGAGATCATTATCACTTGCTTTTTCTATTATTAGATCATTCAAAACTCACTTTCTCTGGCTTTCTAGCCTCTGTAAATCCATTAACAGCAATGGAGTTATGGTCATTTATAGTTGCTGAGTATCAGTTTTAAGAGATGATAGCTGAATACTTGATGGTAAGTGTCCTTCACATATTTGAAAAAATTGCTTTGACAATGTGTATTTTGAAACATTTCTTGCCTCCAGGTTTTAATGAAATGCTTAATAGGGTTTGAAATATGTGTATTTTAGTAGTTTCTCATACCACTATTTTCATGAGGGGTTTGTTCCTCTACCCATTCTGCCTCCTTCATCCTTGTCCTATTTTGGAAAGTGTAAAGATCCTAAATGTAGCAGGACCCTCACAGTTTTTAGCAGAAGGCTGTTGTCACAGGGAGGAGTCAGAACAGTTCTGTAACTTCTGACCTTTGGAGAACATGTTTTTATGTCTCCTTGGAAGGAGCATGAGGGATGATGGTAGGGGAGTTGAAGATGTGGCCAGTTATGTTCACCATCACTTCCCTTTGTGTGCGTGTGTGAGAAGCAGCTGTGGTTAATGATTCTGCTTGTGGATGGCTGCATCTGTTGTTGTTCACTGATGACTATTGCACCCCTTTTGAGGCAAGACATATTTATGGTGCTTGGCTATTACATAGGATGAAGAGGCATGGGATGGACTTGAGAGCAGAGTAACTCAGTTACCTAGTATTTTTTAATAGATTTGTCTTTATATACCATTAAGGATTTATGTACCATTGAGAGTGAGCTGTGTTTGAATATGATTAGCTGAGATTGGGCTCAAGCTGCAACACTGATTTTGTCAAGGGTACAAGTCTGCAATTACGGATGCCCCCACTTTGGCCTTTCTGTTGTAATTTTTGTCTTTATTACACGTTTTTTATTATGGGAGAAAATAAGAAACTATCCAGGATGTGACAGTTACAACTTTATAAACATCTAACCTATAGCTGGCATCCACAGAGATGTGATTTAGCTGTTTATCAGTTCTTTCTGTCATTTCTGCCTATTCTGTCTGCACCCTGCAATCCCTCCAGGATATGTCAAAGAGGTCTCAGAGGTGTCAGAGTTTGTAACAGTCCCCTTTGATTAATTTCCAGAATTTGCACTCTGTGAGTCAAGATTCTGTAGCAAACCCATGGATTCGTAATGGGAACCTATGGTGGGGTGGGAGGAATAAACTGCCGTTTTCTCATAGTTCAATGTTTTACTTTGAATATTACTATTGAAGAAAAAAAAAAAAAGAAGGATGTGACCTAAAACCTATTGGAAATCAGTGGAACAGATCTCACTGATTTCAGGTTTTGGAGTCAACCCTGCACATAGTTTTCTGTAATGCTTTTTGTGTTTTCCTTTTGTGTGTCCTTTTTTTCCCGACATTTAAATGCACTTTATTAGAAATGCCACAAGAGGCAAAATTTAGGCTGACTGTGGCTTGTTGAAAATCTCAACCATAACATTGCATGTTGCAAATGAGTGGTTTAGGCTGCCTAAAGAATCACCACCAAAGATATTAGAAAGCAAATGATTTTAATATAAATTTATAAAAAGCATGACTTAATAGAATTCGATGGCAAGGTCCACTCTATTATGAGAATTCTTTTAATTTAATGCACTTACTTGACAGGATAGAAACTTACTTGTGTCTGGAATTGTTCTCTAAAGACCTTTCCAGAGGTGTAAGGAGAGGCACATTATTTATGTGTTCTCCAACTTTCAGGAGAAGGGAAGAGCTGTGAGCCAAGCCTGCAGCTCGAGGCTGGAACCAATGCATTCCACAGCATCATGCTAAAATCTTGGTAGAAAGTGAGAAACCATAATAAATGGGCACTTTTCTAAAAATATAAGACAAGGTATATGAAATACACGTAATTTTAGTTCTTATCTCAAGGGGTGGTAAGAATGGGGCAATGGGAATATCAAGAAGAAAGGCAAAACCTGAACAGCTTTAATGGTGTTTTCAGATACAGGTACACACAAGTGGAAAACCACTTAAGCAGGTAAAGAAAGCTTTGGCTTGGTTGTCATTCTTTTTAAAAATAAGAGAATATTCTCACTGAATTTCCTGGAAAAAGGGTTGTGATTCTGGTTTGGATGCTGCATATTTTCTCCTATCCTGCTTTGTTCAGGAACTGTTTTTGCTTGCAAAGGATATATAGTATATGGATTAAACACTGCTACATCTTTACTTTTTCACTCAAGGATTAGGGGTTTTGTTACAAGGATGTTTGATCAAGAACATAGCATTTGTACAGTTGATTAGGTCTTGAGGCAGATGATCTCTCGTGGCTGCTTCTCACCAGAAATGGCCAAAAGGAAATGGGCACAAGCTGAAGAAAAACTCATAAGGACTTGCAACATTATATTGGATATAAAGATCATATATTAAAGACCCTGGAACATGCAGATATTGTAGTGATATGTATTGCTTAGATTTTGCCAAAATTGCAGGCTGCAGTCTTAGCCGTACTGGCATAGCTTCATTACAAGAGCCTTTTGGTGTAGATGTGACATATGCCAACAGGATTTTCTTTTTTTCTGCAGGCTGTTATACCACCTCTGTACATGTACAAGCTTAGCTAAGACAGCTCTTACCTACTGATGCAACAGTGTCTGTATCAAGGGCAGCTAGCTGTGGTCTCTGAATGTGAGCTAACAGAAGTACAAGGCAGTTATGGCACAACTTTGTGATGTAAACTGGATAGCACCTGCCTATGCAAAAGTGAGCAACATATTCAGCTACTATCAGCTATATGAATGTGAAAGCTGTGTGTGCTACTCCTATTCCATGCAAAGCTATGAAGCAACCTTTTTTCCTTTTAAAATAGTGAATTAAATGGTCATTTTTGAGAAGTGAGAATCTCATCAATGGCAAGCAGAAAATTATGCACACCGTTTGAACACTGATAATCAGAAACATCTTTTGTTAATTATGAATTAGACCAAATATGTTGCTTTAAAAAGTGATTATCAATAAAGGCAGAAATTAAACACCCAAATGGATGGGAGGCAGGGCAATAGGAGGAGAAGAGAATACGGATCTTTTTTTGTGTGTGAGGGTCTTATTTCTGTTGCTGTATCATTCCTGCCTTACTCTTCTGAAGTATCACCTGACCTCTGATACACATACTGATTCCAGGGGCACTCCTTGTTCCTCAGACTCTAAAGAAAACAAGTAAGTCTGCTGGGGTCAGCTTCTCTGCTTCTATGTCTTCAGTCTGGAGAGCTCTCAGTTTCTCACAAACTTGATAAAAGGCCCATTTCTGCCTAATGTCTGGTGGTGACTTGGAAACTTATTTTGGATTTTTATGGTCGTTTTCTTCCACATACATGTTGTCTATTGCTATTTACGGAACGTACAAGGATGACCATGCATTAGACTACCCAAAGCCATTTACTGAGTGGATTTTTTTCATATTGAACCATTCCAGTCAGCATGGGTTTATGAAAGGCAGGTCCTCCTTGACTAACCTGATCTATGACAACATGACCCTCTTAGTGGATGAGGGAGATACTGTGGATGTTATTTACCTGGATATTAGTAAAGCCTTTGACAGTGTCTCCCACAGCATTCTGCTGGAGAAACTGGCTGCTCATGGCTTGGACGATGGTACTCTTCACTGAATAAAAGCTGGCTGGATGGCCGGGCCCAGAGAGTGGTGATGGATGGAGTTAAATCTAGTTGGCAGCTGGTCACAAGTGGTGTTCCCCACAGCTGAGGATTAGGGCGAGTTCTGTTTAATAACTTTGTCAGTGATCTGGATGAGGGGATTGAGTGCTCCCTCAGTAAGTTTGCAGATGACACCAAGTTGGGTGGGAGTGTTGATCTGCTGGAGGGTAGGAGGGCCCTACAGGGGCATTTGGACAGGCTGGATCGATGGTCCGAGGCCAACTGTATGAGGTTCAACACAGTCAAGTGCTGGGTCCTGCACCTCGGTCACAACATCCCCATGCAACGCTAAAGGCTTGAGGAAGAGCTGGACAGACCCTTCTCTTAGGGAAGTCCGCTGCCTCCCTGGGGCCTGTGTTAAGAACGTCATTAGGATACTTCCTAGCTTGGTACAGCCCTTGGACTATTATCCACTACTGCTTTTCCATGTAGGTGGTGATGAAGCTACAACACATAGTCCAAGGGAGATCAAGACTTCAGTGCCTTGAGATGGTTGATAAGGGAATCTGGTGCACAGGTTATTTTTTCCTCTCTCACTCCAGTTGTGGGCAATGACATAGGAAGAAACAGTCGGGCCCAGTCTATTAAAATATGACTCTGTGACTGGTGCCACCGCCACAATTTCAGTTTTTTTGATAATAGGATGGCCTACACAGCACCTGGCTTGCTGGCATCAGATGGGATTAACCTTTCTCAAAGGGGGAAGAGGGTCTTTGATCACAAGCTAGCAAGGCTTATTGACAGGGCTTTAAACTAGACTCGAAGGGGGGGGGATAATATCAGGTTTACCCATGGCAAGCTGTGGATTGACACCCCAAAGTTAGAGGACTAGGGTGCTAGTGAGGCCTTTCAGCCTGTTGCACCAGTGAAAGACATCAAAGGAACTAAGGAGTGTTCCTGTAAGAGGGTGACATGGCCAACAGCCCAGCTGAAGTGCACCACCAATGCATGCAGCATGGGCAACAAACAGGAGGAGTTAGAAGCCACCGTGCTGCTAGAATGTTACAACTTGGTTGCCATTACTGAAACTTGGTGGGATGAATCCCACAATTGGAGTGTGGCTATTGATGGCTAAAGGCTGTTCAAAAGGGACAGGGGAGGAAAGCAGGGCAGAGGCATTACCCTCTACATCAAGAAATGTATAGAGTGTGAAGAGCTGTCTCTGAAGAACAGCCACAGACAGGTCAAAAGTTATGGGTAAGAATTGTGGACTGAGGCAACAAAGGGAACCTTGTGGTTTGTGTCTACTACAGGGTGCCTGATCAAGGGGAGTCTATTGAAGAAGCCTTCTTACTCCAGCTACAGGAGGCATTGTGCTCACAGGCTCTTGTTCTGCTGGGAGACTTCAACCACCCCAACATATGCTGGAAAAGTAGCACGGTGAGCTGTAGGCAATCCAGGAGACTCCTGGAATGCATTGGAGGTAACTTCTTAAGCCAGGTAACAGACAGCCCTACCTGAGGGGATGCCATACTGGACCTGTTGCTCACCAACGCAAGTGAGCTAACTGGTGACATCAAGATTGGAGGCAGCCTGGGATGCAGTGATCATGCACTGGTGGAATTGGCAGTCCTGACGGATATGAGGCAGGCAAAGAGTAAAGTGAATTTCCCCGAATTTTAGGAAAGCAAGCTTCCAGCTCTTCAGAGAGTCAGCCAATAGGACCCCCTGGGAAACTGCCCTCAGGGACAAATGAGCAGAACAGAGCTGGCAGATCTTCAAGGATGCTTTCCATAGAGCACAATAGCTCCGGTCCCCAGGTGTAAAAAATCAGGAAAGGAAGGCAAAAGGCCAGCATGGCTGAGTCGAGACCTGCTGGTCAAACTAAAGGGCAAGAAGGAAATGCACAGGCAGTGGAAGCAGGGACAGGTATCCTGGGAATAGTACAGGGATTTTGCCTGGTTGTATAGGGATGGGGTCAGGAAGGCCAAGGCATGACTGGAGCTGAACTTGGCAAGGGATGCAAAGAATAATAAGAAGAGCTTCTACAGGTAAGTCAGCCAGAAAAGGAAGGACAAAGAAAGCGTACCCCTCTTGATGAGCAAGACTGGTAACAACGGCTGAGGAGAAGGCTGAGGTACTCAACAACTTCTTTGCCTCAGTCTTCACTGGCAATCTCTCTTCCCACACCTCTTGAGTAGATGGACTGCAGGACGGGGACTAGAGGAACAAAGTCCCTCCCACTGTCAGAGAAGATCAGGTTTGAGTCCACGTGAGGAACCTGAACATATACAAGTCTGTGGGACCTGACAAGATGCATCCCTGAGTCCTTGGGGAATTGGGTGATGCAGTTGCCAAGCCACTCTCCATGATATCTGAAAAGACATGGCAGTCAGGGGAAGTCCCTGGTGACTGGAAGAAGGGAAACATTGTACCCATTTTTCAAAAGGGTAGCAAGGAGGACCCTGGGAACAACCAACCTGTCAGCCTCACCTCTGTGCCTGGGAAGATCATGGAACAGATCCTCCTAGAAGCTATGCTAAGGCACATGGAAGACAGGAAGGTGATTTGAGACAGCCAGCACGGCTTCACCATGGGCAAGTCCTGCCTGACCAACTTAGTGGAGTGACTGCATCAGTGGACAAGGAAAGAGCTACTGATGTCGTTTGTCTGGACTTCTGTAAGGCCTTTGACACTGTCCCCCACAACATCCTTCTCTCTAAATTGGAGAGATATGGACTTGATGGGTGGACTTTTGAGTGGATGTGGAATTGGTTGGATGGTCACATCAGAGGGTAGTGGTCAATGGCTCAATGTCCACATGGAGATCGGTGATGAGTGGTGTCTCTCAGGGGTCCGTATTGGGACCAGTACTGTTTAATATCTTCATCAAAGACCTAGACAGTGGGATCAAGTGTACCCTCAGCCAGTTTGCAGATGACACCAAGCTGAGTGGTGTGATAGACGTGCCTGAGGGATGGGATGCCATCCAGAGGGACCTGGACAAGCTCAAGGAATGGGCCTGTGTGAACCTCATGAGGTTCAACAAGGCCAAGTGCAGGGTCCTACACCTGGGTCGGGGCAACCCACGGTATCAGTACAGGCTGGGGATGAGGGGATTGAGAGCAGCCCTGCCAAGAAGAACTTGGGGGTATTGGTGGATGAAAAGCTGGACATGAGCCAGCAATGTGTGCTCACAGCCCAGAAGGCCAACCGTATCCTGGGCTGCTTCCAAAGCAACATGGCCAGCAGGTCAAGGGAGGTGATTCTGCCCCTCTACTCCACTCTGGTGAGACCTAACCTGGAGTCCTGCATCCAACTCTGGAGCCCTCAGCACAGGAAAGACATGGACTTGTTGGAGCAGGTCCAGAGGAGGGCCACCAAAGTGATCAGAAGGATCATAGAACACCTGTCCTCTGAGGACAGGCTGAGAGAGTTGGGTTTGTTCAGCCTGGAGAAGAGAAGGCTCCAGGGAGACCTTACTGCAGCCTTCCAGTACTTCAAGAGGGCCTATAAGAAAGATGGGGACAGACTTTTTAGCAGGGCCTGTTGTACTAGGACAAGGGGTGATGGTTTTAAACCAAAAGAGGGTAGACTTTGACTATATATTAGGAAGACATTTTTGTCAATGAGGATGGTGAAACAGTGGCAGAGATTGCCCAGAGACGTGGTAGATGCCCCATCCCTGGAAACACTGAAGGTCAGGTTGGACAGGGCTCTGAGCAACATGATCTAGTTGAAGATGTCCCTGCTGATTGCAATGGGGGTTGGACTAGATGACCTTTAAAGGTCCCTTCCAACCCAAACTGTTCTATGAGTCTATCATTCTCTGTTCTCTTGCGGCTTGTGATGAAAGTCTGGATGAAAGTTTAGATGTGGGGGGTAGTAAGGAGGTGCCTGGTGGACAGCAACACTTCTCTTGTGAAAGCAGCAGGACTGGGGTCCCATTTCATGTGCCAATACATGATGGCAGCCTTTGCACCAGTGACTATGAGACTGTAGAGTTTAAAATCCTGAGAGAAGTGAACAAGACTTGCAGAATTACAGTCCTAGCCTTCAATAAACAAGTTTTGACTTGCTCACGGATCTGCTTGGGATGATGCATGGAGATGCGATGAACACCAAATGGGGGCCAGGAGAGCTGATTTATCTTCAAGCACAATGAGAGGGGGGGAACAGGCTGTTCAGAGGGGCAGTGGTATCTCCCTCCCTGCAGATATTCCGATGTGGATATTACAAATAGGTTTTACAGGAAAGAAGTTGTTTCACAGCTCTGCCTCAGCAGTCCACCAGTAATTTGTTATATAAGGAAGCTGGAAGAGGTTTTAGAAGAACGATGAAGTGGTTAATGTGGATATTGCTAGTGGAAAAGCTCACATATTTAGAGAAAAAAAATTATTTGAGTGGCAATTTAGACTTTAATTAATCTTCAATGTCATGCATTTATTTTTTTTGTCCTCACCTTAGGCTTCTAAATAAATATTTTTGAAACCTCACAATTAATAATTAATGTCTTATCCTGATGGCTTTGCAAATATCTGCTAAGTAAATCTTCACAGAGGTATGTTCTAAAAGAGTTTTCAGGACAGGTCTTCCCCCCCTGGTTGGAGTTTAGCCAGGAACATCGCTGATAAGATAGCATTGTAATATGGGGGGCAAACATGATTAGACTTACAGATCTGCTGTGAGTTCCTAGGGGAGAATGTTGGCACTACTCGACTTAACATTTTCATAGAATTTTTTTTTTTTTTGCTAACTCCTCATCCTAATTTTTGAGTCACACAGTTTATTCAGTTTGAAAACCGTATTGTACCTGCAGCATGGCTATCTTCAGGGGGCTCTAGGATTTTTTTTCTGCATATCAAGCATAGCGTTTTGATATTGCCTCCTACTGGTTGGGGTTCTTTGAAGGCTCAAAGCTCACTGGAGTTTCAAAATAGGTTTCTAGTAAGGGCTTATTTTTAATTATCATAATTATTTCTGTATTTTCAGGATGTGCTCTGTTCTTTACAAACAAATAAAAAAGACCAGCATTTTGTTAATGACTTGGAAGGTCAGGATGTCACCCAGTATCCACTCCCTGTGGACCTACAAAACAAACAGTGATGCTGTTTCAAGGACCGTCACAAGCACCAATGTTAAATACACTTGGAACTATGTTTTTTTGAGGATCAAAGGTTCATACATGATCCTGTTGCTTTCCTGGCTGGTGAAAAAACAACCATAAAGAGAAGTCGTCAAAGGAATAAATGAGTACATGTACTCTTTTTTATTATCCCAGTAATTTAGATCATTCTGTTCAGTCAATGGAGTTCAAAGAGCCCAGTTTTAGATAACTGACAATTTACTACTTAAATCTTAATTTCTTAGCTTGTACAGCATCTGGCACCATGGGGCTGGAACACTGAGGCACATCCATAAAAATTCATAATATTTTCTACCTTGCGTAGATTAGAGTCTATGAACTATATAAACGTACAAGGTATGCAATATAGTGGTATGTTCTGTATCAGTAAAGGTAAGGTGTAAAGATGAAACTTCATACATTAACTTGTGGAGTGTCTCCATTAATACATTGGTTTAAGAAGAAACTACACTAGTGGTCACCTATTTCTAGCAATCAATAAGATGTAATCCCTGTGGGAGAGCTTCCATATTAATGATAGCTCATTGTTCAGTCAGATGTTTTAACAGCTAGAAAAGCAGCAGGATTTTTGTAACTACTAGTAACAGATCTGTCAATATTTTTCTTTTTCATCTTCTTTTTAATGCAAACTATAAAAGTCTTGATGCTGTTGTCATACAAAGTGAAATATTAAATAATCCTCGATATGATGGTATTGTTTTACTTGAAAAAATTAGAGCTAGAAAAGAAACTAAAGAAAAGAAAACTTCTTTTTTAATAGGCAAAAATACTTTCAGTAAGAAATTTTTGTCAGAGAACATTACTTTTATTCAGAAATTCTGTTGTGGTGCCTCTAAGAGTTGACACCTGTTGATGTACTCTCATTCAACTCTCTGGATGTCTAGATGACTTCTGCTTTGTGTAAAGTGACATACTTTCCTCAACCGTCATATGATATGAATCTCTAGTCTTAATGCGTCATGACAGATACAGTACAGGTGAAGAGCACCTAGAAGAAAAAAGACAAAGCTGCACAAAAATTGTTAAAAGCATTAAAAAGCACTGCCAAATTCAGTTTGTTTGAATTTTATGCAGAATATTTTAAACTGAAAAGTCAAATTTTCATCTAATGTGAAAATTGTAATTTATTAAAAAATACGTCTGTGGTCTAACAGTTATTACAGAGAAACTTCAGCCATGTCTGTAAAAAATATGAGCACATACATACGTGAAACAGGAAAATAGAGGTATTTTAGAAGAATGCCAATAAAGCTAAATAAGTAACTGTGTATGTGTATGTGTCTGTGTGTGTAAATACAGTTTTTGGTTGCTTTCTGCTGCCTACCTCCCTAGGTAGTTGACTCTTGGGAAGGAATTGGTCCTTGAGGAATTGTTCGGTCAATCTGGAAAAGCAATAGCATGAGGAATTGGGGGATCTGGGTTTATAGAAAGCTCACCTGTTTTGTTTCTGATAGGATTTGAATAGTTAATGGATTTTTGTGGAATAGTTCTGTTACTGTTGAATCAATGTTTTTGGATAAAATGTCTTCAACTGTAAGATTTTTTTGATCTGCAACATTTTGACCCCATTACTGCAACTCTTCCCAATAATTCCTTGACAATCAGCATATACTTAAGCACAAGCCTGTGAGCAGCATCTTTGATAATAATGAATGCAAAGTTCAAATGTGAGTTTCCGCTCTCACTGGATAGGCTGCTATTAATTCTGGGTAGATTCAGCACTTGAAGTAATTGTATAAGAAAAAGATTCCCATACCAAGAAACAAACTGGTATTTGTTATTTTGTGTAGCTTGACAGGCACAAAATTCAATAGATTTATGTAGCTGAAGTTAAATGGATGCATGAAAGTATCTAAGACTGGGCTTTAAGCTATGAATAATTGTGCCTTACCAATTTTATCAGGGCTTTTTTTTTTAGTGTAAAGCTGTGTTTTCCCTGAAAGGGTGTGATAAGCAAATTGTGGATGTGACATAAGGGCTAAATAGTGAAACCACTTCATAGTTAATGTATCAATCTTATCATAAATTGTCTGGAGACTCTAGTGTCTGCAGGAAAATTACAGTAGGCACCAAAAAAGCTGGCAATTGCATTTTCAAATTTATAGATGGAAATAAAAAATAAGTAATTGTTGGAATTCTATGTTGTGTGATATATGCTAGCCTAGGCTTCCTTTTCTTTCTGCAAAGGGATTAATTTATAAGTATATGAAAAAGACAATTTTTGTGCATTTGAGCTCATAAACAATTTTTCATACACCTCTTATTTCTTAATATTTTCTTTAGGACTTGCAAATATTTATTTTTAAGAGGTTTCATAGATTATTCTCTGCTATATGTGGCTCTCATTCTGTCTCCTATTAAATGTAATGTGGAAGGTCAGACTCTCAGGTTGCAGCAATAGCAAGGGGATGTATTTCAGTCAGTGTTGGATGTAGTTTCCTTTTGATGCGGATGTGATTTACTAGGTTTCATATATCCCATAAAATAACTCATGACAGCTACATGCTAAAACAAATAGCTTTTCTTCCTTCCATAAACCTTTGACTTGGCTGTTCTCTCCTCTGCCTTTCACTAAATACAAAATTTGTGCTAAGTCTTGCCCAACAGATGTTCAGAAAGTGTGTTTTAAATGTGGCAGAAACCCAGGAAAATATTTTCAGGGATCACTTGGCTCTAGGTGGTGTTCATGCTGGCAGAGATGGAGATGGTTTATCAGAAGTTTCATCCTTCTGGGGGCAGGACCAGTAGTTATTTCAGCATGGATGAAATGTCTGTACTTGCTAGTAAGGTGCTGGTTTGAGGTACGTGATGACAGTGGCTTCCCCCTTCTCCCCTGAAATCTTCCTTGACCAAACCTTCCTTAGCCTTTTTTCCCATCACCTTGACAGATAGTTCCAATTTTTGCCACCTTTTTAAAATCAAAGGACTGTGTATCCTTTCTGAAGAGGCTGGAAGTGTTACCACAATTGTCATGATTCAAAACCATGCTGAATACCTTTTTTAAAAAAATAAAAATATTTTCCCTAGTTTTGCTTATTTGTGTGCTTATGTGTAGAGGATCATGCATATATTATTTAAAAAAAATATATTTGTAATTATTTTGTAGTCAATTTTCTGATGTTTTTTGAACCACCAGCTCTGCAACAACTCTCTGGACTGCTAACACATTTCTAACAGAACAAAAATTTTGTCACTGGAAATAATGGTGAACTCTATTAACAATAGCAGGGTTATAATAGAGTTTGTTTTGGCTATACACCTCATTTTAAGCTAGGAACTATGAATAAGGTCCAAACAAAGGCTGGAAACACTATGCTGAGTACGTTTATGAAGCTGAAACTATTCAGAAAAT
The DNA here is from genome assembly GCF_964289735.1 of Phaethon aethereus. Lineage (NCBI taxonomy): Eukaryota > Metazoa > Chordata > Aves > Phaethontiformes > Phaethontidae > Phaethon > Phaethon aethereus. The sequence goes on along the minus strand of NC_138582.1, from coordinate 41,326,207 downwards.
CACAGGTGAATGGAGTTCCCCTTGCTCTATGTGGGCTGGATTCCCAGCATGAATTATTTGTGGAAATTGTGGAAGCCCAAGGAGTACGAACGGACCACGTACCCTCTTTAGTGACAGAAAATTTGAATGAATCATTTGTGACTCAGTCAAACATAAGGACAAAGTGGAGGCAAAAGATATGGGTTTGCTCTACAGATCTGACTTCTTTGTAACTAGTTGGTACTAAAGCCTCCAAAACCCATTGGTTTATACATTGCTTTCTTCTGGTTTACTTAAGGACATGCAAACTGTTTTTCAGGAACTAATTTTCAGGGAACATTTATGATAGGTGTAAAATTGCAGATATTTCCAGTATATTTTTTTTTTTTTTTTTCAGTAAAGCAGGTTTATCCATGACTACTCTGATAGTCTGGATATTGCCTGTTTAGTACCTTCATGAAGATAAGCAGACAAGTTACTTGGGCAGTAGAATGAGGAAAGCAGATGTCACACATTGGGTGTTGATAATCAGCTTCAATGTAGTAAAGAGAATGATTCAGAAATAATAATTAGATCTAACAGGAATAGATTCACCGTAATGGTTAAACATTGGAACATAGGAGAAGATCTGGTGGCTATAATTGGGTCTTGTAATGGTTTTCAGAGTATGAATTCAGTCTTCATGATTTTTACATCCAACCTACAGCTGTGTCAAGGAGTCAGTGCTGCATCTGTGTACGCGAAGATCCAACCATGGCCAAATTCTGCTCACTTGCAAAAGAATTTAAATGAATAGTGTTTATGGTGACAAGTGTTATCTTTTCCTACTAATTTCATTAATATGAACCTGCCATTTAGCATATTGATTATTACATTTCTGTTCCACTGTTGCAATCAAGTATTTTAAAACTATTTCTTGTTAATTTGGAGTTATGTGTACAGTCCAGGTAGTGCTAAGAAGGAACTCATGTTCTTGCTTTTGCTGTAAGTTTCCTTTGGAAATATTTTAAGAATTGAAAATCAAAAGCTGCTTTTCCATGTTTTCTAATTGTTTGAACTGAAAACAGCAGTTAGCGGTTGGCTATCATTTTAATATTGTATTGGAATTCTCTTTGAGCAGAAGTGCTGTATCTTAATAAAAATGGCATGATGTAATATGAATTACTTCATAAACATTTTTCATAAGTAATAGCAGTTTTAGTTGTATTTCTTATCAAAGTTGATTTTAATCCAGTAAATAAGATAAATATACTTTTTTCTCTTTATTTTCTTATTCTTTTCTGCCAAATACACACGTACAAATACACATAAAAATATACGTGTATGTATTTATTTACTTTCCGGCTCCTACCATTACTTGCTGTCATGTAGGTTTTAGTTAGCATGTTCATAATTTCCTGTTCATTTGTTCTTGTTAGTTTGGAGTAGTGCTGAATTGTTTGGGAGGAGGGCAATACAGAAAGTTAATGTATCCCCTGTAAATGTCACAGTTTTTGACAGGCAGGTATATTTTGAAAGGCTATTAATATTTGTGTCTGGATCAAGCTCAGAGGGTCAGATCCAGAGACAGTTTATAGTAATGCTTATTATCTTCAAGAACACTAATAATGCTAGTTGGAGAGCTCAGGACAGTCAGTGTCACAGTGGACAATAAGTGTTTCAATTAACAGGTGAAAGCTGGAGCTTTTGGTTGGGTTTTGGGTTAAGCTTTTTGGGGGGGTTGTTTTGGTTTTGATGCTGTATGTGTCCCCTGAAACTCTGGCACTGAGATTCTGTGCAATGACTATCAAGCTCAAAGATCCAGGGGCTAAGTGACAACTCCTTTAAAAAAAAAAAAAAGAAAAAAAGTGCAAGTGGGTGGTGTGGTGGGTGGTTTGTGGGTTTGTTTTGGGTTTTTTTTCATGATAAATGCCACATTCCCTTGCTTTCTGTCCAGAGACATACCTACGTTTTTCCATGAAGTGGCGACGGATCTGCATGATTTAAAATCTTTGGAAAGTAAGACAAATATTCTGAACTAGTAATAATTGCAACACATTACTCTCTTGTATCACATGCTTTACTGACTCACTATAGTTTTCACATGCCAAGTGTTGGTGGGATATACTTCCTTAACGGGGTTAAATTTTAACCTCCTTGCCATGAAGTGGCGTGTATTTGAGGATTCGAGTGCACTGGACAGAGATTTTCACTAAACCACCACGAGTAGAGCCCACTGTTATTCTGCACAGATTGCTGTGTGGGGTGGTCTCGCTGCAATTGGTCTGATCCTTGTACTAATGGACAACTGGCCACTTCTCCTGCGCCGATCTCTTCTCTAAAACCTAGAAAGGTAGATCGATTTGGATATGGAGATGCACAGTGAGCATAGGGCATACGCATCCTTCACATTGGTCTATGGAAAACTTGTGGAAATTCAATATATTAATGGATTATAGACTAGCAGGCTAAGCTTTAGGCTCTGGAACAGGTATGAGTATTGCTGGACTCACAGGTTGCTGAAGTTAGAAATGTTTTGGGGTGAATATCCAATCATTGACTAAAACCACAGAAATACAGATTCTCAGTCAAGAGATATCCAAAATATGGAAGAGAAGACGGAGAAGAGGAATGACTCTATGGATGAGAACTGGGTTTTTTTTTAGGCTAGTGTATGTTTACATGCCCTGAATCTTCTGTAGTTCTCCAATTACAGCTTTTTATTGCTTCTTAGCAGCTTAGTATGACTGAGGCAGAAAGCAGTTGATGATGCATGAGAGAAAATGGTATCCACTAGGGTTTTTTTCCCCCTCTTCATTTTAACACACTGCATATGGATATCTTCAGTGTCCCATTTTATGTATTTTTACTATCAGTGCAGAGAAGTGGAACAAATGTGAGCAGTGAACAGATTTAATTTGCTATTCCACTGCCATTATCCTGTTAGTACTTTATTACTTACTGAAATCCTATCTTGAAGTAATGGTATGGTGCTGCTTAAGAGCAAAGTTGTGATTAATGGCAAAGTTTTGATCTTTTTTTCTGTTGTAATGGGGGAATGCTAACTTTGAGCAGAAGTTATGTCATTTACCTTACTCACTGGGAGCTTAATGTAAGCAGCATGGAAGAAGCTTGCTGTTTGCAGTAGAGCTGATGACATTACTCATTAGACATATTTTCTTCCAGTGGATGGAGGCAAATTCTGCACATAGAGTTCTCAGTTTTTACATATCTATGCATTATTCAAGATAAGTGATTAAACAATTTATGTGGATATATTTCAAGCTCTTGGCTGTTTGGAAACCACTCACAGTAGTTGTTCTAGGTATAAGAGCTACATTATCAGTTGCCTAAATCACATGGGATTACCACTATTTCCCAACTGGATGATCAAACCATACTGGGCATGCAACAGTGACAAAGTAATGTGGTATGGACAACATGGTCCTTTCCTTTTCCCATCAACCACTGTTTAACCTTTCCAATTTCCTGAGACACTGAATGGCCGTGGCTAGGACAGCATTGCCAGAAGCAATTTTGGGGAGGTGGTTCTTGCACCTGCTGAAGTGTTCACTTTTTACTGAGGCATTCACTGTGCTGTTAGAGATACCAAAAATTGCATGAAAGTACATTATCCTGTCACTTGTAAATGAGACTGTTAACACTGGAAACAGTTCTGGATGTGTTTTCAGGGCTACTTACATGTTTCAGTAATTGCCCAAAATACAGCAGTCAGCCTGGAGAAGAGCCTGCACTGTAGGTGGTCTGATAAGTTCTGAAAAAGGGATTTTTCTTCTCTGTCACCGGCAAACTGAATGAAGCTGATACCCCATCACCTAATCCTTCTTTTCTTCTCCATTCATACAAACACTCACTGTCAGAGAGAGTGAGACTAGATGACAACCTAGTGTTTAGAGTCCTGAGTGAGTTTTCTAATGCTGAAGAAGGAGGAATTGAACTTGTCTCACATAACCTAGGCAAGTGCTCTCACTGCTCTGGAGTGGAAGCAGAGAATTCCCCAGGATACTTTTAAAAAAGCCAGTGATGGATGCTGCTCTGAAAAAGTGACTCTAAAAAGTGTGAAAGCTTCAGTGTGAACATCCAACTCTGAAGTGCCCAAATTAGGGTATTTCAGATCCCCTTAGTTTCTGGGTTCAAATTGTTTTAGGCATGAACTAGATGTCAAACACCTCCTCCTTCTTTAAGAAAATTTGGCATTAAGCACAAAATTATATTTTAAAGCATGGAGGGAGATCTGAGGAAGCAGCTGTGGCTGACACTGAGGTTGGGAATAGTTAATGGCTATGCAGAGATAATCAGGTTCAGGGTTAGGCATTAAAATCCCCACAGCACTTTCAATCCGTAATCTTCGAATTGCTGATTTATCTGTTTTCATATTCTTAAGATGTCTCCTGGAAGGCAGTGGATCTTTAGGAGGTTGTAAAATCACAGGTCCCATATCAGGATTAACACTCAGTTCATGAAATTAGTTTACTGAAAAAAGTTTTGGCATTAAATATTTCCACAGTGGTCATGGGGAAAAAACTTTATCAACAGGAATGTTGCAGAAGCAGTGAAAAGGCAGTGCAAGCCTGACTGAAGGGAAACGTAGTTCAGAATCTGGGGGAAGAACTGTGGGTGGGTTTGCTTCTCTCTCTGTCCATCTGATCTTCGCATGCTCTCCAGTACTTTGAACTTCTGCCTCTGATATCTTTGTGCTTTTTCCCTATGCTTCTCCTGTCATTTCTGGAGTGCTCTTTCATAACATCCAACATACTTGCATCATCCCGTCAAAAACTCACCTTGGCTTACGAAAACCCTGTATAAGCCATAACTTACTTCCTACCCACCAGGGTGTATATATGCTTGGTGTTAAGGAGCTGAGGAATTGTCTTTCCCTTCCTTTCTTACCTATACTTGTACAACACACCTACTGCTTAGTTCCTGATCCTTAAAATACCATGTAAACTGCTTTACTGAAGTCCATGGTATACTTATGCAATTACTTATATGCTTTATATACAAAAGCAAGTTCCATGTCAAGTTGCTTGCATACCAGAGCGGTTGCAGAGAGCAAAGCCAACATTTCTTTGCTGTGTTTCCTGTCATAAGCTTAAAACAATTATGTGTTGGATAAAACAAGACCTAAAAATCAAAGTGGAATTAAATAGTCCAAGAGCTGCAGCACAAAACTGGGCTATCTTCTTCTTCATTCGTGGCACCTCTGTGGTCCATACATGCCATCAGATAAGAATGTACATCTGGGCTAGGCATAAGAAATTTTCTTATTCTTTGCTACATGGTTTAGCATGTTCACATGTGGATATCCATATAATTTAGATAATTTAAGAAAGACTGAAAAGAATTAGTTTTGGGGTTTTTTTTTCACGCTTTTTAAATAACTAGTGCGTGGACTTGAGCTATCCTAGTGTGTATTATTGTCTAGCTTAATTCCTGTGGTTTATCTGAAGTATACTACTGGTGTTTTTCAAGGCAAGGGTTTATTGATTATTATGGTGCTCTCAGGGAATCATTACTGTCTTTCTAGCACAGGTGCCTGTAGCCTTCTGAGAACTGACTTCTATTTAGACGAATTGTCATCTGTTTGATCTCCGAAGAGCCATGAGAGGATTAGAGGTGACATGGGCATTGCACTTTTTTGATAAACAGCTTTTCATTGAGCTGAAATGCATGTTGCTGTGCTTTTAATTATTCAAGATACGCTTAAAAATGCAAAAGCAAAAAGAGAAGGAAATCTGAAGTAGCTATTAACGACACCAAAGCAAAACCAAAATCAGAGCATATAAAGGAGAAGAAACAGTCTCCTGTTAAATAGTTCTAACAAGGGCAGCACAGTTGAACATGCCCTATGAATTGTAATTATTATTTTTTTTTTCTCAGAGAGATACAGGAAGTCATCAAGACAAGAGTCTAAAAACTTGATACTGGCTGCTGAAACCTAGTCTGATAGAGCATACTCAAACAATTTGGAAGACAATTTGCCCGCCCAATGACAGGGATTATAAAAGTGATGATATTTAGATTTTAGGATGCATTTTAAATCTTTGCAAGAGTTTATAAATATTAATGAATTAATTCTTGCAGCCTGAGTCAGGTATATGTATAGGTTTGGTACACAGGGAGGTTTAATCTGAAATAAAAGTAAATACAAAAATTCAAAAATTGAAACAGGGCATGTAGCACTTCATAAATAAAACATCATAAGTTTTCAGTGACTTAAAAACTGTACATCAATGTTAGTGGCCCATGAAGATTGCAACATAACGATAACTGATGTAGAAGGGAGCCCTTTGAAAAGACTGCATATGAAAGCTCCATCTCTGGCCAAGTGAACTTTTCAAGGCAAGTTTTCTGTGGGCTCATTTAGTGTCTTAATTATTAAGCTGCACTACATGAGATGTTCTTAATGGATGTGCTCTTTGAATGGTCTCTAAAGCCACTTAATCCAGCCCTGTGTTTCCAAGTTGTCTTTGCTTTTATTACCAAAGTTAAAAATGACCGAAGAGGAAACTGGGTTTTTTTCATTCACTAAAAAAACTGGAGAAAATTTGGTTTTATATTGATCTGCAATAATAACGCATGTATGTATTTATTGGAACTATCAGCAAGGCAAAGGAAGATTTTGCCCATTTGTCATCACAACTCCTTTCTGAAGTATAAATAGAATAATTTGTGCTTTAGAAATAGAGAAGGGCATGGGGGTAGAAGTAAATTTATTAAGGATGAAGTTTGTATTATAAAATTGAACTTACAAAAATTTGATCAAGAACAGTTTCTTGTTAATTTTGGTAATAGCATAAATTACTCAAGGCTTTAGTATTATTTATCTCTACATTATGTAAAAGTAACAAAGACAAATAATAGTAGGTAGTAGGTGCTTTTCGGTTTTCTGAGGATAAAACATTTCAGAATTAAAACACTTTAGAATTATTTGTAAGCATAGTGGATATCAAGATTTAAATTTTAAACCCATAAAATATATATAAGAAGTTTTTCTGCAGTAAAGGCAATACTGTCTCTTGTTTTAAAATTCACTGCTATCGGAGGTTAAGTTCCTTCCTGAAGTCTACAGTCAAGAGCTCTTTACTGTAATTACCTTGAAAACATGCAAGATGAGAATATTAACACATTTGCAGCTTTGGGGCACAGATTAAGGGCTTTGTTTTCCATCTCTCTATCTCTAGATTTGAAACGCACAGAGAGTAAATCTAAGTAGTATTGTGAGAACAAACCTTGACACAAAATGTGCTTACCCTCTTGGGGGAAAGGGGGGGGTTCTAACCCCCTAACTTAGAAAGAGTCCAACTGATTTTCTCAGTTTGCCAGAAGTTTACTTCTTCCTCTTACAAGCATAAATTGAATGTTTGGAATATGTAAGAAGCCTGTAAAGAAAAAGAGTTTGAGTTTTTTAATTTTTGCAGTTTTGAAACTATTAAAAAAGGTCTTTGCATTTTTTCTATCTTTGTAGAAAGCTAATAGGCATTTTATGTCCTGAACGTTACCTATGAATAGAAGTTTAATCTTAAATTTAGCAAATAATGTGTGGCAGGTTTTAAAATACGTGAAGAGAATTAGTGCTTCCTGTTGGAAGAATGTATTCTATACATAGGATGTCCATGGAACCTTTAGAAAAGACAGTACTTCAGTTTTCTGAAGTATAAGGAAACCACCTGTACTTTTATTCTATATCGCAAACCCTGGTTTAAATAAATCAGTATTTGAAAGTTAAAGATATACAGAGCAATTATATATTGTTTTAAGTATATGGAATATGTATTTACATATATTATAAGCACTGCAATCACATAGCTTAAATTCAGTTAAGCTGGGGCAGAGGCAAAACTGATGTTATTGAATGCATATGTTTTGTATATTATGGAGGATGTTTTTCATGGCTATAAGCAGGCAGGGTTTTTTTTCCAATACTTCAAAAACAAACAAATTTCAACCAGCAACAATGTTGTGTCCTTGGGATTTGCTTTGGTTCAGATGCCATTTTCTGACATTAAAACGTAATATGAACAATTATCTTTCTGAAAAGATGATCGTGCAGACTTTCAGAAGTCTGGGCTGGACTGTAGCCCAAAACCAAACTCAGTGTTTTGTTTTCTTACAAAATCTCTTGATAATCAAGAGTTCCTGATCTTAGTCCTATTTTCAGAGTGTCCAAATAACACAGTGTTATGACCAAAAGCATCCCACTTTGGAGGATCATTACAGGTGAAGACATGTAAGTGTGAGCAAGATCTGCTCTCAGTTTGAGTCAGCTGTTGGGTGCTCAAGACTTCTGAAAAAACAGAGAGTTTACAGGTAGCTGAGGATATAGAAACCTAGATCCAGTCACATGTTTGTGAAGACTGTCACTGTAATACAGCATCTAAATAATAATGAAGCGATGAACCAACCAAAAAAGTCAACGAGGCTGAAGCATAATGCCTACATGCAATTGGACCAAATTAAGATTGCTTAGGTGACCACAAAACTCAGGTTTCATAATGTTTCAGGGCAGTATTCAACAGCTAAAATTAAATGTATTTGAGCATTACATTGCATTAAATTTTAAACTCTTTGAAGTAGATTAAATTTATTTCTCATTTGATTTCCATTTGACATTTAAGAAAAATATAAAAACAAGTTCAATATTATCTATTTTTTTAATTATTGTAAATACTTAATTAAAAAAGTAAGTTGGAGAATATTCTGTTTCATATGTAACTGAATGGGGAGACTACACATTTGTACTGTTAATATGTGGTCAGGTTAGTTTAAAGTATTGTTTCTACAGATACAGTGGAAATTCTCATTTTAGGTGACCACACATGGTAATAAAACCTGATTTCACAAATATTTGTAGAAAACATACACAAGAAACTTGGAGCATCATGTAAAGAATTGATGTATAAAAGTGAGGAGATATTTTCAGGATATTTCTTATTCCTATTACTTCCCTTGCTGTGGATTCTCTTAAGTTCAAGGTTACCATCCCTTAATTTACATGAAACCAAATTCAGCACAGCCCTGGTTAGTATTTCAACATATATTATGGAATTTCTGTGGGTCTAGCAATAAACAACTAATCTCTAACACTTGCATACATTATATTTTTAAAATATGCCCAAAGAATATTTTCTATTTATTTAGTACTTTATAAAATGTCTTTGTATGTGAATCTTAATGTAACCCCAGGTTGCTTTCTGCAGTATACAAGAAAAGGCATTTAATGTCTAAGTATAATTAAGCACAAATTGTTTGGAGTTTTGAAGCTGAAAGCCAGGCTTGTTTCCTAAATGATCTAGAAGGGCAATTATCTTTTACAAACAAAAATGTTGGCAATCACTGCGGTAAGTGGCTGTTGGGAAGCCCTGTACAAGCACTGTCGTCTTCTTTGGAAAATTTTACATTTCTTTATTTACACCCAGTAGAGAATTGTTACAAGAAAAAAACGCATTTCCATTCTTAGCAGCCATCTTCTGTAATTGACTGGGTATTTCTGACAAGCAGAGGATTTTGGTACGATGGGGCGATGAAGCTGAGGAGCTGTCAAACACTCTGTTTCACAGCAAATGGGTTGGTGACAGATTAGCCTTGCGCCTCGTACCGGGGCGTGACAGGCCCAGATGGCACGAACTGAGGTCCTCTGCCACCATGCGAACTGGTCAGCGTCCCGGGGAGACCGACCGGGATGCCATTGATGTACAGCGCTCTTCAAGGCATGAATTCAGATCTGGAAACCTAATCCCCTGGATAATTGTCCTTTCTGATATACTCAACACAGATGAACTTTATTTTATCATTGGTCCTCACAAATAAGGTTGCCTTGACTTGAAAACTTTGTTTCGTCTCTAGGCAGGTATAGGTATTGCTCTGAACTTGCTTACTGCTCGTTGCTTACTGCAATTTCTAATATGCCAATCATGTTGCTGTCTGTCTTCTGATATGTCTGCATCTTTTATTCAGGAGAGCTATTTGATACTGCTGATTTGTGGTACATTAACTGCAGTGTCTTTTATTGTAATGATACTCAGAAGAACAATAACCTCGCAGCATTTTACAGGAACCCAGTATCATGTGTTGAACTGATTTAATTGCAAAGCTCATGTTTTTTCATGTGATTTTGTCTTTGTATTTAAATATGTATCAATGGTACAATAGTTTATAAGTGCTGTGTGTTGCAAATTGAGTAATAAAACCACATCATCTTGTGTATGGGATGTTATTCTGTGAAGATGAACACATTATAATGACGCTGGGCTTGATGTTAGCATGTCATATACCTACAAACTCCTGTTTTCCATTGTTTTGTTGTTGTTGTTGTTGTGGTTGTTGTTTTCTGTGTGGCATCCTCAGTGAAGTGACACACAGTGAAGTCTTTCAGTCTCTTAACTCAGCCTTTTGAGCTTCATCCTCTCCTATCACCTATCTCCTTTCTGCATGGAAGGGGAAGCAGCTTTGTTTCTAAGCAGACCCTTCGTCAACTTTTTTATTCTCAGAAAAAAAAAGTATTGGTAATGCTTTCAAAGTTCGACTGTCTAGGTACAATTCTCCATAAGTTTCCACTGCTGAAATAGAGGGGAGCCTCCCTTCAGGGCAGAAGTTATTTTATTATTCATGGCTCCATGCTGGCCCCTTCCAAGAAGATGCCTACTCCCAGTTGCCAGGTTTCCTGGTATGATATGAAGGTCTTCCTTTATGTGAATCCACAATGGTCAAACATTTGTTTTGTTTTGTTTCTTTCACAAGTTATACATAGAAAAATATCTCCACAGGTTTTGAAATGTGGCAGTTAAACTTACCTAACCAAAGTCCAAAGGAAAAGCATTCATGAACGCTTCCATGCCAGACCTAACCACCCTGTGAGGAGATCGAAGTGATCTGGTTACTTTCTTGGAAGGAGAAGCTCATATCAACTGGGTAAAATCCTGCAGTCTAGCTCAGTGGGAAGAAAAGCTTTCCAATGCTACCTGTAAGACCTTGTCTTCTGCTGTACAAAGGGATGGGTTAGACTTGCGCTATGATCCAGATTTTGTGTCCCTCAAAGAAAACCACTTCCTTGCAGGCTGCTGGGAGATTGTGACTGCATCTTTATCATGGACATTTTTTCCTTTGCCATGTGTTATATTCATACATTTCTATAAGATACTTAAATTGATAGGGTTTTTAATTTTTTGCCTTCATCTGAGATTATTAAAATACGTTATGCTTTACATGCCCCTTTTCTGTTCAATAGCATTAAAATCAGTTAGGAGGAAAGAGTTGCTAATGCTGTTTGTCTAATCTACAAGGTTTAGGATGTAAAGACTTGCTGTGTGGCATCTGAAAGACATTTGATACAGCCAAATGGTAACAGGGGATTCCTTCTTTGCATGAGGTGCTGCTAAAACTTTTGACAGTAGGTTGGTAGAAGGGAGAGACTAGCAGTCAGCACGTTGGCAGACAGCAAATCATTTAGGTGTCTTAATTCAGGTTTGGGGAAGAATGAATGGAACTCAGTGTCGTGAAATCCCGAGAGATTCATTATAAGTACATGCAAAGCAGTGCACACTGGAAGGAATAATTTGAGGTGCCTTGGATCCAAATTCTTTATGTCCACACAAGTAGATACTTCTAACAGCTAATGGCTTGTTTTTTGGGTTTTTTTTTTAATCTCAAGAAGACTCTGTGTCACTTTACTTTCTAGAACTAGTACTCTCATAGTACTTAGTAATACTTACTAAGGATACTAGTACACTTGTGATTTCTTACTAATGAGCTAGCTTCTCCAACGCCTTCTCAAAGGAGACACTTCATAAGCAGGATTGGTGGGTCAAATTGGAGGCATGGCCTTTCAGGAAATATTTTGGAGCCTGCGGTCCTTGCACAGTACGCCAAGCGTTGTGCAGTTGGCAGCAGTGGCTAAAGGCAAAAGCATGCTGAGCCAGCTAGCAGAAACTTGGGAGCTATCGTCAACAGGACTCATTATCTTAACATTAGTAGCTCAGTTATGTAGGTAAGTTACTGCTTTACTAAAGCAGACAGGATGGCTGCAGTTCAGCACTGTTCAGCTGAATTAGCAGGTGAAATTTAATAGTGAGCTGCTACACAAAAGCAGCAGAGGGTCAGAGAGAAAGCATCCATGGACAAAGGCTGGAAGCAGTGTTCCCCAGGGAGACCTAATCGGTACTCAGGTGGTCGGGAACAGGGATGGCCAATTTTAATTAGTCCTTGGAGACATGAGAAACATGTGGCAAACTACTTCTGTTCATTTTGGATAAACAGACAATACGAAATGCCCAACACTACACTTGAGGCTGTAATTAAGGGTTACCATTTTTTGTGCTTCTGCTTAGTCAGTTGCTAATTGGCACCGCCATGGATTTTGATCTAAGTGCAGTTTGTTTACTTAGGTGTTATTAAAGTTTCTGTTTTTCAGTCTAGACAGTAATAAATCAAAACCATGGAAAAATTAGTCAGTTTACCTTCATCAGTCAGATTTGTACTACTGGAAGGTATTTCAGGGCTGATGACCTGAAGCATTCAGTTAGGATTAGTTAAAATTCTGTGTACAAACTGGAGTTTTATAATCCCACATTGAATTGCTTCCTTCTTCCTCTCCATTCCCCTTTCATCAAAGGAGTCCCTGGTATTACTTAAAGAAAAATGCTAAGATTATGGTGATGGCTTTCTGTTTGATATACCTGTCCAGAACAAATCAGATGTATTCTAACTTCATAACCAGCTCCTATCCAAAATAAAGTGTTGCTATGTAGGGTTTTTTTTCTCATGTACTCTCTGACATAGCCACCGATTTAGTATCATGCCAGGTAAAAGTAGTTCTTCTTAGTGTAGGTTGCCTCTTGTTACTGCAGCATGCTCTGGTGAGGATAAAGGTTATCATTCCTGTATGAGTTTATTCATGAAAAAATGATAATTGGTGAAATGGGGACTAATCTATTACAGATTTACTGTAGATTTTATTTTAGAAATCTCTGTATTCCTTCCTCATGAGACAATATTTAAACTTCAGTTCTACTATTGTATCTTTAATACTGTATCATTATAAAGTATGTAAGAACTAAAGCATGGGTTTGTATGGGCTAAGTGATATCAGTGTTAACAGAAGCACAGCTAGACAAACCACAAGTGTGCTCAGTTATGCTGTCTGAAATAAATGAAGCGGAACTTTACCACTGTGAGCTGTGCAACCTGAGATAAGGTACTGTCTCATTTGATTGCAACCGATCTTTAGGCATGTCCACTGGGTGCAAAGAAATCTAGACATCTCTTTTTTGTACGTTGCAAAAAAGGGATGTGACTCTTCTTAGCATATCCTGAGGGAACCTTTCTGAACCCTGTTGGTACAGAAAGGAAGGAAGCACAAATGCATCCTCTGTGTCAAAGCTGGAGCGGGTTGGTTTTCCCATCCTACACATGGAGTAGGTAACTCAGGGAGGGACAGCAGCACTCTGAGGCACAGTTCCTAGTAAAGCTCTCTCCCTGTTTGCTATTTCTTTATGAGACTGTACTCAAATTTAACGTGGTACTAAAATTAAGGATGATGAGGCATTTTCTGAGAAAATATTTCTGCTGAAAAATAGGTTTGCCAGTCCTGTCCCTCCAAGCACACCTGTTTGCAGAAAGAGTCTGTTGTAGACAGAATTCTTAACCTGGAGGGGAAAGAAAAGAGTCATGAAAATGTCCTCTTTTAATTCTTTGAAAAAATTTCAAATGAACAAGTAGCAGAATTAGTGTTTGTGAGCCTCAGGCTGAGAAGTTAGCTTGTCTTGTGCTGTCTGCTGCTGATAAGCCATAGTTTCTCTCTGCTGTGTATTGCATTATATCTCTCCTGGGCTTTCATTTAGTAATGAGAATACACAACAAAGATTTAGGTAGTAATTCTGAGTAACTTTGACACTTTCCTACTCAAAGTCTCTAAGTTAAGGCTTTTTCATAACGACTTAGTCTGCCAATGATGTCTTAAAACCTTTGTTTCAATTTTTTTCCTTGGGAGAAAGTCCTAAATGGTTCCTTTCCATCCATCCATCCATCCATCCAGTCCATCGGATCTCACTCTCCACTGAGAAGTGTTGCTTTAATCAGCTAGTCAACCTTGTAGTCACCTGTTCTTACTCTTAATTCTCCACCTCACGAGCACTAAAGAACATGAGACAGAGTTCTGTCTCTCTTGTGTGCCTAGAAAGCTCCTAAGTTGCTCACTGCAGGAATAACTACTGCAAATGTGCTTTTGATTCCAATATTGGCAAAGATTGTGTGGGAAACCAGAGGGAGATGGTAGTTTCTGAAGCATAATCAGTCATTCTAAAAAGCAGAAAAATAAATTGCGTGATTTTGCAGTAGCTCCACAATTGGAGTATTGCAGTATTTGCCTTTATATTCCTATCAGATGAAATATGTGTAAGAAGGTGTGGCAGAGTGTGTGAGGGCAGGAAAGATGAATGTTTTTGGTAGGTTTGAGACTCAGAGGAAAGCTTGTTTAGGAGAAGTTTAACAAGCACACTGGATGTACAGAGCTATGGTTCTTTCTTTTCACAGAATCACAGATTCATTAAGGTTGGAAAAGACCTTTAAGATCATCAAGTCCAACCATCAACCCAACACCACCATGCCCACTAAACCATGTCCTGAAGTGCCACATCCACACATTTTTTGAACACTTCCACTGATGGTGGTTTTATTTGCTACTTACACTGTGACTATGCTTACTGGTTACACTATCACCATGGCATGTTTTTTTCCAAATTAATAGTAATAACAATTTTCTACTCCAGCACTGGTATTTCCCTCAAATGTACATGTCACAGTGGGTTAAATAAGAAAGTAAATTATTTTCCTTAATGATTATATAAAATCTGCTGGAATTTCTTCACTGTTGGTTAAAGTTCTTTTTATGACCCTACAAATGTACCTATAACCAAATCCAATAGTTAAGAAAACAGACAAATTTTCTGATAGAAACTTTGTCTGCTTCTAAAAGTGAGGAGAAATACTGTGGAGTAACTGGGACACTATTTTTTAAAAAAGTCTATTTCAAGTTTTCACATGCATTCTTTTCACAAGGACTAGGAGCTTTTAGAAACTAGGAAAAATAATAGAATTTAATTTTAATGAGGACACAGGGGTCAGCTGACAAGCTTGAGCTGGATCATCGTCCATTTACAGTTTATGGTCACCTCATTATATATTTATTCCCTTTGCTTCCTGACGTTTTGGAACCTCAGCATTGTCCCTGTGGATGCCTGTGTTATTGAAGAGGTTTTGATTGTGCATCCGATCTCTATATCACAGTTTCAGTTCCAGCCACATGTCCTACAGCGCGTGCCAGGAGAATGACACAAGAGCACTCGGGGCATGACCCTAGCATTTCACTGCCACCTTCTGTGCCTGCCCTGTTGCATGAAAGACAGGTACCTGCAGGGGTTTGGAAGCCTCCTGTATTTACGTACGTGTACAAGCACAAATTGAGGAAACGGATTTACTAATTTGCTCCTTGATAGGAGTCTCCTGTAATTTGCTGGTCTTGGGGTGGTGCCATTCAACAAGGAAGCATAGATGAATTGACTTTACTCTTTGGGTTTTTTTTCAAGTTAATGGAGCTTTTCATGTGTACATGTGAACAAGGTCAGAGATTATAGCAGTATTTATGGACTTGATTCAGAGGGACAGCATACTCGGTGTCTGTCAGGACAGGAACCTATAAAGTAAAAGGGTGATGGATATGCCAGGCTGCTTTTGTTCTTCCTGTACGTTTGTTCTGCATTGTAGTCTTGTAATTGTAGTTTCGACCCTGGTGCCGTGTAGTGCTTCACTCTTAAAGAAAGAGTACATTGCAATCTGCAGTCTTATGCTGCATTGTACTTTCTCAGAGAACTGTGAGGATATATGAAAAATTTGAAATCAGGTTATTTACAGAAGACCATTATAAAACCTTTGTTACAGTAATGTCCCTGCTTGTTTTCTGCTTGTGGGTGCTCACCAGGCTGTTGTATTTGGCTCATGATTTTTAAGATGACTGAATCTCAGGACCATTCAGAAATTGTCCTTATGTCTGGACTGTGGGATACTGCACTTTGCTGTGCTGTGGGACTCTGAGACTGGCTGCTGTATGACCAAAGATCAATGGTGAGGAGTCAGTTCCTCTTTATAGAGGACACGAATACCCCTCCAGAGCTCTGTGCTCATGGAGGTGCTGCATTACTATTTCACCTTGGAAGTGTCTTATGACAGTGTAAGCCATATACACTCTATCATGCACACAGCATGAGAGACACTGAAAAATGATAGGTGTCTACTCACAAAATCTTCCTCATTTGGCTTCCTGACAGCCTGTTTAGGGCTGCTCAGTATCTTCCACAGACCACTCTCCCCTCCCCAGCTCTTGGTTGCAGTCAGAGCCTGCTTTTCTGTAGCAGCCTCACACTTTCGTCTTGAACTTTTCTGTCCTCCAGTCTTCAGTGAGTTAGAGTCACTGGAAAAGCAAGAGCCCTGGGCTGGTGGTCTTGGTTTTGCTACTAGGACGACATTGTGCTGCAAGGACAGGATCAATCAGTTGCTGATGGGTCTTTCAGGGACAGATGAAGGGAAAGACACAGCTAGGAACGTACAGGAAACCCTTCCAGCAAGGTGGTAAACTGGAAATCATGACTTCGAGTAGATTAATTTCTACATAGTCATAGTTTTGATGCATTTTAAGGATGCCACAGGCTAAAGCTTCATAATAAAAGTGAGTTAGTGTTTGTTGGGAAAATGTATTCAAATACATTTTTTCCAGTTTTTGATTTAACATTTCCTTTGAAAGCAGCTGTAGGCTTTGGCAACTAATTCTGTGACAATTAAAATGAAATGTGTAAAAGTACTGAATTATCTCTGTCTCAGCACAATAAAACTGGACATACTTGCTAGTGTGGGTAGGTCTTTTCCCTTCTAATTTGCTAAGGTTATCACAAGTCTTGAAATATAGCCTCTTTGTGCAGGTCTAATTTCCAGCCAACTCAACCCCTACTTCATGTTTTTTTAATATGTTTTGTACAAAAAATAAATTAGGTATTTGGAAGGAACTTGCTATATTTCAAAATACCCAAGTGAGTCTTTTGCTACAAGAATCATGCTATTTAATTGCAGATAACATTGCTGCAAAACTGTGGCTCTTTTTCAGGATTTGTTTGACGGGGATGGGTCCCTAACTGAGTAAAACCAAACGGATGGCTGCAGGTGACTGACCTTTCACTCTCATGTGTTACTAATTCTCTCTACTTCAGATGGGGATTAAACAAATGCAATGTTGTTTTGCTGTTCCACATATTCCATATACATGGTAAAGGCAGGTGATTTAAAATCTACAATGTTTTCACTGACTTGTGGCTGTGCCGAACACATTATTTCTTTTCACATCTTCAATTTCCCACCTATTACTTGCATGTATACATGTTGTACATTGTCTTAGTAAAATTCTTGGAGCAGGTACTATGTCATTGCTGATAGTTTCAGTAATGTCTTCAGTGAGGGAACCCCCTTTTTTTAGGTACTTCTTCATGAATATAAATAACTTTACACCTTAATGTGATAATAACCTCTATTTACAAGAAAGGTGCAAAGTAGTGTTTGAAAAGAATGTTGATTGTGTAATTTTAATTGGGTTCTGATTGGAATATTTGTTAGTTGGAAAAAAATCATAAAGTAGGAACTTTGTCTCCAGTTTTCAAGCCTGAGTTCTACTTCAGATTATGTGGATATAATTTCCATATATACATTATGCTGCTTCAGGCTTGGATATTCACAAGGTTGAATAAACAAAAAAAGCCTTCTAATGTATGCTGTGGGTTTGGGTGTTTGTTTTTTTTTTCATGTTGCCAGAGGGCTACTCTTTTAAAGAATAAGGAACTCATCCTACAATTTAAAAACCAAAGATTCTGCATAGGAAATGTTTTTTAAAAATGTAGATCATGGTGATTAGCCTGAGTACTGTGAGTTTAGTAGGAACTAATGAAAGAAGGATGGCAGGTTTTTCTGAGTGTGGAATTGTAGTTCTAGAGTGAGGATACCAATCCTGTGCCTTGAAGAGTGGCTTTGGAACCAGTTTTAGCATTTGCAGTGATGACTTTGCACAAGAAGCAGCGCTTGTGAAACTTGGTGATGGATGAAGCCAGGAGGCATTGTCAAGTCAAAGGCAGGGTGAGTGAATGGGGAGAAATGGGTTGAAATTCAACGGTGCAGAATGCAAGACCTTGTATTTAGAGACTGGTATTGGGATTTACTGCTCTTAACATAAAGGTACTTTGTTGCAAATAACTGACGAAGATAAAGATGTCATTTTATAATTTGCTAAAAAATGTCTATAAGCAGTTAGGAAAAAACTACACTAGCAAAAGGCTGAATATGATGACCCATAAAGCCCCTTTCAAGATTTCTGTATCAATTGCTGATTTAACAAATGCACATACTGTTTGGAAAAAAAAGTGAATGCAGAAACATTTGTTGAATACCTGATGTCTTTAATATAATGTATATACTTTTAGAAGCAGTATTTTAAATAAGCTAGCATGTAGTGTGTGATGGAATACTGACACTTATAATTAATTCTTTATTTCTTCTGACTTAATTCAGTGTTTCTAAATAGAGAATTATAAGGTGATAATTTCGAAATGATTAATTTTTTCCCCTTCATATACTTGCATGCTGGAAAATGCACACACAACTTTATGGTTGCTTTGGAGAAGATTCTGCAGCTTGTAATTGAGAGACATCAAGCTTCAGGGAAAGTTACATAAAAAAGAAGAAAAAACATGCAGCTTTGGAATAATAGATGGAATGTGATAGGCTACCCTATTGCCTGGAGCTTAGTGTCTAGGTTTCTGTATTGATTGAAATACTTTAATTTTGCATTCTGTCTCTGTTACAATTGTGCATCCTATACTACAGTTCTGAGGAAAAGAATATTCTAATTAAATGATTTTTTTTAAAAAGGAAATGTTTAATGATACATATGTTTATGTGATTACTTGGAACTCTTAACTTATTCTGGAGCTCCAGCAAATGAAAGACAAGATAATTTATATCATATAATGGCTCTCATACAGTGTATCACAAAATGATTCAGAAGGAAGTAATTTCTAAACAACAGCGACAAACCAAGCCTTTAAGGTGTGATTTAAGGAGATAAATTGCCTTTGTGGCTGAGAAGGGTGGAGGATTGAATTACAGATAAAGGAAGTAGAGAAAGCAAAAGCATGACCTTCCCAACCGGGGAGGGATGCAGGGACACCAAAAGGGGTGAGTGGAGCACCACGAGAAGAGGATGTGGGTGAGCGTGAGATCAGAGTGGTCTGAGGAGAAGGTCAGCAAGAAGTTTTACATTACAGGAACATGTTTTGAAAACACTATAACTTTTTTTCCTTTAGGTTCGGAGGTGAATAGGGTAAAAATGGGAGATAATCTTCTTGTCTCACAGAGTAAGATATGTATTTGGCTAAGGTGTTTCAGGTGTTTTTAAAGCTGAGGGTAGAGAAGTGGGAGGGAAAAAAAGAATCATGGTAAGCTGGGATGTGTTGAAGAAGGCAGTCCTACAGGCCACCACTTCCTCCCATGTTTAGTCCCTAAAGAAAGATCATAGAATCATAGAATAGTTTGGGTTGGAAGGGAGCTTTTAAAGGTCGCCTAGTCCAACCCCCCTGCAGTCAGCAGGGACATCTTCAACTACATCAGGTTGCTCAGAACCCCATCCAAACTGACCTTGAATGCTTCCAGGAGTGGGGCAACCTGGGCCAGCGTTTCACCACCTTCATTGTCAAAAATTTCTTCCTTACATCTAGTCTAAATCTGCCTCTTTTAGTTTAAAACCATTACCCCTTGTCCTATCGGAACAGGCCCTGCTAAAAAGTCTGTCCCCATCCTTCTTAGAAGCCCCCTTTAAGTACTGGAAGACTGCAAGAAGCCTTCTCTTCTCCAGGCTGAACAACCCCAGCTCTCTCAGCCGTTCCTCAGAGGAGACATGTTCCATGATCCCTCTGATCACTTTGGTGTCCCTCCTCTGGACCCACTCCAACAGGTCCATGTCTTTCCTGTGCTGAGGGCTCCAGAGCTGGGCACAGGACTGCAAGTGGAGTCTGACATACCCAAATTTGACATTACTGACATAATTACCTAGGTCTTCTCAGCCTTATATGGTATCACTAATATGGCCACCTAGGTACTCTTGGTCTTGCAATACTCTTCTCCTGAGAGGTCTCCAGTACTCCTCTCCATTTATCAGCAAAGTTTGGTGATTTCTTACATAGCCTCCCCTTAACTAACCATACAATCCAACCATCCTTCATGGCACTATCTGTAACTTCCGTCACTTTCTCACTCTGGTTTTTGTTATTGTCCAGCAATTTCTTGTGTCATGTCCAGAGATCCTCATGTTCTCTTCACTTAGCTAAACATCAGGTGAAGGACTGGTGAAGGACCTGCGTACCATAAGAAGAATTTCTACTGAAAGCAAATTTACTGCAGGTTCATGTGGGAAAAGGTTCTGGAGCCTTCTGGTATCAGGCAAATAGTGAGCGTGAATGAACCCCACTCCCCAAAGGCGTTGCAGCTCTAGACTGTTTGCTTCTATTTGAATAACTCCCATAGCTATATCTGTAGATATAGAAGTGTTTTCAGTGCTGATTTGAGGGATATCCCTGTGAGAACCTGGTGGCTGGTATAATTTTGTCTTATACTGTATAACCCTTTTTTCTTAATTAGCTATAAAATACTATTTTTCAATGCAGTGTAAAAAAAGCAGTTAGGTTTCTGACAAGTTTACCATTCAGTATGTTGCAATATGCTTTGGAAATTACATATTTCTATCATAATCAAAAGGTTATTTTGGCATTATACACTTTAAAGGATGCAGTTGTGTGTCTGTTCATTTTAAATAGGGAACAGCATATTCTGTAGTATATGTGAAATTATCTATGTGATGGTCATCTTTGTGTTGTCAACTTTAAGAAATTTGCATCTCTCTTGAAACTTTCGGTATTTAATAAAGTAGAATCCTCTACTTCTATCTTACTTTGTAACAATTTTTCTTCCCACGTTCTTGTCATGAAAAATCTGGCGCATAAGCATATCCTTTCTGCTGTTGTGTAGTAGAATTCGTAGTTTGACTAGGAAACATACACTGTTTTGCTTTTAATATGCTTTAAATAGTGATCAAGCATATGTAGAAGATAAACTATACATCAAGAAATTCTTCCCTTGGTCCAGCCCACTAAATGGCAATTCAGGTTGTGTTTCACTACTCAGAGAAGTTTATACAACTTTTATTGTTTTAAGGAGATCCCTTGAATTAGGTGCACTATGTTCTTTGGGCATATGGTGTATTCATCAGAAAATATCGAGGACCTTTTGCATGACCAAGTGCTCCAACCAATGTTTAAATATCTACTGCATGTATTTATTTCGAAATCTAGAGTACCTCAACCCTTCAGTAGAAACATAAACAAGTATCCTAAGGTCTACCAACATTTGAATAGGATGCTGATGAGAAATATTCTTTCTAAAATAAGTCCTTAGGCAACTTTTGCTTTCTGAACACAAAGTTTTAGATTGTGTGAGTGATACAGTAAATAACTCTGAATAAGTCACTTTATTGGAGTCAAATTGGAGATTTATAAATACAGAATAATTTTTATTTAATACCAAGCTTTACATGCCTCATGTGGGAAGTTCAGAACAACAACTTGTTGTTCAGCTATATTGCTATTGAAATACAAATGACACTTCAGTAGTACTGTGGTGAATTTATTCATAATTGTGTTGTAAGATAAGGCTTTTTTTGTACTTAGGAAAGTAAGTGCCCAAGGGTGAGTGTATCAGAAATTTCATGAGAATTCTTATTAATTATTAACAGCTGAAGGGTAAAATACTAGACCTTGCCAGTAGGGATCTCATAGATATGAAAAGCTGTATTCAGTAAAAAAGGAGATACTTTCTATCTATATTACTTCAAATAAAAAACCCAACAGATGCTGACAGACTTTCTACTGGGGTATGTGAAATACAGTCTTTTTGTCATCTTTGTCAAAAGCTTTGGTCACTGTGAATGTGTTTGATTATGTTATGAGAAAGTACAAAATCATACCGTAGGTTCAGACCTGTTAAAATCTTAGGTTTCCATTCTAATGCTCTTTCAGCTTTTTAAGACAGTGTAGAAAAGTGCACATAATGGAACCTGAATTTTATAAGCTATTTCTTAATGAAAAATTAAGGCAAGTCTGCTTGCTTCATGTGATTTATGTAAAAAGGCTTCTGATACATTGCTGGTCCTCACTAATGCACAATGGGGTTAAATCCAGTTGGCAGCCGGTCACAAGCGGTGTTCCCCAGTGCTCACTACTGGGGTGAGTTCTGATTAATAACTTTATCAGTGATCTGGATGAGAGCATCAAGTCTGCACATGACACCAAGTTGGGCAGGATGAGGGCAGGAAGGCTCTGCAGAGGGATCTGGACAGGCTGGATCGATGGGCTGAGGTCAACTGTATGAGGTTTAATAAGGCCAAGTGCAAGGTCCTGCACTTTGGTCACAACAACCCCATGCAACGCTACAGGCTTGGGGAGGAGTGGCTGGAGAGCTGCCTGGTGGAAAGGGACCTGGGGGTGCTGGTTGACAGCTGGCTGAACATGAGCCGACAGTGTGCCCAGGTGGCCAAGAAGGCCAACAGCATCGTGGCTGGTATGAGAAATAGTGTGGCCAGCAGGAGCAGGGAAGTGATCATGCCCCTGTACTCGGCACTGGTGAGGCCCCTCACTACAAGAAGGACGTTGAGTTGCTGGAGTGTGTCCAAAGAAGGGCAACGAAGCTGGTGAGGGGTCTGGAGCACAAGTCTTATGAGGAGAGGCTGAGGGAACTGGGGTTGTTTAGTCTGGAGAAGAGGAGGCTCAGGGGAGACCTTATCGCTCTAGAGAGTACTTGAAAGGAGATTGTAGCAAGGTGGGTATCAGTCTCTTCTCCCAAGTAACAAGTGGTAGGATGAGAGGAAATGGCCTCAAGTTGTGCCAGGAAAGGTTTAGACTAGATATTAAGAAAAATGTTTTCACCAAAAGGGTTGTCAAGAATTGGAACAGGCTGCCCAGGAAAGTGGTTGAGTCACCATCCCTTGAGGTATTTAAAGGACGTGTAGAAGTTGTGCTTAGGGACATGGTTTAGTGGTGGACTTGTCAGTGTTAGGTTAATGGTTGGTCTCGATGATCTTAAAGGTCTTTTCTAACCTAAATAATTCTATGATTCTATGTGTGAATATCCTAAGATAAATATA
Source organism: Phaethon aethereus (assembly GCF_964289735.1). Taxonomy (NCBI): domain Eukaryota; kingdom Metazoa; phylum Chordata; class Aves; order Phaethontiformes; family Phaethontidae; genus Phaethon; species Phaethon aethereus. The sequence goes on along the minus strand of NC_138582.1, from coordinate 41,302,950 downwards.
AATGCCTGGCAGAATTCAACAGAGGATGCCCGATGTCTAGTGTTAGACTATGAAACTTTGTAAATATTCCTTTTAAGCTAAATTGGGCTCTTTCTTCTATATTTCCACTTTATTTTATAGTTGTCTCTTTGCTCGTGCTCTCAGCTGCATTTCTACCATGACTGTCATGTGGGTTGAGTAGCATCCTGTGCTTTAGCTGGTATTTACAAGCACGAGACTTGCTTTATCGGTTGTTGATTGATTTTTACTTGTTCATGTTCATCCTTCTGTTAGAAGAATGGAAAGGTGGAGCAACATGTTAAAATGCAGGGATGATGGTTCAAGAGAAGGGTAAGAGATCACTGTGGATCATTAAATGGAGAGTATATTCCGGTCAGATAGAAGAGGTTGCAGAAATTGCAATCACAATACTGAACTAATTTACATGAACACTAGTAGCTGCTGCTTTGCTGCTTTCAGTAATTTTTCTTAAGACAAAGACAGTTTTCAGAAAGGCTTATGAAGGAAGTGGAGTAGAAGTAGGATTCAAAGCTGGTGTCACAGAACTAGCCAAACCATACCTGAAAGAAATAGGAGTCAAACTAGGCTCTAGGGCTATGCCACTCAGTGAATCTGGTTACATTTTCAAAATAATTACATGTTTCATGTGCTAACTGTTATGAAGAGGACACTGGCAGTGTGTGTGCCCAGCAGTAGTAATGAGAAGCTGCACCTGCTGATGCACTTACATTGGATAATTGGAGAAGGTGTCGATATGTGCTTGCCGTTTCCATGTACAGCCACGTTCAACTTTCTCTTCCTGTGTTGGAAAATATAAAGAGAACCACTCAGAAAAAAGTCACAGTGCAGGTAGTGACAGTGTGGATGTCAGAGAGGGGGCACTTCATTTCCCTCTGCCTCAACAAAAGAAAAATCCAGGGAAGCACTTCTCAGTTGTATGTCATTCCTTCTCAGTTGTATGTCATTCCTTTCTTTTGTGCCAAATTTGCACGTGCTCCATTTCTTTTGTTTAAAAACCTGTCGAAGGCTGTCTGTATTGCACAATTTTGGTAATCATGAAAGTAAATTCAGATCACAAATCCTCAAAGCAGTTAATAAAATCACTGCAACAGACTTCCCACTGAATCCTGCTGGGGCTCCTGAGAAAAATAATTAATCCCAAACCTACTTATTTCAACATTGTTCACTCATGGAACAAATGTGTGGAAAAAAGACCTTTCTGAAATAATTACCTAGTTCACAGATTATGGTTCTGACTGAGAAAAGTATTTAGCCATAATGGAGGCACCAGGCCACTTTTCTTATCATTTTCCTAGCGTAGATTCCGCAAAGGGAAGAGTTAAGCACAAAAGCTGATGTCACTGAGAAGATGTATTATTACAATTGCTATTATTTTTATTTTTATAGTGATATTTAGGAGCTTGTATAAATCAGCTTCTCACTTTGCTAAGCATTTTGTATGCAAATAGTGAAGAGACTGGCTCTTCATTTACAGGGTTTATGTCATAAATAACATGAGGACTCCAGCAAATTAATGAGCAGCTGAGTTCTCTTTGGAGAAAAAAAGAATTAAAATTGTTGCAGTGCTTTGTCTAGGTTGTTTTCCCTAATTTTGAAATCTGCAAATTTTCAATTGTTTTTGCAAATTTTTTTGGAAGCAAAGTTTAGTTTCCCCTTCCAAATTTACAGCAGAATATAAAAAGCATAGCTTGTGAGCGGCTGGAGGTATGTGGAAAGGATCCTTCATGGCCTTAGTCATTCCTTCACTGAAAATGAAGATAGAACGATCAGAAAAAGGAATGATAGCACCACCCTGTAGCTGGACAAGTTGTAGACCATTTCATGGCCAAGCCTGTCCATCCCCAGGGAAGGAAGCAGAGCAGCCTCTGCAGCATGGTTGCATTCCCAGTCTGCACAGGTAAGCAAGAGCTGCAAAAAAGGTGGGAAACGGGCAGAGCCTTGGCTTTATGGTTGTCACTGGAGGACATAAGAAACCCTTTGTGAAATCATTTTTAGAATATGTAACTGTTGTCCCATTGTGGGAGATGGAACATCAACACATTGCATCAGCTGTAGAAAGAAGGCACTGCTGCCAGATCAGATATTCCTCTTCCATCCAAGCCTAAGGACTTGGTAGTTGGGTACGGTTGTTCGCTTCCAGTTTCTTATCTATCTTGTCTTTCTTGTGACTGTACCGTCTTTCAGAAATTAAGTAGAAAAAAGTGGACTGGGTTCTCAGCATGTCCACGTGCCCATTTAGTATCTACCTTTACTGGGGTGTGCAGTTTGATTTTTGAGTAAAAGCATCATTCTCAAGAGTACTGTCTCCACAGTCAAGAGCTGTGTGCCCTGTTCTGACAGAGCCAGTTTTATTTGACTCTGTTCTCATCTAAAGAATGGCAGGTCATTCTTACTGTGCGGGGGAAGTCTGTCAGGAGGCTTAAAATCCCAGCCTAGGTGGCTGTGTAGCAGAGCAGGTTTAAAACCGCTGTGCAGTGCCTGTTCACTCAGCAGCAGAATCACAGAATCACAGAATCACTAAGGTTGGAAAGGACCTTCAAGATCATCAAGTCCAACGGTTAACCCAATGCCACCATGCCCAATAAACCATGTCCTGAAGCGCCACATCCACACATTTTTTGAACACTTCCAGAGATGGTGACTCCACCACCTCTGTGGGCAGCCTGTTCCAATGCTTGACCACTCAGTAAAGAAATTTTTCCTAATATCCAATCTAAACCTCCCCTGGCGCAACTTGAGGTCATTTCCTCTTGTCCTATCACTCGTTACTTGGGAGAAGAGACCAACACCCACGTCACCTCAACCCCCTTTCAGGTAGTTGTAGAGAGTGATGAGGTCTCCCCTCAGCCTCCTCTTCTCCAGACTGACTAACCCCAGTTCCCTCAGCCCCTCTTCAGAAGACTTGTGCTCCAGATCCCTCACCAGCTTCGCTGGCCTTCTTTGGACACGCTTCAGCAACTCAATGTCCTTCTTGTAGTGAGGGGCCCAAAACTGGACATGGCATTCGAGGTGCAGCCTCACCAGTGCCGAGTACAGGGGCACGATCACTTCCCTACTCCTGCTGGCCACACTATTCCTGATACAGGCCATGATGCTGTTGACCTTCTTGGCCACCTGGGCACACTGCCGGCTCATGTTCAGCCGGCTGTCAACCAGCACCCCCAGGTCCTTTTCCACCGGGTAGCTCTCCAGCCACTCCTCTCCAAGTCTGTAGCGTTGCATGGGGTTGTTGTGACCAAAGTGCAGGACCTGGCACTTGGCCTTATTAAACCTCATACAGTTGACCTCGGCCCATCGATCCAGCCTGTCCAGATCCCTCTGCAGAGCCCTCCTACGCTCCAGCAGATCAACACTCCCACCCAACTTGGTGTCATCTGCAAACTTACTGACGGAGCACTTGATCCCCTCATCCAGATCATTGATACAGATATTAAACAAGACTGGTCCCGAAACTGAGCCCTGGGGAACACCACTTGTGACTGGCCGCCAGCTGGATTTAACACCATTCACAACTCTCTGAGCTCGGCCATCCAGCCAGTTCTTTATCCAGCGAAGAGTAAACCTAAGCCGCAAGGTGCCAGTTTCTCCAGGAGAATTCTGTGGGAGATGCTGTTAAGGGCTTTACTAAAGTCCAGATAGACAACATCCACAGCCTTTCCCTCATCCACTAGGTGGGTCACCTGGAAAGGAAATCAGGTTGGTCAAGCAGGACCTGCCTTTCATGAACTCATGCTGGCTGGGCCTGATTCCTTGGTTTTCCTTCATATGCCCCGTGAGCACTCTCAAGATGAACTGCTCCATGATCTTCCCTGGTATGGTGGTCAGGCTGATAGGCCTGTAGGTCCTGGGATCCTCCTTCTGGCCCTTCTTGTAGATGGATGTCACATTGGCAAGCCTCCAGTCGTCTGTGACCTCCCCTGTTAACCAGGACTGCTGATAAATGATGGAGAGTGGCTTGGCAAGCTCCTCCGCCAGCTCCCTCAGTTCTCTTGGGTGGATCCCAAGAAGCTTTGAAGATGAGCAGTGTGCTAGGTGACGGTGCCCCGCTGGCGAAGGTGTCATGCCACACGCTGTTGCTGGCTGTACCTTCTGGCAAAGGAGCTCTGGCGGCTGTGGTCGTAGGTGCGTTGGCCGGTGTTTGTGTGCTGAGTTTGCCTACAGGCACCGTAACTGAAGGTAGTTCTTCTTTTAACAGGCTTAGCTATTCTGAAAGCAAATTGGGCTATGCCACGGAATACATTTAATTTGGAAATATTTATTTATAGGCAAGTGAGCCGTGAAAATATAAATCTCTTCATAAATTCTCCCTGCTGTATTAACATTGATGGTACACAAGGCAATTTCTTGCTGTGTTCTGTTCTCTCATGGGAACTAGAAAATCCCAGGAAATATTCAGTTTGTCTTTAAAGCACAGCACTAATGGTCATGTTACAAGTTTAAATCTGACACAGGAGCTACTTCGTCTGTGTTTGCAAATATTTTCTTCCTCTTGCTACATAAGTTCTAGCAGTAACTCATTTCAAATTTAACAGGAGACTTGTAGCAGCATAAATAAACTATTAATTCAAAGGATGATTTTTTGAATGTTTGAATTTCAAAACAATTAACTTAATAATGATTTTTCATATTGGTTCCATCTTCAACACATTAACTGCTCATTACTTCTTTATATTATCAATTGATCCATCTATTATACCAGTTTATTCCATTCTCCTGCTTACCAGTTGCACCCATGAGCCTGAATTTATTGGAACAGTTAAATGACATTTAATGTGCTGTAGCTGGGAAACAGAGCAAGTAGACAAACCTATGATTATACTAATAGAGATTTTTGGATTACATCTCACTAAGCTCAATGTTATATTCCATGGTTTTCTTAAACCCAGTGACAGGTAGGATAGTTTAATATCTTCTCAGCTGTGTACAGTTCTGGGCTGTTTGCTTAATGAACCTGCAGTTTCAGACATTGTTTTCCTTTATTTCTAAAGAAGCTTAAATGTTTAAAACAGTCATAAACAAAACAAGCAAGCAGCAAAATTGTTCTGGAATCGAGGAAGTTTTCCTTTCAGTAAGCTGAGGAAGCAGCACTACACTGCTGCTATTTCTCAATCAGAATAAAATTAATTGGGAAAATCCCTCTAGAAACAATATTGATATAAATGGTAGCGACTCACCTAATTTCTGTGTAATGATGCAGTTAAAAAATTGAATTCTGTCTGTGGATTGAAAGTTGTGTCATTTTGGAGAGCTAGGAAAAACCCCACCCTGGACGGATCTTCCTATGTCTTTGCTGCGGAGCAAGAACAAGTGCTTTAATGTGTAAGTAGAGTAAATAGAAACATTTGATCTCAGATATTCCTGACTTAATTTGCTGTTGATTACCTTTGGCTAGGACTTTGCATAAATTTGAAGAAGGTTAAACCCCAGTCCACCGAATCTTTTCCAATTTAGATTGTTCCTCTTTTCTTATGAAATACAGCTGGCAGCCACATTTGAGACCTCTGTGCCGCCTGGAGGGTGCAAGGCGATACTCATGCCTTTGCACCTCTTCTCCTGTAGATAAACACATGCACAACGACCATCCTCGTTTTGTCCAGTGAGTAAGCAAGGAAAAGCCGCCAGTTGACAGGAGATGAGGAAAACTTGTTCCTCTGCAGTTGAGTAACTCCTTTCATGTTTGCTGGGCACGTGAGCAATGAAACAGTTATATTTGGGTTTTTAACTATAGGAAGAAATGATGGCCCACTTTATTCTTGGTACCATCAACAAGAAAACAAATCTCTTTGGGAATATTGTGAATTTTATTTGTAAACATAGTAAACACAGTATTAGCTTAGTTCTTGCCGGTGTGACAGAGGAAGCCATGCAATCAGGCTCTGCTGCTGAGGCCCAACATACTACACAGTCAGTAAAATCCATTGCAGAGGTGACAAAACCTCTCCTGAGCACAAGCTGTCCGCGCAATCCTGACGCTCTTTTGTAATGGAGCTTTTTAGTCTCTCGCACTCCGCATTCATGGAAGCGGTTTGAATCCCACCCCTCGCAGAGGGGCAGGCTCGCGGCTCCTCGCTGGTACTGGAGCGAGGAGGCTGCTGGGCAAAGGAACTCCCAGAGCTTTTCCTGTCCCTGATTTGGTGGCACAGATTTACTTGACTTCTCTTCCGTTGATGAGCTAGGTGAAAGAGGGGTTATCACAACAGCCACAGCCTACGTGGCACCGCCTGCATCCCAGAGCCTGGAAGGAATATATTGCCAGAGTCAACAATTGTCTTGGGTCAATATATACAGCAGCCTGTTTGGACGGGGTTGAGGTTGGAGAGTCACCTTCCCCCCATCCCCTGGCTTTATTCACGAGGAGTGTTCTGCAAGAGGTGTCAGGAGAAGCTGCAAGCGATGTTAGAAAACAGACGGGAGACCTCGCTTAGGATTCAGCAATCAGCTGAATGAGACAACGGAGCTTGATCTGCGCCTTTTTGAAAATCAAATAAATGTACCCCATGTGTCATTGTGAAATAGGATACACATGTCCAAGAGTATTTCGTCTTTTCATAAACCTCTGCTATTTTTACTTCTGCAATTGTTTCCTTTCCTGTCAACGCACTTTTTACTGAAATATCACAACTGCTCTCCCGGTAATAATTCCTGTGAAGGCATTCAACAAGCCCTTAATATCTGAGTTCTTAGCATGAACTGTCCTGGGCCTTTTAAGGAATTTACTCCTGTGGGAAATGACCAAAGGAGATTTACATTCATTCTCTAAAAGTACAGAGAAAGCCAGTCTTTGAGTAACCTATCTCAAATTAGCATTATTGTCATCTTGGTGGATATTAATAATACAATTACCTTTCCCACAATCACCTATGCTAATTCAAATGTGTAAAGCTACTTTTTTTCCCCCCTAAAGAAGACCTAAATATAATCTATGCAGGTACATTTTGTGTTTGCACTCCAGATTCATTTGCTGTTAATTTTAGTTAAAATATAAGCAACCGAGGTTGTAATAGCACATATATTTTCTGTGGTCTGTCAACAACAGTGTCGCTTCATGTTAGGAGTATTTAGATGTGGTTCTCTTAGAATCATTCTGATTTTTATGTAACTAAGAAAAACCCTCCAGAATTTGCACAGAACTTCAATGCAGCTGGATACTGGAGGACATTCAAGATCAGAAGATACACCTAGGGAAGACATTAAATAGCTATCTCAGCCTAGTAAAATGACAGAACAGATTTAAAAAGGATGAGGATCCTCTTAGTGGCTTTTTGTTTTTCACTTTGAATTCTTGCAACTCTTGGTATCCGGTATTTTTTCCAACTTTAATTTCTATAGTGTTATAGCCACTGGGAACTATTGTTGAGTCAAGAAAATTGGAATGGCTTATCTGTGATGTTCCAGGTGACTTTTTTAAAAAAGGGTGACAAAATGTCTAGCGATCACTGTAAATCTATGTTAGCTGAATTAAAAAACAGTTTTCAATACCAGGAACTTGGCAGGAGTTTGACCCAAATTATTTCAGTGCAACCTTGATGACAGGAATCAAAAATATATTAATCCAGAAGAAGGCTGAATTATTTGTTATGGGCAGTTTTGTGTAGTTTTTTCTTTTAATGAACACTTCACCAGCAGATCAAGCACAGCTTATCTATTATATTTACTTCCCATAAAAATAAATATAATATAAAGTATAGACTTCTTATATAAATATAAAGGTATAGACTTCTGCCTTTGATGACAGTACATGTCTTCCATTTACTGTAGAGGACCTCATGTGGTTTCCTTTCCAAGTTTTTAAGAAAAATAAAAAGAAATCATCAGTCCTCCATTTCCTTAGAGCAATAACTGAAGAACAGACCTGGGGTGTTGATGATCTTTTTTGCAGAAGGTAGCATTGATCCTAGAGCTTGTGGGTGTTATCTCAGCTGTGCTGAGGAGAGTCAATTTTTACTGATTTAGTTATCAACAGTCATTGATTTTTGGTGAAATCAGCTAATGTTGAAGATGCTCAGCACAAGGAGATGCATGATACCTTCCAGGACTGAGCTATTCCCATAACCCTAGATTTAAAATGCCTCCTTGGTCATGAGGGAGAATGAGATATACAGCACTTACTGGCTGTTCGGTAGATGCTGTAGTCAGCATTCTTCTCTCACGTGAGCACAAAGTATTTATGTTTGTATTTTCATATATAGTGCCATTTGTGACTGGTGAGTATGGTCATTTCTCTTTGCCTCTGTTGTTTGATTAATTGCCTAGGCACCAGGGGTTTTCTCAGGACTTTTCAGGTAACTGTTGTGTGTTGTCTGATTGGCACATCTGATATATTCAGTAATTAAACTGTATGGTGCTGTCTGTGCGGTTACTTATTTTTATCTGTCCCATTTGCTTATCTGTGTCTCCCCCAAAGCTTTGACTGTGGACGAGAGAACTGCTGAGTGTTCAGTAAGGTGATGTTTATGTGTCTACTTATGAAGTTTACTGTATTTCCATCCTTTCACTGCCACCCTTACTCACTCACCCCAATCACGAACCAGTCCATCACGTTCGAGAAGAAGCAAATGTAATTCACACTCCCAAATGAGACTCTTTCTGCTATAGATGTATCCCTTTCTGCAGTTTACCTTGTTTTCCTTTCTGCCCTCATATTGAAGTGGTATTTAGATGTTTTATTTGAGAAAGCTGGTGATTTTATCAACTCTTTCTAGCTTTTTATCACCATCACTTCCAAAGAGAGATGGGCTAGTCAGTTTAGGATAGACATGGTTTACCTGAACTACAAATATAAGAAAAGTCATGTGACTAACTTTTCATCTTTATTCTGCAGTGATACACTCCGAAAGCCAAGGGCAGCCTAGAGGGCATTCTAAAATAATAGGAGATGTCTCCGTGCAAGCTTCATTAGGTGATTTGTTAGAGAAAGATATTCTGTTCCAGCCTTATGGCCAGTGCAAAATTCACCTAATTTGTCAAAAAAAGGAACCATTTTATTTTTTATCGCTCATGCACATCTGAAGGTGTTCATAGAAGTATTTTGTGTAGCGATTTGCCTGAGGAATAACTACTTAAGAGCAAGGCAAGTTAAGTTACCAAGTAACTAGGGAAAAGAACTGGAAGTTTTTATTTACATTTTGTTCTTTTATTTACATTTTTATTTTATGTTTTTAGAAACAAATGCTTGAATTTGGAAGAAATTGTTCTGTAAGGTAGATGTAGATACATACCCCTTTCAAAACTGCTGTCTTGCTTTTGGCGATATTGGCATTTCTTTCACTTAACTGCTGTTCTTCAGGTCTGGGCTTTCTCATCTGGTTTCACATCTTCAGTATGGTACCCTTTTTGTGATTCTAGCTTGTGCAAAATCCATGTGCATGATGTCATCTCATACCAGTTGCAAAATAGCCATTGTTTTAGCTTATCTTATGCTAAGCCTAGGACTTTTCTTGCTGTCTTTTGTTCCAGCTGTAGAGAGTCAATGGGGTGCCAAAATAGGTCAACAGTTATCACATCAAATGTGATTATTTTTTCTTTTTTTGCATGGCCCCAGTCTACAAGGAAATGAAGGAGTTTGATGAGAGTTGTGAAGATGCTGGGGACAGTAGTGGAACCACCCTCATGGGCTGCGGCGTTCCCCCTGTGGTCCCTATGCAGCACTGCTATTGCCTTGCAAAGCACCGAAAGCCACCGGGATCTGTCACTGCTGAGTTGTGTTGTGTTAAAGTTCATCAAGAATAGGGCATTCTGTGCTTAGATCGACCGCTCAACAGCAGTTTAGAAGTGATGATGGCGCTCATTTCGTATGTGTAAAGGCATAACAGGAGAGGGGTTATGGGACTCTTATACAAATTCCAAAGGCTGAAGGAAGATAAACCAAAACCTACCACAGTAATACTAGAAACTCCATAGTTTGCAGTTGTTGTGCTGAGGTTTGCTGTTAGCATCTCTGCCAAACCAGATTATATTTACTTTGGAAAATTAGAGATCTGTGTGGGTGCAACAGAAGAGAAATGCATGAAGCAGCTATAGCAAAATTCTGTGGATGCACAGTTTGTAGAATAACCATTCCTGATTAGTCTAAATGGAAGATTATAGCGCAAAATAACTTTCAAGCTTAGACAAACCATAACACATACTCTAATGTTAATATCATGCTGAACTTTCTGAAGTTCATAAAGCGTATTGTTGGAACTAATTAATATGCTGCTTTTTTTTAATACTCCAAAGACCTGTAGTTAGTAGTTTGATAATTACGCTGTGTTTTGTATTTAGACACAAATTGGAGATGATTAGAAATGCTGAGGCACCATGCAGGCCAAGTATGCACTGTTATTTGAGCTATTTAATGCTTTTTAATGGTAGCCGATAAGGTGCAAAGGGCTTTGTAAGCCTAAGAGGTTCTTCTCCATTATACATTAAATCTGTAGGCATAAATAGATTTACATTTTTCTACTTCAATTAAAAGAAACTGAAACCCTTCATATGGTGCTACAGTAAGGAATCGACTACTGCTGACGGCGGCATCTCCTCATGACCAGGTGTGTTAGGCTTTTCAGGAGTGAATTGTCATATATATACATATATATAATACATATATATATACACATATATATAAAATATAATTTATATATATATCTATATATATATAGATATAGATATACTTTGTGCTAGGGTGAAAAAGAAAGGTGATTTTTAACAGTGCTGCACGATGTCAAATGGCTTTGCAGAAAGCCCAGTTATTTTTCATGGACTTCAGTTGAGCTGCCTTTATGTTCTGCTGCCTACTTTCTGTTCCATCTTCATCTGCTGCCAAAAGGTATTCAGCTCTGCCTGAGGTGTGTGTCAAGAAGAGCTTTGATATGATCTGTCAAATATAAGCTATGGGATGGACATGCTCTGCAATAACAATAGCAACAAAGTTACAGAGATTTTAAAATATAGCAACAAAAAATTCAGACAATTTGTGTGCTGTCTGTTCGAGACGAGTTTTGGACACATTGACAAATCAAACCTTTTCAGTATCTCAAGTAAGGAAAACCTGTACTGGGTTTGCATGGCAAACTTTTGGTAGCGGGGGAGCTGCACGGGTGGCTTCCATGAGAAGCTGCTAGAAGCTTCCCCTGTGTCCGACAGAGCCAATGCCAGCCGGCTCCAAGATGGACCCACCGCTGGCCAACGCCAAGCCCATCAGTGACAGTGGCAGCACCTCGGGGATAACAGAGTTAAGAAAGGGTGAAGAAAAACACCTGAGCAATTGCATTCAGAGGGAAGAGTGAGAATATGTGAGAGGAGCAGCCCTGCAGACACCCAGGCCAGGGCAGCAGGAGGGGCAGGAGGGGCTCCAGGCGCCGGAGCAGAGGTTCCCCGGCAGCCCCTGGGGAAGCCCATGGTGAGGCCGGCTGTGCCCCTGCAGCCATGGAGCTCCACGGGGGAGCAGATCTCCACCTGCACCTGGGGAGGAGCCCACGCTGGAGCAGGGGGATGCTCCTGGCAGGACCTGTGGACCTGTGGAGAGAGGAACCCAGGCTGGAGCAGGTTTGCTGGCAGGACCTATGACCCCATGGGTGACCCACACTGGAGCAGCCTGTTCCTGAAGGACGGCACCTGTGGAAGGGACCCAGGCTGGAGCAGTTCACAAAGAACTGCAGCCTGTGGGAAGGACTCACTTTGGAGAAGTTCATGGAGGACTGTCTCCCGTGGGAGGGACCCCAGGCTGGAGCAAGGCAGAGTGTGAGGAGTCCTCCCTCATGAGGAGGAAGGAGCAGCAGAGACAACGTGTGATGAACTGACCACAACCCCCATTCCCCATCCCGCTGCGCTGCTCAGGGGGAGGAAGGAGAGAATTTGGGAGTGAAGTTGAGCCTGGGAAGAAGGGAAGGGTAGGGGGAAGGTGTTTTGAGATTTGGTTTTCTTTCTCATTATCCTAATCAGATTTGATTGGTAATAAATTAAATTAATTTTTTCTTCAAGTCAAGTCTGTTTTGCCCGTGATGGTAACTGGTGAGTGATCTCTCCCTGTCCTTATCTCAACCCACAAGCCTTTCATTATATTTTGTCTCCACCATCCAGCTGAGGAGGGGAGTGGCAGAATGGCTTTGGTGGGCACCTGGTGTCCAGCCAGGGCCAACCCTTCACAAAACCTTAGAAATGAAAGCAGTTAAGTATAACCTGGCATTATGGAAAATGTCAGGAAAAGATTTTTATGCCAGTACCTCCAACTACTCCACCTGCCAACTGTTTCTGGTAATTTTTCCTTAGTATTAGCATGTCTCCAGTGCTTAGAACTTACATATTTTTTGAAGGGCTTTACTGCAAATCACTATGGGAAGGGGAAAGGATAACAAATTTTCATTTGTTGCAGTGATGTTTTTGCCATTTTTGAGGAGGAGTGAAAAACTGATGCTGACCTGTTCTGAAAACAGCAGCTGGCTGAGGAGAGAGACACCTCCAGCCCTAGGGATATCAAGATGTAGAGGAAAAGAAGAATTGTTTCCAATGTCAATTTTTACAGTGTTTAGAAGCAGATCCCCTTTGGGTAGGTTTTTAATTTAAATTGCTGCATGGGAACCTCCACTCGCTAGGGGAATAAGTCACACATAGACTGTCTTTGAGCAGAATACATTCCTCCTAAGGCCTTTTTCGTGCATGTATCCAGGAGAAGCTCTTACAGGCTAGTGGCAAGTGTGAGACAAAGGCAGTTCTGCTCCTAGTTTGAGTAGCTTTTAGACTTGTAGAGGGTACTTAACAGAAAAGTTAAATGTTATATGGTCCTACAGTATAAGACTTGTGTGATCTGTATATTCAGGAGCAAGTTTCTAGACTGTGCTATCTTTTGTCCTCCTACAGGTGTGTATTGGTTGGCATCATGCTTTAAGGATGCTGAGAAGATAACAGTTAACTTCCTTAACCAGGTTTATTTAACAGTGAGTGCAGTAAAAAAAAATCTTGGTTGTATCATTGGGAGCTTCATGCAAGGAACAAGTTGTTCCCCTCTTTCTCTGCATAGGGCAAAGGAGAACATATGGTACCAGAAAGACTATTAATATAGAAACAAGCAGAGCTTAAATAGTGTTTTCTACTCCTTTACATGATGGCATTCTTTGCACTAGCACGTTGTGACTAGGGCTGCATATGCATGGTGGTTGAATAAAAAAAGATTAGTAATGGGGAAACAGTTGACGCATATGTCTTGGGGGGAAGTCAGTGCATTGCAGCTAATACAAAGCCTTCTTTCACCAAGCCTGATAGGTTTTTGATACTATCCGTTTTGATGTTTTGGAGTTGCAATCAAGCTACCAGTGGGAATGTGGTCATCAGTAACTGTGGAGGTAGTGGGGAGAAATGACTGGAGGTATCAAAAAATGTTGATGGTGGAACAGTATGTGGGATCCACGTGGTTATCCACAGCTGGGAGAAAGAGGAAAACCCTTTGCTCTGGAAAAATGGGAGCAGAAAGGGATCATCTTCAGGACACGGAAGTTAGTATGGTTTGAGTGGTTGGTGTCGTATATAAAAGCAACAAAGTCAATACCGTACAAGCACAGATTCCAGATTTCAGTTCTGCTGTGTTACACCTGTCACAACATCTTCTATTAAAGACAAGAAAAATTTGGAAGGGCATTTACAAGTACATTTTTTTCCTCTTGAAATGAAAGACTTCTGGTTTTTGTTTTTTGGGTTTCTTTTTTTTTTAATTAAAAAATGCTTAAAAGCTTTTGCCTTTATCCCCTTGTTTTTATCTGCAGTGAAAGGGGAAGACCACAGAACTCTTCTGGGTATTGTGACTTTTTTCCTTCTTCTCTTTTTCTGCCTTCATGTTTTCCTGGGGTTTCTTAGGTTTTTGAATTTTATTTATTGATTTATTTATTTACCTATTTTTTGGTGAAGAAAGATTTTTTGGTTGACTTACTGGTCATCCTTAGACCATCATGCTTATATTGGTATTGAGTAATTTACAATCCATGGGAAGAAAAAAATTCCTTATCTGATTTTTAGAAAATATTTTCATTGAGTTATTTGATGTTGAAATTATTTGCTAAATAACATTTAGGAGCAGGTGAAGGTCACTGTCTAGTGTAGAAATAGCTTGTGTAAACATTGCATAAATTTGGCAGTGCTTGTAAATTCATATCTATACATATTCACATATCTATGTTTATATCTGTCATTAAGTATTTCTATTTTGACTGCAATATTTAAAATCAGAAGTACAGGTTCTATTTATTATAGGCCAATAAGGGACGATACAGTATTTGGCATCTCCAGTTGTGCTAGTAATAAGTCTCATGTACAGAGAGCCCAACAGAAGTTGGCTGTACCCGCAAGTCTTTTGAATTTTGGCCAGTCTATTCAATGTATCTGGTTTAAAATAACTTATGGGAACTTTGCATTAGTTGTCTGATTTAAAGGTTTTAATATGACGGTCATGCAATGATCTTTGCATAAAGATAACCAGGGAGATCACTGTATTGTAATCCTAATGTTGGATTAATGGAAAAAACCAATATGAATATTCTAGTACTATTAGTACTTTTATTTGCAAATTTTTTAATTGTCATAAGATATCTACATGTATTTAAATGTACAGATTTAGAAAAAAATAATATATCTCATTCAGCTTTTTTATCTGTGTAGCTTATTTCAGTCCTTCCACAGTAATTTTGTGTCTTCAGAGATGTACACCATTCTCTCAAAATCTAATATCATGAAGTGTGTAAAAGTATGTTGGTACAGAAATAAAAGTCAGATCAGGTCATGAAAAGATGTTAGCTCTTCTTTCTAAGGCACAGACAGAAAGTTGACCTACGCAGTTCATTAGACCTTCTGGAGCAGAGCAGTGAGTGACGGAAAAGTAATAGCTTCCAAGTGGTAGCTGTGGGAATAGTGAGAGCCACCAACAAGAATGCAAACAGCTGGGAGTTCAATTTATGCCATTCAATTTCCAGACATTAATATGCTTTAGTGTACACAAGTAGGACATAAAAGGACAAATATTCTTGTTATTATGGTGTTTATAGGGGAATATTATATATAAAGTCCTGAGCTTTCTGAAAATGTATACAAAAATGTTCCAAGTCTCATAGGTTCCACAGGGAACTTTGAATATTCATGACGTGGCTGCTTTACTGCTTTTTTATTTTTAACTTACGGTTTAATGAACTATAAAGGAGCCAAGCATGGAGTCAGATCCCTACAAAAGCAGAAGAAATGTGGCAGGGAGAGAATACCCCCTGCTTTGGTGCTGCATGGGTTTCGTGGATGACTTGGGGCCACAGAAGGAGTCACTGTGCAGCTCGGGCACGCAGCTCTCAACGTTTTCTTTTCCACCACTCCCTATTCTTCACTAGTTGCACACACGAATGAAAGATGCTTCCCCTGTCTAAAGAGAAAGAAACACATTCATTGAATCTGTCTTCCCTGGTATATTCAGTCATGTGTTTAATCATGTTCTTACTTCTGTCTTGCTGTTTTTCATCCCAACTGAAGCAGCAGAAAGCATTCAGTGATGTACATGACAATGTGGAATTGATGTCTGCTGGACTGGTGTGTTAGCATTCTTCTCAGTTTGACAGTTTATTGCGTTGCTTTTCTCATTCTCTCCTGCACATATATTCCTTCTGTATTTCTCTCTCATGAATACACACCCTTCTTACCTAAAAACAGATGACAAGCATGTATACTGAATATGTAAATGAGTTAATAATTTCTATATATGCTGCATTTTGTTCCCATTAAGTGAGTGCATTAAAACAAATTTGAACATTACTTAATGTGGTGTAAAATTATTACCATATGAGCGGTCAATTAACAAGATAGAAATTGCAATAATGCCTTAAAGGTGAAATGTGAGAGCTTTTAATAACAAAAGAAAATGGAAAAAAAGTAAAAATCTTTCCTGATCCTCAAATCCTTATCAGAGTATACAGACAAACAACCATGACAAGCACATTTTATTACAGATGCCTTAAAGATCTCTTCCTTCATTACTGCTTTATCAAGGCTTAATTGGGTGCCCATCCTCACTAGAGCTGACAAAGCTTACACAGGGAAGACGGCTCCAGACAGGCAGACTCAGAGGAGCACACCATCACTGGGCGCAAAACTTACCTCTCATCTTTGGGCACTGACAATGACCTCCTTTTCCATATCTTGTGCTAAGGACAAAGGCATTTCTGACTCCAGAATGAGACTGAGGGCTCCAAATCCAGCGATGCAGTCAGTGCGGGTGATAAGACGCCGGTTCTCCCAGGACCTGTGACAGTCAGCCCCTTGCCTTCAGTGTCTGTTGCGGGGAGGGAAGTGCTGGCACTTGCCATCACTCACTGCTGAGTGTCTGTAAGGTGCTGAAGGTCTGGCAACCCACCTAGCAAGCCTGAAGTCATGCCACCAGCAGTGCCTTCCTTATTTAGATGTTGGTGGTTTTATTTTAGATACAGCTCATACCATAGTTCCAAAGACAAAATACTGCCTGGGAGCTTAAATTAAATATAAGCTGAAAAATCTGGCAGTTTATGTCTAAACAACGTATACAACATACCAGGCTTGCACACGGAATACACTGACATGATTTTAACTATATTTTGGATGGATATAAAGTCTGTTTTCTGAAATACCAAGGCAGCTTAATACCTTCTAAAACATGACCTTAACATTTACTATCTTATATTATTAGCTCTGTGTATGAGCACTGTTGCCTTTAAAAGAGGGAGGTGACCTGTTTCCTGGGTGCATTCCCAAAGATGGTGCAAGGTGCAGGCTCAGGCCCTGCATGTGGCGTGTGGTCATCCCTTGCCACAGATGAACGTCTGTGAATCTACCTGGTTTATGGGAGTATCTACCAGAATTCCACTAGGGAAAAAGACTAGGTAGAGAATTCATTATTTTCATTTTATCTTGACCCCCGTGGTGTTTAATATGATCTCAGTAGAAACTGTTCCTGAGTCAGTAGTGTGTTTTTCAATAGAGTTGACTATTTGTTTTCCCAAAGACTCATAGTTTTTAATGCACAAAATGTCCTGCATACATAAGCCACAGGATTTCCATGATTCAATTCCTTTTCCTAAGTCCAGTAGTTTTTCTAAATCACAGCATGTTTCTTAAAATGCATTTGAGGATTTGTAAAGAAAAGGGCTTTATTCTGTGGTGCTTTGTTCTTGCATACGTGTAAAGTTCTTTGTTCCTACATATGTTCTTTATACCAGCGTGCACACAAGTTTTTATTCAAACTTGAGTGTTGTTGCTGTTCCAATGCAAGCTTCTGGTGTTCAGTGAAGATCTAGTTCTTTACGAAGAAATTCAAGTCATAAAGACAGCCTGCCTGATTAAGAGTGCACTTAAAAGCAGTAACTTCTTTCCTTTGTACAGAATATTGTCAGCAAATATTTACTGTTTAAAGGATGCTCCATTAAAATATGCTAGAAGTTCTACAGAAAGATAAAGAAACAGTCTCTGCTTGAAGAAGCTTGAAACCTAAATAGATCATGTACAAGTGTTGAGACATAGACCCCAACAAACAGAAAGTAAATCAACAGTAAACTTTAAAGTTGTTTCATATTGGACTTAAAAATGAGAGGCTCTTACTGACACTGCTTGTGTCCAAGCCTCCATGAAGGGAGAAAGCTAAGGTGTTGTGGTAGTAAAAGTGTGTGTGTGTTTCAAGGAATAACTGTGCAAAGAGTCTGCTATGAACTGGTAGATTTCTTTTGATACTGATAATAATTTTTATAATGTCTGGCGTGTTGCCTTTCCTTTGCAAATGAGGTTGCAAATTAAAAATGTATTACGCAGATTGACAAGCAAAGTGCTTCCTGATCGTAAGACTTGCAGCCAGTAATGGGTGGTTTCTATACCTCTTCGACCTGCACAGGACATCAACAGAATCTGCCCAACTAGGAGAAATGTGTGAACTGCAAGGCACTAGCTATGCATATTTATTTATTTAATGTCTGGTATTTTTTAACATCTCTCCCACTGTGGCAGCATCAGGCAGTGGAGGTGTGTGCTTGTAAACGTGTTTGCAGACGTTATTATACGTGGTTTGTGGAATGTGCTACTTGATGTACTATGCTTCTCTTTCACAGATGTCTTTGAAGGATTTGATTGAATGAGTTGTCATATCAGGAAACTCAGTAAGCCAATTTGTTATACTGAAATTCCTGTAAAATACATGAGGACCGAGCCAAGAGCTGCTGTCTTCCAAGAGGTGTTTCAACAGTCCTGTCTGATAAATCAGATTGAATTGCATTCAGTAAGTGCTGTAGCTTGAATTTCCTTCCACCCTGACTTCAGCTAAACTATGAAGGCAAGGGTATACAAAATCTAATCACAAACCATAAGGCTTGAAGTATGAGGAAGTGGAAGGAGACAGAGGAAGAGGAGGATTTGTTTGATAGTTATCAGCTGTGTAGTGCTTGGTTCTCTGTATCTGTGCAGAGTGCATATTAAGTCTTAAGAAAACGGCTCCGTGAACAGTAGGAATAATTCAAATGTCACCTGTATAAAGTTATGAACAGAAACAGCAGTGTCTATTGAGATATACTTAATTATTGCCAGTCACCTGGCGGTTTAATTCCTTGTCACTGTAAAAACCACAATATTTGAACTGACTACAAGTAGAAGCAGCAGGTAGCTGTACCCTGTTAGCTTATGTGAAAAAGATCAAACCATACCCAGTAAGGTTATCACTCAATAGACTTCAAATGTTATTGCACTATCAGTATGTACTGTAAGGGACTGGAATTCAGAACAGTACCAAAAGTCTGTAATTCCTTTATTGAATCTGAATCAGAATCTGATGGAGAAAATGTGTCCATTTGCAAAGTCCTGAGCAATGGGTCATTTTAAGGCTTGTTGACCCAAGAGGAAGCCTGTGAATCTTAGCCTAGAAGTACATAGAGAAGCAATTTACAAACCACCTGAGAAGCATGAAACTGCTTTCTGTGTCTGCAGTTGACCCTTCCTGGTCCTTACTTGCTCTTTGACACTGGCAGCTGAAATACAGCTTTTGCGAAGAGGATTTAGTCTTGGGTAACCCAGAATTAACTTTTTGCATACCACGGTGGGTGGACTTACTTTAGAATGGAAGTGCAGTACAGAAGTGCTTCAGCTTACACAGTGTTCTATATCTAGGTAATTTTGATGATGGATTTTTAAGAATAACAAGTACTTTAATAGAAGAATGTATTTCTGGCTTCTGCTATTAATCACTTTATAGCCTTAGATCTAAAATGATTATGTATGATGAGAAGGAATTCAACTCATCACAGAATCAGAGAACTCTTCAAAGTTCTTTTCAACTTTCCCTTACAGTACTTGTTGGCTATCGGTCTCGTGTCGGTATTTAGCCTTAGAGGCAGTTTACCACCCGCTTTGGGCTGCATTCCCAAGGAACCCGACTCCGAGAAGCCCCGGGCCCGGCGTGCCGGGGGGCCGCTACGAGCCTCACACCATCCGCGGGCTGCGGCCTTGATCACAAGGCTTGAACTCTCTATGATGCATAAAGTCTTTGCCTTCTTAGTCATTGTTTAGGCCAGGGTCACTCTCTGCCTGGAAGAATACACCCTCGCCTGGGCCTAATCCAAAAGGCCTTAATACAATTTCTATGCAGCTTTTCTTTTTTTTTTACCTCAGGGAACCAATTAAAGCTGGTTAGAAATTTCACAATATGGATATTTTGGAGCGAGAAGAAGATTGCATTGCTAAAACTGTGGTTTTCCAGCAAATACAAACTGCTGTTTCTCTTGCCAATGAGGGGCTGATTTGATTGTCCACACAGAATTAATCATGCAGTAAGGGGCTCACTTGGGATTTGGGAGATTCTGTCGAAGCCCTGATTGGAATTAATCAGAGTGGAAGGTTGTACTTTGGTCTTCTCTATCTCAGGCAGGTGCCCTGAACACAGAACTATTTATTGTCCCTGTGGAAGGAGGAAGAAGGGGTAGGTGAAATAGATCTTTTCTTCTTCTTGTTGTTGTTTTTCCTCGCCCTGGGTTTAATGGAAACATTTGAAAAGTCTTTTTTCCCTCCTTAAATAGATGCAAATTTTAGTCAGATTTTAACGGAGTGAGACTTTGCATTTAACTCCATCTTTTCACCAGTTTCCCACACATATGTGTCATGCCCTACTGCTCTTTAGAACTATTATTTTTGTTCTTCCAGTCTCCTCCCATTGTGGTCTTAATCCTGTTTATAACTGTATGCCACTGAAGAAGCTGTACATGTAATGAGTAATAATGATGTGTACAGATTTTAGCCCATCAGACAGGCCTTCCTTTTTTTTTATTTCTGAATAGCTTTCAGAAGAACACTGTTTTCTTAAGTAAGATAAAGAATGTATCTTACGTGTGTTGAAAGTATCTTATCTGAGTGAGAGAAAAACAAAGATGTTCTCAGATGGTGTTGATAAAATGTAGGCAGGAGCTAATGTAAGCTGGCAAAATCTTTTTCCTTTAAATGGGGCTAAGCCAGTTTATGCCAGCTGAACTTTTGGTGTAAACATAGTTTTTTCCATTTATATAGTTCTCCTGATCGTAAAAGGAA
Source organism: Phaethon aethereus (assembly GCF_964289735.1). Classification (NCBI taxonomy): domain Eukaryota; kingdom Metazoa; phylum Chordata; class Aves; order Phaethontiformes; family Phaethontidae; genus Phaethon; species Phaethon aethereus. Next base: position 41,282,400 of record NC_138582.1, on the reverse strand, counting down.
TCACAATAATCAAGCCTGAATTTTTGATGCTAAGATGATGATAAAAGGACCTGCACAATTTTTCTCAGTGCATGTATGCTTTCCCTGCACTCCTTGCTTCCTAGTGCTGATTACAGAAAGATCATCTTTACAAGGGAAAATACAGTTTTGACCTTCTACATCCATTTAATTTCTGCCCTCTCCAATGGGATTTCCAGCAGGGCTACCAGGTGTGAGTTAGGTTTTCTTTCATTATCAAGAACAAAGCAAACATCATTACATCAGTATCAGCTCATCAAACAGCTACCATGTAGAAGGTACACTGGGCTTTTACCGTCTTGTGCTGCTGCGCTCTAGTGACCCAAAAGCAAAATGGTTTGTTTTGCTATAACGCCACTCAGCGTCTCCTCTTTGCTTTTCAGCTCCGGTGAATGAAATCACCGTCCGCATTTAGAGCTCATCTCCATTGACCAGGTCATTGCCTCCAGGCAGCCGTTGTTGGTACAACTGCAGGGCGATAAGTGGGACCTCAGCTTTAGAGCTGCAGCCCAGGGATGCTGTGTGAGGGGGAGGCCTGCTGCTCGCCTGTGCCTGTGGGGAGGCTGGCAGGAGCATGTCGGGGAGTTGCCCTGGTCCCTTGGCCCGGCTACCGAGGCACCCAAACTGAAGAAGAAGGCTTCCTTAAGGATTCTCCCCTAGAAGGGATAGGCTTCAAGAAACGTTGGTGTGGCAGAATGGTTGTTGGAGAGGCAGGAACGGAGCGAGGCCTGGGAGTGGGCCCGGAACAGGAAAGTCACAGATGTCTCTCCAGTGGATCACTTGAGTCATGCCTAAGTCATGAGGGCAGTGGAGCTTTTGATTAAACCTTCCCTGTGGAATTGCTTTCGAGTGAAGTTTAAGGAAGGCAGGTGCTGGAGCACAGCTAATACCTCATTTTCAATTTCTTCTGGTAACGTAGCATCTGGAGGATATCAGAGAAAAATGTATCTTCTTACACCATCCGTTTCCATTGGCATTCCTCACCTACAGAGACACAATATATTGCACTTCTCCAGACTCTGACCCTAGCGTAAACCTTTACTGTTTCCCTTCTCTTTTCTACTGTATCTTTCTGATTTCTGCTGGGGATAAATAGATGGTGCTTCTAAGGACTGTCAGATACCCGCTGAAGTACTGTGAATGAAGAGGCTTTGTAGGTGATCTGTCCATTACTTGCCATGGGCTTTGGAAAGATACGTGCTATTTCTCTCGTACTAACTTGTTCTTTCTTCGCTCTTTTAGCTGGGCCTCCTTATGACTTTTCTAATCTACCCTTTCTTCACTCTTCCCATTTTTTTTAGTACTTTGCAGAATTTGTTCCTCCTTCTCCTCCCCTTCCTCATCCACAGCCTCCTCTAATGGAGGCTGGTGACCAAGAAAGAGTTTTATAAAGAATAAAGGGAGTTATTTGCCCTTTTTTACATTTAGTTTTCTCCTTTTAATATTTTTTCCTCATTTGTGGGATTATAGTTAATTATTTTTCACTATCATTTTACTTTCTCTTTACTCACTGTAGTTATTTATTTGTAAAGAGAGAGAATTTAGAAAAGCAGATATAGTTAATTGTTGCAAGGGTCAGATAGTTGCCTCTGTCTTACTCTGCCACATGGTAGGTTTGGCTTGGGGAAACCTGCGTTGGGGCTGGAGATGTCCTGTCATCAAGAGCAGATGACAGCAGGACTGGATGCTACTATTACTCCTGCATCTCCTCTAGAAGTTGTTTGCAATGCTACAGAAATAGGAGAAAGAGAAACCATTGTAGCAGAAACATTTTTTTTACTCCTGGTGGTTAGGGCTTGAAAAACAAATATCCTCTACTTGCTTTTAGCCTTTTTGAACTGGAACATCCTCTCTCTTCCTCAGCCTGCCCAGCCACTTCACTTGTTTTAGAGAGACCTTTAAGCTATCTACGTATTGAAGATTGTTTCCCTTGTTCTTGACACTGCCTCTGAAATTTTGTTTCCTTTAGAGATGGCCTCTTATTTTCTGTCCTGTTGATCTCTGTTCCAAAACACTAGGAGAGTGTTGAGTTTGTCCTCTCTGCTCCTAGAAGATGCTGAGAGGAGATTTTTTCCCCTTATTGATCTTTTAAATAACACTTTCTCTCCAGTCCATGCAGTTTAGCTGATCAATGATGTGGCACAACAGCTATAATGTGTGAGTTTGTAAGAAAACCACATGCTAGAAATGGTTTGTCTAGCCTACTCGACAGACTATTATGTATAACCTCTTCTCACAATAATCCACAAAACACCAAAATACCATAATATTCATGGGAGAAAATCCAATTGACTCCTTTTCTTCTGCATCATTAATAGACTAAGCATACACAGATATGTATTTAGATCACAGAGCATGTTTTGTGACAAAGCAAAACAGTGACGTCCTCTAAATAGCAATGAGAACAGTATTTCAGAACACATAGATTCCCCTATCGTATGCGGGGTGGAATTCTAATCTGTACTCAAGTCAGTCACTGTGCTCTCATCCTTGGTATCATGAAGGATTTGCCTACAAAGTAATTCAATGTAATGCTAAGGTATGCATTGTCAATATAGCCCTGAAGGCTGAATCCCTTCTTTAAATTTTGCAAATAAAGCCTTCATTTAACAGTGTATTAGTTATCAGCTTTTGAAGAAGTGATGCTGTAAGATGAACCTTTTTAAGGCAAATATCATCCCTGATGAATCACCTCAAATACAGTGTTATATACAAGGTGAGAGCCTTCCAAAAGACTGAATCAAATTAATTAGCTCTAGCTATGTAGCACTGCTCCCATCTCACGGAACTGACAGCTGAAGTGAAAGGCACACTCAGACTCCACATCACTGTTACATTATTCTGCACCTCTGGAGGAGTCTTAAGGGTCAAAACCAAAGAATATCTTTGCTGTCAAAGGAAAAAAATGGGAAGAACTTGCTGCTGGCTGAAAATTCCTAGTGTCATTTTGTACTTTGACCCACAAAATGAGGGTTATTGGCAAGTTGTAAAGGGATACAGGCTTAGGTATATTCTGCTGCAGATTTAATATTATTGCTGCCCTTATGTAGCTAATAAGCAAAGTTGTGGGAATTAGGACACTGTTGCGGCCAGAATCTTGCTAAGTGGCTTCTGAAAGATGCTTCTATCAGCTTAAATGAATAGCTCCTGCCTACCCACTGTAGTTTAATTGCTGTGTGCTGCCGTCAGAGCTGGCCTAGTGCTGACTGTATGGGAGGAAATTTCACCGGCAAATACTAAATAAGTGGTTGGTGCACCTGCTAATACCAGGTTGCAGGTTAAAATGCTTTCTCAGCCAGGGCTCTGAATATGGGTTGGAACAGGCAAGAACTGATGCAGAAGTTATTGGAAGTTCCTAGAACAATGAGGAGGCAGCCCGTATGATGTTGTGGTCTTGTGGGTTTTAGGAGAGGATGTCATTAGAATGACAGGAAGGTCTTTAAACTTCTTAAAACATAGGGGAAAGAAAATTCCTTTCAGATTGAATGGAAATAGTTAAGAGTGAAGGATTCAGAACTTCAGTAGTTAATGTTTTGTAGAATCAGGGCATCAATTTCAAATTAGTTTGCCTGGTTTAATGCTCTAAATAAATATAGTTAGATACTTAAATATATTAGAGGTGTATTGCTCTGTATGTATATACATAGAGATTGTAAAAGTTATAATTTCAAAATTGCTTCTTTTCAGGCAGCCTGTGATTTTTTCAGTTTTTTTTTTTTTTTTTTTTAAAGAAAAACACCTCAAACTCTAAGCCCAAACTAGATTAGAAAACTCTTTTCAGGATCCTGCATTGTGTTCCTCTTGATGATGGTGGCACCTGCTAACCCCTGGCAGTCTCTGAACAGCACACGACAATATTCACTATCACAAATTGTGGTTATAGTCCATGTAATAGAATTGTGTCTTTCTCAAAGGCTCTTGATTCTTAGCACAAGGATTAGTGACCTCTGAAAAGTACCGTGAAAAAAAAAAAGTTGTGAGGTCTAAGTCACTTAAGGTGCAAACAGCTCTGCAGTGCTAGCAAAAAGGAATGAGAGAATGATGCAAAATTACAAGTTGAAGAATTACTTATAATTACCTTGTGAAAGATATAAACATATCTCCCCTGTGTTGTGCATGTGTATATGTACAAATACCTGAATACCAATGCGTTCAGAGTTTGGGTGGTATGCTTGATCTGAGCCATCATGGAAGCCCTAAAGGACAAACAAAGTTTTTCATTGACATTCACTTCTGTACTCAGATCTGGCAGAGAATTCATTTTTATAGGCATTTTTCATTTTCTGCATTTCTTGAGTGGTTACAACCCAGAACAGAAAAAAGCAGAAGAAAAAATGAACTAGAATATGTCTAGCATCATGTAACAGTCTCATTCGGGAAGGTGCTATGTAGTTCTGAGGGAAACTATTTTGAAGGTGGTTATGAGGTTGAAATTTTTTCAATGAAGGTAAAAATGCCTGAGATTTTTGTCTCCTTTTTTTTTAATAAATGAGAACAGAATAGCTCTAGAAGAATCTAATAACCTAAATAGTTAAAAATGCTTCACGAAGTACAAAAGCCAAACAATAAAGACACCTGTACTGTAAAATACAGTAGAGGATGGATCACGAACAGAGGAGTAAAAACACAGAGATGATACAGGGCCATTTCCGTTGGCCCGAACATTTTCTTCAGGGCAGGCAGACAGAGGCTTTTTACCAAGTACTCTAGTGACAGGACAAGGCATAATGATTTCAAACTGAAACAGGGTAGATTTACAGAATCACAGAATCACTAAGGTTGGAAAAGACCTCTAGAATCATCAAGTCCAACCATCAACCCAACACCACCATGCCCACTAAACCATATCCTGAAGTGCCACATCTACATATTTTTTGAATACTTCCAGTGATGGTGACTTCACCACCTCCCTGGGCAGCCTGTTCCAATGCTTGACCAGAAACAGACTGGACAGAAGGAAGAAATCCTTTATGATGAGGGTGGTGAGACATTGGAACCGGTTGCCCAGAGAAGTTGTGGATGCCCCATCCCTGGAAACGTTCAAAGTCAGGTTCGACGGGGCTCTGAGCAATCCGATCTAGTGAAAGATGTCCTTGTCCACAGCAGGTGGGTTGGACTAGATGACCTTCAAAGGTCCCTTCCTACCCTAACCATTATGTGATTCTATGATTCTGTGAATACCAGTCCTTGATTTTATCAGAGGCGCTGAAGGAACAGAGAGAGAGAGACCTAGAGGAAAGGACATAATGCTGCTCCCTCACAGCAGCTCAATACTGAAGGATAGTAATAATCAAATATTAAGCTGTGAATCACAGCCATAGAGCAAGAGATCTTAATAAGATTTTCCTCCCTCTTTATCTGAACAAATCTGTGAAATTATTGGACCACTTCAATAGGAACTGCACACTTAATTGGCTATTTTTTTAAGTCGAAGGGAGAGTTAATGGCAGACTAAAGTTGATAACACTTTTCAAAATTTATTCCAGTGGGACTTGGTTTTGAATACAACCTCAAAGCAGTTACGATTTTTTTTTTTCTTTTTCTCAAGCATCTTTTCATAATAAAGGCCAGGCTGGAAAAACAGAAGAGATTATGCCGTGTCCACATTCATTGGGTCCTCACAGGTTGTTCTGGAAAAGGAAGTAGCAGCCGTCTCAATAGACAGATAATTGCTATATTGCTTTTGGGGTCAGTTAAATAATACATAGCTACCTTAGTGGCAGATACCTTAAGCCCCATTTGCCGGGAAACCTGTAAAATACCTTCAACAGACAAGCCTGAAGGTCATGTACTTAGTAAAAAAGTTAGTTTTGGCACGTACAATTTTCCCCATGCTCTTCTCCCAGCTGAAGAGGTCCTGTGTTGCAGTTGGTAATTGCCTCTCTCTTCTCCCTGTCCCACAGGGATGAACAAGCTTTTCATCTCTCTCCTTGCTAGATTTGCTCTGCTTCACAGATGCCAGCCGTACTCTTCTACCAATCAGTTATCTAAATGATTAACATAATTAAGTTAAACTCAGTGCAATTGTTCCCAAATTGTATTTAGCCTGAGGGTTTTTTTGGCTTGGAAGTGGAGCTGGTATTTCCAAAACCCACCCCCTTTTTTTTTTTTTTTTAGTTTAGGTAAAATTATATTGATTGTTTTCCTTTGATTTCTTTTTTTCTTTATAGATGAGAAATCTAGATCACTATAACCCATTTCATTGACCTGTAAAAACTCAAGATCAGATGTAGTGACTTGCTTAAAAGCACAAAAGCACTATTTTTATAATTACATGCCTTTCAAATATGTTTCTGCTCCAGCAGTACCACAATGCTTCAGTTAGTCATAGTCGTGTTGTATTAAAAGCTGACCAGAGCTGTGCTGAGACAGTCCCTGACCTGACATTCTGGTGAGCTAAATGGAAACTGCATCAAAAGCTGCTGCTTGTACTACTGTAGCATAAACTGACATGTGAGGCATTTGTGCAAAACCCTATATAGAATATTATTTTTGTTAGTGTAGCCATTTCAGTTAGAGGCAGATGGAGTGAACTGAAATAGCTTCATTTATATATGCTTAAGCTGTGTGGGTAGATGACTCTTTGTACTGATGGAGCAAAGTATCTTAAATTGCAAAATTAATTAGTAGAACAGAGTGTTGCATTTAATCTCATCCTATAACATTGCTGAGAATGAGCAACTGCAGAGAATACAGAAGAGGAGGGAAAAAGAGGGACTGGAGAAAAAATGTAATGGCTATTTGAACTTGCTTCTACTAGTTAGTCACTACTTCCAAATCTTTTTTTTTTTTTTTTGACTTGTGAATGACGCTGCTAATTATGCTGGCTGCCTGCTCAGTCAAGCCGGGCTTGTCTCCCCAAGTGCTTCTGCTTGGTGTTACTGTGTGGAACTTGCATTCAATTATTTGCAGTAATTTGGGGCACAACTCATCTTCTAGATGATTCTTCATGCCACAGGGGTTGAAGTTGTTCCTTTTGTTTAGCAAAACAAAACTGAATTCTAATGAGAAAGTTAATGTATTGGAAAATTACTTCAAATGGAAAAAAATCACATTTTGCTAACTAATTAAATTTATTTTTCATCCTTTAACATAAAAAATATAATTGTTTCCAGAGCCTGGTATTTCTTTGTTTTCAAGGCCTTTGGGGGATGTATTGGCACTCACTGTCTATCTTACTGGCTCTCCATTCAAAAGGTTGTTTCAAATGCAGACCTATTTTCTCTGTCTCAGAGATTCCTATACTTCTCTTTCTATTGCCTGGTTTCTTTGTATTAAATACTTTTGCTTTCCTTTGCAATCTGTAGTACTTTTATGCTATACATCGTTTTTTTGTTACATCTTTAGAACATGTAATCTAAGTTAAATCAGTCAGCTGTTAAACATTCTCTGATTTTAAGTTCTTGTGTCGGTGGGAATCCTGAAGGGTGTAACATTTTTATTACATTTAGTTTTGATTTCATCTTGCAGCTATTTACGCGGAGAAATAAGTACATTGGTTAAGAGGTCCATTGAGGGAGTCAGAATTGCCTTTAAGATATGAGTGCTTTTATGTCACCTTCTGGTCTACCAATGAGTGGCCTTTGTCAATGTCCTTGCTGGGCCAGAAAGGCAGCAGGTGGAACTCAGAAATGTGCCTGACTTTTCCTTATTACATTGTAGACTAGTCATGAGAACACGTCTGAAAAAAAATCAGTACTTTAATTCAGCCAACATGCTGAAATTTGAATGTTTGTTCAATTATTGGCCTGAAATCTTACCTGGGATTCTTGTAAACACAGGCTTTCTATAAAATGCTCCTTGTTGCAGCTTTCTTACAAATATCATGATAAATAAAATCTTTCATTACACTTCATTTTCTGGTGGCCTTCATATTTCTTCAAGAGTTGGAAGATCAATGACAGGTGGTGTTTTTTTTTAAATACTAAACAATTTTTTTAAAATGCAAAAAGTTATATAGTTCAGTGGTGTTTGAACACAGGCTGCTGTCTGAGTACATGACCTAATGTCTTGCTGAATGACTGATGTTACAGATGTTACAGTCTGAGTTGAAGAGATCTTTGACTCTTTTATCCAATCTTCCAGTCTTTTCTTGCCTTTTCTGATTTTATGCCCTGGCATTATGAAGTTAGAGAATGCAAACTACTGTGAGTCAAATGCGATGGCTGTTCTGAGCCTCCAGGCTGGTCCCACTGATTTCACGGGCGTCCTGACACATGAGAAGGGGTAGGTGCCCAAAGTCTGGGACCTCTCAGGGCTGAAAGCTTTTGGTTCCCATCGTGAACAACATCATGGAAGGACTTGCCTCCAGGTGCACTTCTAAGATCTCAGCATGGTCTGGCCTTGCACAGACTTGTGGCAGGGAGACCTCTCAGAAACTGCTATTCAGCTCTCAGGCTTCAACCTCCCGGCTCCATGCGGGAAGGCCACGAAGTCACGAGAGCCTCCAGGACAACCAGGGTTACCAGTGAAAGATTATCGATAAGGTAATTCCCTGAAGCACTTCAATTTTAGTTGAAGACCATTTTTAATGAAACACATTTTTCTAATTGGCTCTTGTGTTAAGCAGGTGCAATTTTAGTTTTTGATTTACTAATCAAAGAACAAGTCCAAGGCTTTAATCTACCTTGCAGAGTTAATAGTATACTACAGAAGGTTTAAATGACAATACCATTGGATTTGGATGCACTGCAAGACCCTGACATTTTCCTCTTGTATTGTTTGTGTACACTGGCATTTAAAGATTGAGAAGGCTGTTCCTTGAGGATATATTTTGTAATCTCAGCTCCATTCAGGAGTATCCAAAATTTAGATTATTCCAAAAGAATAAGGAGAATGAAAAGAGATTTGTAGTATCTTTGACTCTACTCACTTGACTCAACTGTTTTTAAGAAAAACTAATGATATAAAAGAAATCACCATAGCTATATTCAGACATAATTCACCATGTAAAGTAGAAATTCTATTGTATCATATGTTAAAACAACACAGTTTCTATGAAGTGCTAATTGAGAACTGATTTTCGTATTAAGAGGTATTCCATCCCAAATGGGGTTTTATAATAACTTTGTAAAAAACCCGTAAAATAATAACTTTGTAAAAAAGGCTTTCTTTGGCTTTGTCTTTGAGTAGTACAAATTTATGACTATTTCTTGAAAATGTATCTTTTTTGAGTTACTTGCCATCATGTTTTAAGGGTTTCAACTCAAATGAAGTGTCGGGCTCTACAAAACATCAGTGACTGAATTCTTCCATAACTTTCTCGCTATTTCAGTGCTTACAGACTATTTCTGCAATGTTTCTTCGAATCATAGAATCATAGAATAGTTTGAGTTGGGAGGGACCTTTAAAGATCACCTAGTCCAACCCCCCTGCAATGAGCAGGGACGTCTTCCACTAGACCAGGTTGCTCAGAGCCCCGTCCAACCTGACCTGGAATGTTTCCGGGGACGAGGCATCTACCACCTCTCTGGGCAACCTGTGCCACTGTTTCACCACCCTTGTTGTGAAAAATTTCTTCCTTACATCTAGTCTAAATCTGCCCTCTTTTAGTTTAAAACTATTACCCCTTGTCCTATCACTATGGGCCCTGCTAAAAATTCTGTCCCCATCTTTCCTCTAAGCCCCTTAGAAGTACTGGAAGGCTGCAGTAAGGTCTCCCCGGAGAGAGACCTGCTTGCTTTTCTAATGTCAGCTGCTGTAAGTATTTGTAATATGGAATGGGGGTTGCTTAAATATTCATGTAACCTTGCTGATTTACCCTTCTCTCCTCTCTAGCCTCTATTGCCCCACCAGGGACCCTTCCAGGGGGAGCTGGGGATGCTTCACTCCCTGTCTTCTCGCTTCAGCATGCGAACGGGCCAGAGAGGGTTTACTCAGAGGAATGAGTACAAGGACTTCCCTTCTTCTGAACTGTATGTCACCTGCACATTCCCAGCCCTCCATCAGGTTCAACCAGAGCAGTTTTGGTGTGAAAAGCTACTACAAGCTTTCAGGGAGCTCTGCCATTAAAATTATTGCTTCCGTTGCTATTTCCAATAAGATTTTCAAAATGTCTAACACTCATCTGACATTTATTCCATTCAGTTCTTGGGGTATTCAAGTTTAGAGAGCCTGACAGGGGGAAAAGAAGAAAAGGCTGTGTAGGAATATCACCTCTCTTTTGCAAACATGACAATGTAATAAATGTAGCTATGTATGACTTGCTGTTTTAATTAGTGGCCTGTTATGATACATGTAATGAGCCTGGATGGAAAGAGTCCTAACCTAGCTATTATCATGTACATTGGGCTGAACATTTCTGTGAAATTGGCTTAAGACTTGAGCCTTTTTAATTTTTAAAAATTAATAATTAATTGGAGCAGTGGTTAATTAAATGGAACCATGGTGTTCAGTTAGTTAGTTGGCAAATCCTTTTTTCTAGTACTCTAATGGGAGGTGTATGTTTTGGTTACATTCCGTGGTATTTAGAAGAGAACTTCCAAACTTTCTTCATTAGCGGTTGTTTTTAATCTATGCAGTTTTCTACAAGAAAACAAACTGGGAAAAGAAGATGTTAGCAGCCACAAATTGCCTCTGTTCCTTTCCATAGCTGTAGGTACCACAGGCTCAGAGGTGTCTGAAATTTTAAGCGAACTCTTTTTAACAGGATGAGGCACAATCTTTATTGCCATTTAGAGCTTTTTCTAACCCCGGTGGGAATCTGTTAAAGAGCACCGTCTGATGTGCTGTATCAGGGCTGATTGCCAACTTATTAGCACCAGCCTGACAACAGCTTCGCTGCTAGCACGTGTGAGTAGTAATTTGTGTTCAGAAGTAAAACCAGGGAAGCTGTAATGAGAATAGCATGGTTTAGTTTTGTTGTTCAGTAGAATCACAGGGGTTATTTTGTTGATACCTAATAGCCAGTTCTTTTAAGAATAGAGTGACCAAGTGTTTATAATTTTAAAATTCATTTTAGCTGTGCTACCTTATTAAAAGTCCCAGTAAAAATTTAGACTATGTTCTTCTTAAGCATCCAAATTGTGATAGATCCTGGATAAAGAATCCCAACAGGCTTTCAATCCTAGTCACTAATTTTTAGTGATCTTTGTGCAGGTGCTTTTTTACATCAGAGACATCAGAGTTAGTTTCTACCTGTGTGTTTTGAGCAGAGTTAGATAAAAACCTGAAAAAAAAAAAAAAGAACAGAGAGGGTACAGAGCAGAAAAAATTGAGCAGAAATGTCTCCAAAAATGTCTGGTAGATAGATTTCAGTAGCAGCAGTTGTGACTGTAGGCCCTCTTCAGGGAAGACAGTAGCTGTATGTGGATATGGTGCCAAAGATCTCTTATATTGAAAGGACAAATCATGAGAGTAATCAAGTCACCCATAATACACGAGCACTAAGTAGCAGTTAGTATCTGTGCAGTAGCCCTGTTCTTTTTTATGGCTTTGGCATTTGCTTCTGGTACTTTGCCATTCTCCAAGAATGGCTAGATAGCTTTCTAGTCACACTGGCTTGCTCAACATTTGAGACCCCTTGCAGCTTGTTGGGAAAATACAAGTAGTGTTAAACTTTATTCTTTCCTTAACTCCAGTTGAAACCAGTTGGACCTTTAAAGATCTCTTCCAACCCAAACCATTCTATAACACAGAAGTTAAAATATCTATATTTAGACCAGCTATAGTGTTTAGCACTCTCTCTGAGCAATATTTTTAACATTAAAAAATTATCATACACATTTAAATACTAGAAAACAAGGGTAGAAGTGACATGCCCAGACAGATCATGTAAGTCAGTAGAAGAGCTACAGATAGAATTACTGCCCCTGCTTTCCATTCTGTCTTAAAACACCACCCATAGTTTTCAGGAAAAAAAAAAAAAGCCACCAAAGAAAAGCTGAACAGGGCTGTTAGTCCTGGTAAGTCTGTGGAGGGAGTAGAGAAAGGAGAAAGGACCACCTCATACTTAAGCTCCAGGGTTGATAATGTGAAATAGTATTTACAGGCTGAGATCTGTAGGTTGTTTTAGTTACAGTGACATGGGACAGGTATCAAATAGAGAAAATTTCCATAACCTAATTAAGAGATAACACTTTGCTGCTCTCATTTTTTTTTCTTTCACTTGAAAATTCTCCGTTGATTTTAATTAAGCTTGTCTTGGACTCATGACCATAATCAATGTGATTTTTTTCCCAATTTAACAGCTAGCTTTGCTCATCAAGGAACTTCTCCCAGGTGTAACATGCTCTAGTTATGAAGCTTCATTCTGTGCTGTTCAATTACTAGTTCCTAGAATGACTTAAAAATGCCATCAGAATGTAGAGCTAGAGGAAGAATAAGTATAATTTTTCCAAATTAGTAAGTACATATTCTCAATTCACTATGAATGCTTTAGCATTCCACAAAAAGCAGATACTTTAAATATTACATTCCCATAGGAAAACATATGAAAATATAATTTTTTCTTTGCCATCTTATTAAGAGGAAAGGAGAAGGGGGCACTTGCTAAACTCTTACTTATGAATTTGAATAATCATTGCAATTTTTATGATAGCAATTTGAGCGATTTACTTATTATTTCTGGAATCAACATAAATGCTTTTAATCTACCGTAGTATATACATAATTGTGCCAAAGGAACCATTCTGGATTGTTAGTTAAACCAAATTCTATATGCTTGAATGCTGAAAAAAAAAGTTTCCTTAGCAAGGGATTTTTGAGTTCCCTGTAAAAGTTTTTTGCTAAAACTCAGAACCTGATGTGTGTTTTTGTAGTGTCTTGTCATTCCTGTAGCAGGAAGTAACATCTACTGACACTGACTTTCAATAGTTTTCTTCACTTTGTTGCTTGGGGAATTTCAGGCAGTGACCCGTACAATGGGCTCATGTCCTTCATGTCTGATTAAATTTAGCTGAGCGACAAAGGATCCACTAGATGTGCAGATAGTCAACAACTTTGTAATGGAGGGCAGCATGCTAATAAAGCCCTTATGCAAGTAGTACTCAGTTCTTTTGACTATGTGGTTATTAATTTCCTCATGGAAATACTCAAGAGCACTTATCTGCGTAATCAGGACCTCACAAATATTAACTAATTTCTTCTCACAAAACTTTAGTAGGAGTTATTTTTGAACTCAATTTTCTGATTTTTTTTTTTCCAAGGGTAGATATTTCCTTCCATGGGAAATTTCTTGTTGCTTAAAAAAAAATAGATCCTGGGAATCTCTCACCTGAGTACCAAACATGGGAAGTGAAAGAATAAACGGTTACCGTGAAGAATTTAGATGAAGTTACTTCCCAGAATATTCTTTTATTTAGGTACATTTAAACTTCTGAATATTTGCTGTAACATTGTTTCATATCACGTAGTGATTTGAAGTTCCTTATGTTCAGGGAATGAGTATTTGAGTATTTTTTGATATGTATCGTTTAATAGCACTGTGAAATAAGGAAGTACAGTTACTCCCATACTATGAAGTATCAGGCTCTCAGCTAATGGATTTATATCGCTCTGGGATCTGAGCTCCCAGCTCTACGTGGTACTCCACTGAGCCATATCTTAAATTTCATTCAGTCTAAGTTTAAGCACCTAGCTGAAGTGCTTCAGCAAGAAAAGCCTAATCTTACCCTTTGGACAATGGATAATTAGAGACCTCTATATAGTACAATTCATTACATTTAAGGTGTGAGGTGCCAAATGGAAATTAAATGTTGTTTTATGTACTTACTGATTGCAATGGATTGCAGAGGGAGACTATCGTCTTCCCTTAGAATTAGCTAAGCTTAGTACCTGAATTGCCTCAGCAAGTAATCCAAAACCAGCAAGGAAGACTGTGAGGAGCAGAGACTGACAGCCGGCCATGGGTTATGGTCCTATGTCCTGGTTTCAGCTTTTTTTAAAAATTAGATTAATTTAATTAATTAATTAAAAATTAAATAGAGTTAATTTTCTTCACAGAAGCTAGTGTGGGGCTGTGTTTTGGATTTGGGATGAGAAAATGTTGATAATGTACTGCTGTTTTGGGTTGTTGCTGAGCAGTCAAGGACTGTCCAGCTTTCCATGCTGGCCTGCCAGCGAGTAGGCTGGGGGTGCACAGGAAGCTGGGAAGGGGACACAGCCAGGGCAGCTGACCCAGGCTGTCCAAAGGGATATTCCATACCATATGATGTCATGCTCAATATATAAAGCTGGTGGAAGAAGAAGGAAGGGATGAGGTCACATTCAGACCTATGGCGTTTGTCTTCCCAAGAAACCATTACGCATGATGCAGCCCTGCTTCCCTGGAGACGGCTGAACACCTGCCTGCCCATGGGGACTGGTGAATGAATTCCTTGTTTTGCTCTGCTTGCCTGCGTGGCTTTTGCTTTTCCTATTAAATTGTCTGTGTCTCAAACCATGAGTTTTCTCACTTTTACTCTTCCCATTCTCTCCCTCATCCCACCGTGGGGGGAGTGAGCAAGCAGCTGTGTGGTGCTGAGTTGCTGGCTGGGGTTAAACCATGACAAGCTATTAGTATGAGGCCTTTGCCCTTGTCTTCTAATACAGCTATTGTACAGTGTAAATATAAGAAGTCTCTATACCAGCATTGCAAAACAGATCTGTCTAAATAAGCGAGGAAGAAAATAAATCCCTGTGACCCTGTCGTACTTCTACAGGACCCAGAGGCTCTTTGATTAAGTAAAACTGTCACCTACCAGTGTTATCTTTTCACTTTCATTTTACTCATTAATCTTCGGAACTGCTAGCAGTAAGACATATTTAATGGGTACGTTAAGTCACTTTGTAGCCCTTTATCTGTAGATTGCTGGCTCTTCTCTAGCTGCTGTAAAAGTGATTAAGCATGTTATCATCTCATGGCTGCTCAGTAGCCCAGACAGTCCAAGTCTTCCACCAGCGTATGAACACCCACATCAGCTAAGCTCAAAGGAGTCTTCATCCAGTTTCTACCAAATTCAGAGTCTGGCTATGACACGTGGAAATAAGTCGGTGATGCTGCATGCATCAACTCCCATCCCCATTTCTGTCCTGTGTCCACTCTGTGCCTGAGAGGAGCTCTTTGGACTTCAAGGCTACCAGTCAAGGAACTTCTGTGGACTGAATGACACCTAATAATAATTTTTTGCAAATCAGGAAAAACTTAACTTTTACATTTTAATAATTAGAAAAGGTATCTCAGTTGAATTTCGCTCTGGTCCCACAGCTCTGGAGGTTTTGTTGGCTTTCTAGGATGCTAAGGGCTGCCTCCTGGGGCTGCCACCAGGACGTTTTCAGTGTTTAATCCCTTCCCTGGGACCTGCTACTGTGATATCAGAGATTTGAGGCTTCCAAGGCAAAGCTGGATATTCATGCGTTGGATGGATGCTTGGCTGCTGGCTCTTAGCAAAATTCCAGTTGAAGCAAAGCTTCGTAACAGGGAGGCTGGAGGCACAACGAAGCTCTACTTAAATTGACGTTTTTGCCATTTCCAGATTGCCTACCATGAATAAGAGCATGGAAACTTGGTGAGCTTTCAAAGAAGCTTGGCCACCTTAACAAAGAGGAAGGGATTGATCAACTAGATGAGTTAAAATTTCTGGATTTGTAGTTTTTATGATGAGAACCTGAGGATCTGGATCCTTATTCTAGTAGAGGAGAAAATGAAATTTCCCCTTTAAGCTTGAGAAGAATGAAATATTCTTTGAAATGTTAGAATTTCCTGTGAAAAGGGAATTTTAACTTTTGAGCAGCTTTACTGTAATTACCTATTCATCAGCTTCTGAACTAGTTGTAAAATCGCCAAGAAATGGCCTTTTATATCACTAATTCAATGTTAAAGTTCAGTTCACTTCATTTTACTCTGCCTTGGCTCTTATAAGTGCAGTAATAGTTTAGTTTCTGCTTCGAGTTTTTAAATTTCTCTCTGACTTTCAGCTAAGGGATGATGCAGAGAAATCATAGTAGTTCAAGTGGAAGAAAAATGTGTATGAGCTGTCTGAATACAGAAAGTATTAATTAAGAATATACACTATAAATACAATTTTTTCTAGAAGGCCACAAAATTGGTTGAAACAAATGTTTTTTTTCTTTGCAGTGGGAGTTATGAAGCAATGTAGATTTCAGTGCTCAAAGTAGTGTAGGATTATTATAGTCCTAAAACCATCAGACTTTCAGGAAACAGAACCTGATCATTGAAAAGAATGAATGGCGCCTGAAAAGAGATGGTGCAATTTAAGTGTGCTGGTAAGAGTATGAAAAAGGATACCTTCATCTTCTCTTAAAAAAAGACTCAGTATCTCACAGAATTAGGCTCTTTATTCTTATTAAGGATATGTATCTTCAAGAATGAATGTGAATTGAGATATGTCATGGTCGGGAGCAGGTAATATATTCAGAGGTCTGTTGAAAGGCATGAAGCTTAGTTTAAAAATAATTTAGATAAAGTTTTATTAATAAAGATTAATATAAACATTCATGTTTATAATGTTTACAGAAACATACCTTTTGGTATATTAAGTTAAAAAAGTTATTTTGGTTACTGAATATCTTGATTATGCAAAGAAAAGCACAGTGTATTATATTCATTGAACCATTAAATGGGAGTCCAGCAAGTGATTAAAATTAATAGGTCAGCATGAAACTTGGGTGGATGCAGAGGACAAAGCCCATGGTGATTAGCTGCCAAAATGTTGCATCTGTTTGTCAAGGTGTCAGTGGTGTAGCCCAGTATTTTTTAATAGTCTTTATATTTGGGATTTATTATAATTCATGTGTGCTTGTCATCTTTAAAGTATTAGGTTAGAATTAAATGGGAGATGTATAACTATTCTTTGTAAAGAATGTACCATGGAATATATTGCTAGTTAACTTCCAAAAAGAAAAAAAAATTCCTATTCAGTGGTGGTAGAACTAATAGGTAAAGCGTAATAGGTAGGTTCTGTTTGCATTAAAGACCTACACAGGTGTGTGCTGTAGGTTTGCTAGCTTGAAAGCTGTAGAAGAGATTGTAGAGCCAAAGCAAACATACAGAAGAAGGCAAGGAAATGGCTGAATGTGTGCTGCGCTCGATAGAAATGAACACAATGAAATAGTGTGATCGCCGTTCCCAATGCTATCTGAATAGGCTGATGTTTTGGCAAATGAGAAATATGTAACGTCAGGCAAGAAGATGTGGTAGGTTGCTGCTTACTTCATTTATATAATTTTTCTAAGAAGAATGGTGAAGCTTCTGGCTATGAAGAGTTTTTAACCTGTTTGCTGCTGAATAAATGACAGATATGTCTATTAGATTGCACCACACTGTGCTACTGAATCCTAGTGGCCACCACTTTTGGTGAAACACTAATGGAACATCTGCAGCACAGCAAGGAGCAGGCTGGGCCGGCAGCGAAATGATTGTACTTTGCTGCAGGTTCTAATCCTTATTAATAAGTATTTTGGAATCCTAGCTCATTTACCTTTCTCATTTACAACAGGAGGCAGCTTTCCAATTTCTGTTACACCTTGTTGTGGCTAAGCCTTACATATATCATGTCAGTAACTCTCTATATCTCTTTTGCATTCCAGGGACTTCAATTAAACTTTTGGTATGAATAATACATATATTTTGAATTAAAATGAAAAAGCACTGGATAGACACTGCATATTTTTATATCATGTTCTAAGTCGGCAATCTGAAACAGGCGCTAAATTGTGAAAAGCCTGACATAGCTTAATCCTTTAGTAACAAAAGAAGGTGCACAGCTCCATGTCTGAGTTGAACCGAATTCAAATGACAAGACTGGATTCTCATCACACTTAAGCAAGTATGAATCTGAAATTACTTTCCTGACAGTGTTATTGTGGATTTACACTAGCATAATGGAGAATTGAATATGGATTTTGAACTTAAATCCTTTCACCTCTCACAGAAATTTAAAAGTAATTTACTTGAGCCTTTTGCTATACCAGTTCTTAAGTCTGGACAGCTCACGCTGAGAGTATGATCCATTTGAGTGACAGCAGGAATACTATCTGGAAACTTGGCAAGGATGACAAGCAAGTTTACAGATGTTGTTAGCACTAAGTTAACTGACATCGAAGCCTTCTCTGAACACACCTGCAGTACACCTTGACTCCTTTTGAGTCACCACAATATTACTTCCTAGTGCAGTGAACTGCTTTCATTTTAAATCATGTATATTGCCTTCCATAACAAACTACAGACTGTCAGTGTTAACAGGGTAGATGGTGATGCATTGATTATTGGTTTGACCTAATTAAGTCCATCATGTTAAACAACAGTTGGTGGTAGGAATATCTCACAAGTCTGTCTTTATTAAAGAAAGTCATTGGATTCAGATCCTGTAAAATGGTATTTTGCTCCTATTGTGCATTTTCCACTATGATTCTTGGGAATTCATTCAAATTCATCTTTGAAGCTGAGATGCCACATTGCACTGCTGGTAGGAGGTGGATAGTCATCTCTTGAGGCACAAGTTCTAAGATCTTCCCTTTGCCCTAGAGGGATTTTGTAACTGCAGAGATGGTCTTCTAGCGTACAAGAGGAAAGGGTGTGTGATGCTTTGAGGTGCAAAGCTGTAGCTGGTCTTACCTTTTGCATGGCATGGTGTGCCGTCTTGATGCAGGCCCATTGCAAAACCCTGCAACTGTTCAGGAGAAAGAAGACCAAATTTGTTTCAGGAAATTCACCCCTTTCATTGGTTAGAGTGTTTAACTTCTGAGAAACTGGGAAGACCTCAGTGTGGCGGTTGAGCTGCCTTAGCTCAGGTAATCTTGACAGGATGATTTTGTATGCAAAGCAATAAACCTACTTTTGTTAAAGTGCTTGGCATGGACATTGGTAATGAATAATGTGGCCCTTCGTCAATATTTAATCTTCATTATACAGCTACTTCATGCATGCATATATATATATGTATGTTTATAGACATACAATCCTTATGTTAAGGGTTCTTAGGTTAATGTTCCTTAACAAATATTAAGGAACTCAAAAAAGGCTTACCCACAGCTTACCCACAACCTATCTGAATGATTGTGCTGTTTATTTTCAGACATGTTTTCACTTACCTCCAATTTCTGCTTTCTTCCCCACCTTTGTAAATCTTGTCATTATAAATCATCTAGGAAGGTACAATACTATCACTTTATCAACTTAGCTCAGCTGAAATCCAATGTACTATATATGGAGACAAAAATCTATCAGAGCTGGTCCTTTCAGGTATGCGTTACCCCCCAAACAGACTTAATGAAGTGAAGGTTCATTAGGAAGACATAAGGCAATTAGGAAGAGGATTATCTGTGACCTGTGAAGGAAGTTTCCAAGCTTTCTCATTTTCTTTTTACAGATTCAGAATTGCTAAAGAAATAAAATAATTTTCTGACTGGGAACATTATGCTTCTCTGAAAAATAATAAACATGTTGATTATATTGCTATACAACTCTGTGCTTTATTAAGGTTAAAAATAATGCTGTGTAATTTTATGTAGTTCATTTTGAATAGAAACCACAAAAATATTTGCAAAAGTGACTGTTTTGCAAAATGGCAAATTAAGGACAGAGAGGTTAAAGACCGTAATTTTAGAAGTGTGGAGCATTAAAGAGTTCCACTTGAAGTCATGGTGAGCTCAACACGTCTGAAATTCGAACTTGTTCAAGTAGTCAGCCAAACAGAGCATAGAATTCAGATCTCTTCACCCTCTTGTCTATGCTCAATCCCTTAGACTATGTGTATGTTCCAATATATATTTAATTACTAAAATAATGATTACAAATCCATACGGTAATTGGTTTTAGTTCTCTTTGATGTGGATTGCGCAGAATTATGGGTAGGTGCCAAGTATCTTGGGAGGTCATGGAGGGTCTCGTGGGCGTGTCACCATGGCAACACTGATGGATGCAGAATTTCCCAGCAGTGGCTTTACAAAGGAGAGGGAAAAAGGGGACTCTTCTGCATTGTGCAGGCTGTCAGTATCTGTTCAAACACAGGCAATACAGATGGAATGCTTCTTAATCAAGTTATTTTTCTAGTCTCTCAGCATAATAATGATGCACTAAAGCCTATTGACTAGCAGCTGAAAGCTAGAAGTAAAGTCAAAGCAATGGATATGTAACTCTCCACCATATCCTAATTTTCTTTGTAGTTGCTATTCTATCTGTCCTGCGACTGCTGCAGTCTGGCTGCACAGCTAAAGAGACTAGTATTGGAAAAGTGTTATGTCTGTGGTTTCATTTGTATTTTGATACTGAGCAAGTGGCCAAGTCTTCAAGTAGCCACTTAGTTCCCGCTTGTGAAGGTTAACCACGTTTAGAGATGGGCAGGAACTTTTTGACACAGTCTTGGTATTCAAAGGCACTAGTTTATTGAAGCCCAAATATTTACATGCTTTTATAAACTTTCAGCAAAACACAAGCATGAGAACCTTCTAAAATTTCTAATTTCCAGGAAGCTGTGCTAGATGTGTTGCCTTGGAGTCAGTGATTTCAAGACTTCCAGCCTGCTTCCTGCAGGCTGGGAGGTGGGGATCTGGGACAACCTGAGATCCAGGGAGAGCTGTTGTAGATTCAGCTCTGGCTTTGGAGCAGGAAACTCCAAATTCCCTCCCTGACAGGGGTCTCAATGCTCCCAGGTTACTGATAGTGCAGCTCTGGAGCTGGGGGACTTGAGGACCCCTGAATCCTGCCTGGGGTCATAGTTCCCAGACCTGCTGGGTTCCCGCTTGTTGATCTCGGGTGCTGCAAAATCTGGTGGTCTTCCCTGCTATTATTCTAATCACTGTGGTTTGACTAGGATATTTTTTTTTTTCTCCTCCCCTGAGGACTTTTAAAAAGTCTAGTTTCCGTTTTGTGTCAGAATAGATTGTGTCACGGTTCTGCATGCAGATCTCCCATTTTCCTCTAAGCAAGATTTTTTTGTTCTGTCTTCCACACTGCTCTGAGAGACAGGGAGAGGGGGGAGGAAACAAGGAGAGCACTAGCCTCATCTTTGTAAGCGAGGAAGTGCCATATCACAGTGAAATGCAGCTCTAAAACGAAATAAAAGAAGAATGGACAAGTAGGGTAGAAGCTTGCATTTGATTTTCCCCACACTGAAGAACAAGTGCAAGCTCCAGCCATAAAGTGTAAGGAAAAACTGTCACTCCAGAACATGTGCTGACTTTTACCTTTTCTTATTATATTTATTCATTCAAGGCTACACTTATCAATCTTCAATGCATAACTTTTGTTACTGTAAATTTAAATGGTGGCTATAATGTTTTCTTTGTTGTTTTGCTTCTGCTGCTCTAGATTTCGGTCTTTTATAGTGAGCGCTTTATATCTCTAGAGACCAGCCAAGAATTGTTTATCTGAAATCCCCTATTATAAAGATAATGTGCAGTTTTAAAGTGCACTGTATTTAGAGATATTTGGACCAATGATTATCTACACATTAAAGTCATAAAAGAGGAAAATTAAGAGATAAACACTGCAGGAGGTATATAAATTGATACTTAAAGGCTTTAAAATGGTGCTACTTGCTTTCATATTCATATTTCTTAGCACTTTATAACTTAGAGCTGGCAAAATTGTTGTCACAGAACGTTTTGCCAAGAGTTAAATCCATCTGACCATCTGACCAAGCCTCCTAAACTAGTTAGACCTAAACATTAGGTCTTTGGAAAGCATATTTGGCAGGGCAAAGACTTTATTGTTTCCTTTTGCTTCAGTGCACAAAGCTGTCACCCCTCTGTTTACCTTTCTGTCTGTTGTACAGTCTCTGAAATTTAACTGATATAAAGCTAATGGTACAGGATTATTTTTTTTCAGTAAAACCTTGGAGTATCAAATATAATTGAATGCCCTAATCCTGGATAAAATGTGTGTCATCCTGCGAACCGGAATGTGCGTGTGTTGGAGATAGTGTCACCGTTAATCTCATCTATTTTGTGAGAAAGCAAACTGTTGGTCTTTGAAACAGCTGCTATACTTAGATTTTGAAAAGAACCCCACAGGAGTTTACAAAATCATAAACAGGACAGTGTCATCTACTCTGTCTCTTGGGTACGATACAGGACTAAATAGGCTTACTCTATTCTTGATAGGTATTTTACTAGTGTGCTCTGGAAACATCCAAGGGTGGTAATTCTACAATGCATTTATGCAGTCTGCCTCATTGCCTAACTGTCCTTACCACTAGAACGCTGTATTTTCCCCTCAAGTCTTTTCTGCTTGCCCCCTGCTACTTTTTAAGCCATTACTTCTCTTCCCATTCTGAGAGTGGATAGGGAGATGAAAACATTGCCTTTCTTTTTACAACTGCCCTTTATATATTTGAAGACTGTTATCCTGCCTCCCCTCAGTCTAAGCTGAGTCCTGATTTTTCTTGATCTTTTGATCAAGTTTTCTAGATCTGGTCATTCCTGCTGTTTGCTTCTTAATACCTTTTAGTAGGTCCACATCTTCCCATGCTCAAAACTGTGCAATGCTGCAGAGTGGGTTTTACCCATGCACAGGTGAGCAGGAGATTGATTAACTTTGTGTATCTCACAGATGCTATTCCTCTTTTATACATTCCAGGTAGTGTGAAACTGTTGGCAGCAGAAGGGAAAGAGGAGTTTTTAAAGGCCAAATGTCTTTCACCTTTCTTAAACAAATGGTCCATCAGACAGCATTGGGCTAACTGCATGAGTAAGACATGGAGGATTCTGACTTCAATAAATGCTATCATTTTAGGTCATCTCAACATTTTAAAATACATTAAGGCAGTTTTAATGCAGTTTTCTATCTGATTTTAATTTAATATAGTTTCACATCTGGCTAAGTAGAGATAAGTATGCTGGTTATTTTAAAGTTTACAAAGTTGCTAGGTCAGTATTTTGCAGACAGGTTTTCATAATAGTCATCATAACACCAGAGCTCTAGTGGAGTATGCAACTGTAATCCACGGAGAATCATATTAGCATTTCTGCATTGCTAATTCTGACAATGGGAACGTACTTCAATTTGATAAGCATTTTATTAATGCAGCACAGGCCTGTGTCCTAGTTTCACATCGCTTTAATATTAATGGCAACATGCCTGAGACTAGATCACATTTAAATGTCAGTAGAATTGGTGGGTGGACCAAGACGAGAATAAATTATTCACATACAAACAAGTGCATTAATGATTTTCTGTAAGACTTTTAACTTTTGGGAATGGCACTTGCGTACCTGACACGAAGCACTAAATATGTCTGGCAGGAGAAAACTGCAATATGGTTGATTTTTTTGCCAATCTGCAGGAGTAACAGATGTCTATTTAGCTTTCTTATGTAAAGGAATAATTTAAATGTAACCTCAGACTGTAAATATCAAAGACATTTTAAACAAAACAGGCTTTTTTTTATCAATTCAGGGAAAGGTCACCTATAAATATTTCATTAGCCAAATTCATTAATTTCAATTACACATAGATTGAATCTAATCTAATCACTCTTCATCTCAACTACAATTGAAGTATAAAATGGGTTGAATCCACTCTGGGATATCTGAAGCTGACAATTAATAAAGTAATATTTCAAATGACTTTTACTATGCAGTGTTGCTGTTTATATGAAATACACTGAAATTAATAAAGACAGGTCAATTTAGTTCCTATTCAACCTTGCTAGTTTTGTAAAGACATGTTTGGCCTGAATATGAAATTTGGCCCAGTTTTTTTTCCCGGGCCCCTTTGATGTAACGATATACAATATGCAAAGAGAAAAGCAAGAGAGTGATGTAAAGATTTTCTGTGCGAGAAAATGTAACAGAGAAGATGAAATACTGAAGACCTGTGAACAAAAGACATGACAGGTTTCTTTCTTATACTCCTTCCAGCTCCCTCTGTGTTTTTTGTCTGAATGAGTTCTTAGTTTCTCCCCGAGTTCCCTTCATCTGAGTGACACACTCCATGTATAAGATATCAGGAATGTGAAGCAAAATTTAGAATTAGCCTATTGAAATTATGCATCTGTGTTCAGGTTTTTTTTCCGTGTTCAGATTTCATGTTTAGATTTTCTCAGCCTGACTGTTGCATGTAGCTGTCACTGAACTGTCACTTATCATTGCCTGGGTAAGTGTTTTAATTTAATATTCTGTGCCTAAGAAAGTGGAAATTTCAAATATTAGTGTTTTGAGAGGGCCAGCTCTGGGCTGCAGATACTTCCTCAAAGTACTCAGTTGAGAGCTGGGGCGAGACTGTGCTAGAAGCCACGTGAACTATTTCGTGTAACGTGCAGATGTACTCCTGAGAGAAGATGCACCTCAGTTTTCTGTGCCGGCATTGTAACTGATGAAATGAGCACCAGTGGTGGGATAAAGGGTTCCTGGTCTCTCTGGGAACCATAGCAGTTCTCCAGAAGGCGCTAATGATGGCTGGCAATGAAATGAGTGAAAGATGGTTGGGATGGGTGCTGCGCTCAGATAGTTGGATTTGCCTGTTTCAGAAAGGAATCAGCTGGACTTTAGTCTTCTCATACACTTGTTACGGGAGATCCTCTGTTGCTCTCATCTCCACCTTGTTTTTTAAAATGAAGCCTTCATTGTCTTTTCAGTGATCAGTTTTGATAGAAGCATTTAAGTTTGACAGCAACATGGTCTGTAAAGACCTGTTGGGTAGGACTTATTTTATTCCTGAACTCTGAGTTGCAAGTGTGTTCTTGTACTCAATGACTTGTCCTGCTATGTTCAGAAATATCTGTAGAGAATGAAACCAGTTCCAGGGGTCTTTTCTAGCTTAATGTATTGATTAGTTATGTACACATAACTGTAGCAAGGTAGTCGCAAGTGTGTTTGTTGATTGTAACAATAATTTCTCATTAGAATGTTGATTTTTCAATTTTTCCAAATTTGAAAAAGGGCCAGGAGTGATGCAAAGGAGAAAAAAAAATCATAACAGTCAGTTCAGCCACATAAATACCTTAACAACTCTATAGTAGTATTGCACAAATCTTGATTCAGCCAGCAAAGTGTAAAAAGTAAACATGTAGTATGCTAGGAGAAGTAAATTAGATTAAAAAAAAATCAGGTTTAATATTTCAGAATGAGTTTAGCACAGGGAAGAAGAGTTTTAAATATGATTATAAGCTAGCTGCTATGGGTTATTTACTTGATTTGGGATGTTGAGAAGAGGTGAATGTGATATTAATCTTTAATATAATTTAAATGTTGGGTAGGGAGTTCAAACAGTTATGGCACTATTGATTGTGCTGAAGAATGTAGAAAACAGGGCTTTATCCAATATCTAAGTCTAAAAACATGCTTGGCATAGGTTACAACTTCTGCAATTATTTTTATGAAACACTTGCAATAAAAGGAAGCTGAGTTGAAAGACTCTCAGTCATTAGCATAATGCTGCAGTTACTGATATCCTCATAACAGTTATTTTACCATGTCTAAAGATTTTCAATGTATATTCTCATTGGTTTATAAAAACCTCTTTTTATTTAAATACTTACTGATATAGTGAAAAGTGTGATAAGGTCTCAATTACATGTCTTAGATCTAGAAGACTGATATCTACACAGCGTGTTTTTCTAAAACATAAACCAACATCATGTTTGCCCTTAGTCTAGAGACATCAACACTTGAGATAATTGGAACTGTTAACTGTTTCAGTTAGAAGCATAGATTTAAGACTAATTACTCTAGGCGGAAAGATTATTCCATTGATGGACATGATAAGAAAATTATATTTCCTTCACTGTGTTGATGATTTTGTTTCTTGCGTAGTTGAAGACTTCAGCTCCAGAAAAATGAAAAGCTTGACCCTACCAAAACATAGGTGAATATTTGTTGATTACCTGACTGTGATGCATGAACTGACTGAATCTTACTTCAAAGACCTGGAATTATGATCAGGCCTGGGCTGTCTCAAATTACAGAACTAAGATGTATAGAGTTCATCTGCAGTTGTACATATAGAATTTCTTCTCTTCTGAGTGCAGCTTTTGTCTGCATAGTTTCCTTATCTATATTATGGACAATTATTCTTTGAAATCACATATATAAAAAAATGCAGACTAAGTGACAGAAATATCCTTTGAGCTGAGTTTTTTATTGGCTGAGATGCCGTATCCAGCTCAGTAGATTTCTGAATCTAAGTCATTATCAGAATCCAACGTTTAATTTGGGTTTTTAATTTAGGGTACATTTTCAACTTGAACATAGAAAGTTCTAAGAAGTTTATTGATTCTTTGCTAAGATATCGGCATAATAAATAGATATGCCTCCTTCTTCCCCAGTTAAAGGGCCCAATGAAAAGCATCAAGATGACAATGGCGAATCCAAGAATAAACACAGACTGTGAGAAGTTGTGGACGCTATCCATCTGAGAAATCCACACATTTTTAAGGTGCTAGTCTCTGTTTTAGGGTGTTTAACTGGTTAACAAAATAAGTTAGTGATTTCAAATCTGTAATTTAACTACAGTTGCCAAATCAATGTGAGAGATACTGTACAGAGACAGTATCTAGAGTAAAACCAACAACTTTAGTCAGGGATGCTCATTTAATTATGTATTGACTTGAGCTGGGATGTTCAGCTTGTTCTCAATACTGAATATTGCTCGTACATATAAGGGGCTACTACTCTTTCATTGTGGCACAGTTTCTAGCCTGCTGATTAGAGTACCCTTGGGGAAACAGTCTGTTTGAAGCCCTGAAGCCTTGAAGCCAACTGTGCTGCTTGTAAATTAAACAGCTTTTACTGTTCTGGATACTGTTTCGGTCAAATCATATCTACCAGTTTATTTCTGAGAGCAGGACCCAGTGAAGGGTCTCTGGAAGGTGTGGTAAAGCACTATGTGCATTAAGTAACTGTATTATTTTCAGTGTGACTGCAGTGGGGTTATATGTAAGGAAGAACCCTTATGTACAGGTCACAGCAAGCTGTTCAACATGGACAAAATACTAGGGCAGATTTATCCCAGAACAGAGCTTTAGCCACCTCAGGATGTCAACACCCAAGTTTCATAAAAGAACAGAAAAATTCTGGTTATGTTATTCATTCATCAGGTTTCTGTTCCTGTTTTTGATTAAGATGTGCTGGGTGAAGTGTCTGAGGTAGAAATATGTGTGAGATGATACAGATCATAGCAGGCTGAGGAGGTGTCAGTCATATTTCAGATGAGTAACCAGTACAATTTCTAGGGCGTTATTTAGACAAATGGTAGCCCTTCTGATAATGGTCTTTTGAAGGGATGCAGGAGGAAGACTGGGGAATGCCCTTCTGTTTAAGCTGCATAACTGTGCAGCAAGTACTGTGTCATTGGATCTGAAATGAATCAGTGATGCTTGCTCGGGAGGAGGGAGGTTTGGAGTTGTAGACCCAGAGTATGTGTGCAATGAGGCTGAAAGCAAAAATAGCCTGGAGGGAGGGATGATGTTTTCATAGCCTTGATCAGCACAATTTCTTTTGGTCTACACTAAAAAATTTTGCTGGCCTAAGAAGCTGCAGGGTTAGATCATTATTTGCAGAGTCTAATGGCTGATATTCTGGGCTGCTGTTGATGAAAAAGTTATCACATTCTAGAGGTAGTAAAAGGCACTTCCTTATTCAAAGTCCTGGTTAAGCAAGAACATACTTTCTTTCCACTGTTCCACTGTGTTAGTTAAAATGTTTTGTTCTGTGCTTTCTCAATGGGGAAACTAAGCATTTTTCTTTGAGTTCAGCTGAGTGGTTAGCACTCTGTGTAACTTTTGCTCATCACCAACATCTGAGCTCTCTTCAGTGCCAACATGGCTAGTGTTTGTCACATATTTTTTCAGCTGTTTCTTTATCTTCACCCAGTCAATCAAGGGGTCAGCAGTATCCTTCAGTCATTTCACTGACCGTGGTGATTGAAACTTGTTAAAGTTTTTATTTTTAATAATTTTTAATTAGGTACCTTAGAAGGTACATATTATGTATGTGCCAGACAAGGTGATGTCAAAGCAGTATCCTCTGTTCTATGAAGAGAAAGTAGTAACACCTGTGACTTTTCATAACTATTCAGAAAGTTCATGCCCAAATTCACAGTCACATTCCCAGTCTAGATGAGTTTTGTCTCCGCAACCTTCTGTTGTGCCACAGCAGATACAGTCATTAACCACAATTGTCATCTTGCAGTTTTACAAGTTCTTAAACTTGAAGGGACGAGGTCTTGTAACTGATTTGAAACTTCATGGAAAGCAATAACAGTCAACAAGAAAAGGGCTTGATTAGCTCATAGTAACATATTCTGCAGGGGAGATGTGTTGTAGTGATCTTTACTAGTTGGCAGTTCCTAAGCATTGAGGGCTGCATGTCCATTTGCATCCCATTACGGTGGTCCAGCCAAGATATGATGAAAAGTGTGAGCAACATGAGCCATGTCAAGACTCATCCATGTTATAGTGTCAAATCCTGCATTTCTAGGAAAGATGAGAAACGTTATTTGCTACTATAGGGGAAGTTAGTTTCAGGCAAGAAACCAGGAGTGAATAAATGAAGGGTAACCAAAAAGGTAACCAAAAGAGACTGTATTGTGTCTTCTCTTTCATGATCGTAGCAGTCTCATCTGGTGCAATCTGAGCAAGGAAATTTTAGGATTTTCCTTTCCCTGCTTTCAAATCCTTTATGCTCTATTATCACTTCAGAGAAATTCTGTACTTTTCCTCTTGCAAAGAAACCAATAAAAAAAATGAAGACCAATGCTCCCCAAGTTATTTTATGTTTCTGAATGTAGTATCTAAAATACTCCACAGAATTTGAATAAAGCCACTGTTGTCTACGTTGAGGTTGTTACAAAAGAAAAGCAGAAACTCTCCTGGTGCTGGTGTTGGAAACCTACTTCTGAAATTATCTTGGTAATTTATAAATAGCTATGTAAATAATGCTTACATTTATATATATGATTGAATACCTGAAAATGAATAGATATTTAGGATTTTTAAATGTATCTGTAAACACATTGGACAGTGTTTGTTGGAGAACATCATATATTATACTTAGTATCATTCTCCACTCTTATCAGGAAGAAACTGAATACAGGTTCAATGAGATTTAGTGTCTGGTCAGTATTACTTTGGAGAAGAGAGTCAGATATCAAGTTCTCAGCTGATTGCACGAAGTCATTATAATTTTTTCTATCCTATTTAATAAGTGGAAGATAAGAATAAATGCAGGTGGGACTACCTGCAGTGAGAGCAGCAGTCCCTTAGTTGTACTGGTATCAGCCCTGGAATTTGTGTTGGAGTGAGAATAAGGAAAGTAAATAAATAGGAATTTGTATATGATACAAAATAAGCAGCAATACAAAAATATTTGTTGATAAAAATCAACAAAATAAAACCAAATGCATTTCTTTTACTAGACTGACATTCATTCAGAATAAATATAAACTTTACTGGTGACTCAGGATATTCAGTGATGGTACAAACGTGTTGCTGACCAGTTAGAGAAAATCAGCAGCAGCAGCCACAGCAGTGGTAGTCTCCATGGTGACAGAGAAGCAGCTATTTAAAATGGAGAATAATGCTTTTTTGTTGCTTTTAAAAGAAAAGAATGTCTCTGTGACAGGTTGAACAATTTTGAATCTCTATTTATTCAACTTTGGAGAACTAAACGTGGGAGACAACAGTTCTCTTCTTTTTTTCTTTTCTTTATTACATCCTCTCCTCCTCATTTTTTCTCATGGCCCATCTGGCAGCCTGCTTGGTGCACTTGTAGAGCATGGTTCACTATTAGATTTCAGATCATCAATTAAAAGACTGTAAATGGTTTCTAATTTGGGGAGGAAATTCTCTAGAAAAAATATTTAAGCTGTAATCACACGTTTATGGAAAAAGTGAGAGATCTTAGCCAGAGCTGTCAAGTTGGAACCTAAAAATAACTACTTAAATCCATCCTGAAGCATGTTAAATGTTTGAAAGTATTTACGTCATGACCTAATACATCATACTTTCTGCCTTTCCAAGGGTGTTTTGCTAGAATCAAGGAAATGAAGTGAAAATCCTGTGCGCTGTTTATCATGACACCAGTAGTTTTGCCTACTGGTGTTCTTACTTCCCATTTTCTCTTCTCATCCCAGTTCTGGTGAGGATTAGAGACATTTTTATTGGGCGTTTCCTAGCCTCACCTAGAAAAACATCCTGGAAACCATTTCCAAACACCTCAAGGACATGAAGGTGATTGGCAGTAGTCAGCATGGATCTACAAAGGGCAAATGATGCTTAACCAACCTGATAGACCTTCTACAATGAGGTGACTGGCTTGGTGGACCAGGGGAGAGCAGTTGATATTTTTTACCTCAACCTGAGTAAGGGTTTTGACACTTTCCCATAATATTCTTATAGACAAGCTGTCAAAATACAGGTTGGAAAAATAAACAGTGATCTCCATTGCAAACTGGGTAAATGTCTGGGACCAGAGAGCTGTCTCCAGTGGCATAAAATCCAGCTGGAGGCAAGTCACTTGTGGTGACTGGACTACTGAGAGGGTCAATACTGGGGCCAATGCTGTTAAACATCCTCATTCATGACATGGACGTTGGGACATAGTTTACTCTCAGGAAGTTTGCAGGTGATGTAAAACTGGGAGGAGTGGCTGATACATGAGAGGAAATGTCCTGCCATTCAAAAGGACCTAGACAGGCTGGAGAAATGCGCAGAGAGGAATCTGATGAAGTTGAACAAGGGAAAATATCAGGTCCCGCATCTGGGGAGGAATAACCCTCAGCTCTAATATGTGCTGGGGGCTGACTGGCTGGAAAGCAGCTATACAAAGAAGGTCTTTGGCGGACAATAAGCTGACCATGAACCAGCAATGCACCCTTGTGGCAAAAAAAGGCCAACAGTATTCATGGCTGCATTAGGAAGATAATTGCCAGAAAGTTTAGGGAGATGATGCTTCCCCTTTACACAGAACTGATGTGCCTACGTATTGAGGGCTGAATCCAGCTCTGGGCTCCCCACTAAAAGAGAGATAGTGACTCACTAGAGCAAGCCCAGTGCAGGACCACCAGGATAATGAAGGGACTGGAGCACCTGCCATATGAGGAAAGGCTGACAGACCTGGGCCTGTTCAGCATGGACGAGAAAAGGCTTAGGGAAGATCTCATCAATATCAATAAATGCATGATTAATGAAGACGAGAGCGCAAAGTTTTTTCTAAGTGAAGTCCACTGACAGGGCAATATATAATGTGCACAAATTTAAAAAATAGGAAATTCCATCTGAACACAAGAAAACACTTTTATTGTGAGGATGGTCAAGTGTTGGCACAGATTGTGCAGAGAAGTTGTGGAGTCCCCACCTCTGGAGACAGGGGTTTTCTGTTACTTTTCTTTCGACTTTTCCTTGCTCTATGTGTCCCTGGATACATAAAATACATTTTGATGGAACATTTAAATGTGTATGAAGTACTTCGGACTCTTGTCAGTCATGAACTGACCATGACTTATCTAGTAGCATTTCCAATGCACAGGATAACACTGGGATTATTATTTCATTGTAAAATGCATGACTGGATGGTGCCACATGGTGCTGATAGGACTGTGCAATGACATAGCTTCATCCTGTTCCCACATTTTTGCACAAATTACATTTGAGTAGATCATCATTTCTGGCTGGTGGATTCATAGCTGCAGCCATATGACAATGGTGCAGTCCTGGAAACCAGATGATAAAGGACAGACCTGGCTCTAAGTAGAGGCAAACTAGGGACAGTGCTTATGGTGGAAAAAAGCAGACTGGCCACTTTACCTAATTGGGATCCCTGAAAAGTCAGATTGTCAGCTAGTGCTACCATTGCTTTCAAGTAATGGATGAATGAGATGTTACCTTCTGCCAAAGTAGGGAGAGATCCTCACACAGGTTGCATCAGTTACCCTTTACATTCCCGTGACTGCCTGCTTCTTCTTCTTCTTCTCCTTTCCCTACAACCATTTACCTAACAGGAGTATCCCAGTCCCTGCACAGGTTGTGAGGTGTCTACTTTCACAGCAAAGCTCAATATAACAATATATGTTATATATCTCGGAAGCCTTGAGATGGCTCTTTGTAAAAAGAAAGTAGCACTCTTTTGTATTTCAATCTTGCTGTCTGTGACATTGTCACTCTTTGTCATATTAATAACAAAGACAAATCATTCTAGCTTCAAAATATTTTATCTTTATTGCTATAACCTTTTTGGAAATATCAGTTGGATTATGAAGACCAGATTTAGAGATGCTGGCCTCAAATATTTCAAGCAAAGATCATTATGAATGCAGTTTTCACAACTTCAGTTACTATTCCTGCTCCTAGATATAAAAGATAAACAAGGAAGGAATTTAAATGGTTGCAGAGACATAATGTGGCATAACTAACTAGCACAACCAATTTCTAACATTAGTTCATACTCATTGTTTTCATTCATGATTTTACAGAAGCTTGATTAATTTCCTAATTTTTTCCATACAGATTTCTTTTCCCTCAGATACCCTATCATGATAGAAGTCTTTTATCAGTGCACCACTTACCTTAGGATCGTTATTACCTCAAGCTTCAGGTATTACTGTAGCTAAGACTGTGTCTCCACAGCTAGTAATGAATGACTTGGATGTTTCTCCTTGTTAACCGTATGCTGGTATGGGATCATTCTCAGTATATAAGAATTACCTGCTGAGGTCTGAACACTGCCTGCCAGTCTGTCAGGTAAATGCTTTGTTTATCAGTTGAATTAAGCACTGGTGAAATCATTAGCATGTTCTGGTTATGGTCTAGCTAAGAGACGGCTTTGCCTAGCCATGCCCAAGAGGTATTTTTGTTTCTAGCGGGAGGTAGGGGTCAACTGATAGTCTTGGGAGGTGTATATGAAAACTTGGTATTGTAATTAATTATCACATTCATGAATCATGGTTAGTGTTCAGGAAAGAGTGAATACAAAAACAAATTCCTAGGGGAAAATGGTGTGTGCTTATAAATCCATTTGGAGATGGTCCTCACTCAGTGAAAATGATTCATGGGATAAAGATCATGGCTGAGAATTGGATTCAACTGTGCAAGCATCCTAACAGCTTTTTAACTGGATGAAACAGAAAGAAAAGCTCTGTGAGGTAAAGTGAAAAATAGATTGTTTTAAAGAGTACCATTTTACATTTCTGTAAAAGGAAACTGCTTTACATTTCTTTTTCAAATCTGACTCTAGTAATTTGTTAATAAATTGTTTATAAGATAATTTTATTATTTGTTTTTCAGTTTTATGTTTTTAAAAAAGGTAATTTAAGGTGGCACGAAGTAGCATTGCATGGAGACTGCAATATCCTGCAACAGTATCCCACAATAACCAGGAGACCATTCTACTTTCTAACAACCTGTCCTGTCGTGTAAGCTCAGAGATACTGAGAAGTAGTAGTGTTCTCTTGGAAGGTGTGTGGGCTGTTTCAGCACCTGGTAAAACAGATTTCTTGTTTGGGAGACAGAAGGACAAGCATTAACCAGAGAAGGGCTGTGAAGGATGTAGGAAAATGCCTGAGCCTTTGGGATCTCCTGCATATCACTGTTTAGGTGATGTGTTACAAATACGCTGTGGATATCCTGCAGTTTATGATCAGCAAAATTCATGAGTCCATGAGACATATAGGCAAGTACTAAACTATCCTATCTACATAGCTCCATAGGCATCAGCTATGGGGAAAACAAGAAAACTATTCAACCAAAAGCACCATAAGTGTCTGCAGCTTAATTATAAGAATAATGTAATTAATATTTGTCAAAGGGCAAACAAGGACTTTGAGAAGTACTTAGTCGGAGTGCTCACATAAAGTGAAGTGCTTGTGCAAACATCCATGGTATCAGGATTCTTTTTAGGAATAGAGCTGTCAAAGAGAGCAGCAACAGAAATGGGTGCAAGAAGAATGGCCAATGTCTCTCTTGCCATGTGTCTCTGAGTTTGAAGGTACTGGCAACACAACTTACACCAACTTAATGCCTTTTTGTAGAATAGCTGTGTCCTTCAGATGCAGCGTCAACCTCTGTCTCAAAGAATGGATAATGAAGACAATTTAATTTTCTTATTTTGAGTATTCAGTTCTAATTTCTGATATGCTTACAGTCTTTTTCACATTTTAAAGATATCCCAAGTTGAAATTCCATGAATGCATCTATAAGTGAGTGTATTTATTTGGTCAGTTTTCCATTTTAAGGGCACTGATGTAAAAGAAACAAAGAATGTAGAGAAGCAAAACGGAATGGCAAAACCACTATGACTTTGGTATAAACTGAATCATGTTCTCAAATAAACATTTTAATAACATTGCTTTTTTTCTTTCATCACTTTATTCTTTTTGTTGTGTCAGGCACATTCAGAACAAATTTCTGTACAAACTCTGGTTAATCCAAGAGTTCTTACCATAACACATGCACTGTACTGGAGTCAGTGAGTTTGCATTTGCTACTGTGTAAGGGGCAAGAATCCAACAGCTGAATGTGCAAGTACACATTCTTCTTTCAGATACATTAAAGAGTTTGGAAGGTATCTGGTGTCTGTCTGTGTTCATCCTCTCCATAGTCTTGTATTTGAAATCATTATTTGCTTGTGTTATATTGATTGTTTTTTCTCGATTTTTTATCGGCCATAATATTTTATGTATTCAGGTAACTTGACACTAGAATCTCATTTATTTTCTGCTAACTGTTGTTGGTGATTACTGTGAAGACTGACAGCAACAGTGGCTTAAGGCTCGAATTATCTTGCTTTTAGAGATTAAAAAAAAAATTTGAAACAACTTTAATAAAACAGAGTAAATTAACTCTATCTGCAAAATACAACTTTACAATTATATTGACAAGTAATTTGCTTAGATAATACAAGAAACTCCAATACTTTTGTGTAGCTGTAGTAACAAACGGAAGCAGATTAATTCAATACTCAAGAAAGTACAAATGGTTTTCTTAATGGAAAACACCATGTGATGATAGATTTATTTCAACTCTTTGACTGTATCTTGGCTTGACAGGCTATTCATCAAAATTGACACTTGGAATAGAGTGCTGTTTGGAG
This sequence comes from Phaethon aethereus, assembly GCF_964289735.1. Lineage (NCBI taxonomy): Eukaryota > Metazoa > Chordata > Aves > Phaethontiformes > Phaethontidae > Phaethon > Phaethon aethereus. Next base: position 41,247,420 of record NC_138582.1, on the reverse strand, counting down.
GGAAAATGTAATGATTCTTGAAAGACCACAGACATTGTTCTCATGATAAATCAGAGGTACAGTAGGTTCAGAAAACCATCAAAAAATGAGCATTTATTGTCTGCATATTGATATGTCAGGAACTTATGCATTCACAAGGATTGTACTTCGTCTCTCTGAGAACAAAGTCCAGCTGAGAACTTTCATCTAGTTTAATTTTCAAGTTTGAATTTTCTTCCCAGAAGACTTTGTGTCTGTACGAGTCTCTACTCAAGCCAGCAGAACTTGAAGAAGATTTTTCAAAGCATATTTCTGACCAAGATTACTTTCCCATATCTCTACAAATATTTTTAATGAACTGCTTCTGTGTCAAAAGAAGATGATGCCATGCCTTTTAATTTGGTGACCCAGAAAACTCTGTGATGTTGATGTGACCCAAGGGCTTGTGCATTAAAATTAATCTGTGAGAGACACTGCATATTAACATGATATTTGATGCCTTGTCATACTAGTTTTAGACTTTATATTTTTCATGTTGTCTCTTGATCCTTTCAGAAGGCCAGAGTTCGTGGCTGGGAATAGCACCATTAAAGGAGATGCAAGTTTCCATGCATTCCTTGCATGCATGTTGCAAACCAAGACAAAATTGCTTTGGAATTTTTCTGTGTACAGTCTTTATTTACTTTTGTTAAAATGATGAGATTCTGACACTGAACTTTGATCAGTAGATCGTGCGTCTTTTTGTTGTATCTCCAGAGTTGTACGTCAGAAGAAACTTTGGGGATGAAAGGCTCCAGTACTTGATGAGTTAGTTAGATGGGCTGATGGATTTTATGTCCAAATCACTGAAAATCTGCAGAATCATGTACAGTTGTGTTTTAATGCAGAAAAACTGTGTAAAGATGAGTTTTGACAGAATTTCTCTAAAATCTAAATTTCAGACTTAAATCACATGCTTGAATTTTCTTGGGTCCAAACTAAAGGAACAGTTTACACAAGCCTCTGCAAAGTCAGTCATATTCATTCACATGCTGGTATATTGCACTTTTGTCTTTCTGACTGTTAACACATAAGTTCATCCACCTGAGGTCTAGTGTAGCTAGCAAGCTACAGCAGGTATCTCAGTAGTAGACCATGTCTAAACATCGTAATTAAATCAGCGTTAAACAGCCGAGCAGGCTCCTGAAAGTGCTCCTCTGGCTATGTGTCAACAATCATAGTTCAGGAGAGTGGTTTTCCCTAAGTTACATTTGATCTAATTTACTTTTATTAATTATTATACAATTAGTCCATGAAGAAATGCTAAGTTCATGCCTCAAGCATCTCCCAGAAAAAAGGCCTGACCAATTCTTACTCAAATTAATGGAAAGGCTACCACTGGTTTTGATTAAATTTATTTAGAATTTTAAGACACTATTTCTGGGATTATTGGAATGAAGAGATGATAAAATGGAGAGCTGGCAGGCTTCTCAGGCTTCTTAAGAGGCAAGAGGATGGGAGTGCCAAGAGCAAACAACTGGCATGGGTGAGACGTGGTTCTTCAGTGCCTGTTGTTTTTATCAGTAAGTTTCTTGATACTGATCCCACTGCTAATACTGTTTTCTTCCTGGAGTTTTGAAACATGCCCAGGCGGATACTAGATAGCTTCATATTCTCTCTTCATCTTCTATCTTCATACAAGATAACAACAACCTTCATTATATGCCTGCACGTAAATAGTTACAATAAAAGCACATTTAACTCCCTAGAATCATTCTCGTGATTCTCCTGTTTTTATGTTTCCCCTTCCCTTTTGTCTGTAACTGTTCCTAGGGCTGTAAACCCTTTTGTGCTGAGATCCTCTTTTGCTTTATGCCTGTAAGTGCTACCATTCCAGTAGACTGAAATGGGGCCTAACTTTCATCTGCGCCCGCAAACGTTGCAATAAGAGCATGCTTTTTCAAATCCTACTGTTACCCAGTTAGAGCTGAAGATGGTAACGATATCCAGGACATTATCCATGAATATTTTTATAAATAGAAACAACGAAATCCATTCGATGAGTTTCCAAATCCCCTGCTCAATGTTCATAAATTTTTGAATGGATTAAAAGTAATTTGAATTTATTAAAATATTAATGAACATTGACTAAGTTAACATGAAAGTATGGGGAACATTTCATAAATGAAGAGGCACTAATTTATATGTGACTACTAATTTTTCTGTCCAGTAATGTGTCCCTGCTGGAACATGTAAGAAGTACAATTAGTCATCATGTCAGGAGACACATTACTATTATTTTAATAAGTAATACGAAAGCCCAAGTAGCAAATGGAAAGAACATTTTGAGGAATAAGATGTAAATCTATTAATATGATATATGGATCTCTACTATTTTCACATAAACAGTACACAACTATTTTGTGTTATGAAAGAATTTGTAAAATTATATATATCCTTTAGAAACAGAAAAAACCCCAGCTGAATTTAGTGAATACATTTTGTTTTTTATTAATGTTTTTTACTATTCTCAAATTTGAAAAAAATTCTAAAAAAATAAAATAAGATGGATCATTACCAGGACTATGGAGTTAAGTGGATCTAATGAGGAAAAAGTTTAGGGAAAGATTATTGTTTAAAAACCCCACACTTTTAGAAGTTACTCTCTTCATACTAAAAATTTGGATGAGTAACAAACTGCCACACAGAGGAAGTGTTGCTCCATACCATCTGACACGTTTACGGTAGTCCTGATTCTCCAATTGTTATTATTCTGTTGCAGTGAAAGATTCAAATGATGTTGTTGCCTACAGGTTTTATACTTGCTTATGAATACTGTAAACAAACATTTTCATTTTCTCTGACACTTATGTTCCTCTGTTCATAGAAACTCAAAGACCCTTTGCCAACTTTGTATGTTCTTTAGTGGAATCTTTTTTTTGTTTTTTTTGCCTTGGCCCTGTTGTGCCTTCCTGGTTGAATATTTAGTTAGATTTCTAGAGTGTAGAAAGGAAGCAGGGTGGGAAACTCCTTTTTTGAAAGGTGTGTAAGATCTTAAGCATTTACAAGACTGACATTTTCTTCATTTGGGAAAACTTAATTATTCTTTTATTGATTCACTGGAGCATTTTTGTGTACCTCCTTTACTAGTCACCAAGAGGGTTCAGAAGATTAAAAAAATTAAAATTTTACATTTCTATGACTTTTTTTAGCTGATTAAAAATACTTAATATTCTTCAAGTCATTAGCAAAAAACCAACAAAACCAAACACAACCTCCTGCCTCCCCTGCAAACCAAGCAGCCAGGAAAAGCAAAGCTAAGTGCTATACTTCTCTGCCTTTGGAAGAAAACCTAAAGCCTGGTGACCTCATCTTCATTTCAAGTTCACTTCTTACTGATAGGGATGGGAGATGACATTGCTGAATACTTCTGAAAATGAGACCATGTGTTAGTACCAAAGTTGGAGTTGGATGAAGAGACACTTTTAATGTATTAAGTATTCTGTAAGAAATCTTCAAGATTGGGTTTTGGGGGGGGGGGGGGGATGTTGAGTGTTTCTTCTACCTTGTGTGCTTCATCACAGCTTTTAGGGAAAGGAACATTTCCTTCCCCCTTACAACTAGCAGTGTAGCTGCAAAAGAACATAGTGGAGATACGGACTCAAATAAATAACCTGATTGTAGACGCATGCCCTCGGGCCTTGAAAACTAGTTAAACAGTTTGTAGCCTGTGTTAGGCAAATTTTCATGTTCAGGAGGAGTAATTTTATCGTTGATCATAATGGCTGTATGGGATAATTTGTCTCTATCCCTGCTGTGGATATGGCTGGGAAAAAACACTTAACAAGACAGAATTCTTGCTTTGAAGATATTTTCATTTTCATCAGATTGGCTTCTTTCTGGAAAAATGTCCTCCTGAAAATCTTTCTGAAAGCAAGCACTGGCTATTTAATGGCACAAATCCTGCAGGGATTGAAACCGTGCTGTGAAGTAGGCTGGGTTTGACACCAGTCTCCCCAGGCAAGGGAGAAAGAGTTACATCTCCTGTGGAGTTTGTGGATAACTTAGTAATAATAGATGGATTTTTGACTGAGGAGCACTCTGCGAAGGTTTAGCAGGTGGTAAGATGTGGCCCCAGCCAGTGACATTAACTGTTAATTGCTTCACGTTCACTGTGTGCTGCCCCACAGGTTTTTGGAGGCCTCCATCTGTTCCTCCCCACATTGCAGGTGGATTGACATCTCCTTGGGGCAGTGATTACCTCTTCAGGACACATATGATTTGTTTTATACCGAAGGGCTAGGCAGCCCCGATGGTGGCTTTTACATGCATCTGCAAAATAAATAATTCAGGCCCAACAGTGAAAAGTATTTTCTGCTGGGACTATTCGCTGGTGACCCGAGAAACCTCATTACAGAAATACCATGTATATTGCGTTTGCGTGGCAAGGTTTTGGTAGGGTGGGGGCTGCACGGGTGGCTTCTATGAGAAGCTGCCAGAAACTTCCCCTGTGTCCGACAGAGCCAATGCCAGCCGGCTCCAAGATGGACCCACTGCTGGTAAAGGCCGAGCCCGTCAGTGATGGTGGTAGCACCTCTGGGATAACAGAGTTAAGAAAGGGCGGGGTGGAAAAAAACCTGGGCAATTGCATCCAGAGAGAGGAGTGAGAATATGTGAGAGGAGCAGCCCTGCAGACCCCCAGGTCAGAGCAGGAGGGGCAGGAGGGGCTCCAGGCGCTGGAGCAGAGGTTCTCCGGCAGCCCCTGGGGAAGACCATGGTGAGGCCGGCTGTGCCCCTGCAGCCATGGAGCTCCACAGGGGAGCAGATCTCCACCTGCACCCGGGGAGGGCCCCACGCCGGAGCAGGGGGATGCCCAAAGGAAGCTGTGACCCCATGGGAGGCCTGTGCTGGAGCAGGGTCCTGGCAGGACCTGTGGCCCCGTGGAGAGGAGCCCAGGCTGGAGCAGGTTTGCTGGCAGGACTTGTGACCCCATGGGGGACCCACACTGGAGCAGCCTGTTCCTGAAGGACGGCACCCGTGGGGGGACCAAGGCTGGAGCAGCTTGTGAAGAACTGCAGCCTGTGGGAAGGACTCACTTTGGAGAAGTTCATGGAGGACTGTCTCCCGTGGGAGGGACCCCAGGCTGGAGCAGGGCAGAGTGTGAGGAGTCCTCCCCCTGAGGAGGAAGGAGCGGCAGAGACAACGTGTGATGAACTGACCACAACCCCCATTCCCCGTCCCGCTGCGCTGCTCGGGGGGAGGAGGGAGAGAAATCGGGAGTGAAGTTGAGCCTGGAAAGAAGGGAGGGGTGGGGGGAAGGTGTTTTAAGGTTTGGTTTTAGTTCCCATTAACCTGTTCTGATTTTGGTTGGCAAAAAATTAAACTAATTTCCCCAAGTCAAGTCTGTTTTGCCCACGACGGTAACTGGTGAGTGATCTCTCCTTGTCCTTATCTCAACTGACGAGACTTTTGTTATATTTTCTCTGCCCAGCCCAGCTGAGAAGGGGAGTGACAGAGCGGCTTTGGTGGGCACCTGGTCTCCAGCCAGGGTGAACCCAGCACAGCCTGTATTTACACTGTTTTGCCCCTGCCTGTGCATCTTGCCTCTCTTCAGTTCCTTAGGAGCACAGCTCTTGTCTCAGATGTGCAGAGCGATTCCATTGTACCAGGGCCAGGGAGAAAACATGAGAAGTATAAAGTAGGTTTCTCTGTTCCCAAGGCATTGCCTTTACAATACATATCTGCTCGTCACTCCTCTCCTTTTTCCTCCGTTGGGTACTCTTTCCCTCATGCAGCTTAACTCAGCTGACCTTTTTTCTCTCCTGTTTCATGGGGATATGGCATCTATTAAAATTGAAAAGGAGGTACAGAAATATGTGAACTCCTTCTGTTTTGACATCATGTTTCTGGTCATGGGATTTTTAGAAGTGAATAGACTGGGGTTTTTTCCATACAAAAGGTATAGTAAGTTCCTACTTTTGAGTATGACTCATGTTGTAGAGTCAGGATGGCTTACTACTCAGAGTGGTTTCTGATTCTCTGTTTACAATTTTATTGTCTCTCTGCTTCCTTCTCCATGTTTTGCTTTATATTTTTCTCAAAGCACGAACTTTATTTTGTTGTTTCTCCAGGTTTCACTGTCATATAAAAACAATAAGAATATTTATCCCTCTGTACCTTAGTTGCTGTTGAGGCTTTCACGCGGGTTTGGTGAGGAAATCAACGCAGTCCCTACTTGCTTAAGATTTCTGTAACTGAACAAAATGGTCCAAAAAGACAAGCGTGCACTTTACAGACATGCTTTTCAGTAGACATGGTCATGACTAAAACCCAACCCTGCTCTAAAATTCACTTTTATCAGGGCTAAATTCTCTTCTGATTTGTCATGGCCTCTTTCCCCAAAAACTCCATTTCAAAACAGGCACAGGATTTCACACTGCTCAGATGCTAAGAGGGAGAGCTTGTAAGGCTGTATGCAACAGTTATCATGTGAGCAATTTCACCTAATTTTAACTTCAGAATTTTAATGAAAAGCATTTTTAAGTTCTCTTAGTTTGCTCCTTCTTTTCCAGACTAGCTAAACACGACTTTGCTGTCCTGCTAACAGCTGGCTTCAAGGTGCGTTGTTCAAGGCAAATTGTTATTATGAGTCAAATACATTATTGAATATTTGACCTGAAATCTTCTATGTTGTCAGTCTTTGCCATACATTCCTTGCAATATTTGTATCATTGGAGGGTTTTTCAGTATTCAGTCAGCATGATAGACAAGCATAAAAAGTGATATAGTACAGAGCTGTATCAAATGAAAATCTATTTCTGCGAGGAATTGGTATTTTATTTTACTAACCATGTGCGAAGTCAGATACTGTGGTGATACTACAGTGAAGATGTCTCAACCTGTACTATTCTGGGACAAGGTTCTTGTCAAGTTGTACATTGGCAATAATGTACAACTTCCCTTGAAAGAGCAGGAATTTCTAAATAGTAATGAGAGAACTGAGAGAAGTGGGAGAGTGTGTTTTAGAGTTTTTTATGCAAGAGATGATGCTGCTTTTATAATCAAAACTGTGAAGCACTGCTCATTTGTCATGTGAAGACAGGTTTATTTTTGTTCTATCACTATGAATGATAGATGTAAATTGGATGCAATCTGATATCTTGATTTTTCTTTCTACATGAAAAGGAAAATTAAATTTTTAATATAATTTGCACAATGAGTAAAAAGTGGCACGGGAAGCAGAGACCAAAGAACTGTCATATGAAAGGAAATTTTATTTAGTCAGGCTATGATCTGATTTTGCATCTAATCAATAATGACAAAATCCCTGAGGACCGGCAAAAAGCTAGAGTAAAAAAGAAATTTCTTACACACAGAAATCTCTCTTAACCAGGAGACATGTGGAATAATGCCCAATCATATATCCATATGATCAAAAACTATCAGTTCTGCATTTGTTCAAGGTAGAATGTGTGTGTTCAACATCAAAACAGATTTGTTTTAACATTGCAATCATTTGGTCGTAAATGTATAAACATGGACAAGGTCGTTGGTGCCTGGAAGTCACCCCTACCTTGTCTGGGCATATTCAGCCTGCAGGTGACATATAGCAGAAAGGGTATCCATGGGAGTAATGAGGATGTGCACATATGGAGCATAACAGCTACTTAAACTGTAGAAAATACTTTTCCTGACTTCATGATCCAAATGGTGTGTTGAGTGAGTGGGGAAGGTAGAAGGCAAAATGATGAATTTCACGTTTCTGTTCCCTTGGACATCCAAACCTCCTGCAGCAAGAGGTGCTCTCTCCCCCGGCCCCAGTCTCTCCTGCCTTTTTCCCTTCACCTTCGTGAGAATGATTTTTGCAAGCGTCTGGCCAAAAGTGGAGGAGGGGAAGGTTACCCGTGTGGCAACCTCGGCTGTGTTCAAGGCACAGGGCCAGCCTTCCGCCTGCCCTGGCTGTGCCCGGGGTGCTCCGCGCCTGCTTTCAGCAGAGACTCAGTTTCTGCCCTGCGCAGCCGAGCTCCTGCCTGTGCTTTTTACTCTGTAAACTCTTTTGAGATGGGCCTTGTCTTCTAACGAGTTTAAGTGTGAATTCTCCGTATGGGCTTATGGATGTCGTGCAATATACTGTGGCCTCAGCAATAGCCTCTGGATGCTAACTTAAGGAGCTAATTATCATGATGATTGAGTCTTTCTTAAATGTCACTCTGTGTCTTTGCTCTGTACAAGCAGACAAATGAAACCCTTAACCTGAACTATTCAAAATCTTAATGAAGACACAGAGAGGCAGGATGTACTGCGAAGACTGAGGAAGGATTTGTCTTGGAATTTAGTATGTGCTGTTTGCTTCTTCGGGGCATCTTGGAAAAATTATTCTTCAGGAGAGAGAGAGCAGTAAATCAGGGTGATATGTAAGGTACAATGAACAAGAGGAACTGACAAAGCAGGAGAAAAACTTGTTGAGGCTTATTTCATTGGCACGGTTTATTAGTGAAGGGGAGGTAGAGGATGAAATATGATGGGCTCTGATATTCATCCTGTAATTCAGTGTATGCCTGTGCACTACTGTGTTTTCTTCTTCCCCGCATCACGCATAATTCAGATATTCCATTCCATGCTGATAAGGATTCAGATTTATAACAGTTTTAATTTCTAATCTACTGCTGGTGCCTATTATGTCTGTATATTATGTCCATCTATTATACCTATTATGAAAAGCCCTTTCTGTCAAAGCCTGCGTATGTGCTGTTCATGGCGTGTTTGCTGAACCTCTGTTGATAAGGAAATAAGGTTTCCAGCTCCTGGCTAAAAACATCTGGAACATTTTGACACTTAACTCGTGAAAGTTCAGCACTCAGACTGATTGCAGTGTGTTACCCTGAAAGCTTTAAATGACCTAGTAAGTATTTACTGTAAAACCATCAGGTAAAGGGTGGAAATTTGCTGAATGGCCAGTTTCACCATTTGCTAGTAAAACTAGCTCTATTTAACATTGGGAGCAGGGTAAAACAATGTTCTACTATTGATATTCAGATTAGCAAACATTACTGTACAATTTTGATTCCTCCTCTCTCAGCAGTCCTACCCTTTGGAGCCATAGGGTTCCATTTTTCTTACTTCTTTGGTCAGTAGAGAGTCTCTCCTATGGCTTTATTGAAGGGACCATCTGAATGGCATTTTGTTCACAAAGGTAAGAGGGAATCCTAGGTGTGTAAGGGGAACTAGGGAGATTATTGGAAGACCTTTGGATGGGTGTGCATTTTTTATAGTACATATGTTACAGCCCTCTCTGAAAGACTAGCTTCAAATATTGGTAGGAAAATAATAATTTTTCACGATATTATGGGAAAATGATTAGAATTTGTTCTGTACCTTGTTTAAAAGGATACGAAAACAGATTTTTAAACAACCATTGTAAATGAAATGAAGTATGTATGAAGTTCAAAAACTCAGATGTATCATTACTCTGACAGACTCAGCAATCCTAATGGAATTCAATACAACTATATGCAATTTCAGTCATTTAAAATATTGAATGTAAAACTACAAAGACATAAAGGAATAATTTGTATAAGCTGTCAGAGTAGAAATACATGTTGTACAAATTTTTCCATTTGTCATAACTGAAGGAAAAGAGGAGAGACGTCAAGGCACACTTTTGGAAATGTGGTTTTATTTTAAGGGCAGAATAAATGAGTTATGAGTCATGAGTTGGTAAATGAAAAAGAGAATCTTTCACCTCAAAGTTCTTCATTTAAATTCCAATCTGAGTTGCTGTAGTCACTATGACCTGAAGACTGCTGGAGATCGTTTTATCCTGATGATAAAAACCAGCTTGAGGTACTTAAAACAGGAAGATAAGCACGTGGATAGATGTAGGGACTTTGTTTCTTTCTGTTGTCCTGCAGTAAGCTAAAATTCTTTGAGTATCACAGTGCTACCTCTCTGATACATATTCTGTTTGTCCAGCCTTTTTTATGTCTAGATTTCTACATCATAATCTCTATCACAGTCACTGTGAGACCAGGGGTCATCCATAAATCTGAATTACTACTACCATGAGAGAGAGTATATATCCAGTACTTATTGTAGGTCATTTACAGCCAAATGTTTTGTTATACAGACTTCCTTCTTTTCCTTTCTCAGGCGTGGTATAAAGAAGATAGTCATGAGCAAAAATCATGTTTCTTTTCTGCCACCTAAGGTTTGAATTCATGGGTTTGAAGCTTCCCAAAAGTCCAGCTGAATGAAGGAAGACCAAAGCTCTGTTCGTTTAATCCACAACTAAAACTTGCAGCTTGCCAAGAATGTTTCTGTCCTCATGATCTGCTGCTTTAGTCAACTTTATGTATTCTGATTTCTTTGTGTGTTAGACTGAAAACAAATGGGGAAGGCATAAAATATTTAAAGCCTATAAGGCACTGCAAACATCAAAATGATCTATTCCACATGTGTGGCATTACACTGAGTCTTCTAAGGCAGCATTTGCAACTTGTTAGCTATAGCCAGAATTACTGTTTTGTTATATTTTACTGAAGTCCATCATGGAAGTAAAAATAAAGTTTGGAATATACTTTACAATCCCAGTCTTCCTTTCTCACTTGCTTTTGGATAATGCATGTTGGATTCCAAAAGAGAGAGTAAGAGGTTTACTGCATTGCCTAATGAGTGACTGAAAATGATTGAACTGGAAATAAACCTTGGAAAAGCTCTAAATCCCTCCACTCATTTGGCTCTTGCTGTTTCTGTATCTTGCTGAGCTCTTTGTATGAGCTGAAATATTTTTATTTAACTGAAGAGGAGAGTAAGTCAACCTAAGGTTATAAAACTTCCATTTGGGCCTGAAGGAAACTCATTAATGTCCACAGCATGTGGTCCTCTCATGCTAGGACTGCCACCTGTCATCAGCTTAGCCTGAGAGCTTTGACTCAAAGGAACATATGGAAGGGTACATATATAAATTGCAGAATAAAAGAGTATTGCTGTCCCTAGGGAAGAAGTGGAGAATATTTGAATTAAAATGTCTTTTAAGCTTCCCCTGCCCACTGTCCAGTTAAAGCATATTTAGAATTTTGTAGCTCTTTATTTCCTTATCTGCAATCTCTTCCTGTACTATATCTTTGGGCTAAGTTGTCTGGAGTTCAGAAAGCAGTAAAAAGTAGTAGCTTAAAATGTCTAAGAACCTAATAATGAAAAATGAAGAAGAATTAAACAGGATTGTAATAAGCCCCACCAACCTGGTGAAGTCCCCTATTAATAAATCAGAAGAGCAAGGGATTCAATAAATGAACCAAAGTATGTGTCCTGTGTCATTACTAATAACAGTCTGCTTGAAGGAAGGGTTTTTGTAATAGAAAGTATTGTTAATAAAGAAGGCTTTTTGTGGCCATTGGGATTTTTTTTCTTAATAACAGTGATGCCAGTTGGCAATGGATTTCCTAGGTAATTTTCTACATTTCCAATAGAGTAATTTATTGAAGCTTACTGTAGTACATGCACACAGGTTTTTGTTGCTGTTGACTTTTCAATTACCCTATTCAATGCAAAAGGTCAAGAGGATAAATATTTGACTTGACCGAATCTTCTGTGGGTCCACAGTGGAAATTCCAGCTTGTTTCTTACCAGAAATGGGTCCAGGGAGGCTCAGCACAACTGTAGCTGCCAGATGGCACACGTGGAGGTGCAGCGCACAAAGGGGATGTTGTGGCTGTCTCGGCGTAGGAGTTTGCGTGGGTGAAGTTTCTTCCACCCATTTCACAGAGGGTTCAGCTGCTAGGTCAGGCTTTCAACTGGTGTAAATCCGTATTGCTCTGGTCACATTGTGGATGTAGAATGACAGGTGCCAGCTGAGGTTTTTGCATCCTTAACACCCATATGTATGTCAGCAGAGGGTTGATAGACCTACAGGCTCCAGCTCACGTGTCCGGTCCGTTATTGCTGAGAGCTTGATGGTGCTACAACAGTTCTTACAGGTGTCTCAGAGTTTCAGCCTTAGCATTTCTCCATTATATAGCAAGGTATTTTGCCTCCTTTCAGTCCCATGAAGAAACCTGCTTTGTCCCTGTTACAGGTGTAACCTGATGTGTTCTCATGTTCCTTTAGCATAAGTCCTAACTAGGGGTATCAGAAACTTCCACGGAAGCTTTGGTGTAATGGTGGGTTGCTGACCTGCCAAAATTGAGGTTGGACTGTATGTCCTGACTGCACTGAGTTATAGCACTATCAGCAGACTTTCCTACTAACAGTAGTAGAATTTGATGTGAAATTAAATTAAGACTGAAAATCTTTTATTCCTTGTTAAAATTAGTATTTAGTCCTATATGGTGGTGGACAGGGATGGCTATTCCTAGCACCCTCACCCTTTCTACTGTTAAAGAGCATACTGTCTTCTGATTTTGTTGCTACCTGAGGAGATGTGAACTGATCAAACATGAGAACTGAAAGGAAGGCAGCCACAGTCAGTCCTTTTGTTTCTTAAAAAGCCTGTTCTCAGAATTTCTAGTTCACTGGAAATTTTTTGGGGGGAAAAAAAGGTTCAATTTGGATTGAAAACAAATTCTGAACAAAAGTAAATATTTTGTGAAAAAGCAATCCTGCATTTTAGCCAGCTTTGTTCTGAGAAGATACCCCTTATTCATGATATAAACACTTGAATCTCATATTTTTTGTACATTGCAGGTAAAAGCCAAACCCTCAGTTGAGTTAATTGACTTCAGTGGTATTCCAGAAGGTACAAATCAAAGCATATTGTGCCTACTCGAGAACTTCTTTTTAAATCATTCATTCACTCTACTGAATACTGCAGTTCAAGAAGGAAAGAAGAAAACTGCTGTTTTCTTCTGAATTCTTTTTTTTTTTGAGAGGATGAACTGGATGTTAATCTCTGGCACAGAAACATCTGAATATTTAAACAGAAGAAAAGGTTGCTTAGACACTTTTCTGATTAAGCTTTTTTGCTTTTATTTTTCTGTCCTGTTTAATTGCATTTCTTCTTGCAAGGAAATTTTCCTTTGAGCTTCTTTCATATGGCAGAGAAGAACAAGCATGACAGTTTATTAACTTTACAATTTCTTGGCCTGGTTTTCAAATATGAAGAGGAGACATTTTTTGATCATGTAATTTAACTGCCATTATCTTTAGACTTATCTGAGTATGAGGTATAATACGCCTAGTTATGTGCCTTCATATTTAATCATCATATAATCAACAGCCCCCTATGTGATAATTATTTAGGAGCAGATTTTTCCATGTTAGTCAGATTGAGTTTTATGTTACTGAAAAGTAGCCCCATTCAGAGGAATATCTTACCCTACTGAAATGAATAAGATATTATTTAGTATGAGGAAAGGAACTTAACTTGACCCAAAATAATTGTGGAGTGAGTCATTAGGACAAAATCACAATGTTATTATGCCAATAGCTTGTTAGGAAGATTTACTTGCCAGCAGATCATGACTTACAGTTATTCCTCCTGAAAAATAACTAAAAAAAATTTACTATCTATTGAAATAGTTTGGATCCTGCAACATTTGGGACAATCTGGTTATGTAACTAAGCCTAAGACATTCATTGAATAGTCTTACTAATATTCATATTTCATAGATATGTTTTTACTAAAGATGAAACCTATGTAGAGTGTTTATGACTTGCAAATCCAAAGGTGGAGTGCAAGACTTCTTTCATCTGGCTAAGTAAAGTACTTACATAGGTGTGTTCTTTTTCATAAAAGTCACATTCTGTTTCTCACTAACAAGCAATTGCTCCTCATTCTAAGTGTAATTAATACAACAGTTGCAGGAAGAATTTGTCACTGATAATGCTTTTCACCAAAGAATCACAGTTTATTTACTTAAGGCAAAGAAATATTTAAAACCTGTCAGATTATCTTCTATTTCAAATTGGTCTGTCTCCGTATTAGCATCAAAATTTGCCCTTTGCTCATCTACATAGCATGCACTAGAATCTTGTTATTTCTGTATGTTAGACAAATGTCCAAAAATCACCTCAGTAACTGCAGTATTTTCACTATTGATCATGTAGTGATTTTCTGTCCCCTTTATTTGTGTTATATCTCTATGAGAGCTTCAGAAATAAACAGCATCTATTTACATACATTTATGGCCAGTGCAGTTGTAAAAAGGTTTAGATAATTGTATGTGTGTCTGTCTGTACACTTGAATTTGTGTGTTACAATTAATCCTTACTTTTCTGTCCATTAAATGTTGCCAGTATAAATTCACATTTTCATCTTTTCTGTTCATTGGTGCTATTTTTATATGGCGTTGACTGAACTTATATTTGAGGCAGGAAAAAGGAAAAACAGAAAAAAGAGGGTGCTAATGTGAAAGAGTTGGTGAATATATTGTTTGTAAGGCGTGCCAGTGTGTAGAGATGTGGATGTCCTGCTGTATACACGGATGCCTCTCTCCTCAAGCTTCTGATAAAGTCTCTTCACGTGATTTTTCATCAGCCATGATAACTTTGTACAAGTGGACATTTCACACAGCATCTTGATCTGAGAAAACAGCTGACATATATATATTACCGATTTGGTTTTCCTTTTCTGTGTTTTTGTCTTGTCTATAGTTCTTTGAAAGTTTGATGCAGATTTAAACTTACTCTGTGAATCACTTTTCCTCTTTCCAGTCCCTAGTGAACAATGGGTTTCTTGTAGAGACTTACAACAATCACGAATACTAGGTCGACAATATGAGGCTCAGCATCTCCATTGACAGAAGGCAGGCAAGTGTTGTTGCAAGAGCTTCATCACATTTTATATCTTGTTATTATGACTTATTTCAACTTGTTTAAAGGGCATCTGGGCATACTATTAGTGACATGTTACATTTTTAGTACTTAAGATAGTTTCTTGAAAAAAGCTTGAAAATATTCCAAAAATGTATAGCAAGGAGTATCTTTCTGTATGCATTTGTGAGCAAGTATCTTTGCAATTTCCCACTTTCATAATTCCTTTCTGAAAAGGAATGTTCTGATATGACAGGTAAAAACTTTCCTTCTTAACATTACTTAATTGCAGAATAAGAAAAAGTCCTCTAAATATCTTATTTTCAGGTTTGAGGTGCTTTTTTCTTCTTTCCTTGTTAATAGTTTTTTACTTCACCAAATGCTCACCAAGTCTGTTAGCCCAATCATGTTGAAGAGTTCTTCAGTCGTAGTAAGTAGCAATTTTTACTGCTCCCATGGTAAGAAAGTATACTTACTGTGAAGGATGATGAGAAGAAGAGGGTGCTACAAAAACACAATAGAAGCTTCACAGGATTTAAATTGAGCTGAGAATGTCTCTGAAGGTTGTAGGCTGAATCTACATCTTGGAAATGTCAGAAAAACTCTTCCTAGTAGTTGTGTGATGAGTGGTCAGAATGAGAAATGAGTTAACAGTCCACCTGTGATAACAAGTCTGTGTTGCTCTTTACTGAAACAACAAGAACTACATGACTGCTTGAAACCACAACAGAATGACTGAACAAGAAGAGGCGATATAACCAAAGTCCTGCATATTTATAGCTACATCTTGTAATTGATAATATAAAGTGATCAAACTACTTTGTGGACCATTTCTGCTTCTTAAAAGAAATTAATATTTTTTAAAATTCCAAAATAGAAAAATCTGTGATGCTTTCTGGACAGTATAGTTTGTTGTTGTGCAGTGCTCTGTTGCTGAACGATACCTACTTCATATTTTGTGGGATTATTTGTGAAAGAAGTTGTTACTCATTGTGAGCAAGGGTGGTAGATAAGGATATAATAGCAGAGAGAGAAATGCAGATGAAAATCTTGCTCCTGAGTTGTGGTGGTTTAGCTCCAGTCGGCAACTAAGCACCACGCAGCCGCTCACTCACCCCCAGTGGGGCGGGAGAGAGAATTAGAAAAAAAACTCGTGGGTTGAGATAAACACAGTTTAATAGGACAGAAAGAGAGAAAGAAACAACAATGATAACAACAATAATAATACCGACAAAGGAATGTACAAGAACAAGTGATGCCCAATACAGCAATTGCTCACCACCCGGCGATCGACAGCCCGTCCCCGAGCAGCGATTCCCACCCCCCGGCCAACTCCAGTTTATGTCCTAGGCATGACGTCATATGGCCAGTCTGGGTCAGCTGTCCCGGCTGTGTCCTCTCCCAGCTCCCCGTGCAGCCCCAGCCTGCTTGCTGGCAGGCCAGCACAAGAAGCTGGACTGTCCTTGACTGCTCAGCAGCAACCCAAAACATCAGCACATTATCAAGAGTTTCTCATCCCAAATCCAAAACACAGTGTCACACTGGCTTCTGTGAAGAAAACCAGCTCTATCCTGGCTGAAACCAGGACATGAGTATTTTTCTTAATAATTTAATGTAAATCAGACATATAGTAAAGACCCAATGTAGTTATTGGTATGTAGGGAGAAGGCATGAAAATGGGGGTGGAATATTATGGAGACCTGGTGAAGAGAAGGTTAAGCAGCAGAGAAGAGTCATAAGGAAAGCTGATGTAATGGAGAGAGATGTTTCTTAAAGCCAGGGACAAGAACTTTAAGCATGATGTAGATGAGAGAAGAAGCAAAAGGATATTCAGAAAGTGTAATGGCTTGTTTCTTATGAATATAAACAAGGAATTCAGAAAAAATTACATTATAAATCATAGAACCATACAATAATTGAGGGTAGAAGGGACCTCTGCAGATCATCTAGTGCACCCCTGGCTCAAAGCAGGATCAGTTAAAGCATATTGCTCAGAGCAGGACACTGACCAGACAGGTTTTGAATATATCCAAAGATGGAGACTCCACAACTTCTCTGGGCAACCTGTTCCAGTGTTTGAGCACCCTTACAGTAAGAAAGTGTTTTGAGTTCAGAGAGTATTTCTTATTTTTTAATTTGTGCCCATTGCATATTGTCTTCCCACTGGGCACCACTGAGAAGAGTTTGGCTCCATCTTCTTTACTCCCCTCTTTACTTGCTGGCAATGCCCTGCCTAATGCAGTGCAAGAGGCTGTTGGTCTTCTTCAAGGGCACATTGCTGTTTCATGTTCATCTTGGTGTCAACAAGGAATTCCAGGCCTTTTTCATATTGCCGCTTTCCTGCTCCAAGCTGTTTTCCTCCAGCCTACAATGGTGCATGGGGTTATTCCTCCCCAACTTGTTGAGGAAGTTGAGGTAACATTGAGTACTTCAGCCTTTTTTGTGACTGACAACCTTTGTCACCAGGTCCCATGCCCCATTCAGCAGCAGGCCCATATTGCCCACAGTTTTGCTGCTGCTGGACCTGTAAAAGCCCTCCTTCTTACCCTTTATGTCCCTTACCACATTCAACTGCAGACGGGCTTTGGCTTCCCTAACCCTGTAACTGCATGCTCTACCAGCGTCTCTGTATTCCTCTTGAGTCCCTTGACCCCTCTTCCACTTCTTGTATGCTTACTTCTTATGCTTGACTTTAGTCAGAACCTACTTGTTCATCCATGCAGGCACCCTACTGCCTTTGCTTGACTTCTTGCATGTGGGAATGGACCAGTCTTTGTCGGCAATCTTTGAAAATCAACCAGCTGTCCTAGACCCCTCTTCCCTCCAGGATCATCACCCACAGGATTTTTCCAAGCCTATCCCTGAAAAGGCCAAAGTCTGTTCTCCTGAAGCTGAGGGTTATGATCCTATGTCCTGGTTGCAGCTGGAATAGAGTTGCTTTTTCTTCCTCGTGGCTGGTATAATGCTGTGTTTTGGATTTGTTATGAGAATAATGTTGATTACACACTGGCATTTTTGTTTGTTGCTAAGTAGTTGTAGTGCTTATACTAAGTCAAGAACTTTCCAGCTTCCCATGCTCTGCCAGTGGGGAGGTGCACAAGAAGCTGAGAGGACAGCTGACCCAAACTCTCCAAAGAGGTATTCCATACCATATAATGTCATGCTCAGTATATAACTGGAGTTGGCCAGGGGAAGGGAATCGCTGCTCAGGGACGGGCTATCAATCAGTGGGTGGTGAGCAATTGCTGTATTGTGCATCGCTTGTTTTTGTATATTCCTGTATCAGTAATATTATTGTTATTGCTATCATTGTTGTTTCCTCTTCTTTTGCTGTCCTATTAAACTGTTTTTATCTCAACCTACAAGTTTTTTTCTGATTCTCTCCCCAATCCCGCCTGAGGGGGGAGGTGAGCAAGCGGCTTCGTGGTGCTTAGTTGCTGGCTGGGGCTAAACCATGACAGCTTAGTATTTCCTTTGTTCTCACCCCTCAGAATCCTGAACTTCACCACTCCATGGTCACAGCAGCAAAGACTGACCCCAGCCTTCACATCTCTGACCTGTTTTGCCTTGTTTGCAAGTGTGAGGTCCAGCAGATATCTCTGCTTTCCTGCTTCTTGATCATCTGTGTCAGGAAGTTGTCATCAATGCACTCCAGAAACCTCCTAGAGTGCTTGTGCCCTGCTGTGTTGTCCCTGCAGCAGATACAGAGGTAGCCCAAGCATCATGACTTTTTATTGTTACGTGTTGTGGCAGCTCCTCCAATGTGGCAGCCGTGTCGGATATTGGATAAGCATGTAGCATGTAGCTGACTTGTGTCTCAAAGCATAAGGGGAAAGTTTGTGGATGTGGAGAGAAAACTGAGAAGGATAGCTCTTGAGCTGAACACTTAATGAAACAATGCTGAAGCCATCAGCAAAGTATTGCCTGCTGAATTCAGAGAAACAGGTCTTTCTGTAGTCTTTGCGGGTAAGCAGGACCACATTAAACACACCAGACCCCCCCATTAATGTCTCCTCAACATGCAAACAATTCACAGGGCTCTGGGATTTGGCTAGGATCCAAAGTTAAAAAAAGAGTTAAGAATACCTTTTGCTATATTCTTTGTTGTTTCTCTTCAAAACAGCTAATTGATATTTTGTTTTTCTTTTGCTAAACAGTACACTGGATAGATAATACATTGGACAAAATTAATATCTGATGTAATTCCGTTAGAATAACTTGGCTATAGTGAATATAAGCAGTGCATTTGGCTGATAAAATTTACATACTCTCAAAAGGACTTGATGTTTTTCTAGCTGTGTAATTGGAAACCAAACAATTACTACAATAGGTCAACAACTGTCTATTCCATGAAGTGCACATCATATTGTTAGAGAAATTATAGGTGGTTTTCCATGCCTCTGCGCACTACTTTGTGAGATTAAGCAAGGTCACAGAATATGGAAATCTGGAAGACCTTGTGATGCCTTCCTTATCTCTACAGATGTATTTTCATCATTAATTTTAGCACTGTAAATTTAAATGTTGGGTTTTTTTCTTGCTAATTCTGTTTTCAAAGTGTTTGGGAGAATGTCTTCTTGCAAGGTTGGTTGCCACTGAAGCAAAATATATACCTGTCTTAGTGAAAGAAGAATTTTACCAGATCATGCTTTTCAATCTCCTCCCAGTACATTTTCAGTCCCTCATAGATTAGTAATATTATCCTACTCCAGACTGTATGAAAAGACTAAATAGGAGAGACTTCTCCTGGGCCTAAAAGATTTTTCTTCTTTCAATCTGTTCCCTCAAAAACTGGATAAGTTCACTCATGACAAAGCTCAGTATGTATTGGTAGATTGTCATGAGGGATGAATATATCCATATATTGTCATTCTGAGAGCAAAATATGCAAGTCTGTCTTTTACACTTTTGTAGACATGTTCTTAAAAAATCAAGGAGGAAGTAATGATAAACTCAAATAGGAAGAATCAGGAAATAAATGACAAGAAAAAAGGGACATGTTAGAATGGACCATAATATTTATCATATTTCTACAGAAAAAAATGGACAGGCATCTAAGAAACAAAAGGAAGGATAATAACCTGACTGACTTCTGTGGGGCATTATTCAATTGTCATTTCAGGCCTCTTGTTTCTGACTGGGGAATGCAAAACAGTGAATTAAAATGGAGGTTTGAAATTAAAGCAAGCAGATATGTCTGGGGTGCAGCCCAGACTATGAGAAAGGCAGCTGTCAAAAAAAAAACCCCAAATCAGCTTTTACTTTCTTTAAAAAAGTATTAAAAAATCTCCTTTACTTTTAATATCTTTACTTCCCAGCAAAGTCTGAATTTTGTTCTGAAGAAACAAACTGTTGTGGGTTGACCCTGGCTGGATGCCAGGTGCCCACCAAAGCCGCTCTAGCACTGCCCTTCTCAGCTGGACAGGGGAGAGAAAATATAACAAAAGGCTCGTGGGTCGGGATAAGGGCAGGGAGAGATCACTCACCCGTTACGGTGAGGCAATATAGAGCTGACGTACCAGAGGGTAGGGGTGGAAACTGGAAGAGAGCAAGGCTTTTGTGGCTCACCTCTGTGGAGGAAAGAAAAGCAGGTCTGTGAGTCCAGGACTGTCTGCAAAGTTACAGTGCAAGTCTACTGGCTACAGCCATCTCCCCCACAGTCCCCTGGTTCTCCAGGGAACATTTTTCTGTGTACTACTGAGATTTACTTATTCCTTCTCTAATTTTTGAGAGGGACCAGTGAAGGTAAGCTCTGAGCAGGCTGACCTACCTCAGAACCGATGCGTTACCTTTATGCCATGGCCATCAATGTGCCATGGGAGTCGTTATCTGCTAGCCTTCACAGCTGGAAAAGGCAGGACGGCTAGAGGTGCTCTCAGGTGCTCAAATGGGAGGAAGGCCTGAGTTAGTAAGAGTGAAGAAAATTAGGAAAGAGATTCCATGATTATGTCATGCTTTGTTTTATGGGAACATGTTACTGCTTCAGGTATTCCCAAAGATGGTGGATAAGGCTTTCAAGGTCAGTGAGGGCATTCTACCACTGTTTAATATGAACTTGTTCCACTCCAAGACACTCCCCATCGAGCTCAGAGAATGGGCTGATGTGTTGCCAAGACTGTAAAAAACACTATGGCTTCTTTGGTAGCCAGCTACTTGAAACTGCCTGATTCAAAGTCTTGCATACATCTTCATGTTGCTTTGGGTTATGGTGTGGCATGCCAGGGACTTCACAGTGACATGTTAGCAAACAGGACAGAGCTTCCTTTTCTGTTTCTCTCTCTACCTGGGGGCCTGAAAGTTTCTGGGGTAGAAGTACATCTCTTCTGCACACCAGACTGAGTCCATGCAGCTTGCATGTTTGCCAAAATATAAAAGGAGGGGTATGAGAAGAGTGTTGCTGGTCCCAAGCTCTACCTCAGCTGCTAACCATCTTCTATGCCAAATAGATAGCTCTGCATCCCAATTTGTCCTAAGTTTTGCCTGAGGGGGATTGTTCAGGTGTATTCTGCAGCCCTGAGTCCTGGGGAAACTTCAGTCCTTTTGATCTTTGTGGGCCTCTCTGCACATGCCACACATAAGAAATCAGAAGCAGCACATCAGGGAGTTGCAGATTGACAATTTCAGAGCCTTTTACCAGTACATTGGTGTCACCATTCACTGTAAGACTTTGTCACAGTGGAGTCTGCTTCTTGGTTTGGATTCTTGTGATTCTCTACAGTGCATCTGCCAGTTGGTTTCATCCTAAAAGTATCCAGTCCATACACACCAGAACTCTTCCAAGAGCTGAACAAATTTCACTACTGCTCTGAAACAAGGTATGTTAATATACATGTACCCATAGATCATGCACCTTTTCCCTATGGGAATGCGATTGTACTTATGATTATCATTAAGATTTAACCATATAAGTCTTCTTTAATCAAGTCTACCCTTACTTACATTTCCCTTCTCTAGATCAGTGGTGAAGAACTATTCTTTCTTTCAAGTCCACCAGGTATTTCATCTAACTGGTTTTGCTGCTACAAGACATTTGACTCAAGGGAAGGGCAATACTGGGAGCACACAAACTAGGGGCAAGAATGGTGGACTGCCCTGGATAAGGAATAATTTGAGTCCATAACATGAGAGTGGAGGCTGAGGTAGAATGTCAAGCAAAATCCAATTCCTATAGGGCCAGTATTTCTAGGCAATGTGGTTTTTAGCTCATAACTGCATTCTGCCTTGCAAACTTCTTAGGAAACTTACTCATTCTTGTATTTTTTATTGTTCTACAAAAATGGAGAATATTTTCCCATTAGTCAATTGGATCTATTCTTTTTGGTATTTTAAAAGACATAGAGAAAGCTTACTTAAACTAAACAAGAAAAAAAATGTGGATGTAGCATAACATTTGATGGTTGCCAAATAGAAGTCTACATAATTCAGTTATTACTTTTATCAGATTTATTTCCAACAACAAGAGCAGGATTTGCTTCTGAGCTGTGCCAACAGTTGCTCAAATTATGGTAAATTCATTGCCATGAGCACTATATCTCAAACACTGGGATTCACAACACTGAAAAAGTCTTTCCTAGCTGTATTCCACTGTGCCAGATGAATCTTGCATTAAGTGTTCCACATTTTGCATACAAAGACCCTTATATTTTAATTAATCAGGCAATCGATTCGAAACTTGTTCTTTACACATGGCTGATTACCTCAATAGATTGTAAGGTATTAAATGCGTGAAATAGTCTATAAAACAGCTCCAGCCAATTAATCCTAATTTCGCAACTCCAAAGCAGAATTTTGAAAGTACCTGCAAATACTTTGTTAACGACCTTTCTGATATGTGTACCCTACCTGTCAATACCATTTATTACTACTGCTATTTAATTTCCCTTTTATTCAAATTAAATACCTTCCAGCCATTCAAAAACTGAATTATGTTGCTGCTTCTTGCAATTGTCACACTAGTTAATTAGCTCTTGGCATGCTTGAGTGTCTGAAGAAATTGGGAAAATGATTTGTAATTGTTCACTGAAGTACAAAGAGGCACTTAAAATAAATAAAGCCACATAAATGCAGAAGAATAGATGTGTATTTCAACCTAATTTAGGTGAAAGTTTTTATTTTATCAGCAAAAATTAGAAAAGCACATTTATTTTATATGCAAGCTATGTGTTCACCATCTCTGCCTGTACCTGAGCTTAGGAAGGTTATAAAACAAAAGAAAACTGTGAAAAAGAAAAAAAATGGGATTTTATAGAAGCAAACTGCCAAATAAAATTTTACAGAATTCCTCCTGTCCAACCTCTGACATTAAATTGATTCTTATTGCTAAGTTTATATGTAAGTTTATATAAGTGTGATGAACTGGAGATATTTGAATATTATAGCAGCTGGTACCTCGAGATCCGTGAAACCCTATGCTCCCAGCTCTGGGAGTTAGTTACCTTTTCAGGTAACTTTAGGAGTCTTCATTGGCACAAAGCAGCACTAAAGCCAGCCCAAGTAACCAGAAGAGAATTTCCCCATAGCCTTCCTCCTGGTATCTGTGGGACTTGAGAAACACAAAGGTAGCAGACAACGTTTTTTTCTTTCCTCAGTCTTGTTCCTCACACTTGTGAGCACAAAAGGGAGACCCAACAAGCTTTCAGAGGTCTTGTCCTACCTGTTGCACAGAGGATGACAAGGCTTTCGTTACAACTTTAAAGAGTGTCATGTTTGCAATGGCTGCGTCTTATTGTAAACCAACACACAACCAGTTAATTTAGTCAGAGAAGAGGATTACACTGATCCAGACATGGGTCAGCTCAGTGTGATTATTCTCCTTTACAGGAAATCCCAAAGCACCTTTGGGAAGATGCTTTACTCCAGCTGCTTGTTAGACAGCTCATTTTTCCTTCCCCGTGCAGGATGCAAGGTATGCACGGGGAGAAGAGTAGTGTGTATACGCCAAGAGAGAAATGGAGCCTGGGAAGTAGGAACTTCAGAAGTCCTGTTGCCAGGTAGCTTGTTGTTTAGCAAATGTTCAGTCTCCCAAGGAGTCACTTATCTACAAATGAGGATGCCAAGTACCTTGTTAATGCAGAATTTAATGTACTGCAACAGTGGTGTCAGTTAATTAGCTTGACAGACCAATAGATTTTCCAATAAAACTGTTCGTATAAACCTTTTTTTATTATTATTATTTAGATCAGGCATTGTAGCCTTTTGATAAAATTAAAATCAATCCAGAAATAAAGATGCGGAGTCTTTAGGCATGCTTGTAATTTTGGTCGCCTACGAATTATCTCTGGCTCACTTCCCCTCACTGCTTCCCTGCTCACCGTAATTCAGACTTCTTTGAGAAAAATAAGCTGCTAGTGGTACATTAATGCTCATAATTTGATCAAGAAAGGCAATGCAGTGTAGAAAATGAATTTTCACAAACAGTAGCCATTTCAAATAACTTTGCAGTGTTTACACTTTACATTTTTCAAGTAACAAACTGCCATCTTTTCTGACATTCAAATTTTAGTCACTCCTACCCAATTTACTCCTCTTTTCTGAACAAAATTACTGTGTAAAATATAGCAAACATACTTTTTATTCACACCTTTCCTACGCTTCAAAGCATAAGGCAATCTAATTAAAATATTTGTTGTAGTTGTTGGGAATCCACGGTGCTGTAGCTGGACTCGAGTGCCACAGTCGAGATGACAGCCAGGAAGCTGTGGCCTCCGGAGAGGTGGGACGCTGTCTGCTGCCTCCTGCTCTGGGGTACATCTCAGGACCAAGCTCATCCTGGTCACATTGCAGATGAAAGCGAGTTATGATCAAAAAACTCCGTAAACTGAGTCTTCAACCTGTGATGAAGTAGAAAGATGATAAACGGTCACAAGTGAGGTTTAGTCCCTGTTATCTCGTTAGCAGTTTGTCTTCATCTACACGGCATAGGAAGAATGTTTTGCGGTCGGAGAAGGGTGAGTTCCTTTCCTAGAGGCATGTTCGTATGGCTGGTGTTGAGACACCACTGCTCAGCTGGAGGTGCAGGGTAGTGTGGGTGCAGGTCAGCTGTAGGTTCGGTGCCACAGCAAGTGGTTTTGTGACAGTGAGCCAGGGAGCTCAAACCAGCTCAAGTTGTTAGTTTTGCATAAATTAATTGTCAGTTATCTAGAGTTTTAACGGGATATTTAGATAAACAAAATATTTTCTGCAGAACTTTTCAGCCAGGTAGATTTAAGATAGAAATGGTGCGTGGCAAGGAACTGTGGAAATGTGGGCAAATCACCGCGTGGCCAGGAAAACGCAGAGGTCCCTTCAGAACCCCTCTTGGAGCTGCTGGGAGGAGTTGGGGCAGCATGGTAACATATCCCCTTAGTAGACCTGGCTGAAAGAAAAATAACCAGCAGATGTTTTTATTTAAATTACGTCTCTCAGGACAGCTTTACCTCTGCTTTTCTTCCCAGTATTACTTCTGGCGTGAAGTGGGTTCTGAAATCATGCCTGTGCCTTCGTGGTGACCTGCAGAGTGGTGCGGGAAGGTGGGCGACTGCCCTGGGGGGAACACCAGCCTCCTTCCCCGGGCCAGCTTCCTCTGCAGGCGGTGGGGACTTTGCCTCACTAGATAAAGCAGAAAGTCTCTCTCAAACTTAGTTTTCTCCTTGCTTTGTCTCCTTGTCTTTTTCCTATCTTTCTCCAAGATTGCATATTATGTACTTTTTTCCCTGTTGCAGTCTAATGGGGTCGCAGACAGTTTAAGATGGATTGCCACACCGGTTCGGAGCAGTATGAGAGACAAGGGAGAACACTCTGACAGAAGGATGAAATGACATGTAGTTTGGCTACCAGTGCAGAGACAGCTTTGATTGAAGTGAAGTACAGGAAAGGCGTGAGAGCAATCACAGGGAACTATTACAGATCTCTGAGGGCAGAATGAAAAGGCAGACTAGGAAATCTTTATGCAGATAGAGGCAGCGGCTTCGTGGAAAGGCTAGGACACGAAGCGCGGGGGATATGTTCAGCACTCCTGTGAGTCAAAATTGTAGTGTTCCCTGTAGGATTTTAGTCAGAACAATCTCAGAAAGGATTTTTGTGGACTGCATGAAAGCTTTAAGTTGTTACTGATAGGAATGAGCTAGATGATGTGTTATTGCTCCCTTAACAGACAATGGAATTTATTAGCAAGGGTGATAAGCAAGGTGAAACCCAACACAAATGGCCGTTCTGCTGGGTACAAGTGGAGCAGCATCATGGTATGCCCATGACAGCTGCTTTTGCTAGATATGGCTGCTTCATTAGTCTGCCCCGTATACAAATCCTCAGACATTTGCAGCGCTTTTGGCAGGATGGGGGGACCTGGAGTCCAAAGCCTTCTCCTTTAGATGAGCCCACATCTCCTCTAGAGCGGCTGGACGCTCATGTAATTCCATCTGTACAATTCACTCCTGCTCAGTCTGCCCCATTTACTACAAAATATCTGGTGAGCAATTTCTGAAGTGGTTAATGTTGCAAGGGACAGTAGTTGGTCACCACAGCAAGTCCATGAAGAAAAGAAAAGAAATAAATGTTACAAGGTCTGAGGCATCGGTGTGTTCAGAAAGAACGTTTGTGAAAGAAATAAAGACGGATGGGAAATCAAGCTTGCTGAAGCTTCTGCATATGTTTTCAATAATCCAGAATGAACTGTTATATTTGGCGGAGAGCCATAAAAATCAGAGGGTATAATCTTATAACTAGGAAATTAGGAACTATAAAATGTTTTAAGTACACATGAGGGAAAAAACATATGTAATAAATTACTGTTCAAACAAGGAAAACTAGCAAGACAGCTCCTAGGCAAAGGGTGAGATGACAAGAAAAATGGAAACTAACTAAATCTTTTTATTTCCTCCAAAATTTTCCGAACCACAATCTCTTGGGTATTTAGAAAACTTATGAAAACAAGAAAACGTTTGTCAATGGATTGGATAGCTTAAAAAAAATTGGGCTTGTGATCTCTTTCACTGCAGTCCATTGGGCCAATGCAAAGGATTTTGCGTTTACAGAGATGTATTGATAGGGTGTATATTTGTCATCTTATTGTATTTAACTGAGGCGAGACACAATATCACTTCAGTGCAGATGGTAAGGTTACATGGCTATCTTTTATGGCAGAGGATGTTGTGACCAAAGGAAGTCTTATTTCTTGTACGAGGGTGGATAGTAAGCAGATACTTCCAGAAAATGAGTTTGAAATACATACTTTAGTCTGATAGATAATAAAAGTCGAGGGATTTTTATGTGATGGCAGTATTTTTGGGTTTTGCATTTCAGGTACTTCCCTGATCAACTCCTTTTGTAAAGGCTTGTGTCAGAATGGAGAAGAAAAGCTGAGTTCTCACCAGACTCAAGTTTGTCATGGGGTTAATTGCACTGAAATCTCTGCTTATTTGCAGAGAACAAGATAAAAGCAATGTGTGAAATGGGAAACCAAGGTATTTTGAGGATGTCTGTTAATGCAAGCCCTGGATGAAGTAGGCTGGAGTACAGGCTTTATGTCTCTGCCTTCCATCTTTCAACCAGGCTCTTCCATTAGCTGTTTCTATCTGTGTGGCAGAGGTCAAACAGATAAAAATCTATCATTTTGGGGGAGAAACCTATCAGAATAATATTATACACCACAATTTGACTAAGGCATTATGAAATTCTCAAAACAAAACAGAACATTATTTTAAAATGAAAATCGGTAGAATGACCTAAGACAATTACAATATTGTGATTGTTTTTATCTCTTTCTAGTGGGAGGGATTTATAAAAAATGTGTTAGCGTTTATATTAAGTCTCAAGTTAGATTAAATACTGGATGCAAATTTATCTGAAACAAGGCTATTTCTATCCCAGCTTGACAATTAAAGGCAGGGAAAAAATCCTCATCACTCTTTTTTTTTTTTTTTCTTTTTTCTTTTTTTTTGAGAGCGAGAGAGAGTTTTGCACTATTTCCACCTTTTTCATTTTACAGTTTCTGGTCTACTGACTTCTCTCAGTTCCCCAGTTCAAGCAGCACTTTCTCTTTCTGTGGTGCATGTGAGAGTTGAAACAATGTTTTAGAACAAAAATACTTGTAAGTGCATTGCACTGATTTCAGTGTATATCTTGGTGAACAATGTTCCTTGTGAGATGCAGCCTGTGTGAGTAAGTTTTATATCTGAATAAAGGCAAAGAAGAAGAATATTTGAATTCATTTGTATTCTACGTGCTAGAGCATCCAAATACGTCAGACATCCTTTTATCTAATATATGTTTATAGCTTAAATTGGTATATTTACTAGATAAAATCCTTTTTTAAGTAGAGGCTAAGTTCCATAAAAGCATATGATAACCATTATCACAAATATAAATACCCATTTCAGTGGTAAACAAGATGGACTTCTTAAATATTGCTCAATACTGGGATTTCCAGAAGTCTCTCATAATTATGAAATTAATAATGATGCTGCTGTTAAGCTGTCTCAGTGTTGCACCTTGGAAACCTGTCCTCTGGTTTTGATGCCAGGCTCTGTGTTACACCCAGCAGCTTCAGCTAAGCATTTTGTAGTGTTTAATTACCTACTGCAAATTACATATGGAGTAGGAGGGAGGAACAAAGACAATAAATTAGTCAGAGATGATTGGTGTCCTACAGAAGAGAACTTTACTGTGGGGGCTTTAGCAGGGTGGAGTAAGCAGTTAAAGAATTAATTACTGTCTAGAAAAGCAGACTCCATTTTTTTGACTAAAGACCCATGGTTTGCCTTCATAATTTCTCACCAGCTTGGTCATAGTTATATGCAATTGAGAAGTTCATGAACGGTGGTGTCAATACACAAAGATCTATTTACTCTGGTGTCATGAGCTGGGATCACAGTCTGGTCTTCTCTATTTCATGTTAGTAATTCAGGCTACAAGATCAAGAACTGATTTTGCTTAAATTGAAAATGAGATTGCAAATGCACTGAAGACCTGAGTTTGGAGCAGAAGATGATCTAGAACCTTACTGAAGTGTTTACTTTTATAGTAGTAATAATAATGTAGCATGGAATCATTCCTGTTCCTGGTTTTATCTAAATGTATGCATCATTAGAGTGTCAAAAACTGCCTAAACACAAATAGTCCATACTATTTTAACAATATAACATTTCTGTAAAGCTGTGAAAATGTAACTTAACAAAATTTATCCCAATGCTTGATTTTTTCCTGCATGTTTTTTATACTATTCTATATAACAATTTATATTATTTATAACATTTTAATATTTTAATATTTTTTACTAGACTAAGAAGAAAATCTTACCAAAGTACCCAGTTTAGCAGAACATATTTTTCATTTGCATATGCGTCTTTTTGCTTTAAAAGGTTATTCTATGCAACTTCTGTCCAGACTTCAAAATGTGTGCTATGTGACCTCTCTGATCAATTATAACTCAATCAGTGAATAATAACTAGGAAGTATTATCACATACATGTTTTGATCTGTTTAGACATTTAAAAATGGCATAAACACCGAATACTCTACACGTTTGAAAGAATGGAAATCTCCTGGCATATGTGCCTTAACAGGTTAAGCTTCTCTAATAATGTAATCACTGTGAATTATTTGCTCCAGCCTGCTCATTGCACAATGTTTCTGATGGAATTTTCTGTTGCATAAAACATGCTCCTTCTTTCTTTAGGTATTATGGCAGTTAGCTTAGATCTCTTGGGAAAAAAAAAATTGATATTTATTTATATCTGACTTCTAAACAGGCATCAAGAATCTGCCTAAACCAGATATGCTCTCTTTGATGAATTGAAATGTAAGTGGAAGTACAGAAAATGCTGGTTTAGCTTAGCTCAATTCAGTGGCTCGTACTGCTGTGCTCCAGCGGCAACAACAGGGGAATGGGGCGTCAGAATCCTGCTTGAAAGGTTTATGTACAAAAAATGATGATTTAAAAAAACTTGAGACCTCTCCAAAGAGATAAGGAATATTCTACAGATACAACAATTGGAAATGGGGCAAGACAGGAAGTTGATGAAAAAACTGCAGAAAATGAAGGATGAACTTCTGCTATCAAAGAGGGGAGGCAGAATGCGCTTGCTGGGTTATAATATGCCAGCCAAAGCTCAGACCTCCCCATACGTTCAGAAATATAATCGCTGCCACATGTCAGAAGAGTTTCAGCAAAAGATGGTCAAAAGAGTGCGAATGCATCGTAGAGACATCACACAGTGCCAAGAGAGGAAATCAAAATAGATGTTCATAGTCCCAAGGCATGAACACTGTCTCGAAACTTTTGATCGATTGTGTTCTGTGGTGTTCATCACAGCTCGGCTTCAGAAGCAGCCAGACAAACGTGTCTATTCTGAGTGAATTCGTGAATTACATTTGAGCTGAGAAAGAGAGAGAAAAATCGGACTTTATAGGGCAGTCGGCAGAAAAAAATCTAATATCCTTCACTGCAGTTTTAAACCAGTGCCCAGTCCAAGAAATAATTCTTGGCTACTGTACAGTGATAAAATTAAGCAGTAGCTCAGGCAGAAAATACCAGCTCATCTTGATTGCAGGAAGCGGTCACAGAGGCATGGATCAGCCTAATCGGCACCTACAGCCCCTGAAATATTTTTTTTCCCTGGACATTTATTTAACCCCTTACTCCTGGGCAGACACGGCTCAGAGATCACGGGGCCGCAGCAGCGGAACGTGCTGTTCTGTCGACAGCGTCCGTCTCCTGCAGTAACCCGGCAGCCGCTCCCCGCGTTCCCCGCACCACCCTCCCTGCGGCTGCCCCCGCCGCTGGCAGCCAGCGCCGCGCGCTCGTGCTGCGCACGTCTGGCGCGGAGCGGCATCCCCTCCCCGCATCGGGCTGGCACAGCTGCTGCTCCTAAACGGGAGCTGACCAGGCGACTGCTCCTAACGATTCCCCTGACAGCTCTTTTCCACTTGCTGATCCAGCTTTGCTGTCCACCACCTGCTTGATTTCCCTTCCCCAAACACCCTGGCTGCTCAGACCCACCTTCCCAACCCTCTCGATTCAG
Source organism: Phaethon aethereus (assembly GCF_964289735.1). NCBI lineage: Eukaryota > Metazoa > Chordata > Aves > Phaethontiformes > Phaethontidae > Phaethon > Phaethon aethereus. Next base: position 41,216,716 of record NC_138582.1, on the reverse strand, counting down.
CCGTGCTAGTGCTGCTCTCCCCAGGTTCCCTGCCCCTCCAGCTCAACAGCTACTGCTATTGTCATCCTTGGATTTAAAATAGCAGACCGATGAATGGAAGATTAGTTCTCTTGCTCTCTGTTTTGCTGCGTTCTGATTCAGATCATATGTCGGCAGGTTAATGCTAGAAATAGGCTAAAGCAATGCTGAGGCTCTGGGTTACAAAATAAAGCTTGGAAATCGGGGTCTTGAGCAGCCTGTTGGGCAACCACTCTCTCTTATCCTGTGCAAGAGATCATTCTAGTAGTTGCACCCTTGTGTTGGGGTGGGGGCTGTCCCATAGGTACAACCAGCTTTCTTGTAGTTCACTTGTGTGGTAACGTCCTTGGGCAGCAAAACTATGAAATACTGAAACACCTTACCACTTTCTGAGAATTAAGTCTGATGCAGGCTTCGTTTTGGAAATTCATCTTCATTTACTGTCTTAACACAGAACATGGCTAGTCAGGAATTTTATGATAATTACTTTCCCTTTTGGTAGGAACTGCTTTCCTTTCTGTTTTCCACTTTGAGAGGAAACATGTTGTATTGTAGAACTGAGTTTTTTTTTCTCAAAACCAGAGAAACCGAAGATCCCAGAAATATCTGGAGCCTGGAAAATTCAGCCAGGATATGGGGACGCCCATGTTCAATGCTAACTTCTGAGTCAGACTGAGGAAGCGAACACCAGTATCTCATATTCTGTATGAAGTGCATCGCTCCAGACTAAAAATTTAGGCCCACATTTCATATCTTACATTGTTCACTTTAGTATAATACTTTAGCATTAAAGAAAATAATTGCTGCGTCAGACCAAAAGTGTGATTGATTTCATCCATGTTAGGATAATTTCCTCCAATGCAGGACAGCAAGATCTAATTATTGAATCTGAATCTGGTCAAATCCAAAAATGTCTTTAGCTCCCATATCCCAGGCTAACTGTCTGGTTGCTAGAACACCACTAGCACAGCATTTGCCATCCCTGGGTTTTTCCAAAATGCTGGAATGATCATGAGTCCATCCAGTAGAGATAAGGAACATTTTTGAAATCTAAAAAAAAAAAAAAAAAAAAAAAAAAAAAAAAAAATTTTGGAAAAGTATTTCCCTCCTAACACTACTGCCTGTGTTCCTCTTGCCTGTGCTTTTTGTGTACGCATTCAAAGCTTTGAATGATCAATAACCATTCATATGCATTGGTGAACTGAAATGATTACAATTCAGAATACAATTACAATTACAATATATCCAGAATATAACAGACCGTAACTTCACAGCCTTTTAAAGCCATCTAAGGCAGTGCAGTAGGAACTCCAGCACTGTTGACGGGGTCAGGTCCTGGTTCAGAAGCCATTACAGGGGAAAAATTAGGAGCTTGGGCATGCTGGCAGAAGAGAGTAGAAAGAATAGGGAATACTCTGTGGAAAAACAGAGAGAGCTGGAAGACCAGGATGATTTTCTTCAAAGCAGCCTTTGTTGGTGCCATGAAACATGGCTCAAATGACTAGATCTAATTCTAACATCTCCTGCTTTTCAGTTCCACTGACTTCCTGTCATTTTTATGAAATTAGTTTCTTAGCTGGGAATGTTTCAATTTTCTTTCCCTCATTCCCACCAGTCTAATGATTCTTTACCATCTTCATAAGTACAATGAATATGTTCCATTAATGGACAGGGGCATTAGAGAATAATGTGATTTCTGAAAACTCTTAATACATTTCACAATTAAGAAAGCATTGATTCAAGGTCTTTTTCAAATAGGAAAAACCCAAGTCATTTCCCTAGTGACATTTACTGCCCTATAAGAAGTAGATATTCCAGTAAGAAAGTTTGTTTGTTTTTTTCATGTGTTGGTTCATTCTGATGAATCAGCTTTGCCTGATCCCAGAACCTGGCTGAAATACACTTCTGCAAATAGCAAAGGGATATACATATCAGGGTTTTATTCCAACCCAACAGAAATAGAGAAAAAATGTAAATGCAAGTGATTGTGTTTTTACATATGTGAAATTTAAATCTAGTACTAACAAGTTTTTGAAGCAGTAATTATTCTGTGTCACAAATTTGTGATGTACCCTTTGTTCCATAGCTCCTGCTCTGTTTTATTCCAATAGATGGATGCTTTTCTGGCAAAAGCTCTGCTTATGGTATGAATCTAAAAACATCCATTCAACCAAGCATTGCCCCTTTGACAGAAAAGGGCATGTTTATCCAGTCAAGTGCAGACAGTCATGGCATAGTGAGCTGATGAAACATGAACTATATGTAATATTAAATTCATGTAGACACATCAGCATGGGATTTTGCATTGCTTTGTAAGACCCGCCTTTCAGGTCTTTCAGGACTTCATGCTCAGCTAACTCAACTCAAAGCATGAATGAAGGTGCCTGCACGTAACTGTGAAGACACATTTGAATTGCTTTGCTGAAACAGCAACAAGTAACAGTCCCGCTGAAGTCAATCTGTGTGGACTCGTGTGCACGAAAGTAAGGATTTTTATATGTGTGGTATTGGAGCCTAAAGTTTCAAGTTCCTTTTTTAGGATCTAATTCATTCTTACTGGAACGCAGAACTTCTGATTAAGTATGCATTATGCTTCTTTCTTTTTCAATGAAAGCAAACTTTGTGGGTACATCCATATTAGCATTAACATTAGTGCTTCTGAAGGGAATACCCTGATTGTCACCTCTTGACTGCACTTTGCTTTCTGTCATGGAGCACTCTCACAGTACATGAACTATGTTTCCTTCAAATGAAAATAAACCAGGAACATTAATTTCAAGAGACCAGACTAGTTCCAAGTAAGCCCTTCCATATGCTGTAGCCTGGATGTTTTGCTCAGTAGACCTGCTTCTACAACATTGTTTGCTGTATTGCTTCCGTTGCACACACAAGCTTATATACGTTACTAATGAGTTTGAATGGAGATGATAAATGATCTTTTTTAAGTATTCTTTTTTACAAGGAACAGAAATAATTTCTCTCCAATCTCAGACAATGTTGCTGCATGTGATTTTTAGCTAATTTGATATATCCAAGTAGCTTTGCTTTGTTGTTTCACTTGTGTCCCTATCAGCTACAGCATATGTTTATTCTTGGAAAATATTGCACGGGCTGGAAACTTATCAGATGCCTACAAGGCTGCCTTTAACTTACTTAAAATTGTCGTCTTTTGTACCCTTTAATATGATCATTCATTGTATGCATGAGCTATAATCACAGCAGGCTAAATTCTCTTCTATAAAATTATACAAAATATAATTATTGCAAATCTTATACATTCCGTAGGGTCCAGGCTGATTCAGAGCACTTGTTCTCCAACATGTGGTGTAGTGACAGCATTCTCCATGAAGGACTATCTTTCCCTCTCTCTTACTATGGCTAGTACCGCAGGAGAGATTAACAGTTTATTTAATCTCTCATTATTTCTTGTCACGGTTGAGGCATCTTGAGAGGACTGATAGCATCAGGAAGACAGATAACTGATGATTTTTACGACGAGAAAGACCAACATTTACTAATGTGGGGCATCACTCACAGCAACAGACCATTTCACTCTGTGAACAGTTAAGATAAAATCCAGCCATCTGGAATACTCTTGGCCAATATCCTTTAAACCCATTAGCAAGACAAGGCCAGTGCTGGTGGTTTTCCCCATTCCCTTTCCATATGTTTTAGGTTGAAAATATTAAATGGGTTAGAATCCATTTTATATGTCTGCACTTCATTTGTTTTGTGATTGTGTGAAATGAGAAGTTAACAAGACATTATTCCATACAGCCCTGTTTTACTTTTTCATGGCTCAGAGGAATTAAATTTGTTATTTACTAAGAATTCTAGAGGGTTACCTTCATGACTCATTACACATGAAAAACTGGAGATTTCTTGACAAAAGCTAACAAGAATAACTGCTTCATCTGAGTATGTGTGGTGCCCAGAAGATTTATAAGTTCTGGAGAATGGTCTTATGAAAGAAGTAAAATATATATTCTCTAAATAGGAAAGCATTGTTTTTAGGTAGCTAATTATTATAGTTTAGGAAAAAATGAACATTTCACAAAGGAATATATTTGCAAAGAAATAGATTGATTAATTTAATAAAGCAAGTGTCCTTTTCCTACATAAGAATTTACTGTGGCTTCTGCTTTGATCTGTACTACCTTTTTTTTTTTTTTTTGGTTAATGCCACTCTCAGGTTTGCGTATTCTGCCCATGACTGTGTCTTTGGCAGCAGCGTCCTTCTGAGTCTCTAGTCATATCTAGACATTATTGCCATTACCCTGGCAGTATTACTGTTGGGTAGTTAGGAAAGAGTTGTGGTCCCCTTGTGCTGCATCTGGAGTTGAGATACGGTGTGGTAAAATGATATGCTCAAGGTTATGGAAGGACACAGTACCAAGAGTTCAGAAAAAAACAGTGGTTTTTGAGTTCAGATCTAAAATGTCATCAGTAGGACCAATACTTTTTCCCTCTTGGGTGATATCTCTGATTTCCCTCTCTACATCCTTTTATGTCATTTCTGGCATTATAATGCCCTCCATTTAAACTCCTATCATTGTTTTTTTCCCCCTGATACTAATTACTTTGTCGTGCTGATTTAATCTACTGAGAAGGAGAGAAAAAAAGAAAAGTATATCTTGACTCTTTCAACTTGCTATACCCTATCTGAGCCATGCTTGTTTCTAAGGTTTTGGATCTCTCTGCATGGGTACAATTTCAGAAAAAATTGGCTATGACATCTGAATTCATGTGAACATGTGCAAAGGTCCTTTAAAAGATATGAAAAACTCTTCCAGATGTATGGTTTATTCTGCAGTACACCATGTGGCACTGCATACTGTTAAAACAGATGTGCTATCAACATAGTTTAGTGCTCCAGTGATTTATTATCTGGGAATCTCCCACAGAAAGTTGCTTTCTATCAAAATGTTATGTATGAGCAGAAGTGTTCAAAATCCTCCTCTAAAACGCCTATTACATTCAGTGATAAAACTAGTTAAAGGAGGAAGCAGGTAACTTGTCAAGATATCATTGATAAGCTTAATTGTTATAGATTGTAAGTATGTAAATGAATATACTCCCAGAGAGTCCCAAGAAGTGCTCAACCCCAGTTAGAGAACTGTCAAAGCACAGCATTTTTATAATTTGAGCACTTGCTGTGTGATAGTGAGGTCTCTTATGTCCCACTAAAATGTGAGTTAAAGAAATTTGCCTCTTTCTTAGGTTATTCAAGGGTCCTGTAAAATAGCTCAGACCTTCTAGCTAAGTGGTTTTATCCCCTTTATACCTCATATTCAAACCTTCCTCTGCCTGTGTATGAAAAGATGTTGATTCTCTGGATGCTGTAAATAAATATTCTGTTCCTTAAAATTAGACATTAATGTATTCCCCTCTCCTTACCTAGCTGGGCTTTTGCTTTCAGCAGTATACTCTATGCTGATACTTTTGTGATCTGTTTGCCCGCTGACCATACAGAAGAGAAGGAACATTTTGATTTCTTTGAGTCTGTCCTTCCTGGCTGTCACAGCAAAATAGCAGATCTGAAGTGATATTCTTGGATTCACTCTTTTCTGAGTGAATTCAACCTCTGTTTCAAAGGTTAATACAGTTAATCCCACTGTGCTGTTCTGGGACTGAAAAAGGAAAAGCTTCCTGTGTCAGAAATCATTGATTTGTGATGTGTTTCTAAGTGCCTCCTGCAAGGTGTAGAACTTTGATTGGAGTGTCTTGGTTTTTACAATAAGCAATAATGTCAGAGATGTGGTCTTGAAAATTTGTTTAATTTGTGTGCCTTCCAACTGATAACATGTGGTGTAAATGTGGTTCATTTGCTACTTACGTGTGTAGGAAGCTATTTTATATGGTAACTTTTTTGCTCTTTTTACTAAAGAAGTGCATAATTTCCTAGTCACATAGTGAAGACCACTGGGATAAATCACCATGAAACCTCATCTTTGGGATCAGCTTTTGTTGAATTCCCATTGTGGTGGGTTGACGGCTGGACACCGGCTGTCCACCAAGCCACTCTATCACTCCCCTCCTCAGCAGGGCAAGGCAGGAGAAAATAAGATGGAAAAAACCCCATGTTTGTCAAGATAAAAGCAGTTTAATAAAAAAGCAAAAGCAAAGACCACACATGGAAGCAAAAGAAAAGAAAAGTTTTATTCTCTACTTCCCATCAGCAGGCAATGTCCAGCCACTTCCTGGCAAGCAGGGCTTCGGTACCCGTTAGTGGTTGCTCCGGAAGTCAAACGTTGTAAATAACAAATGCTGCTTCTCCCCCTTCCTGCCTCCTTTCTCTTAGCTTTTATTGCTGAGCTGTCATCATATGGTATGGAATATCCCTCTGGTCAGTTTGGGTCAGCTCTCCTGGCTATGTCCCCTCCCAAGATCTTGCCCACCCCCAGCCTACTGGTGGGGGGGAGATGTTGGAGAGACAGCCTGGATGCTCTGCGAGCAACTGCTCAGCAGTAGCCAAAACACCGGTGTGTCATCAACATCTTTCTAGCTACCAATACAAAGCACAGTACTATGAGGGCTGCTGTGGGGATAATTAACTCCATCTCATCCAAACACAATACACCCATAGATGAGAAACACGCTGTGAATTCCAATAACTCATTCCTCCTTCACTGCTTGTTCTCCCATTGAATGAGCCTAAGGCCACTTTACCTCTCAGTACATGGGTTTGATGGGCAATGGGAAACACGATGTCTGCTCAGCCAGTGCTTTAGTCTTCCCATGTTTTGCTTCTTCTGTTCACTCCTTCCTTGGGTTCCTGTAGGCTTTTCTGGGGGAGTCATCCAGATTATGTGACTACTTCTTCCACTGTCCTTCTCGGAGCTTTTTCCTCTTTCTGTATTTGCTTAACTAGACACAAACACAGAGGCAGGCTCCTCACAAACGTGTGCAGTAGCTATTCTGCCTCCTACTTGACTTGAACTGTTTATTTATTTTGCCTGTTTTTCTGAACTTTTGGACAACTCTGAATGTGTGGAAAATCCATGTAGCATCTGTGGTTTAGAATATATATCTTGCCTGCCATCTGAGATTTGCGTGCTGAGCCTGTATAAGTAAACTTGGGCATACCAAGGAATGCTCAGCACCGAAAACCCTGGTGAGCTCTGCTAGCATTTGATATTAACTTTTGCAGAGAAATGTATGCATAGAGATGAAAGCTCCATCTCCACTCTGCTCCAAAGCTTAAGGAGCCTTCGCTATGTCGCTCAAAGAAAATGAACAAAAGAAATGCATTACACTTTATTGACTTTACTGAAACGTTCCTAAAATTCCTGGGGTAAGAGAGACAGATGGTGTGAGACCTCTGGTTAATGCCTATCTCTAAATTAGAGGGGTATGCATGAGATGTCAAATCCCTAATGAATTTCAAGAGCTTGGATGAAAGTTTCACCAAGGAGTTTGCACTCACTTATGCAAAGATGGCACATCACATTGCTACACTGACAAGTAAATCCCAGACCAACCAGAGTCAACTGGAGCTCCCCATTGCCAAGTTGTATGTTCACAGTATACAAGTTTACACAATTAACCTGTGGACAAGGACATGCCCTTTGGCTAGGTTGATAAATATTTATTTGTCTCACTAGGCCTAATTGGTCCCTGGTAGAGTTAGTCAAAGTGTTTTCCCTTCTACCAGACAAGTATATAGCAATCCATTTCCTTTTCCTCTTTCCTCGTGCTGATACAGGCTTTATTTTTGGGGGGGAGAGGCACTGAATCCTGTGCCTCTTTTTATGTGTATTAAGATATTGTTGTGGTTTAACACTAGCTGGCAGCTAAGCACCACACAGCCCCAGCAGGATGGGGGAGAGAATTGAAAGGGTAAAAGTGAGAAAACTCTTGGATTGAGATAAAGAAAGTTTAATAGTTAAAGCAAAAGCTGCACATTCATTCACCAATTCCCATAGGCAGGCAGGTGTTCAGCCATCTTCAGGAAAGCAGGGCTCCATCACACGTAATGGTTACTTGGGAAGACAAACGCCATCACTCTGAACTTCCCCCCCTTCCTTTTTCTTCTTCCAGCTTTATATGCTGAGCATGACATCATATGGTATGGAATATCTCTTTGGTGAGTTGGGGTCAGCTGTCCCAGCTGTGTCCCCTCCCAACTTGTGCCTCCCCTGTCTTGTCGCTGGTGGGGTAGTGTGAGAAGCAGAAAAGGCCTTGACTCTGTGTAAGCATTGCTCAGCAATAATGAAAACATCTCTATACTATTTACACTGTTTCCAGCACAAATCCAAAACATAGCCCCATACAAGCCACTATGAAGAAAATTAACTCTATCTCAACCAAAACAAGCTCTAGCTCAGTTTTCTATAGTGTTGTGGTTTAGCCCCAGCCGACAACTAAGCACCACGCAGCCGCTCGCTCACTCCCCCTCCCGCAGTGGGATGGGGAAGAGAATTGGGAAAAAAAAACTCGTGGGTTGAGATAAACATGGTTTAATAGGACAGAAAGAAAGAAGGAAACAACAATGATAATACCAACAAAGGAATGTACAAGAACAAGTGATGCCCAATACAGCAATTGCTCACCACCCGGCGATCGACAGCCCGTCCCCGAGCAGCGATTTCCGCCCCCCGGCCAGCTACAGTTTATGTCCTGGGCATGATGTCGGATGGTAGGGAATATCTCTTTGGCCAGTCTGGGTCAGCTGTCCCGGCTGTGTCCCCTCCCAGCTCCCCGTGCACCCCCAGCCTGCTCACTGGCAGGCCAGCACAAGAAGCTGGACTGTCCTTGACTGCTCAGCAACAACCCAAAACATCAGCACATTATCAACAATTTCTCATCCCAAATCCAAAACACAGTCTCACACCAGCTTCTGTGAAGAAAACCAGCTCTATCCTGGCTGAAACCAGGACATATAGTCATCTTTCTATGTTCACTGTTTCATGAAGTTACATGAAGTCACTGGTTCCACTGAAGTTGCATTCTCTCTCGATGGGAACAAAAATCTGAAATTGCTTTTATTCTCATTTTTTATAAGCAAGGACTTCTGGAATGCATCATTGGGACAGGACTATGACTTCTTTGTCTTTCTTGGTGTTAAAGTGCTGCTGCTTTTCCCACAGATGATCCAAATGTGCCAGCAGATAAAAAGCCTTTTCTTGGTGAGATCTGTGAGACAGATGAGACAGACACCTATCTGACTTGAGGCAGCCCATTGCAAATGCCAGCAAGGGAGCAACAAGCCTGTAGAAAACACACATACACAAAAAGGAAAAGGTGAGAGAGAGAGAGAGCAAGCACATTAAGTGACATTTGGAGAGATACTGGCTGGTGACTGTTGGTGACTGTTACTGCGAGGATTATTTTTTTGTTTTTGTTAAATGGTGTAAACGTTGCAAGAAATATTCTTTTAACATCTAAAATATTTTTTCATAGATGGCAGGTCTGATATTCATATTAACAGTATGAGTATGAATTGACACTCCAGAGAAGCAGCTTCTTGTTTGTCTTCTGTCGGTGATTTTTTGTAGATACAGTTTATGAACAAAGTTGGATTGATTGTATTAAAACTTTAGAAAGCTCACAGCAATTTGAAGGATGCTTTGACCCCTATTCTCGCTATAAAACTATGAAACACCTTTACTTTTTTCATTCAGTTTCTTATAAAGTGCCTGCTCTGCTCTCACCTTCCTGCCCTTGCCACCATTAAGAACTTCACAGAGGGTGCTCCCAGGAGGAACAGTGATTTTTTCTTCTTTCTCCAAGAGGAACTGCTCGTTCTGAAATAAACTGTTTGGAGTTTTCCATTGGTCTTGCAATAAAGACCTGTCCTCCTTTAAACCTGCCCCTACACATCTCCATTCTGGCGGGTAAGAAAGATTCTGCTCCTTTGCTGGATTTACTGAGAATATATGTAATATTGACTTCCACACAATGTATTGGCCCAAATCCTATGAATCTCTTAGGTAGGAGGCAGCTACCTGCAACCTTTTCTGGCACTAACTGTCTAAAGAGCAAAGTGTGGAAGAAAGACTAGTTCATTCTTTCTGCTAATTTGAGCTGCACTAAGTAGGACTGCTCACACCTGCTTTTTGCTTTAAATATTAGGCTCAACAGCATGTGGGGAAGGTAAAGGGCAAAGGGCTGAAGAGAAGGGGGGAGTAATAAGAAAGAAAGGAAGGAGAAGACACAGGAAGGTGTATTCAAGGAAAAGGGGGCATTTTAAGGGTCACATTTTCAGAAGGGAGGACAGTGATTTCTGAGCAAAAATGTATTCTCCAAGTGAAACACATTTGGCAGCCTCACACTTAGGGCCATCTTCACACTATCTGCCCTCAAGAGGCTTGAACATATTAGACTGTTTTTTAAGGCTCTCCACTGTGGTCAATGGAGGTAAGTAGTCACACCACCTCAGATTAGGCAACCCTCAAAAGAATTTGCATGGATATGTCTTTTGATCAGCTAATTATATACCTCAGTGTTTGATTGTGATCGTAATCACACTTTTCCTATACCATACAGTGCTACGGCAACCAATGACACTTTTACCACGAAAGTGGTATTCTTAAAAAAATTACTCCAGTATTCACAATCATTACATTTCTCACTGCTGGTAATCTTAGCAGATACTCAGGGACTGTGGTGGGAGTTTCAGTAAAGTACTATTAGACCATTTCTCCCTCTAAACATCTTTTTGTTACATCACCACACCTCATGAAGCTAGTGCTTTACTGGGTTGGTATGTACACCCCAATATATCAAGGATGTTGCTTTTCTGAAGGTGTATGTCCTTCAACAATAGCATAATTTGCTCTTTCATTCCAACTTTGGAATCATACAGCCTGGGGCAGATGAATTGTTATGTTCATTTTTACCCCAGAATAGACTGTTTATCTAGCACATATATATAAAAATATGTAAAAATACATATATATTACAGCTCCTCCTTGAACTACATGACTCAGTATTTCTATTCTGGTAACAGCAATGCTCCTTGGAGGCTACTTGTGCTAGGTGCTGCCTTGCTATAGTTTACTATCCTAAATGGATGAACAAAGATATGTATTTTACCTATAGGTGACTGAGAGACAGAGAAGTTGATGACCAGGTGTTTAGAAGTAGTTGGGCCCATTAATAAATGGAGTTTAAGTGATTGCCTAAAGCCATATAGGAAGTCTGTGACAAAACTAGAAATGAGACACAGTTTAATCTAAGCTTGGTAATAGAACATTATCCTAGCTTAGGTTTTTAAAAAACACACTTTGTTTATCCATCTATTTTCACTCCTGTTGATGTCTTTTGGATTTACTGGTCCTGCTTAAGGGAAAGGGGAGAGAGACCTAGCCAAGGCTGTCAGGCAGGGAGCTTCCTGTCAGTCAAACCTGTCTAGAGAAGAGGAGGCTGAGGGGAGACTTTACTGCTCTCTACAACTGCTTGAAAGGAGGTTGTAATGAGGTGAGTGTTGGTCTCTTCTCCCAAGTAATTAGCGACAGAATGAGAGGAAATGGCCTCAAGTTGCACCAGGGGAGGTTTAGATTGGATATTAGGAAAAATTTCTTTATGGAGGGAGTGGTCAAGCATTGGAACAGGCTGCTCAGGGAGGTGGTGGAGTCACCATCACTGGAGATTGTTCAAAAAAAGGTAGATGTGGCACTTTGGGACATGGTTTAGTCAGCATGGTGGTGTTGGGTTGATGGTTGGACTTGATGATCTTAAAGGTCTTTTCCAACCTTAATGATTCTATGATTCATGAGGAATTACAGAGTCCAGATACAAGCTACACCCATGTCCCCTTCATCCCTTTACTCAGAGTACTGCTATCTATAGCATTTTGCTTTATTGACTTCATAGGTATTACAGTGATCAATATAGGCTGCACTACTACGCTAACCACAATTTACACTTGGCAGTGTTCCCAACCCATTTTCTGTAGGTTGGCCTGGTTATGGAGTTAGCGTGTTTGCATTCAATATTTTTGCTCTTTTTGCGGAGAGAATGTTTTCATTCTCCCCAGAAATACCTTTGCAGGGTAAAAAGCCTCAAATGTAGCTCCAGTTCATCTTGTGCTCTGTTAGCTCTACTGAGGTCCCAGACCACTGTTGGTGCCACGTCTGCTTTTGGCAGGAGTGTGCTCTGTCACCTGGCCCCAGGAGAATGGCCGTGCTTGCGGAGGAAAGGAGGAAGAAAAGGGAAGGCAGGGCATGCTAGTGCATGCCTGGCTTTCAGTCCAGCGTGGTGAGATGTCAGCCAGGGTAGGCACTGGGCCTGGGAGCTGAGAAACGCTCGCATGTTTAGGCATAACTGGTTTAGACATAACCGGTACAAGCTGATGAGAATTTCTATTCATCTTTGTTTCTTCTCTGCAAAATGGCAGCTCACGTATTTTGCGATCATTCCTTTTTTACCATTTTAAAAGCTCTCGGTATGGTCATCAAGTTTTACAATATTTTAAATACTGAAGACCTGTAATACAAAGATACTGTCTGATATAAGCAAACTTATGTTTATCAGCAAGTCTGATATGTGTGTGTGATGTATTCTGATGATTTATATGGAATTGCCTTAGACTATTTTCTGTGCTGTTGTGGAACACTTTGTGGAATAAGCATATGACAGAATTTTTTTTGTGAGGGTTTTATGGAAAACATCAAACAGACTAAACGTTACAATTTTGTCGTAAATTCCTGAATGTGGCTCTTAATAACAGTTCTGTCATCTGTAAAGAAAGCACTTTCCATTTACTAGTAAACATACATTTAATAAACAAAAAAAAATTACAAACAGGATTTAGAATATGCTAAATGACTTTAAACAAAAGCTATTATTAAGTCAAACATTGTGCCTTCTATTCCAGTTTGTTGCTGTTGCCACATTCTGTTTCATTTTACCACACATATTTTAGTATGCTAGTATTCACACAAACACATTATCCTCTAATCATCTTTCAGAGGTAATTATTCAGTACCTATTTTGATTATAATATACAGTGTGAATCACTTAATGGTTTTAAAGCTGAATATAGAATCACAGAATCACTAAGGTTGGAAAGGACCTTCAAGATCATCAAGTCCAACCATTAATCCAGTGCCACCATGTTCCCTAAACCATGTCTTGAAATGCCACATCCACACGTTTTCTGAACACTTCCAGAGATGGCGACTCCACCACCTCCCTGGGCAGCCTGTTCCAATGCCTGACCACCCTCTCAGTGAAGAAATTTTTCCTAATATCCAATCTAAACCTCCCCTGATGCAACTTGAGGCCATTTCCTCTTGTCCTATCGCTGGTTACTTGGGAGAAGAGACCAACACCCTCGTCGCCACAACCCCCTTTCAGGTAGTTGTAGAGAGTGATAAGGTCTCCCTGCAGCCTCCTCTTCTCCAGACTAAACAACCCCAGTTCCCTCAGCCACTCCTCATAAGACTTGTGCTCCAGACCCCTCACCAGCTTCGTTGCCCTTCTCTGGACACGCTCCAGCACCTCAACATCCTTCTTGTAGTGAGGGGCCCAAAACTGAACACAGGATTTGAGGTGTGGCCTCACCAGTGCCGAGTACAGGGGCACAATCACTTCCCTACTCCCGCTGGCCACACTATTTCTCATACAGGCCAGGACGCTGTTGGCCTTCTTGGCCACCTGGGCACACTGCCGGCTCATGTTCAGCCAGCTGTCAACCAGCACCCCCAGGTCCTTTTCCGTCGGGCTGCTCTCCAGCCACTCCTCCCCAAGCCTGTAGCATTGCATGGGGTTGTTGTGACCAAAGTGCAGGACCTGGCACTTGGCCTTATTAAACCTCATACAGGTGACCTCTACCCATCAATCCAGCTTGTCCAGATCCCTCTGCAGAGCCCTCCTACCTTCCAACAGATCAACACTCCCACTCAACTTGGTGTCATCTGCAAACTTAGTGAGGGAGCACTCCATCCCCTCATCCAGATCATCAATAAAGATATTGAACAAGACCGGCTCCAGAACCGAGCCCTGGGGAACACCGCTTGTGACCGGCCGCCAGCCGGATTTAACACCATTCACAACTCTCTGGGCTCGGCCATCCAGCCAGTTCCTCACCCAGCGAAGAGTAAACCCATTCAAGCCACGAGCCGACAGTTTCTCCAGGAGAATGCTGTGGGAGACGCTGACAAAGGCTTTACTAAAGTCCAGGTAGACAATATCCGCAGCCTTTCCCTCATCCACTAGGCCACCTGGTCATAGAAGGTTGGTCAAGCAGGACCTGCCTTTCATGAACCCATGCTGGCTGGGCCTGATCCCTTGGTTGTCCTGCAGATGCCCTGTGAGCACTCTCAAGACGAACCGCTCTATGATCTTCCCCTATACGGAGGTCAAAGAAGTCGCCAGAAGGCCCCAGCGAGGAGTCTTAGTCTTAGTCTAATCTTAGTCTCTTTTCAGATTCTCCAACTTCCTTTCAGTAGAACTCTGACCTTCTTGAAAGTGGAAATTTAGTCCATTCATTGACTTGTGTTGTTGACTTTCTTCTAGCGAAATAGAAGCCAACAGAGATATTGAAGTGAACAAATAAAATATCCATATCTTCTCTATGCTTTGGACAAGATACAAGTTGCTTTTCCCTATTATCAAAGTTACAATCCCCTTATTAGTGCACCATGATGAACCTTCACCTTATTATACCGAATTGCTGCTTAACTGATACTAATTTAAAAGGTTAATTGTTAGTTTAATGTTTTTTCTCAACACCTTTTAGCTTATGGGAGGGAGAAAGGTTCCACTTCCATAACGATACCATAATGTGATCTATACATTAGATCAGCTGAGGCATTTCCTAATACATAAAACCTGAAACCCGTCTCAATTCAAAGAGGTCCAGAGAGTGGAACCCATCTCTCAAAGGGCCTGAGCCTGTCGGTGCTTGAGCTCACAAACCTAGCTGTGACCCTTGTTACTGTCATCCTTCCCTCTGCACCCGTGTTTGGTGCCGGTTGTCTCAGTTCAGAGACAGCAGTGTTTTGTGTTTAGATTGGATATTAGGAAAAATTTCTTCACTGAGAGGGTGGTCAGGCATTGGAACAGGCTGCCCAGGAAGGTGGTGGAGTTGCCATCTCTGGAAGTGTTCAAAAAACGTGTGGATGTGGCGCTTCAGGACATGGTTTAGGGGACACGGTGGCGCTGGATTAATGGTTGGACTTGATGATCTTGAAGGTCCTTTCCAACCTAGTGATTCTGTGATTCTGTGAACTTGGTAACCACAACCAGCTGAGCTGCCTTGCCCTCCTTGGCACAGCTTCTGAGACACACAAGTTGCTTCTTCCCCTTTCTCCAGGCTTTGCAAGAAGGTTTATGAGGTCTGGAAGGAGGAGGTGGGTTTTCTGAAGGTTTGGCTTCCAGTTAATTGACCTTGGTGTAGGCTTTGATGTAATGTCTGATGGGTGTCGTACAAATGGGTCTCCTTGTTGTAGCCTTCTCCTGCTTAAGAAGATGTCTCTTTTACCTTATTTTCTTGAAATACTGTCTTTGAGACCTCTGCTCCTGTCTCACGTTTCAACATGCAGTTGAAATAGGCCATTCAAGGAAAGGCAGAGCATAGGGAGGGGACAGGCACAGAAACATGTTTGTGTATGATGTGATTACACACGCTTCCTTAGTAAATCATGTTAAAAATTAGATGCTGAAGTATAAAGTATAGGGTTGATTTACACAAAGTATTACAGATGTGCTCGTCTTGTAACGGTGTCTGTTTGTGATACCTTCTAGTGTAGATGCCTAATTAATTTTTTAAAATTTAAAAATATTTTTAATTTTATTTAGAATAGCTTTTTTTAGCTCTGATTGAACAATGTGCATATATACATATAGCTTTTATCTGTGTTCTTGAAATAGACTTGAACATAGCATATAGCTTTGCACGCAAGAGAGAGAGTCTTGGCAAGACAAAACAGGTCCTGCGAATAGCAAGAATCGCTCTTGGTCTGCTCTATCAGAATGATTCCTAATCAATTTCTGCCTATGTGTGTGCATTGGATGTTTATGCCACTAGAATGGTAATAGCAATTTTTAACTCAGAGTACCTTGCTCAAGTGTTTAAGCTGGTTTCAGAAATAATTTTCTTGTCAGACTGATCACTGTAAACCTCTCTGATATGTCTGTACTGCCATATGTTGATTTATGTGAAGCGTGTCCCATTCATGGTGAAAATAACCCAGATGGAGAGGCCTTAGCAATAAGCCTCACTTAAGATGCCAAAGCAGAACTTAAGTGCCATGCAGGTGCTCCCACAATTTGTCCTCATGGAAACGCATTTCAGCTACAATTGAAATAGTAATAAGGACCTCTGCTGCAGCTTCTTAGGCAAGTAGCTGGGATATATGCCTACTTTGTATCGGGCCCCATCTGATTACACTGACATTTTGACATCTGCAATTTTTCAGCATGTGTCTTTGAAAAGCAAAACCATTTTTTTTAAGACTGTGCTATCATTGCTGTGAAAAATGCTTGTTTCATGGGACACATACAATATATGGTGATGATGCTTTCATCAGGTTAGCATTTCTTTCTAGTCATACCATAAAAGAATATGTGTCAATGCCAGAAAAATGAAAGGAACGGAGGAATAAAAGCAAGCACACCTTTACAGTCAGCCAGAATTATGGATTTTACAATATTCTTTGATATTTTTTCTTGTCATGTTAATGATTCATTCTCTGTTTTTCAATTGCTATTAAAAGGTTGAATATAAGTAAGAATTGATACAGATAGAGATTCTGCCTCCTTCAGCCTGTTAAAAAAAGGTCTATTAGTTTTGTATTTTGAATGGAATCATTTAACACATGTTTTCTTGTAGTTTGTCAGTAGAATTAGTCAAATTATGGTGTTGCAGCAGACTTTAGCTAAAATGTTAGTTAAGTGCTTTTTATACTAATGCTTTGTGTTGCATGTATGGAAGGTGCACTCTGAATTAAACTGTTAATGTAACAGGAAAAGATAGCTCATTGCAAAGTTCATTACAGCAGTAAGAGTCTTTTTTTAAAGAAAAAAACCACTACATAAAGGCAATGACCTCTTGTATCAAATTATTGTTAAAAAGAAGAAAAAAATGTTTAACAGCACTGTCTAGAAAACTGTGCTAAGCATGATGTTTCTATTGGTCAATGAGTTATAGTTATACAGATACACAGAAAAAGATAATCATAGTAGAATGAAATTCATTCCTCTGAAGAAGGTTAACACAAAGCTTACATGCCTCTTCAGTACGTACTCAAGCCTCATTTTGAACAGTTAAATTGGAATTTAATGATGCAGAAACTGCTCCCTCTGGCTCTTTGCAGAAGAAAGGATTTCAGCTCTGTCCAGAATATCTCAGAACTACCATGGCTGATTATTTAATCTGGGGAAGGGCACAAACCACAAATGAAGTATGATCAAATAGTCCATAAATATGATACATAAGTGATATATTGAATGAGGCTCCCAAGAAGTCAATCCACAAAAACTGTGCAATCTGAAAACAGCTGAAACCAAACATTATGTATTGATTAAGCATGGTTTAGAACACAAAGATAAAAATTTCTGATGATTTTCTAAACTCTAGTCCAAGCCAGAATAAAAGATTTAAGTTGCTAAATATGGGACTAGTTCCTTGACATCACTGAGCCTTCACAATGTTATTAGTGAGAGAAACAACCTCAGGTCCTGATCTTATTATTATAAATGAGAAATCTTGTCTAAATCAAGGGAGTCTCTTCTGTCTATAGTATGTTGTCTTTGTGAGCAAGAACTCAAGTTTCAGAGTCACTTGTAGAAATTTTTAGTTAGTGTGCTAAGGCACCTGAAGGATGCTTGAATGCATCCCCAGACATTAAATCATTATGGACCACCTCTGAAACACCAACCCTATGTTTTTATGATCATCTTCAGGCTTTTCTGCTATCCAGCTGTGGGGACCAGAGACATGACAAGCATTTTGAACTTTAGTGTGTGTATCTGCTCATAGCTTGCTTCTATTCAAGAGTATGAAGAATAGTTTACAAGAAAGCTTTAACCTTCTTTTAACTTTGTTACCCAGCCGAGGTTCATGAACTAGCACACAGCAAGCGTAAAATATTTTGATATCATAGAGTAGTGCTGCTTTTCAGATTCCTTCAGTAAACAGCTATTGCCCAGTGGCTTTTATGGGAAACAACACAATCAGTCCTGTACTTGTATAATAGACAGTGCTCTCACATATGAATGATTTGCTTTGTGGAGATTTCGTTGATCTTAGATTGAAACAAATATTTTCAACATCCCCCTGGCTTGAAACAGTTATTATTTACAATAATAGATGTATATAATAAATATAGATTATATAATAAATATAATTTACAATAATATAGATGTTTTAGGACTTTATTCAGATACACAGCCTACAAAATAACAATGCAGAGAAACTGGAAGGAAACTGCATTCGGTTTGAATCCTAATGAGCTGCACTGGTGAGTCTCTCGGCAAAGCCTGTGCTGAGGAGCTGCGCTGTCAAAACAATTTCCAAGTAATGTCCATAGAATTTAAAACAAATCAGACATGTTGATAATAAAATAAACACCAAATGAACAAAAATAGGTGGTTTTAACTCAGGCATGGTTCATGCAAGATTCATTGTGAGACTCAGAAGAGGGAAAAGATGATTTTCTGGCAGACCACGAACCTGTGTAGGCAGTCTAATTTCACACGATACGTTAAACTTCAGGAAGAAACCTTAATAATGAATTTTTATATGTTTCAAAGAATGAGACAATGAGATCTTTTCTCAGATTGTCTCCTGACAGGAGGAAATACAAAAATACACTTGATCTCTCAACAGATGAGGAATATAGTTTGAGCTATGGGGAACAAAAGAAAGAACGCTGGAGAGAGGCGATTTCTGAGTCTTCCTTCCCCCTCTAACACCTTAACCCTCTACATACTTTCCTTTAAAGCTTCTAATGTCCTAAATCAAACTTAATTAAAAGAGCAGACTATTTTAGGAGTTTTTTTAGTGGTGACTGTTCTCAAAACCCACGATATATAAGGTACAATTTATTTCTATTTTTTGTGGGAACAAAACAACATATAAGGAAATCCTCACTCATAGTGTATTGTCATAATACAACTGTTTTAACAGAGCTGTGATATTTACACCGGGCAAGGATCTATCTCCTGGGATTTAATTGTTCTCTCATTTACATTGTTTTAAACATGCCTAACTACTTAGCATTTCAAGGCATTACTACCGATTTGCCACAGTGCCAGACTAAAATCAGGGTGACCTTTTCCTTGCAGAAATCCTAGAAAGATGTTTGTTTCCCAATAGAACTTCTGCATAACCATAGGATGAGGAAGACTTACTCTTCAGCTTCTGCAAGGTTAGAAATATGGGCTGTCTTTAAAGTAATACATGAGCTACATGTGACATTTTGGTGAGAGACAAATGAGCCTGATTGATACCTCTAGGTTCACCTTGTAAGGCTGGCCCTATATACATCCAAGACCACCTGTTCTCGTTTATTTTAGCTTGTTTCCTTGACTCCAATTTTGCTTACAACCCTTTCTGTCTAAAATTATGCAGTCTGCTAAAGTGTACACTTATCTCACAGTATGAATTCTTCAATAATTTATATGAAATGCATTCTTGTCCGTTCTCGGTCTGAGTTAATTTACATGACATTATGTTTATGCAAAGTCTGGACATTTCACGTTTCATATCATTGGGCTACAGAAACAGACCTGCTTTTTAAACACAGAAAATAGGCTGGTTATGGTTATATTTTGCTGTTCTTTTATGAAAATTTGAAAATAAGTAAGTGAGAATTTAAAGGACAATGCCACAGCATAGATTCTTGTCTAAATAATTTCTAAAGGAAAATGTACATTAGGTATAAAAGAAGTCTTCATGTTAGCTTCATATGCCATTTTTGCTACAATCTTCAGCTATTGATCTATTTATACATAGATAGATAGATATCTCTATGTATACAAACCCTCCTACCCTTGGTTTTTCACATATTACACGTATTTTAAAGAGCAATATTAACACACTCCAACTACAGGTTTTGGTTGAGCCACCTATTGTTAAGCAGATGCCTCTAGCATTTGGATTTTCGAAGGCTGGTTGGAAATTATCTGATTTTGCTAGGTCAACAATGAAAAGAATCATAGAGTGTGTCCATTTGGAGGGATTCCCACTGAACTCTAGGAAGTTTCCATTGGAAACATGAGGTATCTGCTGCCTGTTTACATCTATGCCTGCCTGTTCAACCAGATCCCTTTCTGTGTGTTATTTGTGGAGGAATCCGGGACCCAGAAGACCTTCCATCCTGGCAGGCATACAGGTATATTATGGTTTTTCAAAGAAAAAAAAAACAAACACACAAAAAGCTAGAAGGTGTTCTTCAGAAATGCAATTCGCCTTTCGCCTTTCTCTTTTGCTTCATCTCCATCCCCATGTATGGAAAACAAAGACTTGGTCCATTCCTTCCCTTCCTAATTTCCCATAACAGTCAGACATGCACATTTTAGCAGGGCCTGTAGTGATAGCACAAGGGGTAATGGCTTTAAACTAAAAGTGGGCAGATTTAGACTAGATAGAAGGAAGAAACTTTTGACAATGAGGGTGGTGAATCACTGGCACAGGTTGCCCAGAGAGGTGGTAGATGCGCCATCCTTGGCAACATTGAAGGTCAGGTTGGACGGAGCTCTGAGCAACCTGATGTAGTTGAAGATGTCCCTGCTCATTGCAGGGGGTTTGGACTAGATGACGTTTAAAGGTCCCTTGCAACTGCAACTATTTTGTGATTCTGTGATTTCCTTTTATGTCCTACTGACACTCCAGAAACACCACCGCTCCTTCAGCTAATGTTTTCATTTGAAGGAGAGGGCCCTCCATTTTCACCAAGAAAGGAGCAGAATGTCTCTGAAAGCAACTAAGGAGACAATGAGACAGGAAACCTTTTTCAGCTTCAGACCTGTCCGCTCATGCACATTGGTATTAACCTGGATAAACTGTGGTTTTTAGGTACAAGCTAGAGCAAACAATAGTATGTAAATTGCATCAACCTACAAATAGCTCTGGGAGGCATTGTGCCTCGTACCACAATGCAGAATAATTGCTTACCAGCTTCCTCTTGCTCTTGAGGGATAATAATCAGCTGCTTACT
The DNA here is from genome assembly GCF_964289735.1 of Phaethon aethereus. NCBI lineage: Eukaryota > Metazoa > Chordata > Aves > Phaethontiformes > Phaethontidae > Phaethon > Phaethon aethereus. Next base: position 41,195,588 of record NC_138582.1, on the reverse strand, counting down.
TCTGTCTGCAGCAAAACTACTAAACATCAGCACAGAAAAACTAACATAAATGTACATTTGCGCATCTGCTTCGTTTAGCTGTTAAAGCTTTCATGTTGCTCACTCTTTATTTGATGTATGGCATGCAAGTCCTTACTTGCTTTCTATGTATTTGGACTCTTATCTTATGGTTACCTCCCATAACCATACAAAGATTTAATTTTTATTTCCTTGCACGCATATGAAGTTTGAGCAAAACTGCAGCCCGAAATTGTCTGAATTTTTTTTCCCCCATTTGTGAAATAAAGATAGTAAAGCTTATTCACACTTCTAAAACACTTAAGAAGCACTGGTTCTAAATTATATGTAGTATATAAAATGTGTTTACACTATGTTTATATTATAATGCCATAATGATAAAGCATCCTCTCCCATATAGGATAATCAATCTTAATATGAATAAAGGTCAGTGATTTTTCCATGCGAAAGGGGAAGAACTCCATAGGGGGCTGTGGGAAGATAAGATGCTAAGAACTTGATGTAGTTAATAGCTTGTGTCACTTCATGCCATGACATTGGATATATTATCCCTGAATCATCACAGACAGATCTAAACCCCCTTGTAATTTCACATGGAAATCCTACTGGATTAGTAACTTGTTTTGAAATTTCCAGTGCCAGTTAAGAGGCATTTCCTTTTTGGAGATATATACCCCTATTTGCCCCACTCTTGAGTTAATTATTGGTTGAATGAAGGAGTAATTCATTGCCAATACTGGAAGAATAGAGATCACTAATTTCTTGAAAGTACATGACCCAATAGGAGTCATTTAAGAACTAGGTCGAAAGAGAAAACACAATTAGCCTTCAACTTGAGCAGTGCTTTTGGTTTTACCTCCAAAGCTTCTGGTTAACCCCTGCAGCCTGAGGTGATTGCAACAGTATAAAATCCCCTTGTAACCTGTGGCATTTCCATGGCTTGCCAAAATAAGCCTTGAGGATTTTCAAGTTGTTTTGCTTTCCTTTTAAAGGCTTTCAACATAACAACTGTGATATTTATACTCTTTTATTCTAAAGAGCATTTTACCCATTCTATAGGAAGCTGAGACTGCTCCACACTTGCTCCTAAGCACATCTTGACATTTTGAAAATGAATGCAGTCCCCAGAGGGCACACAATGTGCTCAGATTGAACAGCTGTTCCAGTTAGCAGTATATACAATCAAATTAAAACATATTAATTGCACATCAGGATTATCATCGACTTAAAGGTCTCTGAAATCAGAGCCCACAAAATACCAATCCTTTACCCTGTCACCTCCACCTTCACTTCACTGGTGCCATTAGAGGAAATGGATGAATATTCCCATATTCATTTCTTCAACCAGCACCAGCTTTGTAATTCTACAAGTTTAAAAACCAGAGTTAGCTGTAATGGAGAGTGGTATGCTGAGCATTATGCCACCAATCCTCAGAATGAATGCTAAAAATATTAAAAGTTACTGGTCAAAGTGTTCTTATGTGGGAATTATAGACATGCCAAATATACAGACAAATATATAGACATGAGCAACTGTGGAGGGGACAAAAGGGTTTTCAACAACCCACAACACTTTGGTAGTGATGACTGCTACAAAATGTGTATTTCAGTCTCCAAAGGGATCCTGGACAGTGACTAGTCTCCCTTTTCTTCATCTTCTTCATCATCCCATCGTCGCTCCATATGCTTATTTCAACACATGAGAAATACTGCCAAGAGTAACATTGGCTTACTCTTGTGGGGTGGGGAGTGCACTTAACTCATTTTCCTTGATATTGCCATCTCAGCATGGCTTTGTTCTGATGTCTCATCATGTCTGGGCAATTCTTCCAAGCTGACAAAACTTTCTTATTTGCATCATAGGACATTATGAAAGAGAGGTTTCATCCATTTATCTTTAACCATAATTATCCAATTTGAAATCCAGTGGATTCAAATCTGAATTTTGTGGCTGTACAGCTAGTTACTAGTGGTGCCTCCTGGAATATAATCCCTTATTGCTGGTGGAGTTTATATCTTTCAACAAAAGCAAGTATTCCACTAACTTAAATACACTCTGCCTTAACCTTTGAATAAATGGGGTTTTGGTGGAAAATGAACTGGGATTGGATGCAGATCTTTCAATAGGCTCGGTCTCTGGATTAGATATTATACCTTGATTTCACCACTAGCTTTGATTTCTTTTATAACATAGTGACAGGACCAACTTAATTACAATGGTATTTTTACAGATACTAGACCAAATGCATGGTCCTATAACTTCTTCATAATTCATTTCATGTGAAGAGTAATACCTCCAAAATGCAGGACTTTGTTGCCTTTCTTTCAGCTCATTGGTTGTCCTCTTTCTAAAACTGTGAGCCTCTGGATTCAGATACTTGCTTAGTAAATATTGTCTGGAATTCTATTGCATTTCCATGGAAATAGCAGCAAAAAAGTGGAGCAGTAAAATTTAAATATAATTTTTTAACAGCAGCTATTTATTACTCACCCTGTCTGCCTCTTTCTGCACGCACACACTCATTCTCAGCAGAGATTTTGTAGTAGTTGTAGTTCTCCTAGGGCTTTGTCATGAGGGCCACAATAAAATATAGGACCAGAACTATTGCTAGCATAAAGCATCATGTAGCAAGCGAAAGCCTGGTTCACAACTGATTATTGATTGGTATCCTGATGTAGCCATTCCATTAATAGGGGAATAAAGGAAATTGCCCGAAAAGGAAAGAGGAAGCAATAGCTGTGTATAGGGGAAGCTTTGCCCCTGCTACATCTCATTTTGCTTAGCTCAAGAGATGCAGCAGGATGATAATGAGGAAAGATCAAAGTACAGTACCTTTGTAATATTCTACTAGATTGCTCTTGCGGCTATTTTATAAAATCGTACAGCAGAATAGTTTTTAAGAATTCTACAAATATTCATCATTTCTGTAAAAAGGTCTAGAAAACTAAATTTATAATATGCTACCATGAACAAGACCCTGTACCTAGAAATGACTGAAAGTTTTAAATTTCACATCCTTTTTTAAATAAGTGTACAACATATAAAAAAGAATAGCTATACAGTGGTCACATTATACAGCTTACTGGGAATTTGGGTAAACCACAGAATGTACATCTTGGGCTTTGGGAAAGAATTTGTCTTCCCTTTACTTTCCCTTAAAACTCAAGAAATTAAGATCAGTTACAAGAAACAACCCATTTCACCTAGCTTTAGGTTAACAAAGGAAATAGTAAATCTAATGTAACCAATGTTAGCATTTAAATGTACGTACTAGAAAGGAAAATGAAAGTACGTGAGGATAAGATCGATATATAATCCAGTGTGTATCGACACATGTCTGAAGCTAGAGCTGTAAGAAAATTACTAAAATCATCAAAAGAGTGCAAGGAAAAAAGCTGTGGCAATGGAAATAGGGTATGGAAATAAGTATTAACATGCTTGGGGTAAAAAGGATGTTAACAATTATGTCGGTCTCTTGAGCAGTGATAGAATAGTCAAATTGCTTAAAAATGTAGAAAGTACAGAAGTGATCACTCAGGATTTGTTCTCCATCTTTGGAAAAATAATCCAAAGAAGTAAATGATAGAGGTGTTTGAAGAGATAATGATGATAAAAGATTTTGTGATCCTGTCATAATTTGAGAGGATGTCTAGCACTAAATATTAAAATGATAGAAATTTTGAAAAGAGTGTGTCCTTGTATTTTGCATTCAGAGGTTTTGAAAGAATTAAGAGAGGAATTCTCTGAGGATTTGATCTTGGTTTTCATATTTCAGAACACCAAAGAAGTTCCAGAAGAGAGCTAAAGTTACATAATAATTTAGAAGGAGTCATAAGTAAATTATTTACTACTGTATTCAGTGCATAGTAATGGGCTTAACTGGACATCTTATGAAATTTCAATCAAGAAATTAAAGTATTATGAAAAATATATGGCATACCTTAAATACACTAAAAAATCATTAACTCTACTTCTCAAAATATAACCATATGCTCAGGGATTTCTGTTTAAGAATGTTCTGTTTAAAGATTATATTCCTTAATGGTTGTACAGGTTCTTTGGGTCCTATGCTACCAAACATAGAATCACAGTATCATTAAGTTCATTAAGGTTGGAAAAAGACCTTTAAGATCAAGTCCAACCACCAACCCACCACCACCATGGCCACTAAACCATGTCCTGAAGTGTTATGTCCACACGTTTTTTTGAATACTTCCAGTGATGGTGACTCCACCACCTCCCTGGGCAGCCTGTTCCAATGCTTGACCACTCTCTCCGTAAAGAAATTTTTTCTAATATCCAATCTAAACCTCCCCTGGTGCAACTTGGGGCCATTTCCTCTCGTCTTATCGCTAATTATTTGGGAGAAGAGACCAACACCCACCTCACCACAACTCCCTTTCAGGTAGTTGTAGGGAGCGATAAGGTCTCCCCTCAGCCTCCTCTTCTCCAGACTGAACAACTCCAGTTCCCTCAGCCGCTCCTCATAAGTGTTGTGCTCCAGACCCCTCACCAGCTTCGTTACCCTTCTTTGGACATGCTCGAGCAACTCAATGTCCTTCTTGTAGTGACAAAAAGTGCAAACTTACTGAGGGAGCACTCCATCCCCTCATCCAGATCATCAACAAAGATATTGAACAAGACCGGCCCCAGAACCAAGCCCTGGGGAACACCATTTGTGACTGGCCACCAGCTGGATTTAATGCCATTCACCACAACTCTCTGGGCTTGACCATCCAGCCAGTTCTTTACCCAGTGAAGAGTAAACCTGTCTAAACCATGAGCCGCCAGTTTCTCCAGGAGAATGCTGTGGGAGACGCTGTCAAAGGCTTTACGAAAGTCCAGGTAGACAACATCCACAGCCTTTTCCTCATCCACTAGGCGGGTCACCTGGTCATAGAAGGAAATCAGGTTGGTCAAGCAGGACCTGCCTTTCATGAACCCGTGCTGACTGGGCCTGATCCCTTGGTTGTCCTGCCCATGTTCTGTGAGTGCTCTCAAGATGAACCTCTCCATAATTTTCCCTGGAACCAAGGTCAGACTGACAGGCCTGTAGTTCCCCAGATCCTCATTCTGGCCCTTCCTGTAGATGGATGTCACATTGGCAAGCCTCCAGTCATCTGGGACCTCCCCTGTTAACCAGGACTGCTGATAAATGATGGAGAGTGGCTTGGCGAGCTCCTCCGCCAGCTCCCTCAGTACTCTTGGGTGGATCCCATCAGGCCCCATAGACTGGTGAGTGTCCAGGTGGACATTTCAATAATGACCAACAGAAAATTTATAAGATTTGCAGGGATGCAAAAGTAGGGAAGTGGTAAATAATGAAGATATATATTGAAATTCTAGTGTTCTTGTCACCAAAAATCCCTGAACCCCCGGAATTATTTACAATCCTATAAATACCAGGATTGTTCTGTCATTTTGGGGTCTTTTTTGAAAAACAGCCTGAATCTGAGCTTATACCTTTTTGTTTCTACTAAGAAAATAAAAAATTTATTGCAGTAGCTTTTTAAATGGGTTAATCATGTATCTCGGGAAAAGAACTCTAACTTATTATGGCTGGCGTGCTTTTGGCCAAGATAAACTTTACCTTGTAACATGAGGCTAACTGCAGTGCTTTTGGTCATTCAAAGAAAACATCACTGGGGAAAAGTTTACATGGTAGTTTTGAGTAATTGCCTTGTGCCCAGATATCATTGTGTCTGAAGAATCAGACCTTCCCATTTAAGTAAATATTTCCTCACATCAAAGTAGATAAGTAAATTCTCTGAAAATATTACGTTAACAATTAAATGTTTTGTTCCCCAAGTAGTCAACATTGCACTCTAGTTTAATCACAGAAAAATAATCTTTTCCTTTAGAAAAGAGTATATAAGCCTTGTTGATTTCAAAATATCATTTTATTTCAAATACAAGAGTTTAATTCTTAGGCAATATTGGACTTTACCAATTATGAGTCAATAACCATTTTTACAATGTTTCTGAAAGCAGGTGGATGTGAAATGTAAACAAACACACATGAAAAAAATGCACTGAAGAAATAAAATTAGCAGATACCTAGAGCGCTGTATTTGATGTAAGAACTCAGTCTTTGCAATAACCATGTCATCCAGGGACAAAAACCCCCGCCGGCAGGGCTGTTTTCAGGTGTAGGAAATTGCTTGCAGTTGTGAGTCGCTGTGGTCAGAAAGGGCTGCCTCAACAGCTGGTCTCCACCGCCTGCCCACACCTTTTCCTCATCCTGCTGCTGCGGCGGTCTCCAGGATTTGGAGTCTCTGGGACACTGGCTGCACTAGGTTAGTTTGTCCTACTGTTTTGGTTTGGAGATGAGAAACCACAAGCCAGTTTTCCGCCAGGAATAAGGACCTCGCAACCGATGGCTCAATCCAGTGCTGGTGTGGGGACAGTGTGGATTAGTCGGAGTGATCCTGCAGGTGCTGGTGCTGCTGGGAGGACGTCAGACATAACCCTGCCCACCTCACACGTGCACATATTCCTCTGAATCTAGTAGTTTTCCTGGGGGAAGAGCTTTTGGGTGAAATTACTTCCCTATTATTACAGTATTAAGATTTTCTTACTTAAAACATTGACAGGGTTTCCATTGTTCAGAAAAGGGAACAATTTTGAATCCAGATAGACCGTATGTGTGATTGGGGCAGACTTTCAGAATGAGTTCTGTACAATTGCTTATGTATTCAAAGAGTTAGGGACACTGAATAGTTCCATACATATATATATGTATTTTATATAGATCTATTTTATGAACGAGCTCCCTGAACATTTGAATATTTGCGTGGGCATACGTGACTTGCCTTTGTGACTGATGCCAGCCCTCTCAAACAAACCATACACAGCTTTATGGGGAGAAGTGCAGGAGCCTGTTCTAAGTGTCTCTTTTGTTTTAACCACAAGTCTTAAGCACAAGACAATCATGAAAAGAAAAGGTTTCGATACTTTGGGATATATCATAAGGGAATGCTTAGAAATAGAAATCAAAGAACTGTATTCTGCTTCCAGCTCTTCCAAAGACTTTATTGAATGACTTCAGTGAAACATTTTCTGATAATTAATATATTCCTTTTTCACTGGTTTCTATTCTCTGTAAGACCTCTTACAAACTTTGGATAGGGAATTGAAAATTATAACTTCTAATACCATGGAAAAATGGAAATAAATACTGAAGGTGGCTAAAAGGGTAAAGCAACAACATAATCTAGTTATAGAAACTTTGCAAACAGTAAAAAAATCGTGCTCATGATTTAGTGTTCCCAGTAGACGAACTCAGCATTTTTCATTGACTTTTGATTGAAATCTTGGCCTTGTGGTGTAATCCTGTGGTTTTGTAACGGGAATAAATCCTCACTAAAAACAAACAGGAAGAGCTTTATTCTCAGAAAGGCACTTAAAATAAGACAGAAACATGGGATGTGAAGAGAAAAAGAAAGGTGATGGTTCCATGTATGTTCCTGAAGCCATTTAGCATGGCTTTCAATACAAAGTGACATCTTTAATTTATAGTTGAGCTTGCAGAAATTTGTATAGCTCTGAATTGAATTCTTTTATATGAGTAATACAAAGAGCTTATCAAAACAAGCACATTTATTAAACCACAAGGCACTTTAGGGTATATACTGTAAATTCAGAAGTAGGATCTTGAATTTATGTTTAGATAAACTATACCGTAAATTGGATCATTAGAGAGTCAAAATGGAGATAAGATTAAAGGTATACCTGAGGACATACATATCTTGTACATTACCCCTGTCCTGTTATTCCTACCCATTCTTCACTTTGAGAAATGATTTTCCTTGGCTGTGGAAAAAAAGAGAAAGAACATGGGAACACTAGTTAAACAGGTGTTCCTTGCAGAATAGGCAATACAGATAATAGTTATCTTAATGTATATTGTGTATATTATGCTGGAAAGAGAATTTAAAAAACATAAGTCTAGCAAAAGTGCCAGTTGAACTAAAATACAGGATATGTCCATACAACCAAATGAAGAAGGGACAGAAGCCCAGCAGGCTCCTCCGGGCTCTCTGTGGTGTGCCTGTGGCGCAACTGCTCTCATTGTGTGCAGTCTTCTCTTCCAAGGGACAGGGGTAAGCTTGAAATAAAAGGTGAAAGCTGTGTTGCAGCTCCTCGGTGTTGTGCTTTTATAGCATGAAAAAGAGGTTATATGTATTTTATTGTCCACCAGTGGTAGGGGAAAGATGGAGGTGGCGTACATGGGATATGAGAGCACATGGAAGTGCTTGAAAATGGAAAGCCTCCTGAGGCCACTTTTGTGCATGGTATTTTTAAGAATTGGTCTGGAAGTTAGCTAGCATTTGAATTTTGCCATATACTCTCTTGAGGAGAGTTAGATGAAGCTGAAGTCAAAAAAAGAGCTGGGCAGTGTGGACAGTCAGGGCACCTCTGCTCTACCCACTGCCTGGCCCGTTTCTGTTTAACGGCATAAGGCCCACACAGATAATAAAATATTCCATGAGCAAGTTGAATTACATTTGAGAAAGTGAATTTGGATTTTGTCCTTACCCTATTAGTGTAGGGGAAGTTACCTATTCCCCGGATAAATATTTTGCGTGCTTCCAGGTCTTCATTTGAATATAAAAGGTATTTCAATTGGAGCAGCAGTTTTCTGACTTTTATAGAAGAATACACTATAATGAAGGAAATATGATGAGTTTACAGTACAGAGTGAAGGTGGTGATGACAGCCTCTCACTGTGTTTTGTAAGTAGTCATAAGACAGAAATAAAGGTTGGTATTTTATTCATGTCACCAAGTTGCAATAGCCTTGGAAATAGTAATAGATTGCAACAAACTACTCCCAGGAATTCAAGAACATTCAAGAACATAAGAATGGCCATACTGGATCAGTGCAAATAGTTAGGTAATCCACTTTGCTATCTGTAACAGTGCTCAGATTTTTAGGGGAAAAGTGTGAGGAAAGTACAGGGGCTTTTTGCAGATTTTGACAGTCAGAGATTTTATGAAAAGACAGTGTTAATATGCTGCCCATTTACAATCAAAAAGGATTATTGTTTACCTGATTTTACCAAAGAATTACAGTAAGAAAAATTTTATCCCTTCCTAGCACACTATGCAGCCTCCTCTTGAGCATGAAACTGCTTCTCACTCCCCGCATATGCCCTGTAGGGAAAAAGTGATGAAGAGGTGGCAAAGTGCAAAGGGTTCAAAAAAAACATATAAACTGCATCTTTCCTGGGTCCTATGATTTACTTCGGTTCTTCAGTGAAAGTAGAGGCAAATCATTAAAATTCATCATTGCTATTTGTCTCCAAAGTAACCCTAGAGCAGAACAGATAGATAGATATCAACCCTTAATTAAGACCAGGAATAAAAAGTCTGTAAGGTATACGTTTAACAGTGAAAGTGGCCATGTTGTGGCATATTTCTGAATAAATAATGTTTGTCACCTTTTTGAGCATTAAATAGCAAAACATAAATTATATGATATATTTGCTGTGCATTTTTGGAATCCAAACTTGTTGACAACGATAAAGCCACCAACACCTTAAGGTGCACATGGTTTACCTCAAACTCTAGGAATCCGTTGGAAATAGCGAGTACACCAGACGGTGGCATATACCCCAGGTGACACAAAAATGCAACAAACACTGTCACTGAGAGTTTACAGAAGAGTGTGCTGGAGGCATACAGGAGATAGTTTGGTATGAAAGAAGTAAAAGGAAGAGCTGCAGATTTAGTGGGCAGCATGTCCTGGAGGAGAAGTGTGAGTGTGCAAAGAAGGCATTACGGCAAGCTAAGAGGCGTGACAGCTCAGCTGGAAGCAGAAATAAACATGTTTGCAGTCTCTCCAACTCTGAAGTCACAAAGGACATGAAACAACAGAGGTGTGGGAGGGCATGCCTCACATGGAGAAGTATGGTAGGTTTTCATTGTATCAGCTTCTTCCATATTACTCCCATCTGCTGAATCACTGGATTAAAGAGGCTTCTCTTCTGACAGTGGATTTTCAGGAGCTCCTGCAAGATAATGAATGTTTATCATTTCTTGCCATGGCATCAGATAAGGCAGGCTCACCTTGTCTTTATGCCTATTCCAGCAATGATAAGAACAGAGATTACAGCACGCCTTCCCTGAGGTCTGAAAACTCCCCGTCACAGACTGATTGCTTAGCCCTGCTGAAAACAGGTGTCTCTCGCCAGGGAGATGAAGCTGGAATAAATAAGCCTACAGTGACTGAAACCCACTGGATGTATAAGCATGTGACCATCTAATGTAGTTACTGGTGTTCACAATGATACCTAGCATTATATTTTCTCTCCACGGTCTTTTCTTTCTGAACTTGCACAGTGAAATTAAATGAGGCAGAAGGTCTGCAGCAGGGTTTTTTCCTGGATTTAAAGGCTTCCCTTCACATTTTGTACTAATCTAGCTACTTCTGGTAGATAAAATGTGAGTAAGAAAGGAAGGCAAGTAACATACTTATCCGCTCTGTCTTTTCAAAGATTTTTTTACTAACTTTTAAGAATGACTTTCACAGCAGTAAGACCTTCAGACAAATATTATACTAAAGATGAAACAAAACTATTTGGTAGTCATAATTTTGCCCATTACATTTTCGCTTCCATTGGAAGGCCGTCCTGAAGGGCAAAAGGGTCCAGGAAGACTGGACAGTCTTCAAGAAGGAAATCTTAAAGGCGCAGGAGCAGGTGGTCCACATGTGCCATAAGAAGAGCTGGTGGGGAAGACGGCCAGCCTGGCTGAACAGGGAGGTTTTGCTGGGACTCAGGGAAAAGAGGAGAGTTTACCACCTCTGGAAGAAGGGGCGGGCAACTCAAGAAGAGTACAAGGATCTCGTTAGATCAAGCAGAGACAAAATTAGAAAGGCAAAACCCCAGCTCAACTTGATCTGGCCATGGTTGTAAAGGGTAATAAAAAATGCTTTTACAAATATATTAATAACAAAAAGAGAGGCAAGGCAAATCTCCATTCCTTATTGAATATGGCAGGGAACATTGTCACCAAGGATGAGGAAAAGGCTGAGGTACTTAATGCTTTCTTTTCCTCAGTCGTTAATAGCCAGACCAGGTATCCACAGGGTATTCAGACCCCTGAGCTGGAAGACAGGGATGGAGAGCACAATAAACATAATCCAGCAGGAAACAGTTAAGGACCTGTTAAGCCACCTGGATACCCACAGGTCTATGGGGCCTGATGGGATCCACCCAAGAGTACTGAGGGAGCTGGCAGAGCAGCTTGCCAAGCCACCCTCCATTGTTTATCAGCAGTCCTGGTTAACAGGGGAGGTCCCAGACAACTGGAGGCTTGCCAATGTGATGCCCGTCTACAAGAAGGGCCGGAAGGAGGATCTGGGGAACTACAGGCCTGTCAGCCTGACTTCCGTACCGGTAAAAATTATCGAGTGGTTCATCTTGAGGGTGCTCACAGAACATGTGCCGGACAACCAAGGGATCAGGCCCAGCCAGCACGGGTTCATGAAAGGTAGGTCTTGCTTGACTAAACTGATCTCCTTCTACAACCAGGTGACCCGCCTAGTAGATGAGGAAAAGGCTGTGGACGTTGTCTACCTGGACAACCTTTATTCACCGAGAGAGTGGTGAAGCATTGGAACAGGCTTGCCAGGGAGGTTGTGGAGTCACTATCACTGGAAGTGTTCAAAAAATGTGTGGATGTGGTGCTTCAGCACATGGTTTAGGGGGCATGGTGGTGTTGGGTTAATGGTTGGTCTTGATATTAAATGTCTTTTCCAACCTTAATGATTCTGTGATTCTGTAATTCTCACTGTTGATAGTGTTTGTGCTCAAGTAAGAGTTTGGAATCTTCTGATTAATTTCCTTTTTTTTTTCTGAGTCATAAAATCAAGTCATAAACCTGACATTTCAAGACCACAACCTGCTTCTACTGGGAAGCAGATTGTTGTGCCACAGTGACAAAAATCTGCCATCGTATAAATAGTACAACTTCTTGAAAGCTTTGAAGTACATAAAATTTAGTAAAGTCCAATTTGGTAGACATATTCTCTCCAGCCTTACACTTGTTGAGCAGGTGAGAATATTTTCTAGCAGTGCAAACTATGTGCAGACAATTTGTGTCTTTTGCAGAAAACTAGGCAAAATAAATGTTCTCAGGCATGCTTAATGCCCTGTTCATAGAGGAGACAAGCAGCATTGCAGTGCTTCAACTGCATGTGCTGTCATTAATATGAACTTCAATAGCTGCATAATAAACGTCTCTAGGTGATATCATCCAAAAGTCTCACTGTGGCCTGTTGTCCCAATAGTTCTGGTATAGCAAATGCTGGAGATTTCTGGTGGCAGTCGCTTTTCTCAAGTGTAATTTTTTTCAGTCATCAAGCCAGCAATACTGTCTTCCTCTACAGGTGCTTGAGGTACATTTACTTCTCAATCCTTATCTTATGTTTAATTCACTTATCAATTGATTGGTTGGTCTAGCATTTTTCTTCACTCCAATATCTCTAATCAGATTCTGATTAATCTGACATTAAATTTGCATAAGTTAACATCATGATTTTATAAGGGAAATTGCATAGTGCTGTGATGCTCCAGTCACGTCATAAATATCTTCCTTTATCTCATAAATAATTTAGAGCTGAGGGTGAATTTTGGCAGTTCTAACCTTTAGCACACTTACCATTCCTTTACGTCATCCTGTAGCTCATACATTCCTGAGCAACTCCATCATCTTTATTAGAATTACTGCAGAGAGTGAGGGTTTCAGGTTCTGATGCTGGTATGACTGCCCTCAGTTTTGCCAGGGCCTTTGCTCTAAACTTGTCTTAGCTTCTTATTTGTTACTGTCTCGTTTTGGCCTCCTTATGAAATACTAACTTGCTCAAGTTTATAAATTTGGTCCTGATTTAGTCCTATCAGGTCTGCCACAGCAATAAAAATAGCATGTTTTGAAGACAGAAACATGCCTTGGAGTTTCTTGTATTTGCACAAAGTTACCCCTTTTCCACAGATACTGTCATAGCACATCTGCTGAATTCTCTAGAAATCATATACTGAAAGGCACTGAAAAAGGAAACACTTTCACTGTGAGGGTGAATAAGCACAGGCACAGGTTGCCCAGAGAGGTTGTGGAGTCTCCCTTTTTTGAGATACTCAAAAGTCATCTAGACATGGTCCTGGGGAAACTGCTGTAGGTGGCTGTGCTTGAGCAGAGAGGTTGGACTAGATGACCTGCAGAAGTCCCTTCCCACCTTAACCATTCCGTGAAGCATTTTGCTTCTACTCAGGTAGGACCTATGCATTAAATTTAACATTGGACTTCTGTAAAGCCATCCAATGTCATTGTGCTTCCTGTGGGGCAGTTTGTACAGTTTCAGGGGATAGCCAGGAGATATTTGCACAGCATCTGTTACAGTGAGGATTATGTCTGAAATGGATTGTGAGGTCTCTTTTACACAGCACTTTAGCTCTGGTATTTTTGTTATCCATAAACGGCCTATGCAGTGCAAAAAGTCTGGGAGATACATTACTGTGCTCCAGCTCAGTTAAGTGCGGCACAGAAGTGTGGTATTTTACAACTAATTAATGCTGTTGCATTCTTACCTCAGTTGAATAGGAACAATACATATATAGCATTAATACTTAACACTTCCTTCTGGTGATGCACTGACAAATGTTTGGGGAATTTTGCAAACCTTTGGGATCAGTACCCTGAAATCCAAAGGAGAAATCTTGTACCATGGGAATCTATTATATTGTATGACTCCAAACCAGTTTCTCTCTTCCAATTTGCCTGTGTAGTCTTGCTAAGCATCTCTAGATAATTAGGGATAATTACCTCTAGCCTTTGAACAGCATTGGTGTATTTCATGATATCCTGGTAGCCCCCCTGCTTTCCTCAACTTGTTTGTTCTGTTCCAAGCCTTTTGAGAGACAATTGACAAGTCTGGCTATGTCTATTTGCTGGCTGAGCTTAGGAACAGTCAAAAGAGCTGCTGGAGGAGGTTTGACTGATGGGACAAATAGAGAGAACACTGCTGAGATAAATGAAGAGCTCCACTGAATATCACTAGCTATCTTCTTTTTGTACTGTATGCTGCAAAGTACCAGCAGTGGGGCTAGTGGAGAGTGGAAGGAGCTATGAAGGTAAAGGAACATGATTGCTGCATCTGTGGTTTGCAGGGACAAGGCTAGATAAACTTTTTTGAAACACTGCAGGCCAACTGCTAAATCAGTGTTTGTCAATGAGAGGTCATTCAGGGGAGAAAAAGCAGAAGTTGGAGAATTAAAGGGAAATAAGACAAATGGGAGTAAGTCACTGAGAGATGAATTAATGTATGTTAAAATCAGACTAGAAGTAATAAGATTAAACAATTTGAATATTTGTTTTATCAAAAAGTTCCAAATATATCATATATGAAGAACTTTTGCACATCTTTATGTATACCTTTGAGTTTCAAAGTGGCCTTGAAAGGTATCATCCCTGTTTCTAACTGCTTGTTTTTCATTCAGGTCATAATTCATCCCTCTCTCTCTTATGAACTATGGATTACCAGTTAGTGCCAAGCAAAAGTTGAGATGTTTTTATTTGATACCAAATTAAGATAGGTTTTTCCACTGGAAAAGGAACAAATGAGAGTTTGTCTGCACATCTCGGAGAATTATGGACAGAATTCTGGCCATGCGTGTTTAGGAAAGATGAATTCAAGGTGAAGAAGGTGAGGTATATTGCTGTTTGAAAGGTGACGTTTTGGAATGGCTTTCCAGAAAGGTTAGTGGGATCAAGCCAGTTTAGATACAACATAAACAATTCTTAAAAAGAATAATAGAGTGGAATTGCTTTTGGTATCAGGGAACTGGCTTAGATGACCAAAAGACATCTTTTAGTCCCCTGTAGCTCTATCACAATCAATCTTGCAGAGTTTTCCAGAAAGTCACCAATCAATCAGTGGCTTTGCAAAGAGTCCTGCACGCAGCAGAAGATACCATCCTTATGGCAGGGCACTTTCACATTTAAGACCTTGTTCTGCATAGTGTCCCATGCTTCTGTTGATAACTTTCTAAACCACACATGTAGTTGTATATATGCTTTGAGAATTTCATTCTCCATTCAGTGTGAGGATGCTGCAAAATCACAGAAATCAATTGGAATTTGGGGTTTTATTTCTACAAGAGAATGGCCAGATCTTAAAATATATGTAAAAGAGAAGGATTTAAAGTACAATATTGCTATTTTGTCACCGACCTCTAACTATAGTTATGTTCTTCCATGTTTGAGAATAACCTCAGACCTCCCATTACTTTTAATCAGAATGTTCTTATATGTCTAAATGAGCTATAAATGCCCTTTTAGCCTACCTATCGGTATGCTATATACATGACACTGCCTGTTTAAGGGAATCGGGGTCCGTTCATACGTTCATTAAGGTTACTTCCCTGCCCTGTGAATGTGTTGTAATGGCACACTGAGTATGCTTTTACAGCCAGATATCATTGAACCCTGCTTTTTACATTCACTTTAAGTGCTCTTTAGCATTCTTATTTCTAAAGTAGCAAATTAACAGGATTAACATGTCAGCCACTAACACTAATTTGGGCATTAACACAGTAACTTTCTCTTCCCAGTTCTCCAATAAACCTATAATTCATATTTCAATGAATTTAGTACTCACTCTCCAATTTCTTGTTCTTCACAGAAGCAGGAAAACCTTTGAGAGACAATGCAGAAAGCTTTGTAAAATATAGCCCCCTATTGGAAGTTATTCATATAATAAACTTTGTTGATGAATTACTTTAAATAACATGAGGTCGAAATAATTTGTCACGCTGCTATTAAGTCTTATCTGTTTCTTTCCCTTAGTGGGAGAGGTTAGAAAAAGAAAACAGTTGTCCTACTTTTTGTTGACAGCAGCTGGCAAGAGGATGCTCGTGGGATGCTGCATATGTGTCCAGGTGGCATGATCAGATATTTGATATTGAATTATGGTACTTGAAAGAGAAAAAAAAAAAGATTTAGTGCAAAGGGCATTCCACATAGAACCATTGGTGGCTCCCATCCAGACAGTTACCTGGATCTGTAGGAATTAGGAGATGCAAGCTGGTATATGTCAGTCCAGATCCTGCATTATGTTTTGAGAGTTTGCAGGATTTCAGCATACAGCAGGCAGAACTGCTGGAAACGTCAGATATCTAAGCAGATGCAGCCTCTCCTTCTTCTATTTTTGCATAGCTGGGACTCGAGAGAGGCAGTTGAGGGAAGTTTTCTGGGGAAAGAAAGGAAAAGTTATTCAGGCAGACATTTGAATTCCTCCCTGCTGTGGAAATAGGCTCTATGCTGTGGCTGAAATTAGGGGTAACAGGTACCACATGATTTTTATTTCTTTGCTCCCTTGGATTAATACTGTGCTTTGCCTGAAGAGAGATGGTGATTTAAGATATACTGCCTCTTTGGAACCACAAACTAAACCCTAACAGAATATGCACCATCCTGTGGGAAATCTTATGTTTCACAAGATCTGGCATGGGTCAATTTGTGCCGTTTGATGTTTTACGCCAAAACTCATATCAAACAATTTGACTCAGTTAAACTCAGACCTTGAATGAACTGTCCAATTTGTCCAGCTCCTTGTGAGCTCTGAGCATGTGTCTTAGTCATGGAAGGAGAGCTCCATCTGGTTTAATTTCTGTCTTTTTCTGGAGCCTACATTAAAGCCCAGGGGTTTATAGGGCATTAAAGAGTCCTTGATGTATTTCACAAGAGTAGAGGGTTGTTCTTTGGCCAGAAGGAGCATGCCACTCACCTACTAGCGGCTCGAAATACTGTTTTGTCTGTTTACTTTACAGGGATTTCAATTCATCTCATGCCTTGCAGTCTGGATGCCCATCTCAGCCTCTCTCCCTTCACACGCTCTCGTGTTGGGGATGGCTTGGGTACAGAACCTGCAGCAAGTGTTCCTCGCTTTCATATTTTCTCTTTTTTCTCTTTTTTTTTTGGCTGGATACCATAATCATGGGGATCTAGGAGGGATGTAGGGCTGTCAACATCACTGTTATCAAGTGCTGGCATCACCAGTTACCTCTTTGCCTTACCTGCTATGCCCTGGGAATTCAAAGTGGTAGTAAACATGTTCATTTCTCACTATTATTAGTCAGTAAGTGCTTTACTCCACCATTTCTTAAGCAACGATTGAGGAAGCCTGTAAAGGTACAGAGATTTACTGGGTGTGTTCAAATGTGCAAATAAATGAAAGAAACAACCTTACAGTTATGAGAACTCAGGATTTGAAGATATGAAAGGATATAATGGTGTGGCAAATAAAAGCTTTCTTTTGGATTAAAGCCACCACACATGTAGCTTGATATAATTAGAAAGAAGACAAATTTTCATTTGCTTTTCCCTTTTCTCTAGTATCTTTTGGCATGGACTTTATCATTCATAATAAGATAGAAATATTTAAAGATCTTTAACCTATAAACATCTCTCACTCTGTCTTTTGCTGTATGTGTGCTGGCATTTAAATGAAACAAGCAAGGGAGTCTTAAATGCCGTTATAAGCATGTTCATTCCAGCTGTTTGCAGGATTGTATAGGTCAACCAGCCAAGGGGCTTGACTTTAGTGTTTTGGGATCAGTTACAGCTTCATTGGAGGGTTGAAATTCAATCTTAAATCACTGTGCTGTAACGAGTTGGTGCTATGGAGTTTTATTACAATAGTTGGCTTCTTCCCTATCATGGCTACCCATAGACTGTAACTGCATTTTTATAGTGTCTGGTACAGATGTAGCAGTCGGCCTCGGGTATATCACACTGGCACCTGCAGTGTTCTGGGAAGTGAGACTATTTGATGCCATCTTTATATCACTGTAGTCAGGCAACCTTGCAGAATAAATATTATCAGACTCTTCCCTCCATGCTGATGAAATTTTTAGGTAATTTACTGTTGCTTTTCTGAGCAAGGTCCTGCAGCCTTGATGCAGTCACAGCTCCTTTTGACTTCCACAGGAGTTTTGTCTGAGCCAAAACCGGAGGGCCAGGCTCAGTTTGGTGAAAGTATGCAATGCTCATATCAAATCCATCACTCAAAAGCTTCCTGCACATCACTGGTGTAGCTGCAAACTTTTGTAGTACAAATAATTAGAAAGACATTTTTCCTTTAAGAATTACCTTTGATTTGTGCCTGTCTGATAATGTTAAATAGTGACATTAAAAAAAAAATATACATTTGTTAAGATGTGGAGAAATTGAGCTAAGGAAGCGAACGCTTTCAACATCTTATAAATTACATTTATAGATTTCTAAAATTAGGCATTTACTAGTTCTCCTTATTATACTATGGACCCAATTCTCAAATGAAATCAACTTCTTTGCCCGTTGTTTAGTGGTGGCTCGTTCTGAGACATTAGTACAGTGTATTGGTTTTCAAAAATAATTGAACGTATACTGCTGACTACTCACCTGTCTTTATCCTTAAGCAGTTATCGAAGAACTGCTGGTAACGTATTGATGAGTGACGCATTTTTTTCTTGGAAAAAATACTTGTAATTATTTTGCTAAAATGTGTCTTCTTCAATATTATGTGCTATCACTACTATCATCCTCCAATGAACTCATTCACTAAAGAGCCTACAAGAATGGTGGAAAGACCATTACTGAATATTTTCCATATGAGTTGAATACTTGAGTAAGGGTAACATTCACTGTTGAAAGGCAACGCAGACACTCTTAAAAAGAAGGGTGGGGGTTTTTGTACCTGCCTTTCTTTTATTTTTTTTCTATGCTTTGGCCTTCACTAACCTTGGCGTCTACTCTTTTATTGAGTTCTTTCAGCATATACATTTCTTTTGCATTATATTTTATCCAGTCTTACAGGTACTCAAGTGACAGCCAATTACCTATCTATCTGACCAACACTGCAAAGGTACTTTTGAAATTAGATCATCGGGGTCTTTTCTTCTTTGACAGTTACTTGTCAGAAAGCCAGTAGTTTATCTTTTGCTCCATGAAACTGAACTTACTATAAACATTAGTGATTTATTCAGAACTTTTCTTGAAATTCAATAACCTTCATGCCACATAATCTTATAAATATATTTAGTGAGCTGTTATAAGGGATTACTGTCTTAAAATAACCCAAAATCTAGTATTTCACCTAGACAAGTGAATTCAGATCATTAAAAATCTAATGGGAATCTCCTCTGTGGTCAGATGATTGCTTTAACTGTCACCGAAGGCATAAAGAAGTGATTTAAGTGAAATTTTATCATTTTATTGTGACACAGACTCATCTTGTGTTATGAAGCCTCTATTGAAAGGTGGTAAGTAACAGGTAGGGAGGCTGTAACCTTTAGCTGAGGGACAGTAACTTCCTAAATAACGTTCTTCAGCCAAGAGCGATCATCTGACACCACCTCCCACCTGTCATTTCTCTCATGTTGAATCTTACATTCCTTCTTACTGAAGTCAAGCCTGTCAGTAAAATTCTGAAATTACAGCAAGAGCATAATATAAAAAATGTTTTATGCTTTACTGGTCAGTCTTTGATGCAATTAATTTTTTTTTTTTTTAAACCTTTATTCACCTGTTAGTTTTCTGTTAGAAATTCTGGATTTTAACATTTCATAAATCAGCCTTTTATTCTCCAGTACTGGGGTTTTACCCAGACTGGTTTGGTAGCTTATTGATATCTTTTTCCCTTAAATTAGAAAGTGCGTATTCTCCAAAATAAAGTAAAATTATGATGTGAACATTGTGCATTTGCCCCAAGCTTTTACAAAAATGTTTTCTCCGTGGAACATTTGTCAACAAAAAGGAAATACACACCTAAGAGCACTGGAATGTGAGGACAGGGTTTAAGTCAAACATGGCTAGTGCTAAAAATGACCTTGATCCAAGGTCTTCTCTATTCCAGCTGAGTACCCAGGCTACAAGGTGGTGTAGCTCCCACTGCTCCTCTCTTGCCTGGGCGTTGCCCTCTTCCTTGTGCTGGTGTGTGGCTTTTTGGCGGTGCGCAGCGATCTGGGCAAAAAAGAAGGAAGGAGGGAGAGAAGGAAAGAGGGAGAGAGGATGGGGTGGGGTGGGGTGGGGGGGGATGGGATGGGATGGGGTGGGGTGGGGTGGGATGGGATGGGATGGAAGGATGGGGTAGGATGGAAGGATGGGGTGGCAGGGAAAGGTGAGTGCACTGGTAAATTCAGCAAAGGTGTCCTGGGGCTTCAGTACAGAGGGCACTTAAATCTCCGGGTGGAGTTTCCTGGAGGAGGCTTGGGAACCAGTTCAGTTTTTAACAGTTGCATCTACCAAACTGGACCAAACTGTCTGTAATTCCTCACGGCATGTTGGAAACTGGTGGTAATGGTTAAAGGAGCAACAGTCCTCAGAGATTCCGCATGTCCAGGAAACTTTTTCTGAAGCCACAGGTTAAACTTATGACCATAAGATGAAGCAGAGAATTTTGGGAAAAACATCTTTATCCTTAGGAGCAGTAGTTAGTATGGATGATGAGCTGTGCCCTGCTACTTCTTCTGTGATAATTATTAACAGCATCAGCCGACTCTGAGTCTTACATGCATAATTCAAACGTTTCAGATAATTCCTGACTTAAACTTAGAATATGAATGCTCTGGACCATAATTTTTGGATTTGTCATTTTTCGTATACTATTTTCATTTTTGAAAGCTGGGGAAACAGCATCCATTTGGGAAGTCATAATAACTGGTGGGGGTTTTTTCCTAGTTTTTAAATTGTTTTTATTGCAAAAAAGATTTCAAAACTATATAGTTTTACAGCTCTGCACTTACTAAGTATTTAATTGTATCATTGCTGTTAGATTTCTTCAATACAAGTTTGTTAGATATAGAATGGATATTTTTCTGGTTATTATAATTTCTAGGGATTGTCTTACATGACAAATTGAAGCAGCTCTTTAATATCAAATGCAGATTAGATTATACTCTCCTGATTTTGTAAACTCAGTAATTTATAGGGTATCAAATTTGCAGATATTTCTATATATCATTAACCTTTTATTTTTATATTAAACAGGTTTATTTTCTATAATTATATCAAGCCACTTTCAGGTTTTTTCTTGTCTAAAGTGACCTATTACATACAAAACCTCTTTTTCGTGATCCAACGACTCCTTCTGTTACAGATGTAGGTCTATTTATTAATCTCAAAGTAATGTGTCATTTATAAAACCTTTTCCATTAAAATATAAAACTGACTGTTATCCATGAGGGTTCTGACAGAAGAGAAAATTGAGTTTTTACACTCATTTTGAAAAGTTGACTTTGTAACTCTGCTGTGGTCTCTCGTCACTCAGACAGCTTCTGATATGTATTTTGAAGTATAATAGGACCTGAGCATTTAGAGGAGAGGTTTACTCCATAGGGGGCATTTGTTGAAGTCTGCTCTCAAAAATGTTTTCTGATCTCTCTATTGACTAGGAATGTCATAGTAATTTATTTCTGTAGATCCTATGCAGCCCTGCTGATTGCTGCGTCACCTTTTATTTTGTTACTCCTTCACCATAAGCAGCATATGGGGCATGGAAGCTACAGCTGCCCTATTTCTTCTCTTTGGGATGTTCCAGATGTGCTGCACATCTGGTTGATCCATCTAGGTGGAAAAGCTCAAAATTCAAACTGATTAACTCGCCTGAACTTTTTGCTGCTCTTAACACAAAAGGGCTTGGGCATGGCCAGGAAAGAAAGTCCAGCCTGTGTGACTTTAATGCAGCCCAGTCTTGCACTTTAGTACCTTCTCCTTGTACTCTTCAGAAGGAGAGACATAGGCAATGTTTGATAAACTTAGTGAAACAAAGAGGTAAAACAAAAAGACAAATGTGGCACATCTTCATTAAGTGATCTGACATAGTCCCACTAGAGCATTTTATTACAAGATTGTCGGTGCCGATGATGACTAAATAACAAAGTGCTCCCTTGGCAGCAGTAGTAAGAAATATTATGTCTCCTTTTCCAAGTGTTGTTATGATAAGGAAATGTTATTTCCTATCAACTTTGATAGATTTTTATAAGTTCTCATGAAAATTTTTCACACAATTAGACATAGTTTTCACTAGAAACAGGCCCCCAGTATTTAATTTGCCAAAACTGACACCTTCCTCTTTTATTTGCAAGAAAGGTTTGGGTTTTCATTCCATTTTTATGTTAATCATTAAAAAACAGTATCAAACAACACTTTATAGTGGACACTCCCAAACTTTGTTATCTTAGTTATCATGAGTAGTGGAGGTGACAACTGCTCCCAACATGTGCTTGTTAGGAAAGTGATATGACAGTAAGCCCCCCAAGGACCTCAGTCACATCGAGCATACCCCATTTCTCCAGCCTTGAGCTCCTCTGCCCTGCTAAAGAGATATCTGTCTTCTAGCAATGGGATAAGTTGAGCCTGTTAATTATGGGAACTTCTGCCTTGCCTTCAGGGTTCAGATTTTTTGGCTGTTTTCAGAAGAATCTGAAAATGGTGATGTAAGCAGAAATTCCCTTGGGAAAATTTCTCATTGAGCAAAACAGCCTTTTTATCATCAAAATGTTTTTGGTGAAACGTTTCAAAGCATTCACATGCACATAACTCAAAGTGCAATTATCGTTGTCACTGTGCTCCTTTCCGACTGCACCACATGGCATCGGTTAGTCTAGTGGCCTCTTGTGGCTACTGAGATTTTGGTCCTGTGCAAAGATACTACTGGCTCTTCATATCTGTGTAAAAACAGCCTGTAATTGTGCACAGCTACCTGTTTCCCTCTCTTCGTTCTGATGACTTCTGTGCAGTGAATTACCTGAATCACAGACTGGGTTATTCATTTGCACAGAGCTAAAAAGTCTGTGGCCTTCACCTCTGCTTGGAGACTCTGTTGGGTGAAATACTAGCATAAGAACAGCAGTACTTACATGCTTTCTCCATTTAGTGCAAATTTCTCATGGTCTAGAGAAAACAGAACTTAATATATTTCTTTTGCCATTATCATAAATTATTAGCTTTTTAACTTCTATCTGCTCTGTCTGCCAGAAGGTTTTATAATTTAGAAAAGACTAGCAACTTGAGTAGGATAGACATGCCTCCTACCTCTTTCTTTTATTTAGATTTTTTTCCCCCACTAATGTATTTTTTGGGCTTTAGGGATGAGGCAAATTACTCTCTGTTGGCAACAAGAGCAAAATAAATGAGACGTAGCTGCACAGGAAAGTCTCACTGCATAACCCAATGGTGAAGGCACTTGTTAGTGGGGAAGGAATGGTGCTGTTTGTTTGGTGTCCTGCTCTCAGGACTCCTTTGGTACTTTACATGCTGTCATTGTATATAAAAATAAAGAAAGAGCCCTGCAGGCAAGAAATACAAGCAACTCTCCCTATACCAGATAAGTGCCATAAGCAGTAGACTACAGACTCCTGTTTCTGCTTGTGCTCTCTTTTTGACTAGCTAAGGACAAGTTTTTATTTTTTGGCTGGTGACACGGCTTCAAGGAGAAGGTCTCCCCCTTGGTATCCTAATGGATAGGAAGTGGGAGGAGAGGAGTGGATACCTCAGTAGGCAGCAGGACAGGAAACAGAAACTTATTTCTCTGTGTTTCTAGTGGGAGCCTTTACCACAGTAGCCCATAAAAAGACTAATTATTTTTTATATGTGTATGTCTACCTATGGTGTATATACACATTTGTACGACTATCTTTGGAAAGATCCTTGTGGCCACTGTGCTATTTTGTGGGATCTCAATCCTACTAGACATACTCTGAGCTTGCTTGGCAGATAGCAAGGAGGTAACACATGAAGGTAAGCTTTGTATCTGATCCACTTTAGGCGTGAGCTGAGTACCAAGCCTGTTAACATGGGTCCATTGACAAAGTGCAGTGGCTGTGTTTGTTGGCATGGCAGTACTGTCTTTCAGGCGTTTAATGTGCTGGTCTACATGGCTTTGGAACATTGCTCTTAAGGACCAATTTAAGATGGGACACATGCTAAACAGCTTAATTCATACCTATGCTGCAGTATTCATATCTGTGCTGCAGGCTTTTGTCATTCAGACAGCTCTAGGTGTTTCAACACTGCAAAAAATCTCTTAAGGGATTAGGGCAGCCACCTCTTGCAGTGAACCATCTGTGCAAATAAATTTTCTCAATACCCACTCTGGCCAAGCCCTATGCTCTCTACACCAGCAAATTCACATGTGCCTGGGGAAGAAGCCAGGCAGTGGCATGCCACTGTGGGTGCCAGCGAGCTGTCAGAGTCCTCCATCATGTTAACCAGGCTCCCTGTGACCAGCAGTCTTCCCAGACAGTTCACCCATTCCCAGGGACCATTTTGAGCAGGTAGGTATGTAGTTTGCGCACAGCTGTCCCATTTTAGAGCCATGGACACTTTACTGGAGGCAATCCTAAGCCAGCTGCCTTCAGTGTTGGGAGTATTATAGGACACAGTTTATTGATGCAGGTGAAGACATAGGCTACATGACAGTTTCAATGAATTTCAGGGAAAAGGTGGCTGATAAGCAGATTCTAGTTTGATTTGGCAACTTCATCCTCTGCTCACTTGGTAATGTTGGGGCTGCAGGAAGAAGACACACTGTCTCTGAAAAATGGTGGTCTGTGAATTATTTGGGTGCCTTGCTGACACTAGAAGATCTCCACTTGTAGTGGTAGGAATGAAACAGGCTCTGGCTCTGGTCATAGATGTCATAAATGTCTTCCTATGTTATACAGGACAGGAATCTTGATATGTGTTGCTAATACCATCAGCTGTGAGTTCTGCCTGTACCAAAGCATTTTTGAAACTCTCTACCATCTCACACATGGGATTTGGGGTACACTTGTACTGTACTGTGTGATGTATCCTGTGGTTTAGAGAAGCTACAGGCAGGGGTATTCCCAAATGTGAGGTCACCTGAATGGCCTGAGGGAGAGCATTAGAGAGTGGTTGAAAAAGCAAGTGATTCTGAGGTATCCCTAGTGAAGTCCCAACAGGCTATTATTGTGATGCTCCTGAGTCTAGTACAAGATGAAGACATTACGAGAATGCCATCGGGATCACTGTTGTTCTGTACCAGTTAGGACATCCACATACTTCCAGGAAGGTGACAACACCACCATTAGGCACTGAAATTCTATCTGAGGTCCATGTAGATATGTAATTTTCTGGATTTGGTCATTAACTTCTGTAGCTCTTTTCCATATCTAGGGAAGAAAACGAGTTATTGATCCAGCTGGACAATGGGTTAAAGGAAGAGAGGGCAGAGTGTGACAAAAGCAAGGTAGATAACTAATGCCATGTGAGCCTCACTCATGTGAGTGGTGTACCCCTTGAGATTCTCCCTAACCTGCAGCATGCAAATAAGATAATTTCTGTTAAGATAAGAACATTTTACATGTCCAAGAAGATAATATCACACATTGTCTGATGCGTGATAATCTTTAACTCATATATACTGGGCCAGGTGTTTACTGATAAAAGTCAATGTAACTTCCCTGATTGCAGAGGAGCTGCACCAATTGATGATTCAACCTTTGCTACCTTTGTTCATCTAATTGTTTAGATTTATCATATTTATTAACCTCATCATAGAGAATGTGGTTTTCATGACTGGTGTAAAGAATGGGTTTTGTACAGAAAAGATGGATTCTGCTCTCAGTAACACCTAGCCCTACCTTGTAGGTGAGGATTGAATCTGGCCATTATGTGTAAAATGAAATGTTTTATGAGAAATACCCACATACTTTGGTTGGTATTCATAGGGCCATGCTTGCTCCATCTGTCTCAGTTATAAATATTTTAAGTGCATGTTTCAGTAAATTTTAGGGTTTGTAACAATGTAGTAAAATCAAGTAGATGTGTAATAAATTCTGGCAAGCACAGAAACTCATTTGTTTCTCAGTAGGATTCTATTTAGCTGCTCAAAAATGTCTTGCTACGGCTGGAAAAATATTGAACCAAGTTTAAACTTCAACAGTGTGCTGCTGAGAAAGTTGGTTTTAGGATCTGTAGAACAATAGGCTGGATTGTAAAAAATTAGTAGCAAATGTGTTTGTGGAAGGATATTTTTTTTCTTTTTTGTTTAACATTCAGAAATGCAGAATTGCCTAAGAACCACATCCTGATGCAAAGATGAAAGATGATATTTCTTAGCATTTCTACACCCAACTAAATCCACTTCCCAAATGCCATGAGCACAGTGGGAAGAGAGCCACTAGGCTGCCAACGTGTCTTTCTGATTTGCATTTGCCCCGAGTAATTTAGCAACTTTGGGCAGAGTGCAGATAGCTCATTTGGGTGATGGTTTTGAAGCAGCTTACTTCAAGGTCTTCCAACATTTTCTACAGCCTTTCAGTCCATGAGCCTGCCTCCATGCCTCAGGTAGTGAGGAGGTCCCAGCAGTCTTCCTTAATTCCTGCATTAGCTAACTCCCTGGAATGTACCCGATAGCCACATCTGAGACTCCTCTGAGCCTGCTTTGCCCTTTTTGGCCAAAATCTTTCTCCTTTAGGAATGTATTGAGGAACTTGCAATCAAGTCTAGTTGAGACTAAATCTAAGAAAACAAAGACATGGGGGAGGGAGGGAGCATGATAACACTTCAGTAACAATAGCAAGTTTTGCATGGCTTTGCTCAATCTAGGTGAGCCTCTGTTTAAGACAAATTTTGTATTTAAATAAAAATTGTCATGCCTTAGAGTTTGCAGCATTCAGCAATAGAATAAAACTTGTCTATGTTTGGTTTGTAGACGTAGTTTTATATTACAAGGGTTTACAAGTATTTTCTTAAAGTTTTTCCAAGTGTTTTTTTCATTAGGAGAACTGTATGCTGACTAGTAGCTATCTTCAGATACCAGTGTACTGAAACACTGATGAAGGCTACACTGAGGAACTGTAGTTTCAGAATTTTGCCTTACTTCTGCCTGGTGAAGCCTGGTGCAAATAAGAAAATGGCGAGTGTTCTGACTCACCCATAATTAAAAAGTGGATGTTCTGTTTATGTGTTTTCTTACAGCTGGCAGCGTTAGAGAGACAGATCTTTGACTTCCTTGGTTTCCAATGGGCTCCTATCCTTGGCAATTTCCTACAAATAATAGTTGTCATTTTGGGTTTGTTTGGAACCATCCAGTTTAGACCTCGATATATAGTCGTGGTAAGTCTCATTTATTATCTATTATTTGTCACAATTCATTTAAAAACCTGTCACATTACAAAGCAGAATTTTCTTGGCTTAAAAACACCAGATGGTATGTCTGTCAAAATTTTAGAGGTCTCCATGTCTTTTTGCAGATTTAGGATTACTGAGTTGCATTTTTGATATTTTGAAAGCCATCAAGAATGGATAACCTAGAGAAAGTGCTACCAAAAGTATGACTGTGATACAAGTTATTAGTAAGGTTCTTTAAAGAATGAAATACCTCAATGGGTCATGGGAAGATCTACAATTAGACTATGCAAAAATGAAGAAAAGAAATACAAATTATTTTTCTCTTTGCAATAGAGAAGCAGAATCCATGGCCATTTAAAAAAATATATTTGTAATGGTCACATTGTATTTAGCTACATCCTCCTCTTAAATAGGGAGAAGCAAATATTGTAGAAACTCCTTTGGTCCTGTGACCAATGGGTTCCAAAGAAATCTCCTTCTCACTTACAACTGTCTTTGTCAAAACCTGTATTAATGCCCTTGACCCTAAATTGTTGTAAATTGTCTCTGATGTTTGTAACTTGAAGCTTCACAGATTTTTTTTCTCATGTTCTCAACATAGCCAGGAATAAAAAAACTTTCAAAGCTGTGAAAGAAACTGCCAACAGAAAATACCCCTTTTCCTCCCCGCCAGTCTCTCCTGAATGGATGAATATCGTGTCTTTACCTGTCAATGTCTGTATCTGGAACACTTCAGTTGTGTTGTCAGTAATGGATTTTAAGAGGCTAAAGTTATTCTTTTTCTCACAAAAGAATGAAATAAATGTCTACTTGGGGAAACTCTTTAAACAAATACTTTAAAAGCTCCATCTTTTCTAGTCAAGCCTGGAATCCTGTAATTCTTTGTCATGTCTTAAAAGAAAAAGTGAACAAAAATTGCATCCAAGGTTCTTTATACTCACATGAACTAAGCTTCACAAGCAGACTATAAGTAATTGAAAATGATTGATGTAAATAACAGCACTTTTATCTATTACCTGTGGTTGGAGAACTGGGCAGCAGTGTATATACATCCATATATTGATGAGTCGCCTTTCTGCTTCATGTTCTCCATCTTATACATACGACATCGAAAGCAAGTGAGGGTAAGCAGCTGTAAAATTACATAGGAAATTGGTGTCTGAAGTGCAACACCACAAAATCTCTTGCCCCTCAGGTTCAGCTCTGCTGCTCAGTGGTGGAAGCTCTGCTTTAGTTTTCAAACAAAACACAGCAGATGTTGGCTTTTTCTATATCTTTTCCAATGTAAATGAAGATTCTAGACTGTATTAAAGTTGTTTTTAAATAGAGGTAGAAAACTTGTAATTAAAGAAAGAAACGCTCCAGCAAGATACTTTATCCTCAGATTTAACTGAACTCACATTCTGATTTAACTTTAAGCATATATTCAAGAGCTCAAGCTATAGTAGGTGGAAATACTGTTTGGGAAGATCAAGACTTTAGAGCAGTTTCTATCCCTACTAACGTAAGGGATTAACGTAAGGTTCCCAGTGAAGTAGGAATAGTTGGAGACAAATCCTGAAGTCTGAAAAGTGAAAGTACACAGATTGTCTGGAACCAGCCTCGCAGCTCAACACCAGCAGAAGGGGGTGGCTTGCATGCCTCTCTATTCCCACTGTTCTTATCCCTGGCTGAATACTTCTCCAAATCCTCCCCACCAATTCTGGCAACGGTTAACCGGATGCTTCATTAAGCCAGTTCCACTCCTAAGATGTCAGAAAAACAACCTAGCTAAAAGTGGAGAGTTTTTTGCTAGAATCGTGAGCTCAATCCAGTCTGTGAGGTTCCCAGTTGGTGTCAAGGCCAGCATAAGGCAGGGATTGGGACTGCACAGTCATGAACAGCAGTGCAGAGGCAGAGGGGAAAGGAAGAGATGCAAGACTTCCCTTGTTGCTAGCTACAAACTTCAGCCTCTTGTCTAGCTTCACCCTCAGGCTGAATCCAATGAATACCTCAAGCCAGCATAAAGAATAATCTTCCTTTTGCTCAGCCGCTACCCTCAGTCCCTGTGCTGTTCCTTCGTTTGCACCAGCACAAGTGTCAGTTCAGCCACTTGATAAGCTATCAAACCAGAAGAGATCCAGCTGAAAAGCAACCATTTTCTTTTCCAGTGTTAATTAAATCACAGAATCACAGAATCACTAGGTTGGAAAGGACCTTTAAGATCATCAAGTCCAACCATTAATCCAGAACCACCATGTCCCCTAAACCATGTCCTGAAGTGTAGGTCAGCTCTCTGACCTGTTTCGCTTGGTCCAGCAGAATGGAGGAGGTATGAGAGGGGAAATGGGAACAAGTAGCCAGAAGAAGGGTAAAAGTGCATAGAGTCTTTCTACAGAAGCTTAAAGTGCTCGTTGAGCTATAGCCTGAGGATCTTCCAGGCTAGACCTAACACATGTTCCCCAGTAGCTGTGCTTCCTAGGTCTGTCCCAACCACAGCTGGGCTTTGCCAGCTGTGCTCGGAAGCCCAAGAGAAGTCAGTGGTATGGACAGTAAAGACCCTTACCAGTGCCAGCTCCAGGCTGTCTTCACCAAGGCAAAAGGGAATCCAAAGGCATCTCTCCCGAGGAAGAACACAGACTTCCTCCCCACCTCTGAAACCCTTTAAAAACACAGTCCAGCTGTGACAGTGGTAAACTATTACTGCTGGCTTTAAATGTAAAGTCTGTTTAATGCAAATCTTCAGTAGGGTCCTGAATTTCAGAACTATTTAAGCACAATACAGAGAGATTCCTACCCAGGCTTTGAATAGTGAATTGGGCTACAAATTCTTTGAGAAGCTTCATGGGCTTCCAAGTCCCTAGCTGCACCTCCAGACACATCTAAGCCTCTGCATGTGTTAGTGGTTGACGTCCCACATTAGGGCAAGAATTTGGTACTGTGACTCTGGCAAAAGAAATATGTTGAGTCATGCTTTTATGTACCCTGATTGCTGAAGCTTCTGGTTTAGATTAAGCTAAATCCAGTTTAACTGGAAAAATAAATAATTATTATAATAAATTAACTAAATACTTAAAGTATGCTTAGTATCTATTGTCTTTTCCTTAAGGCTTCCCTGGAAATCATCTTAGTTAGTACAGATGATCCCTTCAGAATATAAAAAACTGAAGTAAAGAAAGAATTACGTCAAATACAACAGTTTACTCCTGTAAACTGTCTACACAAAATTGATTTAGCACATAAGGGTGCAAACTGTCCCCATGATATTCTACCATACTCTGGTAGGGATCTTGACTTAAGCTGACCAGCTCTAGGGTCCTTGGTTTGACCTCAAGAGAATGTCTTCAATCTATCTTTTGCTCAATGAAGGCTGTGCCTGAAGATTTCCCTGACAAGACAAATTACAGAAAAGCTTTCACTTTGCCATTCTATGTGACATATATCATGTTTTCTCCCCACAGAATTTAACATATGGCAGGAATGAGAAAGTAGAACCATAAAATCATAGGATAGTTGGCTTGGAAGGGACTTTTTAAGGTCATCTAGTCCAACTCCCCTGCAATCAGCAGGGACATCTTCAACTACATCAGGTTGCTCAGAGCCCCGTCCAACCTGACATTGAATGTTGCCAGGGATGGAGCAGCTGCCACCAATCTGGGCAATCTGTTCCAGTGTTTCACCACCCTCATTGTCAAAAATGTCTTCCATATATATTGTCTAAATCTACCCTCTTTTAGTTTAAAACCATTACCCCTTATCCTAACACAACAGGCCCTGCTAAAAAGTCTGTCCCTATCTTTCTTATAAGCCCCCTTTAAGTACTGGAAGGCTGCAAGAAGGTCTCCCTGGAGCCTTCTCTTCTCCACACTGAACAATCCCAGCTCTCTCAGCCTTTCCTCATAAGAGAGGTGTTCCATGCCTCTGGTCAATTTTGTGTCCCTCCTCTGGGCCCGCTCCAACAGGTCCATGTCTTTCTTGTGCTGAGGGCTCCAGAGCTGGATGCAGGACTCCAGGTGAGGTGTCATCAGAGCAGAGTAAAGGGGTAGAATCACGTCTCTTGACCTGCTGGCCACGCTGCTTTGGATGCAGCCCAGGATACAGTTGTCCTTCTGGGCTGTGAGTGCACATTGCTAGCTCATGTCCAGCTTTTTATCCATCAGTACCCCCAAGTCCTTCTCAGCAAGGCTGCTCTCAATCCCTTCATGCCCCAGCCTGTATTGACACTAGGGGTTGCCCCAACCCAGGTGCAGGACTCTGCGCTTGGCCTTGTTGAACCTCATGAGGTTCACAGGGGCCCATTCCTCGAGCTGCCCATGTCCCTCTGCACGGCATCCCATCACTCAGGCATGTCAACTGCACCACCCAGCTTGCTGTCATCTGCAAACTGGCTGGGGGTGCACTCAATCCCACTGTCTATGTCACTGATGGAGATTAAACAGTACTGGTCCCAGTATTGACCCCTGAGGGACTTGTCACAGATCTCCATCTGGACATCGAGCTGTTGACCACTATCCTCTGAATGTGAACGTCCAACCAATTCCTCATCCACCCAAGAGTCCACCCATCAAATCCATATCTCTCCAATTTAGAGAGAGGGACATTGTGGGGGACTGTGTCAAAGGCCTAGCAGAAGTCCACATAGATGACATTGGTAGCTCTTCCCTTGTCCACGGATGCAGTCACTCCATCCTAGAAGGCTACTAAGTTGGTCAGGCAGGACTAGCCCTTGGTGAAGCCCTGCTGGCTCTAATCACCTCCCTGTCCTCCTTGTGCCTTAGCATAGCTTCTAGGAGGGTCTGTTCCATGATGTTCCCAGGCACAGAGATGAGGCTGACTGGTTGGTAGTTCCTAGGGTCCTCCTGGCTACCTTTTTGAAAAATAGGTGCAATGTTTCCCTTTTTCCAGTCTCCAGGGACTTCCCCTGACTGCCATGACTTTTCAAATATCACGGAGAGTGGCTTGGCAACTACATCAGCCAATTCCCTCAGGACTCGGGGATGCATCTTGTCAGGCCCCATACACTTTTGTATGTTCAGGTTCCTCAGGTGGTCTCGAACCTGATCTTCTCTGACAGTGGGAAGGACTTTGTTCCTCCAGTCCCCATCTTGCAGTCCATCCCCTCGAGAGGTGTAGGAAGAGACACTGCCAGTGAAGACTGAGGCAAAGAAGTTGTTGAGTACCTCAGCCTCCTCATCATCTGTTGTTACCACTTTTCTGGTCTTGCTCATCTGCTCATCGACAGTGCCACACTTCTTTGACCTTCCTTTTCTGGCTGACATACCTGTAGAAGCCCTTCTTACTATTCTTTGCATCCCTTGACAAGTTCAGCTCCAGCCACTCCATGGCCTTCCTGACCCCATCCCTACAAAACCAGGCAGCATCCCTGTACTCTTCCCAGTGTACATGTTCCTGCTTCCAAGTAAGTGAATAAATGTGGTAACATGTAGGGCCATAACTTGAAGCACGTCTATACTACAGTCAAATCTAAGACTAGTTATGCAGGCACAGCTGAGGAGGCTTTTGGTGCAGGTACCTAGAGCCAAGGAGCTCAGTGAGGTCTGTGGGAGAAGCTGGATAAACACAAAAGCAGCTGGATGCTTCTAACTTACGCTGTCATTGAAGCCAGGCTAGCTAGTTTATCACTAGTATTTAGTGATTACCTAAGCTGCAGTCATTTCTTTGCTAGCAGCATAAGCATAGCCATTGTAGAATAAAAGTCTGAATAAAGAAATAAGTTTTGCTTCATCGTATGAGTGACACAAAATTTAATCTGAGATCTTTCTTTCAAAAAATACCCCATCCTCTAAGAGCTGCCACACAATGGCTGAATCATGAAGCATCTCTGTTGAATACAGTTGTCATTCCAAGTAGATAAAGGTAGTGGCTCATGTTCTCTGTCTATGGTCCTTCAGATACAGGACTTTAAGGATGGTGATTCTGAAATAAATCTGGAATTTCACTTGCTCAAAGGTAAAATTCTTAGCCCTCAGAGCTTAGAAAACACAGAGAGAGAGAGGGAGGAACAGCATTAGCACCAAGTGTCCTAATTAGTTTAAATCCAATAATTTTTTCTAATAGTTTTTGTATTAATTAGTTATTTAGATCAATTTTTGTGACAATTTGTCCTGTCGCTAAGCGGATGTGCTATTTTCAGTATTTGAATATTTTATGGCTGAATTAAATCAGTGCAAGGTTCCTAGGGGACAGAAAAGTGCAGAGCTGATTCATAATTTTCCCATATTAGCTCATTTGAAACTTACCCAAACATTTGCAGAGAAGAAAAAACAGCTAAATTTCAGTTCTAACTATGCTGTAACACACGGGTCACGCAGCTTCAGAGCTCTGCTGTCATCCATTTCCCTGTGCATGCTTTTCCTTTCTTGATAGAACTTGCTATCACTAACAAGATTTGCAGGCTGTTAAAATTGATTAAAGTTGATGACAGGATACTTGTTAAAGCTAGGTTTTTTTTCCCCCTCTCCTCCTTCTGATATGAGACTTCAAAAGCCTTCTGAACGATGAGTCATATAGCTAAGACTGCACAAACCTGGCCCAAAGCTGAACATAAATGTATTAATGAACAGTGAAAGATGAAAATAAGACATTTAAATAGGGCGAATATAAGGTGGAAACCTCTGCTTTGCTTGCCTTAATTTATTCTATTAAATAATATGACATATAGGCAATGTGTACACCTGAAAAGCCAGGAGGCAGTTTCTTAAAAAAAAAACAAAACAAAACAGAAGAAGGACTATACAGGATACCATACACAGTATTCAGGCAAATGCTACACAAACTCTTGCAGTTTCAAAACACATGTGAAATATTTAGGCATCCAAAATTACTCCTTTACTTCCTGGTAAGTCCTGAGTCGTTACTATTCCATGACGATGATTTGTGCCGCTTTCCTCATCATCTTTCAGAAATATGACTAAGTAGGACTCTGCAAGCACTGATGCTTCTGAGGCACAGCCAGGTATTACAGGAGGATGATCTGATGACTCAGTAGTTGCTGCCTTTCCCTTGAAGTATCCCTGAGCCAACATTCATCTCCCCTAATGCCAAGATGCTGTCAGAGGAGGTGCTGCACTTCAGATTAAATATACACTTGAGATAGTTCATTCATTAAAGCAAAACTTATCCCACAATCCGTGTAATATTCAAACTTAGAAGTTTCCCTTTTCTCTCTTACCTTTCAGTGTAAGAAGCAGTCCTTTGCATTTTTCCTTAACCCTTTCTTTTTGTGACATTGTGTCTATCAAATACCAAGGATTTAACTCCAGAAGTGGTTGTATTTCATTGGTATATGAAATGTATCTCTGCTGGTGTTGGTTTCAATATGACCTGGAGAGTCAAAAGAGGTGTAGAAATATCACCGTTATAGAGAGGCTGGCATTAAGAAAGGGGATATGAAAGGAACCTACTGTGTTGGACAATAATTTAATAGACATTTAACCTGTAAGGTTTAGGGAGTACTCTCTTCATGTAACTTACAAGACTCCAAATGCTTCCTCACATGACAAGTGCACAACCCTTAGTGCAAAAGACCAAACGCAAGAAAGTACACATGAGAAGTCAGCAGAGATTATCACCAGTGTCCTAGGTCCTTCCAGCAGAAGGAAACTGTTAGGCAAAAATGTCCAGATGATTAAAGTGCATCATAGGGGCTATAAAGAAAAAAAACAAAAAAACCCCACAACTCTTCTTATTGATTCAACCTGTGTGGAAAATTCCTCCTTCGTGGCAGATATGGTGAGGGTTGTGATGCTGAGCATGAGACCAGCTGAGCCAGGGAGGACTGAATGTGGCTGGCGAAAGAACTGGGCAGGAATCGCTGGGTGTCAGGGGGTAAGAGTGAGCAGACACAGCAGGACTGTCAGGGTAATAGTGTTCAGGACATGGGGTGGGAGAAGTTGAATGGCAGGTCAGGTCATGAAATAGGTTAGGTGAAGTTCCTTGGGAGGGAAATCAACCCTGAGGTTCAGTGTGAACCTGATGCTTCAGACCCTAACCACTACTCTGTTGACAGCAAATGTCTGCCAGCATGCATGACACCTTCCCGTGCCTCTTGGCCCTTCACAAAAAGGACAACAACCCAGGACTGCACTTTCTCTGCTGGCTCAAAGGAGAGGTCTTCGTAATGGATCTAAAAGTTAAGCCTCACATAGCAACCCAAGCAGGTGTTAGTGTGATGCCACACAATGGAATATTGTGACTTTTTTTTTTTTAAACTTGAAGGCATATATGTATAAATTTATACACATAATGTTCAGAAAGTATTACAAATTTTTCAGGAAGAAACACTCAAAAATTAAGTAAAGCCCTCCTGTGCAAT
The DNA here is from genome assembly GCF_964289735.1 of Phaethon aethereus. NCBI lineage: Eukaryota > Metazoa > Chordata > Aves > Phaethontiformes > Phaethontidae > Phaethon > Phaethon aethereus. Next base: position 41,160,118 of record NC_138582.1, on the reverse strand, counting down.
CTTAATGTGATCCTTTTATATATTTGCAGTTTTGAACCGTGTGGATGCATACACATTTTTTTCTGGGGGCACCTTATTTGCAATAGAAAGGACTAATGTTTGGAGGTTTTCTGGTGATAGTAGCTATAGAATAGAAACTTGATTTGCAGAAAACAGAAAACATAGGAAGAATGAAGCATGTGACAGCAAGAATAAAAGGATTGCTTTTGTTGTGAAAGCTGTGCTGGGTAGCCGAGTTTTATCTCTGCCCTCAACTACTGAAACCTTTTTTGACACAAAGCGAGTCACTTAAACCAAACTTCTCACGCGCTTCATTTTCCCCTTGTGTTCTGGGTTCTTGTCGTGAGACCTTGTGGTCTGAGTTGCACAAGTGCTGAATGCTCAGCCACAGTGATCTGAACACTGAACTTATAAAGCACTGTATAACCTCAAGTATTCTGAAAAATGAAGTCTTAAGCATCTCAAGTTGTATGCCTATAATGTATGAATACTTCTGAATGTAATCTCTGCATGTATCAGAACATAATTTGCATTCTGAGAGCTGTATCATTCCCTTGTAACATAAAATAGATTAGTTAATATTTGTGCAGCTCTCAGACATTACAGCAATGAGCATCTTAGAAAACCTCAGGAGGAAATTAATATTCTGTCCTCAGAACAGGGTCTGAGCATCAAAGAGAAATGAAGTATTGAGTTAACTGTTCATAAAATATATTAAGGAAGGTAGGGACTTTTAAAGTAAAAATATACCTATGATGATTTAATTAATGTTTGCATTGTATGGCATATCCACAAAAGAGAAAAATTAAGATGGCATATATAACTGGAATCCTGACATTTCCTAATTTTGCTTACTTGCTTTTGCTGTCTTAAAACTTTTCTTTTAATGTAGCCTTCCCTAAGTATCTATGATGCTATACAAGGAAAAATCTGCTACTTGCATAACCCAAAAAGGTGTGTGTTCAAACATGGAGAAGAACTTTCTTACTTTTAAAAATTATGTAGTACTAATCACTGAGTACGTAATTGTTTTGTTCTTAAAGAAAACAGATCCCAATTTTATATTCCTGCAGTTCAGCGAGAGCGTAGGAAGAGCCTCCCTGACACAGCAGCTGGGTTTCCAGGGGCACACCTGCTTTGCCCCTGCACTTCCCTTTCAGTAATCGTCACGGGGGATAAGGGACCGAACAGGTCCTGACTGTGTAAAACAGCCGATCCTGGCCTGGGAAAGCATATTCAGACAGTTCTTACCTGCATGGTTGAGGGTTGTCATCGGTGCCCATGGGACAGAATGAGGCCATTAAGAGAATTGGCGTGGCCTGGCAGATCGAATAGATTTCCTGTTGTTGCGATGACAGATTTCACTCATAGACAGATGAAAAATTCTTTCTTAAAAAGGGGAATTCTCCTGAAAATTCTGAAGTCTGCTTTTTATGAGCAGCTGGGCTTATATTAAGTGTTCATTAATTTTGAACACGCTGCACCTGATGTTCTGAGGACACATGGTGGAAAATCAGGAGCTTATGATGAGTCCCTACAAAGGCAACGAATGTAATAAAATGGGATATCCTCTTTTAATTTAATCTTATGAATAGTACAGACCTTATACTGCTCAGAGACCACAGCAGCTTTTTATATTTTATAATAACCCAGCCTTCAGTTGCCACACTGCCCTTCTCTGCGAGCCAGAGGAAACGGCCCAGGAGCGTTACTCTCATTTTGTTCATTAATGATCTACTACTTATGCCATTACCTCCAACCTGCCTAAGTACCTGATGGACATTAAATTAAAGCAGTATGCATGTGGGGGTAATCAAAGTGGGGAAAAATTCAACCTTCTTCACCCGAGCCTTTCATTATACATCATGGGCAGGGGAGAAAGAGGGGAAATGGAGCACAAGTCTTATGAGGAGCGGCTGAGGGAACTGGGGTTGTTTAGTCTGGAGAAGAGGAGGCTGAGAGGAGACCTTATCGCTCTCTACAACTACCTGAAAGGGGGTTGTGGCGACGAGGGTGTTGGTCTCTTCTCCCAAGTAACTAGTGATAGGACAAGAGGAAATGGCCTCAAGTTGCGCCAGGGGAGGTTTAGATTGGATATTAGGAAAAATTTCTTCACTGAGAGGGTGGTCAGGCATTGGAACAGGCTGCCCAGGGAGGTGGTGGAGTCGCCATCTCTGGAAGTGTTCAAAAAACGTGTGGATGTGGCGCTTCAGGACATGGTTTAGGGGACATGGTGGTTCTGGATTAATGGTTGGACTTGATGATCTTAAAGGTCCTTTCCAACCTAGTGATTCTGTGATTCTGTGAACATAACCCAAAACTGCCCAAGAGAGCCAAGCTGACCACACCCATGGAATGGAAATGGGATCCAGCGTATTGTAGAGCTTTACTGAGTCTGTTGAAGCAAACCAATAGCATATGAGCCTCACCTGACCACAGCTAATGACACTTGCAAAGCCACTTAGCAGCAGCTTCTCCGTTGTGAAGGTTATAAGCACATGAGTGTAAACACAGTGTGTTTTTCAGGTGGGTGTAGCTCCAGCATGGTTGAGTGTGCCTTTGGCCTGTCATACAGAAATGCTTCTGAGGTGTAGTGCTTGGAGAGTTAATTTGGCATAGTTTACAGCTGTATATAGGTAAACAGTGCATCTGTAAGTAAAAAGTACCAGTCAGTTATACTAACAACTAAAGTGCAAAAAAATTATTTAAGGTAGACAAATTAATCTCCCGTTTATGCTGTTGGTGGAATGTGAGTTCAGTCTTGCACCAGGATAGGACACTGGAGAACCCAGAAGAGATATGGATACGTTCATCTATTAAGAGTGTATTGTAGTATAGGATTCATGGCCACAAGGGATGGAGTAGTGAGCTGTTTTTAATGTAATTAAAATAGCTTTTACTGAAAGACTCTTAAGAGATCAGATTTAGCCTTTACCTGTTAGTTTTTGAAAAATATCCAAGTATCAGATCAATAGATCTTCTGTTTTATTTTATAGTGTTTTTTCTTATGTGATTCTTCATCATATTTAAATATTACTTTAATGATATTTGCTTATTTAAATTACTCTGCTATTCTGGAATCTCCATTAACAGAGATAAAACATTATTTACAAATGACTCACAGTTGCCCCAAGAACAGTGTTTATGTCAGCATTTTGAACTTAACTGGCATCAGTAGGATAGTGTAAAACTGTAAAGAATAAATCTGTTTTATTGATATATATTTAGAGCAGCAACAAATATTGGATTTATAATTTCCTATGGTTCTTAGGGGAGTTCTGCAGGCAGAACTCCTTTTCTGAACTCGCTGTGCTTGTCTGTTCCCAGAAGAACTATGCTTATTGATATCAGGGTTTTTATTATTGATCTGCTTAGTATAAAGTGCTCTTTCATCTTCACGTTTTATTTTTCTGTCTTTTTGCTTTCATCTGGCTTTGTGTTTAGTACACGGTGTGGACTGCCCTGTGGGTCACCTGGAATGTTTTCATTATCTGCTTCTATTTGGAAGTAGGCGGACTTTCTAAGGTAGGTCACTTATCCTTCTTCAGGTTTACGGGAGGGTGTTTAACAGCAGGACTCTCAGATTTTAGAAGGTTGGAATCATAGAGGAAAAATGTGGTTGTTTGAACATACAATTTGATCTTTGGAGTTCCCCTCCGATGAGCTCTCCCGTGTTTGAACTTGCCTCTGGTAGTAAATAGTCATGGGTTTGAAGTACATAAATGCAATGAATCTGAATTACAGTTGCCTTCTGAAGTACCACCTGGGAGAATAAAAATGTTATTCAGTGGAAAATTTGAGGATATTTTTGATTGTTGAAAACTAGACAATGTCATTTTGGTTGAATTTTCAAGTGTGTATGAAAAATGTATCTGAATTTCTGAGACTAATTTGAAAACAGCTAAAAAAATTACTAATGTAATAATGTAATAACTTGTTGAGCAAATCTTTCTCATGCTGAGAATGTTAATTCTTTATAAAAAGAACAAATGGCAAAGACTTACTTTTTTCACATCTGAATAAAACTTTCCTTTACATGACACTCAATGCACAAGGCAACTGATTCCTTCAAACTTCTGATTAGAGCAGAAATGTTTGCTGGAAGTATCGAGATACATGTTGCATTCGTACAAGGTAGCACTTATCTTAGTATAGGTTTTATTTAGCATTCTATCTACAGTGAATTCCGTACAACTTCTGCAGGTTGTTATCCTTCTGTTAGACACATATGATATTGATATCCATACTTAAATGATTGCAGGCACAGAACGCCCATAATGCAAGCAGATTCTGGTATTATTAATAGAATAAATGTCCCTGTTATTAGTTGTAGATTTAGTGGTACAAACTATATCGCTCTTAATTCAAGCAATGTTTTTAGAGAATTGTGAACTCTACTCAGTTCAGATGGGAACATTTGTGAGTTACATACATTTTGGGTTCAGCACTAGCTTTTGCCTGACAACAAATAGAAAACTGGTGAAACTGATTTAATAAGAAATAAAATTTAATTTACTCAGTAAAAATTCCATTAAAATTAAAGCTTTCAGTGATAGATTCCTTTGGTGATAAAATTTCATAATGAAAAGCTACAACAGTTTATTTTTTTTTTTTCTCCAAATATGATGTAGTTCACCAGAAGTCATAAGCTTGATCAGGAAATTAGTGCACTTCATAGACTATCAAAATAAATGATTGTATTGGTATGTTCTGACTTTAAAAATCTATTAAATGAATGGAAGAGCAACACATGGAAGTGATGAATGCCCAAAGTAATTGTTCATTTTCATTATACATAGAGCTTGTATTTTTTCAATCAGTTGGATGATGATTGTTTTTATAGTGACTATTATATTTTTATACATAACTAGTGTTTTTATCTAAGTGCCTAGGATGTGAAGCAAAACTATTAGTCTGACCCCTGAGTTTGTGAAAATTTAAGTTGTCTTTCCAATGATTGCAAAGGATCCTAATCATATCCTTAGCGTAAGGGGATTATAAACCAGCAGGTGTGAATTGAAATCTTGTATCTTCCAGTTTCACCACTGTATTTCAGTTTTAGGTCTTCTTTCTTAACTTATATGACAAATGACAATGTGAAGAAATAGTAGGACAAATATTACTTAACAGATGAGGAAAATCCCTTTTATTAGTATGTACTTCAGTTGATCTCAGAATTTTGGTGGAATTTTTATTTTGTGGTTTATAATTACAACATTTGAAAAGTAGTTTCTCAGTGAGGTGATTGACACAAAATTATTTCCGTGGAAGTTAACTGCTTTTGTATAGATTACTTCAAAGGCGCCAATAGTGATAGAATCAAGAATTTTGTTCAGTAAACCATGGAATTTGGGGTCATTCAACGCTTTTTCTGAAAACTATGCTAAAGATGATGAGGCCATCAAGAGACTGAGGTCTTTTTGCACTATATGCATAAAACCCTGGGTATTTACAAATTGATGGGTAGTTGACACTGACTTAATTGGGATCTGCATTTTACCGAACATGCTACCTTAAAAATGTCATCATTGCTTTCCATGAATATGTTCCTGTGTTGTCATGCATAATAGAAAGGTGCTGTTATCAAGGTATGTTAGTGTGGCTGGCAAATCAAACACCAACAGCTTTTCAAGGATAGCTGTTTTCTCAGGGTTGAAACCTCAGCAGAGAATATTGACATTTTTTTCTTGCTATTGTTCTATTTTCCACTTAAAAAAAGGTTTTGTTTCTGAAATGAATGCAGATTGATTATAATTTTTAACTTCCGTTGACATATTATCAGGGAAAATTATGATGCTATCTGGCAGCTGACTGAGTTCTGTTGGTTTGTTTGTTTTTAAGCACTATCACATCTGTATTTGCTCTGACCAGAATCAGAGTTAGCTGTTGCTTGGAGTCCTGTGAATTTATTAGGTCTTCTATTATGAATACTATCAGGAAATATAAGTTGATGCAATATTAAATGATAATTTTAATTCCATATCATCACATGGAATATGCATACAATGTGGACAGATTTTCAAATGTCCTAATAGAAACCCCCATCATGGAAATTTTGCTCAGATCTGATTCTTGTGGTGGAAAGGAAGACCATCTTTGAATATTCTCTGTTTAAATTCTGCCAAGAATTTCCACTATTGTTAAAGTAAAATCAGAATAAAAAGGATATAGGTATTTTAGGCCTGTTCTTTGCTGCGAGAGTTTGAAGAAAACATTTTTCCTTCAATTTTAATGCATAATGTTCATATTTTCCTGGTAAGCTGATTTTTGCTTTCTTTTAAAAGGAACAACTTGATGTTTAGTTCAAAGTTTATGGATTTAGTACACCAAGATCTTTAAACTTGATAAGAAGCGATGAAAACTTCTGCCAGCTCCCCTCCCAGTGTCAAACACGATGTATGTGACTTGATTCTTTCAATTTTTCAGAACAGTATGATGTTTCTTCACAAGTGTGACATGGAAAGTATATTTTTATTTGAAAACACATTTCATGTTTTAAAGTAATTAAAAAAAAAAAAAAGGAAATTTAATCTATACGCAAATTCCCACCAAAATTTGTTTTTAGTAATCTGGAGGCCAAACTGGTTAAACCTGAGGGGAGGAAGTTGGTGAGGAGGGGTAAGATGGGAACTGAAAGACTGTGTGTATGGCTGTAGGCTTGTCAAGGAATTCGCTTGGGTCTCAGTCCCTGCTCCAATTAATATCATATTATTTTATACAAAGAGGGAAACCTTCACAGAAGAGCTTTCTGTGGAAGCACTCCCCAATAACTACAGTATGGTAATTAGGGCAATCTCCTGGGAAAAGGATGATATGGATTCAAGTCTTCTCGGATATGAAAGGGAAATAAACCTGGCTCTCCCACAGCCGGGATGTTTTAAGTAGAAAGCTAATGAGTAAACGTTTCCTTTCAAATACCTTATAAACAACATATAAGTCAAGCTCCTTTTTCACTTATGTTACAGATGTGCAAATAAAATTTTAATGCCATTTTCAGGACTAATGAAATTGTATTCCATCAGAAATAGAATAAATATACCCACAAAAATCTTTTTTGTTTGTGTTAAATTGGGGGGGGTATTATTCTTTCATTTCTGTTTTCAGTACTGAAAAAAACGCCCATATGAAAAATGAAATTTGCCTGTGTTTTTTATTTACTACTTTTATGAAATGGAAAGCATAATTTTTAGTATAAACCACTCTGTATGAGAAAGACAAAGATGCTATTATAACATGACCTTTTAATCCTTCGCTGCAGGATGACAGATTGCTACATCTATACATGAGCTCATTAGCTGTTTTGATCTTATTCTGTGTCTTGAAATGAAAATGTGTTCTAATTGCCACATTTGAGAGTATGGATGATTTAAAACATATAGACGTAAACAGAAATCTCAGGGAATAAGAGGCAAAAAAAATTTTCTAAAGACCATTGAAAATAAACATTAATTGTATCTTACCTGCACAATAACAGAAGCTGTTATTTTAAAGTTTTCTTTGATCTTCTTAAATATGGACAAGAGAACCTCTAACTTGTATGAGCCAGCTCTCCATCCCCAGCAATACATTCTTTTATGTACTTTTGTACAAAGGAGACTTCGTTTCGTGTGTACAATAAGTATTTCTATCACTTATATCCCTCCAGTATTTCAGATCCAGTATGAAAATCGGTGTGTTTATTTGCATTTATCATTTGCTATTCTAGGTGATACGTTTTGATAGACCTTTTTTCTATTGTTTGTTTTATTGTGAGTTAGTGACATTTGATTGCATGTGTTAATGCCTGTATTCAGTAAATATATAGCAGCATTCCAGTACTGTGTACTCCTTTCCTGTTGTTTGATATACTTTACCTAAGCAGCTGGGCAATGTTGATGAGCTCTTTTCTTCTTCTATGAGGTTTCTGCTTGTTCTGCACAGTTTTTTCTGTGGCATTCTTCTTGAGCGTGAACTTTGCCTCTTTCTGCATTACTTTAAGTTTAGCTCTAAAGGGTGAGATCTCTGTCAACCAACTCTATCGCTTTTGGCCAAGGATTTGGATGACAGACGTTTGCATATTCAGTAGGAAGCTACTCCTAAAACGGTTTACGTTTATTATCTGGTCCTTAGTTTTAAGTATTGGATGTAGGTGAATGTGAACTCTCTAACGTGCCTGTGACAATAGCTTCATTAACCTTTCCCCTGATGCCAAAAGGAAATTTTGCATATGTTAGTTAATAAAACAATCTCTTTAAACTGTAAACTTTTCCTAGTAATATTTCCTTTTATCAATGGAAGTTCAAAGTCTGTAGGGCTCCCAGCCAATGTGATTAAGCTGGAGACAGAACTGTAAGCTAAATTTATAGACCTGTAGTCAGAGGATAGAATTATAACTCTGTTAAAATTAATGATTTATTCCATCTGAAGACAAAATGGACTAATAAATTACTTACTAAAATGCTGTGGGAATGGAAACATAGTGCTCTTTTCTAACAAAAATATTGTACATCAGAATGGGGGCTAATCATGTGGACTTCATCCTGGCTACTTCTGGAATCCAATTTATTCCATCTGGTGCATGTCAGTCAATCCTTAATTGTTGTGCAATTATACCTAATAATCTCAAATGGAGTAAGTTAAGCTAAAAACCAATGCTGTTTTGTAATTAATAGAGTTGTAAAGGTAGATGCTGAGGCTTGTGTCAGTTTTTTGGGGGTTGGTTTTTTTTTTAATGTGAAATGAGAGCATAAGCGTTGCTTGAATTTAGGCTAACAATATGAAAGAACAAGTGATTCTCATTCTAACTTGTGCTGACATAATTGAGAAAACAGACAACTCTTTTGGTGTAATTAGCATTATAATTAGCTATATGGAATAGCCCACTCCAAAAATATTGTGGACAAAGTTGGCAGCATCCATAAAACCTATATGGGAAATCAGCAGGTGGAGGGTAAACGACTTCCTTAGTCTAAACAGAAGACTGAAGATAGAGCATAGCACACCTACTCACATGTAAGCGATTTTTATGTGGAGGAAAGGTTTTTTCATATCCACTGGGAAGAAATAATTTGCTGAGCATGTGGCAAAGAAGATTTGATTGGAGGTCAGGAGAAGCTTTTTAATAATAAGGGCGCTGAATTGGATCCAAAGCTGTTATAAAGCCCCATTGCTGGATATTTTGAAGAGTGCAGTAAAGGAATATTGATGTGGGGTGATCTAGGTAACCCTTCTGCCCTGCTATTTTTAATCTAGAAATAAGCTTCTGACAAGATAAAAACTCAGGTTAGTTTCTATGGATGGTTTGGGGTAGGAGTGTTAAAAGTTAAAAAGTGAGTACAAGTTGAAGACTTAAAACCTCATCTTTAATCAAGTCAGAGTCTTATTAATGTCAGCAGGCGTGTCTCTGGCTTTTTTCCCCAGCAGGTGTGTAGAGACGCAGAAAATGGAGGACCCCAGTGGAGGCTCAAAGGTGGCTGATGGCGGTTCTTGAGCGTGCACAGGTGGGGTTTTGGTGTTCAGCTGTGTGACACCAAATGGGAGGGGACGCTGTCATTGCTGTTCAATTCTGATAGAGATTAGGCATCTGTTACAGAGGAGACTCCTGTGCTTTCCGTTCTGTTGATGGATTTTCAATTGAACACAAATCATTGCTTTTCACAGCAACACATCCTTCACTGAGGACAATGTGAGACTGATAATAGTATATTTCTTTGCTGGTGGACATGATGCATACATTCATGTCCAACTCAGATGAGAATTTCTTCCCACACACCTCTGATTCATATCACTTCCTTTTGGTCTACATCTCTCTTGGGCCTCGGCAGACCACGTACCCATTACCTTCTTATTCTCCCCACTACTGTATGTCCATTTGCTTCAGCTGGTGCCCTCAGCTGCTACTAGCTGTGATATGTGCAATAACAGATCATGCTAAAACATTGGATGTAGCTATAGGCATTCAGCAATTTCTAGACATTACAAATGACTGGGTTTATAGTAGTAGTTAAATATAATGTCTTGTTAGTGTGTGCGCTAATAAAATTCAGCTTGCAGAAATTAAACCTGAAGAAAAGATTGGTTTTGTTTCTTTGAGGTTTGGACCCTCTCACCCTCTTCCCCAACTTTATTATTCCAAAAGGTTTTAAAGAATTGTTGTTTTAAAAGTAATGTTCCAGAATCTTCTCTGACATGGAAAAAGTAGGAATGCTAATTCAACACCGTTTAAGTAAATAGAATTAGTCTAATATAAAAAACTAATATAAAAGAAAAACAGACACAATATAAGTTTTAATGCCTGTATTATATAATCCATCTAATTCCCTTGGCCTTCATTCTTTCTTTGAATCAGGTCTCAGAAATAACAGGTTGGTGGGGTTTTTTTTGAAAATACAAACATGTTTTTAGAACTAGTTGCATCCTTCTTGTTATTCTTGCATCCTTCCCTACTATAGAGGTTCCACTGAAATATGTTTGTTAAAATATGAACTTTTAATATGACCTTCCTTATGCAAGTTGCTCCTCCCATCCTGCTGCTCTCTCACCATAAAGAGAAATTATCTCCAGGTTCAATTTTATTTAGTGCTTTTCCATGATGTTCTGTTCAAACAGCAAGCTTTTGAATTTTTAACTACTTTGACAATAAACCTGGAATCCAATTTACTGTGAAGTTATGCAATGTAATATTGAGCAGAATGTGGTGGGTTGACCCTGGCTGGATGCCAGGTGCCCTCCAAAGCCGCTCTAGCACTCCCCTTCCTCAATTGGACAGGGCAGAGAAAATACAACAAAAGGCTCATGGGTCAAAGGAAGGACAGGGAGAGATCACTCGCAAACTTCTCCAGCGTGAGTCCTTCCCACAGGCTGCAGTTCTTCACAAGCTGCTCCAGCCTGGGTCCCCCACAGGGTCACAAGTCCTGCCAGCAAACCTGCTCCAGCCTGGGCTCCTCTCCACGGGGCCACAGGTCCTGCCAGGAGCCTGCTCCAACATGGGCTTCCCACGGGGTCACGGCCTCCTTCAGGCATCCCCCTGCTCCGGTGTGGGGGCCTCCCCGGGTGCGGATGGAGATCTGCTCCCCCGTGGAGCTCCATGGCTGCAGGGGCACAGCCGGCCTCACCATGGGCTTCCCCAGGGGCTGCCGGGGAACCTCTGCTCCGGCGCCTGGAGCCCCTCCTGCCCTCCTGCTGCCCTGACCTTGGTGTCTGCAGGGCTGCTCCTCTCACATATTCTCCAACTGCAAATGCCGTGTGCTGGGTTTTTTCCCCCCTTCTTAACTACGTTATCCTAGAGGTGCTACCACGATGTCTGATGGTCTCGGCCTTGGCCAGCGGCAGGTCCATCTTGTAGCTGGCTGGCATTGGCCCTGTCAGACACAGAGGAAGTTTCTAGCAGCTTCTCACAGAAGCCACCCTGTAACAACCCCCCACCTGCCGCTACCAAAACCTTGCCACGCAAACCCAATACACAGAAACAAAATGTCAGAACTTCAGAACAAAAGCTCTGTCCTTGGCTGGTATTAGGTACCGTTAGTCATAGGTTCCGTGTGGTGGTGGTGTGCCATTCAATGGTAATTTGCAAACAGTATTTTTTGGTGTTCTGTGAGGCTGACATCAGTACGTGCAGGAACAGAAACTATGTGTGGTAATTTCTGTTTAGAATATAGTGATTGTGTCCATGAAAAGTTAGAAAGCTGTTAGATTAACCACTAACTGTGGAATCATAATGGTGAAGCTATGGAAAAATGCGTTGTCTTTTTAATTCAGTTTACATTTTTTAGCCAAAAAAGGGAATAACTACACATTCATGTTTGTCATTTGAAAATTAAAGTAATACTACCTGCAGAGTACTTAAGATGACTTAATAAATGCTCTCTTAAAAAAAAAAAAAAAAAAAGGAAAAAACCCCAAATTTAAAAACAGAAAAGTATTACTCTTTTACTGGTCTAATATTGAAAATAGTACACATTCCTCCAAGTCAAAATTTTCAACAATGAACTGGCCTCAGAGACTTCTATTTTAGGTGAAGAAACTTTGTGGTTGTTTTTTGATGTTCCAGATTTCACCTAACCAAAGTAATTTTTTATTCAGTCTGTTTCACTCTACTGGGTAAAGCTGTAGCATCATGTAAGTTTTAATGAAATATATGCTTACTCTTGGAAGGGGAACTAACATGCAGCTAGCTGGGTGGCACAATTTGAGCATAAGGTCATTCTGGAAAAAAAATTATGTGGGACAAATGGGACACAGATAAATGCCACTGAAACTGCAGAATGTGTCATTCTGATGTTAATTAGTTTGTTTAGGTGATGCGATCACATTGCTGAACAACTTAATCAGGAGTACATTCCAGATGGTGCAAAAATTGAATTTTGTATCCTTTCAGGTGACATTTACAGTGATTCATAATATTATATACAATCAGCACTATTAAAATATGTTTTTCAAAGAGAATTGACATCCTTTTGTAACCCTTTGATGCTAAATTCTAGGGTTGACATTTGGCGTGTAGGCCACCATCATCTGAATTGGTTTAAATATCTGAGATGATATCTCTGTGGCTTTTTTTTTTTTTTAATAATCCATTGAACATCCATGGCTGATTGGCTTTGGGAATGATGTGTGTGATATATGCGGTTAGCTAGTTGCTGCATACACAAATATATTAATACATGTGTCACACTCATTGAGTTTATGAGCTTAATCTTTTAGGTATTTCTAGGACCTTGAAGTTGTTTGTTTTATTTTTTTTTTAATTCAGATCCTAAAATAAATAAATCAATGTTAAAATGAATACAGCCTCACAAGGAAGAGGTAAGTAGCTCAAATAGCTCGCAAAATCTCTCCAAAGACTCCTTGGATATAGAAATAAGGATGCACTCCCAGTCCGAAATGTGCAGGAGTGCATCCTGCAATGGCTGGTGATGCAGAGAGGGTAAATTCCTGAGTACCTAGCATATACCTGTGCCCGAAGCCCATAACAAAATTTGAGAAAGGTTTGGGTATTTATGTGTGGAACAAGAGCATACAGAATATGGAGTCAGAACATACAAAGTCAGGAAGGACCATCTAGTCATCTGCTCTAGCCTCATGTGTCCAGAAGATCATTGAATATCTTTTTTTTATTTTCCCTGTGTTCAGTTTAATTTTAGTCTTTAAAGCATATTTTTCAGAATCACAAAGAATCCATCACATTATGTGATAGTTCAGTTGTGACTAACCAGTTTCTTAAACACATTTATTTATTATTTGTATGTGTGTTCTCCTGCTTTGATATATTCAATGCTTAGTTCTTGTGAAAGGATTTAAACACTGTAGTAAAATCATGTTTCAGTCTATAATGACACATTAGATCAGGAATTTGGATTTTGGTATCCCAAATCTCCAGTGCATGCTGTGACTTTTGTACTATTAAGAATCTGTTTGCCACGTAGTTTTTCACTGTTCCCTCCACAGTTCACCCATAAGGAGGCTGGTGACTAGGTGTTGCTGTGTACCTGCCACAGAAAAGGGGCAGTGCATAAGGATGGAGATGTTGAATTGATTAACTTGTTCATGGAGTGAGGAAGGGAAACTTCTCCAAGTCACAGGTTTGGTTGTAAGCCAGTACGGCAAATCCATCTGCAGATAAGGGTAAACCTATTGATCTATTGCTCAAGTTTATCTATTTACTGACAATTTATTTGATCTATTTTGTATTGATTGTTATGTTTTTATTGTAGAAAAAGGGAAGACTGTTGGTGAGATTTTGATTTTCTTCTTTCTAAATGTGATATGCTTCTTGTAAAAATGCAATGAAATATATTTTGATTATTTCTTTAATCATATTCCTGTTTATACATTGGATCAACCATATTTGCTGTCTGTCCAGAAGCTTTGAACTACTGACGTGACTGACTGCTGTGTAGAGCCATACGTGAGGCAGTATATTTATTTTAGTGCTAGCATGGGCTCTATTTATTGCCTGCTAAGGTTAAATTGCTATACGCTGTTTTCCTGTTGTTGTGTATCCTTTGGCATTTTAGTTCCTACACTTGCCAAGTAAAGAGTTCTTCCTATTTATGGGAACGACTGTGATTTCACCTGTCTTTTGGGAAATATTTGCATTCAATTGATGTCAGTTTTAAAACAGTTATACTGTTTAGAAGACAGTTTTGCTCTGGTTCATAAGTTTTTTGTGGTTTTGTTTTGTTTTTTCTCCATTTGAAGACAATGCTTGCTTGGAAGAAAATGTAATTTTATGTATGTTTTTTCTAATGATTTACATGCAAGACAGTCCTAGACCTTGATGAAAGTACAGAGCATTTATTGTTGGTGATAGCAGAATCTGAAGAAGTTCTTCCCAGAAATGGTGAAACTGAATTGCGTCAGAGTTTTAAGTATGCCAAATGCTTTTTATGGGACTTTACAATAGTGTGACTTCAGGCTATCATGTAGATAGACGTGTTAACATGGGTGTATCTTTGACCTGGAAAAGAAACACAAGAGGCAGGCAACTGCTCATTGTCTCTAGATGTCATCCAGGTGACTGCACGAGCATCCATTGGGACTTATGAACTCCGCCTAATCTAGGGGAAAGGCAAGGGACGATTCAAGTTTGATTTACTTTTCGTAAATCTGCATTTGACAACCAAGGTGATTTTACTAACTACATAGAGCCTGTGTATCCAGTGAGATATCGTAGTTCTTTAGGATTTTCTAGTATCTTGGCATTAGATGTGCATAGCCTTAAAATTTCTGAATTAACATCTGCCTTAAATGACTTTGCTCCAGGCGTCTGGTGTAGGTATTTTGCCCTTTTAATTCTGGTGGGTCTACCTGAACCTGACTTTCACCAGATTTTTCAAAAGAGCATCTAGAAGAAAAATTTGTCATTCAGCTCCTATAAAGTGGTTCTTTCTTGGTGCACAGTAAGGGGGACTATAGGGTAGTGTCCTTGCCTTACTTCCACTCTTAATTTCTTTTGAAGGTTTCAACAAACAAAAAACCTCTATTTAGTTCAATAGCATACCTTGTGTAAGCCTCAAATATATTTCCAACATGTCTGATTTGACCATCTTTTCTTTTGTAGAATGCTTAATGTTTTTATTGTGTTAATCTGTCTTAATTAGAAGAAGGCTTTTGATCCTGTAGGTCATAGGAATTAGTCTTCTGATCTTTGTGGTTCAAATCATGGACCAAGTTTATCTCCTAAATTTGGTTTCTGTGTAATTATTTAACCTCCATAAGGTGAATGGGTTTTGAGAACTCCTTTTCAATGCACAAGGGAATAGGAGGGATTGTTCCTTGTCTAGATTATTATACTCTCTTTCTGGTTTAAAATCACTTTCCTGGCCTTTCTTTTCCTTTTTTCAGCTGTCCTTCAGGGAAATTCTTCACTCATATTGATGATGTGAATGAGTTTATTATTCATGAGTATCAGCACTCCTTTGAGCAGACTTCTTCAGTTTGGATTAATGGGGAGAGTGAGAGAATCCTGTTGGGGATTTGGCTGCCCTCCTGTCCCTTGCTTTCCTAGGAGGTTTATTGTCACACTGGCTTTACTATACCAGGAATAATGCTGCATCTCTTTGACCTCTTAAGTCAAATGGAGAAGGCAGAAATGTTGGAAAAGAAGTCACAGCAACAGCAGCAGTGCTTGCCTGAGACTATCTTCCAAGGGCAAATGCTGTTTATGAGTAATTTGATTGTCTCTGTGTTATAGAAGGACTGCATTCCATATACTTAGTTTCTCTCTCCACGTATATCTTTAGAGAGTGCGTAGAAGTCTTTTAAGATGTTGTTTTGGAAGAGCTTTTCCACTGCAGGGGGAGAATATATTATACCCATCTGAGAACTGCTGCTCTGTGTTATTGTTCTGGATCTTACTTCTGCATGCTTGGAAGCTGCTCTTTTTTTTTCCCCCACTCTTCCCCCCGCCTCCTTTGGTAGATCGAGAGAGTCAGATTTGATTTGGGAGTTTTGGCTCAAGATTTTCCTTGTTTATCTCGAAATTGTTTGAAGGTTTGAACATTTTTTATGCTGAGACAGTTTGAACTCTCTGAGCTGCCTGCTGAACTCTCTCTCTAGTTCTGCTGTGAGGGGCATAGGTGTTATTCCTAAAGCCCAGATTACATCTTTGCAGCAGATATAACACAGTTCCTTCATTTTACCTTTATTTTCTGTGTTATTGATGATATTTTTATTTTTTAGCTTTATTTTTGTTCAGTTCAGTAGTTTCCTTTGTTTTGATCAGAAGTGACCAAACTACTGGCCAGTATTGCCAGGGCAAGTGACTTTCCTTTTGAACCATCTCACCTTGACTAAACTAATGTTTCTTTCTCTTTGCATGTTACTGAGGCATTCACAAGTGCTTCTTATTTTTTCCACTTCAAAGGTAGGCTGTTGGATAAAAGACCACATTCAGGGGGCAGGAACTATGTTCATGTCCAGCTGTGAAGAAAATGTGACCTCCATTAGATCATCATCTCAAATATACTTGCACATTGTTTAACTTCAGAGTTGTTCATTCTGCTTTGGGACTATTGTCGTATGTTTCATGTCCACCCAGAGTTGCAACTACGGTTTGCTTCAGGGAGTCTTCTACCCTTATGTCTTGTTTTTCACATGAACTGGCTTTTTTTATTGTTAAGTGTTGTAGGCATGTAGACATTGTGTATACGTAGCAAACATTAGCACAGTCAGTGAAAAATAATTATTTTGGAAAAGCCAGTGATATAAATTTCTTAATAATCACTTTTTAATTTGTGATACCAATTAATTGTTGGTATTTTTAACAATTTTATGTTTCTTTTGTATATATATTACTCTTATGAATCAATTGACTATCTGATGAATAGTTAAAAATATTTGTTATATTCTATTTTTAAAATGGAAATATCCTATTAAAAGTTTAAATCATCTTGTGGCATCATTTTCTTTGAAAACTTCTCACTTCACTCTGATAAAATATGCTAATATTTGTGAAAATGTCTACACCTTAAAGTGTAAATTTACCTAGTTTTAATACATAAAATAACCAAATTGTTTCAAAAGGTTTTTAGGGAGTTTTAAAATGTTCCTAGATGTTAGCAATACCATTAAGATCCTAGGATTTCTTCATTCCTAAATGTCTAAGTAAGATCACTTTTTACATCTGTAACTAGGCAGCTTGCTTAAACATTTCTGGAATGCATTAACTTTTATCCAAACATTTTATTCTCTAGGATGCAGTTTCCAGTTCTGTTGCATGATTTGTACTTCCTGCTTCCAGGCTATATCACTTTGCTTGTGCCTATAATTTAATGGATTTTGTTTCATTGATCCCAGCTTACCAAGAAGTCCAGATGGCCCTGTGCAGCTGCCTGCCTTTTCATTATTTACCCTCCTCCCTCTCTTTGTGTCATCTGCAAATATATCCACTACAAGCAGTGATTTTATATTTACTTCTACATCACTGATGAAAATGCTGAATAACATCAGACTTTACATCAATCCCAAAGGAGTCCTGTTAGAAACACTCTTATTCAGCTATGATTTTCCATTGATAACTATGTTAATTAGCCAGTTTTCAATCTATTTAATTTTCGGTCCATTAAAAATGTACTGCCATTCTAATTTTTTCAATAAGAAGGTTTTTTGTGAATGCCTTACAGAGGTCTAAGTATATTATCTTCTTGCAGCTGCTTCTATCAACTCGGCTTTTAACCTCTTGAGATAATGAAATTGAGTTTGTTAAACAGGTCCTAATGTCTTATGAAATCGTATTGAATGGCATCAATTATATTGCTGTTGCTGGTTTGCAAGCATCTTTTTTTAAGTCATCTTTCCCTCAATTCCTTTGGGACTGATGCTAGATGAACTGTCCTTGAACCATTGCATGTACATGTTTTGAAACTTAATGTAAGCTTTAAAATTCTTCAGTTTCATGAAGTTCCCAAGATTTACTAAAAATTAACTTCTTTACATTCATGGATTTCCACATCCAACGCTTTTGTGTGGTTGCAAGTTGTCCAGGCCTAAAGCCTAAATATGATTTATAAATTGTTTACTAATGGTTTGGAAAGTGCTTCTTCCTCCTCTTCTCGCTCTGTTCTTTACTAAATAAGAACAGAAATGCTTATTAAAGATGTCTGCCTCTTCTGCCTCTCTAAAAAGTTCAAAATCTTCATCTATTAGTAGGCCTAGATCATCTCTGTAATTTCTTTTGTTCCTAATAAGCTTACAGAACAATTTCTTACTGCCTGTAACATTGCTACCATGGGTTCTATCTGACATATTTTTCTTCTCCATTAAGTTTTCTCCACTATTATTCTTTAACTTATATTGACTGAGATTTATTCTCCATTTTTATTCTGGTTTCTTGAGGAACAGGTTGACACAATCAGTGTATGTGTGTGCTGGCACCAAAAACTTTTGTACCATTGGCTGCAGAAATTTTCACAAAAGACGAATCTTTCAAAATTAAATTCTGGTATATGTGTACCATTACAAATGAAAAAAAAGTAGTCAGAAGAGGGGTCAGAGGTAGCCGGAAGAGGAGACAGAAGAGACTGGTGCCCTCAAAGAGAGAAAAGTTGCTGCAACCTCTCATTAGAAACTTTGTAATTGTCGTTTTCTCTTTATACTAAATGAGAAGAAAGGTGAGAGTGGAGAAGGGAAAGAGACCTTTTTGTATGACTTCCCAGTTTCTCTCCTTCACCAAAAGCACCCTGTGTGCAAATTACAGTGATTATTGTCCTATAACAATGTATATTCCCACTACTCAGGTTTCTGTATGTTTTTCTTTTGCAGCTTTAGTACAGCAAGACACATGATTAACTTAAGATGCATGAGTAGTCTCATTAAACTCAATAAAGTTACTCACATGCTTACTATGCTTTTAAGTAGTTTGCAGAATCAGCATTAAAATAGGAGGCAATCCATAGACCTCTCCACTTCTCATATGTTAAAGTTTGGGAAAGGGAGTAGGCTTTAACATAAAAGCTGAAAAAAACCCTAAGTATTCATTAGGTACAAAAATATTGTCTTATGCAATAAAGTTAAAATGCAAAGGTTTGATATATTTGGTACACACAGTATTAAACAAACGCTGATGGTCTGTCTATATTTTTCTATGTTTTTATATTATGCACTTTACAATATTCATATAATCCTAGAATAGTTTGGCTTGGAATGGACCTTTAAAGGTCATCTAGTCCAACCCTCCTGCAACCAGCAGGGACATCTTCAACTACGTCAGGTTTCTCAGAGCCCCGTCCAACCTGATCTGGAATGTTGCCAGGCATGCAGCAGCTACCAGATCTCTGTGGAACCTGTGCCTGTGTTTCACCACCCTCACTGTCAAAAATTTCTTCCTTCTATCTAGTCTAAATTTACCCTCTCTTAGTTCAAAATCATTACCCCTTGCTCTTTTGCAACAGGCCCTGCTGAAAAGTCTGTCTCCATCTTTCATATAAGCCCCCTTTAAGTACTGGAATGCTGCAATATAAGATCTCCCTGGAGCCTTCTCTTCTCCACACTAACAACCCCAACTCTCTCAGCTTGTCCTCACAGGAGAGCTGTTCCATCCCTCTCATTTTTGTATCTCCCTTCTGGACCCTCTCCAACAGGTCTATGTCTTTCCTGTTCCGAGGGCTCCAGAGCTGGATGCAGGACTCCAAGTGGGGTCTCACCAGAGCAGAGGGCCAGAATCACCTCCCTCGACCTTCTGGCCACACTGCTTTGGATGCAGCCCAGTTGTTCTGGGCTGCAAGTGCACATTGCCAGCTCATGACCAGCTTTTCATCCACCAGTCCCCCCAAGTCCTTCTCAGCATGGCTGCTCTCAATCCCTGCACCCCCACGCCTGTATTGACTCTAGGTGTCCTGACCTAGGTGCAGGACCCTGCTTGGCCTTGTTGAACCTCATGAATTTCACAGGGGCTCATTCCTTGAGCTTGTCCATGTCCCTCTGGATGGCATCCCATCCCTCAGGTGTGTCAATCGCACCACTCAGCTTGGTGTCGTCTGCAAACTTGCTAAGGGTGCACCCGATTCCACTGTCTATGTCCCTGATGGAGATAATAAACACGGCTGGTCCGAGTATTGACTCCTGAGGGACTTGTCACTGATCTCCATCTGGACGTTGAGCCGTTGACCACTACCCTCTGGATGTGACCATTCAACCAGTTGAATCCAGGTGCTGTGTATGCCATCCCATTATCACAAACACCAAAACTGTGGTGGTGCCACCAGCCACAGAGCCATGTATTAATAGACTGGACCTGCCTGTTTCTTCCAATTTCCAATACTGCCTAATAGTATCTCTTAACAGCATTTTCAAGTCATCTAGGTTGCATTTACTTGTCTTGATCTTGTATATATATTACTGTGGTACCTCTTCTGTTGTGCTTGTGCTTCGTAAATTTGTCCAACACATAAGATGTGGTGAGAGAAATTCAATGAACTGACATCAGAAAAAGTCAGGGAAGGTGTCCTATTTTTGACTGGGATAAAGTTAATTTTATTCCTAGTAGTTGGTATAGTGCTGTGGTTTGAGTTTAGTATAAACATAATGGTGATAACACACTGATGTTTTAGTTCTTGCTAAGTAGTGCTTATTCTAAGTAAAGGGCTGTTCAGCTTCCCACGCTCTGCCAGCGAGGAGATGCACAAGAATCTGGGAGGGAGCAGAGCCGGGACAGCTGACCCAGACTGGCCAAAGGGATATTCCATACCATATAATGTCATGCTCAGTATATAAACTGAGGGGAGCTCATTGAGGGGCAGTAACCACAGCTTGGGAACTGGCTGAGCTTCAGTCAGCAGATGGTGAGCAACTGTACTGTGCATCACTTCTATATTATTAGTATTAGTATTATTAGTATTTATTAGTATTAGTATTATCTTCCTTTTCTCTCCTATTAAACCATCTTTATCTCAACCCATGAGTTCTACTTTTTTTTCCTGATTTCTCTTCTCCACCCCACTGGGGAGCGGGGGGAATGAGCAAGCTGCTGTGTGGTGCTTAGTTGCCAGCTGGGGTTAAACCACAAGAGAAGGATATGTAGGTGTATGAAACTTGTGTTAATATTTCTTTTTTGGAAGCAATCATCTGCCTTAGCTTACTAATCCAGTGCATTTATGAAATATTCAGTGTTTTAAAAAACTTAAAGATATAGTCCTTATAAAGAAGAAATAAAAAAACACTGAAGATTAAAACCATTCTTAGAACCCAAAAGGAATTCAGAGCCAAAGAAAGCATTAGGTTTGTGTGAATAAGATTGCACAATATTTTGCTTTTTATGATCTGCAACCCACCCGGTAAGGTATAATTCATTACAGTTTGTCCTGCTGCATCACATCACCAATACTGTGAATAGTGAAATAAATAATATGACATAGTTTGTCTTTTAATTTAGTACTTGCATTTTGAGTCCCTTTATTAGCATGGAAATCTAAACGTGTTTCTGTATTTACGTGTTTTGCCAATAGTAAAAAAGTTGGTGTGTCAAATAAGTATGATTTAATACTTCACAGGGTTGTGTTCTGTCTTTCTAACAGATTTATCACTCCCTTTTACTTGTAATTCCACTTGCCTTAATAGATTATTTTGTCAGTCCACTGAGTGGCTGGTTAATTCATGTTGTACTGTAGATGAAAAGAAAGACAAGAGTTTGTGAGTTACACTAAGATAAACAGAGGGTATTACATAATAACTATACATTGTACTGAAAATGAAATACAACATTTCAGTGCCTGCAGATTTTTCTGCTGCTCATGTATGGGCTGATGGTAAATACCATTTTTAGGAGGAAAAATAAGATTTGATTTTGTGAAATGTTAATATTTAAAAGTTCTCGGCTTTCTGCTGAGATGGTATAAACTGACACAGCTACAGGAAAAAGCACTGAAACCCTGATCATACAGATTAAATAAAAATTTGACTTGGTTGGCTCAGATATTTCTTTAAAGAAAAAGACACTTGTGTGCAAAATAAAGGGGAGACAGAGGTTTCTTTTGTTTTCTGAGGAGGAAGAAGCCCTGGAGGGCAGTGGTGTAAATTGACACCGACAATGCATTTTTAGGGATGCAGTCACAGGCTTCTCATAGGTCTCTCATGGGCTGGGATGGATTTTCTCCTTTGAAGAATCTGCCTTGGTGGCAATACTGGGAAGGAAAATTGTCTCTCTGTGAGTCCTGCTGCCTCTCCAGAGGGAGGAGAGGGCATCATCTCTGTACTCAGGACTTCCCCTACCCTGCCTTTCCATAAATAGACCATACCTTTTCCCGTCTGTGAAGGAAGGATGCTGCAGTCTCACCTCATCTACCTACCAAGGTAGAAGAAATGTCCTTTCCATAAAACACTGTCCACCAACTTATGCTGTTGCTTTTCACCCTGAGCAGTGTAGCTTTCCTCTATGTATTTCTTTTATCCTTTGCTTTCCAGGCAGCCATTGCTTAGATATTTGACTCATGGAAGACAACCTTGGCTTTACTGTGTTTTTAAAAGGGACATGGGTGCTATAGTGTTCTGGATCACCAGAATGAGATCTCTTCTGTTGTAGATACCAGTAGCCCTGAGGCACTTGAAATACTATACAAAGATAGCCTAAAACATTGTTATATTTGGGGGTGTTTGAAAAAATTGGCCACTTATGCTTGATGAGTGAGTCCTAAAATGTATTATAGATCTTTGGTATTGGGATAGACTTTCAGTCTTACATTTCAGAAGTAAAAAGTCAAGTATATCATTTATATTTATATAGTAAAAAGACAAACTCAGGTTCCTGAAATCAATGACTCTCAAAATTGCCCAAACATTGAATGATATGCATGAATAATTTAAGACTGTTTTGTTAAATGTGCAAAAGTCAAGTTATCCTTGCAGTAAGACTCATTGTAAATCGCCAGCAATTTACTGTGTTTGTGAAAACCACAGGCAGCAATTTACAGACAAGATTAGACCTGTTACTATACACATGTGACATTTTCTTGATTTAAACTGTCATTCTGAAAAGCTGTTAACTGACAGCCGGAGTCTGGAATGAGGTTATAAAGTTTACTGAAGGACTCCTTGCCACTGAGGTTTAGCTATATTTCTGCTCGGGTAGAGAAGAGCACACAGACCTCCTACTGCAACTGAAGTATGTATGAATGCAAATTAGCGCTTTCAAGGGAAATTATACATGATCTTTTTAGACATTCATGTGCTGCAGTGTTGTATGGTGCTGTGCTGACATTTTACATCTCATAAACACAGTAATATATTTCCAAAATACCTTCTTTTTTCTGAGGTATATCAGAAATTCTGACTCTAAGTGCTATAGATGGCTGGCAGTATAGCAATAGGCATTAGCTTCGCCATTTTGTGTGCTCTCTGTAAGTGATGTTTATCAAAGTAGTTTCTGGAGATATCTATTGAGTTCCAGAATATCACATTGAGCCAGAAGAGAGAATAATCATCTTGATTTACTTTTTTTTTTTAATTATCAACTAAACTGGAAGTCTTTCTACCAACCTAGTTCCCATTATTTTTCCATGGCATGTAGACATGCAGTTCTTGACTTAAGCAATGTATTTCATCACTGTCTTAGCTACCTTCTCCTTGACGTGATGGGAGCAGTTTCAGTATACATTACGCCATCTTTGTCTTTCTCTAGCAACCTTCAGAAATGAGCATGCACTCAGACGTGCACTAACTTATATACACGGATGTTCTCCATAACTTATTTTTTACATGAAATAACTCCTGCTCAAGTTCTCTGTCTTTTAAATAGTTGCAAAGTACTTTCTGGTAGTCATTCATTAAAAACCTGTCCAGTTTTGCAGGCCATTGGTCTGGGTAGGTCCTTGGTATAAAGTCATCACAATTAGTAAATCATCTAGGAACCAGCAAAATACAAAAAGGAACTTCAAATTCTTTTGCTAAAAGGCCATCTTGTAAGGTTTGCTCTACAGGCATGATAAATCTTTCCCAAATTTTTCACTGAAAGTTTCAAACTGAAAATTCCTTATTTGTTATGAGGAAATAAAATTCTTCTTACCAGGGATATGACATCCCTAGATTTTGCATAAAAACATTTTTGCATAAAAACTTATAATCCCTTATATTGAGGGATATATAATAAAAAACTTAAACTTTAAGTTTTTTATTATATATCCCTCAATAACTCTCTGAGGAGGGAGAAAGCCAGTCAGTCTAAAATTGCATTGCCTGGAATATTGTGGACATGGTGTCCAAATGAGTAAAACCAGAAGGTAACACTATTTACGGGGACTCTTTCCTTTGTCATTACCCTGTTTATACACCAGACACTTCTCCTGTAACAGATGGGCATGAAGAGGAACATTTTGTAGTGCTGCTCACTGGGAAAACTGCTTGACCGGTATGATGCAAAGACAGGAAACCATTCAAGTAGAAAGTGGTTGTAAACACTCGAGAACATTTTAAAAGGTGACCGTGAGGAGGTGCAGTTGAAAGTTCAACATGTTCAGAAGAATTTCTTGGGAAGAGTCTGAGATAGTATCATATATAAACAGAAACAATGGAAAAGATGCAGACTACTGGCATCTGAATTACACGTAAGAATGTGTTGGAGAAGATCCAGAGGCAGTCCTGTTCAGCTGTACCAGCCAGGCGTACCTGAGAGCACTTGTGTTACAAGCAGGTGGTAACAAGAGGTGATGGAAATGTGTGGCAAACCTGACAAAGGACCTCACACAATGGTCCTCTTTGTAAACCAGACAAGCTACAGTCGTCCCAGGCAGGTGACAGTTTGCTCTTCTGGGAGCTGGATGATCCCTCAGGCATTGCCGCTCCTATTACTGCAGCCGGTGAAAGGTTTCAGACAGCACGCATCTCAGGTAACACATCTTAGCTGCTGACAGTGGATTCGAGTTTGTTGATATGGAATGAATGGGTATTGTTTCTATATTATAACAGTGAATTCAATGTTTCGTATGCATTCTGTTGTTATTAGTACCCATGTGTACTAGTAGTTCCAGATGGGTTAGGTGCTAGCCTGGGATTCCTGTACCTTCTTCAGTCGTGCCAGGTAGAGTTGCCTTTGGAAAATTCTGCCTTCCGGAAGTATTTGGTGAGGGGGGAAAAAACCAAGTGAAGAGACACACAAAAAAAGCAAGCATCAAGGAAGAAATCAGTTCTCTTTTCCCTTATGTTTAAACGGCTTTGTAGGAAGAACACAGTAAACCAATAAGGTTGTAAGAGATAGTAGTAGATATTGGGATATTTCATTATAAATAGGTTCTTGAGAATATTCATTAAAAAATAGAGAGGAAAAATTTGAATTAACTGAATTATCCTTCGTAAATAGAAGTCTGGCTTCAGAGGGCACCTGGTTTATTCAGTGTACTGGACTAGACAGGGTGTTGAAAAAATGTCAGTTAACAACTGGGGATCTAGTTGCCCCCAGCCGATATTTTAGTTACTTTCCCACTAGAAAAAAGTCCCTAATCTCTGATTTATTGAAAAGACAAAACCTTATAGCAAAATGCCTTGCTGTGACATTTTTGTTGACTTATGCATCTTTGATTTGTAATTCAGTCCCTGTGCCCAAAATGTATACATGCATATGCACAGAAAGGCTTCTTTTCCAACTTGCTTTAGTAAAAGCTCCCTTTGTAGTTTCTGTGAGGTGGGTGTGCTGTCTACTTAGTTCCTTTCCTTTGGTGGAACATTAGGCAAGTCTGCCTGCATGAGACCTTGTGGCAATGCGAAGTGGTAGAGGTCATGATGCTAATGGTAATGCACGGTGCTGCTGCTATGAGATCTCCTGCCTCACATGTAAGCACAGGGATTCACCTCGCTGAGTGCTAATAAGAGTTATGCAGTCTCCCAGGGAATTTAGCAATGCTGCTTTGTGGTTAAGCAAGGCAAGAGTAAACTACTTAAATCTGTCTTAGAATATCCTTTTATTCCTTGTGTTTCAAATCAGCCTACTCCAAATTAGTATCTGCTTTCATCTTTGGTTTATCTGAATGCCAACCCTCACTCAGTTTTTCTCAAAAATTAAAGTTATGACAGTTCTTTAATAAATTACTGATTTTCTTTCCCCTTTCAACTTCCGTGGACAAGAACATAAAATGTTAGAACTTCATCACAGGAATTAAAAAGTGAAGTGGTCAGTGAATACAGATTAATATTAGCCCATTAGTCTGGTATTACCTGGGTTTTTTTAAGTCAGATCAATATTACACAAGGTAGTTCCAAGTGCCCTGTGAAATCTTTCCTCAGCTTTTGATTTTTCAGAAGTGTGAAAGGCAGCTTTAAATTGGGTCTGCAATAGTAATTATTTTACCAGCCAGACCTCAAGCATGGAAGATATGGGCTGCATGTTATTCACAAGATCATAAGATCTGACCTGACAAAAGGAGCATTTCTTTGAATTACGTGGAAGAAACACAGTTCCTTCACTCATATTCTCTTCTTTAAAAAAAGTAATCAACCACCTTCTTGTATGAGAAGTGACTGAATGTAAATTTCTAGCTCTTTTGAACTATTATAAATAATCTCTATTTCCAGTGTTGAATCTAAACAAAGTAGACTGCCAAATTAATTATTGTAAACACATTTTAGCGTTAGTATTAAATACTTTGTTCTCATGTGCGAACTCATTTACTTTGTCTCTCTCTGATACTCTACAAATGCTAGTCCCTCCAACTAACCACCCCTGGGCTGTTTGCTGTTGGTCTCCCTGATCTTGTGCAATGCCTTATGCTGTTCTTAGCCACCTGACATCTAAGAAAAGGTTTTTAAATAGATACTTGTAAGTACCAAATAGCACCACAAAAGAACAATAAGCAAGAAACAATCTTAAATTGCTACCATACATATTACCCCGTCTCAAGTATAAATACTTGATTTAAAAACCAGTCTGATTAAAAACTTGTTTATTTAGAAGACTTGGTTCAAAAAAGTTGATTGTAGCATTGTGGCTAAACATATCCTAACAATACAGTTGATGATTCTTTTAAGTTTCTCAATTTGCACACGCACTGCATCTGGTGTTGATCTGAGGAAGGTGCAGTCAACTTTTAGCATGAATTCAGTATGTTTTTAAAATAACTTGGAACGCGTAGCTCCAAAATGTTGTGTAATGCAAAGTAATCCTGAAAAGAAACCTTGTTTCTGTTGGTTTTATTACCATTTTAGATGAAAACACATCAAAACAGTGTAATCAAAACAAGAATAAATCAAGAAAGTAAAAATTAGTGATTTGTTTGAAGATCCCAGGATTACTGGCAAAGTAATTAAGAAACCGAGCAACATCTCATGGTATTCTCTATCAATGGAATACCTAAGTCATGGTTTAAAATGTTCTGGGACACATAATTTATAACTTGTTGTTACTGTCAGTTTCTGACTCCTTGGCTTGTTTTATCTTTTTTTTTTTTTTTTAGTAAATGCAAGGAGGATCTTATTTTATCTGCTTCCACAAAAAGAGCAGTAATGGAACAAGTGACTTTATGGAAAACTCAGCTTTGTAAAAACCACTTTCCGCTATCTGTGGATATCTGTTTGAGCATGTCAGGCAACATCTTCTCTTAAAATCTCTGAGTGCTCTCAGCCCTGTCATTTTATCACCAATTTTTATATTGGAAAATACAAGCTGCTTTGACATCTACCTGCCAAAAAATTTTGAGAGGCATGAGTCATCTGGGGTCAATTCACTAGGGAAAATGCTTTTTGATGAACAAAGAAGGTACAAAATCACTGAAAAAGATGAAAAAGCATATTCTTAATCTCAGTAGTTTGGGATTACAAAATCTTTAAGAAAATAACCGAGGCAGTTTGCAATAAATCTATGGAATATATTGTAATGAACTAGTTAAGTAGTTTTGTCACGTGTTGCCTTTGAGCATATTGTGTGAACTCATGGGTTCTGCTATAAAGATGGGAGAGAATATTATGAGTGAAAAGCAGGATGTGGTAGTTGTGTAGACTCCACACGGGCATGGACAAAGGATGTTGTGGTTTAAATTTAGTGTATTATTCTCTTGATCAAAACTTCCATTGCTCATTCTATCCCACCAGCAGTCTTTGTATACAATATAAGAAAATGTGTCTGCAGAAAGGGAGAAAACTAGAAGTTCACTAGATTTTTTTTTTTTGCAATTGTCCTATAGTAATTCTATGTAAATCTAATTCAACAGCAAATTTAAACAAATAATATTGGCATTTTCTACATAAATATCAAGCCTCATATTACACTCTGAAGAGGTGAATTCCTGATGAAAGTATGTTTCAGCTGGGACAAGCTTGTGAAGGTTTAAGAGACCATGACCTCAAGTTTGCAAGATACTCTTCTCTAGAGACCATCCTAAGTCGTAATGTGATTCCTAACCATTAGCTGTCCCAAATCATGTCTTGGCAATTTCTCTCCAAAGCCAGTGTTTTTTGAGGGGGATAATTCATTAATTGTGTATTGTACAGTAATGGTAAATTAGTGTTTAGAGAGGTTAGTGTTTATCTAAAAACTTTTTATGCTTACTTTTAGAACAGAACAGAACAGAATAGAATAATTTCACTTGCAAAGGACCTAAAACAATCATCTAGTCCAACTGCCTGACCACTTCAGGGATGACCAGAAGTTAAAGCATGTTATTAAGGACATTGTCCAAATGCCTCTTAAACACTGACAGGCTTGGGACATCAACCACCTCTCTAGGAAGCCTCTTCTAGAGTTTGACCACCCTCTCGGTAAAGCGAGTCTGGACCTTCCCTGACACAGCTTCAAACAATTGCCATTAGTAAAAAGAAAACAAAGCCAAAAAATAAAACCAACCAAACCCACAAAGGAAAAAAAGAGCCCTGATAGTTTGCTCCATAATGAGATTCACTTGTATCAACGGGACGATGTGCCCTCACTTTGCAGGCACATCTACATGTAAGAAACATAGAGGGAAAGTTTATTTGAAATTTGAACTTTCTTATGTTTATTGTATCAAAACAAGACTTTGGATATGACTAATTGAGAGTAAGAAGCTGCTAGTTTACTCATAATCTTCATTCAAAAATGTATATTGGTTCTAGAATTATTTTTGTCTTATTGAAGCAAATGTTTCTGTTGCTGTTGTGTAAATTTTCGTTCTTATTTCTGGTGATTTGAAGTTCAAGAAAGTTAATTTAGTTTTAGAAGAAGGCTTGAGAATTTCTTATTTTATTCAAACCAGTTTGCTCCTCCACTACATTTTATGTTGACATTACTGGAAGAACATCTGCATTATCTTCTTGTTTTAGACTGCTTACAATAAGTTCAGCATGGCAGATCTCCATCTGCATGGGCAGTTGAGTATACAAGCAGGTCTGAAAGAGATGCCTGCTTTGGAGAGTTGTTCCTTTTGCACTGTTCAAAGAGAGATAAAGAAAATGGCTGTTTCTTGTTTCACCATTGCTGATTGCCTGAAAGTACTTAAACTCCCTCATCTTGATGGAGAGAAATATCTGCCGTTTAAATATTCCAGGTCCTGGTGTGTAATATGTTGTTATTTCCTTTAACAAAATCTTACAGAATCTTTACTTTCTTGATCCACAACCTCCATTTGAATCATGGTTTTTACATTAACTACCATTCAAGCCAGCTGTACGTGTCTTTTCTATCAGGAAGTGGTATATAACATGTAAAGACTTTTCTGGGGCATATTGAGCAGCAGCCCTACTACTGCTACAGCTTGAAGAGGGCGAAGAATATAATTTCATTTTCCCCATTCCCCTCAGAACTCATAAAGCTTGACCATTTCCCAGCTGTCAAGCTACTGACGCACCTATCCATAAAGAAAGTATGGATATATCAAACAGTGGTCTTAGAAAGGCTGACATTTACATACTTTTTTTAGGTCAATGATTAAAGTAATGAAAGGTGCCAGTTAGTCATTTGAGAACTACAAGATACATTTACCTGAAAGGTCAGGTAAATGAAGGAGCTGGTGCAGAAAGCTGTGAGGCTGGACATTAATTCCGGCAGGTTTCTTCGTATCGATTACACAGATTGTGAGTGCTCATTTGTAAGCCAGAAGGCAGATATGTTTCTTTCCAGGCCATTTGTCTCCTTTTGTTTCTTAATTAATATCACAAAAAACTTGTGGTAATGAAATTGGCCTGTTAATTAGGCTAGTCTTTAGAAGTAAAGGTTTTGATATCTTAGGTTTTTTCCAGCACAGATAACGGCAGTCTTGTTAAAATTTCTACTTGTTTTCCTTTTGCAAAATTGCCTATAATTGAAATATTTATACTGATGTGAGAAATAAACACATTTTCTGCTTGGTAACCATTTTAGTGTTATATTTCAGAGAAAAATACTGATTTTAGAATCTGGATGTCTTCAACCTGCTGCTTTTTACAATTAATGTCTTACATGGGAAAAAACTGGGTAATTTTTTTATTTATTTTGAACACCTGGCAATATTTTGCATGATGTAAAATGTTGTATCATGGTATTCTGATGCAGCTTTCCTTGGCACAGTTGGTTTTCTCTGTGCAGATTGTGCAGATTTTTTCCAGAACAACAGAAGAGATGTTTTATTTATTTTTAAGAGTAAAAAATAAATTAAGGCATAGTGGAAAAATGAGAAGAGGAACAAGGACACCAATGAAATATATACTTAGACGTCTTACTGAGAGTTTTGTGAGGAAGATGTTCTGTTTGGTGTAAATTAATTTTCTTTTTTGACATTCACCTTCAATTAGAAGACAATATTTGTCTTTTTTTTTAGTTTCTAGTAGGTTGAGACTTCATGTTAAAAAGTAAACTTTTGCTCAGTGTTGTTCTATGTTGAAGTTTGAAGAAGTTATCAGTAGAAATTGGTGATGAAATCCCATCTGTGTTGACAACTCGTTCTGTCCTGTATGCAGCCCTTGTGGTTCACAGATTCAGTCACATATTTACATCATTTAAATTACTAAAATGAGTATTGCTTTATTTTAGCATGTCTATCAGAGTGAATTATATTTATATCAAATAGATGAGAAGTGTAAGTCAGAAAACAGGAGTGGATTTATTAGAAGGGTAAGAGATCCTTCTCTAGTGTTAAAGTCAGAAAATGTTTTCACATCATGAAATACTATTGCACATTTGGGATCTCCCCTAAGGAGAGATGGCTGTAGGCAGGTGCCGTAGGCATAATTATTCACATACAAGGGCAAACAAAGCATCTTTAAAATGAATGCTTACACTGTCCCATTTTTTTTCCTTTGTGTGCTATTGTGATCTTCCTTTAGGAAATGTCCAGGATACTATGTTATTTTAAGGTAACTGGAAGGGGTAGAAAATATTGTTGGAACCTGAACATCTTCTAAATAAACTACTCAGAATAAAGGAATCTGTTAGAAAATGCTTTTGTGAAATCTGTGTATAATCTTTCACAGCCTATGACCTTATGTATACTTAAAGATAGATATTACATATATCAACTCAAGTGATTAAATAAGCTACTTATTCTTTCCTTGAACAATTAAAGAATAGGTCACCATACTTTGCTCATATTTTCTGAAAAACATCGTGATTAGGAAGAAAGATTGAATACATCAGCTCCCTCAAACCTGAGATTTAAATTGTTTTAAAACTGCTATAGCAGAAATTGCACACTAGTTTTAACTGTGATTTCTCTTAATGATTTCTCTTTTGTACATTTTACATTACTTTCTCCATACATTTAAACCAAGTGGTAGAAGTCAGAAAACTTTAATAACATCTCATTCTTGGCTGCCAAAGTAACTTTACTAATTGAAAATTTCATCTCAGTGGCATTGCTCTTGCCATTTTTAATAAATCTTGACAGATTTCACAATTTCTCTTTGCTTCATCATTTTTTCCTCAGGGTTTTCTGAAGAATTTTTCCCTTTTCAAACACACTATAATTCAACAAGGCTGTTGGATAAATCTGGCAAATCAATCAGTCATGGCCCATGCAACAAGAGACACATCTAGTTGGTATTTCCTAGGTCAGCCAAGTGAAGCAAATATCTCAAAGCAGAAAAAAAACAAATCCAGGAACAAATAGTGTCCAATGGTGCATTCTGTTAAAGATAGTTTCATTTTCTGAACTAACAGGTAAAAGGGGGCTCGATTAAGAAAAGTGGACTTAAAATCAGTCACCATGTGCAGTCTTTTGAATAGACCAACAGTCCTGTCATATAATCTCTTTCATAAACTAACCAATTTATCGCATATCATGTGATTATATGATCCAGTGTTGGTTTATTTTGCCGTATCACAAAATACATGGATTTTCTGATCCACATACCACATAATCATTTGCAGTCGTAAATTTTGGATTTGTTGGATAACATGATTGACTTCTTTTGACACTAAATATTTTTTATGCCCTTAACCCTCTTGTCTCTTTTTTTTTTCTCTTTCTCTACACTTCATCATTTTAACTGCCTTTCTTGTACAAGTCCTCTGCTTTATAAATTCAGGACACCATCCCACCTAGCACAGAAGAAGAGGGTGGTTTTGAAGTACTTCTCTCAGAGTGAGAATTTCTATTTCTGGAGAGGAACCAACAGAACTTCTTAAAGAAAACAGCTGAATCCTTTTTCAGATAAGCAATTGGTCACAACTGTATGAAAAGTGCCCATAATAATTTAACTTCTTAAATTTAACTGCACCGAGAGTCTGTAGATAGATCTGATAAGGTTACAGCTGAGCCAGAGTGATTATATTGTTTTATAAGACTGTTGCAATGTTACATTGTTGTAAAGGAAAATACTCTTTTTCTGTATTCAGATATAACAAAAACCAAACAAAACAAAAAACCCAAGAAAAATGGACTTTCTTCAATACTTTCAATATTGAGTTAGAACTGTTAATTACAAGCCATATCTTTGCATGAAGTGCACCAAGTGCATAACTTTTCCCCTGGTTCTTAGCCTTCTCTCACAATAGAAATATGGAAAGTTATAGCTCATCATTTTGGGGATAAGAAATGAAAAAGAAAAGGAATTGTCAAGTTAAGACATGGCATAAGTGATCTTTTGATGTGTGTTGAGGAAATACTAAAAATGCTGTTCTCTATCCTAGGGTCACAGACAATGTGCTGCCTACAAGACTTTCCAGCTTTGCTCATGGGCATAGGAAATAAAAAACATAAAAATAAAACTGAGACTATCAGAGGAAGCAAAGGGTGATGGTGCCTACTGTTCGTTCTGTGTCAGTAACAGTTGCCTGTAGTCAAATATGATTGGGACCACTGTTTTGAGATGTAGCTCGAAGTGATATCGTTTCATCTAGTACATTCTAGGTTACAGCTCCATCTCTGACCTCTTTGAGGAAAGGGTAAATGTGGAATATAAGAATAGTTTTTCCTATTGTACCATCATTTTTCCTCAGCACTTATACTACAAAATGACTGCTTTTCATTAAATTGAGATAATATTTATAGCAACTCAGTGCTCCAGTAAGGGTAGCTCATACAATATAAAAAATGCCATACTTGTTATGATGGGTGCAGCTTTGTATGCCTATGAGAAGAAGCTCTGCAAATACTAAGAATTCTTTTCAGAGATCATTGAAAATTTTCAAGACATGTAAATGGAAAACTAAATTTCCCAATAAAAGAGCACCTTTATTTGAAATCTGACAATTTTGACCTAGAAATGCTGCTGCAGCATCTCATGGGCGTAACAGTCCAGCCTTGTGTCTCTAATTCTCTTTTCTGATCTAGAGGTCTGAGCTGACCACATTTCCCGTGTTGAACCATTTTTTCCATTCTTGATGAACCACTGTGATGTTATGATCTGTAGTCAGCTGAAGGGAATAGGAGGAAGAAACAAACTATAGTTGCCATTAACATTGAGATGATATTTCCAAATCCTTTTTTTCCGCTCCAATTTATTGGCACAAAGCTGATGGTTAGAGGAGAGAAAGGTGTCATTCTATTTCTGCATATTAAGCCCAAGCTGTCACTAAATAACAGGTATTTTTCACTCTCCAAGAGTGAACAGAGCACCCCTAGAAAAATAATTTTCATGGAGCAGTTTGAATAACGTGTTTGAACAATTCTGTAGTTTGATCCCAGTTTTAAGGTTTCTTACCTTCAATATCTTTTTTTATCCAAACTACGAGATAAAGTTAAAGTAGTAAATGATCTATTTATTTCAGTTCTGCTGATAGCATCCCTATCCATATGGGACGTCTCGTAGAGGTAGGACTGGGTACAGAGAATCATTATTTGCTGGAACAGAGCCCAGCCATTAGGGTGCAATTTTTAACACTGGCTGAGAATTCATGAACTGCATTTTAAAATGTCCTTTTTCAAATGCAGTAATTGGCATAATTCCCAATGCTGACGTTAGAAAAAAAAATGTTAAAAATACGTACAACATGTTGTGCAAGTGCACAACATTTGCACAACATGCTGTTCTTCTAGACACAGATATTTTCACTACACTAACATAACATTAATGTATTAAAACACTTTGTTAAGTGGGATGAGAGGTTTGATGCAAGAATAAGAAGTGGTAAAGATTTTAGGAACATTTTCTGCTACGTAGTGCTGCTTTACATGAAGCAGAAACAGTTCTTGTGCACTGCTCCCACCAGATGAGGTCTGAGATAGAGACATTAACTAAGTGTGAGGTGTGTATTGTACACTTTTATGCCAACTGGATAAGTTTGGTTTAGCATCAAGAAGAGAATATTTTGTGCTCTGGATGGACGTAGAACAGACAGATACAGTAGCAAATTCTAAGTCTTCATAGATATTTTTTCCAAAAAGTGATTCCTCTGAAAACCGTTAAGCAGCAAGAGTGACCCCAACACTGCCAAAGTTTCAGTGGTTTGGGTTTTTGGTTTTTGATTCTTTTCTTTTTCTTTTTTTCCCCATTCTAGATTTACAAAGTGAGTGAAAATGTTAATGCTACTGTCTGGTTTTTTTGGTTGCCCATGGTCAGAGCACATAGCCGTGATGTGGGAGAGAGGGGTTCATGGTCTAAACTACTAGTGCACAGATAGCACTGCCTAAGTCACAAGGGCTGTCTGCAGCAAGGCAAAACGTAAGAAGAGATATTTGAAAATTAGTAGACTTTATTAGTCACAGCTGGTAGTGAAGGGGCTCTGAGCAAAAAAATCCTGGGGTTCAACATGAGAGAGGGGTGGTTCTGGGCAAAGTAGTTAAGGAATTGATGGCAAAGGGACTTTTCTTTCCTAATTTTTCTGCTAAGCAGACACTTCTGTGCTGTCTTTTTATGGTTTAGGTCTAGTCTGGACAGGATCTGTTTGATATTCTAATTCTATTCTAAGTTCTACTATTTTTCTCTCCCCGAGTGGACCCACAGCTCCCAGAAGGACTCTTTTTCCTTGATGCCAACTAAAATATATTCTGTGCAGGAGAATGATTTCAAGATGAAAGTGTCCCCCAGAAGACTATGTAGCTTGTTGTCAAAGGAATTTTCTTAGAAGGCAGTTTATTATGATTTAAATCCCTCCTTTTGAACCAAAAAAATTGTAACTACCTGTATTTTATGTAGTCTGGCTGGATACC
Source organism: Phaethon aethereus (assembly GCF_964289735.1). Taxonomy (NCBI): domain Eukaryota; kingdom Metazoa; phylum Chordata; class Aves; order Phaethontiformes; family Phaethontidae; genus Phaethon; species Phaethon aethereus. The sequence goes on along the minus strand of NC_138582.1, from coordinate 41,124,683 downwards.
CTAGAAAAATGGTTCCTCTAAATGGGAAAAGATTCTTATTTCTAGTCACTTTTGTTTCTGATGTTTTGGGTTTTGGTAAAGATCTGCCTGAACTAAAATATTCTGTGTTGAAGTGAAATATTTATTTAATCCAGAACTACTGTTTCTTTTTTTTTGTTTGGGAAGACAGATAAGCAAACAATTGAGTTTATCTAAAAGATATTTAAGAAAATCCTTCAAAATCCAAATACTAACAATGTTCCTTTTTTAAAGGTACTTAAAACCTTAGGGTTGAGGGACCACTGCTCAGTCATGTGGTCCTGCATATGGTGGTTGCAACAGCACCCTGGTCTGCAGCTTTAATACTAACTTCCCCAGAAAGATAATTTTTTATTATTATTTGTATTAGTGTAGCAGTTCAGAAGGTCTGCTATGGAGCCCAGAGTCCTTCTCCCTCTTGTACAAGGCAGAGTGGAGTTTCTTTCTCCAAAACATTCACAATATTATTTTTAACCTCTTATGTCAGTTTTCATCCCAAAAGTTATTTTCTCCAACCATTTCCATTTTAAGATAAGTCTATTTGAAGTCTAAGATTAATTTTACCTCTCAAAATTATAAAAGGTATTTTTTCAAAGAGTTTTTAATATTCATTTTCTCTAGGTGAAAATTGTCAATGTAGAGCTCCTTTACATACCTGACTCTTCATTTTTAGGAATTGTTAATAAAAATTATCAGAGTTTCCATGATTTAGTTATTTACATAGGTTTTTAATGTATATTGCTATTAATTGGCTGCTCTTAATGGAAAACAACTGGTATCTTTAAATCTATCCTAAAATTTCTCTGTAAAGTTTCCCAATGCATTTGGATACAAGCATACCCTTAAATTTGTATGTGATTTTTCTCGTACAGGGTTGCTATCTACAGAACTGGGACACTAGAGCACTGTTTAGAATGGGAAGGTATTTGTACTTGCTTAGTTCTAAATTAGATATTGTTTGCAGCAGTAATCAGACCAGTCTCTTGTTGTGGTCTGCACAACAGACACATGTAAACAGAAAGCAGATTGTCTGGGAAAACAGTTAAATTCCTCTTTTTTCCATAAATCTGGCCCAAACCAGCCAGTGATTGGCACAGTGCCAAGAGGTGCAGTGCTGCTAAAGTTGCCATCATTTAAAAATCTAGTTTTACCCATTTATAATAATTGAAGCTTCTCTGGCACAGTTAGCTGGTGTTGAAGTTGAGCACTCTGATTCCTATATCTGCAGCCCCCATAGCGTTGTGACATGATGAGGTTTTTCTCAATGGTATTAAAAAGAAATGCTGTGTTCCCACCCAAGAGATTGCTGAAATAATCCTTCTTTTGATGTTCTGGTTATTTGCTGGGCTATATTTTAGCATCAATTAATGCTGATAAAGAAGCTGAAACCACTATTCAAAAAGGAAACATAGAAATACAAAATGTTGTTGTTTTCTTACTTCTGAGAATTTATACCCACTTACACAAAATATTCCACACTTTTACACCATGCAAATGCTACATCAAGACCTTCAAAGGAAACTGTTCTCCTCCTAGGGGCAGATTTCTGAAGAAAAGAGTTGCTGCTGCAGTGGACTGCTGGCTTTAGTGTGATTTGAAAAGGATGTATTGGATGTCAAGCACCCTAGACATTGAGCAGCCATTTAGTGGGCTGGCAACAGGGGATTATGCTGTGGCATACCCGCACTATGTGTCAGAGGAAGATGCTCTTGTGTATTAGTCAGTAAGATCTGTCTCCAGGGGAGCCAAGAATGAGGGCATTATCATTCAACTCTCATGAATAGGAGAGAGAGAAGATTGCAGGAGATCACATCTTTCATTAGTGTTATAGATTAAGTGCCACCAGTCAAATGCATTGGAGGCTGCTTTCTCAAGCAACTGCTTCCTTCTTTGCTGGCTCTTATGTATTGTTTCAGCACTAAATAAGTATATAAGGATGCTAATTGTATTTAGTACCTCATTTGTAAGAGGGGAGCAAGCCAAAAGGGAAGGCAGAAAGATTTTTCACGTCACTCCAGAGTGAATACTATGGATAATGAATTAAAATGACAGAAAGTAGGCACTGTGTGAGAAGACAGAAAGAAAACTGTTGAAATTGATGAAACATAGTTTTCATGTTTCATAGTTTCAGTCATATCTGTTTGATATGACTAGACCTCTTCTGCCTCCTTGTGAAGACAAAACAGTCTTTCATACTTTGACAGCTCCTGGGAAAAGTGTTTTTCCTTTCCAGGTAGTATGAATTGTATCAAATATTCAGATCTTTATGTTATTAGGTTTTTAAAAGAAAGGTGCTGCAATAACACTGCCCTAACTGTGTGGATCACTTGTCTTAAGGAGCTAGGAGTCAGAAGCTATATTTTTGCTTAGGCTCTAGGTATGAAGAATTCAGGAATGCCTATACTTCTAGGGTAAAACCTATAGCAAACCGTATGTGCCCACCTGGGCACGCTGCCGGCTCATATTCAGCTGGCTGTCAACCAGCACCCCCAGGTCCCTTTCCACCAGGCAGCTCTCCAGCCACTCCTCCCCAAGCCTGTAGCGTTGCATGGGGTTGTTGTGACCAAAGTGCAGGACCTGGCACCTGGCCTTGTTGAACCTTATACAGTTGGCTTCAGCCCATCAATCCAGCTTGTCCAGATCCCTCTGCAGAGCCTTCCTAGCCTCCAGCAGATCAACACTCCCTCCCAACTTGGTGTCATCTGCAAACTTACTGAGGGTGCACTTGACCCCTTTGTTCAGATCATTGTTAAAGATATTGAACGGAACTGGCCGCAATACCAAGCCCTGGGGAACACTGCATGTGACCGGCTGCCAGCTGGACTTAACTCCATTCCCCACAACTCTTTAGGCTCAGCCATCCAGCCAGTTTTTTACCCAGTGAAGAGTATGACCACCCAAGCCATGGGCAACCAGTTTCTCCAGGAGAATGCTATGGGAAACAGTGTCAAAGGCTTTACCAAAGTCTAGGTAGACAACATCCACAGCCTTGCACCTCATCCACTAGGTGGTTCACCTGGTCATAGAAGGAGATCAGGTTGGTCAAGGAGGACTTGCCTTTCATAAACCCATGCTGACTGCACCTGATCACTTGGTTGTCCTTTATGTGCCATGTGATGGCACTCAACATGATCTGCTCCACAGCCTTCCCTGGCACCGAGTTCAGGCTGACAGGCCTGTAATTCCCCGGTCCTTCTTGTAGATGGGCATGATATTTCCTAACTTCCAGTCAACTGGGACCTTCCCAGTTAGCCAGGACTGCTGATAATTGATGGAGAGTGGCTTGGTGAGCACTTCCATCAGCTCCCTCAGTACCCTTGGGAGGATCCTATCTGGCCCCTTAGACTTCTGTGTGTCTAAGTGGTGCAGCTAACCATTTCCCCTTGGATTATGGGGGCTTCATTCTGTTCCTTGTCTTATAGCTGAGGGGGCTAGGTACCCGGATAACAACTGGTCTTACTATTAAAGACTGAGACAAAGGTGGCATTAAGTACCTCAGCCTTTTCCTCATCCTTTGTCAGTATGTTTCCCCCTGCATCCAAAAAAGGATGGAGATTCTCCTTAGCCCTCCTCTTGTTGCTAATATATTTATAGAAACATTTTTATTGTCTTTTATGGCAGTAGCCAGATTAAGTTCTAGCTGGGCTTTGGCCCTCCTAATTTTCTCCCTGCATAACCTCACAACACCCTTGTAATCCTTCCAAGCTTCCTTCTTCCAACTGTCATAAACTCTCCTATTTTTCTTCTGAGTTCCAGCCAAAGCTCTCTGTTCAGCCAGGCTGGTCTTCTTCCCCGCTGGCTCATTTTTTGCCACACGGGGACAGACTGCTCTTGTGCCTTTAAGACTTCCTTCTTGAAGAATATCCAGCCTTCTTGGACTCCTTTGTCCTTCAGGACTGCCTTCCAAGAGACTCTGTCAACCGGACTGTATGGCTGGTGTACAACCTATATCTGCAGAAATGACCATATACAGGGTGTTTCTGACTCCATGAGAGTAGTTCACATGATGGTGCAGCTGAGAAGACCTTGGGCTTTCCCCACTCCCATGGTGCTATGGGACTGTCTGGTTGAACACCGGCCATTCACGGTTGCTAAGGGCTTGCCCTTTTTCCTCACAAGGTCTATGTCATGTTTTTGCCTCAAAACTGGAATGCTAATGTATCTTTAATAGCATTGCATACTGCCTGCCTTCTTGAATAGTAGGCCTGACCTTGATCATGCCATACCAAGTCTGAAGAGTGTTCAAGAAATGAATGACAAAGAGTATGGCTGAGGTTTAGGGAAGGGATGGATGGGGATAACAGACAGTTCAGAGGGAGAACAGCAGCAGCCGTAATTCTTATGGTCACTATCGGTCTCATTTCATGGACTCTTTTGTGTTTGGAGCACAAAACCTGGTTATCATGAGACTGGATGAAAGGGTCAGATGTCTAAGTCTCCTAGCACACTTGGTATTAAAATAGATGTACCACATGGCTGTTTTCTGTTCTATGGTATCTTTCAAATAACCTTCAAACTAGGGAATAAATCCTGTGCTGTAAATGAGTCAATATTAATAATAAATACTATCAGACAGAGAGGGAATTAAGGGAGAGAGAACAGATGAATTTTCAACTTAGTCCAGAAAACCTCTTAATCTCACAATAAAACATTTTTCTAATCTACTTTTTTTTTTTTACCTCACTACGAGCAAGGGGCAATGGCATGGGAAATTACCTGCAAGGCTAAGTCCCCCCTGGAAAAGACTTTATAGTGACATAGGGTTCATATTTTAGTGCCAGTAGCTAGTATTTTATATCAACTTCCAGAACAAAAGAAGGAAGGTATTTTGACAAAGGAACCTTTTCCTTCTAGCTGAGTATCTGAGGATTTGACAGTATTAAGAATGACATTAAAGAGTTGCATCATTAAACGTTATTACACTAACACAGGTTGTAAATCTAGGCTTGTCTTATGGACTTACCTATCCTCGAAAATCTGTGAAGGACATGACGATTTTAATTTATACTAGCTTCTGTACCTTAACACCCACTGTGGAAATCCTGGGTACATAAAATATGTGAATTAATTCAGTTCACTTAATACATGCTGATATCCACACTAAGAGTTGAACAAAAGTAGATAGTGTGCAGTAGGCTAGCTTATTTTGGAGCAAATTCACAGAAGAGGCATGTATTCTAAGAAGTCCTTCAGCTTCTGCTAAAGAGGTGCATTAGCTCTCTCAAGAAACATTTCTGAGTATTTAACAATTTCATCTTGCGATTGAGTTATTAAGTAGTCTGAAGTCTCAGCTTGGTTTTCTTGAATGTCGGTTTCTCATCGAGCTACTTAGTACAAACCAACACAGAAGTAAATGTGCTATTAGGCATTAGTGGATTAGTGATAAATTTTTGTTATTGTGATTAGGCATTTTCCACTTAATCTCGTAGCTGCAAAGATGTATTAATGGCGATGAGTGCAGCCTGTATTCTACAACACTAAGCTTACCCAGCAGCTCTTGTTAAAGAAATCTGACTTCCTGGGGATGGAATTTAGCTTTATGTTATAGAAATTTGAGTCATTATGTGCATTAAAATTTTAGTTCCTACAGAATGATTTCTGTAAATGTCGTCTTGGTTTCTGGAACGTTTTCTAGCGCAAGTCACCAAATCAAACACTGTGGCAGTCTAAGTCTGTGTAAAGACTTTTTGCCTTTATTTTGGGGAAGTGAGGGTTGAAGAATTGGAACTGGCATAGTTGAAAGTGTTCTGAATGTTGTTCCTCCATCCCATCCCTCCATCTCTTTTAGATCTTAGGCATGGAAGGCAGCTGTCAAATATAATATTCACTCCTGTGTTGGAGGTTAAGATTTTCTGTCAAATGATCTATACTGAGTCCCAGTTTGAACTTGTCGAGGTAGAAGTCTATGAGAATCTTTCAAAGTTTTGACAAACTTTTTCAAGACCCAACAGTACAAAGTCCTGAGCAACCCTATCTGATCTCATAGGCTGACCCTGCTGGGAGAAGGAGATTGGAATAGAGAACCCTAAAGTCCTTTCCAACCTGAAATATCCTATGATCCTGTAACTAATCTGGTTATCGTAGTTTGTCTTTCTTGCAGTCTGATTAATAAACTTTGTAAGTTTACTTTTTTGGGTCTTCATGTTGTCCTTGCCTCTTCAGTAATTTGGAGAAAGAGAACACTATTAATTACCACATTTAGGAGGATGCCTTCTGTAAATGCATTTGGTACCAGCTGGACTTCCTGGAGACTGTCCTGTGCAAATTTTTCTTTATCAGGAAAGAACAGGTCCATCTGTGGTTTTAGCTTTCTCTTGCTAGCTCCAAATGCTCCCAGGAGATAGAAAAAGAAAAAAGCTAACTGAGGCCTGCAAGATTTCTCTTACAGCAATCTGAAATTATAGGAGAATCTTCTCCCAGTGGTATAGACACATCTATGTGAAGCCTTTTCTCATTTCTTTTGATTAAGCTTCAAATCAATTTCTTGGTTTGTGGGTTGGTTTGTCTCTCAGCAATTGAATGAAATGTGTTCTTCAGTCTCTCATTAGGCCAGTTCTCACAAAATTGTAAGAGCCCAGCTGCTACACACTATCAGCTGTGACTGAGCAGGCGGAAATGATACAGGATGATGTGCAATAGTGTCTACTGCCTGAAGCCACCAGCTATTACCAAAAGCCCTTCTTGGGCCCAACTACTGCAGTGTTTCTGCTAAATAAAAGGTTGGTGTAAGTGTGGTATCAGACCTTCTTACTTCTCATAACCCGGCATGCCAATTTAGTGAGGCCACTTTCACGGCTGGCTGCCAAGAGCTGCTTGTGAGTCAGACTATGTCAGGCTGCTTGTGTCTTCCCCTCAAAATAGCATTAAGCAACTGGTCATAACCATTGAGCCTAACAGCTACAATTTGACGTTAAAAAAAAAGTTTCAGTAAGGACTTTCACCCCCCAACCATATCTTATTATTGGGTTTGTCTATGGCCATCAGGGAACCCAGTGGTGACTGAGGCAGTGCTGCCCAGCTCCTCTGAGCTGCTGGTGCTGCTGTTCTGCTTCCTTCTGGTGTCATCGTACAGTGACCTACCTGCACCTCCTTTGCCACTGGCCAGCACAAGAAAAGTTTTTATGCCTGTGCTTGTGCCATCAGTCAAATAATTACTGCTCTGCTGTGGTTTTCACCTGGCTTTATAAGCTTTGTGGTCCACAATGCGGTTCTAGGGATGGCTCTGGGTGTGGGGGAACACAACACCAAACCTACCTTTCACTTTACTTCTTGCAGGAGGTATGACTGCTCTTTCACATCTCAGCCAGTCTATAATGGACAGGGTCCTGCTGGGAAACATCTGTCTCTGCGGCAACCCCATCTTCCTACCTCACCTGCAACCCCTTTCGTTTTACTGGATAATCCATTAGTGACATCCAGGTAGATGAATAGTCTCTCCCTAGTTGCTGGCACAGCACGAGGTAGTTTCTAATACAAACATCGTAATAGTTATTGTTCACATGTTTCTCATTTTCTGATTTACTGATTGGAAGCAGAGTGGTAGAAACGCTGAGCGCTCACAGGTTAGTTCAAGACCTGTCATGCACAAAATGTATATTTTTGCTGGTATTTTCAAAAACAGGTCTTAATCTTTCGGAGCTGCTCTTGCTTCTGTAAAATGGAGATAGTAAGAACTCTTCATCTCCCAAGGAAACTGTGGATGCAAATTTGCCGTGTGACACCCCAAGCAACATCCAGTACAAGTAAGTAGATTGTTTGCAGTAAAGATTTAGGATTGTACACTAAACAACAGATAGGAAAGGAAAGAGTGAATAATTAAGCAAATATTTATTATAAAGAACATAAATTCTTAAGGGGAAAAGCAGCATGTGTTCGCAGAACTGAAGACTGTATCAAATCACAAATGCACAAAGGGGCCAAGTAAAGACTGCATAAGCAATTTTAATTCTTGCACTTAATAACTTGCAAAATTCACACACTTTCTTTGGACTTCCATGGAGGAGTTTTCTAAAATGAGTAACTGTGTACATTAAGTTGCTCATATGTGAAAATCAGTAAGAACTTGTGTCTTTAAAAATAGCACTAGTAAATAATACACTTTGAAATTTTGGGGCTTATGAAGCATTAATGAGATTTGTAGGAGCAACTGTTATTTTAAAAAATCACAGCAATTTATTGTTGCTAATTACTCTCTTGGCACCACACATATTTAAGATTAATTGGAATGTCTGTACTCAGTAATGAGGTCCCATGTAGTTTACACTGACTGACAACATCTTCCTTTATCTGGAAAATTACCACACTGGAAAATTTGCGAACAGGGCAGTAGCTCTTGGCAATGAAATTTTGAAAGTTTTACTTGATACAGTAGCTACTGAGTTAGAATAAAAGGATCAAACTGTTCCAGCAGTTAATAATAACAATAAAAAAATCCACAGGAATTCTGTCATGAAGGTATAACTTACACAAAAATGGATGTTTGACTCCTACCTGGTCAGACGTCACATTCAGACATAGACCTGATTTCTCATTATGATACAACATCATGAATTAAAACTGCAGCATTTCTCAAAGATTTATTTTTATCACGATTTTGCTACTTTAAATTTAGTCATCTAAGGATGGATGCTGGAAGAGCAATCCTTTCATCTCCACCCTGAAAAGCTGTGAATAAACATAGTAGGTGTTGATGACAGAGGATTATGTTGTAGTGTGCTACAAGAATTTTTCTGTAATGTTTTGTTTGTGTATACATGTATGTGCATGTTTGTGCATTTAAATACTTTTTTGGCAGCTGGTCTATTTCTGTAGTTCCCTTAAAAACAGGAACTTTGTGTCATTGTTTCTGGGATGCATTTATCAGGTGGGGCTGATAAAGAATCACATATTACATACAACTTTGTCAAAGAGTAGGAAATGACTGCTGATGATAGAAATCATCACTATTTGAACTTGAAGACCTGGTCTTCCCAGCCACAGGCACATTTCTGGTGCTGGAGGCCAAAAAAATCCAACCACCCCAAAAAACACCCACCCAAAACCCATAACCTTGGTCACTCCCCCATCACAAAATTGAAGCTACATCTAGTAACCCTGTTGAAAAAACAGGTTTTTTCTGTAAGCTCCTGATCTTCGTATAGAATTCCTCAGATAATGAGGAGGTCTTTTAGCAGAAGCTATAGGGGTGCAAATTTTCAGGTAGGTAGGCAGTCAGTGTAGAAAATTTGAATTAGAATTGTCCAATCAATCAGAATTGTCTTAAACATTTCTTAGATGAGCCTTTGAATAAAAAGAATAAAGTTGTAACATTAATGACCAACAGAAAAAGTGGTCTGTTATATGCATCTCTCTATTTTTTCAGTGTTAATTTTATAGCGTTTCATAGGCTCACCTCTGCTCACCCGGTGAATAGATGAACTGTTTGTATGGAAGTTAAAGCAAAATTAGCAGATCTACTATGAGTTGTACTTGCTTAGAGCACTAGGTATCTGGGTATTATTGTTGACGCTTGAATTCATTTGGAATTGCATTTTAAATGGGAAAAGCATGGATATTTACACTGGTGTTTAATGAGATGGAATTAGTCTCAGAGCACAATTCTATTCTATTGATTTTTTTTTTTTTTTAAGGAATGGGGACGAGACGAGGTCTTGACTGTTCTGGTGATTAGTTACACATCTTCAAAGCATTTCAAAACTAAATCGTACATAAGGCAATGGGTGTTGGTACGCATTAATTCTGAGTGATTCTGCCCGAAAGAGATAACAGCATGCATGCTACTTTTCAGCTGACCAGTATCCCAGTGTGAGTGTGGGCTGTGGCTGAAGTCGTGGTTCTCATTTCTGGGGCACCTCTGGGGAAATTTGCACTTCAGGGGCTGATAGAAGAAGCAGTCATTGATTTCCCCAAAGCCTGCCTTTGCCCAGAGGGTGCAAAAAAAGAGCAAAACTCCTTACACGCTTGTTTATAGCCTTGCGCATCTGGGCAAAGGCCAGGGAAAGTCTCTGTCTTGATTAACAACACTGTTTGTTATACGCCAAATGTTTCTTTTCTCCTTGGTAGCAGCACTCTGACCTTGTTAAAGTGGCTCAGAAAGAGTGAAACCAGAGGGGCTGTGTGACTTTGTGTGCAGTGGCTCAGCGTGGTCCAGTGCTTTTCCTCGCTGGCAGCTCCTGCTGCAAGCAAGCAGAGGAACCAGGGAGAGGCACGGCATCCAACTAGGGCAGTCTTGTCAACCATTTTGTTGCTGTGTAATCTTAAAAGCTGGGTGTAGCCACCAGAGCTGTAGAAGACGGGGTCCTATCTACATCCATGCTTCAATCTTGCACCTAGGTTTCTAAAGCATTTTTTTTTTTAAATTACAGGGGCACAAATGGAGGTAATAAGTAGGTGAAAATGCTACAATCCCTCTGCATTTCTACTTATCAACTAAGTCAAAGCTGGCACCGTGTCCTATCTTAGCTATGCATATTTCCTGCAGGTTTTTGTGGTGGCTGTCAAATGCTCCTCACGGTTAGTGCAGAACCTGAGAAGTGTTGTTGCAAATGAGCTATTAAAACTCAGAGATCAGAACAGAAATGAGAAACTCCAAAACTTATCAGCAGAAGGACATTTTGAAAGAAAAATAGATTTGAAATGAGTGACCAGGTTTATGTTTTGTTATGTTTTTTAAAGAAAAACTAACCCAGAACAACTGGGTATGAGTCTTGCAGATTTGTCAGCTGTCCTGGCCCAAAGAGATGCTATTCCCAGGAAGCTGGGCACATCCTGGGAAATATAGAGGAGTCATAGCAATCCCCTGATAATAGGCAACACAAAGGCCTATAATCTTGGCTCCTGATGGGACCCTCAGGACTCCAGTGCTTCCAGGCTCCTGGGAGTCTGGTTTACCTATCATCTCAGAGGCATTTTAAAGCCACTCTAAAATTTGAAACGTTTAGATTTGTTAGTCCAGGGGTCTTTCAACACTCTGTAGTGGTGCTGCCCAGTAGGCAGAAATTTGAGAGAGACCTCACGCAACACAGTGACTTGTGATACAGAAAGTCAGAAAACACAAAGTTATTATCAGAAACCTCTGCGTATTACCCAAACCAGTACACTTCTGTAGGTAACAGCTTTTGTCTGAATCGTTTTGTCAGATAATTCCTGAGTAGTTCCACAGTGTGGTTGTGCAATGTGAAACCACTGTCATTCTGTATTGTGAAAGACCCAAGGGTTTTTAAAGACCAATTATTTATTTAGATTTTTTTTTTTGCATGTCTTTTGAAGGAGTTGAGTCCAGCACTATCTCAGAATTATTGGTAAGGTTGAGTACTGTTAACCCAGACAATGAAAAGTAATGCATCAAGGCTAGAAAAATAATGAGATTTCAAAATAAAAAATTATTATTATTAATCTGCCTTCAGATGTTTCAGATCTCTCGTGTATTTTCATAATGTCCTCTATAATAACAAGGCTAAACCCCTGCATTTTGAAGAAGGTACAGTTCTTAAATAAACATTATTCTGCTGCAACAGTAGTATAGCATATTAATATAATATATATAAAATATATGATATCTATGGCATATACCATATATATCATATATCATATATCTTAACAATATAATAAATGTTGTGACTACTGATAAAGTCATGGTAAAGGGTTACACAGGGGGTTAAAATAAGCTGACCTATTGAAAGGAAAATAGAGAGGATATTCAAGAAGAGGATACGTTATGACTGCTGAATCACAAGGTGCGTGGGAAGTGAGTTGGGCGATGACTCAGGTTGCTCTGGCAGTAGAGTTCTATCCACATGAAGCACTGACAGAAACAGATATCAAGGAAAGTACATAGATCAGTCATCACACACTTTAGCTCTCAAAGGCTCCAAAGATCTCTAATGCAGCACTGAAATTAAAGGTTTACAAACATTCCTGTTGTCCCCGATGTCTGGATGAAGCCATCCAGGTCCAGAAACCTTCACTGTAAGTGCCAGAGGCTATTAGGAGAGCTGCCTGCCAAGCTGTTCCAGTACAGAAGGGGTTCCCAGATGAACAGGTGAGCAATGCCAACAGGTCTATGGAAGCTGCAATAAGGGATGTTTCTGGTTTGTAGTAATGAAATGAAGGGATCATTAACTTAGGTGTGCATGCTTCTAGTGAGAGACATTAGGAGGACATTGGCAAGCTGCACTTCTTAATCCTTAAATTTCAGAATTGCTTGTCAATGCCTTGGTTTGAGTATTAGCTCAGTGAAATGTCCAGTTTTTAACTCAGATGAAAATCAAAGCAAAAGTAGCAAAATCTCTAAGGAGAGTTAATAATGTAGCACACCTTTTGTCCTTCATCCTCTGACATATATAAATATTACTTCCTAGTGACTTTCTAGTAATAAGGTTTGAAAAAAAGTGCTTTTCTCACACTAGAAATGTCTGATTTTCACATCCAAACCTGTGCCAACCGTTCATGGTTTATTAATCCTCAATTCTTATTGCTTCTTTCCCAGTCTTCAATCTCTTGATTAGAAATTTGTCTACTTTTATTGCAGATGAATTTGTACGTTGTGGTTTTGGGCATTCAGTATTACCAAAGCTAGAGAATTGAGGTTTTGCAAGGTAGGGAAACATATGACTGGTTTAGGCTCTTGAATGTGCATGATCTTAATCTCTTCTTAGCTTCTTTAAGAGTTTTCATCTGAAAATTTTCCCTCTTTAGGTTTGACAGCTTCATTAGTACCTGTCACCCAAACAAATCAAGCTGAGCCAGTTCACTCCAAAATACTGAGATTGTCTTTTTATTTTTCTGAAATATTCCTTCTCTTTCCTGGTTATATTAGTCTTTCCTACAATTAACACCTCTTTTTATGCATGGTGATTTTGAAAGCTGAAAAGTACTGTTATTTAAAGAAGATGCAGATTTGGGCATTTTATGTAAAATGATGATGCTTCACCCATTGTTGTCTCCTCAGGGGTTCCCAGTGTATGGAAGATAATTTAAACTATGTGGAACTCGATAGCTGAAGGCATTAGAAAACAAAGTAATGTTACTCTTTTAGGCATTTCTTTTGAGAACTCCATAAAAGCAAGGAAATGTATGAAAGATGTGTTCATTACCATTATGATCTTAAAGGGAAAAAAATTACTGGTTTTATAGTCCATAAGGGTAGATAAAACGATGTTTGTGTACTCTGTAGTAATATGCAGTTGTTCAGATGCTTGTTTTCTCTGTTACTTTACATACCTTTAGCCTTGCAGGCGTATTCTCTGGTAAATCCAAATAGGAATGAGAATAACAGCAATCTGCTGTAAATAGGCTACTCCTGTAACTGTATCTCTTTTTGACCAGCAGCAGATCCCACCGCTGCTCACTACCAAGCTGCAGTTATGTGAAACAGTGGATGCCTTAATAAAGTGGGGGCTTCTTAGTCCAAGAAGTGGATACTTTATTGTTGCTCCATGAGCATCTTGTGGAAATCAAGAGGATTCTTCTTGCTCTATTTTGACTTAAAACTAAAAAAGAAAACAAGCATCCCCAAATGACCATTTGCTTCTTAAAGCAATCATCCAAGAAAAGACTCATTGCCTGCTTTGTCTCTTCCAACCTTTGAAATAAAATAGCCTGGCAGCAATTCTGCCTTGTTATGCTTCTAAAACAGATTTCATGCCATCCGCCGGTCTTGTGCTTATATTAATACCACCTTATTCTTTACATATTGTCTGACTACTTTGTTTTTTAGTGGTACTGATAGCTGTGAAATGCATCACTTCATCTGATGTAGGTTGGGCGCTCTCCTGGCGAGGCAGCCGGTTGCATAAATGAAAGCTGCAGCTTGTGCATATCCGTTGCTGTGTTCAGTCACCCCCTCCTTCATAATTCAGTTGGGGATGTGGATTCCACCGTTATGCTTTTCTTTTCTCAATTTGTTATGGCATTTGCACCTTCATTCTCTGGAACCAAATAAGGGGCCTGTGAGGTGAGAGATTGCTAGTGCTTTGGGGATCTCTTGTTTCAGGAAACATTTATCTTTTCTTTTTTCTGTTTTTTGGGGTTTTTTTTTTTTTGTTGGTTTGGTTTGTTTTATTTTTTTCTGTTTTTTTGTTTTTGTTTGATCCAACTTGCAAAATAAGCTGGAAAGGTTTTTGTAAAAATGATTTGAAGATGTTCTGTTTTTTTGCTATGAGGATGAACAGCAGTCTTTGTGAACTGAAATAACAGTGTACAAGCATCTATATTTAAGTTCCAGGACTAAGAGGGAATTCCATCCCTTGGGCCCTGTCAAACAATAAGGCAAGTGTATTTGGGTAACTTTTCTTCTCTAAACTAGCAAATGCGGACCACTTTTGGACACAGGATACTGGGATTGGCCAGTAACTAACCAGACTTTGTAAATCAGATCTTTTTTATCTAACAATGTCGAAGGTGGCAATGGCTCAGAGAAGTGATCCATCTGCCAGAGTTTAATAAATTACTCTACATCCTCTCAACTTCAGTAATGGACCCCAGAGCTTTTCTCATCTCACCAGTTGTATCAGTTCAAGTCAAATTCATTCCTAGTTTCCATGGAAAACTAAAAAGGAAAAGCAGCTGGTCTCCTTATAATGACAAGACTCAAAATCCTTGTAGGAGGGCTGCCAGATTTGCTTGTGGTTGTCATCAGTCTTGGTTTCTATATTGGTGAAAGTTACCAAAGAGTGTACCACACACTTTCAGCAGATGCTCACAGCTGGATTACACTTGTATCGTAATTTATTCTTTCGAGCTGGAGTATTGACATGTCCATTATTCTGTTTTTATACATTAATGTGAATTTCTTCAAGAAAATCTGTTTTTAATAATTCTGTTTGCTGAAGAGTTCATTCAGTGAACATTAGTGTGCATTTGAAGAAACAAAAAAAATTCAATGCAAAACACAAATTCCTACGCTGTTTTCACTCTCCCCTTAAAGAGGTTTTATAGTGAGTTTTATGTGAATCACTAGCATGTCTGTGTAAATGTCCACTGTATACATCTATTTTGAGACTCTAATGAGAAATTAAGAAGAAAAGAGGAAAAAAAAATCCAGTTATTTAAGGTCCTGGGTCATCACAGCTGAAACTCATTGCCTAGTACCTGATTGACTTTGCTGTATTAATGGCAATATAAACATCAAGTTTGATATGCTGTGAGCTAGAAAATAAGTGTAAGAGCAGACATTTCATTATTTCTCACAATATAGACCATCTTTCAGCCAAACACTTAAATACATCCTGACTTCTGAGTTGCTCACTGTGAAATCCAGCATATTCTTAAATGCCTTGATGAATGAGAACCTCAGCAATGAAATGTGCTGAATACATGGCAAGCAAATAAGATGACAATGCATTTTGCCTGAGGAGCATACATGCTAGAGTAGTGGTCACTAACTTTTGCTGGCCAATAACCAGTAATACCAGTAATGTATTGCAGCAAGCATCTTCTGTTGTTCTCCCTGTGGGACTCACTTTTCTTTGTTTTAATCTCCTTGCTCATGAAGTACACCACAGGGTTTCCTGGGTAACATGCTTGTTCAGTCCTTAAGCTGAGGACCTACCACCAAATGCCATATGTGTACTGTGAAGATTATACTTGCCACTGGTGCCATGAGTAAATATTTCCACTCTGGATCAGGGCAAATGGTGTTCACTTACAATCGTTTCTTTGAGGATGCTGTTAGGCCTTTTCCCTGCTACTTGTGCCGGTGTCTTCTGAGTTTTGCCAGTTGAGCCATGCCTCTTGCTGAGACATGTTTTTGGCAGCAGTGATTTTCTTTTTCAAGATGAGCTCTTATTCCTCCTGGAATTTACAGTTTTATATATGAGAGTACAGACAGTAGAGCCTCGAGGTCATTGAATTTTATCAAGTATATTTTTCACTCCTTCTGCTCTGATGGAAGTGGCAATTATCACATGCTATTGTTCCACAGTAAGAGGCCTCAGAGTCATGAAGTACAGCTGAGCACAGCCGGTTTACATTAAAACTAGGTTTGAGCAATTAAAAATTACCCAATCTTTCCTCCCTCGTTGAAAACACACGGTAGGAGTGCTGCTGAAGTGTATTAAACCAATGTATTAAAGTAACTCTAAGTATCTCCATTCTAGAATAGCTTTACTGTTCACAGACACCAAGTGATTTTTATGTAAATGACCTGTTAAAACACGAGCAATTCATCACCATAGAGATGGGTGCACTAACTACAGTTCCTAACAAGACCAGTTATAATTTTTTTCACTTATTTTAAAGCCCAAAAACACGGTATAAAACCTATGGGGTTTGTTTGTGGCTAATTTATGGTGTTGTCTAAGAAACACCTAAGATTTTAGGAATCTTTTGTATCTGGACTACGTAATTGTAGCATTAAAATGTAGTGGTTAAAGTAAAAGTAGTGGTAAGTGGTAGGAATTCATGTGTAAATTAGAGTTTTCTACAGGAGCAAGTCCATACTTATTCATTCTACAGGATTTTATTCCTTCCTACAGGAAGTCCATAAATGATGTAACAAACAAGAAAATAATGGTAACTGATAAATACCTTTAAAGACAGAAAGGAGACAATGAGTTTAATTCTGTGTTCGCATTCTCAACCCTGGCTTTGTCCTTCAAATATACACTATAGACCTCTGTGCAAAACATTTTCATGTAACAGCCACTGAAGTATTTACTTCTCCAGCAAATGCTCCTGTTTTTTGCATGTCATTATCATAGGATCTGGGTTATATGCATAATAGCACAGTACTTTGCTTCCTGTATACATACTTGTATGTATATATTGATAGAGATCCATGTGCATCTATCTATATATAAAAACTTATATACATTTAATGGTATAGAGGTATATAAGAATACATCATGAAATCTTGTTAGTGGTAACAGCAGTGATATAAACAAATGTTTAATATTACTTATCCAAGTAACTTTTTTTTTCAGAGTTCCTCCAGTTATTCTTAATTTAAATCTACTCCAGAACTGAGGATCAAAGAATCTAAATCAGCTGAAAAATATCAAAGGCAGATATTCAGTAGAAAATGAAACTGCAGCATAACAACTGTGCCTGAATGGAGAGCAATGACATTTCTCCTCAATTAATCTATCCTAGTGCCCAGGCAAATAGCACATCGAGCAAATCTTGTAAGTGCATAAACAAGCAGTGACATTGATAGAAAAACAACTTGCTGCAGGAAAAACATCATAAAAACAAATGTTTTAAGAACAATAACAAACAAAACACATCAGAGTAATAAATGTTGATGAAAACAGAAATAAAATTATAAATGCATCATTCTCATAATTCATTTCTCAGAATACATCAGTTTAAGCAGCTTCTCCTGCACTTGGGTCACAACAACCCCATGCAACGCTACAGGCTTGGGGAGGAGTGGCTGGAGAGCAGCCCAGTGGAAAGGGACCTGGGGGTGCTGGTTGACAGCCGGCTGAATATGAGCCGGCAGTGTGCCCAGGTGGCCAAGAAGGCCAACAGCGTCCTGGCCTGTATCAGGAATAGTGTGGCCAGCAGGAGTAGGGAAGTGATTGTGCCCCTGTACTCGGCACTGGTGAGGCCGCACCTTGAATCCTGTGTTCAGTTTTGGGCCCGTCACTACAAGAAGGATGTTGAGGTGCTGGAGCGTGTCCAGAGAAGGGCAGTGAAGCTGGTGAGGGGTCTGGAGCACAAGTCGTATGAGGAGCGGCTGAGGGAACTGGGGTTGTTCAGTCTGGAGAAGAGGAGGCTGAGGGGAGACCTTATCGCTCTCTACAACTACCTGAAAGGGGGTTGTGGCGACGAGGGTGTTGGTCTCTTCTTGCAAATAACTAGTGATAGGATAAGAGGAAATGGCCTCAAGTTGCGCCAGGGGAGGTTTAGATTGGATATTAGGAAAAATTTCTCTACGGAGAGAGTGGTCAAGCATTGGAACAGGCTGCCCAGGGAGGTGGTGGAGTCACCATCACTGGAAGCGTTCAGAAATTCTGAATTTTATTTTCCTGTTTTAACAGAAAATATCTTTGGGGTTTTTTATTGGAAAATCTTTGGCTTTCAATATCCTGACTGGTCCCTGACATCCTCTATTCTCTTATGGTGATGGCAGTACTTTGAGCAAATCCATTGCCTAGTAAATGCATTAACCCAAACTCCTGTAGGACACTGGGAGAACCGGTGTAGGTGCTGTACTGAGAGACTCACCAGAATAGATACTGGAAGACTTAGAATGCTTTGGGAGAGAGCACTTCCAGATGTGGTCACCACATGGGCCCAGTACACCGTTTATCTGAGGGTTGCTCTTCCAGCTGAGGCTCTGTCCTTGCTCCAGCAAAGTGCTACTGCATCTGGATACTGTGGAGAAACTAAAGAACTTGCACACACACCTGACAGTCCCAACGCAGACTTCAGCAAGATGGGGGAGATGCAGGCAGTGACCACAGCAAGAGTCTATGAAAGGGAAAAATGTGCCTTCTCTGTATTTTTTCATGAGTTCTCACTTGCTTCATTTTTTTTTTTTTAAATTGAGTGATTGGTATCCTGCCTCCTCTCTCCTCTTCTCCAAGTACCAGATAATCTTGATGAAGAAAACAAGTAATCCTTTTGGATAGTCACCAATATTTGTAATCACTTGGTGCCAGAATTTTAACAAGTGGCAGGTCTGCAGAATATAGAGATTTAAATATTGGATGTTGAATGTGTGTCCACAGCATGTTGGTGATTATTTCTGTGTGTATGTGTGTTTGTTTATTCATCACTTATGGAAGAGTGTTTGAAAATAAAGATTTCTCTGGCTCAGCTACACAGATGGAATTGGGTGTAGAAGACTTTTCTTTTAAATTAACAATCTTTGCTCTCCATAGAAAGAAAAGGCCTCTATAGCCTGATCTTAGTCTCTTCTTATTGTCTTAATTGAGCCTTTGAACTGCAGTCAGTAAAAGCTCACAGCAAATACAGTATCCAATCAGTTGTATATTTTTAAATTAATCTACATTTGAATACCTTCCTTGATTTCCCACCAGCACCTGCAAAAGAAAAAAAGGGGGGGGGGGGGGGGGAAGAAATATGTTTGAAAAGAAAGGGAATACATTTGCAAGTTTAATTTCCCTAGGGAGAAGCGAGCTTTTCAGAGCAACTTTGATATGTTTCTTTCTTCTTTGTATAACCTGTAGTTTAATTTTTGTTCACATTTTTGCATTCACATTTGCATGATAAAAGAAGTTCCACTTGTCTTTTAAGGATTGTTCCAGAAAGTCAAAATTATTTGTAGGAGAAAACTAGTAATAAAATGAAAAATTAAAAATTATCTCCCTTTTCAGTAATTTGTACATACAATCCTCTATGATTTCCAATGCTTTTACTGATATGAGCAGACAGCTATGTTTTTCAGAAGGTTGTATGAAATATTCTTGCATTGCTATTTTCATGGTGATTCTGTAAATTGAGTCTGGAGTTTTAGTGGAATGAATCATCCCAGAGATGGAATTTTTGATCTTCAATGTTGAAGATATTTTCAACAAATTTTCTCTAGCCCAAGCAGATGTTTTGGCTGCTCAGCATCCCTTCTAAAAGCTTCTTTCATGCTCTCCATCCTGCAGCTGAGGTGACTGTGAAGCTGGGAGTGAAAAAACATAGAAAATCTTTTGAGCAGAGCAGAAAATTTCTCTGATCTGTTTTTGTTAGAGCTGGAGGCCTGTGGTTTATTTCCTGCTCAGGCATGTTTTACACAGGGATTTCCTAATTTGCTCTTGACCACTGAGAAAGCAGAAGCAGCACTACCTGGTAACATACATACATATATACGTCTATACATATATGAGATGAGATGAGATGAGATGAGATGTCTGCTTATCACACAGATCTGTGTGTTGCTTTCCTGTGCTATATCTGTGTCCTGGTTTCAGCCAGGATAGAGCTGGTTTTCTTCACAGAAGCCAGTGTGACACTGTGTTTTGGATTTGGGATGAGAAACTGTTGATAATGTGCTGATGTTTTGGGTTGTTGCTGAGCAGTCAAGGACAGTCCAGCTTCTTGTGCTGGCCTGCCAGCGAGCAGGCTGGGGGTGCACGGGGAGCTGGGAGGGGACACAGCCGGGACAGCTGACCCAGACTGGCCAAAGAGATATTCCCTACCATCCGACGTCATGCCCAGTACATAAACTGGAGTTGGCTGGGGGGCGGAAATCGCTGCTCGGGGACGGGCTGTCGATCGCCAGGTGGTGAGCAATTGCTGTATTGGGCATCACTTGTTCTTGTACATTCCTTTGTTGGTGTTATCATTGTTGTTTCCTTCTCTCTTTCTGTCCTATTAAACCGTGTTTATCTCAACCCACGAGGTTTTTCTTCCTAATTCTCTCCCCTGTCCCACTGTGGGAGGGGGAGTGAGCGAGCGGCTGCGTGGTGCTTAGTTGCCGGCTGGGGCTAAACCACGACAATCTGTCACGTAGAGATATATGGAGCTTAGTCAGGGGACCTCTGCTTTAACATGTTCTTGTCTTTTCATGTGATGGCTGCCCCTCCTGCTGGGTTCCTCGGCTTCATGAAGTGTAGCAGGAGGATTGTCAGGCACTATAGCAAGCTGCAGAGCAAAAACCAGTTTATATTATACCTCAGGAAGCAGGAGCACAAAGAACTTCTAACTGTTCAGAGCTAGAAGTCCAACATGTGCTAACTAAAGTTTCTCTCCACATTGTACATTCCAGGGCATTACCTCCTAACTTCAAAGCATAGTTGCAGACTTCAGGTGCGGAGATATATATGTACATATACACATCTTCTGCTACCGAATATCACCTGCACACCTTTGCCATGTTTGGATTAGCTCCAGCTTGCAAGTCACGTTTTGAAGGAGATGGCATATATATGGCTCTTTGCAAGCCCAGATTCATCCAAGCTGCAGGTGTTGCGTGTCCTTTGCCTTCCAGCATGAAGTATTATCCAGCATTAATTCAGCATTACTCAGCTCCATACTGGGTCCAAGCTGCCAACTTCATCTTAATTATCAGCTAAAATGTTATAATTCTGTAAATCTATATCATATGCTGATCAGCATCCTTACCTACAGTAATATGAATTTTATAAAAGCATAATTCTCTGTGTGTTATATGTTGATGATGCAAGTATTTTGAGTCCTATTCATTTAGATTCTCATGTGGTATAAAAAACACATAGTACCTGAGCAGCTCATGGTATTTCATAAGTAATGAATGGAGAAACCCTTTGCTCTTTCTTTTTCCAGTCTGGCTGAAAGAGGAATAACTTGGATAATATAGACATTTTGCTTGCTTATAGCTTTTAGTGAGTAGAGACAGGATAGGTGAGAGATTGAGAGTGGGAGAGGAGAATATATTTAGGGAAAACTGTGAGAGTTGAAGTACTGCAAATGTTCTTTTTTGGGGAGCCATCTGATTTCCTGCTTGGTTGAACTCATGTTCAGGTTTCGGTCTTTCACTTTAGAGAGTTTTCTTTTTTCTCTTGAGTTTAAACCTTTAAGTTGTTTCTCAGTTTAACAATTTTGAAATGTACCTCACATCTAGCTACGCAGGGCTTCAAATATCATGAAAGAGATCTTGACTGGGGCAAAAAGTAAAGGGGAGGTAGCTGCAAAGTAACCTGAGATATCCAGTGGAGAAACTAATGTGTTTACTGTCTGATGGTAGTTCTGTAATTTTTTTTTTTTTTTTGGCAATCAAACCTAACTGTCACATGTGCAAGGATTTTTGTTTCTGTTCTCTATCTACAATTACAATTGTAAAGAATTACAATTCTCTACAGTAACAGTTGTGGTTGTATCACATGAAACCTTCTCCCTAAGTTCAACTTTTGGACATTCAAGAGTACTGTCTGCTTGAGATTCAAAAGCAGCTCCCAGGTAACCTGGTGTAGGTGGAGAGCCCGTCCCTAGTTGGGGATGCTGTAAAGGAATCACATTCTTCAAAGAACATTTTTGTCTCTGGAAATACCTCGCTTCAGCATTTTGCTGAAAAGTAACACTTCAGGAGCTTTCTTTGGTCATTAAGAAAACTAAGAAAAAGGTGGGTTTTTTTTATATAGAGCAATCCTTTTTTGTTTTAATTTGTTTTTAATTTTAGAAACAAGCCTCTGTTATCTCATGCTATTTAGATAACTGTCTGCAATAGCAAAAGAGCCTTTTGGCTCCTGCAGAAAACTATTTGATGTAGACAAAATATTGCCTGTAGGGACTCAATTTGAGTGTATGAGCCATTTAAAGGTTGTTTCTGAACAGCTTTACAGCCTCTTCAAGAGAGGACAAGCATACTTGGTGTTTGTCAGTAGCTAACGTCAAAAAGAGCTGCTGGAGACGGGCATGGATAGACACCTTACTGGTCTGTAACACCAGGTCACGCCTTTGGATCAAGCCCTAAATGCAGCTCAGAGGGCGAAAGGCTAACTTACACTCCTGGTTCCCAGGTTAGCCGGAGGGTGCAAGAGAGAATGCCTGCCTTACAAGAATTACAGCATGGCTTGAAGCAAGAGGTTTTCACAACCCTTGGTAACACTGGCCCACGTGTCCCTTCTTCTTAAGAAGGTCAGGGTCAGAGCTACGGGTGATGGCCCTGATTGCATCAAATGCTACTGTTGTGCTACTTTGCAAGCAGATGCTTTTTATTTTCTGGTCTTTTTTTTTGCAGGATAGTGGTGGTGTCTTACAGATCTTTTCTTTTTCCTGATGACTATCAGGCCATTAAGGATGATGATTTTGTGTTATTCTTCAGTGCTTCCTTTTGTGCTACTGCACTGTGCAACAGCAGTTCACCTTGGCTGAAGAACCTTGCTTCTTTGTCCGTAGAGTTTGTACTTCCACAGCATTGGTCACAAAAGCTTTTTCCACTGTAAATTTCACACACATCCTATGAATACACTCGGTATGTGCAAAAATTTCAAATGTTCAAATAGTATACAATTTTTGAAAAGCCTGGTGTATTCCTGAAAGAAGTAGGTTGTTGCATTAATTATTTTTCAGAAAAAGTCTCTTTTTCTATTTTAACAATGGTTTTAGCCTATCTGAAAGCTAGACTAAAGGTTTCTTGTTTGTTCAGGAAATTGAGCAATTAAATGTTTATTACTCACATATTTCTTCACTTTCTGTTTGCTGATGTTTGCTGGATAGTTTTTCCATCATGTCCTTATTAGTTATAAATTGTAGAATGTCAAGATTTTCTGCATTTTTGTTGCCCCACATTTTACATTCAAAATTTACTACATGAATAACAGTTACAAAAATAGACTGACCAAAGTGTAGAAAAAGGTAATCTTAAATAGAAACCTTAGCACATAAATTTAATTTACCATTTTTCTTGCTGCTGGTTTTTTTTGATCTCCTTGTTATATGTACATGTGTCCACAGAACCACAGTCAGGGTTTAATAATAGGATCGCAGGAAACATTTCATCTTATAAGAAACAATTTGATATTCTAGTGTGATCTTCAATGCTTCTAAATTATTGTTTAATCTAGAGCCTTTCTTTTCATTCTTTACTCTAATAAACACAATAGATACAAGTCTTCCACAGCATTTCAAATTTTCTATCCACAATTCTTCACCTGCCAGATGCAATGGAAGTCAGATCAGCTGCAGTGATTCCTGATTTCTTTTTACTTTTCCAGTCTGTATTTTGAAATTTTACCTTAATAAATATGAAGGTTCATTTAATTGTGTAAATCCAAATGTAATTTGATTTAGTTTTGTATAATTAATAATAGGAAAATGGGTTGTAGCTTTTCCCATATCAGTCAATGATTTTTCTCCCACCTACCTCCCTTTTAAGAAAGACCATATTTTTAAAAATAAAATATCCACCAGATAGATAGGAAAATCGTATGCTATTGACAAAATAAATTACCAAAGCAAGAAAGGTACCATGTTTATATGAATAATAAAACTATCCAGTGTCAGAACACATTAACAAAAATACTGTTGTAGGGCTTAGAAGTGTGATGCTTCAATTTGTAAAACTGAAGTAGGACTAGGATTCAATTTTTATAGGTGATGGTTTATTTTCTAGTAAGGAGCAATTGCAATTTTACATAACTTCCTTTGAAGTTCAGTCACTAACCAGTCTTACAGGAAGAAGAATGCCCTTGGTTAGCATCTTTCATGATGCTGTGGTGGTAAGGAAGAAAAGAAAATTATTCCCTACTCTGAAAACCAGCACAGGTTGGGAGTTCCCAGTGCATCCTGTCACTGGTTGTGAAGAGGGGGTAAATAAAGAAATATTTAGTTTTAGGTAGAAGTCCAAGCCCAAATGAGGTGGGGGCATAAACACAAATGAACTAAAAGTAGCAAGTACCATAGTGACATCTTTGATACTAAATATTTCTGCTTGGGGATATTTAGTTAGTTAGTTAGTTATTTTACAGAGAAACACATCCCACTTCCCTTGAAAACACACATAACATTCAAAAGAAGTACATTTTTTGTGTTACAGTTAATTTTGAGAAAGAACTTGTATTTGGCCATAATAAAAGTGCTAAAATGTTAGAAGCAAAGTGCGTTACTTGGCTACAAAAGAACTGAAAGTTAACTGATGAGATTAAGGAACTGTTGGCATGATGCAGCCATTCCCTGCCGATTGCGTGCAAGGGAACTTGCTGAGAATGAGGTTTTCCTTCATTTTGCTCGCTTACCAGGTGGATGATTGGGTTAATTTGACTTAATGATGCATTACAGCACAGATTTCTTTCCTTGCTGTCACGAACAGTTTCACTATAGGAAGGGCATACTGTGGCATGGTCTGCTGGACCAAATGAGGAACAGTGCCTTCCCAAAGCCATCATACACAATTTATTCCATGCTTAGTACTTTCTGATCAAGATTTAACAGTATGTTTGATCACGTAGAGGTATAATCTTTCTGGTTGAGTTTTTATGATTAGATACATTTGAGCAAAAGCCTTTTTTGCTTTTTCTGAGAGATTAAACTGTGTGTGAAAACTCCTTGACTGTCCATAGGGTGTGATTGGGAAATGTCAGTTCAAGGCAGCAAGGGCCTAATGCATAAGTTAACATTTGGCCAAGGCTTTTTAAATGACTGAAAATACCGGTTATGTGACAGTGTGGAAATGTGTTAATGATAATTGGCTCCAAGGTGTTGATCATTCTTGTCCAGCCTGGGAAAGCAACAGACTAGTCCCACTAAAACTGAACTTATTACATTTGAGCCCTTTGCCTGCTGTTCACAATTATTGTAAATAAAAATGGTAATTTTACTTTTTTTTTAAAGTTATTTATGATGATCATTTCCAGACCTGAAGTTTGAATTATCTTACTTTGAATTATTTCTGAAAAGTTCCCATTAAATGCTTCAGATACAAATACTAATAAGTAAATAAGTTGTAAAATATTTTATTCCAATAAAATATTAAGTTCTCTTTGGTAAAAAGCCATAAAGGAAAGTCGTGGTTGTTCTTCTAATCTTCCAGGTGGATTTTTTTTGGAAAAAAGATCATGACATTTTAAGCAGTATGGAGAACACTTAAGTACTTACCAGGAAGAGAATTGTGTTCAGGATGTGCTGTTATTTTATACAATTATTTTATACAACAATTATTTTTCTTTAAGTGCATTTCCAATATCAAGGGCTGACTGAATCATACTGGTGACGTTGGGACATGGGGTGGGGAATGAGAGAGGGAAGAGGGAGGAGAAGACAC
The DNA here is from genome assembly GCF_964289735.1 of Phaethon aethereus. Classification (NCBI taxonomy): domain Eukaryota; kingdom Metazoa; phylum Chordata; class Aves; order Phaethontiformes; family Phaethontidae; genus Phaethon; species Phaethon aethereus. Next base: position 41,099,026 of record NC_138582.1, on the reverse strand, counting down.
AACTGCACGATCCCTCCTGCACAAGGTGCAGCCAATGGCCTCTAATGTCTCTGGTCCTTCTCATCAGTATCAGTTCTGTATCAGTTCTGCCTTTGACTATTGCTTCTCAGTTTTGAAAGCAAAACTTTCTTCGTAAGGCCTGCTTTACATATCTCTGAAAGAATATCTGAGCTGACCTTGTGAAAACAAGACCATTTTGTCATGTTACTTCTCTCCATGATTATTCCAACCCCATGTGGCAAAGTGTTTCTGCATATGTTTAACTTTTCAGAGTAAATAGTCATGGAATGGACTCATGGTCTTTAGGTATTGTACATAAACAAGCCTAAGGATTGTCTGCTGTAAAAGGAACAATTCAACATTGACTTTCCCAAACTCTCAGGTTGATCTAACTGAGCTTTAAAGTGTAAAGAATATTCATTGAACAGAGCAAATAGACAAGCACGTAGTTCTCATTCCGCATGTGTCTGTGTCAAGATCCAAAATTATAAGCCCTCTGAACAGGCTGTCTGGAAGAAAACGAGGTGAAAAGTGTGCATAATTGATGGAATTAAGCTCAGCGATCTGCAGCCTTAAGAAAGGCTTTAAGCCTGACCTACCTCTTTGGAGAAAATAGTATCCATTGAATCAGGTTGTTCAAGAAACGAAAGGCAAAAAAAAGTGCGAACTATTTATTTTTACCTATATTTTAGGTATCATTTAGGTAAATGATACCTTAATATAATTTATTATATGTCTGTGTATACATATGCTTGCACACCAAATCCATCCATCATTGAATTAATCAGTAGAATCTTTTGTTAAAAAAACAGCCAGTGCTTTCTGATAGCAGTGAAATAGGAGATTGTGCTGGGTAGCTTTGTATACTTAAACTGAACCGAGATATGATGTTGACTCTCTGGGCATTTTCATTGATCTGGAACTATTTGTTCCCAGCAACGACTAGCTAGCCAGCTTTAAACTAGCTAAGTCAAGAACAGAAAATATTGCTATAATGGCAGCATAATGTTGAACCTGAGTGAATCCTGCCACAGTTTTCCTTCCCTCAGTACCATCCACCATGGGTCAAAGTGCTGTAGTTGCTACCTTTAATCTTAGCACAAGATAGATCACACAAATGTTACCTTTCCACTTTGTTCACTCATTTTACTCATCTGTGAGCTGTGTTAATCTATTAACAAAACCAGATGATACATTAACATAGTCTGAGCCCCACCTTCAGATTGATCACGATGTTGCTTCATTTTAATGGGCAGTTATATTACAGTAAATCTGCTTATTATATACACATTAACATGTATATTTGCTTGCTTAGGCTTTTAAATAAAAACACTTAAAAACACACAGGGTTAGTTTACTCAATTACCTTTTAGTATAGCATATGAACTCAAAGACCATAGGTGACCTCAGGTCATAACTTTACAAGTTGCATTCCTATGTTTCTAAATAAATTTCCATGTCCTTCACAGGGGCTGTGTAACCTGTTTGTATAAAACTTCTGAATTTTTAATTTAAAACGGATCTTTAACAGGACAAAGTAAGAATATTCCACCCTGCTATTTCTGAGACTTAATTGACAATAAAAGAGTATGTTCTCTCGTTCTCTTTGGCATTAATTTAAGTAACATTTTTAACTTTCCTTTAAGTGAGGAAACTGTGGAATAATGATTTAGGGTTGGCTTGACTTATTAGTTGCTTTTTTCCTAGTTCATCTTCCTAACAACAAAACAAATATTATGCATTATGTGTGCAATACTCTGCATCCAGCTGTTGGACCAGAGACTAAGATCTGCCTGCTTGTATTCATTTAGTTTGCTGTCAGTCCTGCTTAACCCTGTTTTCTTTATTGTAGTCTCAGTTCAGATGAGAAAGTCTTAGTATGCCCTGCAATGCAATGTTCACCCTAATGTCTCTACTGTAGAAGCGAATATTGCAAGAATAGCAAATAAATTAACTTGAAGCAGAGTGAGAGAGATTTCCAAGAAGTGCTGGAGTGTCCAGAGATTTTATATTATGCTTTCACTGTCTTGTTTCATTTGACTGCTTAGACTAACCATTATTTTGGATGCATTTGGTTGGTACAGTTGTATGGAAGGAGCTGTGCTATGATGGATAGAGCTGTCTTAAATTCTGCTGAGCTGGGTATTTAACTATTGGGCCAGTGTATTACATTTACTAGCAGCTGTGCTGTGGGAAGTCAGAGCTGCCTTCCCCTCCCCTTTTCAAGCTAATAAAGCAGAGTATAGGAGAAAAGCCTATATAGATTTGGAAGGAATTTAAGAGGTACTTTTCATTCCTGTACAGGCTAAGCATGTCAGACAAATGATTTCACAAAGGTTCTGTCCTCAGAGATTTTCACTCAGAAATGAATGCTGCCCTTCTAACCTAAACACAGATCAAAGATGAATCCATGACAGTATCACATATTTGTTGGATGGAACTTAGAGACCAAGTCTTAAGAATGAGAAAAGTAATGTCATGAAAGGACAAAACAATAATACTTTCTGTTTTATGGATCTTCTCCTAGTTCTTCCTTCTAAATCATATCACTTTGACATTTCAAATTAAAATACTAGGTGCGTTACCTTTAGATAACTTGTCTCAGTCTCGCTTTGTCTCTGCATTCAGGAGAAGCTGCAGTTGCATATTCCATAAATCTTCCCAGTGCTATGTTTGAACTTTATTTGAAATGTCATGAGTCTTCCTTCCATAATAAAGAACATGGAGATTTCTGTATATTTGCTTCTGGACCTCATTGCCTTCAGTAGATTTATTAGATTCATATATCCAGAATGACTTTAAATTTTTTGTATTAAAAATATGTAAATAATTAAAATCATTATGTTTTAATGTAAAATTAAATATTTAGACATAAAAAATAATAATCTGCTTCCTTTCACTGATTTGATAATATTTACAACCTGGAATGTGTATAAGTTACAGATCTTCAAAACTGTGTTAGGTAGCAATAGCTTCATTTTATTCATGGTGAGAGTTATGGTTAATTTTGAATAGTTGGGCCGTTTGAGGAAGGCACTAAGGAAGTGATCTGATTTTCAGAGGCACTGAGCACCCGCAGCTTGAATGTATTCCAGGGACCTTTCTGTGCTTCTCTAGAATCTAGGTTTGGCTTCTGATCCAAATTCTGATCCTAAATAGTGCTAATAAAAGGGTCATACAAAACTGGCTGGTGTCAGTGATGAGGGTGAATTTCTGCTGATACCTCCCCTCCTGCTGCCCCTGACACCAAGTTTTTCTTCCCCTCCCTCCCCGTTTTCCCCTGATCAGTGCATAAACCTTTTAGCCTTCGTTTTGCTCGGCCTAAACGTGCCAGTCCTCTGGTCTCCTTTCACTCAGTACTTCCAGATTCCCCTGAGCAGCCCAGTAAATCTTCTTTGCATCTGCTCCAGCTTCTGAGCACGGATGGTCTGAACTGAATGAAGACAGGTGGGTGTCCCACCCTGACCCGGCAGGGGTCCCACCAGTGCTTGGTGTCACAGCCTCCCGGTTTCTTTGGGAATTACCTCTGGTGGATCACAGCTGCCTTTTTCTCTTTGCACTGGCATTTCTGAGTTTTTCCAAAATATACTCATGCTTCCATCCCCGCTTAAACTCAGTTATATCCAAACGATCATTTTATAACGTGCATATTTTGTCATTCCCTAAGTGAAAGGCTTCTGGACTATTGAATTCCATCTGCTACTAGAAATTCAGTTGGTTCACACCATTTATTGTAGTGATTCTCCTTTTCTACCGATACCTTCTACTTCTGATATGTCCCAGAGAGTAAATTTTTACTAGGCCGTACCTACTTTTTGTGCCAGAACCTATGTAAACATCTGCCATTTGCTGAATTATCCATATGATCATACAAATAGGTTCTGCACGTGAAAAATTGCCTAGAGATGCGTGCATGTACATCTGTAGTTTATGACAGCCTAAAAGCAGAGCTTTACACCACCTCTGCGTGAAATAACATGCATCCAACAAAACCAAGACTGGAACAAACTGTATAAGCACTAGTCCTCAAAATATACAATAAAGATATTATTTTGTCTGAAATGGTGGTTTATTACTTTTGAAGCTCTTAGTTAAAGAAAGAATCTTATTTCCCTTGGACCCAATTCATCTCTGTTTTCTGAATAAGAAAAAAGAGCTGGGTCTCTGAAACGGTTGCTGTTGTGGCAGCCACAAATTACACTGTGGTACTGATAATTCCTTGCGGAGCACAATGCATTTGCAACCTCCTTGTTTTATTGATTCTTTCTGTTAGTCTGCATTGAGCCCTACAATAAAGCTACAGAATTTCCAACATAAGTTCTAGGAGAATTTTAAAATTTTATTATTATTGTTATTATTTTATTTTTGTTGTTGTTGTTATTTTTATTATTATAATAATATTTGCTCATTCTCTCCTGCAACCTCTGAAGATGCAATATTGCCAGAAGAAACTGAAATAATTGTGTTTTTCATCTATCAGTGATGATCTGTTTTCTTCAATTTTTTTTCTGTGAGGTTTAAAGCAGCAATGTGTGGCCAAGCAAATCTCAGTGTTCTCTCTGCCTTTATTCTGAGCGCCTTTGTTTTCCATATGCTTTAAACTGTTTTCTGATGTGCCGTTCTGCCATCTTTGGTTCTCTGGAAGCAATGTGGGTTTTGGCCACAGAATTATGAAAAAACAAAATGAAATTTCAAAGATTACATTGAAAAGTTCCAGATCATTTAATTCGCAAATGGTCATCAATTTGGCCTCCACGTTTAAGCCCTCTGATCTCCATGAACTAGTATTTACACCACAAAACCTCCCATCTGCATGTAGATATGTGCATGTAGACATGCACATGTGCATGTCTCACTTTTATATGACACTGTTTTACACAAATAAAGAAAGGATAAGAAATTATTAAAGCTAATCCAGGTTGTTCTGAGGTTTCTAAATACAGAATATTTAGAATGCCATTCTATTTTTTGAACTTTGGTTACTGTTTTTTCTACTTGGACAAGAGGACATTTTGGGGTACCAATTTTTCACCAAAACAAAATAGAAGTTTTACACTTGATTGGTGGGCTTTGTTACACTTCTGTAGTACAACTACATGGGTCTAATAATATTAATACACGGTTTGTTATTTAGATTTGAGCTTTCTGATCCCTGGCATAGACCTCTGCCACTGTAACTAGTAGAACAGCAGCTAGAAAAAGTGGTTTGACATCTTGGTGGACCAGAACTGGAGTGGGAGAAGAGATTTTGGCCACGGGTTTTGCAGGAGAATAGGTGTTTTTGGACTCCATTCACAGGCAAAGAGGTGAATGTGCTTCAGTTCGCACAGCGCTCTGGGGAGGTGAAGTGTTTGCCACTTTCTGCTCTGTCCTCCCCAACCTGTCTGTGTCTCTTCTCCCTCCTCCTTTTTGTCCTCTCCTCACTTGTCAGTCCCACTCAACCATGCAGGAGCCTTGTCCTCAACCTGGTTTGTATTCCTCTGACATCTCTGTCTTTTCCTGCTTCCTTCAGTGTTCCATTTCTGTGAAGAATGACAGTCCTGGTCTCCCTACTAGGACCTTTTGTTCCATTCTCATTATATAGAACCCTTCTAAGCTACTCCCCACTCTCCAGCTGCATATAAATCCATTCCCTATGGTGCTATTTGAAACATCTTCTAGTTTGGCATCTTACCTGAACTTTATTGCTGATAGCAAACTCTCTCTTCCAGATCATCAGTGAACACATGAAATATTACAGAGACACATTACATTACATACGCTTGGCAAGAAAGGTACTTTGTGAGGGGTTTACATTTTATTACGTGCTTCTCAGCTGTTGAAGATCTGGAAGAAAGAAAATTAAATACAATTTTACAATGTCACAGCAGTAAGTCATCGAAGGGAGCATTAAAAGCTTAAATTTGGACGGATCTGGCTAACAATTCCACTTCCATCTTCTTTCCAAAACTAAGAAATATCTGGAATTTAAAAATTTTTTGAGCATGGACAGATAAATGTTTGCACAAAAGGCCACAGAAGAGTCTGCAGCGCAGTGAGGTAAAGAAGAGACAGAACAGTGCAGAAAGAAATTAACGTGCTCACAAATGAATTTTAAGTACCTTTTTGCTAATGGCTCATCTCAGTAATGTAATTTCATGAAGAAGTGAACACGTATCAGAGAACACAGAAAAGTGATTCTGCGTTTGGCAGGACACATGGTTGTGAAGATCGGTGTAGCTTCAAGGGGGACATTTTTTACCAGTGTGAGCATGAGAAGTAAGGGTACTTTTTTTATAATTGGGCCTGCTTTCCTAGATCTGTTTTGATCTGTAGTGTTCTCTCTCCGTTGCCCATCTCTCTCTACCTCTGTATCCTTTTCATCCTTTTTTTTTTCCCTTTGGCTTTTTGTGTTCTTCTCTGCTATTGCTATCTTTTCATATTTGTTAGTGCCCTTTCCTTCAGCTCTAGCCCTCTTTCTGTCCTATTCCATAAGCCTTTAACCGGATCAATCCATCTTCCTCTGCCCCAGTATTATTCCTCATTTCTTTCTCTCCAGTTATAATTTGATTCTGTTACTATGCAGAGTCAGAGCACAAGTGAGGAGAATAGAAGTAGACATTGCTGTTCTTCCCCTTCACCATTATTTTTTCCCCTTCCTCCTCCCTTTTGCTTTTAGCTGTACTTTTAAAACAGCTTTAGCTTTATCAACTGGGGCTATTAAAAATATGTTTTTGCACACTCAGCATCAAACGTTAGTGATGTCTCTCTGTTATTCCATCTTTTATGGTGCATAGAGAGAAGACTGTAGGATTTGCAGTCAGGCCAGGAAGATAAGCCTTTGTAATATTCCCAAAGTAGTTCACTTGGTTCCTAGGAGAGGGAGCTAGAATGGCTTCCTGCTGTTCCTGAAGGAAAACAGTGCTGAGATCCACAGCTGTGTGAATAAGGCAGAGAAACAACTTCAGATCTGGGCTAGTTCATCAGCAAATCTGCGTGGCTACAAGAAGCAAATGAAAATAATCTCCTCCTCTGTTGCAGCGAGCAAAGGGTGGTATTTAAGGAGAGGTCAGAGCCATTGGGACAAGTATGTGAGCACGACATTTGGCAGGTATAAATATACATAAATGAGATAAGGCTCAGATGCCCCAAATCTTTCCCAGCTGAGGTTTACTCTGTCAGCCTGCCAGGAGCCCCGCTGGAAGATCATAATATATACAATAAAATAAAATAGATTGCTCTTGGTCTTATAGCTCTTCAGCCTCAGATGGAGTCCTGCACACTGGGACTGAGACCCCAACGCTGTTTCAGAGATGGGAGGCATGGCAGGGTCATAGCTTTTATCCTTCCTTGCTGGTATAAACCCAGAGTCAAACGTTTTTCCCCAAAGAAGTGCAAGAAAAGAAAAATGAACAAACTGTATTGAAAAAAATGTTGGCTGTGTCAGCTATTACACCATGAAAGACACTCTGAAAACGGTTTTAAAAACAAAACACCCCCCCACCCCGCTCTAGAGGGACAGAGCTTTACATGGCATTAATGTCATTGTAGAACTCCTAATTTTGGTTTGAGAAATCCTCCATGAAAACACAAGATGAAGGGATCTGGATACAAGGCAATTTCTTGAAGTAGATCTATACATTCAATCATGTCAGCTCCATGATGAACTCAGAGCAACTAAGATTTTTTTCCAGTTTTGGTGTTCTGTACTGCGGGTCTTAAATTTTCTAAATTTTATGGATAGATATGGGAATAGTTAGAAAAATAATAATGCAGACCTTTCTGAACTAAAATCTATTGCGTCATTGCCCATGGCTGTAGAAAGTCAGTCTTGATAGCTCTTGTGACCCCTTCAAAGTCCTTTCTGAGTTCTTCTGAAAGTGGGGTAACATGATAAAACAGCTCAGGAAGCTCTCTTTTCTGACCTTTCTCATCTGGAAGGTACACATTATCATCACGACTGTGGTAGGAGTTTCTGTAACTAAAATTGCTAAAGTAAATTCCCTCACTAAGAGGGATTTTCACTGAATATTTTTTGGGGGGAGGAACTTGTAGCACCTCTTTGTAATTCAGAAAGTTAGTTTGGAAGGTTTTGGGGTGGGTTTTTTTAGTGCATTGGTTATGGCTCCTTTTTTAGTTTAGATAGAGCATCAGAGATGTAGAGAGGGGATTTCAGTGACTTCAACCCATGCCTTCTCCAGCTGTCCGACAAACTTTTCAGTGTTTCAGAGTGGCTAGAAAATAAGAACTAGCTTGAGATGCTCAAAAAGAACTCTGATTTGCCTTCCCATGTATGGTTCTGTCTGTAAAGCACTTGGAGTATTTCTCCTTGATGATGTTCCTAGATGCTTGCAATGGTATTAAAAGTCATAGCCCTGGCAATGACACCTGAATCTGGTTTCCCTCATTGTGCATAAATGCTGTTTCATATCAGTAACTCCCTGTGTGTGCACTCCCTACTTGCTCTTTCTGGAAGAGGAAACGCTATGCTCTTTGGCCTTACATCTGACATCACCACTCAGGTGGACTCCTAATTACGCAGCCTCACTGCCTGTCAGCTCTTATTTTTCCATACAATAATCTAACATTTTCCTAATTATACTGTAAAAACTGATGACACAGTATCCTCAGTAGTACATAATTATCTCTTCTTTTTTTCTGTATTCTAAAAGTCACTATTTTCATGAAATCTAAAAACTGTAGGTTGCATGTAGTCACTAAACAACTGGATTATGGCAAATATGGCTGACAAATGCTCTGCAGAAATAGTTAATTGCTCAGGATGTATAAAACATTTCTTGTAGAATTATTAAAGGTCTTTTTCATGTTTATACATGCATTGAAAAATAAAACAGATAAGAAAAATTCCCCCAAGTGCTTTAAATTAAAGCAATAATATAGCTGAAATTTAGTTCAGCAGTTACTTTTTGCAATAGCCATTTAGAAAGTTAATTCACATAAATGTCATCTTTGCCAGTGCTGATTATATAAATATGCTACTGGTAACTTCAAAGTATACCTGATTACTTGAAGATGAATTCTCCATCACTTTGTATTTATAGATCTGAGAACGTAAGTGTGCTGGTAGAGCTTTACAGGTAGTGTGCTCTTGCAGTCCTTTGTCATCCAAAAGGAGAGACATCATTATTTATATGGAGATATCAGTTGGTGTTTGATGTCACAGTTGCTTTTCCTTTATTTGAAAATTCCTGCTGGTACAATAAAAGTTATTTGTTAAAACAAATAACAAAAGTTATTTTATTTTTCACTTAGCCAATGATTATAGGCGTGCTAGGTCAATTCGTGCCTCTTTAGCAAGCACAACATGGTCAACACAGACACTACTGCCATGAAAAGCCAAGAAATTAGAAGGTGTGGTACACATCAGACTGGAGTGTATAATACGCCATCTACTATCAACCGGGAATTCTTTTTTTTTCATTTTTAATTTTATCTTGAAAAATTAGTTTGGAAAAATTGTTAGAATTTGGATCTTTTAAAATAAATCCTAGGAGGAAGCCACCACATTTACTTCTGCTTTTGTCCTGAGCCTGAACTCTAATGTGGTAAAGAAATCAGATACACGATTGCTCTGTCCATATGTCACTTAATCTCAGCAATTTCATAGCTATTGCATTTCAATTTCATACCTATGAGCCGGATTCAATAGACTAAACATAACCTTATGTCATATCTTTCTCTTCAAGTATGCATGAGAACTTTTTTTCTGAACTGTTCTTGGAACTTGTATCTTTGAAAGAATAGTTCAGTTATCTTAGTGTAATTAATTTCTCTTAACATTTACTCTCCCTTGGCAACCATTTCCACGAGGAAAAATATTGGTGGTAGCCTTTTTGTCTTAGGAAAACGTGACTTCATACCAGAAGAGAGCAGCTGTTACGCCAGATTCATGTCTATCTTCCCCTATGCAGATAAGGCTGGATGCTGTTCAGAGAAACAATGAATTTTGTTTGGTTTGGTTTCACAGATATTTCTGACTATTTCTGAATACACTAGAGCTGATGTTTGATTACTGGACAACCTAATTTTGCTAACCCAATTTCCTTTCAGATTACAGCGGGTGAAAACAATTACATCTACTTAGAAAACTTGGTATTACTTTCCTTACTCATTCTGCACATTTGACTTTGGAAATTTTAGGCTATAAGTGATGAAGAGTTAGTGAAGAAATGTAGTGAATTACTAAATAATTGATTTTCATGCTATTTTTAAAGGAATGTTTGAGATTTTTTTCTATCAAGCATTCATCTTCTGTGGTAAATTCTTTGAAGTAAAATTTCTCTTGGGCTTGAAGTGAACTGTCATCAATATTCCTTAGCATTATCCACTGCATCCTGTTCACTGAGAAAATTGCTGACTCAGAGAGTGTTGTTTGGGTTTGGACTTTCATATTTAACACAATTCTGTAACTGGCACTAAGTGCAGGATTCAGCCAATTTACTTGCAACAGTAACTGCAACAATTAAAATAGACACACTCACAAAATATTGGTTGGTGAAGATTTCAGGTTTTTCCACTCTTATGGAGATTAATGGTGTCATTTCTGTGCCTGGAAGCAGAACAAGAAGGAAATGTAGGAAGTGACTTCCTTAAAGCATTAAGACTCTTTTTCTGGAGAAAATTGGCAAGCAATATCTTTGCAGATTTGGTTTAAAACCTACATGTAGTAGGTCTGCAAAGTTTTATACAGAAGGGAAGGTTAGGGATAAATCTAGTTCATTATAATGCAAGGAGCAGAAAGGATTATGCACCCCTGAGGAAAGGATCTTTTCAGTTTGATAAATTCAGTGTAAATGATTCGCTACAAAATGCCAAGTCATTCTAGAAGTACACTGATTTTTGTGCTGCTGTCTACTTTAGGAGTGCAGATTACTTTTGCGTTTTGTAGTTTGGAAAGAATCAATTAATTATGAAATTATTTCATAGATACTGATAAATTGTAAGTACACAGAGAGATGATTTTTTTTTTCTCTAAATGTGGTGCAAATATAAATGTATATAAATTATGAAGAAAGTATTCTGCCTTTCTCAGAAAGTCTTTCTGGGGAGAGCAGAGATTGTGGGTTATCAAATGTCTGATACACCAGAAGTAAAGTGTATATGGATGGCAACAGAGATCAGGTTAGACAAAAGAGGAATGGCAGTCCGATGGAGTGGTGTGAAAGCAATGGGAGTTTTACTGTTGGACCAGCTCTAAACAGCAAACCAGAGATTTCTGGACCACCCACACAGAAGAATGACAATGCCACAATACCACATATCTTAGGGCACATAAGCCTTATTTGGCCTTTCTGTGTAAAGGTGGATTATAAAGCTTCTCTTCTAGAGGAGACTTGAAGAACATGACATTTCCATGGGTTTTTTTTCAGCATTTTACTCTCCTGGGAACAAATTAACCCCATCTTCATTGATTACTGTTCAGAGCAATGTGGCTGGAGCGCTTGCAGCCTTGTAGGGCTGCCCAGAGAGCTACCCTTTGCCATGCTTCCAAGCATCCGTTGGCTTTCTTCTTAAGACCCCATTACACTCCTGTAAAACTGTTCAAATACAGTTTATGCACTTGAACATATTGTCCTACTTTGAAGTACCTGGTACCCAAAACGCTTAAGCCTGTCACTGGTGCAACCTTAGGGGAGGTCTGCGGCTCGGGGGAGACGTGCACGAGGGAAGGGATCTTCTCCTCCTCCAGCCGGCCTCATTATTCAGGAGCTTGTTGGTGTTTACACCTCTGAGCATACTTGTAGATTGTTGTGATGTCTTCCCTGTACTTACTGTCTGGCAAAGTTAAAGATAATTAATCCTGTTAACCTTTCCTCATATATCAGCCTTTTCAGTTCCTTAATCATTTTATTTCTTTTCTACTTTATCCTCTATTTGTCGACATCTGTCAAAATCCAAAAAGCTCAAACCAGCATTATTTATAGCTGGAAATTGGATTAGGTTTTCATGACTAAAATGAAAAGATAGAAATGTCAATCTGGAATAAACTGTTTTATTAAAGGAAAATCTTATTATAAAAAGTTACTAATATAATTTGTTAGTATGATTACTATATTTAAAGAAAACCAAGCTGTTGCCTACTTCTTAAATTACTATATTTCAATTTTTCAGTGTGCTATTTAGAAACATGAAGTAGTCACCTTATTATACACTATCTTCCAAATTTTGAAAGTAACTTATACATATAAATGGATTTAGTCTCATCAGTACCTCTAAATGATGAAAAAAATGCCATTTATTAAGTAAATGCATCTAGTGCAGATCCTGCCTGCTGGATTTAAAGTCTTGATTTACATTTCAAAACACTTTGGAGGATTAATCATCTCAAACTAGTCTAGCTTGATTATGTGGGCTCTTTCCATCCTCAGCAGAAAGAGGGAGAGACATCCTCCAGAGGCCTCTTACACTACTTTGATACTCATTTGTAGGAACAACTGCCCTTTAGAGGTACATCTCTCTTTCCAGGAGGGATAGACAATTGGGTGAAATGAGGTACTTAACTTTTAGACACTTTAGACCTACTGAAGATAGGTGAGATTGATCTCTTCTCCTGAGAGTCTAATCATTAGTTTCCTTTTGATACCCTGTGAAAGAATTCCTAGTGTGTGCCACTGAAATACTTTATATAAATGGTGAATGGACTGCATGGCTCTACAGTAGTAGAGCTACTAATCTAATGAGTAGTAAGAATTGGTAAAATTAAACTTAAGCTTTAACTAATTAATTGATGAAGAGAGACTAAATTCTCTTTTAACCTCTCTTGCCTCTAAGATGCCTAAGATTCTTTCTTTGTCACTGTGCTTGCTATTAATTGACTCAGAAACTGTTATCCTCCATAAAAATCTTTCTCTATTTTCTTTATTTAAAGAAAAATATTATTATCAAGGGAAAATAACGGAAGCCTGCATCAGTTCATCCTTCCTTTTAAATATTAATTCAGATCTTTAAAAATAGCTATTTGTTTGATATATAGTAATTGGAGAGTCAAAGTTTCAGTCAGAGTGGAACCGTTAAAGAGTAATGCTAGATATTACTTGCCTCTTGTCACTAAATTTGGTACCCTGGGGAGACCTTCTAATTGGAGAAGGCTAAGTTATTATACCAGCTGATTATTTTTCTGACAAGTCACATTAGGAACAGCGCACACCTCACACCCAGGTCACTGGCTTGAATAGCTCTTCATGCGCTACTCAGTTTCTTTATCTGTGCAGTCCTCTGAAGTAAGTGAAACAGCTTTAACAAACAGTAACTCTTTTCCTCCGGTCCACTACCATAATCTAGTCTTCAGCCATTAACAAATCACAATCTTTTAGTCCCCCAGACGCTATCATCAGCAGTTAGTTTTCCTTCAGCTGAGTTAAGTGATGTTGACTTTTTTCCTTTCCTAGTCTTTGAACTAATGGTAGCTTTTCTTTTCCTTGGTTTCTGTCTTTGTTTTTGCTTTTTCTCTTTTGCCTGTCAAGAATGGGGTGTATTTGCATTTATGGTCATATAGATATTCAAGTGTCTTCTGTGAGATTTTGAGGAAATTATAGTGAAACCTATGAAAAACATCATGTAACAGCTGATTTATGGTCCAGGGAGAGCACAGAACAAGCATATGAGAAATATCCCCAAAACATATGTCCAGTACTGGGATGTGCATGCTGGAGCCTTACCAGGCACAAAAGGTGCATGATTGAAGAGACTGTGGTTGCCCTTGGGCTCTCTTGAATAACCTTTTCAGCACACCTGAGCCCATGATTGTCTTGAGAGGTACCCTGGTCCTTGGGGAACATGCACACAGGTGCCTTAACAGGACTGGAGAACAAATGAAATTTCATTGCCGATACAGAACTTATTTTCTCCATAGGATGAATACCCATTAAATGAAAATGGGGGCTTACAGGGCCCATTACAGGTTTTGTTTTTTTAGAAACTCTTTTAAAGTTTTGAACTGGGGCCCTCATGCAAAGGGTTATTTTGGGGAGGGTCAAGGAAGGGAGGGTCAAGGAGGGTCAAAGGACTGGAAGGGATATCCTGTGGGGATAGTGCCCTCTTTAGCCATACAAAGAAAAGAGAGGACATGCTCACATGGTGTGTTATGGTTGCTCAATTACCATTCCCTAAACAAAAATAAATGGTCCTCCACAAAACACAAATATTCCTTATGAAATAATCAGGCACTTTCTTTTTTAAATTTACTCCAGGTTGTAAAAGAAAATAAGAAAATGCAAGTCTCTCAAAATATTTTGTCATTTTTTTTTTCTTACCAGGATATTCTTTATCTCTCTCTCCTCAAAAGAAGACAGAGAGATTTTTAGAGAGATTTTTAGTTTTTAGAGGGAAGAGTGGGCTGCAAGAGTGTTGGAAACTCTGGCTGAGTTCTTCACTGTTTTCAGAATTACATAGTTTAATTTAAGAATATGGCAAAATAATAGCCAATCAGTCTGTATAGTATGTATCATTTTACTGTTGGACAAAAACACTAGAATACTTGCCATCTTTTTGTTTTGTCAGAGATGAGGGCACTCCTTCATATACACTATGATGTCCTCTTCACTGACAGGCGACACTGTGGATAAACACAATGACTTGCATGAGGTCATGCAATGATTTATTTTAACATTTATTTTTTAAATTAAAAGGCTATAAATCCTGAGCAATAGGAATGGAAATATTATAAAAATTAAATTCTATGGGAGTTAAAATATTACATATGGGGAAATTGAATCTGATATTTGTTCTATAGAAAAATCGTCCAAAGCATTAATGCCTGGGACTGTACCTTTTGTGTCGTAACCATCACTAACACTTCTGTATTACAACTAAGGACAGAAACACAGGTGACAAACTAAAAATATTGCAACAGGACAACAAAAGAAAGCATCTTAACTGTGTTGAAGATCTGTCTGTCATATGGATCTGTTTCTCCACCTTCTCTGCTCTTGGTGTTGCAACTGGCATATTGGGAACTGGAAGGTGACATACCTGTGGCTTTTATAAAGCATATAGTTCTTGTTCTTAAAAGCTAGCTGGATTTTTTAAAGGACAAGTAGCAGTCACAGTATTTGAAATGAAGAGAGAGAAAGCAGCCTACTCACTGTGAGTAAATGTAGCTGTTCTCACTGCACCTCCAGTGAGAATTGCTTTCTGAAGTGCAGGCTGTTGTGCCAGGGCAGATGTGGAATCTGGGAAATTTTCCAGAGAAATCATCAATAAATAAGGTTCTCAACATTAGCTGCTATATTTACCTTTTTTTCTTTCTTGGACTTTCACTAGCAACACTGAAGACTACACTGGATGATGGTCTGAGAGCATAAACAACTTGCAGAGGAGCGCTGAGGCAAACACTGTGTTTTCCAGTACACTTAAACCCTTCCTTAGCAATCTGTAGCCATTTTCAGAGAATAAAAGAGCTATTTCACTGCTATGGCACCATTTCACTATGAGCAAACCAGCCACATTCTGGAAAACTGAAAGTTTAGGCTTTTCCTGTGACATCTGAGAAATGATGCAGTGGGAGTAATTACATGATTGCTGCTGGTACTGATGATATCTCCCTGCCTGGCTGCTAGTGCTAATCTATTTTACATTATCTTCTGCTTCAGGAAGAGAATCATGCCTAAACTGAGGAGGAAAATGTTAATGATGACAGTGCCTCCAGCATTTTGTTTGTGACAACGTCCTACTGATGATCCTGTCAATACAGATGGTGTCCGTCAGGTGTCACTTTTAGATATTTCTGAAGCACTGGAGGGACAAAAAGACAGAGGATGGGACAGACGCCACTCTTCTTTGTACTTCTTTGGAAAGATCTTTAAAGAGAGTCCAAATAATCCTGCTTTAAAAAAGTGGTTGAAGATTTCCTTCAGGGTTATAAACTCTTGTGTCATAAACCTACCTCACCTGTTTCCAACACACAAAAAGTTTTCAAAAAAATACTTGAGAAGCGCGTTATGTACAGGAGGTTCCACTAAGAGGGATTATTTTAGCTGGCGGAATAGGGAGTTACAAAAAATCTGCTCTGAATTAGCCTGTCACCAAGATTTGGCAGAAGCATAAGGTTGATTTGGAGCTACTTTCACCCTGTCTGAGACAGCATGCACGTAAAAACTGAACCTAAACAACTCATAATAAGCAGCTCTGCAATGACCTTGGACTAACTAATCAACATTCTGAATGAAGCATGATTGTAGCTTTGCTATTTTATGCAGTTTACAAAATCAAATACTAAAGTAGCAGTAAAAGTTATGATATTCGCAATTGTATAATTTCAACTAATTTTACCTGTAAAAATTAGTGAAAATAGTTCTCTAAATCCATTCTAATATCCTGAAAGCAAAACAACAGGAAAATAGATTTCTCTGAACATGACAGAGATTAAGTAGTAAATAAGGTAATATTAACATCACTCTGTATCTTTCCTGTCAGACACCTGGAATTATTCACTGCAATAAACAAAGCAATAAATTATGATGGTGGTAGTTATTTGACTGTAAGTCTAATGTGCAACAGTAAACCTCAGTCACAGGAGATTTTTAAACTTTTAATTACTCTGTGGCTATAAATGACAATGGCATTAATGTCTAGAATGATGCTGCTACAGAAACTCTAATTACCCAAGTGATGCTGTCAGTATTCATAACTGTTGGTGTTTCTTATTCTCTTATTATTGGCTAATTTCTGTTCTTCCCCAACTACCACATTCCCAAGGTCAAATTCTTTAGCAAGCTAAACGTTCTTCCCTGCATGCGCCTCAATGCATGTGCATCAATGCATTTTATTGCCCATTTTCTCTAGCAGAGAATCTAAGCTCGAGGGGGAAGGAAAGGAAATATTCTCGAGAGACAAAATTTTCCCCCCCTGTAGCATAGCATTAGTTTTGAATTACGGTTTCTCTTCCTTTGTTGTTTATGCAATATGGAAGGGCTTGTAACTGTTCATAACTTTTAAATAGAGCTAAGTGTTGCAGGTGAGTATGCATATATTGTAAGAGGAGGTACTATTCTGTAGTGCCACAGCGTCATGTCATGTTCTGGATAAGTAATTCCCAGGACTATACATTTTGTTTGCATCTTCTACCAGAGTAGAAAACAAATTCTCTGATTTGTTTACAGAATAAAACTTTTAAAATACTGTGAGTTGCAGTAGAATCATAGAATCATAAAATAAAAGAATCATAGAATAGTTTGGGTTGGAAGGAATCTTTAAAGGTCATCTAGTCCAAACCCCTTGCAGTGAGCAGGAACATCTTCAACTAGATCAGGTTGTTCAGAGCCCCGTCCAACCTGACCTTGAAGGTTTCTGGGGATGGGGCATCTACCACCTCTCTGGGCAACTTGATCTGGGCACCACGATCATTGTGAAGAATTTCTTCCTTATGTCTAGTCTAAATCTGCCCTCTTTTAGGTTAAAACCATTACCCCTTGTCCTGTCGCAACAGGCCCTGCTAATACATTTGTCCCCATTTTTCTTATAAGCTTCTGTCCTGGTTTCAGCTGCGATAGAGTTAATTTTCTTCAGAGAAGCTAGTATAAGGCTATGTTTTGGATTTGGGATGAAAAAATGTTGATAACGTGCTGATGATTTTAGTTGTTGCTAAACAGCGAAGGACTTTTCAGCTTTCTGAGCTCTGGCCTGCCAGGGAGAAGACGGGTTGTGCATGGGAAGCTGAGAGGGGACACAGCCAGGACAGCTGACCCAAACTAACCAAAGAGATATTCCCTACCATATGATGTCATACTCAGTATGAGTGGGACATCAGCTCATCCAGTGGGAGTTGGATGGGGAGGGACTGAAACTCAAGAACTAACTGGACATTGGTCAGCAGGTGGTGAGCAATTGTCCTATGCATCACTTGTTTTGTATATTCTTTTATTATTGTTGTTGTTGTTATGATGTTTGTTTGGGTTTTTTTCCCTGACCTATTAAACCGTCGTTATCTCAACCCACGAGTTCTACGCTTTTGATTTTCTGATTCTCTCTGCTATCCCGCTGCGTCAGGGTGTGAATGAATAGCTGTGTGGTTGTTTTGGCTACCTGCTGGGTTAAACCACAACAGTCCCCTTTAAGCACTGGAAGGCTGCAGTAAGGTCTCCCCAGAACCTTCTCTTCTCCAGGCTGAACAACCTCAGCTCTCTCAGCCTGTCTTCGTAGGAGAGGTGTTCCATCATTCTGATAATTTTTGTGGCCCTCCTTTGGACCCGCTCCAAGAGGTCCATGTCTTTTCTGTGCTGAGGGTTCCAGAGCTGGACGCAGGACTCCAGGTGGGGTCTCACCAGCGTGGAGTAGAGGGCCAGAATCGCCTCCTTTGACCTGCTGGCCACGCTGGTTTGGATGCAGCCCAGGAGATGGTTGGCTTTCGGGGCTGCAGGTGCACATTGCTGGCTCACACCCAGCTTTTCATCCACCAGTATTTTCAAGTCCTTTTTGGCAGGGCTGCTTTCAATCCCTTCATTCCACAGCCTGTATTGATACCGGGGGTTGCCCCAATCCAGGTGCAGGACCCTGCACTTGGCCTTGTTGAACCTCATGAGGTTCAGATGGTTCAGATAGGCCCATTCCTCGAGCTTGTCCAGGTCCCTCTGGATGGCATCCCATCCCTCAGGGGTGTCAACTGCACCACTCATCTTGGTGTCATCTGCAAATTTGCTGAGGGTGCACGTGATCCCACTGTCTGTGTCATTGATGAAGATAGTAAAGAATACTGGCCCCAGTACAGACCCCTGAGGGACACCACTCATCACCAATCTCCATCTGGACATTGAGCCGTTGACCACTATCCTCTGGATGTGACCATCCAACCAATTCCTCATCCACACAACAGTCCACCCATCAAATCCATATCTCTCCAATTTAGAGAGAAGGATGTTGTGGGGGACCATATCAAAGGCCTTACATAAGTCTACATAGATGACATCGGTAGCTCTTCCCTTGTCCACTGATGCGGTCGCTCCATCATAGAAGGCTACGAGGTTGGTCAGACAGGACTTGCCCTTGATGAAGCCATGCTGGCTGTCTGGAACCATATGCCTGTCCTTCATGTGCTTTAGCATAGCTTCTAGGAGGATCTCTTCCATGATTTTCCAGGCACAGAGATGACGCTGACAGGTTGGTAGTTCCCAGGGTCCTCCTTTCTACACTTTTTAAAAATGGGTGCAATGTTTCTCTTTTTCCAGTCTCCAGGGACTTCCCCTGACTGCCATGACTTTTCAAATATCATGGAGAGTGGCTTGGCAACTACGTCAGCCAATTCCCTCAGGAGTCGGGGATGCATCTCCTCAGATCCCATAGACTCGTGCATGTTCCTTAGGTGGTCTAGAACCTGATCTTCTCTGACAGTGGGAGGGACTTTGCTCCTCCAGTCCCCATCTTGCAATCCATACCCTTGAGAGGCATGGGAAGAGAAGTGAAGACTGACAGTGAAGACTGAGGCAAAGAAGTTGTTGAGTACCTCAGCCTTCTCCTCAGCCATTGTTACCACTTTACCAGTCTTGCTCATCAAGAAGGATACACTTTCTTTGACCTTCCTTTTCTGGCTGACATACCTTTAGAAGCCCTTCTTATTATTCTTTGCATCCCTTCACAAGTTCAGCTCCAGCCACTCCATGGCCTTCCTGACCCCATCCCTACAAAACCAGGCAGTGTCCCTGTACTGTTCCCAGGATACCTGTCCCTGCTTCCACTGCCTGTGCATTTCCTGCTTGCCCTTTAGTTTGACCAGCAGGTCTCCACTCAGCCAGGCCTGTCTTTTGCCTTCCTTTCCTCATTTCTTACACCTGGGGATTGAGAGCTCTTGCATTCTATGGAAAGCGTCCTTAAATATCTGCCAGCTCTGTTCCGCTCCCTTGTCCCTGAGGACAGTTTCACAGGGGGTCCTATTGAGTAACTCCCTGAAGAGCTGGAATTTTGCTTTCCTAAAATTCAGGGTCCTCACTTTACTCTACTTTGCCTGCCCCGTATCCCTCAGGACTGCTAACTCCACCAGTGCATGATCACCTCGGCCCAGGCTGCCTCCAACCTTGATGTCACCAGTTAGTTCACTTGCATTGGTGACCAACAGGCCCAGTATGGCATCCCCTCTGGTAGGGCTGTCTGTTACCTGGCTTAAGAAGTTATCCTCAATGCATTCCAGGAGTCTCCTGGATTGCCTGCAGCTCACCATGCTACTTTTCCAGCGGATGTTTGGATGGTTGAAGTCCCCCAGCAGGACGAGAGCCTGTGAGCACAATGCTTCCTGTATCTGGAGTGAGAAGGCTTCATCAGTAGATTCCTCTTGATCAGGTGGCCTGTAGTAGACACCAACCACAAGGTTCCCTTTGTTGCCTCGGTCCCTGATTATCACCCATAAGCTTTCAGTTTGCTCGTGGCTATTCCTCAGAGACAGCTCTTCACGCTCTATTCATTTCTTGATGTAGAGAGCAATGCCTCTGCCCTGCCTTCCTCCCCTGTCCCTTCTGAACAGCCTGTAGCCATCGACAGCTGCACTCTAGTCAAGGGATTTGTCCCACCGAGCTTCAATGATGGCAACAAGGTGTAGCTTTCTGGCAGCACAGTGGCTTCTAACGCCTCTTGTTTGCTGCCCATGCTGCGTTCATTGGTTTAGAGGCACTTCAGCTGGGCTATTGGATGTGTCACATTCTTAGAAAAACACCCCTTAATTCCTTTGAGATCTTTTGTTGGTGTGCATAATAGTTGGTTTCCTTTATTCTTGTGGACTTCCTTAGGCATTAAAAATGCACAGAAAAAGCATTCTAGTCCTTGGCAAAATTTAAAGGACCAAAGATAACTGTGATGATAGGAATAGCAATCCAGCATGGCGGCTGAGTTGGGGATGAGTAAGGTCTGGAAGACAAGGACAAGTTTCAACATAGGATGTGGAAACTTAAGCAGAGACAGAAGCAAAAGTAATGCAGCTAGAATGAAACTTCAGCTTCAGTGGAATCAACAGAGAAACATATGTTGTTTTCAGTAGACCAGCATTTCACCAGATGTGATTCATGTAATTTTTGCAGCTCTTTTCTGTACAGATCGAAGTACACAAAATGGACTATATCATGAAAATAGAGCTATAAAGAATAAGTTATTCAGATCTGCTGGAGTAACAGCTAGAACAAGAAATAAATCTAAAAAAAAAAATATAATGACACACAAGACCCAGATGGTTTCTTTAGGATAATACATGTGGCTTAAGTAGAAGTAATAGTAAGGAATTGAATGAAATTATACTGAAAGTGAGTATCACAAAATGCTTCTGAGAGTTAAACCAGGAACTGTCTTCTGTTGACTTCCCTGCTGCATATTAAGGAGGGGAGGGTGTTTGCTGTCATGTAGAGCTCAATAAGATGAGTCCTAAGCACTTTCATTTTCTTGTGTGCTTTCTCTCTTTTCTCACTCATCAGTTCCTCCTGGTCATGACAGACCAGAAATCTGGTGGTGTTTTTCAGACTTTTTTAAGACATTGTCTTATACTTCCCAGCCTGTAACTTCTTTTTGTTTCTCCTACTATGAATTTTTTTTACTTTCTCCTGGTCATGACAGACCAGAAATCTGGTGGTGTTTTTCAGACTTTTTTAAGACATTGTCTTATACTTCCCAGCCTGTAACTTCTTTTTGTTTCTCCTACTATGAATTTTTTTTACTTTCTCATCTTAACTGTTAGTCATATACTGTTTTGGGTAGCAAACGTTTTACAGATTTTGGAGTCAGTTTCCTAGGTTCTCATTCTCTCCTCCTTAGATCACCAGTTTGTATCTGGTTGGATATTTACAGCTTTTCCTCCTTCTTTAAACCATGTTGCCTCCTAAACACTAGTTTGGACTTTTGTTGCTTTTCCCACATGTCTTTAAGGGAAATAAGAGCTACCAGTCCCCCTTGGTTGGGAATACATACAAAAGAGCTGAGACTCATTTTCTTGAGAAGCTGCCTTGTCTCTTTTCAAGACACCTTTTCTCTCTCTTTTTGGGAGCCTTCCTCAGCCCAGTCTTCAAACATCCTTCTCTGCCCATAAAACTCAGTGACAACATGCTCTTTTGCTGCTTGTTCTTATTGCAGCAACCAAGGCTGGCCAGCAGGGTGGACTTCCTTTCATGGTCTTTGATAACCAGTAAAAGATTGTAGGTCGTTAAAGATCTTGCCTTGTGCAAACTGTTTATTTTGTTTCAACTTAGAATCCTCTGTCAGGATCTTCTTGTAAGTCCAGAACCTTTGCATGTCCTGCCTGAATGCAGCAGGCAGGAAAAGATCAGTCTGTGCCTCTCGGTTCCAGCTGGCCAAGCTTTTTTTTCCTTTCTTTTTCCTTTTAACATGTACATAATATATTTTGATACTTTGAAAACAGTTCAGAATTTCTGATGGCCATTCTCCCCAAAATGTAGTAATTTCATTGCTTGACAACCTTCAGTCATAGTATTGTTGAAATCCTAGTAAATATGCAATATAAGTAGTTGTATGAACAGCAGAATTAATGATGCCTCATTTGACATCGATTTCCCTTATGGTTTCTCTGATATAAGAAAAGGGGAAACTTTCCCTAGGCTCCTTCTCCTTTTCCTGGTTTCTTATTTTAATGAAATCTTTAGGAAAGTTAATACACTTGAGACCTTTACTTGTTTGCAAATGCGTTAAAATGCCCCAAGGGGATTGAGAGACAGACATGTGTACATACCAAGATGCTATGAGCTTTCTTTCTTTAGGAAACTAAAGTAAAACCAGAGAAGATCAGATTTAAAAGCATACCTGATATATTATACACTTGTGAGCACTGGCCACTCAAGACTGCTAGGTCCAACATTCCTCACTAGGAATGTGCTGCAAATGCTCAGTTGACCTGAGAGATGCAGCAAGTTGGACGGTCTGCACAACATATGTTTGATGTTGAGTTGCTCTGTACATGAGCCGCAGTCATTGCTTTAGAATTTCCAGAAACTTGGTACAGCACCATCAGAATTTAGTAGATTATCACCCAAAGCAGTACTTCATCCATGCGTATTGGTGAAGCTGTTAGGGAGAGATTAAACAGGCTTTCTCATTTCTTTAAAAGTGTCTGTAAGGACCATATGCAAAAAAATACTTTAGTGGACTTTGAGTCACACCAGCAGCGTGGGCCAATTATAGTTTTGTTAGGGCCCTTTATATATATATATATATATATATATATATATATATATATATGACATTTGCAGGGTAATTTACTCCTTGATAGACCATTTTACAGTTTACAGAAAGTAAAGGATTGGGCTAAATAGCAATACTACTACTAGAGTTAGGGGTGAAATTTTAGTTTTAATTAAATTATTGAAATAGTATAGTCACTACCGTAGTCATCATTATGCTTTATACTATGAAGCTTCCTTATACCATTATGGTTTATTCCCCATACTGTAGCACAATAAGAAAGACTGTTAAAATGCCTTTATTACATTATAATTGTTTCTATGGCAGTGGAAGTCATGCTAATTTAATTATATCAATTTAGCTGAAATAGTACTCTGTGACCAGGCTTTGGCTGTGGCAATCTGTGTGATTTACTTCTGTATGATTTACTCATGCTGTGTTAATAGGAATTTTTTGTGTTGTCTGGATTTGGACTATTTTTTTGCTTTTCATTCATGACTTAGCACATTCTACATGAGTAAAGTTCTTAGAGATTAAAGGCTGTCCAAAGAATCGTCTGTGCCAGCACGTAAAGTGAGCAGGAGCAAACCTCCTTTGTTTAGAGCTGTTTTCTCTTTTTTGCTTTAGTAAGAGGACTCCAAAGAATTTATTCTACAGATATAATCCATGTATAAAGTTTGTTTAGGTTTTCATGATTCTTATTTCCAGGAAAAAAATGTGTTTTCTTTCTTAGAAATCAGGTGTTTTGCAGAAGACTCTTTTTTTTTTCCCCTCGCTCTTTCTTGGCCTTTCTGAGGTACATACCTTGAAATTCAAAAAGTTATGGGAGGGACTGTACTTGAATTCAGTCTAAACCAGTGGAGCTGGTCTCCCCACTTCTAAGAAAGTGCACCTTCTACAGAAGTAATCAGTTAAGCTAATCATAGCTATGGGAACATCCTTTTGCTGACAAGTCCATTTACATAACCTTGTTAATGTAACTTTTTTATTCTGTCACAGCATTATTACCTTTGCCTGACAAATAAGACAAACACAGGTTTTGAAGAACAAAGATGTTTTCCCCAAATCATAGGAAAGTGAATCTTAAAGCAGCAATGTATTAATATAGGAAGAAAAAGAGAGTTATACCTCTACTAATCATAATGCTAGCATTAGGAGCTGGCCTCATTGGTACCAAGATTTCATTCCTCTCATTATACAGTATCACCTGCATGAGCTCCATTCTGGATGTACATTCCAGAAGAAAACTCATTTTGGGATATAAGGGGGTATCATTGCATGATAGAACCTTGCAGTTCAATTGTTTCCATTCTGCCAGCCGCTACTTAAAATTACTTAATGTGTAGACATGTTAACACCATACTCTGTTTACGACATTTAGACATTGTTTCTTACTTTTGTCAATCTCGTATCACATGTTTTTTAAAGTTGAATTAAGAATAGTCATCTACATTTTTAAAATAGTTAATTTGAATGACTATGAAGTCTCACTTTTGACTTAGGAATTTAATGATGGCCTTAGAAGATATGTCTGACTCACAGTGACTCCAACAGTTGCTCATTCTGCTGTCAAACAGGAGAGGTAGTCCTGCCGTATACACTTACATAAACTGTGTTTATTGGAGCCTAAATCAGTGGAATTATTTCATAGAAACATAGAAGCACAGGATGGTTTGGGTTGGAATGGACCTTTAAAGATCATCTAGTCCAACCTCCCTGTCATGGGCAGGGACATTTATCACTAGATCAGGTTGCTCAAAGCCCTGTCCAACCTGTCCTTGAACACTTCCAGTGATGGGGCATCCACAAGTTCTCTGGGCAACATGTTCCTGTGTCAAATTTCAAGCTACACCAGCGAGCTTCCAATCCACTCTGCTGTTTCTGAAAAGAAAGCAAAGCAGTATGGTTATCGCGTATTTCTTTTCCACAAATATCATGTTTTGTGGATGACAGCACTCAGCAGCCCACAATACCTCCAACAGCGAGAATTTGCTGGAAAGTGAATGGCAACTGTAGACCTACTGATCTGAACTGCAGCCCACAGATTTTACCTCTCTAAAATACAGCGTTGGTAAAGTTAGCATGATTTTACAAGACTCATGCTTTCTGAACTATACCAGTAAAATTAATTGAAACACCTAATTTTTTTTTCCTCCCAAGTAGAAGCTGAATTTAATGAAGTATAAGAAGTTAATTGCAAAGTTTTTGGAATCTTTTGAAAGCCAGGTAGCTTTTATCAACAGGATTTTTTAAAAGAAACCATAGCTAGACCACTAACTTCAGGTTAGAGAGCCCAGTAAAATCATGTGAAGGGGCATTTTAAAGGTGACATCTTGAACATTTAATTTATTCTTTCAAATTTTGGAACCTCTTGAGATAATTACTTTTAAAAATCATGTAAAATAATTGTAATATTTCTGTATTTCCATAAGAAACAGATCAGTAGCAGAATTACACAGTAACATATTTTAGATGATATTTAAAGCTGTGAAATTAGATCAGATCTCTCCTTAGAAGTTCTCACTTTCATTACTTTCTAACTAGACCATATTCTTTGTTCAGAGATAAACCTTGAGACATATGGTCTTTTTATTACTGTTTTTTAGTAGTCTTTCTGTGGAAGTGCGTTTTCCTTCCCAATACATTTAAAATGAAACAAAGTGTGAACATTCAGGGGGTTGGGTTTGGGTTGTGGTTTTTTTTCCATTAGGTTATTTTTATTTCCCATGTTTGGGTCATAAGTCTTTACTGCGTAATATTTGCTTTTCCTGTTGGCAAGAGAAAAACTCAGAAATAACAACTTCATTTTTTAAAAGGATTGTCAAGTTCAGATCTTGATCTTCAGATCATCTGCAGATGTTTACCTTGCTTTCTAACTTGCAAAACTAAGTGTTCCCTCCCCACAACGTTCTGCATGCTGTGCAAAGGCATACCTGATTACAGTTTGCATGAATAACTGCATTTTTAAAAAAGAAAATATCAAGTTGGTAGAATTTGCTTTGATTCCAAACAGGAAAGCAAAGTTCAGTGGAGGTCAGTGAGAGCATATCTGAGCTGGCACCGCGGTGAAGCCCACAGAGCGCAGCCTGCGCCCAGCCTGCAGGCAGGCAAAGCTGGCCCGTCCCCCCTCACCCAGCCAGCCCTCAGCAGTGCTTTGAGAAACGCAATTGCTGTCCATTCTCTGGCTCTGAGAAGAGGTAATTACTGAAACAGCAGCAGTGGGGAAGTCTGCGAGGGCCAGGGAGCAATAAGAGGCAGGAAACTTTCTCCCATCCCACTTAGTATCTCCACATCTCAAAATTTCCCCGCTTTATCCTATCTACAGTTTCCGCCCCAGACACGCTTAGCGCTGAATTTGTCTATATCTTCGCTATTTAGCACACAGACATTAGCTGGCTCTAAGTGAGGAATAAGCTAAATGCAAACAACATTTACTCTCTTCATGCTCCTCTTCCTCTCCTAGAGGCTGAAAGGGAAATTAATCTTTAAAAACATATTCTTAAAAAAGCGGCAGTTGCACCTGAGAGTAACATTAACATCCTCTACAGTTACCTGTGGACTGTTTTCACAGACTTAACTAGACTTTTACAGCAAAATATGCCATGTGTTTGTTCAAGGAAGCCTTTCTCTATGCATCGTTGCGCTACACAATTCTGTATAGGACATACTATACTGAAAATAAATTCTATATTATCTTCAAGGTGTACACAATTAGGCTAGCAAGAATTTACGCATATGTTCTTACCTTTCTCATCCTTTCTCTCTCAGAAATTTCTTATTGCCTTTCTTGCTGGCCCTAATCCAGCAAATATATGTAGATTCCTCATGTCAATGGGATGCTTGTTGAAATTAAGTAACGTGAACGCGTGCTTGTCAAATCAACTCTGTAGCTTTGTAGACTTCTCAGACTTTCATGTGCCTTCTGGAGTCACACTGACATCCTCATATCACTGCTTTTAAAACCAGTTTTAAAAATAGAAACACTTGCAAAGTGAAAATGCTAGTTATAGTAGTAATTACTATTACTTATTGTAAAGATTAATGATCTCTGAAGTGTATTGTATTTTGTAGCTACTCAGCAGCTTGCAGAAAAAGGCCTCATATTGTCAATGTCTTGATTTTTTTTACTCGGGCAAAGTACAAATCCTGTTTCTGTTATATTTGAGGAAGCTCTTTATGTATTAGTCTTGATTTTGTATATTCAGTAAGTACATAAACTGACATTAGTATTACTTGCCCTTTTACAGTTGTTTCCTGCTGTCAGTCACGACTATGAACCTATCTAAAAGTTGATTATTTTCCTTCCCTTTGTCTGTTAATATTATTTCAGATTTACAGTGAAGTTAAACTATAATTTAAAATATCAATATGCTTTTATATAGTTGCAGTGGTTTCAATTTGTTCTTATTTATTAGAGCAGGTTAAATTAAAAATTGCATGATGAAGGATTACAGGCAAGACTGTGATGTTAAAGCATGAATGGATCATGAGTATTCTCTGTGGCTTAATTCATCTCTTAAAGTGACCAGATTTATATAACATCTGTTAACAGGACCATTAAGTAATCCACCTACACTTGAAGTTCTTAACAGAGCCTCTTATAGTTCCCTCTTGAATTAAAAATACATTTCTGGGGAACATATTCAACCACATTGATTAAAGGAACTTTTATTCCTTCAGAATGCAAAAAATATAAGCAGACTTAGCACTTCACTGATTGCCTTTGGCATGACAAACACAAAATTATCCAAAGTTACTGAACACCATCAGATCCTTCCAATTAATTTCACCAACTTCAGAACTTCAGAAGTTTGATTATGATGAGTGTAGACCTGCTAATGGAAAGAGTATGTCAGAAAAAAAGGGGTCCTTGTTCCTGAAATAGTCTTCTGAAAATCTGAAAGTGACTGGAGAGGACAAATGAAAACTCTCTTTTGTGTGAATGTCTCTGAGAGTTATTGAGGTTTGGAGGTGGATTAGGCTGTAAATTAAAATAATCGGATTAAGGCCAGGGTACAATTCAGCATTGCTGAAGGAGACTGTTAATGCTGCCTTTGACCATGGTTGACAGTTGTTCTCAGGAAAGCACTGCTGAGTCATTAATTTATACAGATAAAGATAAATATATGCATAGTTATTTTATATATATTTATGTAAACATATAAATACATGCATCGCTTCTATACATAAATAACATACTAAGTATGCATAAATTTATACTTAACAGAAATACATAAAATGTTTTAAGAAACCTAAAATATGGAACAATGTTTGTAGTAAATTTGAAATGAATAATTAAATATTAATTGAGCTTTGCTACAGCAGATTCTCTTTTCCATAGTCACTGGTGCTTCAATTCTTCTGCTAGGATAGGGAGTATTTCAGATTTCATCGTCTGACCTTAAAGTTTCCATAGGGACTGTCTTTGCTTATTTAAAGTGGTATATCAGTTTCGTTTTGTGGACTGTCATTGCTCCAGCAGAATACAAGCGAAACCTGTGATTAAAGGATCACTGCTAAACCAGGGTCACTGGCAAACAGCACCACAAAACTTGGGAGACTGGCAAAAATATGATGACCTGATAACACAGACATGAAATATTGAAAAAAAGTGTCATGAGGAAGTGTATGTTTCTAAGAGCATCTTGTGCTACACTGAAATGAAGATAATAAGAAAATAGACCTCTAGCAGCTCCATACACTTCTGCTGCTTATTGCATCTTGTCTCATTTTGTATTCTGAGTCTTCAGGAGGACTTCAGCAGTGCAGATACTCACTTCTTGGCAATCTGTTAGTGGCAGACAGTTTTATTCAATGAGTGGTATACGAGTTCATTCAAAAGATGCAGTGAATTTATTAGATCCTAATAAAAATCAGGATCTTCTGACAGAATTTCCAAGAAATCATGTGGTTTGATTTAAATATCAGTAAAATTGGGTCTTCCTTATGACGTCTGACTTCTAAGTTTCTGGAGAGCACTTAAGTCATCCTCTTTGATCAAACAGTTAAAAAACAGTTGGTCCTTTCCTATACCCTGAGGGTTCCATGATTGTCTGAGATGGGGGACAGATGCTTCCCATCTAGATTCCAGGAGCTCAGCTTTAAGAAAAGCAGCAAATCATGACAGTTACGGCACAGACTGGAAGTGCCTAACAGTAGGGCTCATGATGTTTGAAGCTTTTACTCTCCAGCTCACTTTCTTGTAACAAACCAAACTTCTTATTGTAACCTCATGTCCCTGGGAATGGAGTCTTTAACAAAAATGCTGAATGTAACCAGACTTGCCGTAAAACAACAAGAGTTGGCAATATCATGAGCAATTGCATTGCTTCGAGCAAGCAAAGCAGAGAACATAACAGCAATTGCTTAAACTGGCCTATTAATCTTTAAAGTGTTCCTGGATGCAGGTAGGAACATTCTGGTTAGTCTCAAAAGAGGAAGTTATTTTTCTTGTCAGAAATTTTAACATTCAAGTGAGTTTTCAAAAGTCTTTTTATGGTTCTTTCTAATATCATTGGAGTCTGGTAGACCCTTAAATTTAGGACCCACTCGCTCATGCATTTTATCTCCAACATAGCATTTATCTCCTTATATAGCAAGGGATGTTACGATACTCCTATAGTTGGGGCAGAGGCAGAGCACAGAACCCACCAGAAATGAAGGAGATTATTAAAATTAACTGTACTATTATTGAGACATTGTATTCTTAATCATGCCTTTATCCCCATGGTTGTCTTTGTTCACAACCACTGTGCATAAAATACAGTTATTTGGATAATAACAAAATTGAATCCTGTTTTGGCTAGAGGCTACATTGCATCTGTTCCTCATACTGGATTATGTGGGCTTTTGGCACAAACTGTGTCTCCTATTTGCATAAATTTTCTAGTAAGATTAGAACTACCACCCCAGGAAAGGGTCAGGTTTGCAGGGTTTGTCACATTGCGATGTCCATGGTACAAAAGACAGAGGACTACAAAAGAACTAACAGATCTCGCATGATCAAGCCAGGCCAGACCTTTCCATTTTACATGTAGAAATCCAGTCCCCATCAACATTGCAAGAGTCTTCTCAATAGGTACATACTTTTTTAAGCCAGGTATTTGTCGAATGCTTAGAGGCTGTATACAGTGGTGAGGTACTTAGGCACATGGGTTTTATCCCTTCTGCTTTGGATATCAATAAACAAGATATTGCAAAATAAGGTGGGAAGAGCTTTCTATGCAGTTTGAGGCAGTTTATCTTTGAGGGAAGTTATGCTGTTTACAAATCTTAATTTTGTGATATTTCAAATTTTGTTTAAAAACAGCAGCAAAAAAAAAAAAGATAGGTTAAAATGTTCTTGCTGAGACTCAACATTGCTTTACATTCTAAACTCCTTTTTCAAATGTTCATAGTTTCATGAACCTTTTGGATAGATTCTTTTTATGGCCCATAATTGGAACTTTTTCGAGAGGTTTTTTTGTATACCAAGATTTTTTCAAGCCTTCTTTTACTTTTCCTGGCTCTCTGCCCTGAGAAGTTTTCCTACAGCATTTGTGCTTTTGGCTATATATGGCCTGCCAATGATGCTTCCAGTTCTTTACAATTACAGTTACATTTTGGTCTTGTCGATTCTTCATTTCGATCAAAATCAGATACAGCTTGAGTAAGGGACACACCAACCTGCCCAGACTTTGCACAAACCCTTATCCTATTCCCAGTCTTCAGAACTTGAAGCAGTTCTTGCAGTTTTTCATCAATCCAAACCTGGGTTGTCTCATACCTCTGGATCATCAGATGGAATAGGTGAGAGCAATTTTCAGACTAAGTGGTCAGCTTAATCACACGTCAAGGACTCCATCGGAGCACAACACCTTCTCTGGGCAGTCGTGATTTCTTTGTTCTCATGTTGAACTTCCTGTGTGTATTGGGTTTGTGTGGCAAGGTTTTGGTAGTGGGGGAACTGCACGGATGGCTTCTGTGAGAAGCTGCTAGAAGCTTCCCTTGTGTCTGACAGAGCCAGTGCCAGCTGGCTCCAAGACAGACCCACTGCTGACCAAGGCTGAGCCCATCAACAACGGTGGTAGCACCTCTGGGATCACATAGTTAAGAAGCGCAGAATAAAACAGCACACAGCAATTTCATCTGGAGAGAGGAGTGAGAATATGTGTGAGAAACAGCCCTGCAGACATCCAGGTCAGAGCAGAAGGAGGGGCAGGAGGTGCTCCAGGCACCAGAGCAGAGATTCCCCTGCAGCCCATGGTGAAGATCATGGCGAGGCCGGCTGTGCCCCTGCAGCCCATGGAGCTCCATGCTGGAGCAGATATCCACCTGCAACCCATGGAGGACCTCATGCTGGAGCAGGGGGATGCCCAAAGGAGGCTGTGACCCCGTGGGAAGCCCACACTGGAGCAGGGTCCTGGCAAGACCTGTGGACCCATGGAGAGGGGAGCCCACACTGGAGCAGGTTTGCTGGCAGGACTTGTGACCCCATGGGGAACCCACACTGGAGCAGTCTGTTCCTGAAGGACAGCACCCGTGGAAGGGACCCAGGCTGGAGCAGTTTGTGAAGAACTGCAGCCTGTGGGAAGGACTCACACTGGAGAAGTTCATGGAGGACTGTCTCCCGTGGGAGGGACCCCACGCTGGAACAGGGGAAGAGTGTGAGGAGTCCTCCCCCTGGGGAGGAAGGAGCGGCAGAAACAATGCATGATGAACTGACCACAACCCCCATTCCCTGTGCTGCTCAGGGGGAGGAGGTAGAGAAAACTGGGGATGAAGTTGAGCCAAGGAAGAAGGAGGGGTAGGGGGAAGGTGTTCTGAGATTTCATTTTAGTTCTCATTACCTCTACTCTGATTTGATTCGTAATAAACTAAATTAATTCTTCCCCAAGTCAAGTCTGTCTTGCCTGTGACAGTAATTGGTGAATGATCTCCCCTTGTCCTTACCTCAACCTATGAGCTTTTCTTTATATTTTCTCTACCCTGTCCAGCTGAGGAGAGGAGTGATAGAGTGGCTTTGATGGACACCTGGCACCCAGCCAGGGTCAACCCACCACACTACAACACCCTGGTTCATGCCATTTTTTCCTTTTCGGGTACCTCTGGGCGATTTCTCAGGCAGAGTCTGCCACAAAAGGAAGGCAGACCTAGGAAAAGGAATAAGCCATGGAGGTGAGATTTGAGCATGGAGCTGAATATTGCCAAAGATTAGAGCTCGTCCTTAGGGGCAATAAGTTTCAGAAAAAAGGCCCTTGCTGGTTGTTATGACTTGTTCATATGATTAATACTAACGCTGCGTGAAGACGACAACAGTATGCTTCTTGTGTTGACTTCTTGCTTTCTGGCTTTTTGAAGACATTCCACTTTGCTAGGAAGTTCAGCAAATATAGTTTTAAAATTTCCTGTTTTGCAAGGCAGGAAACATATCCCTGACCATGTGACAAATTAAACAACACAGAGGAACTATTTTTATCATTTCGGTAGATCATCTGCCTGTTTTTCTAATACATTTCCGAAAATTATTTTGTTCACTTTTAAAAAATAAAATAAAATCTGACAACACTCTCTGTAGCCCTATGGTGGGTGAGGTAGAGGGTGGCATGTAGTCAAATCATAGAATCATAGAATAGTTTGTGTTGGAAGGACTAAAAGTCCTAAAAAGTCTGTCCCCATCTTTCTTATAAGCCCCCTTTAAGTACTGGAAGGCTGCAAGAAGGTCTCCCTGGAGCCTTCTCTTCTCCAGGCTGAACAACCCCAACTCTCTCAGCCATTCTTCATAGGAGAGATGTTCCATCCCTCTGATCATTTTTGTGGTCCTTCTCTGGTCCCACTCCAACAGATCTGTGGTTAACAAGTGTTGTAGTGTGGATTGACTGGATTAAATCAGTGTAACTTGCTAACAGTAGTTGTGTTTGATATGGAAATCTTTTCCTGTAGTCATGGTCCGATGTCATGGTTACAGGATTTGCTTAGTCTGTGAACCTCTAATCTCAGTGGACAAGAACCATGAACCTTACCCTCAAAAATGATTTTGCCTTTTTGCCTCTCCTAGCCACTCTTAGCCCGTGATACTGGGGTTACCTCATGGTCTATGTCAGAAGATCTTGATATCATGAATTTTCTCTTTTAAGAGTAATTAATTTTTTGTGTATCACATGGTCCCTCTGGTCTAGTGTGCATTAGGTTTGCTACCACAAAGACATTAATTTGCTTGGTCCAGTCTATCAGCTAGTTCAGACATCTGAATAGTCCTGATAGAGTCAACCCATAAGCTTCGGTTTAAGAATGCTCTTCATGTAATCTCTTCACCACAGTGCTCAGGATGAGGACAAGATATTGGCTGTATTATATTTTCAGCGGCCACCTAGAGAGGAAGAAGCATGGTTCATTTTTCCATCGCATTAACAGGAATGTCACAATTCCTACCTTCAGTCTCTAGCTCATGGGGCAGGTTAAAACCATCTATGTAACACTGAAGCAAGAGTTTAAATTAAAAATAAACAGGAAAAAAATTGAGTCAATAGCCAATATTCAAAAATCATCATCCCAATAAAGACAGTGTGGGGAGATGGAGCATAACTGGTCACACGCAGCAAGTCAGGATCAGAACCTGTCATTGCAGGAAATAACAGGGTGGAAAACTAAGGTTATGCTGCCAATGGGGGTCTTTGCTAGTAGCTGATGCTTATGCTTCAAAGCACATCTACAATTAGAGCAGGTTTCGTTAACACTGGAACACATCATTTGTATCTAATGAGGATTAATGTCTGCTTGAAATTAGATACTAAGAAATGTGCATGTCCATTGGCCATGCCAACACCACTGAATCTTAACTACTAGCTTAATTTGGTGTAGGGAATTACAAGGAAATACACTGGTTTTTTTCCTATCATTATGCATATTATCTTTTATTACATATTGACCAGGTGTTTCTTTGAAAATCTTTTCTCCTCACTGGTAAAAACAGAAACTGGATAGCAAGCCAGAACTAGAGCATCCTTGTTACCCTTAGGAAATGGGATGGGAATCCTTATTGCTTCAGCTTAATTAATGTTTATTTATAATAAACATTATAGACTCATAGAATAGTTTGGGTTGGAAGGGACCTATAAAGGTCATCTAGTCCAACGCTCCTGCAATCAGCAGGGACATCTTCAATTAGACCAGGTTGCTCAGAGCCCCGTCCAACCTGACCTTCAATGTTGCCAGGGATGGGGCAGCTGCCACCTCCCTGGGCAACCTGTGCCAGTGTTTCACCGCCTCATTGTCAAAAATGTCTTCCTTCTATCTAGTCTAAATCTGCCCTCTTTCAGTTTAAAACCATTACCCCTTGTCCTAGCGCAACAGCCCCTGCTGAAAAGTCTGTCCCCATCTTTCTTATAAGCCCCCTTTAAGTACTGGAAGGCTGCTACAAGGTCTCCCTGGAACCTTCTCTTCTCCAGGCTGAACAACCCCAACTCTCTCAGCCGTTCTTCATAGGAGAGGTGTTCCATCCCTCTGATCATGTTTGTGTCTCTCTTCTGGACCCGCTCCAACAGGTCCATGTCTTTCCTGTGCTGAGGGCTCCAGAGCTGGACGCAGTACTTCAGATAGGGTCTCAACAATATGGGTTCTCTGTAGTATGTATCAATATCATAAAAAGTGTTAGGAAGGGCTGGGTATCATACAAGCAAAATAATGTCAAGATCTCTAACATCATGCTTTGCCAGGCCGTTGTGCTCTTGTACCTCTCTGTGAGGTTTCAAGTGTTGACTGCTGTCTCATGGAGGAAAAAAATGCTGCTTCTCTTCCATCCCACTCAACATACTGTCTTTCTTGGAGATTTCCTAGGAGTGTATTTTTCAGATGCTAACAAGGAATGAAAGAAATATAAACTAGCATGTCATAAAGCAGAAACATACAGTGAAAAAAATATTTCTGCAATACAAAATCATCATGTCATAGGATTGTGTTTTTTGATTATACAAGGCAATCTTCGTGTGTTGTTTTTTTTCCTGGAATTTTAGTGTCTTTTTTTCTTTAATTCTGGTGATTTTAGTTAGTCTTAATTTCTCATTAATTATCTGTGTTGTTGTTATAGGGACTGCACATAAAGTATAAACAAATAAATGAAAATAATATCATTATTATTGCCTTTTAGTTTTAAAATACACTGTGTCAAGCTATTATCTGTTAAATTTCATCTAGATTCACCACCTAAAAATAGAGTCACAAAACCACAGAATGCGTTGGGTTAGAAAGGACCTTCAAAGACCATCTAGAACAATCTTCCTGCCATGGGCAGGGACATCTTTCACTAGATCAGGTTGCTCAAAGCCCTGTCCAGCAGAAAATGTGCACTTGGAACCAAATGTGGAATTTAAGCAGATATATAATGAATTTAAACATTATCTCCAAGCACTTAGAAAACAGTATTATTGGGACGTAAAGGGATTACATCTCACCTGAAAGAAAGTACCTGCCATAGCAATGATTACCAATAATGATCAAAATTAATCCTTGGGCTGACAGCCAACACAAATCCTATACATAGTTTAAAAGCTTAAAAAGCCAAAGACAGATAAGTGGGACTCTACATCAATAGAAGTGTGATTATTGGGCTGATTCTATGGTCAGGTGTGAACTTCTTACCACAGACTGGAGCATTGCTTCAGTGCGGACTGAAAAAGGGAGGAGCAGGACATAGGATTACTCTGTCCCTCTGCCAGATTCCCTCTGTCACTTCCGTAAGTCCCATATGATTTTCCTGGAAGTCCTATTATCTGTGTTCTGCCCACTCTTCATTTATGCCCTGTCTCTGAGAGGCTACCAGCTGAGGAAGTATAGTTCACCCGCTGATGTATGGAATTAAGATCAAGATATATGTTATGAGTTTGAAACTCAGAAGACAACAATTTTCCACCCATGATTGAAATTTCAGTTTTTAAACAAATTCCAAAGAGTCTACTTGATGTCTCTTGTACAGAGCTGGAAACTGAGTCTCTTGCTATGAAGCAGCAGCATTCTTTTATATGAAATAAGTGGTTTACGTTACATCGCCTGGTAAAGATTGATGATTTTATACGCATTTCCTTAATGATTGTTTGTGACATTGGAAAACAGTACATGATCTATTGAAAAATTTCAAGTATCTGCTTGTACTTTCTGAAAGAATTCTAAACTTTCATTAAACATACAACTGAGAACACGCCACTGGGGCAGCAGCTTTTCCACCATGCACAGGATTTCCAAGCACTGAGTTCACAAATACTGAAACACTCTCAGAAGTTCACTGATACTTAAAACCTCTACACCCAGGCAAAGAGGTTTGAATTTTCTAAACTTCTATAAATTATGATAAAGATACAGGTTAATTTTGTAACACCTGGCACATTCGACTCACTTTACGGACTAAGAATCTCCAAGAAGTCAGAGAGGAGTGTGCTTCAGCCGCTAAAAAAAAAAAAGAATTGATTTTTGTCAGGCTTTCTTTTATTGATTGGCAGCTTAACATTTATCAGCTCAAACAGCTTACAGCTGCCATTTTGTGAAGTGGTATTTTAGAGGTCAAGCTAATGCACCAGGTAGTTTTGTTTGCATTTCTAAAACTGATCTTTGTTGGGCCATCATTATCTGCTTTTACTTGCTTTGAGGACTGAGGACATACAGTGAAAAGTAATTATGAGAAGCTCTTCTGCCATCCTTTTTCCATAATTTCTGAATAGTAATCTTTCTTCAAAAAGCAGAAAGTGCTGTGAAGACATCACATTTGGTTTTAATAAAAGAATTTTAACTATAATATTGCTATTTCCTTCTCTCACTGCATCACCAGCAGCGTTGAAATATGAACACAACCGTCAAGTCAAGCAATTTTTTTAATCACCCCAAGAACCAAACATAACAATATTCCAGAAATGAAAGGTTTTATTTATAAGAGGTGTTTGTACTGACCACATGCCAAATTCTTACATTTTAAATGTGTCAGTAACATTTATCAAGCTGTTTCCCTACGAAAATTTACCATTATTCTTTGCCATTGGCTGTGAACTAGCCAGGCATAAACACTGAAACAGGGCATAATAATCAAAAACTAGAGACAAAAAAGCATAAAGGAGAAAAAACCCCTCGAGAGCAAATAAAGCTGTGACACCAATGCCATGGACATCGCAATTTATTCCCAGAGTTGTGGTAGCTACGTGTTGCCTTGCAATATTTGATACGCACTAGCCCACATGACAAATTTGTATTCCTACTCAACAAAGAGTTACTGAAATAGATGAAAGTCAATATGTATGTGGTGCTTGACAAATGGCATTTCTTACAGTTGACAGTTGTTAAAAGCACTTGATAACACTGTGCAGTCTCTGGCATTGATGTACACAGAAAGCCTTGGCTGTTTCCTATGACTGTATATTTAGTTATGTTTTCGATAAACTGAGTTGTCTGTCAACTTCTGTTTTCACAAGCCATTTTCTTATTGCAGCTGAAAATTTTCTAAACCAGTATCAAGGAATGACACGCAAAGTCGAAAGACAAATGCCTCATCGACTGTAAATAATGCTCCAGCAAGTCTGCATCCTGAGGGTAAAGAAGTTACGGAGAGCAGAGCAACAAATCACAAAGGCACATTTCTTACTGCTAAATAGCAGTAACAGAGACCAGCAGGATGTAATTCACCCGTTAATTTTCAGGTGTGACCAGAATAAATGCAGTTAACAGAGGAAAACGACAAAAGGATTCCTTCTACATCTAGAATCTGCACCCAATCACCATTTCGTCAGGGTGAAAGTAAAACAGTAAGAGAAAGTAAACAGATGCAGACAGACTGACAGGACAGATTTTCGGAGTGGGATGCAAAGGGTGAATCAGCGTCATGGGCAATGCTCACAAACTGGCATGTATGGAAACGGGATTATTTTGTGGGCATCCAGCTGACACTTTTGCGTATGTTTTTTACAACTACCTTTGAGTTGAGATGGCAAAACATGGAACCCTAAATCTCTAAAATATCAATATAACTAATCTCACAATTATGTCCAGTGAGGAGGTTGTTTTTTGGCATTTAAATGGCATCCATTCAGCTTCAGCGTATTTTACTTGGGCGTGGCCTAAAGACGTAAATCTGTTGTTAATTCAGACGAATTTTCCTGGTTTCATAGATAAACTGTTAGAAAATCAGTGCGTTAGTACATTTGCCGCTTTCACTGCTCTGAGTAGAAGTGGGGTAAAGTTAACTAAACTGCACAGGCATTATACGTACTATGTGGGCTACAATGCAGCCAGTATGTGTTACGGTAGGTTTAAGGCCTGGTTGGACAAGCTGTGATTGAGTCTGAAGACAATTTGACGGAAGAGAAGTTAGTGCATGTATTTTAAGCCCATATCAGTCCACAGAAGCAGGTTTCTTAGCTAAACAGCGATGATGGGAACCTGGATGGGGGGCAGAGGGGAGAAAAGAGAGCAAGGTGCTTGGCTGGAGACAAATTTTCGTTTGAATATTTGGCAGCTGAAACAGTCTGCCCAGCTGTTGTCCTACTTAAAATAATAGTTATAATTTATAGCTATTACTTTAACTAATTATGATGGAAGTTTGTTTTAGGTTGTCTCCAGTACCATGGGGTAAAACTGCCTCTGTTGCCTGTTAAAAAAATTAATTCTTAAGTGGCATTCTAATCAAGTAACAACAAAATTGCTTTTCAGTCTGTAAGTCCATGGAGACGCAGGATGTGCGCTGTGTTTTGTACAGTACCTGGCACACGGTTCTTCTGCCAGGCAGAAGCTCCAATGCACAATTACAAAATAAACAAACGTTTGCAATTTCCTCTCTCCCCTTTAATGGCTTACTTTCGTGTTAACATTACTGGAGTGAGCGGGAAGGCAAGTTGCTTATCTCATTTTCCTTATGATAATTGAAAACATCTTTTACTTCCCTTGCTTTACCTTAAATAACACAAAGTGAGAGGTTTTCATGCTCTTTCCCTCCCTGTCTCCTAGGAAACTGATCTCATGACCTTTAACATCTCAATGCACCGCTCTTGGTGGCGGGAACACGGCCCCGGCTGCATACGGCGGGTGGTGCGTCCCTCTGCCCCCGGCATCCTAGACGATTACTCCTACGTCTCCGTGACAGGCTGCATAATTGATTTCCAGTACCTCGAGGTCATTCACAGCGCTATCCAAATACTCCTCTCCGTAAGTTCCTGTTCCCTTTTGTACTGGGATCCCGGCAGCCCTTTCGCATGCAGCCGGCTGCTGGTGGGCGTCTCTGTCCTGAAAGGGGCTGCAGGCAGCTGGTGGACAGCAGCACGGGTTTTTAATTGTATTTTGTATTAGCGAATGATATTCACGTTATTAAAATGTGCACTGCTCTTCTCTTTGCTCGTATCTCGTAAAGCTCTGTACAGGCATAGTCCCCATTCTGCCCTTTGCTGGTACAGGTGGAAATTAAGTCAAGTTCTCGGCTCTCATTCATTGAGACGTGCAGCAAAGGAGAGCAGGCCTGTCCTAAATGCATTTGCCTAAACCCTTCTGAAGTTCACAATCAATGACAGTATTTATTCAGCCCTGAACGTAAGTACATTTTATGTGATACATGGCTAGGTTTCTTCCCAAATTGGGGTACAGATGTAACACTTTAAAAAGGTCAGGGAATTATTAGGAATTAAAGTTCTCATTTCTATTTACCCACATTATCTGTTCTTTCCCGGGACTCTGCGTTATCAGATTATTCTACCTCAGTGATGCACTTTTTGTAGTTGCAATACCAGTCAAAAACTGCCAGTACAAGAAGTTGTTATAAGAAGTCTGCGGTGTAGGGAAAGACTGGGGCTGGGTGAGTTGCTCTGGGAGCAGCAGCCCAGTCTTGGCCACAAGCTTTCCTTAATCTGATGGCTGCTTCTGCTTGTGGTTAAAGGGTTGTTTGGCATGAGCTGCTTGCCGTCGCCTAGAAGTGATACCTCTTTCTTTACACAGCCCCGTGCAGTACGCAGCAACCGGCCCACCCCAAGTGGAGGCACATAGGTCTGATACATCCCAGATGTCTGGACCTATCCTGAGAACTTAAATGCTCATAGCTCGTGGTCCTAACCATGGTCACTCGTGCTTGTCATACAATGGTAGGAGAGATGCAATCTGCAGCCCACTCCTACTAGTCAGATGAGAAACCTGGTCTGAGCACCCAGAAAGGCTGGATATTCCTGGTCTATTCAGTACTTCAAGCTGTTTTACTAATGGAATGGTAAATATTGCCACCAGCAAAGCAGAAGGGATCTATAGGATAAATCTCACTCATTACT
The DNA here is from genome assembly GCF_964289735.1 of Phaethon aethereus. Lineage (NCBI taxonomy): Eukaryota > Metazoa > Chordata > Aves > Phaethontiformes > Phaethontidae > Phaethon > Phaethon aethereus. The sequence goes on along the minus strand of NC_138582.1, from coordinate 41,058,671 downwards.
TTAAAATTATTTTCTGATTCTAGTTTTTACATTTTTTTCAAAGTAAGTACGTTTCTCTTCTGAAAGAAAAAAATCAGTGTATGTCGTTAACATCTGTCATCCTGTCCAACTGTCTAGAATGAATAGTCCAAAAGTTCAAGATCATTTCTCTGCATTATTAAATGCCTTTTTTAAGATCCTGAGTGCTTTTTCCTTACCACTGATTTTAATCAAAATTTAATAAACTTTTATCTTACAGCAGTGATTAATGAACTTCCACTTGACAATCCATGTCTGAATTAGCGCACTTGGTTAGCGCACCAGTGACATCACATGCATCTACAAAAGCCATGTGTCTGCTGCTGGCCTATCAGCTTCTCAGGCACCAGTGACATCACAAACAAGCTACACAAGCCTTCTCTTGACTGTTGTTCAGTCAGGCAGCAAAGACTCTGAGTCAGGATCTTTTCCAGTGAAGACAAAATCACATCTATTGAGGCCCAGGCCTCTGTGTGCCAACATACATTATAAAGTCACTGTGAAAGCAGGCCTTGCAGAAGCATTTTGCCCACTGCATCAGCAAAGCTTGACTGAATGCACCTTCCTCACTCTTGTGAGGGCCTGATACTCAAAGCAGGTTTCTTCTCCCATGGGCTCTTCATTTGCAGCAAATTTCCCTTGCAATGCAGTATCGTTCACTCGAGTTGCTTCAGTGAGCCTGTACAAGGGAAACCGAAGTGTCACAGAATCACACACTTCCAGAGATGGCGACTCCACCACCTCCCTGGGCAGCCTGTTCCAATGCTTGACCACCCTCTTGGTGAAAAAATTTTTCCTAATATCCAATCTAAACCTTCTCTGGTGCAACTTGAGGCCATTTCCTCTTGTCCTATCACTAGTTACTTGGGAGAAGAGACCAACACCCACCTCACCACAACCCCTTTCAGGTAGTTGTAGAGAGCGATAAGGTCTCCCCTCAGCCTCCTCTTCTCCAGACTGAACAAGCCCGGTTCCCTCAGCCGCTCCTCATAAGACTTGTGCTCCAGACCCCTCACCAGCTTCACTGCCCTTCTCTGGACACGGTCCAGCACCTCAACATCCTTCTTGTAGTGAGGGTCATTGGTTTAAAGAGAGAAAACCACAAATTTTTCCAATACTTCCTCACTTCTATAAGGAAAAATGGATTGTACTAGAATGTTTTCTAGAATTTTGGTGATTAAAAACAAATTCAGAGTTCAGTGGAAATACAACTGGTTGTTGAAGTTGACAACTGTTTTCTTTTGCACTTATCAGTGCAATACAGTTCTGGTCAAAATTTAACCAAATTACAGGAACAAAAATTTTAATATTAGAATAACAGAATAAAAACATTTAATATGTACAAACTAAAAGAAATATGAAAATGGAAAATTATAAAAATTATGTAATAACTATAAAGCATAAGATGTGACAGGCCTTCCCTTTCTTGTGGAGTGACTGATTGCCTGGAACAATCATAAAAAAAATCTGAATACAATTCATTGCAAGTTCAAAATGTGCCAGGAACTTACAAAGCTTGACTGTGAATTAAATAGTTGCCAGTTTCAGATACTGCTTTTGACTGATATACCAAATGTTAAAATTAAAATCCTGTACACAAAGTAAGGTTTTCCTCCAGTCTTATTATCTTGCTATCCCATCTGTGGCACGTTATGGTTAGCATACCATGGGTCTGTATTTCAGTTTCCATTCTGAATTGTAATTTAGGCTTGTTTGATTTATTGTCACACAGGACAGAAGTCACCACCTAGATTATCAGACTTGTTGCACTTTCATCCCATTTTCTGAGTACTGTTGACCTGAGGAAGTTCCCATTCACTTCAGATGCATAACTGCTTTCCTAATTGGGGTACCAATTTCAATTGTTAGTTAAAAGGTCATTTAAGTTGTCTTTTTACAGTACTGAAGAACTGCAGATCAGAGGATCCTTCTTTTTCTCTTTTCCTAGTAGCTATTCCTAAAAGTAGCCTATTCCTTTTTGGACCTTACAACCTACTTAATTTTCATAACATTTTTATGTACCAGTAGTAGCGTAACAAACCATTTTACAGTGTAACAAAAAATTTATTGGCATAACAAATCATTTTATCACGCTAACCTTTGTCCAAATGAGTGGGAAGGTGAGCACTTCCATTTGTAGGGAGTTAGAGCCTCTGTAAGAAGTCCCTCCAGGGGTAAATATTGGATACCTGTTGAGATATATAACTCAATAGCAGCAGTTCTCCATTTTTGAAAGGTGACTTTTTATTGAAATCTTTTTTTTTAAACTGGTATAAAAAATTTTATATGCGCAGAGTGCTGCAGCTGTGACTACATTAGACCCTGCTGCAGGGAATAGGTTCAACGGTCATTTATTTAATTCTAACAGAGTAAGGCTCTTTTTGTATTTGCTTTATAATTGTTTCTTTAAAAAAGTATGTTTTATTGGTGCAACAGTAACTTTGTATCTCATCCTGATTCTGGGTGGCTATTGAAGCAATTGGGAATTGAAGGTGTTAAACATTTCTTTAAATTGGGTGAAAATCAAGGGAAATATGAGAAAGTGAGATACAATTAATAGTAAAGAAGAAATATATGTAAATTGTGTGTTTAAAATCTACATTTATTTGATGTGTAGGGCACAGTACATATTATTTTGATGAATAAATCCTTCCACACAACACCTTTAACTTTAAAATGCAAGGCAGATCATCTTTACTGAAACCTGAATTTTTGAGGAACAAATGGCTATTACAGTCAAAACGGCAACAGCTTGGCAACTTTGAGGAAGACCCTTCATACAGTCTTTTTTCTTATTTGAAAATAGATGATGCGCACTGAGAATGTTAAATGCCAGGTAGTCACTGATTCTAATAGCCTGAAGATTTAAAGATTTTCCAAGTGATTGCGGAAAGTTTTGTATTAGACCCTGAGCCTAATATCATAGCAAGCTTGTCCACAGCTACACTATCAAGAAGAGACCCCCCAGGCTGGGGTTCACCGAGGTAGCTCTGGAATTAGCAGCTGCATAACTTCATCAGTGCTGAAAAAGCAAAACAAATTAATTTTGGCAGAGTGACAGGCTGACACAACTTGACTACTTCTGGGGACAGGAGCTACTACCTTCTCACAACACTGCATTGCACAAGATGAGATGAACTTTCCATCTGGGTCTCATCACATTACTCTTCACTGTACAGAAGACCTATACCTAAAATGTAGGGGGAAAGAAAATAAAGAAAAAACCCTAGACTTAAAAACATACAAAACATTCAAGCTATTTGGCATGTTGATGCTGATCGAATGCAGGAAATTTTGAAGAAAAGCACTGGTTTATGTAGCAGAGGTCCATCTGTTGCCTCTCCTAAGTGTCAGTTAGTACACTACAGTGTAAAGCCAGGCAAAGACGTGATATAGAGAGATTAAGAGTATTGAATCTTTTCCATAGTGGAGTTGAAAGCAGTGAACATACCTGCCTAAGGTAAAATCAGGCACTAATAAATAAGGAATAATTTATCAGTAACACTACCAAGCACAAAACATAGCCAAGAAAAATATATCACTTTCTACAGAATATAACGAAGTCGTAAAATCACAAGTATAAGAAAAAACACTCCTGGCACCCAAACTGGGAGTTGGATACTGTCATCACTGTGAGTCTGAATGATTCTCCTGCAAGATGGACAGACTACATCTATACAAATAAATATATGCATGCCAAGGGAACTGGGTACTGAAGCCAACTGGCTCAGAACAGTTCACGTCTCCACTAATGGTCTCAATGGTGCATTCAAGCCACCCACCGGGAGTAATCCCTGGGACTGCTCTCCTGACCAAAACTGTGCCTGGGAACTCTGTGGGGACAGTGCGAACCGGAGCAGGCCAAACTCATGCCCATGTAGCGTCTTGGGTGATGGCATGCTGATGCCAGGAACACTCCCAGGCATGTGGGAATTCCCTCCTATGGATGCAGCCATAGCAGGCAAACGTCCAGCCCCATTTTGTTCTTCAGAGTGGACCGAGGCAGGAGCTGGCAGGAGTGGCCTATAGGGGGTAGAAGACTTACACCAACATTTTATTTTTAAATCATTGCCAGAGAAAATTATCCTCTACTTTTTTAACATGGTAGAGAAAGATAAGTTTTCACATGACATCTACTGGTTACAGTGACATTTTTGACAGTACACAGTGTCAGGCAAACAATATTGGACTAATCTCATGAATTGTTATCTTATTAATATCCCCTTTTGAGGGGTGATGGTGATGAAACTAGAGGTGGTGGTGGGTTTCCAGTCAGCTCTTCTACCATCCTCATGTGGAAATGTGTCAGCATCTCCATCCCTGCATTAAGCAACATACATCTGCCTCGTGTCTGTTCTGCCACCTTCTCCCCAGCTGGAGAAGAGGGTGTGGAGCTGAGGCTTCATCTTTATAAGGACTGAGTTTCTGTGCTGCTTCTGAATGTTGTTTCACGTGTGCCCTCTTGATATACAGACAGAAAAGAAAGCTGAAAACACGTTGAACTTGGGGTACAGATCTACAAGGCTTGAGATGTTCTTTATTTATTGTGGCAATTCATTTTATTTATATTTGGCCTCATTCTGGCCCCCAAGAAAGGTTTGACTTTTTTGTAAATGGTGGAGTGAAGGTACTGTCAGAAGTAGTAGGGCTGCTGACCATAGTTTTAGTCTGAAACTCTTTCTATGGTGCTTTAGAGACCACTGGGGTCAAAACCATTAAAAGTTTCAGAGTAAAGAAGTTGGTCTTCCTTCAGTATCAGTTGCCTTGGTCTGGAACATGCGTTCACTCTGCTACAGGAATACATCCCTTATGGGTACAGCAGTGTGACAACGTGGAGGCAGTTTGCATCATTGTATAGTAGTTAGAGGTGGACGACATCATAACTGGGTATATCTAACTATAAGTCTGCATGCAAGGGATGACAAAACCACATGTAAATGCTTACCGACTTCCAGGATTTGAGTTAGACAACAAGAGCATATAAAACATAACCACTAAAATACATGTCCTGAGAAGATGTCTTCTCAGTGCACCCTTCAGTTCCTGAATCTATAAATAGTGTGTATTTTCCATGTATACCATGTCCAGATGGCTTTTGAATATCTGCAAGGAGGGAGACTCCACAACCTCCCTGGGCAACCTGTGCCTGTGCTCATTCACCCTCACAGTGAAAAAGTGTTTCCTGATGTTCACAGGGGACCTCCTGGGTTTCAGTTTGTGCCTGTTGCCTCTGGTCCTGGCACTGGGCACCACTGAAAAGAGCCTGGCTCCAACCTCTTTGTACCCTCCCTTCAGGTGTTGCTAAGATTCCCCCTGAGCTTTCTCTTCTCCAGGCTGAATAGTCCCAGCTCTCAGCTTTTCCTCATGGGAGAGATGCTCCAGTCCCTTAATCACCCTTGTGGCCCTTCTCTGGACTCTCTGCACTATGTCCATGTCTTTCCTATACTGGGGAGCCCAGACCTGGTCCCAGCACTCCAGGTGTGGCCTCACCAGCGCTGAGCAGAGGGGCAGGATCAAATCCCTTGACCTGCTGGCAATACTTTGTTTAATGCAGCCCAGGATATCATTTGCCTTCTTTGTGGCAAAGGCACATTGATGGCTCATGTTCAACGTGGTGTCCACCAGGACCCTCAGGTCCTTCTCTGTGAAGCTGCTTTCCAACTGGGTGGCCCCAGCATTTATCAGTGCATGGGGTTGCTCTTCCCCAGGTGCAGGACTTTGCACTTCCCCTTGTTGAACTTCATGAGGCATGTTATGCTAAAAAATAGATTAATAATATTTCTAGCTCTTACCTAATTTTCCATAAAAATAGTACTTACCTGTTCAAAAGTTTCATAATTATTGACGTAAATTCTTGCTGAACACTTTTAAAAATCTAATCATTGATATTCTTAGACTTGTCATCTTTACGTTTGCAGGTTCTGTTTTAATTAACCGGGTAGGATGATTTAAAATATTTTCAATTTTTATTGCTATGATGAGGATTCATAATAATGCAATCATTCCTCTTATTTTTGAGGAATTAATTCCTCTTACTTTTTCCTCACGACTCTCTGTTGTCTTATATGTGTGTTCTTCTCCCCAGAACACACAGCGTCACTTCCATAAGGAAATGAAAAACAACGTGATCTGATTACATTATTTCTGAGTATCTGTCACCAGTCAGTGCCTCATACTGACCCTATGCAATTGCCTCATTTTGTGAACTATTTCTGTCCTGCTGTCTTCAAAGAATCTGCCAAATTTTGATTATTTAATAGGAAAATGAATTATGACATTTAGTAGACCTAAATGCTTTTTTTAATCAGAAAAATAGAATTTAATTAACAAACATATTTAGCACAACAGACATTAAAATGGAGGTTATGACTCCCATGTAAATAATTAATCAGGGGAAACATTGTGACTATTGAGCTATAGAGAGACTAAGATCAGGGGCAGTGCTGGAGTGACTTAATGAAGTTCAGATCATTGACCAAGCTTTTACTACTGAGCCATAATTCTGAATCCTTTTTGGGTTAATTTGGATGGCTTTTCCTCTACGCCCGATGTTAGAATTGCCTTCTCGATGCCATTTGAAAACCTCCAGGAGTTGCTCCAAAAAAGTTTGCAGAGCAGGTTTTGCCCCTCCCTTCAGGCAGCCAGAGCTGCAGTTTGGTTCGTATTCATTTAAATGTAACAAAAGGGCTAATGATATCAATATATAATGTGGTTCATCCAGGGCACTGCAGCAGCCTCCCTTTTCCCATTAGTTATGGCCCTGTTATTTTTATAATTGGACAGATAAGGCTGCTAGGAAGCACATCGTGTATGTTGTTCTCCAAAGAAAATCCCTGTAGGGGTTGACACCAGCGCTCAGTCAGGTTCCTTGCTCTCTTTCCACTTCCTCAAGTGACGTGTGATTGATTAAGAAATCCAGTCAACATCAGCATGTGATAAAACATGAGTTAAATTAGTGTTAAGGGCTACAGGAATGGTACATGAGTAAAATATAGTTGTCCTGAAGGTATTGCATCTTTTCTTGAATTTTTGTTTGCAAGTTTTTCACCTTTTTTGTTTCAGAGATAGTTAATATGTCCTCTTTTCCATAATAAACAATCGTACAAGAGGCATGGAAAATGAACTTTGCATTGTTTGCAGAGCTGAAGTTCAGCATTACTCTAAAGAGAGTATAAAAGATATACCTATTCTTCTTCATCATCATCATCCTCCTCCTCCTCCTTCTCGCCAGGAACACTTGTCTCTTAGCCATGTGAATAGTGAGTTAAGGTGGGTTGTTGGCTACTCAAAGATTCATTAGTAAGTTTAGAGTGATCACCAGATTATTAAAACTCAGAATAACTTTTTCAGCCTGAGCAGTGTTACAGATGAGCTGTCAGGCTCTGGAACAGACTGCAGAGAAGATGGCTTGTGCAAATGGCTTTTGAAGTTACCCCTAATTCTTTGTAGTTGTTGCCTTATTGTATTTTTACGGCAATCTATGCCTTGTGCAGTTCCTCCAATGCTGATAGTATTAGACCAGGGATGCATACAGCCCTCTGCCAATACCAAGCCTTCAGTGTTAAAAAAATATAATCAGGAGAAACAAAATTAGTGTGAGACTGTATCTGCGTCTACATGCGAGAAATGACCTTGTCCTTTCTCGTTAGATTTAGTTCGACCCCATTATGCATGGTATTGCGTAGATACTAAAATACACAAGTATATTTGTCTAATTACCAGTCTGGGTCAATAAAGCTACTACCTGAGACAAAATCAAGACAAATCTGTATTTTTTCCATCTCAGTTGTCCTTTCTGGGGGCATGTGCTTTTTCAAGCAGCTCATATAAAAGGAACTGATATTATAGCTATTTGCATGCTCATTTATTCATTAACTGTTATGATATGGATTTGTGAAAAAGAGTTAAGCAACTTCTGTGGTGGAGCTGGCTAAAGGTGAGAGGATAGGGGACAGCAATTTAAGCACTTGCAATATAGTAATGCCTTCACCTTGTCAACTAATCAATATAAGAACTAAATTGTTCTAGACTTTTTGCAGTGCTTGATATAGATTTCTTTTCCATTTTACATGAAAATTACTATGGCATTTTTTCAATATTGTACAAAAATTTCAATGAAATTGTGTGCGGGTATTATGAAATATTTTTGTTTACATGAAAAGTATTTAGAGTAAAAACTAAAAGTCAATTGCTTATTTTAATTTTTTGGAGTTCATTAATATTTCAATAAAATTATGCAAAAACACTGGAGATAAATGGAAGATATGGAAAATATCAATTTTTTTCCCCTTCAACTTTTGCCCAAAATTATCTCACCCATGGCAGGAGCAGTGTAATAGACCATAAGTCTGCAACTTAGTTACTGTAATTCTCAGTTAGATACTTTCATTCAGACTAATTTCCACTATTTTCAAGTTAACCTGAACTGACACTGAACATGGAACCGCAGCAGCCCAGTGCACAGTACACTTGTTGGTCGCTGTTGCAAATACAAGGCAGCGACTCTGCAAATAAGCAGGAGAGGCAGTGGAAGAAGTAAAGGCATGTTAAAGTGCCTTGAAAAACTTGTATTCCTACATGCCCCCTTTAGAGCTGAGCAGAATGCTACATTTATGTTACACTAGAAATTTGGAAATTATAAGAGAAAGTGCTGTTCTGCACCGGAACAAAGATCAGCGGTTTAAACTTTTTTTAGAGAATGAGGAAATCCAATATTTTTCATTTAGAAAAAATGAAGCAGTATTTCCCTTTGTTGCTTTTTTTTTTAATTTCCAGAAAAAGCAGTTCTAATTGTTTTTTACATGCAGCTGTGCTTTTAAGTAATAAAAAGTTATTTTTCTAAGAGGGTCTGATTCCTTAGCCTGCGTCTGCACACGCAGTGTAAAGGGTGCAAGCAAGCCAGGCGTCTCACTGATCCTGACAGCAATAGATCTGTGCTCACCCGTAATCATCAGGCTGACTCCTTCGGCACAGCATAGTTAATAGGTGTGTGACCAGACTTTCTTATATGGGGGAAAAATATTCACTGATTAAAACCCCTCCCTGTGTGAGCTTCCACCGACAGGACATTTTTCTTTTAATCATGTACTGAATTCACAGCCTAGCTCTTCCGTTAAAATATGTCACCCGAATGCGACCTGACTGCAGAAAGAATTCTTCTTTTCTCTCAACTACAGTCCCCACTGATTTGCAACGCGCTCTGTTTTGCCCTAGGGAAGTATGAGAAGCCGGAGCAGGGGTTTCACTAAACAAGCAGTGAAACAGCTCCTACTCCTCAAGCTTTGAGGGAATGATTTGGTTTTCACCAAGAAAGAAAGTCAATGTGTATGTGTGCACCTCTTAGAAGAACTCAGAGAAAGACAGGCAAGGTTTTCTGGGAAAATATATTTTGATTTAGGGAGATTGAAGTCCAGAGTAAGGATCTGTGTTCTGTAAATGCTGCCTTCATAAGCTTTTATAGTTAACGCTTCTGGCCCCGATTCTGTAATATACCTGAGTGTCTTTTGCCTGTTCTTTGTTCACTATCTAGTGTTGTGGAAACTGTTGTAAAACTTCTTTTAGCTGTTTCCTTTGTATTTCTGCAAAGTGGAGCAGGGAATCCCACCAGCAGCTGCCAGGTCCAGCACGGGGGGTGTTTCCCCGGCACCCGCATAGGTGACAGGTTTGGAAACGGGGCACGATCGACCCATTACGGGGCGGTTCCATCCTCTTGCTACTCGTATCTGCTCAGCTCCTGTCGGCTCTGCCGCGGAAGGTGCTGGGCAGGGAGGGTCATGCAAAATCCTCGGACACAGCATGTGGGGAAAGGCACCAAGCTGCAGTTAGTGATGCCAGAGTTGTTCTGCTGCTGCTTCAGTGCCTGCCAGAGGAGACGGCTGCCACAACGCTCTCCCTTCACAGATTAGGTGTGTGCACATGTGCGGGGGGTGGGAGGAAATGGGGGGATTATAGCCCACGAGATTCATTTACACGGGTAGCAGAGAGCAGAGTTCGGGTCACACTGCAATATGATGAGAGACAAATAAAAAGTTTACACATGAGTACAGTCAAGATCTATGTTGATAAGTACTTAAGAAGTGATGCTTTATGATATCGCAGTAGTAATTTACATAGAGTTGCCTGATATATTTGCCTTTTTTTTAGTTCGAATTTGTTTTTTCAGTGGTTGTCAGGCTTGCCTAAGGGAGTAAGCACTTTTAATACACTTTTATAGAACAAAAGAAATAGTCTGATGTCATGGAAAGAAAACTGACAAACACAGGTGGGAAGGATGGGGGTTAAGGTTGTGGGTAGAAATAAGTATATATAAGGATTTCTGTGTTCTCTAAAGGTTCAGAATAGATAGAGATTGAGTGAACTGGACGCTTGAGGTATTTCTTTGCTGTGGTTTGATTATGATTCAAACAGGTAAGATTGCTAGTGATCTTGAAAGGGAGACTTCCAGCTTGTAAGTTTTCGCCTGGTGTCAGTAACTATTCTGCAACAACAAAATCAGAGAACGGAGAAGCCTGAAAAGCACATTTCATTCTTCTCACCCTTGTATAATAAGTAGAAGGCTTCAGTTGAAACAGTTGCCTACATGTAAGGACAAAAATGATGAATAATGGTGTTGCTCCATAATTCTGATGTTAGTCTGAATCAAAATGCTAATCAAATAAATCAGGTGTTGTGAAAGACATCTACTAGATCTCTGTCTGAATCTGTGATATAGGTAAAGATTTTTCAAGAAATCATTCCAAGCGATGCGGAAGTTTTCTAGCTTAACTTTTCATTACCTCCTATGCAAATTCCTTCTATGTAGACTAATTGATAATCATTGTGAATGACAGTAAAAAGTGGTAAACAATTAAACAGTATCTTAAAAGAACATGATAATTTCCATTTTTATTTCTGATTAGTTTAATTTTTATCTTGTTTATTAACTTATAATGCACCTGATATAGTCACAAACATACATGTATACAGATTCAAATAAATAGTTAGCTTGAGTGTTTATTCAAGTAATACACCGATTTCCAGACAGACTTTTCAAGAGTAAAATCCTGCATGGTGGATATTTGAAATACCCTCTCCATCACCTCTAGGCTTTTCTTACAAATTTGATCTTCCTGATAGGTCTCATCACTAACGGCCAGGGATTGCCAAGTTCTCCCTCCCTGGATATTGATTTTTTACTCAGGCAAGCAGGAGTGAACTGCAAAGACCCAAGTGTTTCATTATTCCTTCTTCTCCCTTTCCTATTCCTGGGACCATGATTTCACCAGTAATACCACGTGAAGGTGCTCTCCCTAAAGCAGCCCACAGAGGAGCAGTAGCTTTGAATCTAGAACACAACTGGACTGCAAGCTTTGCATTTCTCTTACTTCTCCACTTTATTTCCTTATTTTCTCTACCACTTTTGCAGCGACATCTGGCTTAACTATAAAGAAGGACATCTGTTCCTTCACTGCCATGACTCTGTCATTGCTTTAGGCAGCTGAAATCAATTTTCTAAATATTTTGTTATGGGTACAAATGACCAGGAGTGGGAATGAGTTATGGGAAGCCATGCCATGCTGGGTATTCCCACAGCCGACCTCACACGTAAGAGACCGTGCTAGAAAGGGGAGCTATGCTTTCTGGCTCTGCTGTTCATTTCTACCGTCTTTTGTGTGTGTGTGTCTTGTTTTGTCTGAAAAAAGTCTAGCTTAGACTTCATTAGCAATAACAACTACCCCAGACCATTTCACCTAACTTGCTTTAGAAGCAACTTCAATGCTATTCCTTAAACTTTCAAATAGAGAAGGGAAGTAGTTCTTAAAAAAGAAGAAAAAGAAAGAGAAAGCAAAAAGAAAAGGAGCAAGCAACAAGAAAAAGGGAAAGAAAAAAAGAAAAAGAAAAAAGAAGAAGACAAAGAAAAGAAGACAAAGACAAAGACAAAAAGAAAAAGAAAAAGAAAAAGAAAAAGAAAAAGAAAAAGAAAAAGAAAAAGAAAAAGAAAAAGAAAAAGAAAAAGAAAAAGAAAAAGAAAAAGAAAAAAAGAAAAAAACAAACAGGTTTACTGAAGTAATTTACTCCCACTCCCCCCTAAACATCCTCTAAAGATCCCTTTCCCACCCAAAATGCAGAACAACGTCTGGGACTATGGCTGTGCATGTCCCATAGTCATTCTCCCATCTCTCCACGGCCTCTCTAGCCTAGACCCACTCTGGGCATGGAGGTGGCCCTGGCACGGGACTTGCCACGGGCACATCACATGCCACGCGTTCGTGTGTTCAATGAGGGCAGATCGAACGGCTGCACTGAGGCTCACCTCTTCACTCTCTCCCAGTCAAACCTGAGGGAAATAAATACAGGTGTTTTCTTTTTGTAATTCAAATTCTTCCTATTAATATCTTACACGCCAAATATTTTGACAGTTTGTATTGCTAACTCAGTACTCAAAAAGATATAAAGAGATGGATTTTACAGTGAAAAATAAACCAATCTTAATATGATGCAAAATCCCAGTTCACACTTAAATATTACTATAATGAGCAAAAATTTTAACTTTTTACCCCTTCTTAGGTTCAAAATACCTTTTCTATCCACACGGCAGCATTTACAGGCACTGTTTAATGCTAAGTTACTGACATCCACAAGACCTAAGAACAATTTTGAAACCAGGCCCCTAACCTTGTTTCTGGCAGCCCAAGACACAGCAACAGTTCTTGTGTAGGAGAGTAGCAACCCAAGATCAATATTAATTGTCTGGGGACAACTTTATGAATGTTTCTTGGCAGTATTTGCACTTTTTTTTTGTAAGAACGGGAGATTTTAAATAATGTTTGAAGGTTTGAAGTGTTTGATTTTCTTCACATTTTTGTGGGTTAATTTTTTTTTTTTTCTAAAACGAGCACAGAACTTTTTCTTTAGTACTTTATTTACTTAAAAGTTGTAAGAACAACAGTCTATGGTAGATTAAATTGTTTGATTGCTTTTATCCAAAACTAAGCCAAACAAATCTACTACAATTGAAAACAAAAGATTTATCTGCATAAACTACATAGGCATGGGTATCAGGCAAATTCAGCAGTCATTTGAAACTTTACCTATATTCTGGAAGGCAGTGAGTTTAGTGTCCATGTGAACAGAAAATGAACCATCAAAGTGATTCTTGGCCAAAACCAAACTCTAAAAGAAAAAGAAAAAGGAAAATCTCAGTGCTCCATTTGTTATTTTTAGAGAGTGCTGGAAGCCATTTTAATTCATTTGCAGACCCAAACCACAGCCTCATTTAAACAGATTTCAGTATTCAGTAATAAAAATCTCATCTGTGCCATCATGTTATTCACTGGTAACGTGGGCCATATCTGCCTCACGCTACCAAGCTTTAGCAAGTGGTACAATGCAATCATTTATCAATATACAATATGGGACTTCCCTTCCAACTGGAAAACTTAATATAATTATCAAATTTAGTGACTGTCGTGAGAAATTTTCCTGTTACAAGATTCATTTTGGCCTTAACTTGTTTTATTTTCTTGTGCAAACCCTACATAAATGATGTAAAGCCCTTAATCAGGGCTTGTTGTACCAGAGAGTGTTGACTTTTTCTAACCATGGAAATTTTTATAATGTGAGCTAGAATACTAACAAAAAATTATATTGATACAGTATAATGTGTAATTATCTTAATATTGTCATATGATATATAATTAATAATAGTAATAATATAACTCTCCCTAGCAATCTTACATAACTACAACATGATCCAAGTAATTAGACTCCAAAGAAAAAGTACAAAATATTTCAGGATACTTTTAATCTGCTTATTTTTCTACAGTCAGCTAAAACGGAGTACGGAAGTCATAACAAGAGCAGTTCACCATTCCCCTCCAATGCTCTGCTTTCTGTATCAGTCATACTTATTATCAAGATACCCTTGTGTTTCCAACACACTTGGTGTGAACTGCAGAATTTCAATAGCCCTGTCAAGACAAATGAACCCAACAGGGTCAGAATATGACTTTGAACATCATCCTCTATTACCCATTGTGTGTGAACATTAGCATCACATAGGGCACAGCACAGGTCAGGAACTATGCCCAGGAGCCATGGTGGACAAACCCACCCAGTCTGGATTGCAGAGGGAGAGATGGGAAGGACATAGGTGCCGAGGTGTGAGCCATACCAGTGACACCACTTACCCTGGAGCAGCAGGGATTATGCCTTGGCCCATTTTATTTACTCCTGCCATGTAGCTCATGGAAGCAAGAGTGCTCTGGAGCTTCTTTGCTTCGGTTTTCCATGATTCACCATCATGAATGGGACATTTCCATGGTGTTTGTGTCTGACGCAGTTACAAAATTTGTCCAGGGTTTGGGACTATTTTGGCCTTTTTCTTTTTTCCTGTTCCTCCGTTTTCCACATTGCCTGTCCAGATTTCACTGGAGGAGGGAAACAACCCTCCTTTCACAACAGAAGGGTTGTGTTGGCCAGTTAATGAGATTACACATAGCCCCACATTAATGAGAATCCATACTTCTCCTCCAGGAATTGCTGAGGAAATATACTCGATTTCACCGGCATGTGAATGCTTGGTACAATGTCAGTTTATTATTTCATACAAACACACTGTTCACCTCCTGTGCCAAACATGGCGGCGGGGGGGTGTCCAATTTACTCTTATAATAGAATGGCTGAAAGAGTCAGGTGTTTGCTTTCGGTTTTAAGCCTTTTGGCAATTCTTCTTACTTTACTGATTTGTGGATTTTGTCCCCAGATGATGGAGATAGGACTCCGTGGGAGGCCTGTAGACAAAAAGCATAAATAATGTTGAAATCTCCCAGGCGCTTGTTTTTTCATGATGTTATATTGGCAGATTCTCATACCTCCAGGCTAAGAATATTTTATAGCTAACAGTGCTTTATCCTTTGGTCTGTTAGTTTCAGTCTAGAGGTGCCACTTGAAAATAGCTGATTAGGGATTTTTCTTTTTCATAGGGGATTAATTAATTTTTATTAAAATATTGTAAACTAACATCACTAAAACACACCACCATTTTCACCAGAAATAATTCCTGTGAAATAAATGGAAAAATACAGTTGTAGGGCTGATGCAGGTGAAAAATAAGCCCCTAGGTGCTCATTGATAAAGAATTTATATAGGAAACAATGAATAAGGAGAAGATTGCCTAGTCCTTGCAGTTTCCAGGACTTTCATGTATTTCCTAGCAGCATTATTGAACCTAGGGCACTCATTACAATAAATAGCATGTTTCTAGACACTCATTTCTTTGTAGGGTTTTACAGAGGGAATGGAAGGTGTATTCCCTCTGGTGAGAAGGAATGTATTCACATGTTTCTTATATAGGGTGCCTGATTTTATGAAAGACCAAAGAAGTATCACCATGATATATTTATTTCTAAACTACCAGCCACTGCGTATCAAGCCATCTGAGGGAATAATGTCATCTAGGAAAAGGCTTTATTCACTTAAATCTCTTCAAACTTGCATTTATTTCTGTGTTTGAAATGCTTTGAACAGAAATGACATTGAAAAGCACTTGATCTATAAACCCTTCCAAACCAACTGTTTCACTTTCGTATTAATATTCTCGACCTCACTGCAGGGCAGGGGAAGTCTATCAGCAGTAGATGTCAACATGGGGACTGTCTCCTTTGGGGTCTTCTTTAGAGCCTGAACAGAGATTCAAAGACTTCAATGAGGGAATGGGGAGAGCTGGCAGACGAAGAGGCAGCAGACCTCTCTGCTCCCTTTCACCTGTGAAAGTTTTACCAGTGAATGAAGGAATTGTACAATTGCAGCCATTTCTCTCCTCCTTTGAGCAAGCCACCCCAGGCACCACGCCGGCCAGCGGCGCCTGCAGCCGGGTGATTGACAGGGAGACTGGGGACAGACTGCCTGCTCTCAGCCCCGTTGTTCAGGCTCAGGGACCAGAAGAGGCTAAAATGTCCTGCAACTGGGAGTCCGGCCTTGCTTTTGCCGACACCTGCGTTGCAGGCTGAGTGACAATGACTGTCACGTGCATCAGAAACAATTACATTCCTCGGGCTGCTCCTGCTGCAACACCAACACCTGCTCCACAGACCAGGAGCCCCCTGATCTACAGAGGAAGGATTTTTGAGCATGGTGGAGATTGATGACTTCTATCCAGTGAGTAATTGAAGCACTTTATCATGTAAAATAAGGCAAAAACATACAGTAAACAGAAATATCCTCAGATGAGTTAGGAACTTTGTAAGTTAGGCTGGTGCAGGCAACCTGGACTTTTGGGGAAGGTTGTACAGAAGTTTTTCAGAGAATAAAGTATGAGCTTTGATTCTGCTTTTACTTGAGCAAAATTAAAAATGCAAACAAAGCAAGTGGAACGTGGGATTATCTGTACAGCTTTGAAGTGGCAGTTGGAGTGTATCCATTCTTATGATTCAACATATTTAAAACAATAAAGATAAAAGTAATGCTTTACATGGAACATCATCTGTGCCTTTAACATATGCAAAGACTTTGCCTTGAAAAGTTTTGCACATTTCCATGGTGAATCAAACCCTTTTTTTTGGTCAGAATTCCTTTCATTTGAGGGAAGAGAGGCTCTTGAGAATGAAAGTGCATCTGCACAGTACAGACTCACTTTCCCACTCCTTTCATCTCTTATTTTTCAGTTTCTAATTTGTCGCTGAAATCAGCATTTCAGTCGCTGGCTCCGATTATGATTTCCTGATAAAAGAGAACTTCCAACAGCAAATAAACTGAATAGTGGGGAACGATCAGAATAAACACAAGAAGACAAGACACATTTAGGGCTGAGCCTGACTGTTAACAACTGTCAGAAATAACAGACCTTGCCAATTGCCCCAGTCAATGAATATGTTAAATTGAAATTCACATCCTACACCTGAGCCGAGTTCATTTTGAACATAAAATAGAATGATAAACAGTAAATGCAATAGTCCTTTCCTGAATCCGTAGAGTTAAGTTGTTCTTGTGGGTTTGCTCTACTTGATGATAGAATTCCCTACCAGGAGCAAAAATACAGGGTGTACATAAATAATATATTGATTTGTCCTTACAGAATACATTTATGTGAATATAAACTATGCAGTATATAGTTTTGTCCTTGAAGAATACATGCACTTCTAATCTGTAAGATGTCAGGTCCCTGGACAATTACAGCTCTATATTGCCAAGCTCAAATTCTAGGTGCTTCAAAGAGCTCAAGAAGGAATTTAAAAAAGAAAAACGTGTTTTGTAATTGTGTTCTGTCAGATAGACCGTATAAACACAGGAGCTGAGCTGGTTTACATCAGAATGCATTTGGTTATTCACTATACAATGGACTGTATAATCCTATAAATATTTATGAGTAAACCACAGAGGATTTACTCTTTCTTCCAGCATGTGGAGATTTTATAATGTGCACCATGTTAGTTCAAAGTAAAACCTAATGTTTTGGTTATTACTTAGTACATCTAACAGCCTGGCTCTGCATCACATATACGTACTCTCTAGACAGTTACTCACAGACAATATTTTGGGGCATAATTCAGGAGAAACTAGTCTATGGCACCTAATTCTCAAAGCCAATACATGCAGCATATGTTGGGGTTGGAGAGGATGTAAGGTAGGTGCTGCTTTGCACTTTGACCTGAGGCAGCATCAGCTGGCCTCTGTGGATTAGTAGTTTTTGAATGAGTAGTTCAGACTGAGTAATAATCCTAGTGGAAAGAAATGGAGACAAATAACAAAAAATCAGGAGAATCAAATTAGACTTTATTAGTTGGATTTTTATAGGTACAATGGCTTTAAGAATTCCAACTTCCAACTCAGTGTGCCTTGCGGTCTGCAAAGCTGCCTTGTTCCTGAAATGGGTAATTCATTTGGTTTCTGATACTATCACATGAACAAGTCTATGCTCAGCTCAAATTTAATATTACTATCTTTCAGCTGAGAGTATTTTCCATGCTTCCCTCATCTACCTCTTCCATGATTCACCTTTAGTCATAAAATAGACTGCAATTTACTCTCTTGGTAGGGGAAGAAATTTGCTCCCTCCCCACTTTTCTCTTACCTATCAACTTTAGGACTTTTTTTCATTTGTCAGTTGTTCTAAACTGAGGGCTAAGTTGTTTATGTTCCTGTTTTGACTTTTCTCTCTGCTGCTGATCAATCATGTCACATATATTCTACTCTGAAGAATGGACATATGCAAATGTCATTAACTCAGGTTTCTGTTGAACCCCAAATTGGCTCTGTTGAAATCAGAACCCCTAATTCTGAGCATGAGAGATGCCAGGCGAGCCCTTGTGCAAGCCAATGGAAGATTAAGGTGTCCACAACCCATGGGAACAGGATAACATTTGACGGATAACCTTGTTACGTTTCTTGCAATATTATCCTTAGTACTGATAGAGTGCATTTATATTAGTGTTTCATTTCCGATGAGAGTTGGCTTTTACAGCACATCTCTCAGCCATGCCAGCTTGCTGTGCTGTGGTTCACATCAGGGGCAGATCTCCAATGAGCTAGATTCCCTCTGCATGAAACTGAACTGGTAGACGAGCTCCTGAAGGACACAGCAGGCATGAGAGCCCCAAACAGACATTCAGCTGATGGGATCAGACCAGAGACAGTCCAAAAGTTAAAGCCAAACCAAACCAGAAGAATGTGATATGTGTGTAGTGTGGGTATGAGGTTCTCAGGTCCAACTGTTTGACTGTACAGTCCTGTGCCTGTTGGCCTTCACTGCTTGCTAGTGTAGACACAGCCCTGGTCATCATTGTCATTAAGGTGGTCTAGCTTTATAAAATATTTTCCACTAGCATATAATTCTACCAAATTTTAAACATTCTGCCTAAAATTTTCCCTAGTACGCTAATGCCTGAAGCTAACTTAGCTCAACTATCAAAACTTTTCTGAGAATGAAACTGAGATAAAATGTTCCACCCTGCCAATTAGAAAAAATGAGGAGATCCTTGTCGTAAAACAGGAGTTTGAAGTCTGCAAAGGAGGAAGAGATGAAGGGGAGTCCTCTAACATTCAATATTTTTGCCCTCTGACTACACAGAAATCTGATAGAGTCTTGTTTCAGTAACTCCTCTTAAATATGTTGTATTCCTTCTGTGATGATTCTCATAATGCAGAGCAGGCTCCAGCCCTCAGAGCTGCCTTGCATTGTCCTCAAGGGTGAGCTGCAAAGGCCCAGCAAACCTTTCACTTAGAGAAGCTCCTCCAGGAGTGACCAAAAGGCACTGTCTTTTGATCCCATGCTTTTGCTGGTGACATGTGAGAAGGCAAGATAAGCAAGGACCGATAGAGAAGGCAGAAAAGTGAAATATGTATGAAGAGGCTAAGTGATAAAAAGAGAAGGGAAATTCTCCACTTCTAACGTTAGGTGTGCTCTTCAGAGAAGACATATAAGCTGACTCTAAGCAGTACATTCACATCCTGTATGAAAGCACAGATGCTGTATTTCTTGTACACATTTTGATCCATCCTTCACAGTTAGTGTTAAGCACCTTTCCATATCAGTACCTGAACTATTGTGCATGCCTAATGTATCCTGACATTTCTGGGTTAAGTGTTAGCTACAGTTAATGTGTCTGAACTCAAGTGAAAGAACATTACTAATTAAGTACCAAATTTGAAATACCCCAATTCTCCTAACTTTATTCTTCTGTGCATTTATATAGACAGTAATTGACACTGAGCTCTATTATACCTACTCATATTAAGACTAATTGCTGTTTATTCTTTTTTTCAAGAAAAAAAGGATGCAAAGGCTCAGAAGAATTGCTAGTTGCTGCTCAGGTGACACGTACTGTAAAATCTAGGGCAAATTACACTATCTTTATCATACTTTTTTTCCTCTGTAGTGTCTTTAGTAATTTTCCTCTCATCTGTCTGATTCTGCAAAAAATGCTGAAGATCTTCAGAAGGTGCTAAGCACCTCCCAGATCAAACTCTTTGATGTCAATTTGTTGGCTGGGTGATTCTGTTTGTACTTGGCTACATAGGTAAGCACAATGATGGTGCTTAGCAAACAGAAAAAACATCATTTACCAATGAGTAAAATAGGGCAGCCCTGGAAGAAAGGTTCTCAGACTCCTTGTACGTACCACACCACACGATACTGTAAGGTGGCTTTTCCCACTCTTTCCTCTCTCCCTTTCTGTGGCAAGCAATTGCTTGAATGCTGTGCTTAGGCTTTATCCAGTGATATGTGAATGAAAATAAGTAGTCTGTTTAAGAGCAAGTTGGTCACCACTTTGACCAGTTTGTTTGCCTGATGTCAGGGTACTGTCATACAGGCACAAGACATAGCACTAGATCGGAGACTTTCCAGAGCTGCTTCAGGATAATTTAATGGCAAAAAAGCTGTTTTAGAGACTGAGACCAATTTATTTTAGAAGTTACAATCATGAATAAGCAGGAATACATTGCATCTGCCTGTTGTTTACTAATTGGCATTTTGAGTTTCTCAGAACATCCGTTCACTCAAGCTTTAGCAGTGTCTGTGAATTATGATTTACAATGAGCCAAAGAGAGACACATGTGATGAAGCAGACAGAACACCAATGCCTGTCACACAGGCATGTACTACTGCTTTTTAACTACCAGGCAAAGATTTAAATGAGCAAGGAGCCTTCAAAGAAAGCATCAGTCTTAGTAAGCAGTAAAAAAACTACTGCTGTTAACACAGTTTCAACTGAATAGACATGCTCAAAGCAATGCTGAAGATTTTGAGACAGGACAACTACAAAGCATCTCAGGAATGCATAGACACTGTAGAAATTTCTCACATTTTTTTGTTAGGAAGCATATCACAAAGAGAGAGGACAACAGTACTCAGCTAGATAAGAGAATTTTCTGGTTCTTTCCCGCCATTAATATCTGTAATTGTGCAATCACAGCCTGGATCTGTTAAATGGGAGAGAGTATTTAGAGGAGCCATCTACTAGCAGCAAATAATCAGAAATAATTTTTTCCCATATTCATTCATTAATCTTATGTGAATAGACTGTGATTTTTGTGATTCTGTTACAGAAGGTTATTCAGGAAGTCTTCCACGCAAATAAACTTTAGGCAGTCAGTTGCCTGCACAATTTTTTTATTGTACTAATGATAAATAACTATTGGCTGGAAATGGTCATTCAGCCGTGTGTTTTAAGCCCTGTTCTCTAGTTGTATGAACATGACTGTAAGAGAGAGGGGACTATTAAGATCAAGTGTTGGAACCCTTCATTCACTCAGGGAGTAAAAAGGAATATTTCTTGTGGGGATGGGGATGTGTCTGCACTCCAGATTTCTTGTGGGTGAACTAGGATTTATATTCATTGACATCTTTTTCTTTCATAAGTCATTTCTGTGCCTGGGTACAGTATGTCACCTTCATGAACATTATCACACTTCCTTTGGAAACTGCTGTTTTGCCCTTCTTGTTAACAAGCCTAGATGCTTCTTCTCCCAGAAGAAGTGACATGCAATGACCATGCCTTCTCATGGGTGTCCCACAGTACCTGGCTTGCCAGCCTGCCTGTGTGTGCCACTAGTGCTCTGAGGCCACCCCAGCCCAGTGTCACCTCCCTGATGAAGTGTGGCTGTGCAGCTGGATGTCTCCCTTGCTGCTCTAGCTTGCTGAGCGTGCGGACATTTCTGGGGAGTGTCACATTATGGTTGCTGGTACCCGTCCTCTCCGGAGAGAGGTTAAGTACATATCCCTCTCAATGATTAACAGTCACTTAGCAGGACTGACCAGCAGGTCTGCAAGCAGAATGAAAAAGCAGCAGCACAGTAAAGCAGAGGAGCTTGTGGCAGGTTGGAGGAGTGCTAGCAAAATGATAGGGCCTCTGGGAGACTTCATACTGCCTAAAACTTGCGTGAGGAGCTATCACACATCTGTGGAGGCCCAAAGATGAGCGGAGACTATATTCAATCAGCACAGAGTGATATTAATACGATTGTAAGAAAGGCTTAGAGTGTTGATTTGTGAGCACCACCATTCTAATAATCTTTCTGTCCTCCTGAGCATTCAGTCTTTTCTCTCATCCTCCTACTACCTACTGCTCAAAATGGGACAAGTATTAAAAAATATGCAAATACTTAGATGTCTCCCCTCCCTAAGCATGCAACACAGCCAGTGCTTAGTGCTTTTCTTCTCAGCCCCTGCATAGGATTTATTTTGTTGGTCCTTCCTTTTCTCCATGCCCAGGGTGAGGGCACTTCATGGGCTGACAAGAATAACGTTCAAGGAAAAAAGAGCATTTATGGCAGCAGACAGAAAAGAAAAAGCAGCAAAGAAGGGGATTGTCTTGTGGTTGCATTTAAGGACTCTATTTTGAGCTGACATGAAGTATTAAAAGACAAGTTATCCACTGTGTCTTGGTTATCAGGTACGAAAATGAACACTGCTGGTGCCCTGTATTGTCTCTGCATCCAGCACAGAGCCCACACTGCACCCACACTGCCAAGCCCTGCCATACAACTCTCCTCGTCCTGCTGTCAACGTTTCTTTCTACCTTCCTCTTCAGCACTAGCTCTGGAGTAAATAGCAGTAACCACCATTGCCTAGTTTTCTTGTTGCCTTTCTGCAAAGAGCTCTTCAGTGGCTTTTTTGAAAGACATTTCCAAAGAAAAAACTTTCAGAAATGCACAAGTAATTATTTGCTTTGCTTTGAACATTTCCACAACTGATATCAACCCACCCATCACTAGTTTACGGGGACATATAGATATTTAGTAGCACCTGCCTTATCTAACCTACAGCCCATAAGGAATTTCTTACTTCTTTCCTCTTGTTATCATAGACCACACACACCCCCTTTGCTTTTAGCTTGCTTACACGTTATACATTTTACAGAAAGTCATATGTGTGAAACCATTGCTCAAGCTCCCAGGACTCTGGAAAGCCTTTGGTATATGTATTGATGCAATATCTAAGAATAAGCAATGTTTTCACATTGACTTATTAACCTCTTTGTATCTTTTTCCTATGAGAAAGTAGTCTACGCGCTTAATTTACTGCAGACATAGCAGCTGGGGATAACAGGTAAGCAAACAACTGATTTGGACATACGGCCATGGAAACAAAAAGCTGCTCTCAGTTTATCCTTTTTCTAGTCTGCAATGCTTATCAATATAGCCCAGCACTACCTATGCTTGCTAAAAAAAAAAAAGAATCTACCGCTTGCAATGCTTACTTTAGTACATGTAATATTTGTTTATTAAGACATAACTGAATACCTGAAAAAAGTTCCATGGAATCTCAAGAGATCATCAGATCTCACTTTCTGCACTGAGGCAAGATCAAATAATCTTTACCATCTTTTATATATGTTCAAACAATCTGTTCTGCTAAGTCTGACCATGCTGGCATTTCCAGTCTTCCTAATTAGCAGTTCTCATAACTAGAAAGTTTTCTAACCCAAATTTTTTTTTTCTGAAAATGAAGAGCATTTTTTTTCCCTCCACATTTTTCATTCAGTGAATGAGAAAAAAATTTATTACACTTCTCTCCAGAATTTTTTTCACATATTTGAAAACTATTATCATACATCCTGCTGATTACCATAGTCTTTTCTTCTCCAGATTAGCTGTACTAATTCTTCTAGTTGTGACTTCAGGTCGCTCTAACCAAGCCCATGATCATTGTCATTGTGATCTGGATTCTTTCCAGTATTTCCTGAAGTGTGGTGCCCAGCAGAGAACATGGTACCTAAGGTACACTTTAACTGCTGATGTTGTCCTACCTTATACTTGCACTAAATTCCAAAAATGCATTGTTTAAAAATTCCACCCACTGTATGATAAAAAGAGTTGAGCAGTGAGCCTCATTTATATCTCAGGTAAAATGACCTTCTTTCTTCATGGGCTGCTTCTGCTTTCGCAGTGTGACCAGAGAGCCTGCCTAAGTCTGGCCCTCTTCTGTCTTGCCAGTCTAAACTTTGATCGCGTCTCTCTGCTGGTGTCTGTGAGGCTCTTCCCCAGGCACCTACAAAGGTTGTACAAAACTCGGGAAACAGAAATCAGACCAATGGTTGCAGTTGGTAAGAACAAACAAGGTTCCAGGTATGTGATTCCTTCTTCATGCCTGGAAGCTGATCTGATGACAGATATTACCTTGCCTCATGTACATTATTTTGCTACTGAGGGAATCGCTAAAAGTCACTTTCTCCATTCAGAGAGTCCTTAATATGAAGGGAGCATTGTGTAACAATCCTAGAAAATGCCATTTTCTCATATTGTACATAGCAGCCAGAGGCAAAATTATCTTTCAATTACTTTTTCTGTAAATAAAACATGCAGAAGATATAGATTATCTCTTAAGGAGGTCAGCGTGGGAATAGAAACAGTTGTGAGCCAGTAAGGGAGATGTCAGTACTACTTAGTCATCCCTTAGTAAATATTTGTGTGAAATGTGTTACGCACCAGTCTAACGTAGCCTGGAATTGCACTGTGGGTTAGAAGCAGGCATATTCCTGCTGCCGGCTGGCCGCGGTTTGCCCGCTACCTCACGCAATTGCTCCGCGAGGCCACGTTTTGCCGGCTGAGCAGCACCGGACTGCGGAGGGCAGCTCGTCAAAATCAGTGCAGTAACTGCACAACAAAGATGTTACCGAATGGGAGGAGAGGAGACGTGGCCTCACCCATGGGCATCTCTTGGGGGGCTTTCTTCCCTGGCGAGGCACTGCCGGCGTCATCGCTTCCCCAGCACTGGGTTGTGCAGCCATCGCTGTGTTATTGACTGGTGTAGTCCTACGACCTCTTTCTGTTCGGTGTTGACATACACCTGTCACACGGTGTGTCACCATCCTCACACTATTCGTCACGGAACAGTTTCTTCTCAGGCTCACTGCTCAGTTACAGGTAGTTGCAAGACAGGTAGAAATTAAAAGAAAAGCCAACAGTAGGGTTAACAGCGCACAAGGGTGGGATGTGAGTCAGAGGCATCAGACTCACAGATGTGTTCCATGCAAGCTATCAGTCTCTGATTTGGCGTAATTGATGTTCCCTTTGAACACAAGTGCCTTGAATGAAATAAAAAGCTCAGAGCATTTCCAGGCTGCCTGGAAGCTTGCAGCAGGCTCCGGCAGCCTTGCAAAGCAGCAATAGAGCGAGCTGTGAAGGAAATCGAGTCAAGCTGGTTATTTCTGATAGGGGAGTCAAACGTACTGTCCAGGGGTGCAGCACCACCGATGAGTGGAGCACAAAGCTATGGTGATCTTATTGTCTGGACGACCAGTTGTCTTCCTGCAGGGGCTTTCTGAGCCCAGGAGCGCTCGCCTTTCCTCGGTTAACCACAGTCCTATGTCCAAAGTCTTCTTGGTGAAGCTGTTACTGAAAGGAAGATGAACGTGTGGGCACAGCTGGTAGAGCCTTTGACACTGTTTGTCAGGATGAGGCATTGCAACGGCACGGAGTATAAGGTGGCAAGCAATTAAAATCGGTTTCATTCAGAAAACATGAACAAGCTACTCAGCCTCTGCTTTTGCAGTCAGGCTTGCTCACTGCTATAACACCACGCTAATGAGTGCTTCACAGGTTTGAGCATAGACCACCTTGTATAATTTAACAGGCATCATAAAAAAGTCTAATTGAGCACCCACACGCTTCAGATGAACCAGTGGGACCAGTGTCTGAGGAAGACCTGCAGACTGAAATGAGGCTGGAAAATGATCCCAGATTGAACTAACGTCATTATACTGGTGCTACCTGAAAGTCTGATTCACATGCATGCAGGCACTTTTCTTACGTTTATGTTTTTTTCTGCCTTATTACCTCATTGTAAGATGCTTTAACAAGCAGAAAAAAATGAGGATATTGCACCTAGCTGACCTCTGTCTTAGTATTGTTATGTTCAAAATACTCAGACGACTATACAACTGCATATGAATTGCATGTTGATATATATCTTCAGAAAAGAAGAATCTATGTACATAAATAGAGATTTTCAAAAGACACTAATTGCATTGGAACGTTATGTTCATTAATATTGTCCTCCTTGGAAAAACAAACTTTTAGAGGAATGTTTTTACAGCTATTACAAACTGCCACTCTTTCTCAGGCTTTGTCTTACTGCTTAATCCTCTTGGCTCCATGGAGTAACTGCTGTCCAATCCCAAAATATTCAAAGGAAAAAATTAATATTAACGTGAATGATTAATATGAATGATAACATATTTTCTAAAAAATTCTAGTATTTCCTCCTGTCTGTGCTTAATTTTTGTGGTTGAATTATACAGGTATGAGCCCTTAGAAGGACAATATATGTTGTATATAATATATATTGTGTGTACATATATGAGGTATTATTACTATAAAATAATAAACAAATTATTTATATTGTAAAACTATATTTACAAATATATACATTTCTATAATTACTTAGGAATTCTGGGGTTGTGGAAAGGTATTTAAAAGTAGGGAAATAATTTTCCTAAAATCAGTGCAAATTGTGCTTTGCTACAACAGTAAGTAATCACACTTTAATTATTTGCTTTGCTACAGGGCATAATCTGGCTTTGTTGGCAAACTCTTGCTCCCTTTTTTTGGTAAACTACCAAGTTTTACACTGATTATGAGCTGTAGTTTGCAAGTAGAGTCGGCTGTAAGATGTTGAAAACAATTAAATTTAAAAAAAATTTTGCATAATTTTATTTTCCAGGTTATCTTTACTCATTTCAATTGATTGATATCTGTTCTTTAAATGAGGAATAGTTTAAAGGTTATTGGGGTTTTATTAGCTTAATCTTAGGTGAGAACTTTTTTGAACATCAGTTTGGAAAATTGCTTTCTTGGAAAAAAAGTTATATGCTCAAAAGGCATTTCCCTATTTAAAAGAAATTAGCAGACATTCTGAATGTGCATAGTTCTGTCTGAATAATCAACAGATGTATTTGAAAAGACTTACTTTGTTCACGTTGTATGAAGATACACCATATAGCAGCGGCAGCAGCAGCAGCAGCAGCAAGCAGCATCTGCTGCTAAATTTGCAAATGCCTGAGACTTGCGATACACATGCTTAAAAAGTAAAATTGTTCTTTGTTTTGGTCAGATTGATAAAAAGACCCGATAATTTCACCTAACGAAAAAAAAAAAATAGCAAAGGAAATCCTGAAGCCTGGACTCTGACCTTAATCTCAAGGAATGTTTGACAGCGCATTCGAAACGGGTTTGAGCTGCAGCCTGGTTCAGATGTGCACCCTCCCCGCCACCCCCCTGCTTGCCGAAAGCTCTGCCTGCCTGCTTGGCATCTCCTTCCACCAGCCTTCCCCAGCCCCTGCTTGCTGCCACAGGTATTAGCACCCTCACTTTTCATGTGGCCATCCATTCCAAAGGGCGGCCGCCATTCCCTGCTCGACTCGGCTCCCTTCAGAAGTTAAAGGACTGCAAACACAAGGTTGTAAAGGGAGAAGACAAGCAAGCACAAGTTTCTCATGACAAAGATCTCAAAGAGCAACTCAGTGGGTGCGCAGGTGAGTCCTGGCAATGCCTTGTGAAGAAATTTAAGAGGTTACTGCCTAAAACACACTGCTGAAGGAATTGTCTGTGGGAACTTTTTGTGAACAGACCCACTAAAACACCACTGAAACACAGGAAGAAAGATACCCCTAAGTGCTGAGCACCTCTGCATTCTCAAAAGCACTGCTCTCCTTTCCATAAAACATCTTTTTCTGTGAGATCGTTCACATATTTCTCACAAGACTTCTTTTTCCCACTTGAACAACTTTGTTGGAATCAGAGCAATCAAAAGTATCAAATTCAAAGTCATAGAATCGTCGAACAATTTGGGTCAGAAGGGACCTTTAAAGGTCATCTCGTCCAACCCCGCTGCGATGATCAGGGACATCTGCAACTAGATCAGGTTGCTCAGAGCCCCGTCCAAATGTGACGGCCTTGAAAATCTACCAGATTTGGATTTATCAAAACCTTCAAAGTGACCCTTGCTTCAGGCTTTTTTAGGGATAGGTCTCTGATCAGGTAATTAGTTTGCCTCAGAAGTCATTATCACTAACAAAGGCTCCAGAAGGGGTCTAGGATGAAATGAACTACCAGCTCTTTTGGTCATTAATCCTCTCTTATTTCTTTAAGATATTGAGCAGTCTTTTTTTTTTGTTGGAATTATCCAAGACTCAGAGATATTTATATATGGTACTTGCATTTCAGGCCATGCACATTTTTTGCCATTAATATTGAATTCTGTATATGCTAGATCTTAATCAGGCATTTTTTTTGCCAACATTTCTAACTCGCCAACTTTGCCTGGTTGACACTTTCTTTAACTTGAAAAAGAAACAACAATAAAGAACTAGCACACTGTCTGCAAATACCTCCTGCATTGTCCTAATGAACCCAAGGTGTTACTCTTCAGTCAAATAGCTGGTTAAAAACATCTGACATTTTGTTCTAGACATGGCGATAAATTGCAGCAAATCTGTCAGCAAAGAAAGATGCTTGGTGAGAACAGAGAAATCACTGGCTCGCTGTCCTTGAGAATGAGTGATCAAAGGAAATCGGAACTATCAGGAAATACTGGGCAACCCTAATTTCTCTGCATGACCTCACTGATTTTCAGATGGAAAATGGTGAATCTGAGCAATTTGTTGCCCTGGGTCTTGCTCTGAGTGGTGACGTAGAGCCTGGGTTGGGTCTGCTCTCCTGCCCTCTTTCTGCCATTGCTCCGTTTTCTTACAAGCAAAGGTAAATATTGACAATCCATTTAAATCACAGATGCAAAAATAATCCTTCTTCTGTTCAACATCCATACAGTGTCAAAGAAGTCTGCTTCAAAGTAGATATGAATCTGATTCTTGTTCCGTCTCATCACAACTATTTTCTTATTCTGTCATCCTTTTAATCTTTAAAGTTTATTTACTTACATGTATAATGTATATGCATATAAAACATTCTGATATAACTCTACAAATTAACACTCCAGAGCTAGGAAATATTGCTACAGCTGTAAGAAGAGCAAAACATGACCACTTGCTCAGAACACACTGAAGTGCAGGAAGTCTACATACTATTTACTCGCTATTGTTATATCTTGGAGCAAAATCTTATTTTTTCCTCTTCAGTTTTGTACCTCCTGAAACAGATTTTCTTTTATTTCAGCACTTCACTTAAACCATGCGTAATGGCCAAAAACTGAAAAGGAAAATTAAAGAAAAGAAACCTAAAGTGGGTTAATCTGCTGAATTTAAATCTCTCTTAGTATGTTTGTTTTTCTTTTTTAAGTAGCTTTACTTGAAAGGCGTTGAGCAGAAATTCTTGTTGTTGTGAAAATAAGTACATTTTAAGTAAATAATACATAAAGTTATAGAACTGTAAGTTCAGGAGTCCAGTGTTATATTCCCATTTGTAGAGGCTTGGAGTGAGGTTTTCTCATTATTTTCATATTTCCGCATGTGAAAACTCAATTTCTCACTTGCATATGTTTATTTATTTTCCTTAAAATTTCCCTCTGTTTGTTGGCATCTTCTCATACTGAGATGGAATATTCTAGATGTGGTTTTATGTGTGCTGTGAAAGGTGCTATCCGTGTCGTAGCATGCACTGTTTATGTGTATCCCGCTCAAAATCACACTGGCTTCCTTTCTTTCCCAGCACAGATTCGTATCCAATTTACTACCTTGTATCTCTCCTTGGTCTCTCCCAGCATTATTGCTTTCCAAGTATCTCCATCAGAAAAGTTATGATTTAGATTATTATTTTCAGAAAGTGCTGACCTACTTTTTTTGGCCACTTAAATCTCCAGCTCCTGTTCCTGCCCATATTGCCACTTTGCTCCTTGTTACTTGATTTCCTCTGTTTGTAGCTTTTCCTAGTTTAGCATAATGCGTATATTTGGGAAACCACATATCTGTTTTTCTACACCAACAACAAATTAATCTGATCTTTCTTCTGAATAAAACATTAACCACTGCACTGACTGGACTGGGTGTTTGCTGTGCTGGGGAGTTCTCTGAGCCTTACTTTAACTAACTGCCTGTATTTGGACCAACAGATTAAAACTAAAATTATGACTTCACTGAAGATTAGTACACTTTTCTATAAATAGGTCTAGGGTTTGGGGCTTGAGTAATTGGATTTCTGAGCATGCAAAAATATTCTTTTTTTTAAAATCTTCTAAGGCTGCTTGGAAACGTGAAGCAAGGTCAATTTACTTATGGTGTGACTCATTTATGGAATTGTGTCACACATATGGATTCATTCTTCTACTATGTGGGAAATATGAACAAAATCATTAGCTAATGCACATATGCATTTATTTTCATAATTAATGTGTTTATTACGTGCATTCTCCCTGTAGTATGTATTTTAATTCACAATATCAAACATATTTTGCATATAAGTTTTTTGTTTAGACAATACATATTAATGATATTGCGATGCACAAAGAGCTATAAATAATCCTATAGGCAGTTGTAACATGCTGTTCAAATATTAATGAAATCATATTAATTTGATTCCTAACCCTGCTCAATTAATCTTAAATGGCAAAATGCTAACATTCTTACAAGGATAAAGCCTGCACAGATACTGCCAACAGAATAAATGAAGAGAAGAGGAGCACATGCCATTTGTTTAACTGCATAACCGAAAACTCCTTCTGGACCAGAGAGAATAAAGGTTTAATCTTCTGCCACTAAAAGACGTTTTCTCTTCACAGAGGGCCGACGGCTGTACTCGTCTCTATTCATCACTGCTGCAAGACTTTGTTAATATCTATTTTCCGCGAAGTCCCAGCTAACAGTAAAAGACTTAGGCTGTGTTAGAAAGGCTATGAGAAACATTCCTTAGGGAATTAAGATGTATTTTTAATGAGCACGGCCTTGCTTCATTCTTTCTCGTGTATGTCCTGTGACAGACTACTCATTTCAATCTTACCCTTCCACATAGTGCCTGCAGTTTTGTTGTTATAAATAGTTCATTTTTGAAACCAAAGAAGTCCAAGAAGGTTAAAAAAGAGGGTGATTTGCTGTTCTGATAAAACACTAAAGAAAAAATAAAACCATAACCATATCATGGTTTTAGATAACAGCGGAGGAGAACAGAGGAATTTAGAACAGTTATAAGGGGAGAAGTAAGAAGATTAGTTTGTGTGTGAGAATACTGATACGAGCATAAAAGGAAGGAAAAGGAAACTAATCAAACCCAACTTTAATATTTTACATCAAAGAAACTCAGATAATATGGTATCTGAAAAAAAAGAATACGAAAATAGCTTCTGCAGAAGAGGTGCAGCAGTTTTGTTTTTGGAAATGTCAACATTCCTGAAAACAGAGAGACGTAAAATAACACAAGCAGGGAGTCACACTACGGATCAAGAACTGTGTTTGAGAGCTGTGGCTTTGGACAGCATACAAGAGACTATAGGAGCTGATGGGGATGAGTAATGAAACGGAAAGGTATGGGGATGAGGAGAGACTGTGAGAACACCAAGTGCAGGAGCAAAGAGAAAGCAGAATGGGTAACACCGAGACACAGAAGTCGGCACAAGGAAGCAGCCGATATCATGATCTCAGGGTCTGAGACACAAGGAATGATCGAGGTTGGAGCAGAGAACATGGAGATAACACTTTTTTTTTAGAGGAAATAAAATAGATATTCTTATGAGAGATAAAGCTCTAATATGGGACAAAGAAAAGAACGTGTGTTCTATCTCTGTCCTTGAACCTCACCAGAAGGATTCGTCATATCACCAACCTACAGAGAAAAGTAGTAGGACTGCAGCAGTAGAATATGCAAGGTCTGTTTGTCAAGGATAGGGCTAAAAAGTGGTGTGAAGCAGTAGCCTGTGATGTTTGGAGTTCTCACTAAGGAGGGAAAATGCAATATTCATTTTATTCTACTCATCAGTGTGTATACTGTTTCTCTTAATAGCTTTTCTTTACTTGTCATGAATTTTAGTTGAGTAACAAGCTAGATGTCTTTGGTTCTCCACAATGCATGTGGGAAGAGTTGCCACTGCTTTTATCTTCTGCTTCTTTGCCCTGCGAAATCTTACTTCAGGAATGCATTTTTGTTTAAAGACTATTTTCAGAGAAAGCAGGTCTCTTGTCTCTGAAGAATAATGTTTTATCTCCTCTTTAGCAATAGAGCACTGTGGCAACTGCCTTTCAGACATTTAGACAGAAAGTATATCCCAGAGCTCCTTCAAGAGTTAAGTAATCCAGGACTGCAGAGAAAGAAATGAAGAAGATGATGCTTTTTTGGCATTGCTGGAAATACATGTGCAAACTCAGGCTTTATTGAAATAAGTCTGATGACACTGAGTCTGAAAACAGTGGAAGGTGTAAAATGGGATTGAGGAGCTGGAGACTCAGTCCTAGAAATCTTGGCTCATGTAAATAATCCTTAAATATGTTCACAGATTTATCAGCTTGAATTATCTGGCCCTAGTTACCAGTGAAATGCTCACAGGGAGAAAACACAAAATGAGGGTTAGAAACATAAAGCTTGAAATTGTATCAGGCAACTAAATTTACCAGTATGTATAAGGAGATTAGACCAGCCTGTAACTGATCCATGATGAGTGTTGTTAGTTTTTATCGTTTTTAACATGCTTTCATTTTTCTTGTGGATTATTAAAATGGAAAGCCCACAATGGACAAGTTCCTTAGAATTATCAGAAGACATATTGAATGCGAAACTACTGAATACAGAGTTATAATATTCTCATTAGAAATGGTCAGTTAGACTTCAGGAATATTTTGTTTAACCAAGCTCAATGATAATGACAGTCTAGAGCCACTGATGTAAATTGTTAGCATCTTCTAAAAGCCCTTGATAAAAATTGACAAACCAGACTCGTGCTAAACATGAGTTAAAACATCATAAATATAGAATGAGGATGCAGAAAAATGGAAATAATATTGTCTTTTCCAGTAGGTACTTTTGAATCTCTTTCCTTTCCCTCATTACTTGATAGTGGCTGTGAAAAATCTGGCCCATTTTTATTACATAAATATTTAAAGGACACGATTTTGAAAAAAAAGTCTGTATTTCTGTCTGTGTGGTTTCATGCACATGTTTAGTTGGAGATAAATTTTTCCTCTACATACAAAGTGTTATGTTTAGAATTAAAACAGGATTTATTTTCTTTTCAACACAGGGTTTGCTTATTTAATTCAAATGTGATCAATCAATATAAATGTATTTTAGCACAACAAAAGCAAAAAACAGAGGCATGGAGAACCACATAAATGCACACATTAGGAGGGTTAGGCGCTAATAGAAAAATCCTCTAAACTTAGTCATGTATGAATGTTATTTTTAGTCCACTCTAGGTAAATTATTCTGTTCATGCTAGGTAGTAACTCTAGAAGAAGTATGTTTGTAACAGAAACTTGAAGGAAAACAAATCTGGAACAAGTGCCTGAAAATTGCAAAACCATTATCATATTGAGATCCATGAGAAATGATCCAACAGTCACAGCTGAAGAAATAAGACAGGAGCTGTTTAAACAAGAATTAAATGACATCATGAGAGAGTGAAGGATGGTGAAGTCCACTGCTAGAAGAGGAAACAGGTTTGCAAGTATTAGTTGTTTCTCCTCAGCCCTCCTCCTTTCATATATCACGATAATTACACTCTAAGTTGTCTGATTAGAAAAAAAGGAGAATGGATAAAGTTCAGCGTTTGAATGAACACTTGAAAATACTCAATGCGTGTCTAGCAGCCCGTATTTTGTGCTTACCATAATAATAGCTGTAACATGCTATGATTCCTATTGATTTCAGGAAACTTGTATCAGCTTTCCAATGTACGGGGTACTACAGTCTCACTGTTCTATGCGTTAGACCTCTGCAAAGTATGAACAGGAAATTAGAGGGTAAGGTGGTGATGACTCGTAACACTTCAGTAATGCACACTGAAAGCAGGGTGAAAATACAGCTCTTTCAATGCTCCTGTACACTCAGAACTGAGATCACTGTCTGGAGGTCCCCCAGAACAAAAAGGATGAGTTGCAGTATGTTCCTAATTGCAGCACCGTTAATGGTTTCGTTTCCAGGCAATCTATAATTTCATTATTAATAAGAATTAAAAGTCAGGAATGCCGACTTTGTATGGCATAGTTCACTCATACAAACTGAGTGTGCATCCGGCAGCGACCGTATTTGAATGTAAGCAGCAAGATTTAATTAAATTCTAGACAAACATTTTTCTTGTAAATCAAGGATTAAAAATACTGGGTTGGATTTATCAAAAGCAGAATAGGTATTGTGCAAAGTTTTCATTTTTTTTAAATTATATGGCAGAAATTAATCTTTATTCAGGCACAAATGGTCAAATTTTCATCATTCAGTAAACAGATGCATGTGAAGATACAGAACAGTGCAAATCAACGTATTAAAAATGGTATTTTTATAACAAAATCCTCATATATGTTCTTTGTTCTAGTTTTCTCACATACTGTTCTCACTATGTCCTTTTTTCACTGACTATGAGGAGAATATGAGCTCCTTCTTATAAAATGTCAGCTTCTTTTTATATTCTAGTGTCCATCTTTTCTCTCATGAAAAATACATAGCTCTATGACTCTTTATGCACTCATTTATTTATGGTGTAGGGAAGTTCGTACTCCCCAGACTATAACAGCACACTCTTTGATTCTCCACTGGGCATGTTTGTGGAGCACCAGAGTCAGTTTTTTCTGATGATGTTGTTTTGTTTTTTTAAAGCAATGAACCTTAAGGAGGGAGGTTAAAGGGGAGCAAAGAGGGAGTCTGCTTGCCTTCTCTTTCATTTTTTCTTTCCATTTTTCTTTGGCTGGCTTTCACTGCTAAACATCTATCCAGAGACTCCTCACCTGTCCTCCAAGAACATGGGATACTCAAAAATAGAGTACACTGTGCTCTTACACTCTACTCTGCCTTTTATTGCACTCGGGCTTCTGACACATATTTCTAAATGTTCTTAAGATACATTGCTGCTAATGGTCACTGACCTGCATTTCTTATATGGATTATGGAAAACAAAACTGAATGAAGCCTTAGTGGAATGTGAACTATAATAGTCTGTTATGGTTCTTTTTTTCTTTTTCTTTTTAAAGGAGAATTTGAAGGGGGAACTGCAGATTCACATGGCATTTTCACAGCCATACATACCTTGTCCCACTGACTGCAGTGGAGTATTTCAATCTCAAAACACATTTTCCTGACCAGTTTTCTTTTTTGTTCTATATATTTCTAAGATTTTTGCTTGTCTGTATGAAGAAGTGCTAGTGTTCAATTAAAAGATACTGCATGTCTATCAGAAGGGACTGAATATTGCCTCTGGCTATCAGGATATCAGAGAGACAGCTACCTGTGGTTTTTTGGGATCTGTCCAAGTTGCTGGCTTTCTAAACCACTGCAAGTAACTCTGTAAGTGAGATAGTTAATGAAAATAGCAATTAGCCTTTACTATGTCTTTCAGGAGTATATAGCAAACCAATCCCTACTCTAAAGTGTCATTCTGCATTAATAAGAGTTCTTTTATTGTGTGCCAGGCAATACATTTTATGCCCTTGGCAAAGATAGTGTCTTTGGTGCTGAGGGACCAGCACATAACACTACATCTCAGAAGGAAAAAGCTATGCCAAAAGTAGAGCATGGGTTTAATTCTCATTTCACACTTACTTTACATTGTTGTATTTCTACAGCCGCTAGCTGAGCAGCTTTTGATTTATGCTAGTTTAAGCAAGATTAAAACCAAGTCCTCTATATCAAATGTTGGCTTTATGTATCTTTGTATTATTTGTACAGGAATGAAAACCCATACAATTGAATTGCTTAGATATAAAGCTCATTGTTTTGGCCAAATTAGGGGTCTATATAATTAGCACCCCAATGTAAATTGTTTTCTGTAGACAAATATTAATTTCCTTTCTTAAAACCCTGTTTTCCTTATTTTTGTGAAAATTGAAATCTAGATAACATATATTTCAGTACGTATACCTTAAACTGGTATTATGTCAATCAAAAAATGAAAGATGCAAATGACTTATTTCATGGTCTAGATGATTAACAAAATCATCTGGTACATGTTAGTGAATTCTGATTTTATAGATAACTCAAATTTCTATCCATATAGTGTATTTTACTATATTTATCTTGGGCAAAAGTGTGATAGATATATTTTTTAGCTCTAAGACTATTCATACATTTGCAACCTTGTGAAGAATAAATCTGATTTTTTTATGGAACTTGGCAATTTTGAGCTTTCTTACATTTGTTATTAGCAACAGAAAAATATGTAAATGAGTGAAGGAATAAAGTAGGGTCAATTTGCAAAGACGAGATATAAAGCAGCTGATATAAAAGGTCTTTTATCTAGTGTAATGCAGCGCTTGTGAAACAAATTGAGCCTTTTAGTCACCATATGGCACTTTTAGAGCTCTATTATTGTCCTTATATCCTAGACCTCTGCTCTAACCAACCAAATTTCCCCTCGCATCGTGCCTTATTTACTTCGTTACGTGCCATTCACATTTTCCATTTGCCCACTGATTCTGATTGGAAGGAAGAAAATGATTCATCTCATAAGAACAAATGAGGATGTTAGCGGAGACAAGAGCAGCAAAACGAAGCAGCTGTCTCATGCATTTTTTTTTATCAACAAAAAAAAATCCAAACTGCTTTTATCTGGTAGATGAAACTGGAAGCAAAGTCTGCTACCTTGCAGAGAGCTAAAATATCCATTCTAAGGATACACCACCTGAGATACTGAAGTATAGGTGTAAACATCGATCTACTGGAATAACAGTAATCACAATAGGTATCATGATATAAGTACATTATGAAATATGTAATTAGAGAGTTGAAGAAGATGGAGGACAAATAATGCTGATTTGGGGAAGTCTGAACTAAATGTGACTGTTTCCTTCTACTTGAAAATAGACTCTCAGTCAAATCTATAAAAACATGAGTAATGAAAGCATTTTCATTATCTGAATATCTGTTGGAAAATGAACACAGTCATTTATTTCCAGGTAAAATTTCACACTCATTCAAAGTCACGATGGA
Organism: Phaethon aethereus; assembly: GCF_964289735.1. NCBI lineage: Eukaryota > Metazoa > Chordata > Aves > Phaethontiformes > Phaethontidae > Phaethon > Phaethon aethereus. The sequence goes on along the minus strand of NC_138582.1, from coordinate 41,021,663 downwards.
AGACCATCAGAGGAAAATGTGGTTTTGATCCATATTTTGATAAAGAGAGAAAGGGGGTGGGACTGAAGGATGAAGACTATTTGTGTACATACATCATTTATTTGAAAGGAAAGCTCTAGCAATGCTTGCGCAGTGCAGAGTGGGAACCTCACACTTCATAAGGCAGGACTTTCCAAGTGGGAAGAGCCCTTCTGGGCACGACGACACCGGTCTGCTTTCAGAGAGGGAAAACCAATGTCAGAAGATGACATTGCGACTCGTCATTGGATCAGCTGTCTCTTTACTGATGTAGATACTTCTGCTGGCACGCTTTAAATCTTCTTCTTTGTTGTTTGTTATTTTAAGGATTTTCTTCACCTTTTTCAAAAGCTTGGACGCTTCCACAGTCTTACAGCCTACATGCACGAACAGTGCCAGCAGCGTAGCCGAGAGAAGAGCAGCCGATCATGCTGCAGGCAAACAGCAGATGCCAACTGGGATTCAGGATAAGGAATCCACTGGTGATGGAAGTGCCCGGGTAACTTCAGCCTCCATTGCCAAAGACTCTGGGTGCTGAAAAGGGAAATGTTTTGCTTTTTTCTGTATAAATGAAAACAACCAAAGTCTTCAAACCACCCTGCTCGCTCTCTTGTCAGATAAACACAGAGCAGTTAAGAAGGAAAGGAGAGGAAGCTAGTTCCTAAGAGGGAAAATTATTTCTAAATGTCACTGTTGTCAGGAAAATGAGAAGCAGGGATCTCAGAGAAGTTAAGAGTGTGGATGAAAACCTGGTCTTGGTGCAATGAATCACAAAACTCCTGCTGGTTTAAATAAGAAGGGAATTTTTTTCCTTTGTATGCTGATTTTACCACATATAAAAAATACATTCTCTACTGCCATTTAAAAATAAAAAATGCTGAAAGTTTAAGTGATAACTGTAGTTTAGATTAAGTGGTAACAGCAACTAATGAAAAGGTAAATAACACATCATTCTCTGATAAATTTTCAGATACTGTTTCCTTACAACAGCAATAATAACCATAATAATAATAATAATAATAATAGGGAGAAAAGCTTTTTGCTCAGTACCTCTGTCTGCTGCCAGGAGTGTGGCAATCATAAGAGAATACCATATTCTACTCATTTTCAAGCTAATTCTACCATCTCACAGAGTTTCTTATGTTATTCCCATGCCCCAAAGTGCTCTCTTTCCCTTTTATGCATGTTTCTTGGCTGTCAGTCTTCCTATCATGGCCAACTTCACTGAGGCCACACAAAGTCTGAAAGCAAGCCTTGGCACCATATCCACTATAGAAGCTTGTCAGCAGAACAGGCAATGACTACTGCAAGGATTTTAGACTCTATGAAATATACATAAATCCTCTTAAATGTATAAATAATTATTTACTCAATTTGCCCTCCATGTCTAAGTATTTGAAGGCATCTGCCAAAAACTCTGGACAAAGATGAGTCTCCAGTCTAAATCAATTTTGAAATACAACAATGCAAAATAATTTGGGAAAGTGCCCTGAGACCCCCTCAGACCTACTGTATACGCAAACATGAAGCTTGAAGACTTTGTTCTGGATTTCCATGGCTAAGTTTGCATGTGAAATACCATATTGTTTAGTTCTGTTGCAATGAAAACTGTGAGGACTGAAAACATGAAAACAGGCTTTATTAAGGAAAAATAGCTCCAGTCTTTAAAGTCTGAGACTGGTTCCTCCACACAAACACAGTATTTAGTGGTATTCTGAAAACCCAATTGCTAATTCTGTAAACACTGTATGAGATAATCCTTAGAAAAAAATATAATGAACAGGAAGAGAAGGCGTTAAAAATCAGAGTGACCGGGCTAAAAAAAAATAAAAGGTTCATTGGAAGTCTCAGAATTCCAAAGGAGAGCCTAAATTTGCCTAGTACTGAGTTTTGAAGCTTCAGCAACATTCAACCATTTGCAAGTGCTGTATAAATACTGTTATTTTTATATTCTTCTTTACTATATTGTGAACCATCTTCAGATCATCTTCCATTGAGTAAGGAGGATGGGAACCAGGGAAATAATAGAAGGACATAGGGCATGAAAGGCAGAAGCATTCCTGCTGCATGGCTGGCTAAGTAGTTAATGAAAAAGCAGCTTGGGTAGGTTTTTTCTGCTACTCTAAATTATGATTGGGAGTTTCTAAATGCAGAGGCAGTCAACAGTGCATCTGCACATTAGCATTTGTGCAGTAATTTTCTCTACAAATGCGGTATTGATTTCTTTCTAAGAAATAGCATACACCCTCAGAAATTGTCACTAAGTGACGAGATCTTTGGCTTTTTGTTTTTCAATCCCTTGCAAAGGGTTCCACAACTTGAAATGGGCTCCCTGGCTAAAGAATTTATTACAACATAGTTCTGCTCTTCTCTTACCCTTTAATGTGACCTTTCTAGATGCAGTCTAATAATTTTCTGTCCTATAAATTTAATTAAGAATTGAACATTTCTACCTGTTAATGCAGTAAAGTGCAGTTGTTCTTTCACTACAGCATATTAATAATGTCACTAATTGAGACAATAATTGTCATGACATGGGATCCCTCATTTTGCTCTGAATGAGTTTTACCTGTGGGATAATTAGGCTATGACCTGACATGGGAGAGGTAAACTCTAATAATGAGAGAACATATTATTAATCACCCTATAAGGCCAGGGAGACCCACAGCAGAAACAATTAGCTGTGGACAGGAGCGGTTCCGTGGGACTGTAGCACCCGTATGTTATTAATAGGGTCTTTGATACAATCATCCAGTTAACCTGGCCAATATTACCTGTGTGGTGCACCCTTATTCCCCCGCTGTTCCTATGGAGGAGTACAGTGTGGCAGAGGCTCAGGCCCCTGCACTGTGTGCCTTTTCCTCTTGGGAGGCAGGGTAGGTGGGTGGTGTGGAGCAACCTCAGATCCATCTCTGGAAAACCACAGAAATGCTGTTAAGAGCCTTTGGGTGTGTCTGGTTTTTAGTCTAGCTTTTCAGGACAGCATGAGCCTCAGCAGAACTTCTGAGGGAGAGCTGAGCGACATGTTCTCAAAGCCTCGGGTGATGGGATGCCACATCCCTAAGAAACAGCTGCACCCTTTCACTTGTTTTTACTGATGCGACGGGTGAAACATAGAGAGCACAGTGGACTCAGTGGGATGACTGAGAAGATTTGGGAGAAGCAACTAAATTTCTTTCATGTCAGATCAGCTTCTTACTATGTCACAGTACCTCTCAGAAACACCACTTGAAGTGTGTTTATTGGTAAAGAGATTGATTGTCTTCTGCTTTGCCTTGGAAAAATTCAGAGTGAAGCACTATCAGAAGTATTTTGTAGGCAAGAAATACAGATAAGGATGGGTTAGAGTCCTGATTTGAACCTGGGGTTTTTGCCTGTCCTGCTTATGTTAACAAGAGTTTTTGGGTGTTGAATAGCATGTGACATGGGATCAGGATTTAGGCTTCTCTTATTCTGCCAGGCTGTAGTTAAACTCCAGTATCTAATTTTTTTTTAATATAATTTTAAGACCACATGTTTATTTGGGCCTCAACCACAAAAGCTCTAAAATATGTCTATGAGTTATCATTATTTGACTTGATATCTTTTAACACACTGTACCTTTAAAAACAGTGGCTTGCTCATGGAAATCTGTAAGCTGATAGATCTTGGTCCTTATTCTTCTTCTGTGTGACACCACTTCCATAATTATTAAATGAAATTACCGGTATGTAGCTGTGTACCTCATATGAGGGCTAATTAGCCATGTTTGTAGTTATAAAAGTAAGCACAATTTTTGCATTTCTGTGAAAGGGTGTGGAAAGTATCTACTCTGGACTCATTCTAGGTTGAACAGCTTCTGTCCATAGCAAAACAGGGACAGTCATTTGTCATATTCTGTCAGTGGTGAAATGTTAGGGATAATGGTTAGTGTGACCTTTTTCTACAGGTAAGTCTTCCACAAAGTGTTAAAATAAATTTTTGCTAATCCTTTATATACGTGTCTTTCTTTTCAAGATTTGAAGTCTCAGACAGGTTTCTTCAGCAAGGCAGGGAAAATCGAAAGCACAGCTTCCTATGTTAGAAGTGCATTATTTTTGGCTACACTTTCTTTGCTTAACATTCTGTTATCTTCTGGCTGAATTCAGTGCACTCAAGCATTCTCTTGATGTTCATAACCGCTGCTGACTACTATTCAGATATCTTCATCAATCTTTTCATGATTGTTCCTAAGGATTTTTTTTTTCAGAGGATCCAGGCTGTTCTAAGACTACCAGTGTGTTAAAAGTCTGATTAAACTTTCAGTATATCTGACAGGCCTAGCTGTGGGGTTTCCAGATTAACCATCTGGAATGATTTGATCTTAAACTGTATTAAAATAATGTTTCAATAAACCCATGTTTGAATGCTACCATGTTTATAAGCCAATAAATGCTATCTCAGTATCAGCTTTTATTCACTGAAAAAATGACTTCTTTCTCAGCTGCCTCACTGCAGTATGTAGCCAGTTTTTTTTAGAGTTTTTGCAACTTTCTCTTAGCAGGCTTAAATATCCACTCTATACAATAGTGTGCCATATTTTTACTGAGAGATTGCTTAAAATATGCTGTAAAATAAACAGTTCAGATAGGTTATTATAGGGCTTTTTAAACCCTCTACAGAGTTTTTTAGGAATAGAAAAGTTTTTCCTGTACCATGTCAAAATGGTTTCTGTGGTCACCCGTTCTTCTGTTGTTGAATCAATCACTAGGGCAGTCCAGCTGGATTCAGCTGAAATCAGTTGTCCTTCCCTAAGGACCCCAGCAGTCTCCGGTGTTCCTTTCCTAAATGTTGTTGACCTGATCTACTGCTAGAGCGCGATGCCTTTTTAAAGTAGAGAAATTGCTTTACATAAGTGTTTTTCTTTTAATTTAGCTGAGCTTTAACTGCAGGATGCTTTAGATATATAAATCCTAAAACCCAAGTTCCCTCTTTTCTTGATCTTGACTTGCTGCTTTGACTACAAGTTAGCTTCATGAGAGCTGAGGACAGAAAACAACTAACCACCATGACAGAGGGTGTCCTTGAGCTCTGCAGTGGGGGACACTAACCATGAGCTCCAAAGAGTGCAGTTTATATGCAATATAAATAAATAACTTTCCAGTAGATCCCCCTTTGAAGAGGAAAATAAGCAAGGCAATAACATTAGGAAGCACAGTTAGTCTGAAATCTTTGCTAAGCTGCGGATTATATATAGCTATTTCCGTAGCCCTTTGTGGAGTCAGCTGGCCTCCTGCAAGCAAGCAATGAGAAAAGATAAGGAAGGATTTTGCTCTGGTTTAGCCGGTACTCTTTCCCACACAACCTCTAGTTCACTTTTAGTATCTCTTCTCCTTTCCCCTTACCTCTTCTTTCTGTCAATTTTCATCATGCACATAAAAAAAACTTAGGAAGCAAGATAAGATAAGATAAGCTAACTGTTAATGCCTATGGCATGTTAGTCGTGTTTAAACCAGCTTTACTGGGCAGAAGACAAAACTGCAATCACTTACCTAGGAGAAGATAATGTTTCCATATGCACTGCACCAACCAGAATTCTTTATTCTTGCTAGTCCATCACTTTAAAAAATAAGGATATTTTAAATAGATGAAACTGGGTGTGTAAAGCACACTATCTGGACAAAGGATACATTGTACTAATAAGGTGCTATTGAAAATATGAGAAATGCACGGTAGAGTTTTCTGACAGTAACTCAGTACCTTAAATGGTGTTCACACACATGAAAACTTTTGGTGAATTGTCTTCCAAAAGTAAGAATTCTGCTATAGTAGGGATTATTTTTTATATACCATGATATAATAATTGTTTTTCTGAAAAGCTCATCTAAGAAAGTTTCAGATTGAGTAAACTTTTTTAGAAACTATTTGGGAGATATATAATGCTACAACTCACAGTAAAAGAAACTAGAAATGCCAGTCAAAATATCTCATTTCCCAGGGTTCTGTACAGACAAATAAGCAGAGAAAATTCTGCCAGGCTGGATTATTCACCTTCTATAATGTAGGTAGGACATGGCATGGGTACAAAACAGATAGGATAGGTATATATTGAAAAGAGAAGATAAGAAAATGAGCAAAATGCAGGAAGGGAATTTCATGTACTACTATTTACTGAAAAATTTACAGCTTCCTTTTCTGACAAAAAGATAAAACAATAGTTATTTTACCAGTGTAACCTCTTGGTCTGTATTAAAATGTCTGAGATGGATACAGCTTTCAGAAATTTTTGTGTTGAAATGTTGCAATTATAAAAAACTTTCATTCTGTGTAATACTACCACTTTTTTGGTATAATAATCACTCATGTTTATACACTGTATTTTAGTCAACTAAATCTTAATAAAGCTATACAAACCTTATTGAAAAAAGTTTTCACAGTAAGAACCACCATTCAGCAGTATTTGGCAGAATTATGCAGCTGAGAAAGGGATGTTTTAGCAAGAAACTCACCAGCCTACATTGTAATTGTCGTTTCCCCACTTCCTGTAGCTCTCATTGCTATTATTCAGAATCCTTCTCTGCTCTCTAGAAGGCAGTTAAGACTATAGACTGTATCTAGACTATATATAGGCTATCTCTTAACATATTGTAAGGTAAGAATTTACCTCTTTTATACTCTTCAGCCTTTTGATATTGCATATACTTTCAAAAAGGCAGCCAAGTATGCACTGATGCACGAGCAGGACAAGCAGTCAAATCCTGATCCTTAACTGGTCTTTTGATGTGGAGCGCCTTTTCTCCAATTCCCCAACCAGTAAGCCCTGAGAATCAAACTGTTCTTGAAAACAAAGTTATCAGACACACACACAGCCAGGCACTTCTGCTTTCCTTTCAGCTTCCTTCACCTCCTCCTTTGGAAATCTGACAACCCTCACTCTGCCCTCCTGCTATTTTTTGCAGATGATCTTGAGAAAATCGATACAGGAAAGGGTGTAAAAATGGTGTCATGTCACTCTTTTGAGGGTCCAGACTGAAGAGGAACATACTGCCTGAACTCTGTTGTCATTTTTCAAAAATTAAGGCATAAACCAAAATATAACAACTATCCTATTCCTTATCAATGCCACCTTCTAACCAAATCATTCCTGATTCTTAGCTTGGATTAAGATTGCCTACCTTCTTAATTAGTTAAATGGCTCTGGAGGTACATGCAGGAACAGGGGAAAATGTTGTTTCAGACTTTGGCTGAACATGTTATTTTCCCAGAGTTTCGAAAGATGATCTCCATAGCTTGCACAATATTTAGTACAACACATATATTTCAGCCATTCCACTTATTTTTCATCTGAAACTTGTGTTTCTTGGTGTCTTTTGATGGGGATAACAATGAAGAAAAACTTTCTAGAATACCTTTTTCTTTGTTGTCCCCAGTTTGTAAGATATCTTGTGTCTTCTAAATGAAAGTATTTGGTGTCACTGTAGGCACATTACACTATCCCACCAAGTTTTCAGCTGGCTATTTTAAAAGCCTAAGATATCTGGATATGGTAAGGGGGTGTGAAATGGGTTCTATAAGGTATCGACCTCCTGGAGTGGCAGTTGGAAGCTTGACAAAGTACTTTATGATTCCTAAAATTATATTAGATGCGTATGTTTAGGCATCTATCCACCCTCCAGAAAGGTGTGGGCACCTGGACATCTGGCTGGCAATGTCTCAAAGGTGCTTCCTGGGAAAAATTACAGAGTTATTCTCGTGTACAGCCCAGGGTCCGGCAGTAACTTAGATTTTGTTTAATGTTGAAGATGTTTACTATTTCATGGTGATGATTAGTTTAGCCTATTGGGAAGGTAATATCCCCTCTTGAATAGTATCTCTTCACCATCAGAGAGTAATACCCCCCGCACACCTCATTTCTCTTTTCAGCTTTGGATAGATTTCCTATGCGTCATGTTTCTTTCATAGTAATTGAACCTTGCCCACACAGTAGCCAGCACAAAACCTGAAGTGATCAGATTCTGATTTGCATCTCATCTGCTCTTGTTATATCTGTCAGACAAAGTTATGCCCTGCCTAGATTCATAACAACTTTAATTATGTTTTTCGTATATTGGCCTGAAGAAAGACAGTTCAACTATCTTCAGATTTTCCCTTACAATGGGGACTCAAGAAGAAGTATGAATCATTATTGACACACTCAAAATAATCTGTCATGCTGCTTCAAAATACTAATGAGAAAACCCTTGAGTCTTCTGATATTAGTAGTTGTTTCATGTTGTAATTGAATTTGAAAAGCTCTGTTAAGATTTTTATCCTCTGACAGTAATTTATTATTTCTAGAATAAAATTGTTTGATAAGTGGTTTAGATGGCAGCAGTCTGAAGAAGCCCTTTGCACTTAATCTTTCTATGAATAATGTGGTCTAAAAATGCACTGTAAATGCAGTCTCCCAGATACTGATACAGAAGTTTTAAGGGAGTGTGTAATTTAGTATCATAAGCTTTCCACGGAGGTCATGTTTTCTAGATGTCTGATCATCCTTATAATTCTCATCTGGACTTCTAGTTGTTTCTTATCTTTGCTGAAGGGAAATCTCCAAGATATACACAGTCTGTCAACCGATGCCTCATTGGTGCTGTGTACTAGGGCACACCAGATTTACCTTGAAATTCAGTTTTACATTCCAGTATGTGGTCTGATTTTTTTCCCCAACACTATATTATCAAGACATAGTCAGGGTGTGATTCATTATTCTGTGGAACTGCTGTGTAGCCTGTTGTTCACCCTATTCTGTCTTTGAGGACTTCATTATTCCTGCTTAAGTATAGTAATTTGCACTTGGCCTTACTGAATCACGTCCTTTTTTTTCCAGACCCTTTGCCAGTTTGTCAAGATTACTTTAATTCTAATCTTGTCCTCCGTGGAGCTTGCAACCGCTGCCAGCTTGCTTCCATCTGGAAGTGTAAAAGGCATAATATCTCTTCAGATAACCAAGTGACTAATGAAACTACTGCATAGTACTGGACCGAGGTGGGATTCTATTGAGCCTCATCAGCTACTGTCTCTTAATTTGATAGAAAGCAATGGCTAGTTATTTCTGAGTGCAATTTTCAGGCCAGTTATTCAATCTGCATAACAGTACTTTGGTCTAAGCAATATTTTCATAGTTTGCTTATAAGAACACCAAGCAGTGTCAAAATGCTTACTAAAATCAAGATATATCACACCAGTTGCTCCTTTCCTAACCACAAAGCCCATTATCTCTCCTAAAAAGGAACAGACTTGATTTAACATGATTCGATTTCTGACAAATTCTTACTGGCTCTTACTTCTCACTTTGTCTTCTTTACTAGTATGTTTATTTGCCCACGAATAATTTGATTCTTTCTTTCATTAAGTTTACAGAAAAAGAAGTTAAGGATATAATTCTGCGTGTCCTCTTTCCCTTCCCTTTTCCTGTATTTGTGTAAAGAGATAGAGACAATCTTTGGCTTTCTGTTCTTCAGCCTCTCCTGTTTTAATCAAATTCTCACAAATATGTTCTGCCTTATCTCTAGTAGTTCACTGTTTCTGTAGTGCAAGCTGTCTTCCCATTCAAAGCTATTTCTTATAAAAGTTATCATCAGCTTTATTCATTATAATATAAAAAAGAAATCTAATCCCTTTCACAGGACTTTATGCATGAAAGTGAGTAAGATCATGCAGATTTTAAAGTTTTCTTAGTATCAGTTCTTACCTCTAAAGGAATATAAGAAATACTTAAATTTTTTCTTCATGGTAGTGCAATTTTTTAGAGAAACCATATAGAAGACAAAATAACTCTTTTCTTAAAACAACATTATCTAAGAATATTAGAAGTTTACAAAAAGTATTAACAGTTCTAAGGTTTGCATTGGGTTCCTCAAATTACTAAATGTAATAATTTTTAAAAGTTATATAAGAATTTCTCAAGCTGAAATTGTATGTTCATTTTCCATGTAGAACATTAATTGTCTGCTCCCTGACAATCAGAAATATTTCCAATTCTAGAAGAGATACTGACATTTTAGCATTTCATTATACAATGATTTATAACCTATCAAAACCTATTACAAGGCGTTCCTTCTTACCTTAAAGATTTTCAAATGAAGTTATTGGACATCTGCATTTTAATTTTTTTACCAGTAAAGACGCACAAGCTGTTTTCTTCTCTTAAAGGAACTATCTGAAAATTATGTCTTTGTTTAGATTAATTTGGGGAATTATATTATACTCTTCACGTTAATTCACTGTTTATCCATTCTGAAATATCCCTGTCGCTTTGGACACAGAGTCAAGTGCCTTGTAAATATCTTCTTTAACTGCGCTTGTGTTCATGATCTGTGTTGCAATCTGAGAGGACAACTTATTCTATAAACTTCATACAGATTTTGTTAAAACATTTAGCAAACAAATAGGATCCTAAGCAAGCACATTATTGAGATGATATACTTCAATTCAGCTAATGGAAAAGATGGAATATATGATCAAATCAAGACTACAGTTAAGACTGAGTCAATGAACCTAGTGAGTTCAGTTTCTCACATCATCCAGCTAATATGCTACCAGATAATCAGATTGAATGCCACTGGAAATAATTATTTGTTATTTCTTTGGAGTCCATTTTCCTCCCTTCTTAAGACCTATCAGTGATCAACACAATTTTAGTGTTAAGCGTGCAAAAGAGGTAAGGAGCCACAGGTCACAGTTTAGGTATGACTTACATACTGGTACGTTGACTATTGCCCTTTGGCTATTGGGTATTCCCCAGAACAAACAGAGATGTCCCTTGGCTTTGTCACAGTGAAGCTATTTTAACATTTCTTTCTTAAACCTCATTCTTACTAAATATTATTTGTTTATTGCTCTGTTTCACTTTTCATGTAGTAACATAGAATCTTTCTCCTAACTTAAAATAAATAATGGTCAAGTTCAACATAACACAAGTTTTTCGTTAATAATTATTTTTAAATATTTAAAGTACATGTAATTTAGAGATTAAAAATCTTTGTTGTTCAACGCTGGGGACTTCTGGAAGTGTCATTCTGTAAGGACACACATTTTCCCACATACACATGTAAAGAATGAGCCATATCCCTAAGAAAAATTAAGGAAAAATGAGTTCTAGTGAAGCTTGAGTCACACAGTTGTGAATATCTCTAAAGAGGCAGTAAAAGTTTACCTGATGAATATGAGATCTTTCAGGTTTTAGCAAACTTACCAAGCTTCCTTAACCAAATTCCCAGGCCATCTTTTTTCTGGATTATGAATATAGCTCAGTGCTCTCACCCAGGACAGACTTTTGGGCTTTGGCCACAGAGGAATGTTGTTTCTGTGCACAGCTTTTAATTTCAACATATCCCTTGAGTTGACCATGGAAGAACTAATATTCCAAAAATGTGAAAAATAGAAAAGGGTTTATAGGTATTGTTGGTACTTGGAAGACTGATTTCAGTTTTTGGTTAAGGTTGTGAATATGAATCCCACATTTAGAAACGCAACTACTAACGTAACACATCCTTTATTTCATTTAAGAGGACTTTTTTTTTTTCCATGCAGTTGTTTCAGTTCTTAAGTATTGATGGTTTTTTACCAACAAAGATTGGCAGAATAGTGTGACTTTTTGACCTTTTAAAGACTTCAGAACCAAATACATGAAGTATTTTGACATTCTGTTATAGCCAATTTGCTCATAATTAAACAATAAAAGCTTTCCTGGCCCAGCTCTGATCATAGCCCGTATTTCTCACAATGAATGAAGTTACAAGGAAATCTTGTATTAGGAACTGCTGAGAGTAATCACAGAAATCTAGCATGATAGCTGAGCATCACCCATATCTATTCGCAATTTTTTATATGGAAGTATCTAACATGATGTCTTCCCTTTCATCTGGAATAAGTAGCATACCACAACTTCATATGAATTCCAAAACCTGAATGCAATCAAACTTCAATTAATGCATTTCAATTCAACAAATAGTGGGTTGAAATTATAATACATACATTAAGCCTAGAGCTAACATTTTGATCTCTTTCCCATTGTGTAAGTTAGACTACCATAATTCCGATTTTCTGGCTGTGTGATTTACAACCAAACTTGGCAAATGTAAATAATAATAAATTGACATGTTTGATGCAGCAAACATGAGTGCTTGCCATCTGCTGGCAATATTTCCTGAGTCTTCCTGGGACAAATCTCTTGTAGCTGAAATATTTTTCACAGCCTTTAATGAACATTTGTTCCCTGAATGTGCCTAATCAGTTTTTGACCCATGCTATAGGTCCCACCTCTCTAGCGTGCTCTGGGCATTAAGTTCTATGGTTTAATTCTGATTCATGTGGAAAATGTCCTTCCTTCAGTTTGTGATGAAAGGCAGCCCCTTAATCTGTGATCTGATAATTTGGTTTGATTTTCCGTTGTTCTTATATAACAAAAAGTGGGATTATTTTGTATTCGTCTTTTCCAAGACATTCATTTTTATTTTCTTTATAATTCTGTCATTGTCTCCTTTCCAAGGGTGAATTTGTTTAATCTCTCCTTATTCTAAAGCCACCCATATCTTTTATTATCTTTGACGTCTTTTTCTGTAGTTGTTCTGATTCAACTACTTCCTTTCTGAGAAGAGAAAGAACTGTGCATAGCACTGACGATGCAGGATACAAGGGATTTGTACAGTGGCATAATGTTGTATTCTACTTTCTTTTCTATTGCCTTTCTGCTATTTGGTTCTCCTTTCTGACTGCTGCTGAGCACTGAGCTGATGTTTATCATGAACTATTCACAAGTTTTCCAAAAGGCAGTAACAAATTCATAGCCTATTACTGTATTTGTGTAGTTATGGTTGATTTTCCTTATGTGCATTACTTTTCATTTATTGACTTTGAATTTCAGCTCTAATTTTATCACCCAGTCACTCAATGTCATGAGATCCATCTAGAACAATTTGCAGTTGACTTTCATTTTGTGTTGTCACCAATCTTGGTTGAGTTCCGCACCCTATTTCCCAATCATTCATGAATACTTGAAATGCACAGGGTTGAGCATGGTTCTGCATAGGGCACTACAGATGGCTTCCCTCACTGTGAATGCCGATCTAGACATACATCATTTATATATCCTTATACTTTGGTCTTTTACTAATCTATGAGATTAAGAGATGAATCGTTTTTATTCCATGACAGCGTATAATTCCTGAGAAGCTGTGGTTAGGGATCTGGTCAACAAATTTTTGGAGGTGCAAGTGCTCTATATCAGTTGGATCACTTATCCCCCAAAGGGCTTTAACATGGGACATGGCTTTCCCCTTCCATCATCTTTCATTCTTTACCATTCTGTCATGTTTGTCCCTGTGTGCTTATATTGAATAATTACAGTTAGTGCCAATTTGCTTATTACAGGAGTTACACTGGTTCTCCTTTGTTTTCTTTTTGATGAAAAATTGCCTTTGAAAAATTCTTTTGATGAAAATTGCCTTTTGTAAAAATAAACATTTCAAAGAACTGTGAGAGTTGTCTATAAAATAGACCTACCTGAGTTTCCTTTAAATGAGCTAGCTCTACTTCTGCTCACAATATAAAGGAATTTTAACAGTAGGGGAAAGAGTGCCATAAAGTTTAACCACCAAGATATTTATTCAGCTAGTCTGTGCAGCACCATGTGGTTTAGTAAGCTTAAACTTGTTTGTACCTGCAAACAAACAAACAAGGAGGGTTCAAAAAAACAGCCAGTCCAACGGAAGCAGAGGAACCTTAGAAAAAGCCTTTGACAGCATCTCCCACAGCATTCTCCTGGACAAACAGGCGGCTCGAGGCTTAGACGGGTTTACTCTTCGCTGGGTGAGGAACTGGCTGGATGGCCGAGCCCAGAGAGTTGTGGTGAATGGCGTTAAATCCGGCTGGCGGCCAGTCACAAGCGGTGTTCCCCAGGGCTCGGTTCTGGGGCCGGTCTTGTTCAATATCTTTATTGATGATCTGGATGAGGGGATCAAGTGCTCCCTCAGTAAGTTTGCAGACGACACCAAGTTGGGTGAGAGTGTTGATCTGCTGGAGGGTAGGAGGGCTCTGCAGAGGGATCTGGACAGGCTGGATCGATGGGCAGAGGCCATCTGTATGAGGTTTAATAAGGTCAAGTGCAGGGTCCTGCACTTCGGCCACAACAACCCCATGCAATGCTACAGGCTTGGGGAGGAGTGGCTAGAGAGCAGCCCAGTGGAAAGGGACCTGGGGGTGCTGGTTGACAGCCGGCTGAACATGAGCCGGCAGTGTGCCCAGGTGGCCAAGAAGGCCAACAGCGTCCTGGCCTGTATCAGCAATAGTGTGGCCAGCAGGAGTAGGGAAGTGATTGTGCCCCTGTACTGGGCACTGGTGAGGCCGCACCTTGAATCCTGTGTTCAGTTTTGGGCCCCTCACTACAAGAAGGATGTTGAGGTGCTGGAGCGTGTCCAGAGAAGGGCAGCGAAGCTGGTGAGGGGTCTGGAGCACAAGTCTTATGAGGAGCGTCTGAGGGAACTGGGGTTGTTTAGTCTGGAGAAGAGGAGGCTGAGAGGAGACCTTATCGTTCTCTACAACTACCTGAAAGGGGGTTGTGGCGACGAGGGTGCCGGTCTCTTCTCCCAAGTAACTAGTGATAGGACAAGAGGAAATGGCCTCGAGTTGCGCCAGGGGAGGTTTAGATTGGTGTCGTGGTTTAGACCCAGCCGGCAACTAAGCACCACGCAGCCGCTCGCTCACTCCCCCCCCACAGTAGGGTGGGGGAGAGAATTAGGAAAAAAACCTTGTGGGTTGAGATAAACACGGTTTAATAGGACAGAAAGAAAGAAGGAAACAACAATGATAATACCAACAAAGGAATGTACAAGAACAAGTGATGCCCAATACAGCAATTGCTCACCACCCGGCGATCGACAGCCCGTCCCCGAGCAGCGATTTCCGCCCCCCAGCCAACTCCAGTTTATGTACTGGGCATGACGTCGTATGGTAGGGAATATCTCTTTGGCCAGTCTGGGTCAGCTGTCCCGGCTGTGTCCCCTCCCAGCTCCCCATGCACCCCCAGCCTCCCTGCTAGCAGGCCAGCACGAGAAGCTGGACTGTCCTTGACTGCTCAGCAGCAACCCAAAACATCAGCACATTATCAAGAGTTTCTCATCCCAAACCCAAAACACAGTGTCACACCAGCTTCTGTGAAGAAAACCAGCTCTATCCTGGCTGAAACCAGGACAATTGGATAGTAGGAAAAATTTCTTCACCAAGAGGGCGGTCAGGCATTGGAACAGGCTGCCCAGGGAGGTGGTGGAGTCACCATCTCTGGAAGTGTTCAAAAAACGTGTGGATGTGGCGCTTCAGGACATGGTTTAGGGGACATGGTGGTGCTGGACTAATGGTTGGACTTGATGATCTTGAAGGTCCTTTCCAACCTAGTGATTCTGTGATTCTGTGATTCTGTGATTCTGTGAAATGTACTCCAGATGTCCAAAGTTGCCTGTTTTGGTGGTGTCTTCAGCCCCCCCCCCACACACATATGTTAAGGTTTCTTCCAAGGACTAAGGACATATTCCTGAGGTCCTGGTATCCTCCATGTACAGGGGGAAGATTTCCTGGCAAAGATCTGTCCCAGCTCTGGATTCAAGGAGAAGGAGGAGGAGAAGTGGACTAACATTTTCTCTGCCTGACTTCCTCTCCTTCAGGCTGTGTAATTCAGAGTCTCTTTTCATGTCTGAACAAGACCCAAATAAGTACCATTACCTATGTCCTAAATTTCTTTAAATCTGAGCTTGTTTTCTAGAAACAAACTCTGTGTGTTGTAGCCAAAAGCTCAGTCCAGGTGAGCCAGAGTCAAAGACTCCAAAGACGTGCTTCCAGTTAATATCTGTCTCTCGTCAAGGCTTATTCTCAGGGCAGCAAATTCTGCTTTGGCTCCTTTTGCAATTGCTTTTACCAGGTGCAGACTCTCTTGCTGCATTTGCATTTCTTTGTAGTAGTAGCCTCAAGGTAGGAGTTAGGGCCAAATCTGCCTCCGGTTTGCTAAAACACCCTGACGTTTGAGTCTGGGGCAGTAGATTTGCTGCCACCCACATGCCCAGCACATGGGCATGTAGAGATGCTTATGCTGGTCTGTATTAACAGTGGGAGACAAAGTCCTTTCTAGACTTCAGTGTTGCTTGTGTATTCGCACGCTGCCTGATTAGAGGCTGAGCTTAGGCTCCTTAGGAAAGAAATATTGATTTTGGGTGCACTCTGGGCTCCAGGCTGCAGAAGCAGACCCAGATGAAAGTAAAGAGAGCAGTAGGATGCACTGTCAAGTGAAAGCGGTTGGTAAGAAACAGGAATGAATAGGACACGAAGCCATAATGTACATATGGGGACCATATACTGCAAGAAAATAAACTGTGCCTGGCAGACATGGTATAAGAGATCACATTGGGTCAGGTATAACTGCAGAAGCCACTTCTGAAATTCATTAGGCACTGATAGAAAGCGAAGCTTCATTGCAATTCTTGATAGCTTTTCTGCCCAGTGGGAATCCAGCACAAAAGCCTTTTAGCACACAGTTTAACTGGGAATACCTGAGCAAACTGATAACGTTGCTGCTTTTATCGTTGCCTTGTGTCTCACATATCACAGCAGGCCACTCCACAAAGCATTATAAGGATGTGTGTGTTTATGTACCACCATCTGCACATTCAGGTAGCAGCTTGGAAGAATTAAATAATATCTATAGTAAGAAGAACTACAGTGGGAAGGATAGCCCTAAAAGAAAACCGACTATCATACAGGGCTTTTTCAAAATGACCTGCACTGCTATTGTAGAGTTTTCTGTGTCGCACAATTTTCAACATTACAGCTGAGTGGAGAGGCTGCTGCGTTACCTGCTAAACACATAAATCCAGCCATGTTTCTGATTATAGTTTCTTCCAAAGAGCAAAACCAGCTCAGCTGTGGCTCAAAATAGTCATTTGTTCTCTGGTTTGAATAGACCAGATTCATACAGAAGTGAAAGCACACATGTGGTAGATCATCTGCAAAATATTCTGTTATGTGGAAATTTATTAGGGAAAAAAAAAGTGATGATCTATCAGGAAGGAGTTTCTTATCTTCACCTGTTCTACCTGTGATACGCTATTGTTCAACGCTAGTATTTCAATGAACACACAAAAAGGCAGAACAATATCAAAGTCTCTGCTGGATGTAGAAGCTACTTTTTTCAGTTTTCATTTCTGAGAATCAAAATCCATAACATGTTTGCCTATTTTGTCTTTTCTTACCTCTTAAAGATGTAGGTAAACTTTCTTTGCCAAGAATAGAGAAACTTATCAACTGTGGACCTCCAGGGAAGATAAGATTTTAAGAATTTCCAGTACATATTTACACATCCAAGAAAAAATATAAAAATTGTTATTTGTTTGTGATTTTCCTCATCTGTATTGGACAAAATATTACTAGAAAAAGAAGACTGAACTATGCAATGTCCAAAAATAATTTGCAATTGAGATCCATAAAGAGAAATACTGTATGCTGCTTTTCCAGCTCCCCCTGCAGACTAGATTATAAGGAAAGTTTTCAGACAATCCGTGCTCATCCATACTGCTTTATATGAATTTCTACACTCTCATGAATTTTAACCAGCTCTTGGTTATTATAAAAGCCTTTTTTTCACTGTGATTTAATTAGTGCTGGGTCTAAGCTGGTGCCTGTCTTTCAGGCTTTGGAGCTTACTTCTGAGGTGCATTTCTGTGTCTACCACTCCTGAAAATCCTCTCTGAGGGTTCCACTATGGTGGCTAATATGAGCAGCCTGGTATGGGTAGAGATTAAATCTTACTTTGTAGTTCATTAGATCATGCAACATTACCTAACATGAGTTAATATGATGGCTTAGGGTTTATCTGCGGGTTGCTTTTTGTTGTTCTATTTTTCCCTGAGGTATGCTCTGGCATAATTATTGTTAGTGAAAGCTTTGCATTTTTTTCCATATAATTTTCAAGCCTTGTTTATGGATTAACAGAAGCTAGAATAATAATGTGTTCAGTCTTAGCTATTATTACCTAGGTATTTAAGAAATATCTATAAAGTATGTTAGGGAATAGTGGGGATCAGGCTGTAATAATTCTATTCTTGCACTCCCTGTCACCCCACTGAAATCTTAAACTAGTTATTTTTATGTCTGTGCCAGTTTGTCTGTCTTTAAATGAGTACTGCCTCATGTTGATAAAATAGTTTCATGCATGTGTTATTTACATGGTGCATGAAGAGAAAGAAATGATGCAGTAGAAAAAAGTAATTCTTACAGATTGCAATGCATTGTTGGAATTAAAATGCATTCTCTGTATCTATTGCCCCAAGTAAGTGGAAATAATACTCTCATTATGCGCCTTCTGATCTAATAAGGAGGGAAAAATATATTTTGGCATTCTATCAACAAAGGACATCTTTCATAATTGCAGTATAAACAGTAGAAGAATTTTAAAAGGAGTTTTAGCAGAAGAAATGGCCAAGATTTGCAATATGCTGTTGTTCTGAAAGGAGTTTATGTTGGTACCTCCTACATTCATAATCGGTTTCCCTGGGATTCAGAAACCTTCCCAAGTACCTTGTCAGATGCCAAAGACACTAGTCACTGGCAGACATTTCTTTCATTCTTTCTTCCAATTTCATTACTAACTTCCAAAGTGGTACGTGCAACTTAGTGGAGGTGAAGTCATTACTTGATGGATACCTTGAAGAAACGCTTTGGGTTACAAGACACAATCAAACCTGAATTTCTTTGCTTTATCAAAAGATGAGAAATATTGTGTCATCTCAAGTAGCTCTGAAATTATCCTTAACATTGACAAGTTAAGGTAAAAACAAATAAAAGTAGTTATTCAGAAAACATAACAACAAATAACACAAAGTCAGGTTTACAGAAATGAAGGAAGGACATCTTTTCGTCTGCCTATTGTAAAATCAGATGTAAAGGGTTTCCTCACTCCTTGTTATTCAGCTGACATGCTACTTAGTCATTAACCTAACTATGAGAACTTTCACCCCATTATTAGGAGAAATTTTTTTTCTTTGCACACTGGAATAAAACTAGACCTAGAGAAAGTCCTACTTGTTTTGTCAGAGTCTCTTCAGATGCAGATCTCCCTTCTCTGCCTCTTCCATCTTACCATCCTCATCTCCTCCTCTTTCTGTCATTTTATTCTTTAATTTTCAAGGTTTGAGGTTGTCCCTTTCTTACACTGTTGACTTTCACTGGCACATTTAAATCACTAAGAAGCAATTCATA
This sequence comes from Phaethon aethereus, assembly GCF_964289735.1. Classification (NCBI taxonomy): domain Eukaryota; kingdom Metazoa; phylum Chordata; class Aves; order Phaethontiformes; family Phaethontidae; genus Phaethon; species Phaethon aethereus. The sequence goes on along the minus strand of NC_138582.1, from coordinate 41,002,406 downwards.
TGTTGAGACAAAACACTGTATTCTAGCCAGTCACGTTCAAGTACTGTGTTCAGTGTTTTTACACATTGAGAATTTCATTCTATTAAAATATAAAACTTTTATGTCTATCACATGATAGACAACCAAATAAATCTGATTAATGCTTGGGTCTTATTTCTTTCTCTTATGTGAGTGAAGGACAAAGGTTCCCAGATCCCTTCCGTGGACATAACTCACGTGGAGCACGAGTACCCCCACCGAATCTGTGAGGAATGCTCTGACAATATTAGCATTGGGCTATCAGAGTATTTAGATGAAATTCTGTGACCTAGAGAGCTATACAGGAGTATGAGTTAAACAGTTTGTTTCAAAACCTCCAACTTTCTGTTCTCAGAAATAAAGATATTTCTTCTAAAGGTCCTGTAACAAAAAGAAAGCAGGGAGAATAAGCCGTAACTAAGCCAAACACCTGAGAGAGGGAGAGAGAGAAAGAGAACATACAATGTTCTCGCTTATTTTTATCAACTCTAACCAAGATGGGACACACCTGGCCAGTGTAACACCACATTCCTCCTCCTTAACCGGTAAAGTTCTTTTGGGCAAGTGGGCAATAGGAGTAGTTACATGTTTATGCTGTTGGAGAAATAAATTCCCAGGCCAAGTGTGGGTAGCAAAGGTTCTGATCTTGGCCTGGGAAAATTAGATTGTCAAATACAATTTTTAATTTAAAGATGAAGGAATACTGTGGAATCCAGGAATTGAGAAGAGCAGATACAGGGTAGGACGTCAAAAAGCACAGTAGCTAACAGGTATAAGTCTCTCCCAGCATGCTGCTCTCCTCTCCCAGTGCTAGGTAGATGGTTTTCAAGAGGAATTATCTCCTTCAGTATTAGCCAGCAGCAACCTCTGTATGTTTTGAGAACAGACATTTATTTTAGTATCTCTGCTCACTTGTTTCTTCCTGATCAATATAAAGCAAAAGCACCTGTAAGCTCCTCTCACACACTTTTAAGAGTCCTTAACACATTTTAAGGCCTATCAGAGTTGTAGCCTCTGGGATCTCTTCACTACAGCTGTAAATGGCACAGCACGACCAGCCCAGGTCTGGGTTGTGCTTCACAAATTGGTAGGCAATGCCCCTAAAACCTGCATTTTATTCAAGTCAAATCCAGTAGATTTTATGAAGATTTAGGAAAGAAAAAAGGAAATGGTTAGACAACATAATGTACTTCAGAAGTTGCTGCTACCATATCCTGCTATGTTTTCTGGACATTTTTTCCAGTTGTTTGTCGTCTTTTATGTTTTTAGATTTCTAAGTACTTCTAGGTTGGGACTTGCTACCACTGCTACCCTGTAAAATGTTGTGCATTTCATCATTTAGTTCTAGAAAATGAGAACATACCTTTGAGACTGTCTCCTCTGCAATTCAAAAATTGTGTTCAGTTTTGAAATTATGTATAATTATGTAGTTTTACAGTATATTTCTAATAAAGTGTATAACCAAGCAACTATAGTGCATAATTATATACAGTCATATAATTGGATGAGTATATACAATAGAATATAGTATATAATCATGCAGTTATAGTGAATGGTTATTGTTCTACTACAGCTATATAATACTGCTACTCTGGATCCTGTTTCCTTTTCTCCAGATTGCATTTTTGGCTGTCATCATTGTCTTGAAATACATGGAGTTATAATTTATTTGTGCCCTGATAATCTTAGTCATATTATTATTTTGCTGGCTCACGTATACACACAGATCCTGGGACAATATCCTATTCTTTTATGTATCTCCCATTCTGACTTACTTTAATGCTTTACTAGTCTTTACCGGAAGAAAAGGGTTTTACAGTCCTCTTTGCTGAGTGTTAAAAATGTTAGTGGCAAGTAGGTTGCTGAGAAGATGTACTACTCATGTTCTGCTTTTTCCTCAGAATTTGTTAGCTCTCCTGAAAGTACTAGTCAAGAGATAGTAGTAGTCAGTATGTTTTGTAATTTAATGCATTTTTACCTTCTCACTACAGTAAATTCACTCTTGCTACACAGTTTCCATTTTATAAGTTAAATTTAAAGATATCTTGTCAAGCTTTGTATCCTACACCCTTTTTACACATAAACATTCAATTGTAGAAGTTTCTTCTGCTTTTGCACTCCTGTAATCACTGTGGGAAATTGAGCAATAGTGAAGTACCTTGCAGAAAATAGTTGTGTTTGCCAAGTTACACATCTCAAGTACCACAGAGATAGGTGGGAAACATTGTTATTCAGCTGCCATCAGCAAAAAAAAAGTCATATTCAGTGAGATGACAATCTGGGTGGACTGGATGTGTACAAGGAAAGATGTGAAGCACAGTTCTCTCACCTTTTTTATTAGAGGAATCTTCCAAATCTGGTTTACCTATAATGTCACATACATTCTCTGGAAGCCAGGACTGCTGAACGTTTATTTCATTTATTTGGGTGGTCTTATGTTGTTTTAATGAGATCTCTACAAAACTCTGGGTGGTAGCCTAACAGTGATAAGTGTCCTATCGTACACCTGATCTTGAAGATTAACCTGATAGCCTAGGGCACTGTTTCATGTAATCTTAAATAGCTGGTATACACTCACATATCTCCTTTGAACCATTGGAACTGCAGTATGTGAAACAGATAGCAAGGAAAGTAATCACGTACTGTGAGAATGGATTTAAAGGCCACAGCTGATGATGACAAAGCCAAGCAGAAAGATTTAAATCAAAATTACCTAAATCATCAATTCTAATAAAAAATATTTCAGTCTGCAGACAATAGTCTTGATTTAAATAATAACTTCTAATTTTATTTTGAATGTGTCCTTGTTTTCCTAAGGAAAGGTTAATCTACATTAACTAGTAACTATTAAAATACATTAATTTGCAAGTAAATATACATTTTACACTCAGTTTGGTTCCTCTTTTTAATAGGATATTTTATAGCAATATTAATTTATTAAAGCAATTATATGGCACAGCATATATAATTGCTCAGATGATTAGTTCTTTAATTTCTTACATGTTTTCATAGTTTCTTACAGTTTAATGGTGGACAATTATATAATCTAATTTAACTTCTATTAAGCTAGGAATTGATATTTCATGCAGACATCCATAGCTTAAGCATAGAGATTTTAGTTAGGCTAAAGCATTTGAGTCCTCTAGAGACTATACTGCACAGGAGAAAAATAACAGAGACTACTTCATTTCTACCTAAGGCTATCAGCAAAAAATAAATTATGCATTAAAACCTTTGATAATAGCATCATATAAATGTACCCATGTTCCACTAATAAGAAATCCCTTTGTGCAATCCACACTGAAGTCCCTGCCAACTTAGCCTACGTGACAATTGTTTCTCACACCCTGAGCCTGCTCATTGCTATGATTTGGAGAATGTGAGCAACATTTACCAGCCAGTCATTGAAGAAATAAGGGTTTTGGTAGAAAATACTGGTGGTTTTGAAAATACTGGATGGCTGTCTCCAAAGAGTTACGGCTCAATGTCCAAGTAGAAATCAATAACAAGTGGTGTCCCTCAGGGGTCTGTACTGGGACCAATGCTATTTCATATCTTCATTAGTGACACAGCAGGATTGAGTGCACCCTCAGCAAATTTGCTGATGACAGCAAGCTGAGTGGTGCAGCTGATACAATAGAGAGAAGAGATGCCACCCAGGGGGACCTTGGCAGGCTTGAGGAGCTGGCCCATGAAAACCTCATGAAGTTCAACAAGGCTAAGTGTAAGGTCCTGCATCTGGCTCAGGGCAATCCTTAATATCAGTACAGACTGGGGGATGAAGGGATTGAGAGTAGCCCTGTGGAGAGGGACTTGGGGATCCTGGTGGATGAAAAACTGTATATGACCCAGAAATGTGCGCTTGCAGCCCAGAAAGCCAGCCATATCCTGGGCTGCATCCAAAGCAGCGTGGCCAGCAGGTTGAGGGAGGTGATTCTGGCCCTCTACTCCACTCTGGTGAGACCCCACCTGGAGTCCTGCGTCCAGTTCTGGGGTCGCCAGCACAAGAAAGACGTGGATCTGTTTGAGTGGATCCAGAGGAGGGCCATGAGAATTATCAGAGGGCTGAGACAACTGGGGTTATTTAGTTCCAGGGAGACATTATGGTGGCCTTTCAATATATAAAGGGGGCTTATAAGTCAGACGGAGAGAGGCTTTTTACCACAGTCTGTAGTGATAGGACAAGGGGCAACAGTTTTAAACTGAAAGAGTAGGTTTAGATTGGACATAACTTTTTACGATGAGGGTGGTGAGATACTGGAAGAGGTTGCCCAGAGCAGTTGTGGATGCCTCATTCCTGGAATTGTTCAAAGTTCTGTTGGATCAGACTTCGAGAAACCTCATGTAGTGAAAGATGTTCCTGCCCATGGCAGGGGGTTTGGATTAGATGATCTTTAAAGGTCCCTCCCAATCCAAATCATCCTGTGATTCTATGAAATATCTGAGTATTTTATGTATTGCTTATTCTCTCCAGAGCAAAATGTGTACCCTAACCACTGTGTAGCTGGATGCAAGCAGGGGACAACAGCCTCTTCCCACAGTTTCTCACTTGATTTTCTACAGAATAGCACTGACAAGTGTCTTCTGAGACAGTTTACTAGGCTGGACTCTGCAGGCAAGACATGGAGTTCCCTGTACAGTGCAGGGATCCCAGAAGTTTTCTATGCCTTGAAATTCAGCATTGTCAAGAGAAGCTCACCTTGGCATCTAAATTGCTTTCTGGATCAAGTCAGAAGTTTCCATCTGTACTTTCAGGTGCCAGTTACCTTTGATGCTTTGGACATCCTGTTCCAATCACTTCACTGGTCCCTTTGAATTATTATTGAAATCCAAGATGAGTAAATTAAGTATCTTCCAGCTCATTCGCATCACATTTTGTTTCGTTATCAGGCAATACACATTTAACTCTATCACTTGGTGCCAGGCCAATAGCCAACATTTCTAGTATCAAGAAACACAGTCAAATTGCACAACACAAATGGTGAACAGGAAATATTTTAGATAAACAAGTGACATGCCCTCATGAAAAACCACCTGTTTTCTGGTATTCGCGTGATACTAATGCAATAATTATTTAATCTACATGCAACATTCAGGTGGCACAAACAATATACCTCAAGTAGAATTGGGGTTTTGATCCCTTGGAAGCCTTTATATCATACTGCTTCAGTTGTCATGCCTGAAAGGTGCCCTAAACTGTGGAGTTTAGGAAAAAAATGTGATTAATCTGCCAAGGAATCTGTAAGCAGTGCTGGTACTGGAGGTGCAGGGCAGCAGAACCTGAAGATCTCATTTTCATTAATAACAGGAGGCTGGACTCATCTTACCCAACTGCACAGTCTTCAGCAGTTAGACGCTGGCTTTCACTGAGCCAGCCAGCCCCGCGGTGGCTCTAGGTTCCATCCAGCTGCATGCACCATGACATTGGGCACAGTGGGGCTTGGCAACTCGGGCACAACTTGGTCCCAGCTGTCTCCAGCGAGTGCCTTCTCCAGAGCTAGTTTGCATTCAGCTGGCTCAGAGCATCAGTACAACAAAGTGGTGTCCACCTGATAGAGGTTGTGGTAATACCACCCCAGTAGATTTGACCCCAAAAAAGCTAAGGAAGCTACTGATACTGCAGCCTGGTACTGCAGCCTGCTCAGAGCAAGAGGAAAGTTGGATTAAACTCACTTTGCAAAACACCTGTGAGATGAATGCCCTGGAGAGCAAGCCCCGACAGGACCGTGCCGCAGCACTGAGACAGCTCTCATTCACAAGTAACTCAGCTTTAGTGTACTGTAGCTTAATTCTCCACAGGGAAGATTAATCCCTTGGAGGAGGATTAAGTTACAGTGAACTAAGGCCACTTTATTTCTGAATGGGAAAGGCCACACAGGGATTTAATGTACTTTATCTTATGTGCATTGATTTCACAGCTTTAGTTAATTCATCTTAACTTCACTGAATTCCCTTGTGTGGACAAGCTTTTTGTCTGTAGAGAGGCTCATGGAGCTGCTTGTAAAGCTCCTTGTGGAACCCAACCTGAAAGCAGGTTGGAATGATTTCTGTGCCTGTGAAGGAGCTTATACCTGTCTAGATACTATTAAATTACCTCTTTCTCAGATGGTTGATCCATGACACCCTTAGAAGAACTATTTTAATTAGATTTTTTTGAATGGATCAGAGAAAAAGGAGTTTTAAGAAAACTAATCTCTGGGTTATTTTAGAAATCTCTCATAACAGTCTTTTCAAGGCTTTCAGATAACACTAATTGTGTACAGCTGCACAAACATTATTTTCTCAAGCATGGACATGTCTGGGCAATGCAGTTTAACAGGTTCCCTTACCCACTGAGATTTTCTTCACCTTTGGTGGTGGTTGTAAGAAAACATTTTGTCTATATGGAAAGCAAATGAGCGGAGTCTCTATTCCCTGTTCCTAAAGAACTTAATCCCCTCCTCTCTGTGGCACAAGTGACACAGATAAGGGTTGAGGAGGATCACAGAATCACAGAATCACTAAGGTTGGAAAGGACCTTCAAGATCATCAAGTCCAACCATTAATCCAGCGCCACCATGTCCCCTAAACCATGTCTTGAAGTGCCACATCCACACATTTTTTGAACACTTCCAGAGATGGCGACTCCACCACCTCCCTGGGCAGCCTGTTCCAATGCCTGACCGCCCTCTCGGTGAAGAAATTTTTCCTAATATCCAATCTAAACCTTCCCTGGGGCAACTCGAGGCCATTTCCTCTCGTCCTATCGCTGGTTACTTGGCAGAAGAGACCAGCGCCCTTGTCGCCACAACCCCCTTTCAGGTAGTTGTAGAGAGGATGGTTTTTTGGGAGCTGCTGGTAAAATAATGGCATGATTTTTCTGGTGGTGTTCTTTGGGGAAATGAGTCAGCTCATTTCTTGCATAGTTAATGTGATTCAAGGATAGGCCCTTCTCATAAGGTGTTTCCTGATGCCAATGAATCATAACCCACCTTTATTGTTCAGCTACATAACAACACTTCATATATCAAATTAAATTTTTGGCAAGCAGTTCTTCACTTGGACACTTTATGCAACACGAAAAGAAATCTCTTGTGGATTCCATGCTAGATTTAATATGATCTAATTCCATAATGGTCAATAAATATTTGATCTTTTTAATACGTGAATTAGTTGCTTAGGGGGCAAAGTCATGTGAGAACAGAGATACTGAACAAAGGAATGTAATAGCTGAACATCAAGGTCTAAGTGTTTTCCAACAGTATTACTCAATAGTAGTATTCATCAATACTGATTTCAATGGGGCTGGAAAAGAGGAAGATATTTTAAAATATAATGCAACAGGAGCAAAACAGAAAAAATATCTTTAGTTGTTTGTGACCACTTGCACTGAATTTTACATATAAATACAGGAAATGGAAGCAAATATTTTCTAAATATAGCTGTGATACCTGTATTTATATAGCATTGTACTAAAAGCTTAATAAGTGTTTGATGTGTTCTAATGATTGCTTTTCCTCTTCTTTCATGCAGCTGACTGGATTTGTGTATGCCTGTTACGTGATTAGTATTTTCATGGAGGAAGAAGACAGCTGTAAGTACTGATACACACCTCTCCATCTCTGGAGATACAGTACCTGGGGCGAGACTTAGTCTTGCATTAATTACCAAGGCAAAGAAAAAAGTTTGAAAAATGGCAGAATCTGGCATTCATGTACACAACCAATTTTGTTCACAGGCATACTTATTTAGGTACTATCACCTTATTTAGCTGTCAGTATTGTACTAAACTTCTTCATAGGGAAGCCAGTCACACTGCTGAAAAGCATGTGATCTGTGTTGCCTATGTGGTTTTATGGTTGTACATTTAACTTGGAATCAAAGCTCCTGAAGAAATTGAATCTGTTTTTCCAAATGATAGTTTTATCAGCAGTAAAGTTAATGTAGATGACAGGTCAAGCCATTTAAAGTGTACAGTATCACTCTGATCAGTAATTCAGTAGACCTGTTCATCACATACTGGTAATTAACTCATGCATCTGAAATGCTGACCGTATGTTCTTAACCTGCCTTTACCTAGAAAACCCTTGTATACATACCCATATTGTTCAAAAAGTTTGAAAATATGAACACCATTCAAAAAGTATTTATTTAAAGTCATTCAATGAGTGTTGGAAAAATCTGAATATGTTAAATATTTGGGTAGGATGCTGTGTGAAAAGAGGTTGTGAAAATTGCCTAAGAAGCTCACCATACCCACATGACTAGCAAAGGGATTGGTGTAAGCAGTAATGAGAGTAGAATGATATTAGATTAGCAGAGGAGTGAATATAAGAACAAGGGTATTTAAAATAAGGAGAACCTATGATCATGTCAATTACTTCCTCTCATATATGAGGGATTAAATAGTAAAATATCTATCTCTAGGGGGAAAAAAAAAGGAACAAATGCCAATACCATTTTACAGCTATAGGATAAATAATACACAACCAAATATTTATTCATAGACTTTTATTCATAAATCTTAACATAGTTGGTTTTTTTCTTCACAGAATAGCACTGGTGAGTGAAATGAATACAGTCGAAAAAACTATTCAGTTTGTAGGAAAGCATTTGATAATATCTGGAAAATCTTATTGAAAACATAATTCAAGTAATTAATGGCTGTGATGGAAAAACAGACTTTTTGATTGAAAACAGTGTAAAGGACCATAAACAAAATACTTTTGCATTACTACAAACAGTACAATGTTTGGTTCTCCATCACAATGCAGCAGACATTATTGTGTCTACTTTAACACTTTCATTTATGTTTCTAATAGGAAGAAAATATATCAAAGAGATTCTCAGATAAAAATGAGTGGGAAGGAGTAAAAAGCATGTTGTGCACATAGTGTACTGTGAAAAGGCGCAAGGAGCCTACTCAAAGACTGGTGTTGTAAAGGAGAAATATGAACATTTGGAGGAGCAACATGAAATGTAGGTCTTGAGGAGGAGGAAAAGCCCAGACAACACTCCCTTGGAAAGCTGGGAATTGCCAGGTAGTCAGGAAGCGGTAGCACAGGCTAACAGCAGAGGATAGCGTGGCAGCAAGACGGTCGTATAATTCGGGATGTATAAACAGAGTCTTTGGCCAGTGAAATCCACAGACAACTGTCCTTTCCATAGGGCTGTTGTGAGTCAGCTAAGGCGAAGCTAAGGCACAGATATCTGGAAACATCGTTTATGAGACAATTGCTAACACAATTCCTGGAACGGGGAGGCTTCATTAGATGATTAGGAAGGCCAGCAGACTGATAAGGAAGACACAAAATACAGTGTCTTTAAAAGAGTAATAGGTGTACATGCACACCCACAGGCAAACACATATATTTGTACCTGGGAAGACAGACTCTTCACTTTTTACATAAGCATGCTATATTACTGTTGGGGTTTTTTTAGTCCTTTATAGCATGCTTCACACATCTGTGTTTTATGCATGTGTGAAAGAAAGACGAAACTCCCAGCATAGAATACAACATGTTATTGGGAAATGCAGTCACCTGCTAAAAAGTACATGTGGCTTATATTCAGGGCCTCACAAGAGGGTTATTCTCAAGTTATGGCCTTGTTCACTTAGAAAATATGTCTCTTCAGATGAGTCAGGGCAGGGTCTGTCTTTGACATCCGAGGCCTGATCCACTTACCTCTGACTGCAAGCCCACTTTATTGTCTTTTGAGTTTTGTGTTGTATGACAACAATGGAAATTTAAGTCACTGAGAATGGAGAACAGTTGACGCATTTATTAACCAGTAAAACTCATCAAGTGCTAAGGTGATCCAGTATGTAAAACCCAACCAGTGCCCATTGTCCATAAAGAAATTGGGCATCTGTGTTTCGTTTCTGCTTGTCTTCCAGAACTGCCAGTGGCAGCTTGGTGTTTTGTTACATACAAGTGAAAATCATCTTACTCATCTTGGAAAATATGGTGTAATTTAGCCCTACGTCCTTTGTTAGGAACAGGCAAGTTTCCCATCCTTACTTGTACCTTTACATATAATCTTCTAGATTCTTATGTGAATAGATTTTTTTAGTTAACGGAGAATGACCGTGGGCAGAGGTCGAGAGATGTGTGCTGGAAGTGGAGCAAAGAAACAGAATAGATACAACCAGAAGATTTTATAACAGTGCAGGGAAATAATTTCTGGTTTGTTACTTCTTTTTTTTTTCCCTCTTAAGATGCTGACTCCGATCAAAAGCAACTAAATAGTGCTTTAGTACCTCACTTTGTGCTAATTTGTGCCTTAATGCCCATTTGCGTTTTAGAGTCCTCTATGCTTATAGATAAATACATTGAAGACAAATGTTAACTCATTTATAACAATCCCACAGTTATGTTTTAAATGAAGAAACATCCATGTAAGGCACAGTGGGAAAATGATTTGGTTAGGTAATTAGCTGAGAACAGGACTTACCCTGGAGAACTTCACATTGTTAATTTACAGCATAAGGAACAAAAATGTATTTATGAGAGAAGTACAGCATGCTTCAAAATAGTCAGATTAAAAGTAGACAGTGATTACATTAGGATAAGAATCCAAGAAACTGCAACAAAAGAGCAATTTTATACATTTTAATATGATGCAGCAGATGCTTTTCTTAGGTAGATGCACTATTCTATCATATTTTTGTAGTAGTTTGCACCGAATAAATCCTCAGCCATCTGAGAGTCAAAGCCTCCCTAATTAAATATACTCTGCAATATTCAGTGCATCAAGTTAACCCCAGTTCTTCATCTGAAACCTGTCAGGCAGACTTAAAAATTAATAATAGCTGCCTGTTTAGCCTCTGTGCAGTGCTTAAATGGATTTTGAGCCTGACATTTCGGCTGATGGACACTTTTCTGAACAGTAATAATGCTTGAGGAAACATTTATTTCCAGCTATTGCTCACCTTACCTACGTTTCAGACTGTAGTTAACTTTTACTTAGAAGGAAGATGATAGCAGGTCAAAAGGAATGAAAAAGACAACATGGAAAAGGCACTCTGCTGTAGTGGGGTTAATACCTTCCATCATTCATCCTAATGAAAAAGTCTATTTATATCTCTTCCCTTCATTTTTTCATTTCTTTCTTTGTAGATCTATCAATCTATATAAGCCCTTTTGAAGGAACAGAATATGTGAAATCTGTAATCATAAAAGCCTGTCACTATCCTGTTTGTGAATCATTTTCTCCTAAAAATGAACTCAGAAGCTTGTTGCTACCGTGTCAGAGGTAGTGAATGGTTTTAATAAAGCAAAGTCTGGAAACTAGGCAAAATACATTGTTAAAATCATTATTAAATTTCCAAATAGTTTCTGGACTTTCTTTGAGAAACAGTTGATAGCAATATTGCTGTTAAATACTAGTTCATAAATAGGACATTGACACATGTCAGAAGTGATATGTGAATTTGTGGAGTGGAAGCTGAGTTGCATACAAATTGCATAAGAAAAAAGATGTTAAATCAGAGGGGAAGATTTGCCACAAACCTACAATTGTGTTTTCAACATTTATTATAGAAACAAGACTGAAACGCCAAAATGTCAGTTCAAGGAAGATCAAGTTTCTTTTGTGCATGGGCAAAAATAAAGGAAAGGGCTTCCATTTACCATGAAGGAGGCTTTATCCCCTAAAAGAAACCACAAGAACAAAATTAATAAACAAAAAATTATCTTTTTCTCTCTTCCCTATATTAGTTCTATTCAGAGCTTAGCTGTACTTCCAGGACAGAAAGGAAGATGACTCAAATTTTAAAAAGGAAGAGTTTCGCCATACTGTGGTATCAACAGGAATCTCCACATGCCATCGTTAGGCAAATATTAAGTAAAGTAAGATACATTATTACCACCGTTGAAAAACTGGTGCATTGCCTTATTTGACATGTGGCATTACATTTATACACACCATTGAGCATCTGTTGGCAGCAATAAAATGAGAGGGAAAGGATTCTTTCTTCATATTTAATTTAATATTTGTAGTTACACAGTAGGTCCAGCAGTGATAAATTTCTTATAAATATGTTTTGGGTTTTTTTGCAAAAAGAATGAAGAAGTAGCAATAGCTAATATCACAGAATCACGGGATCACAGAATCATTAAGGTTGGAAAGGACCTTCAAGATCATCAAGTCCAACCATTAATCCAGCTCCACTGTGTCCCCTAAACCATGTCCTGAAGCACCACATCCACACATTTTTTGAACACTTCCAGAGATGGTGACTCCACAACCTCCCCTGGGCAGCCTGTTCCAATGCTTGACAACCCTCTCGGTGAAGAAATTTTTCCTAATATCCAATCTAAACCTCCCCTGGCGCAACTTGAGGCCATTTCCTCTTGTCCTATCACTAGTTACTTGGGAGAAGAGACCAACACCCTCGTCGCCACAACCCCCTTTCAGGTAGTTGTAGAGAGTGATAAGGACTCCCCTCAGCCTCCTCTTCTCCAGACTAAACAACCCCAGTTCCCTCAGCCGCTCCTCATAAGACTTGTGCTCCAGATCCCTCACCAGCTTCACTGCCCTTCTTTGGACATGCTCAAGCACCTCAACATCCTTCTTGTAGTGAGGGGCCCAAAACTGAACACAGGATTCAAGGTGCAGCCTCACCAGTGCCGAGTACAGGGGCACAATCACTTCCCTACTCCTGCTGGCCACACCATTTCTGATACAGGCCAGGACGCTGTTGGCCTTCTGGGCCACCTGGGCACACTGCCGGCTCATGTTCAGCCGGCTGTCAACCAGCACCCCCAGGTCCCTTTCCACTGGGCAGCTCTCCAGCCACTCCTCCCCAAGCCTGTAGTGTTGCATGGGGTTGTTGTGACCCAAGTGCAGGACCCTGCACTTGGCCTTATTAAACCTCATACAGTTGACCTCAGTCCCTCGATCCAGCCTGTCCAGATCCCTCTGCAGAGCCCTCCTACCTTCCAGCAGATCAACACTCCCACCCAATTTGGTGTCGTCTGCAAACTTACTGAGGGAGCACTTGATCCCCTCATCCAGGTCATCAACAAAGATATTGAACAAGATTGGTCCCAGAACCGAGCCCTGGGGAACACCGCTTGTGATCGGCCGCCAGCTGGATTTAACACCATTCACCACGACTCTCTGGGTTCGGCCATCCAGCCAGTTCCTCACCCAGCGAAGAGTAAACCTGTCTAAGCCACGAGCCGCCAGTTTCTCCAGGAGAATGCTGTGGGAGATGCTGTCAAAGGCTTTACTAAAGTCCAGGTAGACAACGTCCACAGACTTTCCCTCATCCACTAGGCGGGTCACCTGGTCCTAGAAGGAGATCAGGTTGGTCAAGCAGGACCTGCCTTTCATGAACCCATGCTGGCTGGGCCTGATCCCTTGGTTGTCCTGTACATGCCCTGTGAGCACTCTCAAGACGAACTGCTCCATGATCTTCCCAAGTACAGAGGTCAGGCTGACAGGCTTGTAGTTCCCAGGATCCTCCTTCTGGCCTTTCTTGCAGATGGGCGTCACATTGACAAGCCTCCAATCGTCTGGGACCTCCCCTGTTAACCAGGACTACTGATAAATGATGGAGAGTGGCTTGGCAAGCTCCTCTGCCAGCTCGCTCAGTACTCTTGGGTAGATCCCATCAGGCCCCATAGTGGGTGTCCAGGTAGCTTAACAGGTCCTTAACTGCTTCTTCCTGGTTTATGGGTGGGTTATTGTGCTCTCCATCCCTGTCTTCCAGCTCAGGGAGTTGTAGCAACAGACCCATATGTGTTTGCATGTGTGATTACCTTTACATATAAATATACAAGTTTCCTCAACTAAGCAGTTTTGGGGATATCTTTATACTAATATCTTTATATTATACTGATATCTTTACATCAATTGCAATTTCCCATGTGGCTGAGTCCATTTACCTTCTAGAAAAGAGAATTTTTATCATGAAATAGTTAATGTAAAAGATGACTAAGGCGGCGGATCCTGCACAGCACTTCTGTTCAAATATCCCCAGACAATGACTATCCTAAATTACCTCACTGAAATGAGGGCTTATGAAACTTTCCAAACAGTAGCCAGCAGCACAGATCATCACTGGGCTTTAGCCCTCGCTGCTCTTACCTTTAGGTCATAATGACTTGAAATATGGAAACAAAATTTGTTATTACTGACTGATGAATACACTTGACACAGACTTTTGAAATTATAATAAATTTTACTGCCTGTCATTGCAACAGCGCCGTAGCTGCCAGATTGACAGCATTCTCCTAGCTTTGATGTTTCTGTAAAATGACAGTGACTACCAGTATTTTTGGAAGGTTTGAAAAGCAATTGGCCTCTTTCTGTTCGTCGGGACAAGCAAACGAAAACTCCAGAATTTCCCTATACCGATTTTGGTAAAACAACAGAATCAGTTATTTTTGCCAGGCAATAGACTATACATATTGCTAAGCACAGAACTGTAATGGATCCATAACCAAAAATATATTCTGTAAGCGTTCATTCAAATGAACAGTTCTCTAAAAATACACAGATCTGGATTCCTACAAGAGATGAAGAGTCTAACATAGCTGTCCTCAAACGTGGTCTGTGACATCTGGAAAGCCAGGGAGCCTGGCTAACACCATAAAACATTTGGCTGATGATAGGTGGTTCCTGCCGCTCCTTGCACTGAGGTGCTGCCCACGTTTCAGGCCGGCTGGTGACAGGGAGTGACTCGTTCCCTGCTAGCAGCTGCTCTCCATGCCTTGCAGATGCCCACCATGAACCAAAGGAGAGGTTGAAGTGTGACCAGAAATAGCACCAGGAGTATCAAGGAGGCTCCCCTCAGTTCAGCTGTGGTCCAGGCCAATCTCACCAAACATTTAGTGGAGACAAATGTCAAGATCCAGTTTCTGTAGACCACAGGTCTGTCCAGCTGGAGTTTGTTGATTCGATGCAGACTCACCTATTTATTATCCTAATTATACCTGACTCCACTTTCTCCCATACTGGAAATATAAAGGATAAACCTGTCATTCTAACAACATTGTGTGGTCTTACAGTCACATTGGTGTCCTCTTATTTATCATTAACTTTAAAGCGTGAATTAAGTGAAAATACATGCTCACTCCTACACTAAACACAAAGAATTATGAAGTATTTAATGAACAAATACAGCAAAATGTTATATGATTTAAATTACCACTACATTCTATTTCAATTTTGTTTTGTTTTGGTTTGATTTTTTTTACATTGTTATATACACTGCCTGAGCAAGAATTTGTTCCAGTTCCTATGGAAATGTGTGCATAGATATAATGCAAACAACCAAGGATAAAACCTCTGAGGTGGTGTATAATAAAAACAGTTAAACAATATAAATACTAAATACTAGAAAAACTCTTGATTCTAGGTAATCGGTGGCAAAAATAATTGCAGCAGAGGCATGATTCCCTGTTCTTTTTCTCTGCTTAAAAACCATAGATGAATAATTTGTCACAGGAAAACAACTCAAAAAAAAATGCCCCTGTCACCCTCTGCTTTTACATCCTCCTAGAAAAATGTACAAAATACTCTTCATTTCAAGATGTAATCTCCATGGACTCTTGCAAAACACCTTGTTCTAGCTGAGAGATTGTCTTTAAATAATAGATAGTGCACAGTATACAAAAAGAGAAGTCTTGGCTGTGGAATATTTCTAGCAGCAGCAGAAGTTATTTGCCTGAAAGTACCACATATTTCATGTGGAATGGAACATGTAAGGTTTATCTAGATAGGGTTCAGACAAAGATTGGAAGCAGCCTGGGCTGCAGTGATCATGCACTGGTGGAGTTCATTGTCCTGAGGGATACGGGGCAGGTGGACATTAAAGTCAGGACCTGAATTTTAGAAAAGCAAATTTCCAGCTCTTTGGGGAGTTACTCAGTAGGACCCCCTGGGAAACTACCCTCGGGGACAAGGGAACAGAACAGAGCTGGCAGATCTTTAAGGATGCTTTCCACAGAGTGAAAGAACTCTTGATGCCCAGGTCTAAGATATCAGGAAAGGAAGGCAAGAGGCTGGCATGGCTGAGTCAAGACCTGATGGTCAAACTAAAGGGCAAGAAGGAAATGCACAGGTGGTGGAAGCAGGGGCAGGTATCCTGGGATGAGTACAGGGATGCTGTCCAGTTCTGTAGGGACAAAGTCAGGAGGCCCAAGGCACAGCCAGAGCAGAACTTGGCAAGGAATGCAAAGAATAAATAAGAAGGGCTTCTACAGGTATCTCAGCCAGAAAAGGAAGGTCAAAGAAAGTGTATCCTTCTTGATGAGCAAGACTGGCAGACTGGTAACAAAGGATGAGGAGAAGGATGAGGTACTCAATGACTTCTTTGCCTCAGTCCTCACTGGTGGTCTTTACTTCTCTTCTCACACCTCTCAAGGGATGGACCACAAGACAGGGACTGGAGGTGCACATTCCCCCCTACTGTAAGAGAAGATCAAGTTGAAGACCACCTTAGGAACCTGAACATGCACAAGCATATGGGACCTGATGAAATGCATCCCAGAGTCTTGAGGGAATTGGCTGACGTAGTTGCCAAGCCACTCTCCCTGATATTTGGAAAGTCATGGCAGTCAGGGGAAGTCCCTGGAGATGGGAAAAAGGGAAACATTCCACCTATTTTTAAGAAAGGTGGGAGAACTCTGGGAACTACCAATCTGTCAGCCTCACCTCTGTGCCTGGAAGATCATGGAATAGATCCTCCTAGAAGCTATGCTAAGGCACAAGGAGGACAGGGAGGTGATTTGAGACAGCCAACACAGCTTCATCAAAGGCAAGTCCTGCCTGACCAACCTCGTGGCCTTCTATGATGGAATGACCACATCAGTGGAGTAGCTCTTCCAGATACCGATGTCATCCGTCTGGATTTCTGTAAGGCCTTTGACATGGTCCCCCACAACATCCTTCTCTCTAAATTGGAGAGATATAGACTTGATGGGTCGACTGTTGTGTGGATGAGGAATTGGTTGGATGGTCACACCCAGAGGGTAGTGGTCAACGGCTCAATATCCAGATGGAGATCGGTGATGAGTGGCGTCTCTCAGGGGTCCATATTGGGACCAGTACTGTTTAATATCTTCATAAATGACATAGACAGTGAACCCTCAGCAAGTTTGCAGACAACACCAAGCTGAGTGGTGTTGTAGACATGCCTGAGGGATAGGATGCCATCCAGATGGACCAGGACAAGCTCAGGGAATAGGACCCTGTGAACCTCATGAGGTTCAACAAGGCCAAGTGCAGCGTCCTGCATCTGTGTTGGGGCAACCTCCAGTATCAATACAGGCTGGGGCATGAAGAGATTGAGAGCAGCCCTGCTGGGAAGGACTTGAGGGTATTGGTGGATGAGAAGCTGGACATGAGCCGGCAATGTGCACACTTAACCCTGAAAGCCAGACGCCTTCTGGGCTACATCAAAAACAGCGTGGCCAGCAGGGCGAGGGAGGTGTTTCTGCCTCTCTATTCCAGTCTGGTGAGACCCCACCTGGAGTCCTGTGTCCAGCTCGGGAGTTACCAGTGCAAGAAACATGGACCTGGACTGGGTCCAGAGGAGGGCCACCAAAATGCTGAGAGGGATGGAACACCTCTCTCATGAGGACAGGCTGAGAAACTTGGGGTTGTTCAGACTGGAGAA
This sequence comes from Phaethon aethereus, assembly GCF_964289735.1. Taxonomy (NCBI): domain Eukaryota; kingdom Metazoa; phylum Chordata; class Aves; order Phaethontiformes; family Phaethontidae; genus Phaethon; species Phaethon aethereus. The sequence continues at coordinate 40,984,777 of NC_138582.1, read as the reverse complement.
GAGAAGGCTCCAGGGAGACCTTATTACAGCCTTCCAGTACTTAAAGGGGGCTTCTAAGAAAGAGGGGAACAGACTTTTTAGCAAGGCCTGTTGCAACAGGACAAGGGGTAATGGTTTTGAACTGAAAGAGGGCAGATTTAGGCTAGATAGAAGGAAGAAATTTTTGACAATGAGGGTGGTGAAACACTGTCACTAGTTTCCCAGAGAGGTGGTAGACACCCCATCCCTGGAAACATTTTATAATTCTATGAAAGTCTGAGAAAAAGGCATGATGTAAATAGCATGTGTAAACAAATTCCAGTTTTTCATTGATAAGGCAAGCTTACTGTAAGGTGTGAATCAAGGAACTTGAAGAAATCCCCCTTGAGTTTCTATACCACTTGATTAAAATTTTTAGTCTGTCTTCAGTAAAGAATTAATTTCTTACTGTAGTGTTCTTTCTGATTTCCTCTTCCTGCACTGAGTTTAATTATGACTTTAAACTCGGACTAACTTGCCTGGCAATAGGTATGAAAATATTAGTCAAGATCGCATTTCTATGCAAGCCAGCAGCTCATTTATTTTTTGTTAAGGAAAAGGGTAAATCACTCAAATCATGAGTCATCTAGTGCCTTCCCACAGTTCCTCCCATAAAGGAAATTCAGTAGGAAAGAACCACCTCAATCACTTTAGCGCAAAGAAATATTATTGGGTATTCCCCAGAATATTAGTAGGTGAGAGCAGCAGTAGTGAGCAGCAGCGGTACGGCTTTGACATACTCTTGTGTGGGTGAGAAAATCCTGAGTACCCAGAGCCAGCTGCCTGGGGCTACAGATAGCTCAGTAGATGACACACACTCTCCTCTGTTTTATACATCACAGTGATACTTGATCATTTTGATCAAGTTGGAGTTACCCACTCATTCTTTTTTGTACAAAGTTGAGGGAGAGTTTAGGAGTGTAAAATTTAATATTTTTTTAAGATCTCTTTTATACCAGTGAATTGTGTGATCTTTCAGACACCGAAAGGTACAGAGCTGCAATCACTAGGTTCCGTCTATGATTTTGGATTCTGACTGTAGAAATACACACATATATATGCGGGTTTAAATGGGACTGAAGCATTTAGAAATATCTGTATAGAAAGCAAAATATTTTTAAAGTATTATTTTCAGAAATTGCTAACACTTTTCTCTGAACAGAGAATTATGTTATATATTGGCCAATTTTTACCTGTTTGGATAAATATGTACATATATATATGCATATATGTGTGTAGACGGATATGTATATGCATATGGATGGATATGTATTTGTATATATACATATTTTCTCTCAAGCATAGGTATATACAGATTCCCCTTTGAATTGATTTCCAGACTGATAACTAGGAAGGAGAGTTTTTAAAGGTTAGTTCACTACTACCTCATAAATCTCTGTTTTGCAAATATAATTCATTTTAAGGATTTCTGCCATTGATTCTGAATATTATATGCCATATCCCATACATATATGCACACACGTATATATACATAAATGACAATTAACTTCAAATAGGAATATAATTATAAGCATATAATTTTCCTTAAACTGGGGATCATACCTTCCTTTAAGATTTTTTGGCTTACTAATGTAATAAAACATACTCTTACTAAAATGGAGACATTGTTCTGATTAGAGGGGATATATTGTTTATTGAGAGCTCCTTGACTTTTCTTAGATCTATGCATTGCTTCCCTACTCCCAAATACCCAGTATGCCCTTTTTTTAACTACCTGGTTTGATTCAAGCTTCTACTTAGCTAATTTAGTATTGATTTTGCTTTAGTCTCCACCTTCCACCTCCTTGGCATTTCTGTTTAAATTAAATCTGCTTTTAAATGGATGCTATGCCGACCCCCGGTTGCCAGCACCTTAACCTTTTCACTTAAATTGCATCTATTGTTAAATCAATCTTACTCCAGCATCCAGCGTCCCTTTCCTGCGCTTTCCACTTGACATCACGTACAGGCCTAAATGGTGCCCGTTCCTGTCCCTACCTTTCACCCAGCTTCTCCATTAAAAGGAAACCTCTTTACAAATCCATTTTCCACTTCCAGTACCAATCTTCTTACTTCTTAATTTCTAAATGGCAACAGCTTTGTGCCTGTTTTAACTTGCGGAGCTTGAAAAGGAACCTCCCAGGCTCCCACACTTCTGTGTAGATGCCATCTCCCCCAAGTCTTAACTTCCACGCGGACAGGTTATCCTAATTCCTGGGCCTCAGCTTAAGTAATATCATTTCATTGTTGTTGTTGCTTGAGTGATAATTTCCCAGCTGGCACATCACGCCTAAGAGCTCTCTCTTCTCAGAGCTCCTGTGTTTGGTGTGGGAAGCGTAAGCCTGGGGCGAGTGGTGCGCCCGTGTGATGAGGCGATGTACTGAGCCACGGAGCATAGAGCATTAACCAGGCTCTGCACCAGGCCGTGAATTCTCTCGGTTATATGCTGATAAGGAATCTGGGGATTCAGTGAGCCGAACAGTTCCAACTGAGATAGATATTCCCACGGCTTCCCATTATATGTACCTCAACATGTCTGAAGCACTCAACAGACTCATGGATGAATTGGGTGGCCAGGGTTCTCAATGCCCTTTCCTTCATGCCCGTGTCTGGACCAAGAGACTGACGGTGGGGTTTCATTTGAGAAGAAAGAAATGTCCTCCCTTTTTCTTTACAGACAATAGCCTCAAAAATGAAGACAGATCCCTACAAAACAGCTGAGCCGAAACACTGCCACTGAATTTTCCTGAAGCTGAGGTTTATTCACAATTCCTTTCTAATACTAAGCTTTGAAATACAGCACTAAAAAAGCCAAACCTGCTCATTTTTGGTTTAAGGGAGTATCCATGATAAAAAGCATACAATATGGGTCCCATTGTATGTAACGGATCACAGTGTATGTAATCATAGGTTATAGCCTTACATACTACTCAAACAACTGCTTTGCAAAACAACTGCTGTATAAATTCAAAAAGACATGGCTAACCAGCACAAGTCAGTGAAGTACATTGAACCAAGCCATAAATTTCAGGTAACAGTCAGGTAATTTTGGAAGATCATTTTATTTGCTAATACATACTTTCTCAAAACGTGGCAAAATCAAACAACTCTTATAAGTATTAACTATCCATAGTTTTATCCATCTTTGAAAATCTCATCTCTAAATCTTATAAATCCAAAGGCAACCAGCATATTCCATCAAGAACAGTGGTCAATTTTGTTTGGAAAAGGAAGGTATAACAATATTGATTATTGATAAAATCAAAGCAGGAGAATGACCCATGCTAATAAAGTATCACAAGGATTTCTTAGGAGAACCACAGTCAAAGAACAAGAGAAAGGAGAAGATATTAAAATATTAAAATTAATTTAAGGGTTTTTTTGCTAAACCCTTTTCTTTATCCCGTTGAATTTTTACTGTAACCTATTCTTTAGTTCTCTTTACTGTGTCTCTGATGTCATTACACCTTCAACCTTTCATAAAATAACTTTTCTAAATTCCTCCTATTGTAAACATGGACTTGTTGTCAGTATGTTTTCAGAGTTTCTAGTGGTACTATTTAATTAGTCCTAAAGATCTCAGAATATATGAGAAACAAGATTTATAGCAACAGGTGTTGTCTTATATAATCAAGTGATATAGCTGATATGGTTTTCCAGCTAGGCCGGTTGGTCAAATAAAATATATTACCTTTTCCTAAAAAAACTATTTTAAAAAATATCTTCATTATATTTATTGTATTTAGTCTGTGTTCCTGTGTTTAGTCTGTGATATAGCTCTATATCATAACAAGTCTTTCTCTTACCAGTGCTCTGTGATTTGAGTCATAGCTGGACTCACTTTAAACTTCATTTGACATTGTTTTCCTTGAATCAGTAAATATACAGTTGCTTTTGTTAGCAGAAATTTAATCTCAGTACATCTGTGTTTTTCTCAATATTACAGGTTAGGTGCAGCAAAACCAAATAATGCTATGTGACTCTCACCATTTATATGATGACTTTTATTCCTTGGCATTGATTTCTACTCGTTTTCTTTTCCTCCTTAATCATAACAATGTGTTATTTTGGAGGACTGAAATTCAAGAGTTACAAGGTTTTCATAAAAGTGTATTTTTTACTTCATCTTTCTTCAGGGAGAGGATTTTTTATTGATGAAGACAGTATTGCATTATCTTCCTTTATCATTAGCAGATTGACTCACTTGTGGCTTCAAAATGAGTATTAATCCTGTTACAGACTCTATTCCCCTTTTGCACATTCATCTTTCTCCTAATATGAAATTATACAAACTTTCTAACAATGAGAAAACCATTTTCCTAGCCATCAAGTTTGCTGATACACATGATATTTCTTTTTTCACTCCATCATATATGAGAAAACCACTGGCCATTATAAGCTCTAATTTTTTAAAGGTCTTAGCTCCATTTTCAAAGATGAGAGTGTGGTCATATAATATTTTGGGATTTTGAGGAGCTAATTCGAGTTGGTGACGGAGATGGTAATGCCAAAAGAAACATTCAGAGATCAGCAAGATGACTTAAGAGTGAAGATAGATCAGGACAAAAGTTATAACAATATGAGGTGCAATAAGTTTCCCCATTTGCAGAGAAACACTGAGAGACAAATGAGGACTCATTGCCGCACTTGGATGTGATTAAGTAGTAGGCTTACCAGATGTATCCACAATGGCTCTGAAATAGTGAATGACCAAGTATTCTGGGGCAGACTGAGGGCACCATTGAAGGACTTGATAGTGCATTTACTGGGGGTGGAGAAGGTTGGCATGACACTCATCGTCAGAGGGGTTATTTCGCTGGCTTTCCCATCTTGAAAAACTAAAAGCAAGAACAAACAGAAGACAAGAGCTTGCTGGCTTATGCTCATCCAGAGAGATAAAAGACTGAAAGGAGAATGAGAATCTGGACATCACAAAAGGAGTTTATCCGTTTCAGTTTCTGATCTGTAGACTTGAATTCAGAGAAGGCACAGTAGGACCACAAGCTTACCTGCTAGTTAGTCAAAGAGGAAGAATATGGGATTTTCTGCTGGAATGGGGAGATGAAGGCTCCAGCAATGCTGGAGGCAGTGTTCTCTGCCCAGCAGAGTAAAGAAGATAGTTTTGAGTTTAAAGAGGCTGAAACCCTGATGATGTGTGGTAGAAACCCTTGGGGTCTGCCTCCTCAAGGATTGAAGCAGACCACCGCTAAGCATGGTGTGGTTCCGAGCACGGGTTGCAGAGGAGAGAGTGCATACAATGCCCCACACCAAGGAGCAAATGTCGTGTGGTGTAGCAGGATTTCTACACAGGATGTCACTCATGGCCATGATGGCAAAGGCAGGATGGAAGATGAGGAAATGGATTATAAACTAGCACACTTAAATGGAAGACTCAGGATTACTAGGTCATACTGAAAAATGAGAGACCTATAACATGTCCTGCCTTGCTGCCTGTGTCCATGAGGTTGGAGAGCCATGCTTCCCATTTGAGTCTCAGCCAAGTCTCTGGCTTCTTGAACTGCAGCAGGCTCTGCTTGGACTCCTGAGTCCTCAGTAGTACCTTCTCTCCATCGTCTCTAAGGCTCGCCTGGTTAGCTGCTCCCCTCTGTAGCCTCAGCTTGTGCAGCAGGCTGGCAGATCCTTGCCCCTCTGGCTTGTGTCCTGTGCTGTGCCATGAACACAGACAAGCTCTCCTGAACATCCTTGGTTCACTCCACTCTTCATAAGACAAGTAAAGATACAAATGCATGAAGCAAATATCATGTCACAGAGGATGATAGCAGCAAAGTTCAGGAACAGTCTTCCATCCCTAGGAAAGTGAAAACAAAAATCCAGAATCACTCAATGGTAAAAATAATTCCTCCAGTTCTGCAGCATACTTTTAAAAATAGAGTTAATATTCTGTTGTGAATGGATGATGGGAACGCTCTTCAATGCATAGAAATCCTTTTCTCCAAATGTCACAAGTGTTCCGAAAGGCATGGCTTTATGTCATGTATTTGATCTTGTACTTTGCTCTAGGAAGTTTATCTTTAACTAATTATTCAACAGAGTTGAACAGGGTCTGCATTATATAAAAGGAACATTAATTTCACATACTAAAGCTTCTGTGACTTGTAATTAAGGTTAGAAACAGCAGTTGTGATATCCTTGGATATGTAATAACCTGGCATAAATACTTGAGTGTTGTCTCAAAAATAAATAATTGGATCATACTGACAAATAACTGAAGCAAAAAGAAATTGGTATGGATACAAAGAACAACACTCCAGAAATAGAATCCTGTGGGGCTCAGATGGTAGGAAAAAAAACAATTTTAAGGAACAAAACACCTAACTTGCAACTTAGCAATAAACTGTAAGTGGAATATATCAATTCCAATCGGTCCTAGCATCTGCTGAAACATTTTTAAAAGAACTCTGTAGTTTATGGCATCAAACTCAGAAGAAATATAAAGGCATGCTAATACATAACATATATCCCTGAATCAGAATACCAAAAAAGATCAAAGCTTAACTTCAAAAAGCAGATTCAGAATTCTGTCTTTTCTGAAGGCATCTTGGACACATTTATGGTGAAGATCCTGTGCTTGGAGGTGTGACTGAAGCTGTAGCAGCCTTCTGTACAATAGTCTTTACTCTTGACTACTTGAGCTGCCATTTTAGCGGATTGACTGGGTATGTGATGTGGAAACTCAACGGCATTGCGTCTCTCTTGTATGCATGTAATTGATAGATGTAGTTTCTGGGCATTTAATATCTTTTATTTGTGGATTATTTTTCATTTGCTAGCTTAAATTTTAATAGGCAGCATAATAACTTTAACGATAAGAAAAAGAGGGAATCCCAGAGCATTCTGCACCAAAAGGGATTAGATTAAGGGTGCCAGAGAGGGGAAAAACAGTAATGGCTGAAAACAAGTGAGCTAAGATTTTTCACATTTCTAATTTTCTTATCGTATAAAAATTATGTAGGAAGTTGTAGGAAGTTGTAATTGGAATTGTTTGCAATTTACTTTGGTCATATGCAGAAAGAAGGTTACCTTTCACTGTATTTGAAATCTTATTCTAGAACTAGCAATAGCACCTTTAAATACAAGCCTCAGAAAAAGCTTTCTTTGTTTGAAGTGTTTTTAAATACAACTTCCATATGATTTTTCCATAAGTAAATAACAAGTCAATTACTTATTAGTCTTTAGAGAAGTATTTTAGTGATCAAGACAAAAATTAAGAAAAAATGTTAGTATTCTCATTAAAATGTTAGCGTTTTCATTAAAATGAAGAATAGAAAAGTAGTGATCTATATAGGAAGAAAACATATCGCCAGTAATATTTTGTTCAGAAAGCATCGCTGATGAATAATGTAAGTCATAGCCAGCTATGCTGAGATGTATGGGATATTTGGTGGCCAGGCTGACTTGCTTTGCCAAAAAGATAAGGCTCTCATAAGTATTTAGAGAGAGTACAACATTTTACACCAAAATGGAAAACTATTCCTTGTCAACTTAAAGTTTGCATATGGGTTTGCAGATAGCACAATGTCACAAAAAATGGATGTTTTCTGAAGCCTAAAGGAAAGAATCCCTACATATTTGCAGCTTAAAGTATATTCTTTTCTGATACTGAATTAGTGATAATAAACTCGCGATAAGTATTTTTCCTACAGACCTTTGACTGTACTCTTCTAGGGACTTTCACTATGTAGTGGCCAGGAGTCCTTAATGACTCAAGAGTGACTGGGAAATACTTTAAGAAAAAACCCGTTATCAGGCAGCTTGTCATTTAACTTCAGTAACGGGATGGTATGGCCGTAAATAGCTTTCAAAGGTATGGAACAGAGAACATTTTGGAAAGGTATTTTCAGATTTGGAATGACTTGGGGGTCTGGGTTAAGAAGGTTTGAGCCATTTTCATTTCCTAATGTCTTTGATCTTCCTCATACTTCCTTCATCTTACTGGGTAGTCATGTTCTTGGAGAATAAAAAATCTCTGAATATCTGATATTGATATCTTGGATACCACAACACCGATAAAATGAGGAGGGAGTTCAGTAGCAAAGGTCATAGTTAAAATTTACATACCAGTGCCCCTTTCTAAGGCAATTTGTGAGAGGATGCTCCATTCAGAGCAGTCCTGCAGAGAAGTGTGGTGCTTGCATGATAAAATGTGGGGCAGTTTTTAAAATGAAATATTCCTCTCCTATCATCCAGTAGTAGAAGTTTATGTAAAAGGATGTGTCTTAGTAATTTTCTAATACTTTATCCTGTTTTAACCTGATTACTGTCTGCTACTACTTTATAGAGATAGACTAGCAGTCACAGTGCCACGTACGATTGCTGATGTCTCTTCTTCTCCCTTTCTTAATTCTTGTACATCTTTTCCCTCCTTTAGTCCTCTACATAAATGAGAAGCTATTCCTGGGATCCTGCAAAAGAACATATGATTCTTCTGCTAGATGGCTTGAGGCTTAGGTGCTCAGACTTCGTATGAAGAGGGGAAAGTGGATAGTGTTGTCTCCAAACAGGTAGCTGGGTTCAGTGAAGGGTGTAAGAACAGTGTGACTCTTGAATATGGAAGGCAACTGAAAAAACTAGAGAAAAAAAACATGTTTATCTGGAAAGTTTATATAAGCTGCAAGTGCAAACACCAGAAAGTCCAAAGTTTGGGCTTTATGCATCTAGCACTGATTTATCAATCCCCCATTTTTGTTTCCTCTTTCTTGTTGTCTTTGGCTCCTTTTCTTACTACCTGTCACTTAATGTGACCTGGTTACACCCTCTCCAGTTACATACCTTTTCTTAATGAATGTAATTGCATTAATATATTGCCATTCAAAAAAATCTCAACACAAGGAAAATAATTCAATGCAAAACATTTGGAACCCCATAGGTTAAGAAAATCTTCTGTACATAAACACACATGTTCATGCAGCTGCTAGCCTGTCCCTCTCTTGGAAAGGGGACAGCTGGAGGTGCCAGCCGTTCAAGCCGTCAGTTTTGGGGCTTACTCTCATTTATAAAAAGAGGAGGCAAACATCAGTACATCTAAGGTACTCCAGGCCAAGAGGCTGCAGGATTTACCAAGAGTTGTGCTATCTGCATATTGCTGCTCTGTTCATACCCTGCACCTCCAGATGTGCTTAGGATTTGCCAACTTTGAAAGGAGAAATTAGTAATACACCAATGGGCTGACAAGCTCTGGCAGTTGTTTGCTCAGGGCCTGCCAGCAGGTCAGTGGGATATTGCCAAGAGAAGCTGAATTCCAGATGAGAGGGTGGGAAAGGAGAAAGGATTTTTTCAGAGCTCTGGTTCTTCTGAGCTAACTTCAACGGAACGCAAATTTTAACTGGCATATGGGCGAATGTACTGGATTAATAGTAGTCAGACAAACCTAAATGTCATCTGTCTAGAAAAGAATAACCCTCAGAATTACTGATGGCAGTGGATACACTTTCTTCAGCCAGCAGTGTATTGCCCTTTTCTCACTAAGGCAGATTATGACAACTGTTCCTCTGATATGGCCCGTGAGTGAATGAACATCATTTTAATGGACTACCCGCCGTGGACAGCCAGCACAGATTTGCACTTCCAAGCCCAGCAGGTAGTGAACTCTAAAGGATCATTTCACACTGGCCATTAAGCATCCAACATGACCACAAAACTGAGGTGACACAAGGAGAAAGCAATTCCTTGGGAATATGGATCATGTTTTGCAGCCAGCTGCAGATAAAATAACTAGCTTCTGCTGTAACCTGCTATTATCTGTGGGGTGCTAAAAAATCTTCTGCCTAGGATTTTAAGTTTCTTTCTGCATGACTGTAGTTAATGATTGGGCTCCGTGGAGTGTTCCTTGTTTAGTGACTGAATATCCCTCCTGCTAACAAGTTGTGGCTTTTTTGGTTTTGGGTTTGTTTTTTTTTTTAGTTTAATGCACAGAATTATGGAACTGTGTAGCATATGATTTTTTTGTTGTTGTTGAACATTCTCCTAGGCATATGCAACTTCTGAAGTTAATTATTGTAGTCCTATGAATATATGGCAGAAATTATCCATAACCCATGAACCAGCCCAGAAGTAAAAAAAATCAATTATTCGATATCCTTAAAGTAAGGTTTTCCCCTTGGGAAACCTATACAGATGTTTCTGCTCTTTACTTTTGTTCAACTAAACAGAGTGATGTATGCATCCTAAAAGTTTAGTCAATGTAAAGTTTTAAAGTATTTGATCAAAGTTGGATGCCTAAGATGTCTGTTTGAAGTGAAATCTACATAGTAATATTGTTGTACAGCATGAAAAAAAAATTCAAATCTCTATATTTAATGGCCATTTGAGGTCTGAGCCCTGGGATCCTACTAGATATAAGTGGTAAAAATATCAGATAAGATCAGACTGGATTTTTAAAATGAAAAGTAACTTATAATTCAAATAACTGATGATGAATCTTCATATTAAAGAGCTATCAGCCATAAAATAGAGTGCATAATGAAAAATGGCACATTCCATTGTCTTGTGTGATAGAGCAGCTTTTTGCCTTGAGAATTACTTTCACATGAATTTTAAGTCAGACTTCAACTTTAATACTGTATAATACGTCTTCGATTGTAAAAGAGAAAGCCTCAGCTCAACAGGTGTGAGCAGCTCATCTCAACACTTGGTGGATGGTGCTATTAAATGCATTTTCTTTGTCAGACAAAGACATGTCTGTGTTGTCAATCATTAATACATATTGACTTCATTTCTTTCTCCAAAAGGATTGTTGGTAGAAGGACTAGTTACTTTAAATTCTCTCTCTGATTGCAGTTGCAGATGATGCTGTGATTGCTAAGAGGGATGATGTGTGGTTCTGAAGGGGTGATTTATCTCAAAAACATACTTTCTAACTCCTTCTATCACATGTCCACAGTAATAAACTCCTTCAGAGAGCAGGGAAAACTAAAGTATATAACCGCAAAAACAAATTATATCACGATGGACACAATTTATTCCAAAACATGAATCATTAACTATGTTTTACATCAGACATCTAGCTATTTGAAAAATGAGTTTTTACAAAAATACGTCTGCAAATATGTCTCTTTGTAAGAGTTCGGTCCCATTAGTGCTTAAGTCAATTTTGATGTTGTCGCAAATGGGTGGTTTAGGCCGCTTAAAGAATCACCATCAAAGATATTAGAAAGTAAATGATTTTAACAGAACTTTGTAAAAACCATGACTTAACAGAATTCGATGGCAAGGTCCACTCTATTACTTATTCAACGTGGAAGAAGCATACAAAGAGAAACCAAATTAGAATTAGGTTGGAATGATTTACACTTGGATTGGGAGGAATGATTTACACAGAGTCAGGGAAATAGAGTCAGAATCAGGTTGATGTGTTTTATCACTTGTGATTAACATTATTAAGGTAAATCACAAGTTATATAATTTTCTAACTAAGCTTAATAACACAGTTATTAAAGGCTTAACAAGGGTCTCAAATTACACACACAGAGATACAGATATAGACATACAGATATATAAAGAGAAAGGTACCTGTTAAAAATTCCCCTTGAGTCCAGTGAAATATGTCAAATGCTTTTGCATTTCTCAGCTGGCAAGGATTGAGCCTCAAGGAGTGAGGTTTTCAGCCCAGGTCCTGTGCTGGTCTTCAGCAACAGTCCTCCAAACTTACTGTGAACTTAAGAGTTCACGAGCTCTGGGAGGCATCCCACTCAGAGGGAGATGCTGCTCACAGCCCACTTCAGTCCAGGAGAGCCCAAGAGGGCCTCACTTGGGACCGCTGTGCATAGGGTCAGGAGACGATTGACTTTAGGCGTCAGCGAACTTCCATCCTGGCCACAACCCAGGCAGGAAATTTCTCAAATCTCCAGTAGCACTGGTACCAGTCGTTCCACGGTTGTCAGGAGATAATTAGTTAGTCCTGTTCTTGTTCCTCACCCTGGTCAGACAACGGTATTCCTGATACAATCAGTGCCATTCTCCACCACAGCTATGGAAGAGTGCTTGGTACGGTCAAGGTGCTCTCAACCACCAAATTCTTTGTTCAAAGGCCAAGGCAACTGAATTTCTCAGGTTGTAGAGCAGCCCAGGTGCAAGGCGAAGGTGGGGGTTGGGAAATGTACCACCACAGATATATGTTATTTTATTTAGTGACAGCATTCTGAAGGAGAGCTGCAACATGAAAGAAATGCAGTATGAAGAGGAGGTGCAGAGAGGCTAGGGCTGGCACTCAGGCTAGGCTAGCTCTTCAGCATTATGTCCTGCTCAGACAGTTTTAAGAAAAAATTCTTGTGGCTAAGGTGATGCTGTGTGATTGAAGTACATGACGTTCGGTTTTCAGCTAAGCTACCCCTTTCCTGGACTCAAGAGGAGAGGCAACTAAAATCAACAGGGGCATTGCCACAGATTTCAGTGGGTATTTCATCAGCCCTTCAACCTCTAAGCCTTATTTCCCCATCCCCTCATCCTGGATGAGCAATCTTCTTTCTTTGTTTACCTAGGGCAAACATTGCTTGGAACAGGCTGTTTCTTTCTTTTATTAGGTGCTTCATACAGTGATTAATTTAATGAGAATCTAAATTCCGTTTAGGACTTTTAATATATGCCTATATTGAAACAAATGAAGGTAGTTGCTTTCCATGTCACCAAAGAATCCTGCTGTGAATCTGTCAGCTCTCCACAGCTCTGCAAAAAGCCCATCTAAATCAAGAGAAAAATAACCTTCTCCATGAACCTGCTTTTAGATTTCTAGGATAGCTTGGATATGTGGTTTCTTGAAGCTGCTGAAAATCTTACCAAGAAAAACAAGATACAACCCTCAGACTAAAATGTCTTATTTTAAAATCATTATGACCATAGAAGGAATTAAAAACTTCTCAGGAGCCGTTGTCCTCACATTATTTCTGACATAGAAATCTTGAGAGAAAGTGGAAGGATTCTGAAAGGGCTTCCTCTCCCCACAAGTTCACCCAGAGAAGATGCTGCTGCTTTTCCACATTTAGTTCTCACCTGATTGATTATTCTCAGTTCAGCGGACACACCTTTGGTTTTCCTTGTTGATGTTGTGTTACATTCCTGCAAGTCCACTGATTTGTAAAATTCAGGTGAAATTAGGTGCACAAGCTAAGCTGTTTCCACTGCCTAAGTTTCTAAACGCTCCAAAAGGAGTTGAAAGTGAACTATGAAACATATGCTGAGGCCGCCCTAAAGAGCAGCAGCTGTATCACCCCACGGTGGTTTCTGCTTACGTACTCTGCAGGTCCATGAATGTTCCTTTTGCACGCACGCTGGCAGGAGCATGCACGTCTGGTCGGCCAACTGCTAGCCTGTCTTCCCAGGCACGGGGCTAAATGGTCCCCAAGGAAGACAGGGCACAGCGACTTCTGTAAGCAGCTTCCACGGCTTTTGTGCCTACTTGTTTATTTCTAGTATGCAAACCTGTGCATGCGCTTACTAATTTTTTTAACACAATTTGTCCGTATTTCTTTTTCAGTTGACATATTTTCGTTTCCATTTGTTCATTTCTGGAACTGTTGTATTTTCAGTTGATTTCATAGGTGGACTTGACACATACTCCTACCGACAGCCCCCCCAGGAACATGTTGAGTTAAAGCCTGTAAAGCCTGTAGGTAAGGTTCTGGTCCTACAGACCTCATTAATCCTTCTAACCGGACTGAAAGCTAACCTCCTGAAATAATTTTGGCATTAGGTTACTAACAATTTAATTATATTTAAATTACAATTTAATTAAAAATTAATCCACATCAAACATGTGAATAAGGACACTTTGTCAGTGACGACATATTCACTAAAGCAAGGATTAGGAGATACCACCATGTCTGTCACGTCGTGCCTCGGCTTAACGCAAGGAGAGGCTCGCCGTGAAGGATGGAATTGCTTCCCTGCTGACTTTTTAGCAAGAAAATAGCTGGTTTATGGCTGCTGCTGCTGCATAAACCTTAATAAGATTAACCCATTTATGGAAAAGCAGAAGCTTTTACATTTGTCTAGCTTTTGAAAGAAAAATGTTTTCTGAAAAACTGCTAGTCAGCTTAAAATCTATCAGTAGAATTTCACTAGAAGTTCATTATCTCTTTGTCATCAGTTATTTGCTCTCACTGTGACAATCACAGGTTTCTAGACTCTTCCTACTCCGCTACCTAATCAATGATTTGGATGCATATCTATTCATTTTATTTGAACTAAATTAAGATATGGGGACACATTACTAGTACATATATTTTGGCAGAGGCTCAGGTAGCTTCAAATAGGTGATATTTCAAAGTATTATTGGTAAAACAGAAAATGTTCATTTGGAAATTCTTCTTAGATGCTTGTAAGTTACTGCCCTCATGTTTTCTGTCTTTAAATTTACCTTCGGGCCTTTCATGCATCTTAAATGCAACATGAAACCCACATGCAGCTAATTGACTGTAATTGATTAAATGACTTACTGTATTTTATTACCAGTTAACAGAATTAAAATGGGTTTGAAGGTTTCTCCTGGCGTACACATGTGTGCATGTGCTGGGAGTTCTAATTTAAAGTGGACTATTGCTAACCAAATGTTTTGAGTTGGCACTTGACACCTGAACTTTGCTTGTGACTATTAATTTTTGCATGGTTTTTAAATATATTTTATTCATGCTGCAGCTTTCAGTTTGTAGAAATAAACACAGACAAAACTTTACTCAGATTTAGTGAGCAAATATTGTAGGATTATGAAGGCCTGAAAAGGAGAAAAAGCCCTATCTTAATATGATGGTGTATATTAGAACAGGAAGAAATATCCCATTAAGACAATAATATGAAACAACGGACAGTGTGACATGACATTAAGTATACCCTCTACATTGGAATATGTGGTTTCAGTAATATTTCATTAGATGCCAATTTTGCTGCATTTTCTGTGGAAAATTACAGCAAAATGGGCTTTTGACCATTCTGAATAAGCTGATAGACTGAAAAAGTGAAATTGGTATCCAAGAGGAACAAGGCCACAGCTACAACATTTACACCTCTCCATAAAAGATTTTAATCTCTAAACCTGCATTCAGGTTAATTTTGAAGTATTAGGTGAATAACTGTTTAGTAGTTTCTTAGCAAACTTACTGCAACTAAAACAGAGGGAAAAAAGACATTTTTCCAAGAGACTTATAAATATATTCCTGCAAAATCTGTTAATTCGATTTGCAGTAGAAAAGTCACAGAATATGAGAATTTGTTCTTTGTGAGCAGATTTTGGTTAAGTAGCTCAAGGGATTTTGGGGTTGTTGGTGAGCTTGCAATACTGGAGAATAAATGGCGTCTTCCCGTTTCCCACATATGGGTATTCTTGTACAGCTGGGGGGACCCTCTCTACCCTCTTTATGGCTGCTAGACCTGTAAAACTGGAAGACAAATTTCTTCTTTATTATGTTTTGGTTTTATGCACTGAAAGATACAGAGAGGATCTTTACCTAAGCAGGGAGCAAAAATAATATCAGTCATCAAAGTCTGAATTAAAAGCCAAATTGCTGGAAACAATTTGAATAGTCAGTGGATTGTGCCAGAAATTTACAGATGCTTATCTGTCTGCAGCACATTAGCCTTCCTGACTTCTTTTGAGAAGTTAATTTCTATCTGTATTGGTTATATATAGTCTGAGAATTCGTAGTATCCCTAAGAAATGTGAATTCTGGTATCCAGGTTGTGAAAAACTCCATTTCTGTTTCCTTAGAATTGAAGATGAATAATGCTTGTAAAATACATTTAAAGCCTTAATAAAGGTTCTTTTGCCACCCTTTCCACTTTACTCATGGGAAAAATTAACGGGATGTTTTTTCTAGATAAAAGCTTGGCTGTATTTCCCTTTTTCTCAGCCCTTTTATTTCCCTTATTCATAAATTAACTAAACATAGCCCATTGAAAATACAAGTTTCTGTGACCTCATCAAAACTATGTAGAAGACAGTCTAGTTTTGTTGAGTACTCATATTCAGTATAATGTCTGCTTAGTGCTACCATAATTATTAATGATTAGCAAGTCTGAAATTAGTTTTCCTTTTCACCCCTGAGAAGAGGTTAAATTTGAACTTGTTCTCCCAGGGAACATTTTTTAATGCAGATATGAATGATCATACCTTGTCTGTTTGCTCTTTGTTCTGCCTATAACTCCATTAGGCTACTGGACAAGGAGAAGCAGGATCTTTGCCCTGAACAGTTTCCATTAAGATGTGTGTAAGGCAGGAGATAACAGAGGGAGTGGAAAAAAAAATCATCATGTTCACATTAGGACTAAAGCACATGGACTATAAAGAAGACTGTTGTGTTTTCATGTTTCAAGCACAATATCAACAGCCAGGTCACTCAAAAGTAATTAGAATTGCTTCATGTACTGCTACACAGAAAAGAGAGAAGCATGGGGATTAGAAAAAAAGTTACATTTTGGCTTGCATTAGGGTATTATTATTATTATTATTATTATTATTATTAATGGTTTGCAGAAGTTAACGTTTGCATATGTTTTATTCCTGTTTGGATGAGTAGGTCTGATCCAGCACTACTATAGCTTTGGGCAACCCTGTCTGGACGCACACTGAATCCCTAATTTCAATTAGGGATGTCCCTAGCATTTCTAGGAACATTGCTAGCTTCTGCTCCTGGGACTGAATCAGTGGCTGAGAAACTCTGCCAGTGGGGAGGTCACCGCTCTGTGATGGGTCTGTGTAGTCCTCTCCTGTTTGTATCTTCTCCTGAGACTCTACCCCCTGTAAAATTGCTGCAAAAAGCCATCATAGATTTTCCAAGAATACACAAGTGAACACGGTTTACAGAAAGTCGTGTGAGAATACATAGATACAGCAGCCACGTGCTTGTGGTCAGGACTGCAAACAGTGTGAGACCAGCTCAAATACACATATTTGTAATCAGCTCATGTCTGAACTTTATAACCTGGTGAAAATACATCATACACTGTTCAAATATATTATGTTGAAAATAATCTACTATTATGTGAGCTTCAGACATGTTCTATCACCTGTGGGATTTTTCCCCAAATGTTTTTTGCCTTTGTGGTATGTATGATACAAAGCTACCGCTTTGTAACTAGCCATTCATTCTTTACCTTATATGTGATTACAGCTGAGTAAATTAGTGACCAGAGGTGTTTTATCCACTTGCTCATTAGTTACTAACCTGTCAGCTGGTGTGAATTTACATCTCACAAATTAGAAGATAAACAAAATAGGTTTTCATTTGTAAATAATTCATATATTCTGCTTTTTAGGTCGAAGTAAATAATGAACACGGACTCAAGACTTCTGCTGTTGTAGCTGAAGAAACAGATTTTAGAAGAAAAGACCAACCTTGTGATTCATCGTTCTGGAAGCAACCCACCATCCGTTTCTCACGGCATGTGGATTGTTCTTCCCACAGGCTCAGTGTCATTATCAACGTTGTTATTTCATAGATCCTTGTAGATGATCTTGAATTTTTGAATAATTTACTTATATGGACACTTGTAAATTGTAAATGTTTTTCTTTTTTAATTTCAATATTTTTACAACATTTAGTGTTAAGGCATGAAAACAAAGCAACCTGTGAAAACTAGGAGAAGGGTGCGTCTTTCTCACAAAACTCAGTATTTTTTGACTGATAGGATCATACTGTGCCTGTTCAAGATCGTGTCAGTAAACAGTAATTTTTACTCCAAAATATGCAGCAGGAGTCAAACTCTAACAGTGTACAAGAGATCATTTCAATGCTGTATTTAGAATCCACAATGTTCACTCCTTGCATTCTTTGAACTGCTGCTTGCAGTAGGAATATTGATCTATGACTCTTCTTAATGTTCCAGCACTAACGTACTCATCTAATTATTGCAATTCATATATGGCTCCTTCTTCCTCCCTAATCTCTTTTGCCCTGAGCCCACCATCAGTAGCTGTCTCTGATTTGAAGAGAAGTAGGACAACTACTCTATGGATGTCAGTCTCTAGGAGCCCTTACATCCAGGGCTCTTTAGATGTCTGTGATTTGCACATCTTTAAACTCTTTTCTTCCCTTCTCCCAGGAAGAAGCCAAGCATGAATGTACAGTACAAGGCACCAACTGAAGCCTTAGAAGCCTCTGGGGACTAATTTTGCTCTTAATTTAAAAGTAAACAAGCAAACCTGAAAACGTGTGTAAAAATTTGTAAAATTATTTGTAAATACTTCTAGGCAAAGAACATGTATGTAACTCTGTGGTATTTTGTTTTCTATTCTGTCACCACTAGCATAAAGTGATACACAAAGCTATTTTCTCTGGGGAACTGGCAGTCTTTTTAACAGAACACTTTGTTTCTTGCTTCTTAATTACTGTTTAAAGTGCCATGCACAGTTGTATGCCCAAGAGAGCTACTTCTCTCCACACAGCCTACGTGCCTCAGCATTCAGCGGAAACCTCGTCAGGGTTTTGGGCTTCTTTCTGGCTTTGTGTTTTCTCATTAAATGGTTTCTTTGGTGGGACTGTCAGGAAGGACGTTCCTTCTGATATGTATATCTCCGCCTCTCCACCAGAAGCTGAAGAGAGGTCCACTAAGTTCCTTCATGAATATCCTAAACAGTCTTCAGCTGGTAATTTCTGGTCCAACAACATTTAGATCCCAGATTTGCAGTCTTTTCTTGAATCATGTATTTTCAATTCTGAACAGCTGAGAGCTAGAAGAAGGTGTGTCTTGATTCTTTCCCTTCTAAAGTCTATTTCTGTTATTTATCAATACAAACCCAACAGTGATGCTAATGAATACAAAGGAGGTAGAGTCCATCATTTTCAGGTGACAAGGCTCTTATGGTGCATCTACCTGTTTCTCAGCTAGTTCAATCAAAGATCTCACTATCTTTGGAGAAAACCCAACCTGAACATAGGTTAACCTTCCTTGAAAAACTGAGTATGAAGTAAATGTTAAGACAAAGTTAACAGAAACAACTGAATAAAACCCTTTCTTAGTATTCCGAGGACTGTATACACCTCCAATGGTATGTCTTGGTGTGTGAAGTCAGACTGTGCCAAAAAGAGGAACGCTTTGTATGAAGATAATGCCATCTGTCCTCATGTATCTGTGTGTTCCTTCATACAGTCTTTTCCCCTATATTCTAGAATACTGCAAAGTACCAGGTTTGTTCCGTCTTGAAGACCTCACCTTAGCACTAAGAAACAGGTATTTTGTCACAAAACAAATATGAATAGTATAATTTTCAAGGCATCATGAAGAAGATAGTATGTGAATTCCTTTAGAGTTGTAATATTTTAATATGGTGACATTATCTACTTCTGTAGTATTTTACTTCTGCTTAGCACACCAGATGATTATTTCATTTCTTTACATGATACCTTAAACAGTGATGATGCCTACGTAGCCAGTGCCTGCAGCCTTCTTTGTGATGTATTTGTGATGGCTCCAGAAATTCAGAGACACAGATATCTAAGCACCATCCAGTGTCTAACAGTTTCCAGAAGCTGCCTTGCTTCAACTTTCTCAAGAACAGAGAGAGCCCAGGACATGGGCATCTAGCACGATGATTCCTATGGTCAACGCAGTTCCCGTTTGGACATTTCAGCATTAATTTCCCAGCATTAATTATTATGTGCTGGCAGATCAAAGCTTCCCACTGAAACCAGCGCTACCCTCAGGACCAGGCGGGAAGAAAGGGAAGGAGCGCTACATCCCTGTCAATTGCACAGATTCACACTCTGTTCTGGCAGAGCATAAGAATCATCTCTTTTCTACCAAGATAGACATGTTTGCTGGACCATGTTTTACAAATTTGTTTGAATGTGTCTAAATCCTGACTTTCTGGGGGTCCTTCAGGTTTCCAGCTTGCTAATGGAGAACTGTGTACCTGCCACAAAAACTTGGCAAAGACAGAACCTGACTTCTCTTCAATCTGAAATATCGATCACTTTTTAGCTGGGGAACACAAACCAGTATATCCCAAATACACTTAAAATCTCGGAGTCGTTACCAATACAGCAAGTCTGCCATCTGTCTCACTTAATGAACAGAACGATCCTGATTGAGAGGAATTTGTCTTCATTAGAGCAAGTCAAAATGCACACTGCAATGCCGAGGGAAACTGTCGTTCTTTTCTAAATTGAGACACAAAAAATAGTACCAAGCAATCTGTACATGTTGGGGGAAAAAACTTCAAGAATAATAAATGGATTTGAATGTTAATTGCTGTGTCCTCCAATACAGTAGAGATAACAATTTTCTAGGAAGCTTTGAGCAATAATTCCTTTATTTTTGCAACACATTCTTTCAGTAAAGTGTTAGGTGAGTCCCAGATCAGCCAGCTACATAGGAAGTAAGTGTTGGCTTTCTAAATAAACTTGTGTAGTTTTCTTTAGCTTAACTGTAACATGCAGGAAATAACTACATTTGTACTGCAAAACAGAATTTGCTGACAATTCTAAAACCTCAGATCAGATTATCAGTTGGTATAAACTGTTTTGGTGTCATTAATAAGTCATACTGTAACAACTTGGAACAGCTAAAGATCTGTCCTTCAAACTTCTAGACTTTTTCCCTTTCCCCAAGTTTCTGCTTAATTCATGTTTTACAGAGTTTGCAACATTTTGCAGACAGTATTTGCAACAGTACTTTAACTGATAGCAAAACTGGAGATGTGACTACAGAAATATGGCACTACATGTCCGCTGAGGGCTGAGTGAAGTACCAATAGCTTCATAAAAGAGCAGCTGATGTCTTCAGGACCTGAAAACAGGAACTATATTGAGAAATGAAGAGTTTTTTGCCTAGTACAGTGACACAGAGTGATTATGTATCACAATTTCTGGTGTTGCTGGAGGAATTATTGGCTGGGCTGATGTCCCCAGCTCTTTCTTATCTATGAGATTTTTTACAAAAAATTTGAAAGATATAAATTTTTTGAAGTTCAATTATGACCTGAAGGAACTCTCTGAAATGAAACAGTTCATAGCCTGGATTTGCTGAAGGGTTTTTTTAGTGCTAGGATAAGACATTAACTACTATAAGTGATTTTCAATAGACCTCTACCAGCTAAAACCCTGGGAGTTATGCCTGGTTTTATTTAACATCTGCTTTCTTTCAGTAGTGCAGAAGATGGTATTTACCATGTATTAATAAGAATATCAGAGTTTGAAGCTAGGGCTATGGTTGCTGTTTAGCATGCGACAAGACTACCTTTTCATGTTTAAAACCTGAGAACATATAATTGGGCCACTCAAAAGCCTGTATCCTGCCCTGAAAAGGGCAGATTTTAGCCCCAAAAACTGATGGCTTTTCTCTTTCAAACACCTTTGTGTGCAGGCTTTATTTGTTCACAGCTGCCATGTAGAGATCTGCTCCATGCCTGAATCTTGAGTTTCACTCTCCATCCAGTTGTCCACAGCTCAGGCGTTGCAACACCTTTGTCACCTCCAAGCACCACATTGGCAGGTGCAGCCTTCTTTCAACGGCAACCGTGACGTCCTTCTCTGCACCCGGCTGACTGCTTGTCTTTCACGTGGGGATTATCTGGTTGAAAAAGCCAACCCAGCAATCTATCAGGTTCCTTTAACAAACTTTGACAGTAGCAAACAAAAATTGACGTCCCAAACTAATTGGCTTGCCTCCTTCCAGTGTCAGCCTCATCCACTTTAATTATAACAAATTACAACCTGGGAGCTCTTTTATACACTGAAGAAGTTTCTTTTCAAGTTGGTAAAATGTTCCTTCCATGCACAGCTCCCACATCAGCAGGATGTTTTTTGCAAACGAATCCAGCTCGTACCTACCATGCTGAGCGTTTTGACAGAAACCTCTTCTTTAGTGACCTAGTGATGGGGCCATGTCATTGCCTGCCAGAATAGCGCTTTTAGAGCAGGGTGGCTGGGTTGGACCCTGAGGTCACGTCAGAGGTTTGATGGGTTAGGGCTGCATAAGGTGTAGGGTGCCCTTGGCAATGCAGCCTTAAAGAAGTGGTCTGTCTCCTCTCTATTCAGATCCCTGAACTGGGGATCAGCCTGAAAGATTCATTAATTCGCAGAGCACTCATGAGCAAACTAATATATGCGTTATGGACAATCAGGGAACTGAGATCTGAGAAAATAGGCACATAAAAAAGATATTTCATATCAAGATTACTGCAGCAGGGTTTGCCCCTTAGAGCTACGCCTGGATCTCATGCTGGTGGTGTGCTCACAGCATGTCAGAGCAGCCCTGATCACCCAGGAGTACCAGCGGCACTCTGCTTCACTGTAAGGGAGCACTAGGCTTTCAGGACCCTAAATAATTATTTAGCAGCCAAGGACACAGATCTAGCCTGTACTTCTCACTGATAAGCATATGTAATGCTTACACATAAGATGCGCTGTTTTCCCAAGGTTGATAGGCACCTGCTGATAAATGATGTTTTCTTGCCATAATTTCAATTTCATTCATAGAGGTCATGTTTCTCTTTGATTTTAAACAAATTAAACATCTGGATTTAATTCCTGCCTCCGTATGCATACCTGCTGGTCAGTCACGCAACAGAGTCCTGGATGTGACAGGATTGTGGAATAGCTGCCCTTGCAAGGCCTATTGCCTCTCAAAACCAGCAAGAGACTCTGAAGATAGTCTCACTAAACATCAGCCATGCATAAGTAATACCAGGAAGGCAAAAAAGATTCTCCTTATTTTGCTTATCCCCCTAGGGCCTAATATCACTTTTTTAAGCTTTCTGTCCCAGTTTCCCATTTATTTCACGCCAGCCATATGCAACCGTGCTTTCAAAACACTCCTGTAAGTCAGTGCCAAGCAGACTCGCTGAAGCTGATTTATAAGTTGGCTGAATGCAATTCCAAGAGTAATCTAATTGCTCTTTTTCCACAACATTTCGTACCTGCCCAATTAGTAGAGCATCATATACAAGGAGGGGTTACAGCATTTCCTAGCACATGACATTTTTGGAATGAGAACCGAGCACACATGAGCAAACAAGTCAGCTCCCCACGTTGGCCCATGCTGTTCAATAAAACATCACTAGGGTCTATTTATCCTGCTTTATCTGTGCAGCCAGAACCAGAGTGGCAAGCAGGTAGAGAGTCCCAAGTGCTGGGGCAAATGAAAGCCAACAACTTGTTTAAACAACCCTGGTCTGATATTAATAATCCACATGGCAATGTGTTGTTTTCCTTAGCAAATAAAGCTGGCTGGCTTGTATGTTGCAGTCAGATCCTCAGGTGTGTGATAACCAGTAACCTTCTATGCCACTCTTACAGGTATATATTCACAGTCATGTTTTGGTTCCTAAAGACCCTATAATTGAAATAAGTCAGTTTGCCCTGAAGTTTAGAGGAGGCTGTATCTAGACTGCTGTAGGGAGTGTCCCTTGGAGTGCTTGGAGATCAGAGTAACAACCATGGAGGCCATTGCCTGCCCATGGGAGCACCCCCAGGACCCGTCCTGGTGCCAGCACTGGCTGGCAGCTCTGAAGGAAACCCAGTGGCGCCCGGAGCTCCGAGAGGACCAAGGGGGTCTGGCTGTCACAGCCAGCTCCCACCCCTGGGCTCTGCGACCTGAGGCAGCCTGCTGGGAAACAGCCCTGGGAGACCTCATCGGGGAAGTCCCTTGCTTTGCTCAGGAGCTGCGTTTAACTGCATTTAGACCCAGGCCTCAGGCTGTGGTGCTCACCTGAGCTGTGCTGTGGCCATGCCTGTGCCTGGCCAGGGACCTCCCTGACCCCAGCTCGCCGACACCGCTTCTTGGCTCTGCCCCAGACCTGCCTCATCACCACCACCTCCGCTGGTGATGTCTGGATGGTGGCCACTCTCCTCGCTGGGCACAGGGTGACAGGCCCCATCGGTACAGGCAGGGTCCTGCCAGTCTGGCCATCACCTGCAGGTCCCGGCTCGCCTCCCCTTGCTGAGCGTCCCCCTCCTGCTGCCCCGACGAAGGCTCGCAGAACACCTGTGTCCTGGCCCTGTCTCTTCCATCCTTCCACTCCTCCCGCTGTGGGTGGGGAAGGGGAGGATTGAGGGTTTTCCTGTATAAAGCATCCTCCACTGACATCATAAAATAACCTCCCTTTTGCAGCCCTTTATCAAAGGTGCTCCAGCGATCAGCTGTAATAGAGCCTGTGTTTACTAGGGAAGCAAAACCCGTGGCATATAGTCCATTTGCTCATTTATGTCTTGCAAGGGAGTTTTCCAAATCTGCAAGAAGTCTTTTCATGCTGGATTTTATTTAGGATTACAGAATCTTTGGCCTTTTTTCCTCAAGCAAGCAAATATGAAAAGCAGTGCTCAAGAAACGAGTGCTTTTGATGATGAAATATTAAATTAATGCATGCTGATCAAGATGTTCTTATCCAAATTAAGACTCCACCTTGTTAGAGTAAGCTGTGTGTTTGGGGAGTATTAGACTCAGGTATGTAGTTAACAGATCTGTTTTAAAGGACCCTCCTATTAATCTCCCCAATTAATAAGAAATTAGACTTGTGGCTATTCTTAATTCATCAAATCTATTTCACATTACAAGAATCTGAAAGGAAAATCAAGCCTGGATAGGCTAGCCCTGTGAAGGAAGAGAGATTTGGGAAAAGAAATAAATCAGACTTACAAAAGGCAGCGTGCTAAAAGCAAAACTAGATAGTCGAAAACAAACTAAAAAAAAAGGAAAAAATTGTGATTTTATTTTTAACATCATTATGTAGTAGTATGCTCAAAATGATTATTTTCTAGAATGAAAAGCACAACATACACGCATGCAAGTATGTATCTTTGGCATTGCTTTTGTGATAGTGCAGGGTTTCTAAAAGCTCAACTAGTTTTACAGCCTGTATTTCACTGTTAAAATGTAATCTGCCAAGAAATACGATGTACAAAGGCATATTACAAGGAAGGTTTGACCGCTGTTCTGCTGTGCATGGTATGCCACCTCATGGTTAGTGGTAGAAATATCCACCACACTCTGTTTCAAAAATATAGCAGAGGGAAAAGAGTAGCACATCTCATTTATTGGTACCTATTGCTGAAATGTCACAAGTCCCACTGGGATCAGTCATTGCAGAGGGCTAAGGTCAAATCTGTGAACACTATATAATATATAAGGACAAAACACTGCAAAACATATCTCCTCTAACAGTTGACTTCTCTGTTTTACTGCAAATATATTGCTAACATACCACATAATCCAGATTTGACTTGGTATTGTCCCATAAACAGCTCCTCTTGTGGAGTTACATTCCCATGTTTAACTTGTTTCAGTAGGTTGCCATTAACAGAAAGCACACAGTGCTATCCACTCTGGGAAGTATCATCTCTTTTTCACTTCAGTAACAAGCAATATTATTTACTTACATTTGGATAACTAGCATGGAATTCCAGTCCTGGACATGGATAACGTACACTTAATTATCAGACCTGGATTTTACTGTGACATAAAAACCTTAAGTTTAAAACAAAAATCAAAAACTTCAGCAGAACATGATTTTCACTTGAGTCAGGAGTTCATAATATACACTAGCAAAGAATGGATTACATTTTTACATTAGAATAAATTATACAATGAAATAGAAATGGAAGCTGGGTGAATCAATGAGACCTGGAGTGTACAACCAGTTAGGCAATGCCTAGAGTCTCAGTTATGCTAAGGTCACTTCGGACAAAATGTTTGGTAAAACTGCTGGGTTGGACTCAGATGGGTCATTTATGAGCAGAAATAGATTCATCTCACTTAAGTTTAGGCATTTTAATATGAAATATCTAAATTTAGAGGCCAGTCACCTGACATTATCAAAGGAGCGAGAGGAAGGGAATTGTGTCTCTCTTGCTCCAATATGGGGTTTCTGGTAACCAGGCTCTGAATTTGAGCATTTCAGCCCAACCCAGAGTCATGCCAGAGGAATGTAAAACAAATGTACTTCCAAATCCTTTGTTTTTACTTTCCTGATCTTTCAATGAAGCATACTTCATTGAAGCATACTTGAGTTCAGAGTATAGTCAGCTCCTGAGTAGCTGAGGAAATCTTGACGAAGCCAAAATGTATTTGAAGCAAAACATTTATTAATTAGGTGCACACATGCCACCTTGAGAACTGAAAATGAGGCATCAAAAAGTTAGGCCTTTGGTGTTTTTTTCTATGACCTTGTTAACTCACAAACCAGATAACCCATCCACGACACATGAGAAATGACTACACATAGTTTAAAACTCCTCTTCTAAAGGGTACTACAGTATTTCCATCATGACAGATAGAGAAACTTTGCTTGGTTGGTCTCTCAGCAAGACAGTTGTAGGTTAGGTTTGTAAAAGTGCATGTGAAAGTCAGGCACAATTTGCATTTTGAATATTCAGAATCTCTTATTAATGCAGTTGTTTGAAAAAAGGGCTGTGCCCTGTTTTTGATGCAATCTAATTCAGAGATAATAAAATACTTTTGTATGGCTAGAAAGGCTACGGATGGGTTCTCTCCTCCTTATCCAGGGAATGCACTTACTGGAGCAGTAATCTGTAGTACAAAATTTCTGATGCATTTAGGGATTGTCCTCATTTTTCTGACTTGCCAGAAAGTTCTTATTCTCATTGGATGACTTACCATGCAAGTAAATTAAAATGCCAGCCTCATCAGAAAAAATACTAGTTACTTCCTGTTCAGAAGCAATTGTTTATTACAGCAAAACAAAATACGTTTATTGGTAACTATGCCAGTTTTTAAACTTACAATGCAGAAATATCTAATCACCCTGAAAACTCTTTCTGGAGATCGCTTGAACGAGGAGATCATGTGTGGAGTAAATGCAACATTGGAGTCAGAGACTTTGGGGGCATAAAAAAAGCTATAAACCGTACATTCTTGCTCTACTTACAGTTTCTAGGGTTAATTTGGTCAGCCATGAATAATGCATTACAAGACTGGCTTCCTACCTTTTGAGATTCATTCTGTTCATCCAGTGTAACTATTATGACTCTCAGTCTGCTCTGTGTGACATGTAATTTTGCATAACATTAGTCAGTCTGTTGGAAGTGGGGGCTCCTTAATAAATAGAGTTTCTGCTTCCAAATTACATACAGATGACTTCCTGGAGCTGGCTGGAATATACCCTCTAAAAGCTATCTTCTGAAAACACTCATGTCCTCTATAATGACATTTAAAATGACTGATGAAAACCTGCTTGGGCCAGCGCATCGGTAATTAATGGTGTGTAGATATGTCTTTGTCCTCCTGGAGAAGAATGAAGACTCGACTTCCTCAGTAGATGTGCTTACTTATTGTACTTTGACAGAGCTGTTACTCTGAGGTCCAAGCCTTACTGGAAAACAGAGAGGAAAACACAGCCCTTTTCCCTTTGTGCTAGGAAATCACAAGGCATTCTTCTAGCTGCATTTGCTGCAGAAACTTTAAGGAAACAGAAGACACTTTGGGATTTCTCTGAAGAAGCAACACTGCCTACTCCTGAGACCTCAGCCTGACAGCCCAAATTGAACTGTGGCTGTGACGTGGAATCCCACCGTGGGACTTGGACTGTAATATTTAATCTCTTGGTACCACCCTCCTCTGTGAAATGAGAATAGTAATAGCTAGGTAGCACTTGCCCACAGAAACAGGATTTTACTCAGATTTGACCTATTTTATTTAGTGGAGCCACTGACTACAAAGTGGGATGTTTGTACGGCAGCCATACTGGTAGTTCCCAGGTCACCGTCTAAGATTCAATTTCCATTGACTCCAGATGGGAATTATGAGGTAGTTGCAATGGCAAAGGGCTAAGGCTGTATCTCCTTCAGAAGGCAAACCTGTGCTGGCACCAAACTCCTTCTCCCTTCCCCTCCATCCCCCCCAGTCTAATCTGACAAGGGGGAGGGCTGGTGTCTGCCCACTGCTGTGGTTGGTAAAGATTAGGGCATAGCAGCTGCTCAGGCTCCATATCACCTAGTACACTGGTGTAGGATGGGGCCTCAGGTACCAACCGTTGACCATCACTGCTGTGGCGTTGTCAATAACCCCTTGGCATGGTTCTCAGCAAGGCCAGCTCAAAGTCCCAGCAGGACTAGACCAGACTGGGAGAAAACATGGGACAGGGGCTGTCCCCAGTACTCAGTGTGGATGAGTACACCCTGTTTTGGGTTTTAGCAGAGTGTGAATGAGCTCTGTTGGGCCAGTTGGGCAAAAGGAGTCAGTGGGCCCTGGCCCACCTTATTCTCTGTACTGGTGATGGTTCTCCCCAACTTGTTGAATATGCTGTATGTTACATGTGTACACACTGGGGCAGGCACGGCTGTGCTACCACCAACCACTTTGCAAAGCTTCAGTGCCTGGAGCACACACCATCCTCAACACCAGATCCCAGGGCAGGGGCAGGAGGCTCACAACATTCCTAAGGCTCTTCCTCCTTCAGCCTGCATGGACAGGACATAGAGAGAAGGTCTCTGTACAGGGTGGGGGTTGAATTTTGGCTACAGTTGAGCTCGGAGTGGGTGGAAAGCTCAGGCTGTAATGTCTCCCTTGCCTTCTCTTGAGCACTGTATTTTCTTCACTTTTTATGGACACAGATATTGAGGGGATAAAATGAGGTGTGAAGGTGAGGCATGAAGAATGCTCTGAGCATGGGTACGTTTGCAAAGAAAAGGAATAGGGAAGGCAATGCCAAAACCACCCTCCAAATCATGCCATGGAACTGAAGAGTTATAAAAGCCTTACCTCTGTTAAGGAAAACAAAGGTAAGGACAAAAAGGAAGGAATGATACGGCATGTGACATGAATCATGGAAAACAGTGCAAAAGATGACGATTTTGAAAAGTGCATCAAAGAAGAAAACATAAGAAAGGAAATATTCCACATTCAGACAGAAGAAGTAATTTAGAAAAATAGGTCTGTCAAAGAGATTAACTCCACAGGCTGTGTGAGGAGCAAACACAACAGAAGAGAAAGAGCTATGCAGGAAACAAACAGAGAGGGTGAGATTCTTCCATTACATTTAGGTTCTGATGGCTTTTTTCAAGTCATTCCATGGGATTGTGCAGTTTGACGACTAAGTTGCCCACTTTTATAAAAAAGATCCTTTTTTAAGTAGGAGGATTATATATAAAGGATTGTGCTACTTTCGTCACACACAATTTTAACGGGTGTTCTTTACAGACAAATCGAAGGACTTAAGTTATTAGGAGCTATACATGAATGCATATTGCTGTAGGGCATGGGGTTTTCTTTTTCATTTTCAGCTGGATAAACTAATTAAGCATAGCTAAGTTCAGGAAATAAAAATAACCTGCTGTCATTTACAGGATGGGGTTTTATCTATGTCTCTTTTTCCCTCAGGAGAAAAGTTTAAAAAAAAAAAAAACCCACAAACTACAAACCCCCCCATGGAGTAGGTTAAGAGACTCTAGAAATGTATTCTTCTTCATTGTAGTTAAAAGTGCTACTGAACACTTAAAGCAGTTTAAAAACATAGTCAGGAAATCTGTCACAGTCCCCAGACTTTGCTTCCACTTCAGTGCTCAGTCAAAAAGTAACTGAGCAGAAGCACTCCCTGTACCCACTGCTGTTAACATCACATGAGATCCTATTGCCCTCACCAAAACTCAGTGCTATGTTTGTTTGCTGTAGTTATTTTTACAAATCAAACAAGACCCAGAAGTGTTTATTAAATGGCTTGCTAAAGCAGACAAAAAAAAAAAAAATTGCTGAAAAACACACCGCAATAAAAAGGTGTACTATAAAAATATAATACAGAGGCTGATGTAGTGCAACAGAATTTAAATGATAGGGATCCTTTGTGTAGGGCTCCTGCATGGCCATTGCTCCTGGATGTGTCCTTTTTCCCATCCAGAAATTACACCTGTTTATCATCATTTGAGATCCTCATGTGGGGACTTGGGATATTTCTCAGCTTTCTAGTAATCTCATAATCTTTTGAGGGATTGGTTTGTAGCAAGTGTGAGCTTTAATCTGGCTGTAAACCAACAACCCTTGATTTGTTCAGTATGAATACACAGACTGTTAGTGCAGAAAACCTTAAATCCAGTGGTCCTAGGGCAGGGGCACCTTGGGCACTGCATGTTTAATGCTGTGTAGCAAGGGCTTATTTGGGCGACCCTGCAGACGGCGATAGGAAGTTCTCTATCATTGAAACTGGCCCCACTGACAGTAATAAAGATCGTTACCAGCGATCGTAGCCACAGCAAGAGCTGAGTTAGTGCCCGCTGAAGTGACAGGCAGTCCATCTCTTCAGCATACTTGGTGAGCTCCGGACACTGCTTGCACTGGGTTAAATCTCTGTCCAGTCGGGGAAGAGACCATCATAAACTGGAATGCATCTCTGTGCATACACCAAGCACTCTGTATTTGCAGTCCTCTTGGTTTAATCCTTGCACTCTGTACATTAAGTGGATAACATGTGACCATAACAATTTTCCATTTTATCCATTTCCATTTTATCCATTTCTTTTCATGCTCTGCTGCATAGGAGACTAAATGGTCATTAGAAGCAGAGAGACATATAAAATAAAATAAAATAAAATAAAATAAAATAAAATAAAATAAAATAAAATAAAATAAAATAAAATAAAATAAAATAAAATAAAATAAAATAAAATAAAATAAACCGAGCTTACTTTCTCATGATGACTTCTCTTCATTTGCAGTGGGGCTGTGATACTGTGTGCAGTGCACATGCTGCACTGTGCAGTCAAACACTGGAATTCAAAGGGGAGAGGCTGCTGTGTGACCAATAACACACACAGCTTGTTGACTTCACTGTGCTCTTCTGCTGCACCTCTGCAAGGAATGAGGAGGAGGAAGGGTTGTACATGACACAGATGGCAAAAGAGAAAAGCATGAGTAAAATATGAGTGCATAAAATATACCTGGCCCAAGCAAGACACTCAGATAGTCTCCGCAGCTGTTCTTTGGCATCCGTCAGCTTCTGTAACCTTCCATCCACCTCTTCAGATGTGTATAGCTCACGCTGTTCCACACCTCTGCATCGAGTCCTGCAGTGTGAACGGGAAGAGCTGGTGCAGCTGTAGGTAAAGAGAAGACCAAGTCATATAGGGGTTGACCTGAAAATTGGTTGCATGCTTCACAAATGAGAAGTTGCACGCTTCAATTTCACCTTTTTCCTGAGAGAGATGAGACCTTTGCTGTTGTGGCACCACCGACTCCCCCTCCATGCAGCTAAGTGGGTCAACTGACGGAGAGGGAGCAGCCGTGAAGTGCCACGTGCACGGGCAGAGGGTTCAGCTACGACCTTTCTTCAGAGAAAGGCATTTCTATGGTGCGATGAGACCCGGTACAGTGAAATAGTGCCTCACTTGTCAGGGTGGTACCGCCCCACCACCACTTTTTCCCTCAAGGGGCTTGAAGAGGCCCACAGAATTGGTGCTACAGAACAGGCTCCCTGCAGCAGAGGGTTTAGGAACTATTTCCCTCGTGTGTGACCTTCGCCTGGCATTTTGCTGGTGGAAGCAGATTATCGGCACTGAAGGTCAAACAGTAGCTACCCACTGAACACTGCCATTTCACCTCTGCCCTGATCCGTAAGGCTGAGAAGAAATCATCTCTAAGGATTTATGTCTTTCAGCGGCTGCAGCTGGCAAGCAGGCAGATGACTGAAAGCCACAGGTACTTGTTCAAATCAACAAAAACAGGAGTCAAGCGGGAAGTCCAACGCCTGAAGTAACATGCAGCATTAACAAACTGCAACTGCCATGTCTTGCTTCAGCTTGCATCCAGGACCTAAGGGCTAGTTTCTTTCCTGGCACTGATGTATTCCTTCTCATTTCCATATGTTTGCTGTACTACAGCAGCTGTCCCAGCAAATCCCAGCACGCTTGTTACTGCACAAATGCATAACAGCTTCCAGCAGACAGAAGGCACGGTAGGCAGGAAGGCAAATGGAGGCAAAGAGAGGAGAGCAGCTAGTCACCAGCTGCAGGGCAGGTCTGGATGAAGTTGATCCAGGCTGGGCTTCCTCCTGCATCGTCTTGCAATGCTGATTCTGCCCGGGAAGGGCTGCGGGCTCTCCTTGCCCTTGCAGGAGGCAAAAGGGCAGCATTAAGGCATGGTTCAGCTTGTGGTGGAGGGAGTGCCCAGGGCATCAAGGTGGCCAGCTGGCATGCTTGCCCAGGCAAGTCCCTCGCTGGGCTGCCTGATGTCCACGTCAGCCAGCATGGCTTCCTCCTCCACCTGAAACTCCCTGCACCCTGTCACGCTCTCCCGCTTCCCCTGGCCCTGCTAGACCATGATCACCACACCGCGATTTAGGTTCCAGGCTGCTCTGTAGTCCACCGGCTGAGCAAGGGCCCCATCTCCAGGTGAGGATTTCTGCAGCGCACTGAGGAAATAACAACTTAAAAGTGACCCAAACATGTTGAGAAGGACCCAGCCTGGCTCCTGTCACTCGGCTGGTGTTATTTATCACACCAACGCAGTCTGAAGTTTAGCTGTAATGATCAAAATAGAGCGGTTGCGAACAAAGGAGGAAAGAAGATTGGGCTATAATCAGAAATGTCTAGAAAGCATCAGCTTTTTTTACTGAAAATTTTCATGAGCAAATTTCCATAGTTAATGGCATCAAATGAAAATGCTTTGCAGATGCATAATATAGCAAGGCTCAGTGAATCTGAGAACAGCAGATGGCTTATATACATCTGAGGAGTTTTTTAATATTAAACAAATAAATGAAGATTGGAGAGGAGTTTCAATCATGAATCTTGTTGGATGTTTAATCAGGCAGATGAGACATCCCAAATTTTAATTGCGTCCATTTTTTAGTGTTCCAGTCTAATTTCAAATTGCATAAATGAAGCTTTTTAATTTTTCTTGTCTGGTTTGAAGTCTTGGTATTTAGATTATAATTTATCAATAAGTTCTACAGGACACAGAGAACAAGACAGCTACCAAAAATCTTGCTACTCACGAAAGTATGAGATCATGTTTCTTTTTAATTACTCCTCACACAATTAATGATCCATGTGTCGGGATTATATTCTTCAATATTATAGTCATGAGTTAGAAAACATGCAGTGAATTCATAGCAAGCTTAGGAGGAGATAAGCTGTGCTAAAGGAATAAAAATAATGTGTGGTAGTGCTTCAGGGGCTGCAGCAAAGTCCATAAGAAAAATGCCAGTTTACCCCTTCATTTACCATATGGGGTCATCTCTCTTGTAACTAAGTACTGAGCAGGACAATCAAGCTCTGTTCTAAAGACAGATTTTTTTTTTTACAGGGTTTTTTTCTTCCCACAGTAAATCCTAGCCCTAACTCACTGTATAAGCATGAGACATAAGCATGTCCTCAGCTTGGGGACAACTGATCCCGGGAGAGATCCACACACCAAATAGACTAATGTCTGGGAATTCAAAATATACACCAGCTTTTTTACCAATGCCGCTACATGGATGAGCATTCAGTTCCAGTGAATGCACATGACATTTACCGTGTTCACCACCATTCTTCTTGGATCACGCAGCCGTAGTGCAGCAGTAAGAAAGCAGGTCTGCTGCTAAGGGGGATATCCACGGCACAAAGGATGGGGCTGAAGTCACATCTGCAAGCCTGGCTCTTCGCTTCTTTATAGATCACGGGGATATGGACAGAAAACTGAGAAGCTGAGCAGGAGAGGAAGCGCTGCTACCCTATCAAGGTCTCAAGCACCAGAAGAGAAAAAAAAATCTGATTTATTCAGACAACAAGGTATAATTTCTAAATAGAAATAATTTCATCGTGCTACATAGGTATTAATTTTATCTCTTATGAAGAATGAAGGAAGAAAGAACATTATTACCTTATGACCTTTCTGAATATCACTTTAAGTCCTTTGTGAACAGACAAATACATGGCACGTTTTGTCCACAGGTCTGCACTCACTGGTGTGGTAGTGTAGAGTACGAGCCCCGGGCTTGCTCTGCTTTTAAGAAAGTGAAACTCTCCTAAATTATTTGAGTGAGACATGAAAGATTAGGTGTGATTTGTGAAACCCTGACTTGTCCAACCTCATCTGCCACGTGACTTGTATTCTTCCCCGACGCAGTTCTGTGGCCCGACTGCCGCAGACAGCTGAGCCACAGGAGGAGGCATTGCTGGGCTTAGCCCCAAAGCCCTGCTGCGAACATCACCACCTACCCTGAGCCTTTGCAGAACGGTTGCTGAAAGGGTAGTTTATTATAAAATAACCTGGACTCCGCTATCAAAATGCTCAAGTGAGGAATTTAGGGAAAGAAAAGATGCCCAGCAAGCCCTGCTGTTCAAACAGGTATTATTGCCTGGGTTGGTATTCCCCACACTGATGTGACGTGATTCAGTTTCTCTTAAAATAGAAAAATTATGTATAAAGATACATTTTCATCTCTACCATAACTTTTCCCTACTCACTGCACTAAGGTGCAGCTAAAAGCCACAGTATATCCACACCACAAGTTTCACTTCTCTTTCAGTTAAAACAGTTGGAAATTAGTCCAGATTCATTCATTTCATACGTCTCAGACCCGCTGGGTGTGGAAAATAAAAGAGGAAACTGCTGACTGATTCTGAATGGCTTTCTCTGGGAAGCCTTGCAAATGCAACTAAAGGAGGGCAAGAGCTTTGATAGTTAAGAATAAAAGGACATGAAAGACATTTATGTTCAAGTACTGGCTGCCTAACCATAGCTCAGGCGAAGCATGGCTCGGGCTGCAGCTTCAGATGGCACAGGCTGCTGCTTCTCAGCATCTCCTCCCAGCACGGTGCAGCAGGCTGGGCTCCAGCTAGCATGTCCACTGGCCAGGGAGCTACTGGGCTTGCTTAAGCATTTAGTGTGTTCATGAAGCCAATTCCCTCATTTGCAAGCATCTGAAGTGGAACGGTCAGAATTTGGGAAGGCTATGGCAGCTGTTGCTGGAAGAAGTAGTGGCTGCTGGCTGGAAGTTACGGTACAGTAACTAAGCTCCCTAAGGAGCTGCAGAGTAGCATGGGCTGCAAGAACCAAAGTGGGGAAACTACAAGGATGTGTTCAAACTCATCACTGGGAGGGATGAGAAACCTGAAGTAAAAGCTTAGACCCTAGGGATGAAGGGTGAACTAGCTTCTGTTTCTAGTAAGAGGAAAATTTTGCTTTTTTCAGTTCAGTGGCATAAAGAACAAACAAAACTGTTGTGGATATAATTCCAGAGACAAAAGGGTTACTGGTACGTTCGGTTTAAAGGATGGACTGAGATGCTTCTTGCAAACATTAATGAGAAATAATCAGTACAAATTCCTCAAATGAAAGCACAGCAGGCAATAAGGTTCTTCAGGTTTCTCTCTTTTCCTCTGGAAGTAGAAGACATGGTTACATCTGCTCAGAGAGGCTGCAAATGGCCTCCATCAAACTGCATTAGTGGTACAACAGTATAAATGCTAGTGACTTATTTGGAAGCCTAGGATTGCAAAGACTAACTCCATCCAGGGTGAGAATGGGTCTGGCCAAAACCTCTGGAGCACTTCCATTCTGCTAGGGACTCTTTAGAAAAAACTCAGAATTTGTCTGTAAACTATTCATTGTACTTTGTGTCTCCTCTGTAACACTAACATTATTATTAATAAAATGTAGTAATAGTATTAACAATTAGTAATTAATACAATAAACATTGCATAATTAGTCACAATAATACATCTCATTGTCTTTAGAAAAAGCAGACCGTTCCTAAGAGTGAGAGATGCTGCATAAATCCCAGCGAAGCATGGGTATGAGAATTTTGAACTTCCCCCTCTGAAGTTGAATTCAGAAGGTGATTACAACCTGTTGATATTGGTGCCTCAAGAAGGTCACAAGCAGAAGCTAATTTCCTAATGTGCTCCTAGATAGAAAATTGCTATTTTAGGCTTTCTGGTTTTGCTGATCTACTCTTCAGCAAAATAGTAAGAAACTACACACATCCAAAATCAGCTCTCAGACTTGTATAACTGCAAAAACTCAATGAAATACCTTCCAGTCTAGATCATCAAAAGAAGCTTGGGAGGTAGTCCCAGGCTACTAATACTCAACCCAATTGCTTTTATGATCGGAAGCAACAATTTCTAGATATTAACGCCTTTCAGTCTTTTGTTTTGTTTGCTTTTTGCTTTTCATTTACAGAAAGTTTTGTTGCAAGGGTTGTTTGTTCAACATTTCTGAGAATCACAAGCAAGAGAATTTGAGGGCTTTTGCTTAAGTTTGGAGTAAATGCCTTGTTCAAGTGCTCTTTCGAATAGTGGCAACTATTTTTAGATGGTCTGGACTTCTTTTGGATGAAAGGGTCTTGGAAATTTTTGGTTATATAAGAACCCAGAGAGAAAGTTGGCTCTTAAACATACTGCTTACATTATGAAACAGATATAAACATTATGAGGAAGTGATGAAAGCTGGAATAGTATCCTTATCAACAGGTGGTCCTGGGCAGGATATTCTTCACTATTTGCCCTATAAATAAGCACTGGATTAGGAAAAAGGCCTGCCCTGGGGAAAGACACAAGGCTAATGAGGGAAGGTAATCATTCATCTCACAGTATCTGTCAATCTGTCTTCCATGTAAGTACTGAAACCAAAATAATTTGAACAGGCATTTAGAAACCTTAATGGGACTTGAACACTAGCCAACTCCCATAACTTTTCTGATACCAACACCACCAGATACATATAAGTGAACCCCAGAGAAGACAAAAAACACAACCCCAGATGAAATAAAAAAATCAATTACTATGATAAAAGTGACAGTGAATTCTTCTTGTGTACACCCTCTCATCTCAAACCCAAACATTCTTGAGCATGCATTGGCATGCAGTCTTCAGCTGCCAGATCACACACACGGCTGTTTCTCTCCCCTCAGGACTCCTGCCTCATAAGGGCAATCCAGGGATAACACACAACTGGGAAACCAGTCGTTGTTCTTCCTCGTTGTTCAAACAGTCCCTGTACTTTCCTCACTGTTCCAAGAAAAGAACTACCACGTCCCTAATAGGCCATTCATTTCTATGGAAATGTGCCCCAAAATACAGTACATTCTAGCTTGCAGTATCTTTTTGCTGCAGCAATGAATAAGGTGGCACTGATGATAAAGTGAAAAAGGTAGAAAATTAGCCTAAAAATAAGCTAGTCTGCATTGAAGTGGGAATAGGGTCATAGTCTGCTCAGACACTAATCTCTCCTTTGGATTCACGACCTTGCTAGGGAATGTTGCATATCTGGTCAGCCCTGAAGTGGTGGGGTTTGGGGTGGGTTGTTTTGGTCATGTGTGTGTGTGTGTCCCGCCAAATCAGCTTGTGGGTTAGCCCCTTTCTCTTACTCTTTAACTCAGCATTTAGAGCACTTACTCAGGATGTTTCTTCCTTATAATTTCTTCCTTATCTGAAGGAATTCAAATTGTTCTTTCCTACCTCCCAGGCAAAGGTTTACTAAACTCCGGTTCTCATCTCTTGCCATCTAAGCTGTCCTGTTTTGCCTGAGCTCCTTTTGTATTTATAGAAAAAGGAACCAAGACAGATTCTGTAGCTATAGGGTAGAACAACCACCTGAAAATAGGGATGTCATTCCAGTCATCTCCAGCTAATGCTCAGATCTTTTAAATATTCACTAGAATCAAGATTTAATCCCAGCTGAATTAATTCTGTGCTCATGTACTCTCCATTTCCCTCCTGCAATTCTGCCAGTCTGGCCAGTTATGCCAGTAAGATTCCAGTCTTATATTCTGCCCCCTCCCTTCTTCCCCCATATATCCTGGTATGTAAGTAAATATCACAGTACAGTAGATACCCCATTCAACAAGTTTTGAGACACCACCACACCCGCTTACATAATTGCATGAAATACTGGTTCTTGTAAGCCATCTAGTGGTAAAAGCAGAATAATACAAAGAGGAAACTATTTCAAACTTCTCCTTCTGAAAGATAGTTTAAATATAATCAGCAGGACATAGAGTTACCTTTCTGATCAATGGATGTTTTTCCCACACAACAGCAAGATGATTAGGCTCATAACCCATCTCTGAATAAGCCAAGAATATGGCCACAGTCTCCTCCTCTCTCCAATCCTAAAAACTATGTTAGATGTTCCACCTGAGCAATGAAAAACCATATTGTAAATCACTTAGAACAGAGAGGAGGTCTACTGAAACTTTGTCAGAACAGATTTTTAAGCCCTCTATTGGGTGAGTGCTAGCCACTTCTCAGATCCTCTAGTT
Source organism: Phaethon aethereus (assembly GCF_964289735.1). Classification (NCBI taxonomy): domain Eukaryota; kingdom Metazoa; phylum Chordata; class Aves; order Phaethontiformes; family Phaethontidae; genus Phaethon; species Phaethon aethereus. Next base: position 40,946,619 of record NC_138582.1, on the reverse strand, counting down.
TGCTTGAGTAAAGAATAATTTGATGGAAGATGTCAGGTATTACAAGGAACAGACACGAGTTCTCATTTCACTCAATGCTGCAGACAGCAGTTGCTTTGCTTACAGCCCTGAAGTTTCAGAGCCCTGAGAACACCCACTAGTTCTGCAACCCCTCCTCACCTTCACAGGTGTTCAGCTGCCTGTGCACAAGCAAACTCTGACACTGCACCTGGGATCAGCCTGCTCTGAAAAGGCTGCATGAGAAAGAGCTGTGGGCAGCCTTGCTGAAAGCTTCTGCCCCTTGGCTTAGCAGCTGCATTTAAGTTCAGGCCCTGGGCATGGGTCCCTACCTGAGCTGTGCTGTAGGGGTGTCTGTGCTGGGCCATGGACCTCACTTATCCTGACCCTGACTTGCTGACATGACCATACCAAGTGGACACAGGTTACAGTAGCCTCCTGATTTGGGATTGTCACAGATGGAAATAAAAAGACAATGACTGTAAATGCTTTATCCATGGTATCTAAAAGAGAACACACGTACACATTTGCTTGAATAAAAGTTTATTTCACATATCAGAAAAATCATTGATGCCATCAAGTAAGACTTTACAAGATAAAGGATACAAAGGAAAGACACATACAAATTCATAATAAATACACTGCTCTCTCATCATACTACACACAGTATTCCTTGTAGTTACACACTTAGGAACTAATTACTAGCACTGCAGTTAGCAGACATTTCACTTGCAAGACTGTTCCCTGTTTTTAAGGCTAAATCTTGCCCTCCTTCCTTAGGTAAATTCTTAGAGCTATTCCAAAGAACTCAGCCTGAATAAGACGACTGGACCTGGTTTGTAAGTATCTTAGCTATTACATTTATGTGCTACTGTATAGCATAATCCTCTTTTTACACTTGGTTCTACTCAGGAGTCAGCTAATACAGTTAATATAACAAAGTCACCTATATTAAAAAGAGAGTACCATTCACTGAATTTGGCTGATGTGACAGATGTAGAAATAATCTGCAATATCACATGTTTAAGCTTGCAATTACCTGCTAGTGTCTTTCTGGCAGTCACAGTTAATGCTTCCTTATAGTTTTTTTAACTAATGCATAGAATTATAGAATCTTTGGGTTAGAAGGAACCTTAGGTCATCTAGTCCAACCCTGCTGCAGTGAGCAGGGACATCTTCAACTAGATCAGGTTGCTCAGAGCCTCATCCAGCCTGACCTTGAACATTTCCAAGGATGGGGCATCTACTACCTCATTTCACATTCTCTTACACAGTTGTTTTGTGATAAAGAACAAGTTAGAGACTCCTTTACTTGAAAAACCTAAGAAATGTACCAGCTTTATTCAGATATGGTAATTGAGAGTATAAGGTACTACAAAACAGAGCTGAGGAACAAAACACTCTTCATAAACTCCAAATCCCCACTGATGTGAACAGAGTTTGGAAGCTGTGCAACAGAGGAGAGTTGTATTTGATTGTCTCATCTTAGTTCCTTTTTGGACACCACACAAAACCACTGAACAATATTTTCACTAAGTGTGCAGCAAAGCAAAACAAAAAAAAAGAAAAAAGGTATCACAGTGTATTGAATGCAACTGCTATTACCATATTATGTCAACATTAATAGGTTTCTCATATACATTCATCTGCTGTTTGAATTCTAGCTGCATTAAACTATCCAACAAGACAGAAAGAAACTATTGTCTTTACTAAGTTAATGGCAAACTACCTTTTGACTCAAAGTGAGAATTCCATCCAGTAGCTACAGGAAAAGTCAGACTACATAGAGAGAAAAAAAATGGGTTTAGATTCTTTCAAATACAAAGAAACAAAGAAATGGACATCTGCATCTCATATCTGTCTGCTGACTCCAGTTACTCTCAGACAAATTCTTGGAAGATATATAAAACTGAATTTGAAAAGAACAGAAAGTGGAACCAGCACTTAGCTATGCCCTCCAAACTTACTTATTCTACCTGGTATTTGCAATGCTTCGTTTACACTGTGTCCTCATATTTATGTAGGCCTTACAAGGTATAAGCACTCCAAATTATGCTGAATGTACAAGAGAGTTTTATAAATGAGATATAACATGTCCTTTTTAGGCAAAAATGTCTCTTTGCAATCATATGTCCTTACTATTTTGGTCCATTTTTCAAATGACAAAATAGTCCCTGTCAAGAACTTGGTTACACGCACAGATTTACAAAAAAACCCAAGATCAGAAGTCTCATGTAAGTGATTTGAAAAGACAGGATTTTACTAAGCAATGTACCTACGCTTCTAGTGCTATCACAGTTCACAACATTTTACAAAGATAACATTCACATTTTAAAATATATGAACACAGTGTTTTTCCTTGTAATAACCTGATTACTTCCAAGTTTATAAGCTCAATCAAGACCGCCTCCCTGGAAGAAAAATGCATTTTTCTGTAGGTTGCCTTAAAGTGTGATCCAGGACAATTGTTATGTTATTGAATGTAAATTTTATATTAATGGTCCAAGAGTGCAGAAAAAACACAGGATAAATCACTGTAAAGTAAGAGAACTGTTTGGGCTTTCTGTCACGTGCAGTGCACTATATTAGCTTAATTACACAATGCTGGCAAATAATTCCATTTATAAATAGCAATACTGCACCTTTGACATGGTACTCAATCAAAAAAGTAGATTTGCTGAAACGAAGAAAATGTTCCTGTATAAACTGGAGTATAATTATAAATCAATTCTTTTGTTTCCTCATCTTCACTAGGGAACTGGTGCAGGCTCTTCCGGGCTGTAAAACATTGTAAACATACAGATCACTTTATTGTTCTCCTCCTTGACAATATGTTTCTTGGCTAAGTAAGTTACTCTGTGTAGCATAACAGTAAATGGAATTACAGTAACTAGTATTTGAAGAAACATCTTCAGAAAGCTGGTTACATCGTATTTTATTACTGAGGAGGGTAGGCTTTAATTATTAAAGCCAAGATGTACAAAAATATTTATCCATGAGGTACTGTCAGTATCTACCAGAGATACCAGTACTTGTAATACTGAAAGAAATGGAACAGAGTATCAGCCTACTGAAAGTTGCAGTGTTAGCACAGACTGTGCTGGTAAGGAAAATAAAAAATGAATCTTTGTCTCATTTATCACAGTGGCAACTCTACACAAGTTAAAATTAATGACAGATGGATATGAAAATGATATTTCAGCAGGATGGTTTAGTTATTAATTGATCATAGATGAGCATATTTTTGCCAGCTGAAAACAGTTTATGTTTTTTCTCCCTGTGGCTTCTTTTCAAAATTAAGGAAGACATTCTGCCTTACATTCGCTACAAACATCATTTACTCATTGCAACGTTATGGTATGAAGTACTCTGTAGGAGCAGCTGTACACAGACTGGGAGGTAATGAAGAATAACTCATGATTCAGTGTATGAGATGAGGGTTATACACATACAGCTGGCTGACACAAGTTTGCTCTGCTAGAATTGAAGGTCAACAGATCAAAAGCTAGTGTCACATCTGTGTGGTACTATGCACAAGTTCACGATGTGTGTACACTTACATAAAAGAACTCATGCACTGTGTCTCAACACGACTTACAGGCAGAGTTGGCACTTATTTTGCCGCATTTGCTTAGACAACGGCCTAAGCAAGCTTACTTCTGCCTGTAATAGTGTGCAGACAGATACTAGTGCATGTAGCAAACAAAACTAGAAAACATGCTGCCTTCTAGTATTAGATTACAAAAGAAAACATAAGACTCGTACTATACTTTCTCCTATTCCCCTTTATTTTTGTTTTAGTCTCCCTTAAGTACCCTATTAAAAGTCTTAAAATACAGGAAGCTTATGGGTGCTGACAAGGATTTTTACATGCTTTTGCTACCTTTTTGCAAAGGGGAGTAGGACTACATTATGCAAAAAAGAGCCTTAAACTTCTTTGAAGCACAACTTTTATTTCTACCTTCTCACTGACCAGGCCAGCACAAGTTGCATTTCTTTAAATCACTGTCTGCTTTCTCCAATTAGGTAACTCTTTTGATTAGAGATCAAATCTAAGAGACCAAACTCAATTAGGTTATTGATTGTGTTCTTCATAGTCCAAACTGATCAGTAAGACAATTTCAAAAATAGTCAATTTAAAATATGAAAAATGGTATTTCAGCAGAATTGCTTAGTAAGTATAAATAAAAGAAGAAAGTGAGTTTGATCCCTTCAAATACTCCTGTATGTGTATCCTGCCTTTTTACAGCAAATAGACCACAAGTGTCATAAATCATCAAAATTTTACACGTTACTTCCAGCTTCGTAGGGTATAAACAAACAGAAGCTCTGTAAGATTCAAAAACTTCTGTGCTTTCTACAGTATGTAACTGTTGGGCACTATATTGCACCACTTCGATACATCCATATACTGCCCAAGCATTTTTTTATAATCTTGGTGCATCTATTTTGCAAGCAAAACTGAGAATACATTGAATGACTAACTCAGTTTGGAACTGAAGAAACCTGTGGAGCATTTTTTCATTTCATTGTCTTTGTGCAAGGGAGGCTAAAATGCTACAGTGATCATTCAAAACTGCAGAAAGTCACAGCACAAATAAGGCTTTTGAGCCAGTCTACTGAAAATGCCTAGCCTTTTGATGTCACTTCTACTAAGCCATTCTATTTCTAGTATCTCTTGTTTTTTATAAGCCTATAAAGCTTGCAGAGTAATCTTCTCAGAAAGCAGTAAGAGGTACTGAACTTTGACAACTGAAGAAGAGGTCTGTCATCTTCAAAGATTTTCACTAATGATTCACTCTAAAAAGCACCATTTATAGATAATAAACATTTTACCTTCATTAATGAAGAAGTCAGCTATATAATATGCTGCTCTTACAGCTGATGGGGTATGTGGAATGCCTGGTGAATTCTTCCACTCAAAAGGATTTTTCTCTGGATGCCACTGTACTCCATAAATTGGATATTTGTATGCTGCAAACAACACAAAGCACGTAAGCAAGGTCTACGTCTTCAGAATTATGTGCTTAGTCTTACTCTTTTGAGTTTCTTTTGCAGTAAGTAACAAAATACCTCGCTCATCAACAGTTACATAAAAGCCTAAACAGCAAGTTGAAACTGTTAAAGTCACAGTAAAACTGAAGGAAAAAAAAAAAGGGATATTATAAAAGAAGGGTCTCATTCCATGCAAGATACTGGTACATCACTTTTTTGACTATTCATTTCAGAATTTTTATATATGCATATATATATACACACACACACAAAAATGATGTTACAAGTGTATCAGTCTCAAAACTTCCTATCTACTGCCAGCATCACTCAACATACGATATTCACAGCCATGCAGGATATCCCTGGCAGTTCCATGGGACAGATCCAAGTCTTAGCATCTCCTTGAAGGCCCAGTCAATCCAGGGGCAGCTCCCATCTGCTCTGTGCCAGGCCTGATTCACACAGGGGGAAGCCAGTCCTTAAATCTCTTACAAAGAATTGCAGCATAGCAGCTGATGACTGCTCTGTGATAAACCGCTTGCAGGCACAGGAGATGTCTGTCATTAGCCTAATCAGGTTTTCTGATCAAACTGCTATTCTCCTCATCTGGAGGACAGCCATTATACCATACAGAGGAATACCATGGGCCGGCAGCTGGGCCTTACTGCAGAGCATCTAGTAGTGCATTGATCAAGATAAACTGCTCTCTAAAGAGGTAACTTGTTTTTTGAGCTGAGCAAGCCTGGTGCAAAGCATACACAACACAAGATAAGCAAGGCAAAAGGCTTTTGGAGGAGGGCAATTACCAGTATTGCCGCTAAAGTAATGAGGGATGCTGCTGTTACCTCCGTACCCTGAACTGCTCTTCCCATACAGCAAACAGAAACAAGAGCATCACAGGAATGTGAGCATAAGCAGGCAGAAAGCAAGGTGCAACAGCGGCACACCGCACAGTGGAGGGATTAAACTACTACAGGACGAGTGCTGTACACTTCACATCTCAGCAGCTGAATATTCCAGTGCTAAAGTGTAACAGCGTTATCACTGGGCGAGAGAAGTAAGTAATTAGGCTCACAAATTATGTACTCAAAAGGTAAATATTCCTGCAAACAGAGTATGTTCCTCATGGCCAGAGCACCAACAGGGCTGATGCTCATCCTGCTATTCTTACAGCAAGCTTGCAGTACAAATTAACAACAATGCCACAACACCTGTAAAGAACTAGTTTGTTACAGTCACAGCTTACAAAGGAAATTAATTTCCGTACCTTCCATGGTAGATATAAACTCCACTTCATCATTGGTGTTAGTGGTCAGAACATTATAGAAATTACGAAGCTTTTCATTCTCTGTGAAATTCTGTGATAAGGGGGGGGGGGGGGAAATGTGTCATTTTCTCATTTATTTCTAGTTTTAACAGAGCAAATGCATTTGTGTTCAGGAAATAAAATGATCAAATACCTCCATGGAGAGGCTCCACATATGAAAGTTTGATGTCAAGGGCTCAGTAGCAAATGCATGTAATACATCATCAGGGAAATTCTTGAACAACCTACTGTCTTTTGCAGCTATTAAAAAGAAAAATGAAAAAAGGATGTTGTCCATTACCCAAGATGCTAACAAATGGACTACTACTGAACAGGAGACAAATTAAATAACATACTGCATTAAAGTAAACTTTTTTCTGTGGTATAACTTCATGATTTTAGAATACGCTGCAAGGAAAATCAGTGAAATAACTACAACAGGTTTCCAGTATGCTGTTACCACTGTCCTCCAGTCTTGAACCAGAGCAGATCCAACTTTGCTACCCAAGTTCTCACTAAAATAAGCATCATTCTTTGCCACTCATTCACAATGAGCACAAATGACAGAATTTATGAATGCTACATGGTCCACAGATGGATTACTCACAAATTAAAGGATAAAGTATCAACAGAGGCCACATTTTACCAGTGTTGCTGAGTGGCATAGCTCTATCTTATGGGATCTCTCTGATTTCAATACTGTACAAGTGGGACAGTAATGCTAATATTCATTCATCATTAGGAAAGATGCAATTTGAAAAATTTAAAATCACTTGCTCTCCAAGTTTGATAGGTTTTGGACCCGTGAATTTTGTTCAACTCGGTAACAAAAAGGGACCCAAACCTACATTATTTTTGTAGGTCCAAATTATCAAATAACTTAAAGAGCCACAACTGTGTTTTTTGCTGACTGCTGTTGGTTTCAGGTGGCTTGTGCTCACGTCTCTGCTTTAGAAGTGGTAGAGTTTCACTGACTTCATAAAAACAGTCATGGTGACTTCATATGAAAGAATTTAACAAGATAATCATCAGAAACCTCCCAAACATTCAGCCCTGCATATTTACCACAAACAAAATACAACACCTCTCAGCAAAACTCAGACATGAGACATAATGGATTTTTCACCTGAGGTAAAGTTCAGAGGGAGTGCAAATCCATTTGTCTTGGTATTAACAAGTAAAACTTCGCCACTTGTGAGATATGTCAGCTCTTCATGTCCAAGACATGTTCCCCATACTGGAAAATAATCTCCTTTATCATTAGCCTTCAAAATAAAAAGCAACAACATAAGGAAAAAGTACTGAAGATTTACAGAAAGAAGACTGAAGAGAACTTCCTACTCTTTTTGCTATCCCTTGTGTAGGTGAGAAGTAAAACTACTACAGTAGCACAAATTGCTAACAGACAAATTTTAACTGTTCAATTACAATTGAAATAAACACAGACTCCCTTAGTTTTTCTCCTAAAATATGAAGGGTAGGAGATATACACGTCTGTTGAAGCAGTAAACTGAGCCTAACATTGACATTAATTTGACGGTTCTGTTCTACAAGTAATAAATATTGAAAGCAGCCTAACCAGAAACAACAAAATGGCAACATTTCTATTAAAAAGGTAGTCAGAAGAAGGGTCACAAAGCAATCTGTCACCATTTTGAGGTAAAGCCTATTCATCACAATTCGTATGTTTACATGAAGTATGTTATGATCACATAGCAAAAGCCCTTTGCAATGTCCATACACCTGTGCCCACCCATCTGTATTATGAAAGCATAAATCCTATTACTAGCACGGCTATGGTGTTAAGGGACATACATACATGCTTGTTTAACTAGCAGGTTTGGACCTGTGTTCCAGAAAGTTAAACTGGGAGTTCAGGCAACATGAAAAGTGACAATCATTTTCAAGAGAATAAAAATTGGGAATAAGTGCAAAAACAAGAGAAGAAAGCAAAAAGGAGAAAAGGAAATCAAAGAGACAATACAGTTAGCTTCCTGTCACTTAACTAAGCACAGTGCATACACACAGTGGAAATTTGCTTTTCGTATAGTTTATTCCTGATAGTAAGCACCTATTAGAGACTAGGATGTTTCAGAATTCCTGAGTAGTCTTTCTTAACTTGTTTATAAACATTTTTAAGTTACGCACACACATATGTCAAGAGCTGCTGTTCAAAAGCCATTTCTGAGAAAGCAGAAATGACAGGTTTAGAATAAAAATTTTACCCTATTGCATTACTGATAGCACGGTAATAAATGCCCATATAATTACTACTACTCAGACCAAAACATGAAGATTTACAGAAAGAAGACTAACAGTACTCCAGAGTCTTCATGACCACCCATCATGCATGGCTAGAGAAATAGAATTTGCAACTTCACTGTCCTTCTTTCACGTAAGTGAGGAATAAAACCACTAACGGCAAAAAAATGGACTACAGTTTAAGAACAGTTACAAGTGAACTGTAAACATTTTGTGCCTCCCTCTTTTTTAATAAACATTAGCCTGAAGGCTAAGTATATATTAAACAACACTCAAAACATCACATTTTAAAAACTAATTTAAAAGCTAGAAAACAGTATTTCATTTAGGTTTTTGCCTAGTTAATAAAATTCTATTCACTTGGATGGGGATTAGCATTTCACATCTTCTATTCATATTAAAGCAGAGACAGACCAAGTCATTTCTCATTGTGAACATTTGAAAATGAAAAGGAGCCCTCATACACTTTAAAATAACATAAAGTTCAGTCAATTACGTACCTGCTAATATACTCTTGACTATTGTAGCTCACCTTACATTAGTAAAGCTACCAATATTTTATAGCACCAATTAAGTCTCAAAAGATGAAAAACAAAACACACAATCATCGCAAATAGCACAGGAAAAAAAACCCCAACTTATTAGTAAGAGTTACCTATGATCAACCAAAAATTATTTTCTGCCTTTCATTCACCTGAAGTACACATACCGTAGTAAACCCGCCTCTCTGATCATGAAGTTATGACATAAGCAATTCAGTTAAACATTGTGAAATGCCAGTAGAATTTTGTAATAGTACTGCAAACCACAAGAAACTCTCACCCCAATACTGAATACCAAGATACAGGTTGCACTGCACACTGAGCAGTTTCAAAGAGACAAATGAGATTAATCATCTTATATAAAAGCCAGATAGTCTTTGCAAGATTTGGGTTTAAGGTGAATCACCATGAATAAAGATAGACAAAAGAAGAACAACAGTGGTGCCATGGGGATTGAAGAGCAGGAAACTCAATTACTGAATTGCAGCAGCTGACTTGTCCTGTGAATACCACTGCGTGCACTTTCCTTGCCTGCTGCTGGAAAGTCGGCAGTAAGGGTAGAAGAGGAATTCCTCACTGCCAATGAATGCTTCTACCATGGTAACAGTTTAAACATTATTCATAAATGGCTCTAGAATTGGGCAAAGTTTTCCAAAGTATGACTTCTGTGACAATTTTAGTCAACGTTAGCTGAAAATAAAATAAAGTCAGTAAAGAGGAAAAAAGGAAGGAAATTTACATTTTTATTCAATCTGAATACAGAATATCCTTAACAAATCATAGGGATTGTATATAAAGCTCAGTGATCTCCATTCCTTTCCACAATGCAAATTTTACTTCAAAAATGTGTTGATTACTATCTGAAAAAAACCCCATCTTTTATGCTGTAAGAAAATTAAATCTTCAATAAGGATTCAGAGCCTCCCTGAAGTTCTCTGAAAGAAATAGCTTTCCCAGAAATTCAATCTTTTCTTAATAAAGCTAATAATCATAAGAATATTTAAAAATAATATAACCTTTCAAGTGTTCTTCCCACCTTTTTTGTGTTATAAATTAAGCTAGTGTTTACTTTAAAAGTCTGCTGTATTTACAACTACCAATGCAAATAAATAGGTAAAATAGTATAATATGCTAATGTAGATCCCTCATCCGCACCTCCAAAGATACATTTAAATCTACTTATAGATAAGTGAGAATAAAGGTGTTTCACTAGCTGTAACATATGTGAAGGAAGTCCTTAAGGTCTTATTATTGTAAATTGGTTTATTTGAGAGTCTCTGTAATTCCTTCTGAGTCTAAACTTTACTCATAAAACTTCTACAAATGATTACATTTATTTATATCTTTGTTCACCATTTAATGTCAATGGATACTCTGTGCTTTTGGAAGACATTATTGTTACTTTATTGCACATTCCACACAGCCATAAAGTCCTAGGTACAATGAATAAATGATACTGTTCTCACCTGAAGAACTTGGGAGTTTAAGACCATGGCACAACATGTAATAGGAGAAGGTGTCAGAAGTCTGAATCCTGAGCTATTAAATTTTTTTTTAATGCAGAAGCCAACAACTTATTATCAGGCTTACAGTTAACACACTGGATGCCAGTGGAAATCTATGAAAATATGAGCCTCCCTGTCATTTTGATCTCTGAACAGTGACAATAACAAGAACAGACTGTTCCTTGGTAATTACCTCTAATGCCTTGTGGTAAAATATCTTAGCAACCCTGGAATACTCTGAAGTCTTAAGATCCACACCACCTCCTGGAAAAAGTACCCTGAAAGGCAACATCCAAGAATCTGATTAGCAATGGTGATCAAACTAAAACCTGGACAATGTACACAGAGAAAGGTCTGATAGTGGTTTTAAGGGTAGGATTCAGGTCTAGGTTAAGACACCTACTTTTCAGAAATCTATAGATAGGCATCTAGGTTTCCATTATGGACAGCAGGGATCTAGTCAGAAAAGTCAATGGAGACTCAAATCTGTTTTCTAGAGCAGATACCTAACCGGATGGTAGGCTGAACAGTCCTGTAGGCTCCACTGGCTGTACTGACTAGCACTCAATTAATTATGTCACTCTAGGCAGCTAGCACACATGCAGACAGCTAAGTTTAAGTGTCTAAGTCTATAACTGAAATCCTAAATCTCCGTGTTCTTCTACTGAAGAACGGTTATTATCACAACGAAGTGACAGAAAATACACAGAACATACAAATTTCAGCTGGCACACAAAAGGGTTGCACGCCATGATTCTGTCAAATCCCATCCTGACTCTCAGATGGCTCTCCCTACCACTTTAAAATCCTGGCCCCAATCTTAATTCATACTGTTCAATTTCAGTAAAGAAGAATTGTGACTCTGGGCAGAGTGATCTTCTTCATGCAGACAATACAGATCAAAAAGTTCCCCTTAAAAGGGGAAAAAAAAAGTATGTTCGGCCGTAACCTCTGGTCACACAGTATCTAGTGTAGAAGAAGAGACGACGACAAAGCAATCTCAGAGACAAATTCAAAGAAATAGTGCACAATCTTTTTCTACCACAAAAAATAATCAGCAATGGCAATTCTCTGTGTGGCTCCCCAAATCCAACCACCACAAAAGAAAAAGACTCAGTACAGTCTAGCAGAGATTTCACATGTACGTACGATGACATGGAAAGCAATCAAGTGCCATCAAAGAGAGTAACATGAAATAAAGGAAGTCCTTCCAGCTGTAACTGGAACATTACCCGCAGAACCAACAGAACTGCATGTGTGATCACTCCCTAACCCACTGCAGCAGAAACTGTATTAGATTTACCCAAGCCACATCCATCAGTTGCTGATTTTTTACCAAAATGGATGAAGGATTTCCTCTACGTTTCAGTGCTCTGGAAATGGCAACCTGTATCACTGAGATGTTAACAAGCAGCCAGAAACAACAAACATCTCAAATTATCCCAAGCATTTGCTGAGTGAGTGTGCATTTAGAATAAACCTGGTCACAGGGGTTTAAGGTGAATTATGCTCAGGATCATGCAAAAGCCAACAAGTATTTAGTGGCGAAGTAGAGCAGTATTCACAAAAATATACATCAGATTACTCTCCAGTGCCAATACAGAAAATGAACACAGCTGAAGATACTTTCAAAGCAGGCCACATTATAGATTCCTATAGAGATCTAGTTAGACAAATCAGGAGATCCTTACCTGGAAGTGGTGGAAAATTCATGTCACCCGTTCCTTTTGTTTAAAGTAAAAACTGACCAATACTAATTAGGAAAAACAACTGTCATTCCGGCTAATGCAAAAAGGAAGTAACCCATTAAGTAGCAATGATAATGACTTGACATTGTCATAAACAGATGGAAGTGCAACTACCTGTATTCCAGTATCTCTAACTGGTTAGAGCTGATGATGTTCACTGTGAATTTCAAAGGTTATCTTAGGAGCACATCATTATAGTCATAAAACTCCATCTCTCTACAGTAAGTTTCATGATTTTAAGAAGGTGGCATTTAATAATAAATAATTTCCAACTGCAAAGAACCTGGAGCTAAAGTCTTACAACATGAAAGATCAATGCATCTCTTTCTTATTCTAAGTTTCCACAGAATGGAAAGTCCTTCCCTCCAGAGATCTCGTTTGTTATTTACACACAGCTATACTGTGGAAGCCATTAGCTGACAGTGGAGGGCAAAAAGAGCAAAAATAGACCATCCTTAGATAGACGTAGCACAGACCCAACTGGCAGTCACTGCAAAGACAGGAGGATACAGGAACTGGATCTACTTGCCCAACACCCTCTTCTGCATTGAGGTAGGTAGTGAGGTAGAAAGAATGGGAGACCCCATTGGTGAAAGCCCTTCTGGCAAACAAAGAGAGGCTGGCAGCAATGAGAAAGGATAAAATTATTAATTTTTTTAAAATGATTAATCCTCCAACATGAGGAGCCACAGGGAGAAACTGTCCCTGTCTTAAACTTGCTTACACCACAAGACTGTAAAGATCCACATCTTCATGTACAAGGCATGCTGTGGAGCATAAGAGGACAATGATCTCCTCAGACAGCCACATGTTGATTAACAAAATATTAGCTTAACATCTCCCCAGACAGCCACATGTAGCTTAACAAAAATATTCATGGTTTAAGATGCTCATGTCATGACTACAAGTAGCCCAATCACATGCTATGGGCTCACATATGATCAAGCCTGTGAAGTGTAGCATCAGCTAATTTAACTCTTCTAAAGTGCACTTTTAGCACAAGGCAAACATAAAAGGTTTTGACTTTCCTTAGTCCACAGTTAAAACCTGTTAAATTAGATCACATTATCCCACATTTAAAATGCAGGAAAAACTTGTGGGTGGGCAGTTGCCATAGGTCAGCTGAAAATGTTGAATGTTTGTCTGTAAGAAAGACCTAAGTCACAGAATCACAACAGGCAAGACGGGCCATTCATGTAGCAAGAGAGAGAGCACCCACAGAGAAAAGGATGGAAGAAACTGGAAATCAGAAACTTTTGTGATACAGGAGATATGGAAAGGACTGGAAGAGGGAAGAAAGAGTTGGAACAGGGATGAAACACCCAGCAAGTGCTATTAAATATCAAAATTAAGATGATAGCTCAAATGAGGAAGTGGCAAAAAGTAATAAAGAAGTGGGCTATTTCACTTGTAAAATTGTTAACCACTATAATGCCACTTCTGTCTCCCGGCAGACAAGCAGAGTAGAATGCCAAGATGACCATTGGCACTATTGCAGATTATCCAACATGTGCTCCTCGAGGAAGGCAGCAGACCGACACCAGATGAAATACTGCTCTCTCTGTCATAGAACATATTTACCTGTCTGCAGTGCTCAGCACAACCTCTCAGGAGAGTAGAAAGACACTGTTCCTGGCAATACAGCAAAGTATCACATCTTTCAACAGAAAATCAGTGCTCAAAACTTACCCATTAATAGAGTGGAATATTTTATCATATTCTTCATCTGAAAGGTTTAGTCTGAAACACCAAAAAAATAGTTACAGAATACATATGAAATACACCTATTTAACCACAAAAATATCATTGTTATTGAATGGAAACATGAGACACAGAAAGTATGTAGAAAGTATGCTTTAAACAGAATAAACCAGACCCAAATCAAATGAAGTATTTCACTTGAAACAGCTCAATCTACAGGATTGAAAATAGGGTCCTGCCAGTTCAGGATTAGGTATGCAGAGACCCCTTTGCAGACACTCGTTAAATTTAACATTTACATGAATGGCACAGTTGTTATTTCCTGCACACCAGCAACTCCGGTTTACAACTGACTCCAAGAAGGGCAGAGCTGCAAATAGTGGGTCACACCCACTCTTCAGCAAAGATATAGTTGAGGGTGGAAAGATGAGAAAGACCTCAGCATGAGCAAAACATCAGCAAACCAGAACAATGGCTACACACCTGCAGAACTGATACACTGGGTATATTCAAAGAGTCCAGCTTTGCTGCATCTTAGTTGCCAGAATTAGAAGCCTTCGTTTATTGATGAAGCTTCTGGTCAGAAAACATTCTGAAAGCTCCACGAGCTACGTGAGAAACACTGGCTTCTAATTCAGGCACTTAACTGGTGCTTTTATTGGACTGTGCAGATACATTCTACTGTGATTTTCTGCAGCTGCATTAGAATATTTTTAAAGTTTTGACAATTATTACTTTAACATCCGATTCAGTGCATTTACTATATTATAGCTAACTGTTGGCTAACGAAGTATTGTCAGTTCTCTGCTACTCTGCTACTTTTTAATCAACAACCAAAATACAACAACACATGGGAGTTAGTGGCCCATAGTTTGAGCAAAACTGGACTTTGGTTTCTTCAAGGAGTACAGATAGCTTTCCTCCATTACTGGAATTCTATGACTACAGAATGTGATAAAAGATAGTATGTATACATGTATCTAGACATCTACATGTGCTTGTGGGGCACTACACGTTAGACTGAATATAGCTAACTTCAAAAACCATGGATGCAAACTATGGAGGGTAATGTTACAAGTAAAAAAGAAGTAATATTTTTCAAAGAAATGTTAATATCGTAAGAATAAATTCTAAAAATCACATGTTCCAGTCTGCTTTTATTCGGATTTCTAAAACACCCTGCAAATTGCCGCATCTTCGAATAGTCTTTGAGGAGCTCTAAACACTAAGAAAAGCAGCACAACTGCTTTCTGTACCTCTAAGATGATACCCTTACACTAAACAACTATTACCCACTTGTCAGGATATAAAAGTCTACCTTATTGGCACAACTCGGGCACCAGCAGATTCCAAAAACTTCACATATGAAGCTGCAATATAAGAACTTCCAAATCTGCGGAACTTCTCGAAGTGACATTCCTGTGACAATATCCCTGAAGAGTCCAAGAAAGAAAATTAGCGCTATATAAACAGCAAATATGACACGCTGAAAGAAAAATTAAACTCCAATTTTCTATATGCCAGGTTACAGCCTCACGTTTACTGCCTGAGAGAATTACAAACACGAGACAATGGGGCATCAATTACGACGCCTAGTCACAAGGCAGTAAATAAACACACATTACTCGACTAAGGCTCAGCTTCCCTGCCTTAACTATTTAGTACTACAACTTCTCTTAAATAAGTTATAGTTACTTTAAGGTTTTTAAACAGTGTATAGCGTAACACTATTTATAAAAGCTTTAGGCAAACCTACGCTCCGGGAAACCTTCCTCTTCACGCAGAAACCGGCAGGCTCTCCTCCCCCAGGACAGCGAGGGCAGGGTGCGAGGCAGCCCTCGGCCGCCGCCTTACCCTGGCCCGGCCGCTAATCCCCAGGCAGCGGCCGCCGGCAGCTGAGGGGCCGACACCTCCCGCCCCTTACCAATGATGGGTCTCTCGTTGCCCACGGGGGAGGGTGCGGCGGCGCAGCGGAGCAGGAAGAGGAGGAGGAGAGTGGCGGCCGGGAGGAGAAGAAGAGCCGCGAGGCGCCCCATGGCCGCCCCGCCCGCTGCCTGTCAGAACGCACCGCTCCGCTCAGCGCCCGGCCCTGCGCCGCACAGTGGCCCGGCCCCCCTGCCGCCGCGGGGCACGCTGGGAAATGTAGTTCCCCGGGCTGCAGCCGGCGGCCGGAGCGGGGAGATGGCCTCGTCCCCCTCTCGCAGCTCGGGCCAAGCAGCGGCTCTACCACCGGCTAGTGACAGACGAGGCTGGTTCAGCTAGAAAAGGTTTATTAATACAATGATGTTAATACGTAAAAAACTATAAAAATATTGTGCATTACATTGTGCTTATAGTCAGTAGTAAATTATATTTGCATTGTTTAACAGCAACTTGGTTTTTTTTAGAGGCACTCCTGATATTTAGAGAAGAATAACGCACTTAGAGATTTTTACATTTTTGCTTTGTTGGCTGCAGCTCCAAGCTGCCTTACCACCACCACCCATCATACCAATACCTCTGCCATTCATTATGCAAATGTCCTAATTATCTTGAGTCTTCATTAGCAGCCACTGCAGTTGTCCCTTACATAAAGGTCCTACCTTCTATACAGCATGTAAACATTAAAAAACAATTAACAGTTCACGAAAAAATTGTGTTCAGTGCTCCAACTGCTGTGTTATGCAAACATGCTACCATTTAATAGAACATTCAGGATTTTTTTTAAGACATTTAGAACTTTTCATTGATAGAGCTAGTATAGACAAATTAAGATTAAAAAAAAAAAAAGCTACATTTTATCCTAGCTACATTTGTATATGTGCATATACACATGCAATCAAATGAAGTCTCTTCTACATAAAACAGCAACAATTAGAGACTAGTTTCACAGGAAAAGTTTGGATTTTCCTGTTCACTGAAACACAGTTCATTCCTTTTTGTTGTTTACATTGAATGATTAAAATTGAAGGAGCATAAAATTAAGACAATAGCTTCAGTTCTCCAGTTCGTAAATTATTTGGAACTTGAGCTACACACTTGAAGACTTGCCAGATGCCTGACTACTTAGTTTATTTTCTTATAAAGAAGAATTAGCACCTCACGGAACTCCTCCATTTAAGGAGCTTTTACATCACAAAATAGTTCAATCTGAGAAAAAGACAGATATATGAAATATATGAATATATGAAAATGTATCTGAAAAATGTTTCTTTAAATTTAGGCTCCATATCAAAGATCTCCTGAAAGAGAAGAATAAAAAATGCACTTGAGGAAATGAGGGAGTGGGAACAAAAAAAAAGAATTCAAAAAAGTCCTTGTCAATTTTGAAAGAATTTTGTATCTGACATTGACCTTACCACAGCAGAAGAAATTCCAAGAAGTACCCCATGGGCCTTTCATAGATGTTCCTCTTGCTAATAAAGAACAACTTCCCTTCCAACAGCTTTTGCAGTAATGCAGTATTAATGACAATCTAAAGAAAGACATTTCTTATTTCATAGGATAGTTGCATTTCTCTCCCTAAGCATACATTAATATAACAACCTAATGTCCTAAAGATTCCAAAATAACGGAAGTTAGCATTTCTAGCTACCTGAGAAACAAAGCATTTGTTATGGATTCATTTATACAAAGATTCATATGGAATGCTAAAATACATAATGCTTACACAAAGGCCCCCCTAGCTTATTACAAAACAGAGTTAAAAACTGGGTAAATGAACTCTATCAGTTGAGTGTACTAACAGAGATTTTAACAAAAAGCTGAGTGAAAAGTAAAATAATTTTAGCTTATTAAATACTGGGAATTGCAGGATGATACGCTACGTGATGTGAGTGGTAGCTTTTACAAATGCAGTGTTCATATCTGAATAATGTCCCTTAAAAAAAAAAATAATCTGTTTTCAGTAAGTATCAACAGATTTTTTTTCATTACCCATACAGAAATAAAGAATGGGGCTCAATGGAAATTAAAAATAATTTCTTCCACTGCCCAACGGAAGACAGAGTGGCTAGTTGCCAATTACTTTTCTGAAAATAAAATGAAGATACCCAGCCTCTCCTACACTAAGGTCCGAAGTGACCTACAAGCACCTTTAAACCACCCAACAGATATTTCTAAAGCTCAGATCCACAAAGGATAACCTACTTCACTCTACATGATACTGCAAAGAGCTAAGAGCTCTTGACCTCTGTAGTGCTCTACAGTAGGAATTAAAGGTGATCATAATCTGAGTTGCTTGTCCATAGACAAAGCTTCTCTTTGAAGAAAGAAAATCAGAATTTTCAAGGTTGTTACGACTCTCTGACCAGTTCCTCCTCCTGATTCATACTGCCCTTTGAAGAACAGATACATGGTGTTTTCCCTGTCTTCCTGTATAAAACTGGAAGATTACTGTATTAATTAGCACAAAAAGGAAAGCTGCACAAGCAGCACAAAGATTAACACAAATGTCTCACTATTGCTGACTAATTTTCAATTTGATACCAACTAACAAAGCAGCCTTTTTCCCTGAGAATCAATCCAAAAAGCAGCCTCTTTCCACTCCTTGTAAACTAGGCCTGTCATCATACTTCCACAGCGAAGTATTCTACCCCATTCACGTTCTGTTCTTTTTTGTATCCTGTTATCTTGACAAGCCAAGATACAAGAGCTAAGCATAAGGTTCTGGACTGCATTATTACAGATGAGTTGTCTCCAAAGACTTAACAGGAGCAGTATCAATCCCTGATATCCAACGCACTATTCAGCTTCTTCGCATAGAAGTTAATCCATTAGGAACATGTAATTGTATTGCAAACGTAAAATTCATTAATCTCTTCAGATGTACATACTGATACATATGGCACTTCCATACTAACAAACTCCAGTTAGTATGGAAGTGCCCTGCAAAGACATACTGGTTTCATTTACAATAATTTCAAGTTTACATGAAAGATTTAATATTAAACCTTTTCCACTTCCAGTGTTCAAGAATGGATACAATACTGTAGAAAGGTTATTCCTGGGCAACCAGAGAAATGCTCTGAAGATAATCTGCAGATGACATTATAAAGTCAGTCCATTCCTTGGCCAGCTCTTCGATGGAGACTTCCTTGCCCCCGTATTCCTGGGGGAGAATGTTGACCGGGAAGTGTTCGGTCAGACTCTGCATGTAGTTATCTCCATGCATATACACCTAAAACAAAATATGGAAAGCATTTACTTGGGTACGAATGCTAGACTACTGAGCAAAAACAGGCAGCAAAAGAACTCGGTGCAAGAGCTGACGCCACCAGCTTGGTTTGACTAAAGAAGTACACTTGTTCGTAATGAGCTTAAACGAAGGGGAACGTACCACGTAAATGAGTTTACCATGGGCACTCAAACCCCGTCCTGCTCAGTATCTGTAGCTTGGTGAAGCATGGACTACAACCTGATAACTACATTTTATGCAGCTGTAGCACAGGAGCTGAAACAAACTACACGCTTGTTCCAGCCTGGTTTAGTGAGACTGACGAAGGTACATGCTACATCCGAACAGCTAAAGTGAGCTAAACCATGGGAAGATTGGGGTTCGGCTTTGTCATGATAGATATCATGTACTTGCTTTTTAGTCCTTTCCAAGAAAAGGACAGTGTTCGGTTCCTGGCCATTACTATCTGGTCCTGCCACATGTATTTAAAAAGAACATTATGTAGTATGTATGTAGGTTCAGACAGGTGCCAAGGAGGACATTCAGAAGAATCTGTACCTCCGTCCTTATGTTTCTGTTACAACTGAAATTAGATCCCGGACTACTACTCCACTTTAACCCTTGTAATGCTGTAGTTTTGGTTCTTCTCTTCATGCTTCATTGTAGCTATTTTGAAGCCTTGTTCATTACTTCCTGTCAGACACTTTTATAAGCCCTCTTATTAACACTTGACAAGAATTTTCTGCAATTACTATTACACAAAGACTACAAGAATATGCACTCAAAAGGTAGCTGGCTGCCTTTTATCTATCACTTCCCCATCAGGAAGTAAGATAATGAGTGAATAATAATTACTCCTATGAAGGTATAAGGAACTGGCCCTTAGAGGGTGTTTTTTTCACCTCATACCTGTAACTCTAAACCAGGAGACAAGCCAACCTGCTTCTGTTCCATTCCATGAACTGGGATATCTGGTTTGTTTTCACTTAGGCTTTTACTGTCCCTCTGCCCCCTTTTCTGCTTTTTGAGTTCTAGCCTGAGATACTCTGAGCTGGATTAGGTGACAGGGGCTTTTTCCACAGGTATTAATGTGAGGGAGGAAGGACCACAGCATCAGGCTGCTGGAACATACTCCCCCCCCCCCCCCCTTTTTTTTTTTTTTGGCCATCTTTTGAGAGTGAGGGACTGCACAAGACTGGCACAAACAATCTTGCCTCTCTCCCGTAACAAAACACATAGTCAGAAAAGGGGACTGCCAAGTAACAGCTAACAGTTGCCAGAAAAATCTGGATCTACTGCCCTGGAGTGCAGTGGCCACTGCAAATGCACAAGATCCATGTGATGAAGCAGGAAGGCTTCAGAGTGGGAATAAAAATAGGCAGGGCTGCTTACTGCGTACCTTAGTCCTGCTGTTAACACTTCACAGTACTTCCTTTTGTGTCAACTGAAACCTCCAATATTCTTCCCATGCTACAATAAACCAGAATTCTTGGCATGCTTTTGCATCCAAATAGAAACAGGGTTTTCAGATTTAAAACTGCAAAACAATTTAAAACAACTAAGGAACTTAAGCCTGACCTATTTTTGAAGCATAAATGCCTCTGCAGGTCTTTCAGAACTAAAAAGTTGTCTTCTACTAATTCTGCACAACTTGGAGCATAACATCACTGTTCAGTGACAATTTCTCACTGTCGTTTATAGGCAGAGTGCTGGGAGATCCAGGACCTATTTCTTCATAGTCTGCAGAAGAATTGCTGCGTGACCTCAAGCAAATTATTTAACATCTCTGTGTCACAGTGGTTTTTATCTTTAGAGTGGTGATAACAGCAACCACTTGCAACTCTCACATTATTGAAAACTGCAAATGCTTTACAATTAGATTCTGGCAGCCTGGATGGCACTAACACACAAAAATGATTTATGCTCTTCAGTGCTCAGGGATATCAGATCCTAAGAAGTACATCAGATTGTCATGTAAGGGTTTTGTGGCAGAAATAAATATTTGTGTGCACTCACCCGTTCCTTTATTTTTTCAGTGAGAAAGGGCTTAATTAGAGCGAAGACTGGGTGGAAGAATAAAGGCTCATTAATCAAGTGGATACCTCGAACTTTTAGTGGAAAGGAATCCTGTCAACATACATGAAAAACACCATAAGAAAAAGAAAATATTATTGAAAAGATTCTATTGCTAAGGACAAGTCTGTGAAAACTATCTAGTACATAGGTCAGAGTACTCCTCCTGACCTTGCCAATTCCTGCACTTCACAGCCTTCTTCATTCACACTGCCTCAACAACACTTAGAAAAATCACATCTTGTTCCTCCCATTAGAAGGGAAAAAAAAATTAAAAAAAAAAAAAAATCAGTATGAGGAGAGGCTCACTATTAAGAAAACCAACAAACTAAGCTTGTGCTCAGCCTTTCCTCAGAGGTATCATTCTTCACAACAGAGATCCTGCTGCTAATTTACCAAAAAGCTATCTAGCCATGTGCTTTCATTGTCAATTCACAGCCTGAAGGATAATATCTAAATATAATTCATTGAAGCTACTAACTTGAAGTTAAATAAACCATAAATATAATTTAGAGACAAGCCTTGAAATTACTGGGAATTTGCCCAAGCCAGAAGTTCAGCTTCACAACAAGATTACTGTCATAATGAAAATTAAAATTGTATCTGCTATGCAGCATTTAGAACATGAAATACTTATACTTGCATTCAAGGTTCATTTAGAAGTCCCAGACCTTTGAAAGTTAAAAGAAAATATGGCAATGCTAAAAGACAGCATTATGCAATGGGCAAAGTATAGCTTCCATTCGTATCCCACCTGATACTACCTCTGCAACCAGAGGTTTTCTGCTTATAAAAATGGTACTCCCCACAACTATTTCTCCCCACTAGTACAGTAGCTCTTCTCACATTATTTCATGCACTCTTCTTCCGATAAAAAAAACCCAAACCCCACACATTTCTTAAGTGCAACTCCTTTTAGATTTTTAATGTATGATGAAGACCTCAAAACTGTCAGATTACAGGTGTGCTGCGTATTGTTATGTGTTATCATATACTTAAAGTCTACTATCGTTTTTTTCACAATACAATTTGGTTTTGCTTGGGGTAACAGATTTTTCAAGATGATGCCACTTAGTAATCTTACTATGCTTTGCATTCCTGAGTACATATTTCCTTTCTATTAACTTCTGTTTCTTTATACAGGATAGTAATTTGCAAGACATATATCTTAAGGAAAACCTAAGAGTTGACACTAAGGTTCCTTAATTTTTACTTATAAGCATACTGAACAACACTAAGACAATGTCTGGGTGAAATACATGAACCCAGTTAAAGTGATGAAAGGAATCTGAAAAAACGAGTTAAATTTATTTCTCTTCTTAGAAAAGAACACTGGAAACACACAGATTTTTTTTTTTTATGTCTTTTTTCCCATAGCTATAATAAACATTTGGAAGCTTGAAAACTATGCAACAAATCTGAAATACGTCAAGATGGAAATATCACATTCAAAGAATTCCCTGGTTTGAAATTGTCATGGTTCGGCCCCAGCCAGCAATTAAACACCAACAGTGGCTCACTCACTGCCCCCACCGCCAGTGCAACAGGGGAGAGAATCAGGAAAAACTCGTGGGTTGAGATAAAAATGGTTTAATAGGACAGCAAGAGAGGAGGAAACAACGATAACAATAACAATAATAATACTGACAAAGGAATGTATAAGAACAAGTGATGCCCAATACCACACTGTGATCAATAGCCCATCCCTGAGCAGCAATTCCCACCCGCTGGCCAACTCCAGTTTATGTTCTGGGCATGACGTTATATGGTATGGAATATCCCTTTGGCCAGGCTGGGTCAGCTGTCCCGGCCGTGCCCCTCCCGGCTTCCTGCACACCTCCTCGCTGGCAGAGCGTGAGAATCTGAAAAGTTCTTGACTTAGTACAAGCACTACAACCAGCCACAACTAAAACTTTAGCATGCTATCAACGTTATTCTCACACCAACTCCAAAGCACAGAAGTACACCAGGGAAGAAAAACCAACTATCCCAGCTGAACCAGGACAGAAATAATGGATTGAAAGCTTTAGATGTAATTGCAAATCCTATTCAACCTCCTTTCTGCTCTATTTCAAGAGTAAAAAATTACTAGCAACTTATTTACTACCTCAGAAATCAGCTGAAACACGCTCACACATCCTGTTCTCATGAGATCTGGCCCAAGATCATATGAACATCAAGAGTGCTTATTCTAGATGTGAAAAGTTGGGAGTACCTGCTGGTTTCACTCAAGTTTTACAGTAGATACCAAAAAGGAAGAACAGCTGAAGTTCCAATGATACTAGTTCAATGACTAAGCTTTGATTGAACCTCAGATATGAACCTTACCAAATGAGAGCAAGAGATTATCTCCCTGGCTCATTTCCACATCACAGGCTAACAGCTTTATTACCATTGGTTTTCAACCTTACTTCCAGAAAATGGGATTATAGGACTACACTGTAGCTTGCCTGTCAATTGTCTGACCTGTCCATTTTTCCTTTTGTTCATTTTTTGGTTGGGGTTTTTTTCCCTTTTTTTTTTTCCGCTCAAATCCATTGGCAAATTTCAACCAAATTTGACACAAGGAACAAGTCTTAAAGACAGTAAAGTCCCTACAAGTTTTGTGAAAAATAGGAGGTGAGGTAGCAGTGAGCTGCACAAAATAATTCTCATGTTGGGGGGCAAAAATCAAGCAGAACATAAACATTGTACATTCTGTTGGTAGCAGAAGGGTGGTCACATAGCATCATTCATACTGGTATAAGTTAGTACTGCCTTGCTTTTAAGTCTTAGCCATGCTATTTTTCATCTTCTCTGAGTCTCAAGGAAAAAAAAGCTTTGAATGTTGAGTTAATGCACAAAAGAATGGAAGAGAGGAGATGAAATGGGGTACAAACACAGATCCTTACAAAAGTGGGCTTTATCTGCTCTTACACTCATGAAATTCTTGTGTTGTAACAGGTTAGTGGAGTTCTTACAAAAGATCAGAGGTTCTTGCTATACAAGAACATTAACTCAAATTAAGCACAACCTATGCCTGAGCTATCTGACTTTTAATGGATTTAAGATTTTGTTCTTTCAAGCTGCATAGACTTGTTTACAAGGTCTAAGGAAGGAAAATTTACCACAGTTGAAAAATTTAACAACAGATGAAAAATTGGGAGTTACAGCAATGAAGAAGCACAAAGCAGTACGTCACACTTACTGTGAGCACAGCAGCAATTTTCTTGGCCACTGCTGGACTGATTTGAAATGCATGAGCAAATCGCCATCCTTGGAGATCAAAGATAGCCTTGACTCCATTCCGCTGAGTCTCAATCTCCTTTACAATGAGTTCAGATGTGATGAGACTTACACGAAACACATCGTATGCTGTAAATAACTTGGGATCCCATTGTCCTGAAGAGTAAATAGATTACACTGCATTACCACGAGGACACCACATACACCTGTACTTTTGCTTGCTACTGCTTCTAATGCGCTTCTCGGGAACAAGAAGTAACCAGCAATATCAAAGGTCCTGAAATAAACAGATTTGCCAGTACGGAAGTTATTTTGTGTGCCTGCTCTGTCACTCGTCTTTTAAACTCTTTTTGTGGATAGTACCACCTAACGGTAGATGATTATAGATGACACCTAATGTAGTATGTTCCACCTATGCCCGTAGCCTCCAGTACAAGATTTTGACAGGAACAGCTTAATTCAGTAACAGTCACGCTAGCAGAACCTAGAGATCATCAGTCCAATAGATTAATTTATTTTTTCTTCAGTACAGTAATTCTGCCAAGATTCAGTGAATCCCACTTGTTTTGCTGAGGCCTGAGGAAAGAATTGCACGGGATCAGCGTTACCCCTAGATCAAAGCTTCAGAAAGCATAACTTTCTACTAGACTGGCTGATAAGAAAACAATACTTTGAAAGCTGTCAAAAATAATGTCTCTGTCCAAAACAAACACAAAGAAATATGGTTAACGTGATCATTTAACTACACCTCTTCTTAAAAGATTTTTTGAAGTGCATCAAACGAACCAAGGATCTTCAGAGTGTTGTTGACAGGGCTCTTTGGCTACATGCGAAGAGTAAAAACCCAGTGAACTTCTCATCCACGTCTAAACTGAAAGTTGGTACATGATCAGTTGTACACCGTTTTGTATCTGCACCAGCACCACAGTCTTAGCACATGGCTTTGAAAATTTGCATAGAAACAAATAATTGTTGGAACACTCAGACCCAAATAACCACATATTCTTCAAAGTTGTAGGCTTTTAACTTCAAGACTCCTTTTGATACAGACAAGAATTCCACTAAAAAGAAAGTAAGCTCTGCATAAAAGATTGTACAGGTTTAGCCATACCAGTATATAAGTCAAATGATGTAACTGTTACAGCTCAATAAACTCACCTTTATATTAATGTAAAGGTATTTCTAACAGGGAATATAAACATGTTACCTTTCTAGTTATGACATTCTGGTATTATCTAATTTTATCAAACCCTGGTGTTGTACCCATAAATACTTTTATTTTGCTGCCGAAATTGTGATAATTAAAAAAAACACAAAACAACGCAGCAAAAAAAAAAAAAAAACAACCACCAACACAAAACAAAAACATCAGTGTCAGAGCCAGGTGTGAAAGAGGTCCAAGCAATTTTGTCACTCACCAATTCTGTATATTAGAACTTTGCTTCCATGTGGGTCCCTTGATCTCAGGACTCCATGATAGCCAGCATGCAAAAGACCAAGAACAGAAGATGGCTGTAAATCTGCACTTATTTCTGGGCATTCAATTCTCCACTTCTGGTAATTCTTCAATAACTGGAAAAAATATAAATGTGGATGTCAGATAAGCATCAGGTATTGCATGAAAAACACAGTTAAAAATATGTTTTCAACATGTGGTCACAGTCAGGTTTAATTCATTAAATTAGCTATATTTTAATTGCATATTTTAAGCAAATCGCACCTAGAGCAGAAGGTTGCTACGCTGGATCAACTGAGTGAGTTGTTACTATGAATTTAGAACTCTGTCAAATTATTAATGGACTGCAGTTGTAATTTTCTGTCAGAAAATAAAATTGGAATATGTAGAAAAAGCCTGTAGTTTCTATGTAAAATACATATAAATCCCAGGTTTTTTACTCAGGTTACCTTTAGGGTTATTCAGTTTGATACTGCATCAGATTCATTCGGGACTTTTTTAATTTAGATGTGCAAAATTTTACAGAGAAATACTCTGCTTCACTCCCTCCTCCTACCACAAAGCATAGGCCCATTTTGTACACACAGTCATTAATAATTTTCACTTACTATTTGAAACGGGTATGATCATCAGCATATCCAAATAACATTTTCAAAGTCCCTCCTACCTGTCTGAAACAGAAGAATATAATAATGTAGTGGGTCCATTACCCATGAGACAATTTCCGACCCCCAGAGTGGAAATAACAAGAACCTCTTTTGCTAAAACAGAGGTCCTGTCTGCTGTCGGGGACATGATCACCCTGGTTCCTAAGGCTGGAAGGCAGCATCATAAAATAGCATGTCTAAGGCACTGGAAGGGCTCTGTGTTGGAAGGTGATGCCCTAACTCTAAGGAAGGGTCAGTTAAAGGTGTTCCTTTGTGAGGTACCATCCACATAGAGGAATTACAGATGATACTGTGAATGGTCACCTTAGGGATGGATCATGAAAAATTAAGCTGGTGATGCAATAGTTCTAATTTCCAAATCTAATTACTGTTTCTCTTTTAATATTGATTAAGTGGTGGTGGAGAAAATGAACTGCTATGCCCTGCAACTAAAATTTAAGATGTTTTGCATAGGTAAATGGGAAGTTATGCAAGACTATCTACTAAAAAGCTTCCTCTCAATTCATCAACTACATCCTGCCTCTGCTGGAGAGTCAAGTTCTCTAGGACAGGGTTTGGAAGGTACAGGGATACCTCTGGCAAGTAATTCAGATTTTGTATTAAAATTTCCCGAACAGCTACAGTTTAGACTTCTAATCCATGACTTTCAAAGGAGCTAAGAGAATCAGAAGTTTTCAGTACCTCATTTCACAAAAAAATGAAACATAGGTTTAAATCTTAAAGGTAGAAGGCACAGGCTAGTCTTTCAACTTGTTACTATATTTCATCAATCAGAAAATAACCACCTGATCTTCAGCGGTTTCGCAAATTAAATGTATTCACCACAATGAAAGCATCAACCAACAGCGTTTTAGTTTATGTTAATACAAATTAACAGAAACAATTTTTATTCATTTCTTAATTACTCCACATTTTGCAAGAGAAGCATTAAAGTTAAAAGAACTGTCAGCTCCAACTAATAAAACACAACCTTGTATAAATTACAAATTTCTTGTATCTATGCAAGGATCACTTTCTTCACCATCTTCATAGACAGAATGGTCAGAAGTAACCTCAGCGGACACTGAATCCACCCCTTGGAAACATCACAGCATCAGCTACGCTGATGCTTACCTACACGCTCTTAAGAGTGACACCTGAGACTCACCCATATCATGCTTATGTTAGATAATTAGTCTTATTTCTTACCCTTCCTTCTACTTTCAAGTTTCTTGTATTGTCTTACATAAAGCATATACTTTTTCTTCAAGTTAAGGCTTTTCTTCTCAGATTAAGGTCTTTAATTATTTTGAAGGTGTCTCAAATGAATTGTCATGAGGACACCATTTATAAGGCACTACTGTTTGTCAGCAGAATCTCCTGACAAAAAGATGATATACTGATCAGAAATAATCTATATCCTTCATGGAAACAGCACCTATAAATATGTATTTATAGGTACAAAAACGATAAAGTTCATCTGCCACATTGGAATCTCATTTGATTTGGCAATGAGAAAGTTGATAAAAGCCTCATCCTAAACCATACACTGTAGAAAGAAACATTCAGCCATTGGGAGAATTTTACTGGAAGCCTTTTGACTGCATTAAATCAGTTCATCTAGGCCAACCGAAAACCAAACAAAACAGGGCTGGCAGGGACACACACACGTAACAAAATAGGGAAAATAAGTTAATTTGTGGAATAGAAACTCTTACGATTTCAAAAATACGCCTGATTAGGTACTCTGATTATCTCACTGTTAGTACTTGAGTCTCTCCAAAGGGCACTGTTTGAGCAATCGTAACCACTTTGTGCCAGCCAGACAGCACTGTCAACATATTACGTTCTTTTCCTCTGTCTTTCTAATACAGACACTTACACAGCAGAAAAATACAAAACCACCCTCAAAACAACTATGTAAACATCTGTAGCTTTATTGTTTCTCCCTTTTCTTCTAAAATCAGCTGTACCACAACTTAATGAACCTAATTAACAATTACATAAATATTTTAAACAGCTCTTTGAAGAGCTGCCTGCTAAAACCAAGAGGAGAATAAAAATGATACATTCACTCAACCCCCTAAATAATCCCATGTATAGTTAGTTTCTCGGAAAATGTAAATATTCATGAAAACAAGTTGGAAGCAGCAAAGGTTTAAGTTCTGGACCTTGGAAGAAAAGAAATGGTGTTCACGGCTTGTGATGCACTCAAGATCCTTACAGAAGACATGATTTTACCCACTGGCAAGTCCATTAAGCAGTAAATACATGGTTGGAATGCCTCTGACACCTTCCATGACGTGGGCAAGTGGTACATCTTTTTACATAGACACGTAACGTGGCACCAAACATACCTCCCTTGCCCAGAAAGCCACAAAGTGCTCAAGTGTTCTCAGATTTTGAAAACCATCTGTTCTAGTTACCTGAAATAATTTAGAGCTGAAGGTTAGCATTGGATAACCTTCCACAGCATCTGCAGCTAGTTTTTGGACATATTCTGTAAGTTTTTACTATGTGAACAATCCCTTTCTTAGCAGCTGGACATACTTAAATCACACACAGCTACTTAGATGAATAATCCTTAAACATATAAAGGAGTTAAAAAACTAGTAGTGGGTACTTACAGTTTTACTTTATTTTGAAAATTTCTAGTTTAACATTGTTTAAACATAGAAATTCACATGGAATACTATGAAAATATTTTTTACAGTAAAGACAGCAAAGAAAAACATAAATATAAATAATGTCTGGATGCAGACAATGAAGCAACCTAGTATCAGGAAATACAGAAGCATTCATTACTTTGTATAAAAAAAAAAGGCTCATGCACTTACAACACAAGGAAACATCTCAATGTATAATTATCTGTGTTTACAAACTGAATAACCTACTTAGCATCTGCTCAGCATCTGAAAATAGACGCAAGATAACTTGATAAATTGAGAAAGCTGGATGAAAAACTCCAGTGTCTGGAGTCAAGCATTAATTAAGAGGGTTTTTTCCTGAGGTCCGTTGAGGATAATTCCAGATTTCTCAACAGAGATGATAAAGTTACTGATTAATCCAAGATTCATGTGCTACAAAACAAAGAAAAGTGAACTTACTGCTTTACTTAGAAATAAAAGAAAGAAAAACAATATGCTTGTTATAGAAACCAATGTATTTGTATATGTAAATTAATTATTTTTTCTTGATTAATAACTATTTATTCATATTAAGGATGCTAGACAGCCTCTGCTGTGTCAGCAGTTTTACCAGCGCACACAATGTTTAGGGGAAAAAAAAATGTTTTCTGTTAATAATCTGTACAGGAGAAACCAACAGCTTAAACTTTAGATTAGAAACACATGCTGACATATATATACACGCACACATTTGTGTGTATGTATATTTTTTTTTAATATATATCTGTATATAGCCACACACAGAATTTAAACATATGGTATATACAGACCAAGATTTTAAAATATTTTTATAGAGGCATAGAACTTTCCCAATTCCACACGCATTACCTCTTTGCCACTTGGGAACAGATTGGCACACGCGTAAATTGAGATATTTGGCTTAGCACAAAGGGAAGACTGGCTGACCAATCTGTGTTTCCTCAACAATCAGGCCAGAGAGCCTAGGAGGCCTCTTCCATCCTTTTTGAGGAATCCCTCTCTGTTGATGGAAGAAAAGTAGCCAAGTAGCTGATTTAAACTTGGTATTTACATTTGAATGCTGTGAAGATCCTCAGCAATAATGCCCGAGACTCAGCAGTATGTTTGACACGATGGAAAACAATCCTTCTTGTACATTATAGCTATTTTAAGCACTTATTTGCAGTACAACACACCAGGAACTTTTGATTCCTCCATAAGTCAAATGCAGAGCAAAGACAGTCTGGCTACATACCTTTGTGTCAACCAGAACTCCTAAAAGGACCCCAGATATTTAGACAATTTTGAGTGCCATAAAAACAAAGCTTACAAAAGTCTAAGTGGTATGTTATGAAAACATCTCTCAGCATAGAGTTTCAATGTTGCATTTTTACTGAATTTAAAGATTTTCATTCTTTTCCCCAGACTATAATCTATTTCAAGTATAAAAAGACAGCATCCCCAAGCCCCTAAGAATTAGCCTTAGACAAGAGTTGTGGGATGTAATGCAAGGACATAAAATGCACTAAGCAAAAAGATTTATGGAGGAAAGGAAATGCTAATCCTCCAGATTTCATGTATCACTACTGAATCTGAGTGACAGGGATTTTGATCACAATAATGAAGTCAGACATACACACATAGCTGGTACATTAAAAAAGGGATATATAAACCCATAATGGAGACTCATGGCCCTACTTCTCAGTTTACAGCATATATAGTAGGCAGGTGTTGTATCTGTACTAATTAATGAGCAAACAACATGCTCAGCTTAGGCAAGAATTTATATCCAGACTGAAGTTTTTTGCAGCATCAGCATCTCGTCCATTCCTGTATCTCTAACAGGGATTACAAAAGCACAGAAGATGCTGTAATGATATAACACGGTTCATTTCTGGTAAGTACGGAAACTTTGCCTAGAAGTTTCACAGGACAAGAAAATTTCTTATTTATGTACTGAAGGTGTGTTGTGTTGTTTGACAGTTGTTGTTAGCCTGTGTCAAAGGACTTTCTGTTCATTCCTAGAGACAAATCTCTGCCAGTATTTCATGTAGACTGACTTAACACTTTCTTACCAATAACATTCAAACATTTGAAATCCTTTCCTGGAAGCTACCTGCTAACTTCATCTCTTCTTCTGGAGCCTGTACTTAAGTGGTTTGCATTCATGCATACATCTCCAGCCACTTTCTAAGGTAAGGCATTGGGCCAAGTATAATCCTTCCTGAAATGCAAAAAGCAGAAAAAGAAAAGAATTCTCTCCTAACTTGAGAACAGTCTGTTACTGAGCTTAATTGAATAACCATTGGCTTCAAAAAATACAGACTGTTTTAGCTCTTCTTCAAGTTCTTCAATTCCAGCTACCAGTTTCAGTGGTAGATTTTCTTCTAGCATGACGATATATCAATAGATCAGTACCTAAAAGCAAGTCTGGAATTGCCAGTGGAAAAATGTAAAAGCTGTTGGAATGAGTCATCACAAAAGAGTCAGAAATTGAACGTCTTGCCACAATCTACCTGATTATACTTTTCTGAAGCATTTCCAAATGTTGATAAACTGAAATCAGATAAATCTGTGTCAAATTTTAACCAGGGATGCTTCAATAAACAGTCTGGTCAGTTGTCAGACTCTTGATTCACATTTAAGGCTAAGTATAAATGCTTGACAAGACCTTGAAGACCTTTGGTTATAAGCACTGAAAGAGCCACAAACTTTGATTATCCCTTAGCTGCCCTACAAAAACTATGCAGTAGTACACAGGAGCCCAGTGGGCAAAAAGGGACTGTATCAGCCTGAATTCCAAACTGAAAGGCAACATCTAACCAGGACAGGAGGGAGCAGCCACTGTCTGGGCTGATGGCAGGAGGGCTCTGTCTAGGATGAAGTACTAACATAACCTCTGCATGAGGTCATACTTGGGTTAGACGAATATACATCTTATGACCACCACAGATTTTTGCACAATAATATACCAATTGCAGATAAACACACTCCTCAGGAGAGGGGAAAAAAAAAAAAAAAGTGCTTCTTTCTTCTTCCCATGCTGTAAGAGAAGTAATCAGTGTCAGCTGGTATGTGGAAGATTAAGTACAAGTAGCAGCAGCACTGGGAGACTTGAAATTCTAGATGGAAAGATTAAATGAAGGTGGTTTTTGAACAGCAGAATCTCTTAATTCAAAGAAGGGTCCAAACAAGAATTTAAAAACTTAACAGCCTTGTGGAGACAGAAATTCTAAAGAAATTCTAAAGAGACTTAACTTTTCCAAAGCACAGCCCCAGCCCTAGAAGGCTGATTCTCACGAAGAGTACAGAAAATTTGCTACTTCGTAGACTCCATCTCTAAACCTAGCCTGGATTCCATGCTCTTGAAGATTAGTCCCACCTACAACACGTCTCATAATTAATCACAAGAAAGCACAGAAACGTATGGGCCAAATTCTGAAATGCCACTGTCCTGTCTACAAGATTATGAATAACAACCAATTGCAATGCAATTAGGACTGGATATTTAAAAGTGCATATTGTCTTCATTAAGCCCTACTTTTTGTAACCAAAAAATATTGGAAAACAAAATGGCTTTTGCTGGGAAAGAAAAAAAGGCACAGTCCTACAATTGTTAGTCCACAGCTCTGATTTAAACAATCTCATGAACTTCAAGCAAAAGTAAGATCCATAAATATCCAAAGGAATCTGAGTTGACTTGCTCATTCTTCTGCTGAGGAGAAAAGGTTTAAAGCTGTGACACAAATCTCATGAGCCAAATGAAAAGAACACAAAATACAATTTTTAAAGCTATTCATGCTTAAGGACTTAATTCCATTTCTCACATTCTTTTTTAGCTACCCTGATCCTGCAATATAGCCATACGCAAACAATCGTCTCTTATGGTGACTAAACCTGGAAAATCTATGGTACAGAGAAGTCAGAAACTAAAAGGTGAGGTCTGTTGGGCAATGCTATGTCATCAACATCAAATGCCACTGAGACACAGCTTCCAGTTGGCACAAGTGAATAAATGCTTTTGCCCTGGGAAGATTTGGAAATACTTTCTGTTCAGAAGGGTTAGTGGTTGTCACTCTTTCTGTAAAAAAAGAAACAATAACAATTTGTACCTTTGGATATTAAAAATAGGCATGTGCTGTCTGTATGGCAAAGAGCCATACAAACAGCCAGGAAAGCACCGAAATTTACCACAGCCTGAAAGGAGTGTTGTAAGCTACTAAACTCGAAGAGAAAAGAGGTTTTTACTCATAGCTTTATGTTAGAGTAATTATAAATCTGTGGTGGAACTAGTAACAACTAGTAACCTGAGCCCGATACGCATGGTAAGGATGTCCTTTTAAAGGATACTGCTTCCCCATCAGACTTGTGACCTTACTACCCGTACCGTAACCTCTACATGACGTGACCGTACCACACTTACCATAACCTCTACGTTACCTCAGCGAGACTGCACAGAGGCAACGATCCCTCCCGTTTATACGGCGCCACGCTAAAGATACGCGTGACAAGCGATTAGTTACACTCCGAAACTCCCTGCTTAGCCTTGGCCAACGCAGGCGGCGCGGCTCGCCCACCCGACACGCGGGTTGGGACGCCCCCGGGCCGGGCCGGGCCGGGCCGGGCCGGGCTGTCCGACAGCCGCGGCAGGAGCTCTGCACACAGAGGCAGGGGCTGCCACCCGCTCCTCGCTCCCGGCGGACGGCGGGGGCCCACCGGCGGCGGCGGCGTCCGCTCCCCCCAGCCCTCCTTACCCTCCAGGCCAGGTCCAGGTGGAAGTCTCGGGCGCGCAGGAACCTCACCAGAAAGGAGTCGGCGAGAGGCTGCGGCCAGCGCTGGCCGGGCTCTGCCTCCGCCCGCTGCCGCAGCTCGGCGACGGCGCTGCGCACCCGCGACGAGTGGTCGGGCAGGTCGTTGAGGCGCCCCGAGCCCGGCGACCCCCGCGACATCCCGCCGGCTCTGAGGCGACGGCCGCGCTCAGCCCCGCCGCCTCGCTGGTCCCATTGGAAGCCGAGCCGCGGAGGAGCCCTGCCGGGCTGCCTCCGCCCCCCGCGGGGCTTGGCTTAACCCCTGAGCACTCTCCGGGGCCGCGTCCCAGCCGGCCCGCCTGCGGCGGTTACTCTTTTGGTGTTTTTTATGGACTTCACCAGTTTTTAGAATTTTACTCTTTAAGCCCATCCCTTCTTCTTCGTTTGTAGCTCTCTGCTCCGGCCGGCAGGGAAAGAGGCGGCGTGGGGCAGCCCCACCGCAGGGAGACCCCGCGGCACCGGTGCCCGGGCGGCGGCGGCGGGGCAGGGGGGCCCGCACCGCCCGTCGCTGGCTGACGGTCATCTCCGGCTCTGAAAACCGCAAAGGACGGTGGCCCGCCTTTTAGGGGGAAAATACACCATCCTTACATATTAAATGGCAAAAAGCAGCGACCGCGTCGCAGCTGGGAAGTGCTGTGCAAAGGGGAGGTCGGTGCTGGTGGAAAACTGCCTTGGAGCACCTAATCATTAACATGAATATGCAGTAATAGAAATACACCCAGTCTGCCTGGAGAAAGGATGGTGAAACTGAATTCAACTTTGGTTCAACTTTGCTGCCCAGCAGTGAGTTCAATTATTGAAGGTGAAGAGTTCATTGCCGCTATTAGAATTTTTATTATAACCATTTCCTTTGATTAGGTTTCCTTTGAGATTTCTCTGGCCTACTTAGGCTAAAAGCCTTACTTCATTTAACGTACAATTTATAAGGCATACTTGGGCCTATTAAAAGATTTACAAAACTTTGTTCCAAATTATCGTCCCCTTCACCGGCTTCCTACATGTACACTTAATACTTCCTTACTTTTTGATCAGCATTTTGGTCATATCTAGTCATGTCTTGGGCTCTTACATACTCCTGAAATGTCTGCAGGTATCCCCCTCAGTTTTACAAATGTAAAAAAAATCTGCCTAATTAGGTACAGATAGGTGAAGAGTGGGAGGAGTGTGAATAATCTTGCCAAAAAAAAGAGATTAAAGCAGGACCTCAGGGGACTGAATGGGAAAGGTAAGCTTGCAGGGGCAGTGTTGCAGCACAGGATAAAAACTGGGAAACAGTTGCATGTAGCAGTCAAGAGTATATAGAGGTAGACATGTAAAACAGCAGGGAGGAGGAAGGTGTGGACCTGCCCTAGATCAAGAAAGAAAATCCAGCTGGAAAAAGAAGGAGAAACAAAGAGAACAGAATGTGGAGAGGGCAGCAACAGCAGGTTGTGCTAAGCCTTTTGTTTCTGGACAGAGGGAAAAACAGCATGCAAACGTGTAACCCAACCACGGGTGGCAGGACAAACACAGAGGGATACCACAGCAAGGCCATACAGTGCTTTTAAACACCACGTCCTAATTTTTGTGCACTTAGTTTTGCCATCTCAGTATTCCTACAACTTTCATCTGTAAAAACAAGAAAGAGTGAGAAAATACAGATACTTTTTATTACACCCTTCAGCTGAGCACTCATAGGTTTTAACTAGCTCTTCTACAAAATTCAGATTGTGATTTTGGCTGCATATTTGACCAAAGTTAGTTTTACTCATGGTTAGAGTGATTTCCCTCAAGACTGAGTTACAAAAATACCAAATTTACCCAAAAATTAAGGTTTGTATTAAAAATTCCATGAGTGAGACTGAATTTGTAACACTAATGAGAGCTCCCATCTCTGACAGTGAAGATGTGATATCATCAGGGCTTCACACAGAGGAGCCAACATGTTGAATATTTGACCCTTCACCAGACCAAGTAAGACCTGTTGCAAGATGAGGCTTGTAGGTAAAGTTTTTGTTTTGTTTAATTACATCTGGAAGAGAGCTCCAGTGCCTGAAAGCTCTCTCTAAATAAAATATGCCTGTTTGTAAACTTTGCCTTGTTTGTGTCCTTGGACTGTGATGATTAGCGGTACAACAAAGACTTGAAATTGTGGCAATATCTCTTAGATGTTCTCTTTTGGTGTACTCCTGTGACAAACAGACTTTTTCCAGGTAGCTGGAATTTGCCCTCCTTCAGCAGAAGCTTCACATCAGTGTAAAACACACATCATACTTTAACAGGTCTTCTGTGGCAAGTGTACAGGAGTTATGTTAGCAACTATCTTAGCTTGTGTTGTGGTTTAGCCCCAGCCGGCAACTAAGCACCACGCAGCCGCTCGCTCACTCCCCCTCCCACAGGGGGGTGGGGGAGAGAATTAGGAAAAAAACCTCGTGGGTTGAGATAAACACGGTTTAATAGGACAGAAAGAAAGAAGGAAACAACAATGATAATACCAACAAAGGAATGTACAAGAACAAGTGATGCCCAATACAGCAATTGCTCACCACCCGGCGATCGACAGCCCGTCCCCAAGCAGCGATTTCCGCCCCCCGGCCAACTCCAGTTTATGTCCTGGGCATGACGTCGGATGGTAGGGAATATCTCTTTGGCCAGTCTGGGTCAGCTGTCCCGGCTGTGTCCCCTCCCAGCTCCCCGTGCACCCCCAGCCTGCTCGCTGGCAGGCCAGCACAAGAAGCTGGACTGTCCTTGACTGCTCAGCAACAACCCAAAACATCAGCACATTATCAACAGTTTCTCATCCCAAATCCAAAACACAGACTCACACCAGCTTCTGTGAAGAAAACCAGCTCTATCCTGGCTGAAACCAGGACAGCTTGCCTGCAGAATACACATGTACCTGTTCTCCTTTCTTTTACAGGACACTATCATAAAGAGTTTTTGAGTTTCAACCCTACAGCAGTAGTTTTATGTTCTTTCTGTGAATGATACGGATAAATAGAAGGACCTTGTCTTTCACACACATGCATTTAAGCATTAGCACACAAATTTCAATAGGATCAAGATTAAGAGCTTAACTTTCATAGATGCTGAACACTTAATTTCTGTCACAGAGGATAGCAGGTAGTCAGCATCTCTATAAATTAAGTTCTAGTTAACTTGCTTAAGCTAAGCAGAGAAAGCCATCATGGAATGTTTAATTTTCAGGTCTTTGATTTTTTTCACATATTTCAAAACTGTAAATGCAGAGGTGTGAGTCAGGAAATCAAGACAATAATTGGGAGACTTGTTTTACAGGGTTCCAGATGGCTTGCTCTTTCCTCTTGTCTTTCTCCTCAAAGAAGCACACACCAGCTAAACCAAAATAACCCTACTCTACCAAAAAAATATAAGTTCAACTATTTATTCTTCAAGCTTATCGCATATTCTTTGGGAAGAATTACATCACTATTTATTAACTAGAAAGACATGAAATTGCATGTCACATGGAAAAAAATATTATTTATCACTCTAGTATTTATTATGTACAGATAAAATAAACAGTCCTGTACAAGAAAACTCCTGTAAAAATGCAAGCTTCCAGTGAAATCCATAGCAGACAGTCAAATCACTGGGACCCCCAGTTTGTCATGGGAGTCTGTTTACGTAAAGTACTTTGGAATATTACTGTGGAAGAAAGAAGTCTTTCAAGCTAAGCAAAATTGAATTGAGAACCCATTACTGTATCTGAAGGCTGACTGTTTTGTACAGCAAAAAAAAGCATGTAATAGTTGTCCTCCTTCTCTGAATCAATACTGTAGGAATGCCTCAGCAAGGGACACAGCAGTGCTGAAGATGTCAGCCTTCCAATGCAACTGAAACCCCAAGGTGTAACAGGTCTGGTTGCTGCAGTAAATTCTTTCTGATTTTTGTCTGAATTTCTCCATGATCCACCCTTCTTGTTGTCTGTCTACTCACTGGTGCTGATAGGATTGCTCAAAACTTCGGCAAACCTCTTCCTGTTGTACTAGACCTTAAAGCTTATAATATACCGCCTAGCAGGGGTGGTTGGTCACTCAGCAACTTATCAATAGCCTTTAAAAGTCTTGCTCTATAATATAATATAATTTGGCAATCTCAGCAGACAGTTGATGGTAGGTATACTGGCAGAGAACTTGTCTTTTACAGCACAACAGATAATTTGCAAAACCAACTTGGTGTAAAAATAAGGAGGGGGAAAGTGTAGTATAAGCACAGCCCAAGCTTCTAGTTAAATTATATCTAGTTTATTCTACTCTGTAAGACACTGCAATCATTGGGGTGTGAAGAGATGATGAAAAACATTAATGATCAGGAACTGGCAGGGTACCTGAAGGACTGAGTGATGAAGGGGAAAGACTTTGATCCTGCTGTCTTGCTGTAGCAAGAGCATGAGTCATCTGCACCAAAGCATTTGCAGAAGTGATGGTTTATTTACTGTCAGATTTATGGTCATCCCCTCAAAGTCTGGACATGTTATGGAAGCAATAGGGGCTAGGTAGACCCAGCACTGTCACGTGGCTGGGAGAATATGCATCATACTATATGTGTTTAAAGAGAGAAAAGACTTGTGTAAATTCCTTAACCCTCCTCTCTTCCCCCTTTCAAAAAATCTGTGTCCATACATACAGGGAAGGATTTACACATTGGCTGTATATTTAATTAAATACTTCAAACTTTAATTTCACCTTTCACAGTTTTTCACCTATTACTCATTTTTAGTTGACATTTATCTAACTAATGTCACTGTGTTTTCATTGAAGAGCTTCTGTAAACTGGCGGTGAGGAGGAGCCAAAAAAAAAAAAAAAAAGAAAAAACAGCAAACAGCAGCTCTTTAGCAAACTTCTTGTTATTCCCTGAATCTGCCTGTTTCACAACTTCTGTTTGTGACCGTGTGCTTGGGCTGGCTGGCTGTAGTGTCCTCCCTGGGACCTCTGCTCAGAATTTTTTGCTGCTTTTGCAGCTTGTAAACATTTCCACTGTATAGGCGTACAAGTGATAAAAGATGCTAACTCGGGTTGCTGGGGCTGACAGCCACTGAAAAGCTGCGAGCAAAATCAGCAAGCAGAATCGATCGGGTGAATATTTGTGCATTCACATGCCTTGACTTTTCCTGAATGCTTTCCAGCATATGGTTACTGCCTGCAGCGTAGCTGCCGCAGCAGCAGCCTATGGGTTATGACTGGCTGCAG
This sequence comes from Phaethon aethereus, assembly GCF_964289735.1. NCBI lineage: Eukaryota > Metazoa > Chordata > Aves > Phaethontiformes > Phaethontidae > Phaethon > Phaethon aethereus. The sequence goes on along the minus strand of NC_138582.1, from coordinate 40,907,364 downwards.
CAAGTTCCCCTTTCCTTTACCTTTAATACCAAGTACTCGATCAAAGCATGTTTTTTCAAGGTGTGGTTCGTTGCTGCCTTGCACTGAACTTGATGCACTCTGCAACTACTTCATCCTGTTGCCGCCTTAGTCCTGTTTATGGTACGCAGCAGGATATGCAGGGTAATAAATACATGCCCTGGTACAGACGCAGTGTCCAATGCCCTGACTTCACAAATTTTTGCCTGGGAAGATGATTCTAAATGGAGTTTTACTAGCCAGGGAGTTAGGTGCTGACTCTGTGCTCTCAAGATGTGCCCATCTCAGAGTCCTGTGCTGGAATTCTGCACTAAAATATGTCAAAAAGAAAAAAAAAACCTAAGGAAATAAATTTCTGTCATTAAAACATAGTCACCGGAGAAGGGAACCTGTTGTTTCATATTAATGCCAACTTGATACTTATAACATTTGCCAGGACTCTAAAAGTTCCAGGTTTGATTCCTTCCTCTGCATTCAAATCCTTGTCTCCAAAAAACGTGCATTAAACACTGTAAAAGGATACTATGAGAACACTCTTTGCCTTAGCTAGAGTACACATCATTCATTAGGATTATTCAGGTTTTAGGGCATAATGAGATGAACCTGGTAAGGTAGCATAGCAATCAGAGTACTAAATAGCATAGAGGAGTAGGAACTTTGGTTCAGGATCCTGCTCCAGGAACTGTTTGTATATTTTACAAGTAACACACAAAAATATCCAGAAGGAGGGACTGCCAAAGAGTTCTCCTGTCATTGAATAAACATTGCTGTTGTCTTGGAAGCCTGAACGAGGCATGGAACTCTCAAAGGCACAGAAAAATTTTATTTTTGTCTTTCAAAAAGGGAACATTTGGGGAAAAATAAAACATCTATAGTAGTTATTTGCAGCAATTGTTGGCAAACTATTACTTTAGAAATAAGAAATGTATTAAATAGAATTTAATACATAGAAACTACTGACATGTACTAAATAAGTTTACTTTTTAATTAAAACATTCTATTCTGTCTAATGATAGGTGTGTACCTGTCACAATGGTTTTTGTCTCTGAAAAAATAAGGAAGAAAAAAACAAGAGGACATCAGTACTGTTGACAGTAAGCACAGATGGAGATTACAACCAATGAAGCTCAGCAGTGATTTATAACTAGAGATCTGATGTTATAATACAGATTCTGAACAAACTTAAGTTATTCTAGTTCCAATTAAGTTATTTCTAGAGGAAAAGCTTGAAACATGAGCATGACGTCAATTTATTAGAAGCAGCCTCAAGAAGTTATATAAATATAGAGACTACATAAGCCTATAACATGCAAGAATTCTAATTGTCTAAACACACAAGATTTTAAATATTGTAAATAAAATATACATAGAAAGCATTTTTAGAACTGAAGTGCAAAGTCAAACCATGATCTTAAAGTTACTGTTATTTTTTTTACCGTGAGCAAAAATATTTCATATAGAAGCTTCTGAAATTTTTGACATTTCTAAATCTGACCTTATAAAGAAGGAGAAAACAATACAAAAGGGTTGCCTCAAAAGTTTCTTGTGTTTCCTTTTTTTTTTAACCTCCTGATAAAACGCCTATTTTTGAACCAGTTTATGGACCCAACAGGGGCTTGTACATGAGGTATGTACTGATTTACTTTGGATAAAGTAAAGGATTGAAAAATTCTGGGCATCCATTAAATGCAGCCCCAGCAGTTGAGTTAGGCAGCTCACACAAGCATCTACAAGACCTAGCTATTGGGATTTAAATACCTAATAACAACCAAATTCTTATCTAAGGCATCTGATATCCTTCACTGATTTGGTCGTGAAATACTGCACTTTATAATTCTCAAACAGGAGGGTGCAATTCTGCTCAAACTGTAATAAAATGGAACAGGGAATAAGTCAACTGTTAGATAAACTTTGCCACTATACTGTTCAACAGCTTTGAAATGCTCATGATCAGAATTTTATTATCACCAGCATGTCCACCCAAACCCACCCTGCATCAGGCACGTCACTAAATGGGCTAAGGGTCTGAGTTAAATTCCAGGTAAATGTGAAAAGGACTGGAAGATGAAGAGTGAAGGGTCTTCAGGAGTGGAAAAGCTTGAGAACCACTGCTGTAGAAATTTAAGCCTTAGAAATGGAGCCACTGCAGTGCTATTCAGCTCAATAACCCCAGCAAAAGTAATGGTTAATTTTATAACCTCAACAAGTCTGCATTTTTTCTGGTCATCAATGAATATTGTTGATTACCATGTTGTGGAGATAAGGATGACATTGATGAGATTTTCACTGATGGGATTTTCATTGATACAATTTATTTGTAAACACAGTCATAGGAAAAAAAATAATGTTTTTGGCAAATAAGATGGCACTGCAAAGACTACTAAAAGTAGTTTTCAGGGCATTAATTAGTATGCGGCAAACTTTGTTCAATGGAGGTTGTGAAGCTTTGAAGACATTCACCTCCCTCAGAAATCTGTGAAGTTTAAAGATTCTGAGTAAAGCACAGTCAGACCTACTGCATGCTTTTTCACGTGGGAATATATAGCATTGGTTGTCTGAGACACTGGGAAAACCATCTGCAAGCTGAAGCCTGCAAATAAAAACTTAACATTGAAAATGGCACCTGCAAATACTGCAGAAATGTATCTGTGAACACATTCGTGCATGCAGAACTACAAAAGGTAAGCAGGCTTGGTTACCTTTCACTTCTATAACAGCTAATCTGATGCATTTTCCTGTCCTCCTTTTAGTTTTGTGTCTATTCTAATAAAATATACCTCAGCAAACTAAATGCAGGCTTTCTTCTTGTCTTGTATTTTGTTAGGGTTTAGGTTTTTATTTTGCCTATGCTTTAAATAAATCATCTCTCCTGATGAATTCATGCAGCTGTCATTCTGATAGTAAATAGGAGAGAATCCAGTATATCATACTGTAAAAGAATGAGAGACACCCAACACAGTCATTCTTCCTAAGTTATATGAAAGAGAGAGATGATTTTTCTTCTGGAAAACACTGAGATACGTGTTAAGCTATGGCCTGCTACTACTGATACTGTCGGAGTTTTATACAAGAATATTCCTGTATAGATAAATTCTTACAATAAACAGACATTATGCTATATCTAAACTTATAATGATTCCTTTTACAATGCAGAAAATGCAGTATTGCAATTTCTTTTTTCTTTTTCCTTTTTGAATAAGCATTTTCTCTTGTGAAACCCAGATTTTTTTATTATTTAAAGCATGCTGTTGATCAATTCTATTAGTAAATATTTTAACAAGCAGTTCTAGGATACATCAAGCCAATTAGATGTAACCAGACCACCATCCTGTTTGAAACAACGGGCATCTTCTCACCGAGACAAGCTTTGGACCACCAAAATGTAAATGCTATGACCAGAATCAGGCCACTATAACAAACTGTTATGTAAAATCTATGCACTGTTTACATTATGCCCGGACTAAACCAATAACTTAAGTCATCACATCCCTTTACGTACATCATATGCATCAGGTATTTCTCAGGCCTTGGCCCTACTATTAAACAGGTTTGTGAGGTGGAGAGGAATATATTGCATTATTGCCTTTTACTCCAAGTGAATAAAAATAATTTACCCTGGCACAGTTTAGATATTTAGATAAAAATTAGGCATCAATAAAAAACCTTGTTGATTCCAGATAGGTACAGCACTGGTTTCAACTCTCTATAAATACTCTTTACAAATATTCTTTTGAGTAGGTGAGAAAAACAGCTACTCCTCTATCCCAATTTTCCTTCTACATACTGGATTAAAAACTGGTCTATGCTGCCTCCAGTTGGCACTGTCTCAACACAAAGAAATCTTTAAGATGAGCCATTGACCATTTCATTTCATTTAACACCAGGTTCTCTGTTTCAAACTGAAGGTCGGTCGTCTCTACTGACTTTCATAATGTACTTCTATCGAGCATGTAATAGCGTTGTCCACTGCCTTGACGACATGAAGCTTCACAGGCCTGGGCATTAATATTCTATTTACAAAAGGGACCAAGTGTGAGAAGTCAAGTTAGAGCCAAAGCCTGTGGATAGATTTCCATTGCTTCCTCCCGATACGGTACCCATGCTGGCTGATCACCTGGGATCAAGATGAGGTAAACCTGGGGCATGAGAAACACTATGCAGTGTGAACCAAGACTAGATGAAAGTGCATCTCCTGCTAGTGGCATGTCACAGAGCCAGTCTAGATTGGAGAACCTTCTACAGGGTAGGCACCAAAGTCAGCTCTTCAGTACAGCTGCTGCCACTGGGACACGTCACTTTTTTTTCCCTTTGCAAGACAGCAAAATTGTGGAGGTCCAGAGAACAAGTTTTAAAGAAATTCTGTTGATCCCCTTTCAGAGGAAATACATGGTTTTCAAGAGCATTTTCCAGAACGTCTGTTAAGAAGCTACTGTTCACTGTTGGCTATTGAAAGTCAGCAAGTGACTCTTTTTAGGTGAAGAAACCAATGCAGCCTAGTTTCCAGTGGACCTGTGTTTCAAGTACCTCCTTCCATCCTCAGCCGAGTAGTGCCAGCTTCCTTCTCTGTGCAGTTTGTTCCTGGAGCCAAGGTCAAACCCTCCATCTGGCAGAGACGATGGTGCTGTGCTGGTTGTGACCCACACACGTGCTGACTGGTGAACCTGAGCGGACAAGAGAGAAATGAGGACAGCTGAGCTCGTGCTGTGGCTCTCGAGGGGAGAGAGCTCGCCTCTGCCCTTTCTCCAGTCCTTATACTTTGCAAGGACTGAATACCTTCGGGCCCTTGCCTTTCTGTCAAATGTAGTTGACATTATCTGTCAGGTTCAAAAATGTTGAGGGGGAGAGACAGAGACTGACTGATGGGCAGACAGATGGGCAGGCAATGTGATCACATTTATTTCCTCAGGAAATCAGATCTGTAAGTCATTATGCAAAACTGTGGATTGTATGTTGGTGGGTGGGATTTTCAAAAGCTCCTAAGACCCAGAGCGACAAATTTGTTTATAAACCTCATCTTAACTGAGATAAAAGGAGAATTAGGTACCTAAGCAACATTAAAGGTCTAACCTAAATGACTTTAATAGGATTTGCTATATCACTTGGGTAGTCTTAATCCCACTCACTGTATTTAAAATGGTAGATGATAGGAATTTTGGCACTGATTTAAAAGAGCCTAGCATTTTATAAAGCTTACATAAAAGCATTTATAATGCCTGAAAACCTTGAAAAATTTAAAGTTACAGCATCAGATGCCTTAATTCACATGCATGGTTTTAACAGTAAAATCTAACAAAGCCTTACATTGGTGCCAAACAGTCAACATTGAAGCAAAGTTTCTACAAGTTTTTACATTGATCCAGGCAAATAAAAAACATATTGGATAACAGATCTTTCATTTTCTATAACCAATTAAATCATATGGTATGTCAGAGAAGACCACCAGTGAAATGTTGCAAAGGCATAGTCAAAGCAAGTCTTCATTTGGTTTGCATTACTTCTGACGTGAGATGTGTAGCAGAGCGCCATATGCCATGGTAGATAAGGCGTACTGATGCTGTCAAGACTGTGAGCAAATTCTGGATTGTAACTATTTGCAAGAAGGATTGCAGAGGAAAGTGGGCAGAGTGACTACAAGGATAGATACAATACCTGTGTCTGCTGGGCATTGTGAAAGCAAGACTGGTATGCACCACTATGAAAATTGATGTCTTCTAGTCAAATGGAAAGCAGATTCAATTAGTGGGTCCAACATCTCATCCTCAGTATTTTTTTTTTCCCATGAAAGTTGCTTTTTAAGAAGACTAATTAGTTTTAAATTGTTATTTTTAAAATCCAAAAACAAGGGCTTATTTTTTCAAATAACCAATTTAAGCTAGGGATGTAAATAAATCTGTCCCGAGGACAACCATCCATTTACTGCATTCCAAGATTATGAAATTTGCTTTCATTTTATACTGTAAAAAACAAAACCTATGAGAGCATACTGTGTCAAAATATTTGTGTTTGGCTTGAAAATGTCAGATGTATAGTTAGATATCACACTTGCAATGACTAGACAGTCAACATGGGACATTTCAGGAAAAAACTCAATCCAAATTGGTAGACCTCTGTGAAAGCTTTGAGTTTAAATGAGGAATATCTTCTGCAAAGAAATGGTTCTGAGTAGTTTTACTGCAAAACCTAAATGAATGGCTTCATTTTCAAAAGTGCTTAAATGGGCACAAAGTACCAAAAGAGAGTAAAGAACTTCTGAAAATTACGTATATTAAGAAGCCTATCTCTAGGAACTTATAAAGAAGTTGTGCAGAGACTAACCAGTGCAAATAGTTTGACACATTTAAATTCTAAGCATTAGGGCATTATTTGCCCACCTCCTTGACAGTAAAACCAAAGCTAATAAATAACCATATTGCATCATCTTTCCTTGCTACCTTCAGGGAAATCCTGTTTACTTACACCCATGCCTGCCAACTGAAAAAATATTTGGGTTCTTGAATGACATATAAACTTTAATCCAGGTTGGCAATCACTGGGTATTCACTGACTCAGCTGAGTTAACAAATGAATTAGGCATTTTTATTCTTGATTTTTTTACTGTTTTTTCAGTGAATTCAACTAAAAAGAATGATGATGCTGTCTATATTGCCTATACTAATTGTATACGGAGTCTCTATAGTGGCACCATTACAGATCAGCTACAGCCATTTCTATCCTCTGTCAATGTTTTCCTTTCTTTTAGTGCATGAAGGTAGCCAGAGGACAGAACTATCCTTAGAAATAGTCCTTCCCTGTGATGTCCTTTCAGCTGTGCAGGTAGGGCAACTTGGTGTCATATCAGTGAAATTAAATGAAAGGCATGAGCACAGAAGGACTGAGAAGGTAGTTTCACAATGTGGTTAACCCAAAAACATGTCTTTGATTCCTGAGAAACATGTAAGATGAGTAATATTATATGCATTGATGGTACTACTACTATGGTTGATGTTACTGCATTACCCTATTCTTTTAGGTTCTGTGACACAGAACAAGTTGGTCCCTGGCCTCAGGCAGCCTGCATCTACATATAAAAAAGACACAAAAAGACAGAGTTAGACAGAGGATAAGAAAACACTGAAACTATACTGGTCAAAACAATAAGCCTAAATTATTGCATGTCTGCAACCTGGACCTTGAGAAGCCTGGAAATGTCCCAGACAAGAACTTCAAGGAGGGGCTGAAAGCAGGAAACTTTTGTGGAGTCTTTCCCAACAGTGAGGGCAAAAGGGGGCATGCACCTAATAACAACTCACTGTTAAAGAAAAGCTGGTGCCATAGGTTAGATGGGAACAGTAAAAAGTGCTTTGATTTGAGGATAAGCACTTTAGGTTTGATGTGACAGAGAAATGGGGGTCTAAGGATGCACACAGAGAGCTAACACTTTCACATGTGCACAAAAAGCAATCTTACATCAGCCTCATGGGTAGGTGTTAGCAGGGCAAGACTGATTTTAACAAGACCAGAAAAAGGTCTCAATAAATGAGACAACCATAACATGAATGAGAACTTCTGTTTTGTGAGCAGACAAAGAAAACTCTATCCTGGACATGTTATGCAGGGGGGATTAGTGAAAAAAGAGGTATGAATTAGAAATGAAGATACAGGGGAGCCTGATAGATGTTCAGGTATAGCCAAAGTGACAGGCAGAGAGATGACATCTGCCACAGCATCAAAGAGGAGGCAGAGAAGGGTTGGGCTGCAAGGGGGAGGCTGTTGGCTAATCATCTATGAGAGGAAGGCAGGCAGACATACTAATATTTTAGTTGCCAGCGATAAATGTTTTGGAGGTTAGAAGTAGATGTGACAATCCTAAAAGAGTATGACCAATTGCATAGAAATAAATGGTATTTGCTATGTATTTGAGAAGCCAACATAACCACAAAACAGAGCACATACTGTATTCTAACTCAACAGTTTAGTTAACTGTCTTGTTGCAAAGGCGTAAGGTATCTCATCTTTGATTTCTAACAGTTATTTCCATCTCATATTAGCCTATTTTTAGACTAAGTGGGTAAAAAGTTTTGCTTCCAAACAAAAATAATATGGTCTTAAGGCAGATCCCTGGGATGGCCTGTTGCTAACCTCCTTCTATTTGGAGAAACAGCCATTCACTCCAGCTTTTTGTTTGCTTATTTGCTTGTTTTCCTTACATACTCAATGTTTAATTCATAGCAAAACCCATGTTTATTCATCCTCTTTAATAATCTTCATTTTGTGAGAGAGTCTGTTGAAAAACTACAGAAACTATGCTTTTAGGACATCTTTACCTGCTATTTCACTAGCTTTTAAAAAGCCTGCAAAATAAAGCATTTTTCTTCCCCCTGACAAAGGCTGTGTTGGTCTGGCTTTCTATCACAGTGTACTTCTGCAGTTCTGTTCTCAGACTGACTTCTCTCTAAATTTTCTACTTTCTGTCTTACACATTGCCCCAGAAAATGTTTCTAAAACACTGACATTGCTCAGTTGTGTGGAGTTACACCAATAATTAATTTGTCCTAGTTTAAAACTGATAGTAATTTCAGAACGTGGCAGAGGAAAAAATTTCCTTACTAGTTAGCCTGCATTGGAAAATTTACAAACTTACTGAAGAAAACATCACTTGTCCTACCTTAGCATTAAATATTAAAAAAGCCATATTTTCTTCTTTTGATCCTGAAACATAGTTATCGCTTTTAGTTGTTTTTACAAGAAATTATGACAAACTAACTAAACCACTTGTTTAATCAAGTGAAAATTCACATAACCTTATGCCACTGAACTAGAAATTCCTAGTTGAGGTCCTACCAAGGCAAATACGATCCATTCAGTGCTTTTTCCGCTCTTGAACCTGAATTCTCTCTCTTCAAATCATATTACAGCTGGTAACAGTAAGTGCGATGTTAAAGCTCAGAGATCAGAGTACGTTCCTTCTGCATCTGGATTTGGAGACACTCTACCGAGAGCCTGGCATGGGGAGAAGCTCTCTCCCTCTCTGAGGACACTCAGAGCCAAGGGCTCCTTTCTTGGCTCTCCGCTGAGATGACTGCCTATAGCTCTGGCCCTGCCTATGCGGCACACTCATGTTGTTGGCCAGTGGTTCTGGTGATTCTGCCACTGACATCATCTGAGCAAATATTTTATCAGTCCCTCTTTAGCCATGAAAATGAAAAAGAAGTGGTAAAATAAGAATTAGATTCTTACCACACACACACCATTTAATAAATACATGAATTAATTAGAGAATAAAATCAACTAACCCGATCAACCCAAATGTGACTTCTGGATTTAAAAAAATACTTTATTTTTTGGCAGTATACATATTGAAAAATTAAGATACTCAGACACCGAACTAAAACTGGTGTTAAACTTTAGCAGCAACAGCAAACTGAAGAAAGAAAATAGTATATATGTAAAACTTGTGTATGCATTTCAGAACTATAGTAACAAAGAAAAAGAAAAGGAAGAAGCCGTTGAACTATCAACTTGATATTAACTGAGGGTTGCACTAGCATTTTCTAATCTGCATATTTCAGATTGCTGATATCAGCATTATTCCAAGATGCATTGCAGATATTTTTTCATATCCTGTAAATCAACTTTGTACCAAATGCTGAGTTTATGATTAATTTATTCTCTGTATGTCACCAGTGACCCAAATCCTTCTTTTTTTTCTGCAAGATTAATATCCTTAGGCTGATTCTTCACAGACTGTGTTTTAAAAATGAAAAATATCTGACATGATGTAGGGTGAAAGATTAGCTTCTCAAGTACATCACCCTACTCTGCTTCCCTTCCCACCCTTGTGGTGAAAAGAGCCTTTGTTCTTTGGCCAAGAGCAAAAGAGACCTTTTGTTACACCTAAATGACACATTACATTCGACTGCAGCACATTTATCAATAACTAGGTTTGAATTCTCAGGGTTCACATATGCACCTTTTATAATAGACTATCTAGAGTCTTCCACTGGCAATTCACACATGCTTTTCCTTCATACCCTGCATCAGCATCAATTTTAAATATTTTTCCATGAATAACAGAAGCCTGGCTTACTCTAAATTTGTCCTGTGTCTCTTAAACTATTCCAGCTGCAGCTACTTCCAATTTCCTTCATGCCAACACTCAACAGTCACTAGTGCAGCATCCCTGATTCCCCCCCCAAGTCCTCAGTATTACTTTCACTTTCCCACCGGGCTCCCCCACTTCAGTTCTCCAGCTCCCTCACCCCAAAACTGAAGCCCTCCTAGACCTGCCCTGGCAATCAGAGTCCTCCCTCTCATGGGTCTAATAGGTATTGCCCTATTTCTCGGGCAAGGTTTGCATGGGATCTGTAAGTCTCAGCACTGCATGGGTATGGCCCGGGCAGCTGCCCACAGCCACCTCCCCATCACTGTAGGTGAAGAAAAATGGATCGTGTTTCCTCCCTCCCTGTCTCCATCTATTCCCCGCTCACTGTCTGGCTCAGAGGAGTTTGTTCTCCTGGGGTCTGCAAAGAACACAGAAATGCCTTTTGAGGGGCACTTCCCTCAAAAACACATGCCAGCTGAAGCCTGGATCACCAGAATTTCACCTTCAAGGCAGAAGGAGAAGAAATGGCAGTGGCTCGAGGGATGAAGGTGTCGACAGCTTCTCCTGGCAGCTGGAGCTCCCACCAGGGCACTGGGCAGGTGTTTGACGGGACTAACACCCTCTTTGATAGAGAAGCAATGTCAGGAACAAATAATTATGTTTGAAGCCTGTACTGCCAGATTGAAAGGCAGGGGAATTATCAGGCAACTGACTGGCACGTAGCTGACCAAGAAGTCTGTAGCGGCTGTGCTTTTTTCAAAGCTCTGAAGAAGTTGGTTTACATTAGGAAGAGTGATTGCATAGCAGATGGCTAAAGAATAACCTGAGAAAACAAGTCTTGGTCTCCACAAGGAATTTGGCACAGTCTGCATAATTCATACCTGCATAACTGGCCATACGTGCCTTCCTGCCCCTTCCCCTGGCCATGCGCAGTAACATCGCAACAGTCTTCCTTCATTTCTTACTGGAAGTTAAACTTCTTTCAGGACTGGTGAAGCACTTGGGTAATGCCCGTCTTCATCATTACTGAATATATTCAAATAACTATTTATCCAAATTACTTTGAGTCTGGACATAAATTTTTTTTTTCAAATGCCAAAAATATTCATGAAAAATTATCTATTTTGAAAGTACCAGAGGTGAAGAAACACTAAAATTTATAGTGGAGAGCAGTACATCTCCATAATTGGAAACACCTAGTTTTACCTCTGAAACAGAAATCTCAATTTTGGAAAAGGAGGAACCCAAACACTTGGATAGCAATCTTATTCCTGTTGCCAGGAATGTTCCTGTTGGAGTTTTGACTAATGAATTATAGTCACAGCCACAATAATTTCCAGTTGCCCCTGGACTTCTCAGATGGGCTTGGCAACTCTGAGCGACCCACGCCGGGGGAGCTTACTTCAAGCACCACCTAGTGGATCTATCTTAAAAAAAACAAAAAAAAAGAAAAAAGGCCATTAGCAAAATATTTTACCTTTTGAATGTAGGAATGGTAGCTGTCAGTCTCCCTCTTTAAATGTTGCTATTTGCTCGTTTATTAACAGCAAGTCACAATAGCTCTGAAAAACACTAAATTAATAAAGGTGAAAAAATGCTAGTCTGTAAAGCTATTCCATGTACAAAATTTGGCTCTTACTGAGCCTCAGCATAGGACATTCTCTTGCCAACCCATTAGACCCAAAACATTAAGAGAGATATGTCCTTTAATGATCAGAATTCCCGGAGTAAAAGAAAAAAAGTAACTTCTGCTTTAAGTGAAAACAAGTGAGTGAGAAAGAATCACAGAAGCATTAAGGTTGGAAAAGGCCTTTAAGGTCATCAAGTATAACCACCAATCCAACACCACCCTGCCCACTAAACCATGTCCCAAAGTGCCATGCCACAGGTTTTTTGAACAACCTCCAGTGATGGTGACTCCACCACCTCCCTGGGCAGCCTGTTCCAATGCTTGACCACTCTCTCAGAAAAAAAATTTTTCCTAATATCTAGTCTAAACCTCCCCTGGTGCAACTTGAGGTCATTTCCTCTTGTCCTATCACTAGGTACTTGCGAGAAGAGACCAACACCCACCTCACCACAACCCCCTTTCAGGTAGTTGTAGAGAGCGATAAGGTCTCCTCTCAGCCTCCTCTTCTCCAGACTGAACAACCCCAGTTCCCTCAGCCACTCCTCATAAGACTTGTGCTCCAGACCCCTCACCAGCTTCGTTGCCCTTCTCAGTACACGCTCAAGCACCTCAACCTCCTTCTTGTAGTGAGGGGCCCAAAACTGAACACAGGATTCAAGGTGCGGCCTCACCAGTGCCGAGTACAGGGGCACAATCACTTCCCCACTCCTGCTGGCCACACCATTTCTGATATAGGCCTTCTCGGCCACCTCGGCACACTGCCGGCTCATGTTCAGGACTGAGATGTCATGATTTTGATAATGGAAAATAACTAACCAAAGAAAGAAGGTACTTCTAATCCTGTTCACTGGTCAGTAAAATGTGGCTATATAATTATGTAAATATATAATTTTTAAAATGTAGTATGTTACGCTTGGAGACACTTGATAGGCCTACTATCTGAGCAATTTCCTAAAATAAAAAATAATATAACATGAATCAATATAAGTTTATTAATACTTTCATTGATGTGTTGATTTAACTTAAGTATGGAGGGATGGCTACTTATTTTAAATTCCGTGTTTGATCTGAGCATTGCATCATAACGTATATAATTAATACATTAAATATCACCTATGAAGAGCATTTTTCAGCAAATCTTCAGACTGATTGTTGCAGGAAATTGATATTTGATTGAAAATATTAAAATACTGAGATCTTTAAAGTGATGAGTTGTCAGCCTAAAGTAAACTGAGTTTGCCCTGACTCAGGACTGGGACCAAACCTTGAGGACCTGAGTACTTGTGCCGTGTCTAATTAGGGGGCTAGCCAGTGAAGACGTTGCAATTAAGATTAGGGGATAGAGATGGCCATGATAAGGCAACTAAAGTATAAAACAGAAAGAATACTGTGAAGTGTCAACAATAAGAGAAAGTACTGTCATGCGGTCAGCATCACCATTTATGAGATGTAGTTAGTGATGGCTGAAAGATCAAAATAGTGGCAAACAGATAGTGAAAGAACTGAAAGCAGAAACCAGTGCTCACAAAAAATAGTCCTGAGGTCTCTGCCCTGGAGAAACTTTTGAGTGGACTAGAATTAATGGTGTTGATCCAGGAGCTGATCAGATACTTGATTACTTAGGTTAATAAAAAGCCTCAAAAAACTGGACAGTTTCTGTGTCTGGAGTGAAATAGAAGGATGTAGAAAGGATTGTCTATCTCTCTTTGACAAGGCTATTAAAATAAACAAGGATTCACAATAGCCAATGGGTAATGGATTCCATTATGCAATTAGTTCAGTCAGCTATATTTGATATTTATTTACTCAATCAATATTTAGAAAAAAAGCTCTTAGTTCTAACTTTTGTACATTGGAAGTATTTCTCACCCATTTTACACTAAACTCCCAGTCTAGATTTAACTTGCTGTTTTGCAGTAAGGTATGACTGAAAATAGCTCAATTCTTGTATGGAATAAAGAGCCACAAGTAGTGATAAAGAACAGATGTTTGTCATTAATGAGGAAATGTAGTTACTTTTAGTCGACTGAATGGAAATGACAAAAGTACTATGTTCTAATCATCACAATTTTATCTTTTTTTTTGAAATTACCTTATTTTGGACTGTATGTAGAACATTACAAGATATCTCTGCTTTGAAGAAGAATTTAAGTTGCACTCTTCCTGCAAATAACAATGGGTGAATCACACTTTGGTGCCTATTTGTTCATGGTATTCTTTTGCAAATATTTGGATATTAAAAAAATATAAATGACATATTTATTTTGTGCCTAATTACATAAATAACTTTATACAGGGGATGCTGAGTGGCTGTGCTGACAAAGTAGGTGTAGGGCTTACATATTTCAAAGAAAACAAAACTTTCTCCAGATTTGCATTAAATATTTTAAAGTGATGCAAATACAAAATATCAAATGTTCTGATTCATAGGTCTCCTTCTCCCACATACTGTGGCCAAGGAAATAGTCAAACAGAGAAATTAACTAAATTATATCAGCCTTTGGTGATTAATTCTTTTTATTTTCATACTGAGGGTGGGTGGGTAAATTGTAAGGATGCAGACCTGATACTGAATATATATCATAAAGCTGCCTTCTGCAGCTTCTTTATTTTTGAGGGTCGAATTCAGCCTGGTGTCAATGGGTACAATTTCACTGACACTGTACACTGGTATTAGGGTTGAATTTATCCTCTTGCATTGTTCAGGGAGAATCTTTTTCATGTTTTTTTGTTCAGTGAAAGACCACGGCACTCAAAGTACACAGAGTAAAACGGCAGCCTTCCTGGTCAGTCAGAACCATGCTTCAAAGGACTCAGAAACTCTGGCTTGCATCTACATCAGGATTTATTAACAAGACTTCAGCATCCCAGAAGGTTGAAGCTTTTAAGGAGATATGTGCAATATGTCATCCAAGGACAAAGATAGTTATCATAGTTCCTTGTAAAAAAGTTTGATTCTAAAGAGCTTATTCTCTAAATTAGAGTATTTCTTAAATAAACAATGATGACAATATAATCTACATAATCATGCATAATGTGATGATATAAAGTGATATATATAAAATTAGCATATACATTAGCAGAGGAATATGATACAGATGCAAAAAAAGGTAATTATTGTAGATACTTTTAAGGCAACTGTCTCTGAGGAACACAGTTCTTCACTTACTGCCTTATTGCACCATCACTTGGTGGGGGTTTGTTTGACTTCCTTGGGAAAAAAGAAGTGTGGAGAAATAACCCAAAATATAAAAGTATGGCCTGAAAAATACTTCTGATAGGAAGCATACCATACTGGTTTAAATTAAATTTTATGGAACACAATGGAGATTTAGGTAGGTGTCGTAGACATTAAACACTCAAATAAATAATTAATTTTGTCAACATCCTATAGTTATATAAATGGTTTAAGAACATTTTCAGAGGACTCATCTTGCATAGACGTATCTGTATAGGTAGCAGGGTCTAGACACAGGTACAGAGTTTGGCAAGAGGGATTATTTTAACTTTCTTAGGAAGTGTCAGAGCAAGGTGGTTTGGAGCTAGCACCGGAGATATCTTTCCAGTTCTTTTTCTCCTGGTTAGCAGCTAACATCTACAACATTATGCTATATGCCTTCTGAATCTAACCACGAACAAACTACATAGCAAAAAATATCTAGGAAAAAAAATGGAAGCATCACTGACAGTAGGATTTGAGAAAGTTTTGTAAGGTTATAAAACTGATATAAATTTTCCAAGTTTAGAAATCAGGTTAATGGAATGGGATGTAGAATGGATGCTGGGAACAGAGCCAAAACCCTCATTCTACCAAAGAGCAAACTTGCAGGACTTCTTGAGCAAGAATGGAAAACTCAGAACCCTTTGCAAAAGACATGAGCTTCTCCAATTTTTGAAAAAAAAATAGAAAAGGAAAAATAGCACACTCCTGTGACATGACAAGACCCAGGCAGTAAAAATATCTATTATTTATTTATTTAAATAAATAAATAATTTAATAAATAATTTAAATATTTATCTAATGAAATAGTCAAAGAGTGCATGAGTGAAAATGCCGCAGTCACATGCAGAACATTCAGAAAGGTTTACATGTATTTTCCACCAGACTGAACAGAAAAATATTAATAAGGTGGTAGAATCGTGTATCCTTTCCATAACCTATTTAATCCTTTTTCCCAAAATAAGTGCTAAAGTAAATTTACGGCACGGGTGACTGTCTCAGCAAACGCATATCATGTCTCTTTGATATAGTAAACTTTGTTTTAACTACAAAGATATTCTTGAATCTAATGTCAGAGATGGGAATCACACAGTTTGTCTTTGAAATAATTACGGAATCCAGTTCATTTTTCTTAAACATGAGGAAAATTATAAACTTAAAATTAAAGAATAGCATTCAGTGCATATTCCCAGGCAAGCAGGTTACTATGTGAGGCTCAGCACCTAAAATGTTAGCTGTATGTGCATTTACCTGCAGCTCATCAAAGCTGGAGCAGATCTCCACCTGCACCCGGGGAGGGCCCCACGCCGGAGCAGGGGGATGCCCAAAGGAGGCCGTGACCCCATGGGAGGCCTGTGCTGGAGCAGGGTCCTGGCAGGGCCTGTGGCCCCGTGAAGAGGAGCCCAGGCTGGAGCAGGGTTGCTGGCAGGACTTGTGACCCCGTGGGGGACCCAGGCTGGAGCAGCCTGTTCCTGAAGGACAGCACCCGTGGGGGGATCCAGGCTGGAGCAGTTCGTGAAGAACAGCAGCCTGCGGGAAGGACTCACACTGGAGAAATTCATGGAGGACTGTCTCCCGTGGGAGGGACCCCAGGCTGGAGCAGGGCAGAGAGTGAGGAGTCCTCCCTCATGAGGAGGAAGGAGCAGTCTGTTTTGCCCGTGATGGTAACTGGTGAGTGATCTCTCCCATGAGCTTCTCATTATATTTTCTCTGCCCTGTCCAGCTGAGGAAGGGAGCGAGCGATAGAGCAGCTTTGGTGGGTACCTGGCATTTGGCCAAAGTCAACCCACCACGCACTGGTGGTCTTCTGTAGCAGTGTTTGCTCGTGACCCTACCCCTGGGCTGAAGTCAGGATGAGGGCATTGCCGAGCCTCAAACGTGCAGTTACGATGAGTAACGTTGTACTCCAAAAGGGAGATTGCCCTGTGTGGTTAGAAGTGAAGGCAGTAAGAGACATCAATTTTACACCAAGTATGAGTGAAATTTAGATTAAAAAAATAGACTGATGGACAGAGTGGGTTTCAGAGAGAGAATGTTAAGAAATAAAGGGGATCCTTTTTTTTTTTTTAAGACTGTCTTAAGAAGATCTAGTGAGAGAAGATCTGTCAGCAACTAATCATTGTTGCAGACTCAGCCTACTGCGATATGTGACCACATGCTCCCTTAAGCCAAATTGTTAGCACACACTATTATCAAATATATTAATATTTTACGTTAGTATATATCTGGAAAAGAGCTTGCCAGCATGGAAAGTTCATCTTACCTCATGGTCCCAGACAATGGAGCCCACCAAAAATAACACACTGGGTAACAAAGGAAATAAAATCAAAGTACCTAGGAGGTGAAATCATCATTGTTTAAATACTGGAATCTCTTTTTTAAAGACGGCATACACTAATTTAGCTGCTTCACTCTGTTACAGTGTTAACTATTAGCTATTACACTCTGTTTAATTGTCCATCAATTATAATTTTATTCTATGATTTACACTCTTTCATGCAATTTTGCAGTCCTTTCATACAATGTTTTCCTCCAAACTCTTCCGTAAGTGGAAGCCTGTATTTCCTCATTCCCAAGAAGTGCATCAACAACATGAACATATCGTACAACTTTATCACTCTTTTGTGGTCAGTGTATTTTCCAGAATGCCTGTTGCATATTTTGGAGTTCTCCATTCCATAGATGCTATTGTACTATCCAAAACTACTCAAACCTTAGAAAAGAATGCTTGCTGGAATCTGGGACCTGCCCTGGCCTTCAGCACAGGACTGCATTTCACACAGGGTGCAGAGCATGTAGTTTTTTAGTTACCACTGACTAAATTCTATGTAATAAAGTCTTTATAATACTCCTATTTTTGATAGCTCAGAACTATTACATCTCACAACAGAAATTGTTTATTTATCTGCAGTTGAGCTCTGTTTTGCACTCATTTGTAGCTGTGTTATGATGACTTTAGCCAACACGATGATCTTTCATGCCAGATGAAGTTGGGCAGCCCAGTCTCTTGACCCCAGAGCCAGAGAGTGCAGGTGTAATGCCAAGGTGCAGCTGAAGGTGTGCTAATAACTGGGACACTCTGGAAGGCATGTTCCTCAGCAGTGACCTCCACCTGAGCTTTGACTTTGTCTCATGAGCCATCCACAGACTCTCTCAATCCCAGATAATCATAAAAATATTGGTTGGTGGGGATACCTGGAGGCCACCTAGTCCAGTTCACTGGTTGAAGAAGGTCTTTCACCAATGCTAGATCATAATCCAGTTTTATTTACTTTTAATGTATTTTTTAAGCAGTAGAAACAGAAGAACACTAGTAGCATGTATTTTCTACTTATTTAACAAGTATTTTCATAATCTTTTTGAGCTGTTAGGATACACTGAGAAACAGAGGCATCATGCTATTTATAGTTTGTCTGTTGCCTGGTATTAGTTTCTAAGAGTCTTGGGGCCAGTTTCTACCTGTAGCCAAGACCTGACAAACCACCAGAGTGCAGTGACAGCCTCTGAGATGTAGGAGAAAACAATGGTTATTTGGACTTGGTCTTTTTTACACTTTACTGGCTAAGAAAAGAACCGTTGATATATTTTCTGAGTGCATAAGAACTTGTGTCTTAAATTTCAATCATTTTCAAAGAAGTTATTACCATAACAGTTTCCTAATTTTTAAAATACATGTATTCTTCTGGTTTTGTCCAGTGAAGCTGAAGGGAAAAATGTATCTCAAAAGGGCAAATACAGTCACTCTTTTGCCCTTTAAGTTTACCATTAAGGTCACTACTCTTAAAGCAGTAATGGAAAAATCCAAAAGGTTTTGTTGAATGTAGCAGGAAAGACTTTGATATGGTCCTACTGATTTCATGGTTAAACAAAGGGAATTGTCCTCCTCCTGAGCTCTGTTGTATTCTAGAGCTACATTTCTAGAAGTGCCCCAAGACCTTTTCAGGGTCATGAGCACACATCCGTTGGGTATGCGTTTCCAATAACCACAAGGAATTGTAGTCCTGAAGAGAATGTTACTGTTGCTTTGCACTCCATTGTCTAGTGGCTTAGACATAGCTCCATCTGCACCAACTCTGCAAGTCATGCACATGGATGATGCAAATCTTCAGTAGGATAATCTGATGGCAAAGGGTGGTGGAATCAAGTATCATAGTTCAGATCACAAATGATGTTCCTGAACGTAACTGTTAGATGATGGAAAATTAGAGGGGAAAAAAAGAGGCCTAAAAGCATTTTCAAAATGAACTGTATATATTTCCAAAGTCTCTAGTGCCATATAAGGCCAGAATTTGAACTATAATATTACAGAACTAATTGCCACAGAGCATACCAGCAAGTCCTCACAGGCTTGCATTATTCCCCATCAAAAAGGTTCATTTGAGCCTAAGACTTTGTAAAGCTTGCAATGCAGACTGGAATCCTGCTGAACTTGCACTATCTTTAAGGATAATTTCCACTCTACCACATTCCTAATGATATAGATAAGGAGGAGCAATGCAGAATCACTTCCCAGCACAGACACCAACATTATCAAAAACTAGAAATATTTGCAGCACATGGGATTTTTGTCACACAAATCACAGCAACCATTATAATCTGAATTCAAAATTCATACTGCTTTTATTTATTCCACATTGCATATTCAACTGAACAGATACTATTAAGTCACTAGGGGCTAGCACTTTCCCAAAGGCAATACAGTACTTCTATAAAAGAAGCAATGTTTTAAACCGCGAACATTCAAAACCAACTGTCAGCCTCACAAAATTAATGGCATTGGATCAAAACCAATGAGATCTTAAACAAATAATAAATTTGATTTCTCCTTTCCTGATGCCTGTTATCAAAGGTCTTGGCCATGTACTTTCAAGACTTACTTTGTCTAATCCGGAGGACTAAAACCATTTAAAAAAATGGCACTTTAATGTCATTTTATGATTCCAAAGATAAGAGTCCAAAAAAATACACTTCCTAGGTCTCAAGATAAAATCCTGAGAACTGACAAGGTGATATGAACCAGATGGTTTAAAGTCCATTGTTTCATTGGCCTAGATTCCCTAACACACTTATGTGGCAGACTTATCAAGGGTTCCTGGTGTCAAATTTAGGTATCAAAAGATCAAAACTGGAACTTTCAATACCATATTCAACATGTAACTTTCTGGGACTTGCCCATGGCCAGTAGTCGCCATGACCTAGAGAAATGTTGAAACCTGAATTCGCTCCTCAGTGGGAAGAGATTAGAACCCACATTTCTCATGACAGTATTCTCATCACCACACCGTTCTAGGGTTGAAGTTATTTCACTGTGGTTAAATGAACTAAGGATGGAAGATGCCAGGAAACCAACCAACCAAACCCCTCAACAAACCAAAGGCAGAAGTGAGCATCTCACTTACTGATAAGGAGACTATCTAATGTGGGCCACTAAAGTGCCCGTGCTCTGTTTGACTGGCTTTTACTTTTCCTCTGCCTGCTCAATCTTTATTTTCTATATGTAAACTAGAACCACTTGATCGAGAAGTGAGAATCCCCTCATGCCATAGCTGCTTATGGAATAGGGAAACAGGAAAAGAAGGAAAAAAATACAGTTTGAAAGACTAAATCTAAGGGTCCCATCTGCTTTGTAACTGTGGCGCTAGAGGTGGGGGTGCAGTCTTACTTGCTTTGATAGTATTTTAAAAGAGTCCTTTACAAAGTTAAGTCTGCAGATCTACTAAAGGTCAACTAGTTCATCCAGCTGTCATAAGAGAATATCAACTTTAACCTTGCCAGCTGCAGTTTAACTCCATAGTATTTTGTCCTGTTTGAAATAATGCAGACAGAAATTATCACTTTTATGCATAAAAATATTTCATTACTTTCTTCGTATCAGCCCTCATTCTTCTCCCAGTTCAATCAAGGACATTTCTTTCAATCTTTTCTTTTAGAACCTATTTTCCAGACCTTTCATTATCCTTGTTGCTTCCCCCTGGACTCTAGCATACATTTCTTGATGGGTGGTTGTCAAAATTACAGTCTGCACTACAACAGAATAAATGAGCACTCTGCAAGTCTTACCTTACCGATTTTGGGTAACTTTTTGACAATAGTGAGAAATTATTATCCACTATAGCCTGTCTCTTTCATCCAGAACTGCTACTTACCCAGTTATTTCCCAGGATCGCTTTGTGCAACTGAAAAAAAAAAAAACCCACACAAAACCCAAACCACAAAACAAACCCAAATCCCCCACCCCTTTCTTTGTGGAAAAAAAAACCAAAACACACATGCAGTTTCATATGGAACTCAGACTGAAAGTCTTGAGGGATGTACCTTCCCACTGCCCCGACAGGTCTGCTTACACCACAGATGGTATTGGATTTAAGGCATTCTCTCCTCAGAACTCTAAGCAGCATATTAACTACTATGCTGACTTTTCAGATTCAAGTTTATAAATGCTTAAGTCTCCCGAGGCATTGTTGAAGTGGTCTTGGCTTTTATTGATGGCTGCTGCAGTAAGCACCTATACAGTTGCTGAACTTATGTTCACAGTCATTTAAGGCTTGTGTGCTTCATTAATGACGGAGGCAAAAGCAGCTATATACACAAAAATGCATTTGACGAACCATTGCTCGTTCTCTCACCAAACTTGTATGAAAGCACAGACTTCCAAACGCAGGCCAGCCACAACAACGTGAACGAGGGCTGCACGATAAACGTTACGAGCACGTAACCCCACCACCCGTGAGCACACCCGGCCGCAGGCCGTACGCAGCCCGGCCTCCAGCCCCTGGCAGCGCCCCGCGACAACAGCGACCCGCCCCGAACCGCCGCGTACAGCCCTGAGCGGAGGCCGCGGAAGGAGGCAGCAGGGCCGCGCCCGCCGGCTACAGGACCCAAGGAGGAAACGGAGGGCAGGGGCGACAGCGAGAAGACGGCCCAGGTCCATCCAACCAACCAACCACAGGCAGTAACAGCCACCAACGGCCGCTAACGGCAACCGAGCCCCTCACAGTACTGCCAGCGCCTACCCTGCCGTGGGCTACCACACGCATACTCCACCCTCCCCGCTGCTCCCTCAGCACGTGCGCAGCGGAGCGCAGGTAATTAACATTATTTATCGCTCCCTCCCCAAGCATTCCTCAGCTGTCCCTCAGGAGCATGCGCGTTCCGTGGCCGACTGGGGGTGGGGGAGAGGCACAGACTTCTTCCGCCTGCTCCTCACCGCGCGCATGCGCCTTCCCCGCCCGGCGCCGCAGGCCCCACCCCCGCGCCATCGGAGTCGCTGGCGGCCGCGCGCGGGGCTGTTTCCTTCCCCACGTGACATGGAGGCGGGGACGGGAAGGGAAAGGTCAGTGGCGACGCCGGCGGAGGGGGAGCGGAAGGTCAGGGTGCCGTGGAGCGGAAGTGGGAGCCGGAGCCCGTCCGCCATTGTGGGGAAGCGGAGCCCAGAGCAGGGGGTGAAGCGGCGCTGCGTCCGGCCGGCCGGCTGCTTCCAGCGGGAACCCGATCGGCGGCGGCAGAGAGCTCAAGCGGCGGCGGCGGCGACGACAATCAGGCGGCGGGGAGGAGACGGAGGAGGCCAGCGGCGCGGCGGGCGGGCGGGCGAGCGGCCCCGGCGTGCGGAATCACTCGAGGCCCAGGCGGAGCGGAGCGAGGGGATCGCGGCTCCCCGTGAAGAATGTCAGCCACCAGCGTCGATCAGGTACCGGCCGCGGGGGGGGGGGGGAGCGGCCGCCCGCCCGCCCGCTCCCCCGCTCCCTCGCTCCCTCGCTCCCTCGCTCCCTGCCCTTTCCTCTTCCCTGGCCCGCCGTTAGCGCCGGCGCGGGGGGCGGCGGCCGGACGGCCACCTGCACCTTCCCTCGTCGCCGGGGCGGCGCGGTTCGCGGCTTCTCTCTCCCACTTTCCCTTCTCCCCGCCCTGGGGAGCGGCGATCAATCGGAGCCGGCGGCGCCCGGGATGGCGGGCCCCTTTCCCAGCCCCGGCAGCCCCTATTTATAACCGCTGATCCACGCCAGAGCCGCTCCGCCTCCCCGCCCGCAGGGCCCGCCGGCGCCCAGCCCCGCGCCTCCCGGCCCGCCGCCCGGCCTGCCCCCTTTATGTGTTCTCGTCCCGCAAGCCGGCCCTCCCGGCCGACTCCCTCCGGGCTCCCGTTACCTCTCTCCGCTGCGGGAACGCCTTGGTGCTGGGCTCCCTGCAACACCCATCTCCCTCTCTTCTCCCCTGCGCACCCCGAATTCTCGTTACTGCCTCCTTTCTCATCGTGCCTTTCTCTCTCCTCATCCACCTCTTCTCCCTTCGGGCCTCTGGTTTCTGCTCCTTCCCCGCGGCCTCCACGTTTTCCAGCTGATCTCTTCTGTTTCTGTGCGCTGTGCTGCGCTTTTTTAAGTTGGTTCTTCACGGAGCTTACAGTTTGTTTTTTATCTTTACTAGGCCTCTGGTGGCCTCTCTGGCTGGAAGCTACTCTGTCTTGGTCTCCGCTTTCTCAGCGGGCCTGTGCCACTCCCCAATAGTTTTGGCCCTGCAGTCTCCTGCTCCCTTTTATTTTCACTCTGTGCCTTTAATGTTTTGTTTCTTTTGTCTCTGTGCATGCTCTCCAGTTCTCTTTTATTCACTTATTTCTAGCTGAGTGATCTCTTGGCTTTTCATTGCTGTCTTCCAGGAAGCCTTCTTCCCAACTTCTTTAATCCCATGTTTCTTGTTGGTCTCTGCATGTTTTTGTGTCTTGATTATATTAATCCCAAAAGACAAGGTGGTTGGGGTTTTTAAGGTTACAGAGATTTCTCTCTGATTTTGGGAGAGGGAGGTGACTAACCATGCAACTTTAGATGGAGCAGTGTTAAAGAGTCTCAGGGTATCTCTGAGACAGATGCAGATAAAAGCAAAATGGAGGTGTTTACCTTCTAAACTTTCAAACCTTTGGATACTGAGTTTTTGAAGACTAAAAATTGTTAGAGAGTGATGGATCCTGGAGACCCACTTATGCTTAGTTGTACATATGTGAGAAGATGAATTAGGTTTTCATGGACTAGCATTTGTTTTTCTAAGATATTTTATTTTGCTATAGAGGAATTAAGGATACTGTAACCTGTAGTGTTACAGTGATTCTTAGTGCATGACAGATTAACAGTGTTTGTAATGACTAATCCTAAAAAAAAAAAAATCCTCCTTAACGTATTATTTCCGTGTGTGAAAGCTTCATACAGACTTTATCATTTTCTCAATGTAATTGCCTAGACTAGGAATGTACAACTTGTAGTTCAGCTTACAGTATCACTGTGTACTCCTTTGTATATCTAAAAAGCAAGGCATTACATGTTATTCTCTGACAAGCACTCATCAGCCAGCTTAGAAGATGACATGATAATGAAGTTCTAATGAAGTTCTAGCATTGGCAGTAATCTTAAGCTACTAACTTTCTTTGTTCTACTCTATGCTTTGTTTATTCTTTATATTTCTCGGGGCGGGAGCAATCGAAATTAATTTGTTGTTCTGGTTTTCAACACCATCTAATCTTCATGTGCTGTAAAAGACTAGATTATTTCAATGGATTTTGGTAAAATTCTTTCAATTTTAAAATTATTTTGCTGGGGTTTTTTTGGTAATATTTTTATGACATTATTTTATATAATATAATTTTAATAGCATGTTTTTAATAATATTTTAAACTGATTTTTAAGTTGAAAAGAGCAGAATTGGCAAATAAATGGAATTGCCATTAGAGAATTAAATAAATTCGAGATATTTAAATAAATTGGAGAATTCTAACTGAACTTGTTTTGCTTTTTTTTTTTCTTTTTCCCCTCACTTTCCTATATACAGAGACCTAAAGGACAGGGAAATAAAGGTAAGTTGATTCCTTGTATATCTGTATAAATCTCTAATATTGCTGTTTATAAAGGTTAATGCGTCTTTGGACAACTGTGGGAATAGAATACAGCTATAGGATAGGATGTCTTTTATTTCAGAGCAAGATCACAGGAAATTGTATGCCAAAATGTTATTTCACAGCATTTTTGCTGTGGCACAGCGTTACATCAGTTTAAAATGTTTTATTTTGCAAATGAAGATTAATGTCAGAAGTTGGACAATAACATAGCTATTTCTTTTTAGCTGACTTTGTTATATGCTTGTATAATCTCTTTAACAGTACACCTTGGGCCTTTTCTGTGCAGTGAATAGAATCAGTGTACTAGAATCATCAGGAAGAATCTCTTGAACAGCTTCCTTAGCTTGCGAGACAACAGCCACGTGACTGTTTAGTTACTCATATCTGTGAGCAGAACACATTGCCTTCCTTATTCTCAGAAATTTTGTGGGCTTTTCTCTTCACTTTAGCATCAGTATAGAGTATTCTCTCAGTGTTTTGTAGGCCTTCTGCTTTTCTACTTTTTTACCGCTTCTGCCAACATCTTAGTTTTTAAATACCATACTCAATGGGGTTTCTTCTCTCCCACAGAAACAAGGAACTAACTACTTAATATTCCTTTCTCTAAAATTCTTGGCAAGTCTGTCGTAAGCAGCATCTCAGATTATATCTTGCAATTTATTTCTGGTCTGGAATTTGTTATCTTTGATATAAAGACTAATACTCCATTTGGGAATTCTTTTTGCCTAATCAGTACACTTGTGCCCATTTAATTCTGAGGTGCTCAGCAAGCCGAGCTATAGAATAGCATGCACAGAGCTACCTTCATGTGTTAATATGCTTATTATTTCTTCATGCAGATAAGAAACTTATTTTTTGGAGCTCATGTACTCTTTGCTCCCTGCTGTTCATTATCTGAAGTAATCTAATTGTTCTTTGTGAACTGTCATTTAATGTGATCTGCAGTGTACTTACTCTGTTTTTCTCTCTATGTGCAGATTATCTGCTTCTTATTACGTATATCACTTATGAATTTAGCCTGTTCCTCTTAATTTCTCTGCATTCAGAGAAAAATGAACTTGTGTTTACCTCCTCAGACCTTCTCAGTTTGGTCATTCCTGAATACTTGTTATCTCATATCCCAATACTTCTACTTTTTTTCCCCCAAACTGGAGCTTTTAACTATTTCTTTGTGTCTCTGAAATAGTTTGTGTTTATACCTTCCATGTTGCCCTTAAATGAGATGAAAAGTCAGATTCATTTTGGCAAGTAATTTGTGGCTTCATATGCTTTGAGTTATCATATCTCAGTTTTAGTGAGGTTATTGAGGTGCATCTGTTAGAGAATGATACAAGTAGTTTTTGAACTATACTCCATATATATGAATTGGAGTGGAAGTATTAAGTATTTCTGTTTGGGTGTTATGTTGTAGCTTGCTTAATAGTTTAAACGCACAACTCGGCTTTAACTTGTGTGCTGTAATTTGCAAATGCTGCAGGATATTTGAATCAAAACACATCTCTTAGTTTGCTATGTAAGGAAGAGATTTTTGCATTTCTGAACTTGTTTTTTTATGGACTGCAGCCTTTTAAATAATGGATACTTACTATATATTCTCTTGGTGAGAATATGAACTAAATGAAAACTGGTGAAACAAAACAATAATCTCCATTCTGTTAAATTATTTGATATAATGTCATTTAATGAAACTAAGTTATGATTTAGCATTAGATTAAAGGGCTAGGAGGTTGGAGAATGCTAGCACAGTGTAGCACGAGTAGTTGGCTTTGGGTTGGAGACTTTTTCAAGAGGATAAATTAAGTCAGTATCAGCAATCCTTACTGACTGCATGTTAGCAGAACAGTAATCTTTTTCAGGTGTCGTGGGAGGTCCCAGCTTAAAGGACATTTGAGGGAAGATGTGCTACTGAGTTAACAGACTAATCTGAAGTTGGCTCTGTGCATAAGAGTAATAATGTTAAAGAGGATGGTAAAAGGGTTACTGTCCACATGTCTGGTAGAGCATGAGAGAATATGAGTGAGCAGTATGAGAGGTGTATGCATGGAAATAAGAGTATTTTTCATATTGAAACAAAATATATTAGACCTGCAAATCATATTTGGAGGTAGCTGACTTGTATTGTCCAGTAAAATGCTTTTGATGCTTTATTCTAGTTGATTATAAATTGGTGTACTGTGCTGTTTCCCCTGACCAGAATTAGAGGGATTGAGGTTCTAGTGTGTAGAACAGTACTATCCATCTGTTGTGTTGGATATTAATATTGGTACTTCAGAGACTTGAATGAGTAAATTATCCTGTCTTGAATGTTTTCTTATTCAAATTGTCAACTACTGTACAGTTGACATAAAACATCAGAATTGACATCAATCAAATGGTCTCTTGGGGGGGGTGGGGGTGGAGAAACTGTCATTCCTGAAACTTTTTTTTTTCCTTTTGTTTGTTGTGCCAATGTATTGCACGTGTGATAGGAAAGTGCTGACTTGCATTTACATATATATGTGTATAATTTAGTAGAAGGTTTAAATGTAAGCATTGGGTTTAAAACAAGAATGAAATGTTACCTGCTTCTTTTAGTATTTATTCTCCACATTAATCAAGGTGTAACAGCCTCTTCTAATGAAAAATTTATTCTTTTGCCTTTGGCCATCATTTGTGCATTTTGCAAGTGGTTATTCAAAGGATAGTAGCAGTTAAAAGAATATAAGCTTTCAGTTCCTTTATTTTGATGAGTTGTTTCTTCCCAATATCTAATTACATTCTATGTTTTCACAGTGTTTACAGAATTATATCGTATTTTCAGGGTTGGATTGATACAGATATTTTTAGTAACTGTAGATTAGTTTCAGTTAGTATTCTTTATCGCTGCCATGTTTAGTTGGAACACTTAATGTGAGATTTTTGGGAATGAGGCATGCATTTTAATCTGTTTGCTCTTGTTAAATGTGCATGTGGGCTACATTCTTCATTATGAACACACTATGTAAAGTTGGAATGAAAAGAAAGAAACACACTTGTAGTCATGCTGTTTCACTGGGAAATGTGTATATTTACTAGGAAAGATGTTGATGTAGAATTATTTGTGTCACTGACTTAAGATCTGAATACAGAATGAATAGGAAAGAAAATACCTTTACAGGAATATTCTATGTTAGTTGTAATGGCAGACCAAAAATAATTCTGTCTTAAGTGACCTTTAGATACCTCTGAAACAATAAACACAGCAGATGCACGTTTTATCAAGATTAGCTGTCAGTATGAGGAGATTAATTTTGATAGGATTCTAGTCTTGACATGCAGCTGTTTATTCCTTCATTTGTGGTTGCATGCTTTTAAGAAACTTGTATGCCTCTGTCTGTTTTTCTTTTTAACAGAATTGTATTTCAGAATTGTGCTCTCCATACTATTTGGTTAAGTCTAAGCAATGGACATGGCATGGACAAAAGATCTTGAGGCTCATCCCCTGTGTGACTGGGCCAAATATAAAGAGGAATATGGTGTTACAGGTCATTAATATGTGTCGTGGTTTAACCCCAGCCGGTAACTAAGCACCATGCAGCCACTTGCTCACTCCTCCCACGGTGGGATGGGGAGAGTATTGGAAGAGTAAAAGTCAGAAAACTCATGGGTTGAGATAAAGACAGTTTGATAGGCAAAGCAAAAGCTGCACATGCAAGCATAGCAAAACAAGGAATTTATTCACTACTCTCCATGGGCAGGCAGGTGTTCAGCCACCTCCAGTAAAGCAGGGCTCCCATTGCATCTAATGGTTTCTTGGGAAGACAGACGCCATAACTCTGAACATCCCCCCTTTCCTTGCTTCTTCTTCGCCCCAGCTTTATATACTGAGCCTGACATCATATAGTATGGAATACCCCTTTGGCCAGCCTGGGTCAGCACAGCTTCCCGTGCACCCCCAGCCTACTCGCTGGCAGGCTGTCATGAAAAGCCGGACAGTCCTTGAGTGCTTAGCAACAACCCAAAACATCAGCACATTATCAACATTTTTTCATCCCAAATCCAAAACATAGCCTCATACTAGCTTCTATGAAGAAAACTAACTCTATCCCAGCTGAAACCAGGGCAGTATGTTACCATTATTTATGGGGGGGGGGGGCAGGGAACACCTAATATTAACTTAAATTTGGTATTTAATTAGGAATACTGTTCTATCAAGTTTTAAAACACATTGTGCTCACTATTGCTGGTCATATTTGGCTGTAGCTAGTATACAGATGCACTGTGCCAGTTTGTAATAACTGAAGTGTCAAGTGTTCTGACTTCTAAAACTCTAGGAAGATATTCAAAACATGAGTTGCTTTCTTCCTTCCCAGATACTTGCTTTGAAAAACATCTTATGTTGTTCTGTGTTAAACTATGAATTTTTAACTCTTTTTTACTGCTGTCTGAAACAAATACCTTTCTCCAGAATTTTGGTTATTCCTTGTGATTATATCTATTCCTTTGTAATTTTTTTTCAGGTAGTTCCATTCCCTGAAAGCAGTTTGGTTTAGAGGTGTTAAAGTCAAATGTGAAAAAAAAAAAAAATACAAGTAACTTGGTCCAGGCACCAGTTGGTTTGCTATGTGAACTTTGCTATGTGAACTCTCCTCAGAGAAACAGAAAAGACCCCTTTCTTAAACACTGACTCGACCAGAGTTGAAGGTTACAGGGTAGTATATACTTCTCAGAAGCTTTTGCTAAAAGAGGGAAACGATGGAGACAGCTCCTAACTCAGTGTCTCCAGCTGTCAGAAAATCTGCTGTTTTGTTGTGACTTCTGCTGTCATGGTTTCTGAGGTCATCTTACTGATCACTTTTAAAACTTGGTGGTTTTTTTCCCCACTGAACCTATTTGATAAATAACAAAATAATTGCATTCAGAATAGTGGTAATTTAGTTTTGAGAAGAGGTTTTCATCTTCAGGTTGTGTCATTGCAAGTTGCTGGTTTAAGTCCATGTTCTGCTTTGCACCATGGGAAACAGTGGAACTTGGTAGAAATTTGTGGAGTTTTACTTTGAATGGTAGCCTGGGGGAGGGACACTTCAAGTAATTTGGGTAACTGGAAGATCCCAGGTAGGTGTAATGCCTTAAATGAAATTAAATAGGAGGCCAAGAATAGCGAGTAGGAAGTGATTCCAGTGTATGGTGGCATATATGTTGGGAAAGGATTGTAATCACCCTTGGGGACTTTAGCTCTTGTTTCTATCTTGCTTTGTATCCTCTGAGCTTCAGAGGTGCCAGTACAGTATAATATTTATGTAGGAAATACAGAATTAAATAGCTGAATAGTGGTGCCTTTCATGGTTGTCTTGGTGGGGAACTTTCCTCCAGGCAGGAGAAAGCTGTATGTTGCAACCTTCCCTGAACCTATAGAATATATCTGATATAGTTGGGGTGCACATCTACGCTTGGTCTGGTACTTCTGGAAACGCTGGATTTACTGCCTGTGCAAATAAGGTGTGCCTATAGTTTTTTCCTCTGTCTGTGGAGCTCAGGAAAGAATAGTCAGGAGTAGTCTGCTCTGGTTGCCCTCTTTCCAGACCTCTCCTGAGATCTGATTGGGATCATCAACAGAATGAGCTACTTTCTTTAAATTTAACAAAGGGGTGCTTAACAATAATATATTCAGCCTCAAGAAAGCACAAGTAGAAGTATTTCAATGTACGGGCGATTAAGAAGTGTTATCTAGATGAGAAGTGCATTATAGATCTTCCAGAGAGTATACCTAATACAGATTTACTTTTAGTTTCAGTACAAAACGGTTCGATTCATCAAAAGGATGCAGTAAATGATGATGATTTTGAGCCATATCTAAGTAGTCAGACAAATCAGGTAAGTGAACATTGTTTACTATCTTGAAGTTAATTTTGGAGTTCAACTGACTTCCAGACTTAATTGATTTTTGGATTATATTTCTTAGTATTACTTGCCTGAATATCCATTGAAATATAATTTTATAGCATATCTTGTCTTATTGTATGATATTTTAAACAGGTGAAGTTGTCTTAATAATTCTGGAAAAAGTTTCAGTTAAAAAGCATGCTCTGTCTCCTGCTTTTGTGCTTGTGCTCTGACTTCACAAAGATGCAGTTACAAGAAGCTTGAGGAAAATAAACAAACTGAAGGAACAAATCCCAAACCCCAAAACAAAACCCCACACCTTAAATTTACGATGAAATCTTTGTATATTGGATGCAGTTCAAAACAACAGTTTTATTGGCTCTAAGAAAATATTAACTGCTTGGACATGATTTCCTTTGAAGTTGATGGAAGTAGCTCACGGTTGATGGCATGATAGATTGAAGCTTAATATTACTGCAGCTTGGTATAACTCTTCAGCTAAGAAGTTAATGACTTATTTCAAAAGCTGTGAGTTGTCTCTGTAGTCAAAAGTTAATATTCATTACATTAAGTTTGTAAGTTGTAGTGGTCTTGAGAGAGGGAGAAAGTGCAAATTATTAAAAGCCTTTGAAAATTTTGTTTGCCTTCCCTTCCCCGCCCCCCCCCCCCCCCCAATAATACAACATTAAGGAAGCATCAGCTAGAGGATGATTACGTTTGCATTTTTTTTTTTTCCTCAAAACAACATCAGAAATCAGATGGGGGTAGTCCTTCAAATGTCTTGGAGCTTTATCTTCTCAAGAAGTAAATGCTGTGATTTCCCAGGAGTCTTGGGAGTGGAATTTGAATTTAGCTAGCAAACTTTGTTCTACTAGTCCATGGATTGTACTTAATTCCCATTCTCAATAGTGTTGAAATGTTATGGTTTGATTGTTGTTCTTCCTGAAACAAACAGACATCCTTGCATCCTTTTCACTATAAAATTCTGGCAGATGTCTCCAATTAGAAGTGAGAAATTTTGGAAAAAAACCCCCAAAAACGAAAACCATCAAAACTTTAAATCATAGTTGCAGCTATTTTTCTGTGTTTATGAAACTACAGTTGTTAGACTTGTTTTTTAAAGTAGCTTGTTATTTTCTTGATACTGTTGACATGGAGGCATTTTAAGCCTAGCTCAGTAACTAAAAATAAAGATAATATATTACAAAAAAATGGGGCTCTTCAGTGCTTTGGAAAAAGTCTCTTGAGGAGAAAATGGCCACATCTAACAGATACCCTGTTCATCTTTTACATTGGGAGGAATGATGGAAGTTACAAATATATTTGTATAATCCTTAAAAATATTTTGGACTGTATTACAGTTTTGTGGGTTTTTTTGTGTTTTTTTTTTTTCCCCTGAGCATAACTGCCTATAGTGCTAATTTTTGTTTTATTTTCTTGCAGAGTAACAGCTATCCACCAATGTCAGACCCATATATGCCTAGTTATTATGCTCCATCCATTGGATTTCCATACTCTTTAGGCGAAGCAGCATGGTCAACTGCAGGTGACCCTCCAATGCCATACTTGACAACTTATGGACAGATGAGTAATGGTGAACACCATTACATACCCGATGGTGTATTTAGTCAACCTGGGGCATTAGGAAATACCCCTCCATTTCTCGGGCAGCATGGATTTAATTTTTTTCCTGGGAATGCAGACTTCTCTACATGGGGGACAAGTGGATCTCAGGGACAATCAACACAAAGCTCTGCTTACAGCAGCAGCTATGGCTATCCGCCTAGTTCTCTTGGGAGAGCCATAGCAGATGGACAGGCTGGATTTGGCAGTGATACTCTCAGCAAGGTGCCTGGGATTAGCAGCATTGAGCAAGGCATGACTGGGCTGAAAATTGGTGGAGATATGACGGCTGCTGTAACAAAAACTGTAGGTTCAGCTCTGAGCAGTACAGGTATGACAAGCATTGCAGCAAACAGCGTGCCCCCAGTTAGCAGTTCAGCACCTAAACCAACCTCATGGGCTGCCATTGCAAGGAAGCCTGCTAAACCTCAGCCGAAACTCAAGCCTAAAGGTAATGTGGGCATTGGGGGCCCTGCTGTACCACCACCACCTATAAAACACAACATGAATATTGGAACTTGGGATGACAAAGGGTCTGTGGTAAAAGCACCCCCAGCCCAACCAGTACTGCCTCCTCAGACTATAATCCAGCAGCCTCAGCCATTAATTCAACCACCACCACTGGTGCAAAGCCAACTGCCTCAACAGCAGCCTCAGCCACAGCAACCACAACAGCAACAAGGACCTCAGCAGCAGGCCCAGCCTCACCAGTTGCAGCAGCAACAGCTGCAAAACCGCTGGGTAGCTCCTCGTAATAGGGGTGTGGGCTTCAGCCAGAACAATGGAGCTGGTAGTGAGAACTTTGGTTTAGGTGTTGTATCCGTCAGCTCCTCACCTTCTGGTGTGGAAGTGCACCCAGTGCTGGAGAAACTAAAGGCCATAAACAACTACAATCCCAAAGACTTCGATTGGAATCTGAAGAATGGACGTGTGTTTATAATCAAAAGTTATTCAGAGGACGATATTCATCGCTCCATTAAGTACTCTATCTGGTGTAGTACTGAACATGGTAATAAGCGCTTGGATGCTGCTTACCGTTCCCTGAATGGAAAAGGCCCACTCTATTTACTCTTCAGTGTGAATGGCAGTGGACACTTTTGTGGAGTGGCTGAGATGAAGTCTGTTGTGGACTACAATGCATATGCTGGTGTCTGGTCTCAGGATAAGTGGAAGGGGAAGTTTGATGTCAAATGGATCTTTGTCAAAGACGTTCCCAATAACCAACTGCGGCATATTCGCTTGGAAAATAATGACAACAAACCGGTTACCAATTCGAGGGACACTCAAGAGGTACCCCTAGAAAAAGCCAAGCAAGTGCTTAAAATAATTGCTACTTTCAAGCATACCACCTCAATCTTTGATGACTTTGCACATTATGAGAAGCGTCAAGAGGAGGAGGAAGCCATGCGTAGGGTAAGAAATCAATGTCATTATAGTAGCTCTCCTTTTTTTTCTGTTTTTGGAAACCTTGTTTTTCATACAACTGGCATTTCTGTGTGTGAGTATTGAATCAGAAAATGGTGCTTTTTACCTAAGGTGTCTGTACTTGATATAACTGGCTCTTAATGAAAAGATTTAAGTTCTTGTAACTTGTTTTGTTAACACAGGCATGTGCTTAACCAGAATACTAACATAGGCCTGCATAAGCAGACTTCTGACGTGTTTTAATCTTCAAAGTAAACAAAAACTGAATTGAGTATGTTATTCCATAACTGGAGTCTTCTAGTTTGGATTTTTACGGTTTCTGTATGTTACAAAAAGGACCTGAAATTTCAGGAGAAGTTTGCTTTATTTAACATAAAATTTCCATTCAAATTCTGCTTTAACAAAATGTTAACAGCATGATAACTGTGAAAAGCAGGTTTTCCCCTTGATTCAATTTATCTTTTGTACAATTGTGAAACACAGAAGTGATACAGTGATGACTTGTACAGTGTTGAAATAATTTTGGACAATTCTGATAGTGCGTTTCCTAAAAAAAGTAATATGTACTTAATTTTGGCAAAGAAAAGTATACCTATGATAAATCTGTAGAGAAACATTTAGTTTTAGAGGTATTTCAGAAAACCAGACAACGGAGGAAAGGCATTTATTTTAAGCTGTTGTCTACTTTGTCTTGTGTGTACTCTCATTACTAATAATGCTTGTGTTCACCTTTGGCCACAATATTTACTTTCGCTATATTTATTTTCCTAACAGGCTTGCTAGTTACTGGTAATATGTGATTTGTCTCATGGTTAGAAACCTTTCAGGAACTATTGTACCAGTTAGGTGATGTGCAAGTATTTCAGAAACGGGAGTTTGCGTCAGTGCGGTTTGGTAGTGCTCTCCATTCATCCTGTCACACCACCTACTGAATAAAAACCCCAAAAGTCTAGGGTTTATGCTAATTAGGAGCCTTGTGGGATGTGAAGTCCTGAATTTGTTCACTTCTTGAAGCTGCCACAATTCTGGCTGCATAAGAATTTCACTTGCTTTTCTTAGGTTTCTAGTACTGCAGTGGTTCCACCCCTCTTGTACATTCCTAATCCTTCAACACACATGTTGCTTCTCTTATAAGATCGGTGTTGTGCATACATAAAATCAATTTTGCACAGCTCTGGAATAAATTGTCATGTTGGAAGTTTTTTATTGTTTGGAGCCAAGGTGAATATCCTAGTTGGGCGTGTAATGCCCTTTGAAATTATTTTTTTTTAAGCAAACTGAATGTGCCCTAAATCAGTACTGTTACTTTCATGCCATCTTGATGATGGGAGGATGGGCCACATTCTTAACTGATATTCAATGTAAGGGGAAAACTTTCACTTTTTCATGCTTTCGTACAACTTCATTGTGATTTCGGTAATGTTTCAGACAGACTAAGATTATCATGTTTCTCTGTAGCCTTCGTGTTTCAGTATTTTCTTGATGTTTTAAGACACTTCACAAATAACCAGTCATAATTCAGGCATGTCCTAGCAACTCAGGAAGACAGTGTGTTTTATTTGTGGTTTTGTTCCCTCTGTAGTAGCTGAAAGCCACGAAATATAATGGAGGGGGGGAACATAGGTTATTGTTAGTGTTTCTATGTATGCTAAACTTAAAATTCAAAGCACTAAATTCAGCATTTAGTAAGTCTTTGACTAGATGACGGTGATTATGCATATTTCTGTAATAAAGTAACATTGCTGTTTCCTTTAATATCTTCAGGGAAACATACAGTATCTGTATGACTCAAGTGCTGAACCCTGCATTTCTCTGTTAAGTTACTTTTCTTAATACTATTGAGAGAAAACATGCATGTCAAGATACTTGCACAGTTGGCATCGATTCTTCTACAGCATTGTACAAATCGTTTTTGTGACAAATTATGAAAAAATTAATTTAGAGCTGCATATTTAGTTGTGATGTTTTCTCTTTGTAGATGGGTTTGAGATATGCCTTAAGCAAATGAATATTTACTTAAAATATAGGAAGTCCGAATTAAGCTAATGACAGCTACTAGGAGATCATCTTTATCATTCTCTTATGATTGAGTGTTCATTTTATACCTCTAGGTTTTTCTTTTATCACACAGTATACAAACAACCTGTCTTGAAATTGTAACTCTTTTGTTAACTCTTCTATGATTCAAGAATAGTTTGGAAATTAGTATTGTAAGCTCTGGTTTATGGTTAATTGAGTAATCCTTTATTACTTAGTGCCAGCTAGGCTTTTACGGAGCTGTATTTAAATTAGTGCACTTTCTACTGCCAGTAGAACTGTGTAAATTAAGTTCATGCCCATTTTCTGTGGCAGCTGTGGCAATCACTTTGTTTCCAATGTTTCTGTCATGAAAAATGTGCTTATTGCTGTTAATAAAATATTAAATGCATCAAGCAGCCGTAGTCATTTACATGTTCCTTAAAGTTCAGTTAATGTTTTGTTGTTGCATAGGTGGTAACAAACTTTCATACAGCCAGTCATCTAAACATGGTAAACAGAATATGATTTATGGATTTAATTTACTTTATAACTGTTCATCATTCCAGCTAACTTATTTTAAAATAATTGGTTGTAAAAGTTTAATCTTAACAACTCAGGGCTATCAATAATTAAATTCCAATATGACCTAGCAGCATGTTTTATTAAAATATGGCAGTATGCTTATAAAAGTGCAATGAATAGTCTGTGATTAACGTGAAACTTCAGTAACTGCCATTTGATAAAGGTTACTTGCAAATTAATATGAATAGTTTCTTTAAGTGTAAATATTAGAACTCTAGTGTCTACCATTGTTTGATGTGACCCTGGTGTGGGTAAGGTGTCTACAACTGGGGTTGGAAACAAATTTGTGGAGTAATCATTCACACTTTTCTTACGGCTCAGGTTCCAGTGTCCTATTTTAAAATGTACAAGTGCTGCAGTCTTTCACCAAAGGAGCAAGGAAATTCACGAAGTTTTTCATGAGGTCTGTCTATTTAAATAATCTGAAATTGCATTAGTCCTTAGTTTGAGCTACTGCTTTGTGATGTAAATGTGTGTCTATTATTTAAAAACATGTTTGAATTTCAACAGAAAGCAGTAGTAATAAGATCTAAAAAAATGAAGCAGTCTTAAAATATGCCATTTAAGAGCATGTACTTACATTAAGCAAGTAAAAAGTATTGAAAAGAAAAAAAAAATCTGTATTAGTACCTGATCTTCAGTAAATACATGGATCAAAATGAGATGTGCCTCTGATTAAAAATGCAGTTGTTGTAGAGTAACAGCTTCCTCACCCTCCGGAGGTGGCTTGTTAACCTGCAATTACTTGTTGTTCTAGGACTTCTTTTGGTGCTTTTTAATGTAGAATTCTACTTTTGTAGCATATAATGGCAAAAAAGGTCATGGTTCGACACGTAACTATAGAATGTTTTAGATGGTTTTCTTAGTGAGATAATTCAGAAAAATAATTTAATTTTTATCCATGGGAGAAGATATACTGAATTCCTCTACAGTTACGTTTATATAATTTGCTTTTGGAGTTTTTAGTTTTCAGGAAGCCTTTAAATGGCAGGTAAAAAGCATTTAAAATGTTAGGTTCCTGCTGTTGCACTACATATCCTGTAATAGGAATGCTGATACAGCTAAACTTTCTGACTCTCAAAAGGAGTAATTTCATTTTTTCTCCCTCGTTCTATTACTAATGTAACTTCTATTTCTCTGATAATTGGGTCATAATTGGGCTGCAGTGTTACGCAGTGTAACTCCTTTCTACTCCAGGACATTGCTGACTTTATGCTTGATTTACTATTTCTTAAAAATGTGGTAAAGGAAGGAGGGAAGTAAGAAAACATCCATTAAGGTGTTCCTTCCTCCCCTTACCCCTCCCAAACATCAACTACTAGGTTATAATGTCAAAGTCATTAGATACATCCATAGTCCTTGTACAAGTCAAGGAAAACAGGTAGTTGACCAACGTTTTTAATGATAGTTGTAACGACAGCTTTTTAAAGTTTGTATATTTACATCTAAAATAGGTTCAAAACAGTAAATGAAAACAGGTTATGTAATATATTCTGAGAAACTTGTGCATTTCCTGTATGCTTTTGATGATGTTTCAAGGGCCATTATTTTGCAATTTCCTTGATGTTTATCTACAGTTTCATCTTCATAAATGAAAGTGGTACTGCAGGTCCCATGTCTGACTTCAGAAAAAACAGTACAGTCAGAAAGTAGAAACAGAAGATACATTCTTGGTCCATTGATGATTGTGAGGCAAATATGTACACCTAGTCTTGGGAGAAGAGGATTATTTGGAGCTAGAATAATTTTAGAAATACTGATCCAGAATTTTCATCCCATGATGGTGTGCTTATTTACCATGTCTTCATTTGCCTTTACATCTTCAGTCTTTTGGAAACACTTAAAAATTACTTCAAGTTTTCTTGTTATAGACACATGGATTTCGAATGTGCCCGTTTTCTTTGTTTGGTAGGGTCAATTGTTTCTGTTCACAGGTAGTGTTTAGGATTTATTGCAGGATGGGGTTAGCATGGAGAGGTCTGGATGTTAAAGTAGGGTATGGTATAGAGTGACTATGTAAGAGTTGTGGCCTGCTTTTCCCTAGTAAAGGAAAAAATGCTTCAATGGGGAAATTGCGATATTGGACTGTTGAATGAAAGAGACGGAATGTAATTAAACTCACAGGCAGCCCTAGTTTATAGTGACACTTATATGGATCTTGCCAAGTTTTTCTTTTTTTGCAGACTTCCTGCAAAATCGAGCCTATGGAGTCCTTATTACTGAGTGGATTTAAATTACCTGTCTCTGGGACTTGAAGAATTTCTCCTGTAAAATAGGGACCCCTATTGGAAAAGCTAGGAATACCACCCAAATGGTTTACCTTAATGCTCAAGAGACCTATCTTTTTTGGAATCTAATTCTTTAGTGTTTTTAAATGTGAAGGTAGCAGCCTAAGACAAGACTTCAAACTTGAATTGAGCTGGATCTATGACAGCTCCACCTTTTCGAAAAGATGTGTTTTTAAGTTGTGGTTTTTAAAGCAAAGGAGTAATTCTAAAGCTCTTCTTCCAGAGCAAAAGCAGAACCTTGAGTACACATGAATAGCTTTTAAAATTCACGTGGCAGCCATCTGCTTCCTGCTACATCTCCTCAGACTGCACTGCTCTATTAAGAACAAATTGACTAGAAAACTGATGCTTTTCCTGCAGTTTGTAGGGAAGAAATATGCTTGCATATTGCAAGGAAGTCGCAACCTGTGTGACTCTCCACGCAGTACTTCAGCCTTGCTTCATTGATTCATGCCACAGATGGGCTAGTTAGCAGAAACTTGAGTGAAGATTGCTGCTGGTGCTTTGCTGGAAAAAATGACACCTTACTAGATATGTGAGATCTATATGGTTTTAAAGCTGTTTCTGTAGATTCAGTTGAGCGAGGATGGCTTACGTTTTGTATGAAGTTGATTGGCTTTAACCTTCAGAGTCATCTAGTTGAAATGGTATATTACAGGAATTCATATCGGTTGATGATCTGTTTGAGCCCAATTCTTTGTGAGCACTTTTTCAGAGGTCTGGTAGTGTACTTAATATTGACAGGTAATTACAACTATTATTTTGCTTCCTTACCTAGGTATTACAGTAATTTGTGAAAAAGTAAACAAACTTGCATGTTCATTGCACTTTCATATAGAATATAATGAGAAACAAAGATAAAATAAGTTCATTTTTCCTCATGGAAAAAAAGACTGGAACTTGAGTTATGCATGTGCAAAGAGCATGAGTGCTGAGACTTAAACAAAAATTGTCTGGGAAATTCTTCCCCAGTGTATTTTGTAGGCCCTGCGGTGGATGTCATTTCCCTTCCAAGGCTGCTATAGATTGCTTAGCAGAGCAATTAAATAAGATCTTGTTGTTGTTGCCCATGGGCCTCTGAGAAAAATTAACAAATGTGTTGGAGTCATCTTTCTGCCTCTTTTGCTGGGATAGTGATCATCACTGAATGCAATTTCCATTGATGTAGTTAAAAGCTATTTGTTGTCAGTTTTCAAAAGCTGATGTTATACTGTGAGCATTGTTAGCAAACAATAATGAGGATCTAGAAGCTTGATTTTTTTTTTTTTTAACTTTTAATGAACTTGCTGAAATGGCTGTCTTGCAGCTAATTATCTTATTTCAATGTGTAACGATGTACAGCACTGAAAGGAAGCACTTGCTACTCGTAGCTAGAATGGGCCAATCCATCACTGAAAGTATCCACCTGGGAAAACAAGACTGGGCTTTTCTGGCTCATGGAGTTCAAGCTTGGTTTCTGCAAGAGCCTTTCCTCGTTGTATGTTATCATATGGTATCTTTAAAGTAGTTAGGTTTCTTTCTGCACCTCTGCCTTCTGAATGTTTGTACCCTGTTATTCAGTGTGCTGTGGAATTTCAGATGTGGATTAAGTTCTTATTGCCCTTATTGTTACCATAATAAAATAATACGGTCTGTCCATGTTCCACTAACAATGCATGTGTCTGCTCAAATTTAAATTTACTTACCTTTTTACTGTAACTCGTTCACATTTTTACTGCTGCTAAGTATGTTTCAGAGATTGAAATAAAAAAATGCCATCAAAACTAATAGGAAGAATAAATAAATTAGAAGTCTAATTCTTGTAGCTTTTCAGGCTTTCTTAATATTTATATGCTTGAAAGTCTTATGTACTGTCTGGAGTTCAAACCAGCTGCAGCAGCATGATCTCAGATGACTATTAATTCATAAGGCTTACCAGGAGAAGGAACTGCTCTGGAGTTGTAAAAGCTCATTTGACTTCCTATATTGACTTTGATTTTTAATTTGTGCCTTGTAGTTTTCAAGTTGGGATAAGGAATAGAAGAAAATGAGTATTTAGGGAGGGGATGGCATCTCCACAGGAAAAATTGCTAGGTCCATATAAGGCTTCTATAAATCCTTCCCTCCCATCTTTTTAGAATTCCCAAAGTGTTTATCAGAAAAATGTATTTACATATTTTTATTTGGTTTTGAGGTAATCTCTGTCTTCAGGAGATTTACCATCTCTAGTTTGGAATTCAAGAGTGAGAAGTTAAAAAGGACCTTTATTTTACATTATTTTAAAGTTTTGGTAATGTAGTTTGTTAACAGCCAATGAGATCTTTGTCATAAATGGAGTAAACTGTTTCTAGCATTTTTCAGTTTTTGCAGTAATCTGTTTTTCATTGTGGTTCTCAAGCACTAAGGTCAATGTTTATGCTGTCATAGCTGTAGTGGTACACTGGTGTGCAATAAACTGCAGATTATGGCTGATGCTA
Source organism: Phaethon aethereus (assembly GCF_964289735.1). Classification (NCBI taxonomy): domain Eukaryota; kingdom Metazoa; phylum Chordata; class Aves; order Phaethontiformes; family Phaethontidae; genus Phaethon; species Phaethon aethereus. Next base: position 40,866,310 of record NC_138582.1, on the reverse strand, counting down.
TTACTAGATGATATTTCATGAACTTTGCTGTGGCTTCTTCTTGCCACCTCTACAGCTGTCTTTTCTGCCTCTGCCAGGTGTTTCTGCCCATGCAGTGGAGCTGGCAAAAGGAGATGTGTGCCTGCACCTGACTTCACAGAATGCAGTCTCACATGTTAGCTTACAATGCAGATGAGCAGGGTTTTTAAGCTGAAGATTAAATCACAGTTTGCAGCAGAGCAGCTAAGATATGCTACATATTCCCTTCTGAAGCCACTGTGAGAATGCTACCTCTTGGGAGAGGGGCAAAGCAGATGGCCTCAGGCATGAACGTTTTAAACATTGCAGTAAGATGCACAAGTTTGGCAAATTTGGGAGATGTTTTTGCTGCTTTAAATTTTGAAAATTTGTTAGCATGGGGATTTTGTTAAATCTGAGGATAAATTACATTGCAGCTACTTTTTAGCATGGGATCATCTGTTGGATGCTTTGAATTCAGAGAACTGAAATTTGGAAGTAGTCAACCTCACAGTTCAGACCAAGTTAATTCCATATCTTTGCACTAGATCGATGCATGAGCAAGCTCACCAAGGCGTGAGCATTTTTAGGTTCACCTTCACTTGATTGTGTCAGTTTGTGTAAAAAGTTATTTGCACGTGTGAAAATGTGCTTACTGCATGGTCTGCAGCTGGCAGGTACCTTTAATCAGCCACTACATTCCTGCATTGTTGTAATTCAAAAGGTACTTAATTTCCACAGCCTGCTTGTGAACTCCAGCTAAAGCTGGGTAACCTCACTCTGGCGAGTTATGAAGTGAAGCTGGCCTTTGGCAGGGAACTTAAATTGACTGGAGAAGCTTTAAATACAAGAGCATTGCAGGAGATGTGGCAAAGGTCTTACTCATTTGAATGTAAGAAATAAGAGAAGTTGGGTAAAAGGAAAATGTAGTGGAATCCAGTCAGTTACACTGGAAACTTCCTCTGCTCTGAGAGTGGAAACCTGCTGGGGATAAAGTCTCCTGCTAGTTTGTCTATAATCACTGTTCATCCAAAACAAACAATCATAACAAGAGGCACCCAAAAAACCAGAAGAGGAAGACTTTTTGAGACAGGAACAGTGGTAGTGACTGTGATCTGATTTAGACCGACGTGTGCGGGTGGGTGAGGGAATGTTTGAGTGTAATACCACTAACTGCATTTTGAAAAAATCGGATTTTCTCTCTGTCCCTTTTGCCATACAGAGTGCCGAATGCCATTGATACCAATATCTGAAGAATATAGTGTTCACTTACATTGAAAAACACCGTTTGTATGTCCACTCTAAGTATTTAATACAAATGTAGCAACATGTAACTTTGAGACTACAAGAAAGGTGTGCTGGGGTGCATTTGAAGCCTTTTTCCTCTAGAATTCAAAATGGACTTGAATTTGTACCATCTCCTTTATTTCATCCACTGGAAGCCAGTAGTCAGGATATCATTCACTTTCTACTTTGAATTTTTATGGACTTAAATGCATTTTGAGTTCAGGGGCTACACAAAGCACAAGGTCGGTCAGTTTGCTGTGCAGCAGTTTGTAATGCAGAGAGGCTTTTTAGACAGCTTGACTCAGTGGTTACATATGGTATACTTGCAAATGGACAGGAATCAATTATTTTATTTGTATGTAGGTAGTATTTAAAATTGTTAAAATATTCATATTTCATTAACATCAGTTTCACAGGCTACTACTTAATACCGCAGTAGTGTTTTTCAGCACTTTGTGTAGTTCTTTCAGTTGCAGTCTGCTAATAGTAGAGGAATAATCTGAGATGTGCATGAGCAGGCTATTTTTGAATGCCTTACATGCTTAGTGAGGCATGAGGCCAGTGATCATCTGTTTTCAGCCTAGACATGCACTGTTAACATATCAGTTTATGTTAATGACTGATACTATCAGTCTCACATTTTAAAAACAGTATCTTACTATGCAAATATTAGTCATGTTTCTTTGAACTAGAAAAATTATTTCTAGCAGAATTGTGCAAGTATGGCTCTCACTTTAAATACACTGAAGTTCTGCCCTAGAGAATGTCCAATATTAGATACAGAGCTGCTAGTGTCATGAGCTGCTTATTGTGACGAAGAACTCTGTGTGAGCTTTAATTTTTTTGGTGTTCGTCTTGAAGTAACTTGGAGGTCTGTCTTGGAGAGGACTAGATAGTCAGCTGTACTCTAATAACCACTATAAATGTTATGTATCCTCTTTCATTATAGTGGGTAGTTTTTTTAGCAGTATTTGGGTGCTAATTTGCACTTTTCCTAAATAATTTCTAGCATAATGAAGTTTCAGCATGGTATCAGAGTGGTTTTGAAATTATTGCTCAAATGCCTCCTGGTTTATGTTGGTTTTCCCTGCTATGTTTATGTTCCATTTAAATCATGCTGTGTAATGCAATAATAATAAAAATACTGGAAACAAGGGGTTTTTTTGTTCTCTTTTAAATGGGGGAGGGAACCTACCTCTCATATGAAGGTATTTTAAAACATTTAGACGATGTGCTCAGTTGTACACATTAAGAAAGGAAATGCTATTGGAAGATAAATTCTTCTCTTAGAGTCAAACTACAGTGTCTCTTTACGGTCTGGAAGATATGTAATAATTATAGGCAACGCGATACAGTTTTTTTTGTTCTGTGTTTTAATTTTTTTTCATAGAGGTAGTCATAATGCTTAAGTGTATGTTTATTTTTAACAAAGTAGAGAAAATGGAGGATGATGGTAAAACACTGAAAATGTTATTTACTCCATTAGACTTGTAATGCAGAGGAAGAATTTGTTAGTCCCTGGTAGAGATACAGTACAGTTAGTACTTTAGCCCTGAATAGTACAAAGTTGTTTATCATCGTTAGTGATATTATACATTTTGTTCTTTTACACGAAATGCAACATCTCGCAATGCTGTGAGGGCTTTGTAGTGAATATGGTCTTGACTGCAACTTGGGCTGCATTCAAGTGTTTTGTTTTGTTTTTTTTCCTCAGCCATTCCTACCTCACTAGTTTTACGCTTTGTTATGGAAAGTATTTTCTAAAACGCGTATGGATGGCTTTTTAAAAAAAAAAAAAAAAAATCTTTTTCTTGCCATTTGAGCAGTGTGTTTGTATGGAGGATGAGGTACTGGCCCAACTTGTTCTGTTACTTTTTGATCTTAAGCACATTGAAACATTTTATTACAGTGGAGCTTTGAAAGAGATACCTGGGAATGATCTTTACTTTTTCAGCGATATAATGGATGGAGAGTAGAATATTTAAATATTTATGCAGAGCATTTTTTGACAAGTTAAGCAGAAGATGTAAGGTACCTGTTGTCTTGTTTGTAGGTCCCTTGGTCTCCTTCCTCTGTTCATTTTGTGCAATATATTTTATTGGAAGTGATTTAAAAGTAACATTATAACACTTTTTTGATAGCTGTTTTTTTGGAACGTATTTACCTCTTACTTTGATGTATACTTCTGTGTTTCTTTTTAATAAGTTGACTTGAACTAGATATTTCATGTTCCTGAAAAAAGTGAAGCTTTTTCCTTGGAAGCTTGTTGCCTGATTTAGAGAAATTGCAAGCAATGCAACTGCTCTAATGAGAAAAAAGCAGATAATGTTGAACTGTATTAACATGACTTCCCTTTTTTTTTTTTTTTTCCAGGAGAGAAATAGAAACAAACAATAACTATATGGAGATGTCCTGCTAGAATTACAACACTAATGATGTAGACTCTGGAAATGCCTAATATGTCTAAGAAGACGTTATTAAAGCTTTTTTCTGCTTAAGGTGACATCTTTGAACACTTTAACACAAAATTGACTCTTCTTGTAATGGTTCTCATCAGTGCATCTGCCCTTATACTCTCTCACCAAACACACTTGAGAACTGTACCTTCGTCAAGCACTTTCTGTCCTGAAGCTTTTACCAGTATCTGCTGTCTTTTGTATTTATGCATCCTAGCTAAGGCACAGGAGACCGAACGAATGCAAGGATTCATTAACTCTTTGAATTTGTTAAATACTAACATTTAACCATTAGAAGTGGTTCAATGATGTGAGATTCACATTGCTTCAACTTAATTTTTTCTTTGTTGTAGTTTTTTTAATTGTCAGTTTTTAGCTATTCGACAGATTAAAAGCAAATCATGCCATATTTAGTCCTGGAGTAAAACTCAAGTCTAAATGTTCATGTGAAAATTATTGTAGTAATCTTTTAATATGGCAAAGCAACTTTAAGCTGCAGTTTAGCCAAATGAAACATAACATAAAATTATATTAGAATGACATTTCCCTTGTTTCAAACTGTTTGGTGTAAGAGAATATTAATATGCAGCTTGGTGGACACCACCAGTTAATGCACATTTCTTTATTTTTTTTTTTTCTGTAACATGTATACTGAAAAAAGTGCATTTGTCTGAGGAACTGTTTGTTTGCTACCACTCGATGAATCTCAGTTTTGAGTAAATGTACCTCAGTCTAAATCAGACTTTTTATGACCTTTATAACTACATTTAAAATAATCTTTAATTCCTATTTCTGGGTGTTTGCAAGCCTGACAGATTGCTATCATGAAAGTGAAAATTTACTCCTCTAGGTGATTCACTAGCTAAATAAACATAATTATTGTTTAGCAAGCATATACTCTGTTTCTCAAATTTGTTTGTTTCATTGTTCCAACATCCAAGTGTTTTTTGCCCTGATCAAAAATATTTTGAGAAAAATACTTTGATCCATGGAGATGACATTCATAGCCATGTTAACATGATTTTTTGTTAGAACCATGCAACAAGAATTTTAGAATACATACTAAACTGGGTAATTCTATACTAGTTTTTAACTTTTAAAAATTATGTCTTTTGGTTCTGTTTATTTAGCAACACATTCTATCTGCTGGAAGAGAATATTAAAAAATATGTTAAGCGGGTATATTGACTGTACAAAATACTGAACAGCGTGTACCAAACTCCAGGGATAGCTTTCTCTTTTTAGAACAGCAGTGTAGAAGTCAGATATGTTATAGCTTAAAATAGCAATACCACATATTATTTGAACATGTTTCATGTCTTACTGTCCAACACAGGTGTTTATATTGTGTTTTGAGTCCTTCATCTACGGATTCTGGCAATCAGAGTTCTGGAGCTTAAGTGGCAAAGCTTTGTTTTGAATACAGACTATTTTGCTATATCTTACTTTCTGTCTTCTTAAGCCCCTTGCGCTCTTCTAACGTTGCAAACACAAAGTTCACGCACTTATTTCTTGCTCGTAATTTAAAATATTGTTTGAGACTGCAGAGTAGCAGATATGAATCTTAATTTTTTACTGCCATTTTTCTGGAAGCTCAAAAGGGAAGCCACTCTCATATTTTGGAGAAAAGATGCAATCACACTTAAATGCAGATGTGTAACAAATAGCAAGTAGGGTAAGGGAGGGATATGCAAAGTGCATATTGTAAGAGGAGACTAGGATATAAAAGTTTCAAGCCCAAACGCTATGAAATCTGGCTTGAGCCCAAAACCTGCTGATTCCATGCATTTCTGTTTCTTGCAAACAGGTTTTATAGCTATTTGTTTCCCTCTGTTGTCTGATTTATGGATTACTGCCTATTATTCTAACTGTCAATCAGTTGAATTGGCAAAGGTCAATGTTGTGAGTCCAAAGAATGTAGTCCTTCTGATGATCCTTCAAGGGATCAGCATGTTTCTGCTTCTTTGTTACAAAAATATCTTAAGAAAATGCACAGAAGTTCTCAGTTAAAAGAAAGCTGCTGTTAGAGTCAGGCATTCAGGAATTGATTGCATGTGCAACCTTCGTTTGCTTCCACTGCAGTATTCATATTTTTGCAGGCTTTGTTAGTATTTCCTGCTTTACCCCTTGCTTTTTTTATTCTAATAGCATGAGCATTGCTCTTGGATTGATTCAGATTTAGTATAAAATGGGTTCATCACTCTGTTGCAGACTTTGAAAGCTTGGAAAATGAGACAGGATTGTGAGAGGAGGAGGTGATCACATTTAGAGAGCTGTGACAGTTCTTACACTGTTCCAGGATTGTTAGTAAATCGACAAATAGAAGAGTTTCATTGCTGATGGTGTTAGTCATGTTGCGACCGATTTGCTGACTGCTGAGAGTTTAGTATGTGCAGCTGAGATTAAAAGGAATTTTATGTGCATATAAAGTACTGTAAAAATAGTATATAACATTGTAAAATCAGCTATGGAGTGCTGTACTAGTTAATGGACATGTGAAACTTCTAGCCTTCAGCTTCCTTATGCACAAGTTCTTTTCCTCCAGAAAGAAAAGAAATGGTGCTTAATATCTCAAATAAATGTAGAATTACAATTTTTGGTCTGATTTTTCAATACAGTGAAGTTGTAATGGGTGCTTGCTAACTTGCTAATGGAGGTGTCAGTGGATCCCCATTTCTGTTCTTGATGCCGCCTCCTTTGTGTCAGCATTTGTTTTCCTGTGATCCATACTGAGCCAGTTCAAGACACTTTCTGCTGGTTTAACGGTTTAAGCAGTTCTCTGTGAGGTTAGATGTTTAGAAGGGAGATAGTGGGAGGGAAAGGAAGGAGATTTGTCCTTTCAGAAGCAGGTACCCACTGTTGAATAGGCTTAACTGCGCTATAGCTACACACCTGTAGGTTGGTGAACCAGAGATGCAGCAGAATGTTTAAAACTGGGAAAAGGCTTCCCAAGAAAAAAATCAGTTCAGTGCAAGATTTCAGTAGTGTACAGTGAGATATTATGTTATCAGACAAATTTAGTGATACCAGGAGGAGGGAAGAAATGCTGAGTATTTTCCATTTTTGACTACTTTTTCAACTTTGAAGAGACCTGAGAATTCATATAGAAAAGTTTTATTGCTGAAAGGTTTGCCCTACCAACACAAGTGGGACAAATTAAAGTTGTCCCCCTAACACCCTGCTAACCTTTGAGTGTCTCTTGACTTTGTAACATCAACATCTTAAATACCAAAAAACCTATGTTAGACTTTGACAAGAAATAATTCCTGTCAGTTAAATGCTGAAGTTACTGGCTTAAGAAAAACATGGGTACTACGTTATTTTGAGGAACTTGGATTGGGAAAAATTATTATATTCACAACCAGACAGATTTCACTGCTTCATGTCTCTTGCTATTCTAGGCTTAATTTAACAAATGCTTGCTTCTATATATCCTCTTGCTCTGTTTCCTTCTTTTTGGATACTCTGGCAGTTTCATAATGCACTGTCTGAAAAAATTAGATGCAAAAGCCCCTTGCCAAAATGATTCTCATCCCAGACAAATCTATGGCATCAAACAAAAGACAATGTTGAGCTCTTGGTCAGGTGCAAATAACTTAATATTTTGGAGGAAGCATCTTAAATATTTGTCACTGTTTAGTCAGACTAAAGTTCTATTTTGAAGTGCTTTCTATATCATAAGACAATTTACATGCTTGAAATATATTCCTTAAAAAAGTTTTAAACTATTTTGACATACAGGTATCAGTGCATCTTTCCTAGATGAAACTGAGTTGAACCAATAGTGTTTTGAATTCTGTAAGTAACAGTTACCTAAATTTTTCAAAATTATTGGTGGCTCTTTCACCAGAAAGATATTAAATACTTTAGCTGATTCTAGTGCGGTGGAAATCCAGTGTGGACAGTCTTTGAACTTTCTGCAGCACTGATTTTTAAGTGAATAATTCTAGACATTCATATACAAATAATCTTTTAGGAATGGATTTCATGTTATTTTCAAAGCCATTTGAACTCATCTTTCTAAGCACTTTGTTAAGGAAATACACATCAGTTTTTCAGTGTCTTGTTTATTTTTTTGTCAGGTGAAGATCCGTATAATTTACTGATGAATTCAGAGAGATTGAGAGCAGTTCTTTTCCATTCGGTTGCAGCAAAACCTGGTTTAAATTTTGTTTGGTTTTGTGTGCATTATAGTATAGTAACTCAAATGAGGATTCTTTGGCAATGGGAGTTGACTGTTTGGTCTTACTCAGTCTATTTGAAAGTAACCTGTTCGCATCCTTATTTATTCTATTTTCAGCCTGACACATCCACTGTAGTTTAGCATGGGAGAGGAAAGAATTTCTATATGGATCATAGGAATTTTAAGTAAATGAGTTTGTCCTCATATAAAATTACAATATTAGTGTACAGCTGACATGTTTTCCTCAAAAAATCTGTTCTATACTGTGTGTTCTACTTTATATATTTTAATAAAGTGCATTTTAATATGATGAATATGGACCTTTCAGTTCACAAAGTTAAATTTGTAACCAGTCCAGGCTTTTGACAGTATTTCTCTTCACGTAATAATCCTGAAGCATTCTTATTAATGATACTTTCAGTGTCCAAGGATCAATAAGCCAAATATTAATAATAAAACTTGATGTTTATTAATATAAGGAGTTGCATAACGTTTGTATATACCTGTTCTTTTGTGACCTTATCCTTCCCCACAAGTGGAAATCTGACAAAGAGAAGCCAAATACCAGTTGGATGTCTCCTTCCATCAATTTCCCTACATATTTCACAAGAAACTGTTTTGCCACACTGCGAACGGAGTGCAAATGGGTGGGTTTTCAAGTATCTTCCTCCAGAAATCTGTTCTTAGTCAGACATTCAAGAGGCAATGAATTTCTTAGTCCCATCTAAGTAAGTATTCCTTCCCACTTCCCTACCTTTCCTGGGAAGACTCCACTGTCATGTCTCTGCTGCTTTCTTTCAATGCCCACGAGGGAAGCCTGGTGTTGGATGCTGGTTTTCACAGCCTGCAAAAAGTTCGTGATTTCATTTATTTCCTTCTCTGAACAGAGGAAATCTTCTGACTGAGTTTAGCTTGTCTCGGTCTGTCTCAGCCTGTTTGTCACAATGTAAATAGAGAAATAATTGCTTTAATAACTAGATGAATTCACTCTCCCATGTGGTGTATGCCTTTTTTTTTTTTTTTGTAAACTCTGCAGCATTATTGTTCAGAAAGTAGAAAGGGACATGATTTCATTGGAATTTTAAAGGGCATAGAGTGATTTAAATACAAGGGTCCACTCTAAGTGTTCTTCTGAATTTTAGTGGTGGTAATAACCGATCTGTTAACAGTGAGAGTATATAAGCTGTTTGCATATCCTGTGTGCATTTGCACTTGTCATCTTAATACTGAATTAACTTCTTTTGCCTGTAAAATTAGTTTGTAACACTTGAGAAACTAGTTTTTGTTGTTGGTTTGAATTTTATCCACTCAGAGATACTATAACACTTCGTCTGCCTGCACAAGTTTATGTGCATCTTGAGAATGAAGTGGATGTTCATGTAAAATGAAACAAAATACTCTAGATTGACTATTTTAAGTTGAGCTTGTGGGCTTTTGGATGAGCAGGCTGTCTTGATTTGTGCCCTTATATGTGAAGCATTCCACTTTAATCTTGAACTCTGAATTTATGCATCCTTTCTTTCCTGCTCTGCAAACATCTGAAGGAACCTCAGATGTTAAAAAAAAGAAATCCTTGCTTTATGCTTAGTCCAGGAATAAAAATTTCCAATCTAAGCATTTGAGCAATTTAAATGGAGGTTTAGCTTTAGTTTGAGCTAAGCTATTACATTTCAGCAAAAGGGTAAGATAAAAGGTTGTGGATCTTTCATTATCTACTGTAATTGTATATCTACTGTTAGAAAATAAAAAGCTGAAATTTTATTTTGCAAACATTAATATATGTAGCTGCTGTTCAATATTACCCAAGAATTTAACAAGTATTTGCATCAGTTCAGATTAGCAGCTATGTAAAATAGAGGGTGAAAGGACTGAGATCTCTTTTTCGAGGAATATACAATTGTTAAATTGGTTAAAATTCAGATGTTCGTGGTGTGTGACTGGAATACATTGGATGTTAAATCTATCCCTCTTCTGCAACTTCTATGGAAAACATTGCTACTAAATTCTTACTGTAATTTTTTTTTTTACTTAAATTGGCTGCCAGTTTGTTTTCAACTGCTTAACTGATTTGCAGCTTAGTTCTCATGAGATGCTTCACTGGGTCTTGTGAGTGTGGTGCTTCATCAGAAACTGTGTAAAACTGTATTTAATTTCTTCAAGTTAATGTATCTTAATTGCTATTAACTTGAACTGTATTCCATTCAACTTCATATTTTATGATAATGCTTGGTCTTTCAGTTGTATTGATCTTCTTTTATTTCAAGAATACCACATGCAGAACAATTCAGAAAACGTTTTAGTTCCTGAAATTCATGCTTATTTTAAGTGTTAATAAATAACTATCGTATCTGCTCATTGGGTTGCTAGTGAATTTTGATGATTTTTTTTTTTGAAAACTGCAAGTCAAAGCTGGAGATAGGAATACTCGTCCTGGGAAGTAGATGAAATGCTGGAACATCAAAGAACTAACAGCTGTACAAGACAAACGGTGTTTAAACAGCCAAGAGAGCGTTGTGAGGTTGATTTTTCGCTCACACTTCAGTGTAGCTTTTCAGATGCTAGAAGAATCTTTTCAGCAAAGAATTAAAATTAAGTATGTTCATGTAGCCCAATTGAACTCCTAGTTTGGTCTGCTTGGACTTTTGTGGTGGTTTATTTGTTCTTGTTTTTGTTTGGGGGGAGTTGTGGTGTTTGGTTTTGTTTTGTTTTTTTGTGTTTTCATTTATCTCATATCTCTTCTACTTCTAATATTATGATTTGTCTTAGAGTTAACTTGTACTCCAGTATAAGGTTCCCTATTTCACATTTTCTTTAAATAAGCCATATATTTACCAAGGCTTTGAGGTTAGTTGTGTTCAGTTGTGTTCCCCTGCTCCAAGTCATTGTTGCTGTTTACTAGACTTCCCCAGCTGATTTCATGGCCAGCAATTTTTCTAGTCTTGCTTATTTTAAGTTGCTTATCTGAAGAAGTTACTCAGTTACTAGTTTATTTATGTGAATAATTGTTAGTCTTTGGAGCAGACTTTACAGATACCATTTCTTAATCCTCATACTGATTAAATGACAAGATAATGAAATACTATTAAGTAAGTTCTACATTGGTTAGATGAAAAAAAAATTGAAGGTTTCCTACACAAGCTGTGTTTTGAACACTTTCACTGCTTAACTCTCTTGCAAGTTCTAGTTAGCTTTCTCTGTGCCAAATCTGTCTTAATGATGTTGAAGACCTTTTAGGTAGACTGAAAAAGTCTGTTTAAACACAGCTTTTCTGCATCATTACACCATGACAGAGTTTCTCACTTAGTGTCTTTCTTTAGATCTACAAGTAAGATTGCGGCTGTTGAGTAACCTGAATCTCATTCAGTGAGCCTACCTGATTTCTCTGCAGCAGAAAATTCATTTGAAAGGACACTCTGACTTCCTGCCTTCTTTTTCTTTTGATGTTTTCCTCCCATTCCTTGCAATTCAATTAGTCATACCTATGGCATGTAGAAGAACAATGAGCTGTTGGTTTATTCGGTTGGAACGAGTGGGAGGCATAATGGGAAATCTTTCAAGAAAATGAGAAACAGATGGAATTGTGTGATATTTCCACCTGCAGGGAGCAAACACACCAACAAAGCCTAAGGTAAAAGGAAATTGAGGAAACACTGTCCAGATGTACTCTGTTTCGCTATGCATTTGTATGTTGGCTCAGTATGGAGCTAAGTTTGTGTTGTTTTTTTTTGTTTTTTGGGTTTTTTTTTTTTAATATAATTGAAGGAGTTTGCTGATCTTAAACCTACAATACAAAGAATAAAAATCTGTTTTTTTCAGTTGGGAGAAAATAAAAGCTTCAAATTTTGTTTTTGGTTTTTCTTTTTAAGTTGGAAGGTACTTACTTCTCAGTCCTTGCCGCCTCCTCCATCCTCAAGTCCCCCAGAAAGATCTACAAGCAGTGCAGGAAGAAGTTTGTGTAAGGCAGATATTTGAACAAATTAGTTTTGAAGTTTGGGAGCTTAGAGGCAACCTACCAGCCCATGAAGGAGTGGGCAGAGAGAAACATCAGTCTGAGGTGCTCCTACCTGGGTGACCCCAGAAAACAATGCAGATGAGTCCTCGAGATGAGTGTGGGAGAAGAGACTTGAAACAGAGATTCCGCCTGTATCAAAACTCGGATCAAATGAGCTGCTATTTTTTTAGAACTGTGGTCCTCAGAAGTTAAGGTACCACCGAGGCAGACACCACAGACCTTAATGGAGACCATCCCTGCTGCAGAGTACTTTTAAACAATGCTGGGGAAACAAGAGAGAAAAATACTATATGGGTACAGATTGGGAACTGATGATTTAACAAAGCACAGGGATAATAGTCTGATGAGGTGTACAGAACAGAATAGCTACTTACTGTGCTGTACTTCTAAGTCATTCAGGGTGGTAAGATTTATTTAAATAAGATAACTAATTTTTCTTAAATCTTGTTATCAAAATAATGCTGGAGAAGGAGAAGTTGTTATACATTTAGCAGTCAAAAGGTAATCTTGAATATCATATTCAAAACATTTATTTCTGCAAACGTCAGTGTGTGCAAATTTCTCCTGTTTGTATTTTTAGAGAAATCGATCTTCAATTAGAGTGCACAAATGCAATGCAGTAATTCTTACATCTATACCTAGCCAACCATCAGCAGGCATCAACTAACCTATATTTAATTGATAATTTAATAATCCTATTACAATAAATCACATTTTCTGCAGGAGAGTTGAAGAACACGGGAAGGGTGAGACACTTGGCACTAGACTCTTCACAAATGGACGTCCCTTGACTTCAAAGCTTGTAATTAAGACAGATTGAGGAAATGGGGGTAGTTGGGGGAAGAATGTGCTGGCAGCAAATATATTACCTTTTTTCTGTGGAGTGGGAAAAGGGTTAAATAGAAATCAGTAGCAATAGGATACATGCAAACTAGGGAAAGGACACTGAAGGTAGAGGAGTATTGGGGACTGAGAAGGTTTTAGTAGTGGAGGTACAGGATGAACTGCAGATAGAAAAGGTGTAGAAATGGGTGCAAAGGAATTTTGAAATTTTTTAATAGTAACTGAGGATTTTTCAGTCTCAAGATTGATTCAGCTGGGAGAAAAGAACGGTGGCACAGACACTTCATCACGTAGTTAGGAGGAAAGAGCCTGAAGGTATGGGTGCCTGCTCCCAGGATGGCTGTGGTTCTCTGGTGGTTGCAACTTTCTGCACAAAGGTAAGCGCTTGACCTTGAATCACTCCTGCCTCAGGAGGGAAATCAAGAGGGAAACATCCAGGTTGGTAAGTAATTTACCCACTAATCTTCTAGCAAGATTTAAAGAAGGATGAGCTCTGTGTGGCTTTTCAAAGACAAGAACAGAAGTACTGAGTCTTAAGGGAGACTACACCTCTGAGTATGAACTTTTGCAGGAGTGTTTTATAGCCTTCCCCACATCGCTAATAATAAAAGGCTCACTGTTGGCTGATTTGGATCCAATTTTGTTGTTCTCACAATCTGTATGGGATGCTCTGATATTGCAGAAAGTTCTGGGGCCATGTTCTTTTTAAGCAGAAAGCTTTGCAGACTTAAAGCCAGCCCGAAGTAGTTTCACCAAAGCTAATACACAATACAGATCAAATTAAAATCTTATCGTAATGTAAACCCCAAAAAACCCATGTGTAGGAGTCTTCCACCGCACTAACTCTAAAGAAATGAACTAAAATGTGGAATATAAAAAAGTGGTATTAAATTGCACTCAGGTCACTTTTCTTGATTCTTTCTGAATGGAAGTACTTTAAACACTTTCATGTGTCTTACTATTCATAACATTGTGCTCAAAAAAGATCCTAAAATACAATAAATACATGAAATATGTAAATAAAACTGAATTTCATTTTATTGCCTGAAGTGACATTGTGAACACTTAACACTGTAAGCAAGGAAAGCATAAGCTGCCTCTGGCGTGTTCTCCCAGCCTCCAGCTAGCTGGGACTTTCCAAATCAGGATCCCTTCTGGATTTTTACTTCAGTGAATTAGTTCAGTTGCTTATGATTTGTGAGTTATATAAATAGCTAAATGCAACTTGAATAGATTCAGAAAACCTTTGAAAGAAGCAAAATTCTATAGCAAAACATAATTAAAAAAAAATAATATATCTGCAATAGAAACATGACTCACTTGACAGCCAAGAACAAAAGAGTCCATTGAGAACTTTCTCAAAAGGACTAAATACAGCACGGATTTTCTCCATTAAAGAGAATCTTTAACCAAATATGAAAAATTATCAAGATGATAAATGGAATGTTATTCTACAGGCAAAGTGGCATTTGCTTTGCAAAATTAAATCTATACCACACGTGACAGAAATGCAGTTGGGAAATTTCAGTTACTAACTGTGTCTGGAAGTACTATCCACAGACTTTCCACACTCTGTTTTCCCCTGGAAAAATACCTCAGAGCTCCAGCACTTAGTTACCTTTGGGGGGCATTTGGTTGAAGTTTCCATCTTTAAATGTGTTTAGTATTCTAGAGGAAGCATTCTAAAGCAACCTACAGGAGAGCTAAATATAGGAGTTAGATGGAGGCAGGTGCTGCCCTCCCACTGGATCAAGTGCTTCTGTCCCTGTAAACAGGCAAAATGTGTTTGACGTTGGGTTAGTTACTGGCTTGGGTTTGCTCATCCCTATCGATTTCTTCTCTCGTGCTCAGGTCAGGTCCTGTGGCAATTAGCACAGGAAAACCTGTTCCCAGGTGAAAGTTGCATCCTTTGCTTTTAACTGAAGTGTAATTGCTGGAGGAAATACTTCCTGAAATAAAGAAATGGTGCTGAGGAATCCAGGTTTTCCTTCCAGGAACTTCTGTTTCCAGAACCGGGGTGAGATGCTGTTGGATATTACCTCTTACATTCTACAGATTTTAACCTGTGTATTCAGCCTTCTTTACAGAGGTAGCCCTTTTGTAAGAGATTGAATTTCCAGTGTACCATAATTTACACAGAGCTCAGATTATTCTAATGCTGGTATAAAGATGTCTTTACCCAAGTGAGTTTATTGTTCATGAGAGAGTGAGGTCTAGGGTGGAAATCGTCCTTTTTATACATTGTGATCATAGGTTGTTATCTGTGCAAGTGCTCATCTAGTTGTCAACTTCCTTGCACGCCTCCGCTGCCCGCGTGCCCGCTTCTGCAGCGCAGCTTCAGCAGCGCAGCTCTGGGCCAGAGCGAGGAGCCTCGCTGCTCGGGTGGCTCCCAGCCAGGTTGGCCAGCCCAGCAGCATGCCTGGCCGCTTCTGTCAGGCTTCTGTCCGCAGCTGGATCACGTCTGAGTCTGGAGCAGGACCAGTTCAACTGTGCAAGAGTTTGCCTCCAGCGGGTAAGCCAACAAAATGACGTATCTGGTACAGCAGGTGCATCGGCAGTGTGGTGAAATGAAAAGATTTGGTATCCACAATTTGCTGGCTTAATTCGCTGATTAATAGCTTTAGAGAAAAGGAGGGGACAGGGTTGGTTTTTTTTTTCTGTTTTGGTGCCTCGGACTTTCTGTGGAACAAGGAATGTCCTTTAACCTTCATGCCTTGATTTCGTGTCAGTAATGTGGCCATTTCTTGACCTAGCAGGGTTTAGGGAATAAATTAATCGAGCATGCAAATACTGTAAAGGTAAGTATCACAAACTTCTTTTGTTTCAGACTTTCTGACACTCAGTTGATCCCAAGTCAGGATAATTATTCCAGCTCTGTAGGCAGAGTTTGGAATAGATGCAAGAGGAGCTTTGGGAGGCTGTGTTCTCTCTCCTGTCTAAAAAAGCACAGAGGATGGGCTTGCTAACTGCTTGCGTTAGCTAATTGTATTCCTCTTCTACCCCCTTGCATTCCAGCATCAGATATCTTGAAGGGGCAGGTGTAAATGTGCCACATTTTTTTTTTTCTTTCTAATATCAGCAATTCTTGTATGAAAATAGCTCTTTCCAGCCCTGCTAGTCAGGAAAGTAATACCAGTAAACCAGAAAGCATGCAGCAGTTGGACTGAACTCAAGGAAATAAAGATGCAACTTCTGACAAACATGAGTGTCAAAAGATTTAATCTGGAGGGTAAGTAAGTGTGCAGACCACTCTTATATCTGTGTGTTTGATAGCACTACAAGGCTCCTTATGAGGAATAATGCTTTAACTTTTTTGCATATTCTATTTAGCTTTTTCCACTGATGCCTGCATATAGTATCTACCTCTAATAAGCTGATTAAGTAATTTATACTTGCAATCTAGGTACATGAGATCAGACTCAGATTCACTGGATATGAGCTTTTATAGCAAAGAACCATGACTGTAAGCTGAAGGCATTTGGGAGATTTTAAATATGGAGCTATCTTAATATTATTTGGACATGTTTCACTTGAAATATTTCAAAAGCTCTTTCAGATTTTTCTTGTGAGATTAGGATGGTCCACCTCCAAGCTAAATGTGGGATGTTAGAAGTATTATCTATATTTGGATGGGTAGAATTTAATGCATGAGCCTAGCCTAGTAAAATGAGAGCGCAAAGTCATTTCACACCAAGAGGTTGTTAGTAAATAAATTGCTTTACAAAGAATAAACTAGACTTGCTTCCTGTAGGTGAATTAGCCTATCATAATGGTAAAAATGTACTGGGGAAAAAGTAAAAAGAAAACTGAAGTTGAAATGTATTGAGTTGAAATGTATAAAGTTGAAATACCCTTGCTCTGCCAAGGGTATGGGAAGAATGGAAACGTGACAGTTTTTAGCATGTTTCCTGGAGAAAAGTGACTGACATAGATACAGCTGGGTATAATCTTTAGGCAAAATTAGACTGTCGCTGTTAGTGATACCTTAGCAGTTTAAGGAGAAAGACAAAGACTGTCTTCCACCCGTTCAAGTGCGTACCGAATGAAAAGTGGAGTAAGTACAGCATGGAACACGCTCCCAAAAATCTCCACTTCACCACCAGATGAGTGAGATGACCGCTGGCTATTCACATGTATACATCTAAGTGTGGTTTAGACAGGGCTCCACAAATGCACGAAGAAGTCTGAAGTGGAGACTCGATAGAGAAGGGTTAAGGCTGGTCCTGGGCATGACAGAAGCTGCTTAATTTAGAACCATGAGACCATCAAATGTTGCAGTGTGCGAGGGGTAAATATAGCTCCTGGTTTGGGAGGTATCAGGTTTGGAGTGGAAGGAAGATGGAAGCAATCGTGGCAAATTCTGTGACTAGAATGGAAATATTCACTGCAGTTGTTCCATGAACCACAGGCACCAAATATACTTTGGGGAAGCATTAGGGGAATGTGTCACTCGGCAGCGTGTGCCTCTGCCGGGCGGCCAAGGTGGCAGGAGCACCGCTTGCGGGGAAGTGCTGGCTCGCCGAGCGAGTCCCTCGGCTGCCTCCCTCCGCACATCACGTGCCCGGGGAGGTGGTTTTCACAGACTCTCTAGGAAGTGAAGTGCTCAAGTATTTTGCTTCCCTCTTAAACTTACACTTTTGTGTTTTGACTAAGTACTGCAGAAAACTTCATTTTTATTGCCCTCCCTTTTCGTACGCTGCTGGGAATAAATTACATCCTCCAGAGTTCTTGATGCTTTTAAGTGTGGGAGGTCAGATTTTGGGGTCCAGTTTTGGTTCTTTTGAGGGACCCGTTGACTTCTGTGGCTTGGAGTTAGGTTGCTGATGGAGTGCTTATTGCTCAGCTTCCTACCATGATGCTTAGAGGCAGAGAAGTCCTCGTCAGCTATTTGGTAAGACACCCTGATATTGCTGCTTTGCTACTCACCTGTGTCAGGTAACTTCAATCGCTTCCACCATCTGTCTCTTGGGGCTGGCAAAGAGTGAGGCAAAATACTGGCCAGAGGCAGTATAGCTCTCCGGCTTGTTTAATTGGTTGTGGAGTATTTTTGTTTGTTTGTTTTAGGAGAAATGTGTTCTGTCTCTAGGTCAGTTCCCGTAGCTTTGAAATTTTTGTTTCTCTGTTATACAGTTGGTTCATACAAAGTGAGCTGCCTTCGTTAGAGACAAAATCCTTATCTCTGTCTGCAGTTAAATCGAGCTCGACCCCAAAGCTGATGTCGAAGCTGATAAACTATTCATAAACACTTTTTCCTGGTACTATCCATAGCTGCCGTGCAAACGTGAAGGGATGCTACTGTTCCAATATAAAGGTATTGAATTACACTTTGAGGGAGCTACTTTTGGATAAAGGTATCTTTATCTCTACAGAGCTGGAGCACTGCATGATGTGTGAAAAGATACTCACTGACTGGGGCAGGAAAAAAAAAAGACAAATATAATGAAACTTCTACGACGTGACAGCAGAGGGAGCCGTTGAGATTTGGTTTGTTTGCTTCTCTTAAGCGGGGGAGTGAAACGTTGCAGAGCACTTTTCTCCTTCACGTTTAACTAAATAGATGAGAATTTGGGGGGGAAATGGTAGTTCAATACATTTTATACTGGTGCCATTTGCGGTATTGGGATGTGCTAGATATTTGATTACATTAGCATTCTGGGCAGCTTTCTAAATAAATTCTGAGAACATAAGATTGTGGAGCAATCAACGACCTTAGTTTGTCACATGCACGCAGTCTCTACTGGAATTTGCAATGTTCTTTATTAAAAGCTGTGCGATAAACCTGTGTTATTTTTAACCTGCATTTATTACTGACTTCATTTTTATATCTACTGTTATTTCTTTCTACTGTTTTGTATTTACTTCAGTCTACATATTGCCATATGTTTGCATAGTGCCTGGAGCTGTGTGGGCTTTGCGAGAATGTTATCAGAGGTTTCCAAAAGCAAGCTATGCAGATGTGTTTCCATGTTTTCAAAAAATCTTATTAACAGGTAGACTGCAGCAAACGGGTAGGAAGCAAAAGGCATTTAAAGTCTTATTACTGACTTTTCTTATTACCTGCTAGAAACCGCAAGGAAAACGCCAGCTCATAGTGCTACGCGCCCTCTCCGTGAACATATTGAGGCATGTGCTCCCTGAATCAAACGGTGCAGCGTAAACTGCAGTGTGGGAGGAGAAAGCCCAGGTGGGAAGATGGAAGTTAGCTGCCTAGAGCAGATCACTGCCAGTTGGGATTTTACTCCAGGCATCTTAGTTACTGTAAACTAGAGCTAGATGATAATGTTTGCCTTGGCAGCAGTGTTTAGCACGCTTATTGTGTTTTGTTTCAGTCAGGACTCTGCTGTCACGCAATACCTGTTCTCTAGTTTTGAATAGCAGCAGTAAGAGTGTCATATATACTCTTCATGATGACTCCTGTTTAGTTATGTCCTGAATGCATGTCAGTCTCAAAAAGCGGGTAGTCATCTTCAGTTCACAGGTTATTTTTTTGTGAAAACACCTAGGATGCAACGCTAATTCAATCATATAATCATAGAATAGTTTGGGTTGGAAGGTACCTTTAAAGGTCATCTAATCCAACCCCCCTGCCATGAACAGGGACAACCTTTGAATGCTACTTCTGTCTTTGAGGGGAGACTTCCATTTCATGCTTTTCTTGCCATCCCATCTTCACAAGTGTTCTGGTGTACCTTCTAGAGCTACTGAATATTTGTTGACAAATGTAGATTTTGGAGTGGACCTCAACAAAGTTCTTTTTTTTTAACATTTGCTTATGTGGGCAGACTGCATGCAGATCCATCTTGTTATCAAAGGGCACTGAAGGTTCTTAGTGTTTGGATATGAAGAGTGGAAACTTCAATGTCCCTTAAAGGATGGTTCGTAGTCATTGTTTGTCGCACAGAAACCTGTATAGATATGTCAGATCTTTGAAATCAGTCCAGAGTTCAGTGAAAATTATTAAATATTTCTTTAATAATAAAAGATTTAATTGAACATCACTAGGCATCAGTGGAGAAAGATTTAACTGAAAAGAAAAATGCACTCAGGACCAACACCCATGTTCTGAGTTTAGAAAACCTGGGCTCATATATACACACACAAAAATGAGAGTCCACAGTCTAAAAGCATATGGAAGTGAGACCTCATGGACATGCTAAAAGCTCTAATTGCAGCCAGACAGCTCAGTGTTGTTTTCATGCTAAAATTTCTGCTTCTATACCACCTGTAGAGCTAAATGTATAGTAAGAATGGACAGATTTTCTAACCCTATCACTTCTGTGCAGTGGCCAACCCCTGTGTGTCAGCTCTGGCAGTAGTTTTAAAACATAGAAAGTTAGATGGGAAACTAAGCTGCCAAAAGGTTTATACATAATATGAGCTCCTTTGAGTGCATTGTATAACCAAATCTGTGCTCTCCATCTTCCAGATCCATGGAAAGCCCTTGTGCAGTAGCTGAGACACGGTGTGTGCTTCTTCAAGAGCTACAGCACAGAGGTGGTGCAAAAAGGGGAAAATTTTAACGACTGTCGTGGTTTAACTCCAGCCGGCAACTAAGCACCACGCAGCTGCTCGCTCACTCCCCCTTCCCCAGTGGGATGGGGGAGAGAATTAGAAAAAAACTCATGGGTTGAGATAAACACAGTTTAATAGGACAGAAAGAGAGAAGGAAACAACAATGATAATACCGACAAAGGAATGTACAAGAACAAGTGATGCCCAATGCAGCGATTGCTCACCACCCGGCGATCGACAGCCTGTCCCCGAGCAGCGATTTCCGCTCCCCGGCCAACTCCAGTTTATGTACTGGGCATGACGTCGTATGGTAGGGAATATCTCTTTGGCCAGTCTGGGTCAGCTGTCCCGGCTGTGTCCCCTCCCAGCTCCCCGTGCATCCCCAGCCTCCTTGTTGGCAGGCCAGCACAAGAAGCTGGACTGTCCTTGACTGCTCAGCAACAACCCAAAACATCAGCACGTTATCAACACTTTCTCATCCCAAATCCAAAACATAATCTCACACCAGCTTCTGTGAAGAAAACCAGCTCTATCCTGGCTGAAACCAGGACAACAACACATTTGCGTTGCCTTAATCCTGTTCTGTTTTCTGGTGGCTGAGCTTCCTCAGACTGTCCCTGGATTGCTCTTATAGTAACCTGTGCCTCTGCGTATGATGGTGTGATGTGTTGCATTTGCATCTGGGAGAGGGCCCATATTGACAGTCAGGGTGCTACTTTATGCCAGTTCCTGAACCACAGCAAACCTTCTTGCTAACAGGGATGAGATTAACTTGTCTGGTTGCTGCTGATTGAGGTAAAAGGTCTGCCAGAAGGTGGTAACCAGACTTACTTTAGAAAGGAGGTCTGCATCCTCCATAATCTTTGGCTATCATTAACTGTGGAGTAAAATGCAGCTCAAAGAGCAGCTTCTTGCATCTTTGTGGATAGATTTAGTTCAAAATTTCCTTTAGGAAGTTTTTCAGGAATAGGAAAATATCAAGCAGGATAAAGACAAACATCAGATACTGTTACGCTGAGGACCTTTTCTGGTTTCTGGATCACCTGAGAGTGGTTTTTACCAAATGCTAAATGGGTAATCATGAGATTATGGGGTTGTCTGTGCTCAAGTCTGTAGTATTGTATTTGGAAGAAGCAGAGCAAGGGATTTCTGGACATAGTGTGAACAAAGAGTTAAAGTAAGCATTAAAAGAAGGTGATGAGACCAAAATGATTTCCAGTTGTAAATGATAAGAAGTATAACTGCACAGCACTTCTGTATGGTAGAGCTGCTGGCTGCTCAGACCCGAGAAAAGTGGTTAAACAGGTCAAAGTCCTGTGGAACTGCCAGGAGTGAAAGTCTCCTTTTTAGAAAGACCTGCTTGTAGAAAATTGTGACAAGGGGAAGCAGAGTGCTTGATTCAATGCTGACATCTGGAATGTCTCAGCTGAGAAACCCAAATGTGCTATTTCATGTTGTAGTATGTGTTGTATTGGATGCAGTTAAATTAATTTCACAAACTCTCCAATAAAGATTATTCTAAAGTGAATATTAGTCATGTGCAGTCAAAATAGTCTAGAATCATAGAACAGTTTGGTTTGGAAGGGACCTTTAAAGTTCATCTCATCCAACCGCCCTGCAGTGAACAGGGACATCTTCAACTACATCAGGTTGCTCAGAGCCCCATCCAACTTGACCTTGAATGTTGCTCAGGGATAGGGCATCTACCACCTCTCTGGGCAACCTGTGCCAGTGTTTCACCACCCTCATTGTCAAAAATTTCTTCCTTAGATCTAGTCTAAATCCACCCTCCTTTAGTTTAAAGCCATTACCCCTTGTCCTACCACTGCAGGCCCTGCTAAAAAGTCTGTCCCCATCTTTCTTATAAGCCCCCTTTAAGTACTGGAAGGCTGCAAGTAGGTCTTCCCAGAGCCTTCTCTTCTCCAGGCTGAACAACCCCAACTCTCTCAGCCTGTCCTCATAGGCGAGGTGTTCCACTCCTCTGATCATGTTTGTGGCCTCCTCTGGACCTTCCTCAACAGGTTGTGGCAGGAGCATCTCCCCATCCCTCCTGTGCGTCTAACAGCATGGCACAGGGTGCGTGGTGGCTAATTTGGTGGGAAACAAGTGTGCTGCCAGGCACATATGCAGAGAACCCCCAGCAATGTACCCCAGATACCTGAGCCTGCCAGAGACCACCTCAGCCAGTGAGTCCACCTAGGAGACTGCGGATGTGACCGCAGCCAATAGGTGACCACAGCTCAGATCCAACCCAGACTATAAATGGGGCCCCTGCTGGAGAGCCCCTCTGAGTGGTTCTCCTTGGAGCAGCCGGTCTGTGATTGAAAGCCCTCCCTTTGGATCAGGATGCCATCCAAAGTAACTTCCTGGGAATGAGTGTCCTGACCTTGGAGGTGAGTGTTATGCCATATTGTGTCATCATTCTAAGCTTAGATTCACTCTCACATCGTGTATTATTAGTTCCCATCTGACATCATCCTGAACCTGTTATGTGTGTTATATAAGACCTCTGTGCAGTTTGACCTTTTTTTTTTTTTCTGACCCCATTAAGCCTTTCTTTAGAACATATTTTGTTGATCTTGCACTTCCACAACACAGGTCCATGTCTTTCCTGTGCTGAGGACTCCAGAGCTGGATGCAGGACTCCAGGTGGGGTCTCACCAGAGCAGAGCAGAGGAGAGGGCCAGAATCACCTCCCTCGACCTGCTGGCCACGCTGCTTTGGATGCAGCCCAGGGTACGGCTGGCCTTCTGGGCTGTGAGCACACACTGCTGGCTCATGTCCAGCTTTTCATCCACCAGTACCCCCAAATCCTTCTCGTCAGGGCTATTCTCAATCCCTTCATCCCCAGCCTCTACTGATACTGGGGTGTTGCCCCGACCCAGGTGCAGGACCCTGCACTTGGCCTTGTTGAACCTCATGAGGTTCACACAGGTCCATCCCTTGAGCTTGTCCAAGTCCCTCTGGATGGCATCCTGTCCCTCAGGTGTGACAATTGCACCACACAGCTTGCTGTTTTCTGCAGATTTGCTGAGGGTGCACTTGATCCCACTGTGTCACTGATGAAGATGTTAAACAGTACTGGTCCCAGTACAGACCCCTGAGGGACAACATTCATCACCAATCTCCATCTGGACATTGAGCCATTGACCACTACCCTCTGGATGCGACCATTCAACCAATTCCTCATCCACACAACAGTCCACCCATCAAATCCATATCTATCCAATGTAGAGAGAAGGATGTTGTGGGGCACCATGTCAAAGGCCTTACAGAAGTCCACATGGATGACATTGGTAGCTCTTCCTTTCTCCACTGATGTAGTCACTCCATCCCAGAAGGCCACTAGAGTTTTAGGTTATTGTAAGTACTTACACAGGCTTCAAAATAAAAACAAAATCTAATGTTTTGCCTGGATTTGGATATTTTATCTGAAATTGCAGCATCAAAACATGGACTTGTTCTTGCTTTTGAACTTTTTGAAAGATTGAATTAACATATAAACTCCTGAGATTTAGGCTTATCAAAATCTAGAGCTGAGCAGAATAAGTGTCTATTTGGTGTTTTCTTTAGTTCAATAACTCTGCCACAGCTGTAAATTGATGGAATTTTGCATTGGGCAGCAAGGAAGGGTCAGTAGACTTCTGTCCCTTTAAAGACTGCTCCTTCTGAAATCTAATGGCAGCAATCTATCTGTTTTAACAGGTTTTTCTGCTGCTGCTCTTTGCAGAGGTCTTGGGACATTAATTTCTTAGGTTACAGAAATATTTTTTTTAACTGCGATTTAAGACCTTGTTTGAATCAAAATTGAAGTTTACATTTTGTATAGTAATTATTTCAAATATTGTTATACCAGCTAATTCTTTAATTGAGATTATTGGTGTTTTATTTAAATGTATAATGTCTGAACTTAGAGCATCATTTAAGTGTGTTTTATTTTTCAGAAGGTCACAAAGACCTTCTACAAGTCAAGTTACAGATATTCCTAATCTTTTTGATGTTCTCCTTTTGAAAATTTTCTAGTGTTAATAAAATGAGGTTTGCAAAAGGAGAGAAATCTTTTTTTCTTTACTCTTCTTATTTTAATGTATGTTTACATCACAAGAGAGTGCTTTTAACCAAAACAACCTTCATACCATCTTTTTTTTTTTGTTCTCCACTCTTGCTTCCACTTATTCATTCATCAAGTTACACATTTGCTGGTGGACGGTTGGCCATGTTATCATCTTCCTGTTAGAAGAATTATGGCCATCATTTGTTGTCTATGGGGTTTTTTACAGTTGATTTGAAACAGCCACTTTGTTGAAAATGCAAAAATCTAATAACCTGAAGTTCTAAGAACTTGCAAGTAATCTGAAGCATATGTCCAAAAAAGCCATCTTTGAAGTAATCATAAATGAAAAGAAGGTTGAGGAATTTTGATTACTATTTTAACATTTAGATTAATACACACGTTTCCCATATACAATAGTAGAATTAACCAATTAACCTTTCTTTTTACTTCAGTAGTTCTCTTGATCCGGCCCCCCGCCCTGCAAACTAATCATGCCATTCTTGTTTCCTATACAGAGCATCACATGAGAGCTGGGGAACTCTGGCATGTCTGCCCATTGTAATTACTTTCCTAAGATTTTTTTTTAATTTTTTTTTTTCCTTTTTTGTGACAGGTTGACCTTGTTAGGTTCCAGCTGTCATGCAGTAATATACACAACAACATAGTATTAGACACTACAACAACCTTCATTTTCCCATATATAATTGTCCTTCCTTATTGCCTTTCACATGTCTAGATAGTTTTCAGTTACAGCAGCTAAAACTACGAATTTGGTGCTGAAACTCTGTCATTTCTTGCAAATGTGATGTCTGACCTTTGTAGATGTATTCTGCCATTGGAGCCTAGAGATAAACAACTCATCTTGTTGGCGCTTTTATTCCTGTGGGCAGATGTACATTCATGAGATGATCAGGTTGGAAGTCACTCTGTGAACTTCAACAACTTAGCTGCTTATTAGCAAAGCATTAAAATGAAATGCAAAACCAAACAAAGAACTGAACAAACCAACTTGTGGTTGTACTCAGAATAATATTGGTTGGTGTTATGCATGGAAAGTGTCAGTCCACTCTGGAGTCTGGTCCCTCATGGAAGCAGCAGCCTGTGGTCCATAAACAGTGGTCCCCTATTGTACATATTGAACTATAGTTTGCTGTTAGCTCTTTGAGACAGGTCTTCACGTCTGAAATAGAATGTTGCTTTGATGCCTGGAGACCTGTGTTGCTCCTTAGAAAGGCTGAGGTTTCACTTATCCCAGTGGCATCAAAGGTTGCTGATGCCTACTAATATATTTCTCTACTGCTAGAAGGCTAAGGCTTAGGCCATATGATCTTTTATATCCTTCAACTTTAGTGTTATTAGAAAAGGCTGAATGCTACCTCAATTCCAGAAACAGCTGCATAAAATTTGGATTGGTTTACTTCTCCCAGAGGCTGCTATTAGTTCAGTGTTGAAATATGTGGTTGTAATCAAGTTTGGTTTAGTTCGATTCATTCTGTCTTCAAAGAATTCTGAGTTTTTTTGAAAATAGGTAATTTTATGACTTTGTACATGTAAAACTATGAGTAGGAATGAAGTTCTCATTTAAGTTAGAAAATTTTCCATTGGCCAAGCACAGTATGAGACTTCTTGCCTTCAGAAACTTGTTTTCTTTCTTGGATTAGCTACAAAAAATAGGTCTAATCCAGTTACTACTGAAGAGAATCCAGTTACTACTGAAGAGTTTATCATACATCTGATGTTACTTATTGCCATTATACTTGTTATGATAGGTATATCAAATGACTGACTTGAAAAAGGAAACTGATGATAAGCAGTTAGGATAGCTGCTTTCTAAATACTTGATTCAGGACCTTTTACTAGAATAGTGAAGCACTGTTTTCTGAAAAGTGGGATGGAATGGCTGCAGTGAATTGCATCGCACTGGATGTCAGGTTGTATAGTCCAATGGACAGTAGAAACTGAAGTGTCATAAGATGCAGTTCCTACGTTAGATTTGACATTGCATTATTACTTAACTGTTTTAGGCCTTAGATTATATGCTTTCTGAATGGGAATGGCAATGTGTCAGAGTTTGGGAAATAAGCTAATCACTCTGAATGAACAGTGTTAGAAATAAATAATCAGCCAAAAAGACATACTTGCTCTGACACTGGTAAGTGAATTGGGAAAAAATATACTTAATCTAGATAAACATTCGTAGCATTTATTACATGTTCAAAATACAGTGTTTTAGTATTGGGTATAGAGCTTAGGGCCATGAGTGGACAACCGGTGAGATACAATATTTTCCATTACATCTAAAACAGTCCTTCAAAATTATAAGCAGAAAAAGAGACTGCACAAAGAAGGGGGGAAAAAAGTGTTCCAACATTTTCAAGTTTATAATATTTGGACTATGGAAGATTATTTCTGAGTTCCAAAGCATGTTATTTACCATACTCAAATTGGAGCTCATGGGAACTTCAGAGGATGCACTACTTAAAACTTTTTATTACACATTCTTTTGAATAATATTTTAAAGATTACAAGTTAGTCAAAAATTATCAAAAAACCAAGGCTTTCCCCTAAAGCATCATATCTTTAAATAATTAACTACACTCAAGTTTGATCTTGACACTTAATTCAGATTGAGAATAGACTCCAGACCCAAACTGAAAGCAAATGCTGATATTTTTTCTATCTCATTTGCAAGATCTCTGCTCAATGCCATATCGCTTGTTTACTTCTTTATGATGCTCCATTTATCTAGTTATGTTCCATAACATACATGTTTCAATATTTGATCATGGAAGCTGGGCTCATGGGCAAAGAGAAGCCTTGATCTCTTGAGACTGCCTAGATCATAGGCCAAAAAACTAAGCCATAGAAATGTTTTCCTCTGACTGGAATGGGAATTGATACTTCAGATTTAATTTCGGTATCAAAGACCCACTCTGTATCAGCTGCATGCTTTCTTTCTGTTACATTTCACCTTGATCTAGAATCTTGTTTCAAACTTCCCTCAAGGGATCATTCACCTAACCCATTCTTTAGCAAAATGTGCCCTGTGTCTCCACAGCTTCATTCCCTTTTTCCAGCCATCACAATATCTTCTCTAGCACTGCTCATCGAGCACGTCTCCCTTGCTCACTCTCTGACTGTCGATCTATCAGTGTTGATTTCAGCTCTTGGGTTTTTCCCTCCCATCCTTAACTTTGGCTTCTCCAAGATCACTGGAAGTCCTCCCTGCTATTGGTTTGCCTTTTTTTTTTTTTTTCTCCTCCAATTCTGTGCTAGGCCATTTCCTATTCTACTTCTTTCCCTTGTACTCCCCGTAAGCAACTCTCATGAGTTTCTGATGATTTCTTCCTAGTTCTTAGTGGTAATAAGAGTGACTTTAACTACATGTCATTTGGAAATACAATCTGATTTTTAGCTTTTGTTGCTCTGTTCCTTCTCTCTCTTTCTTTTTTTTTTTTTTGTTTAAACTAATGGTGTCTTAGTTGAATTCCATTTGTCAGAGATTGCTATTATTTCTACACTCACAAACTTACTCTCTGTTGTCAAACTACCTTCCCCTCCCCACTCAACCCCCTCCATCTTTGTGATATCTCTTCATGAATATCCAATCGTTACCTCAAGTCTCCAAAGGGTTTATATTGATACCCTTTATATTTGTGTAAATAGAAATGTGTTTTATTTTATGCATACAGAATCACAGAATCATTATGGGTGGAAAAGACCTTCAAGATCATCAAGTCCAACCATGAGACCAACACCACTGTGCCCACTAAACCATGTCCTGAAGTGCCACACTCCAGTGATGGTGACTGCACCACCTCCCTGGCCAGCCTGTTCCAATGTTTGACCACTCTCTCGGTGAAGAAATTTTTCCTAATATCCAATCTAAACCTCCCCTGGAGCAACTTGAGGCCATTTCCTCTCGTCCTATTGCTAGTTACTTGGGAGAAGAGACCAACACCCACCTCACCACAACCCCCTTTCAGGTAGTTGTAGAAAGGGATAAGGTCTCCCCTCAGCCTCCTCTTCTCCTCCAGACTAAAAAGCCCCAGTTTCCCCAGATGCTCCTCAGACGACTTGTTCTCCAGACCCCTCACCAGCTTCGTTGCCCTTCTTTGGACATGCTCCAGCACCTCAGTGTCTTTCTTGTAGTGAAGGGCCCAAAACTGAACACAGGGTTTGAGGTGCGGCCTCACCAGTGCTGAGTATGGGGATACAATCACTTCCCTACTCCTGCTGGCCACACTATTCCTGATACAGGCCAGGACGCTGTTGGCCTTCTTGGCCACCTGGGCACACTGCCGGCTCATGTTCAGCCGGCTGTCAAGCAGCACCCCCAGGTCCCTTTCCACCGGGCAGCTCTCCAGCCACTCCTCCCCAAGCCTGTAGCGTTGCATGGGGTTGTTGTGACCCAAGTGCAGGACCGGGTACTTGGCCATGTGAAACCTCATAGACTTGACCTCAGTCCATAGATCCAGCCTGTCCAGATCCCTCTGCAGAGCCCTCCTACCCTGCAGCAGATCAACACTCCCACCTAACTTGGTGTCGTCTGCAAACTTACTGAGGGTGCACTCGATCCCCTCATCCAGATCATCAATAAAGATATTGAACAAGACCGGCCCCAGAACCGAGCCCTGGGGAACACGGGTTGCCAACTGGCTTTAACACCATTCACCACAACTCTCTGAGCTTGGCCACCCAGCCAGTTCTTTACCCAGTGAAGAGTAAACCCGTCTAAGCCACGAGCCGCCAGTTTCTCCAGGAGAATGCTGCAGGCGACGCTGTCAAAGGCTTTACTAAAGTCCAGGTAGACAACGTCCACAGCCTTTCTTATCCACTAGGCGGGTCACTGGCCCTAGAAGGAGATCAGGTTGGTCAAACAGGATCTGCCTTTCATGAACCCGTGCTGACTGGGCCTGATCCATTGGTTGTGCTGCACATATCCTCAAGACCAACCACTCTGTGTTTTTCCTCGGCACGGAGGTCAGGCTGACAGGCCTGTAGTTCTCGGGATCCTCCTTCCAGCCCTTTCTTGTAGATGGGTGTCACATTGGCAAGCCTCCAGCCATCTGGGACCTCCCCTGTTAACCAGGACTGCTGATAAATGATGGAGAGTGGCTTGGCAAGCTCCTCTGCCAGCTCTCTCAGTACTCTTGGGTGGATCCCATCGGGTCCCATAGACTTGTGGGTGTCCAAGTGGCTTAACAGGTCCGTAACTGCTTCCTCCTGGATTATGGGGAGTTTATTGTGCTCTCCATCCCCGTCTTCCGGCTCAGGGGGCTGAATACCCTGCAGATACCTGGTCTGGCTATTAAAGATACACATATATATAAAAAACATATTTATAATCTATAAAAAGAAGAAAAACCTTCCTTTCTGTTATATATTAACATATCCACATCCCATTTTTATCTCTGAAGGCAACTTTGCTTTCTTACTTCATTCAGACCTATAAAGGAAGGTATGTTTTTTGGCTATCATATTTGCTTCTCTTGCATGTTACAGGCAATTGTTGCAGATTTTTCTGGTATTTCCAAGAGAGATTGTCTTTTCAATCCAGTTGCGTTGGTAAAAGTTTTCTAATTTTATGTGTCAGTTACTAGAACATCTAGCTGGGCATGGGAATTGCAGCCTTACTCTGTTCAAATGTGCAGGATACAGCTGAAAAGATTTTTTTTTCAGGCCACTGCTTAGATGTTATCTCTTTTTTAGCACATCTCATTTCACAGTTCCTTCCCAGCCTACCCACCTTCTTTCTTCCACTGTGGATATGCCAACTTCTCCCTCTGATATAGAAAGAAATTGGCATTTTAGGCTATCTTTTAATTTTTCATATAAATACCATCATTCTTTTTCATGCTACCAACTTATCTCCATATCCTCCTTCAAAATCTTCATCGTGTCTGTGCCTTTATAAAGGATTGTTAGGTGATGTGACCAGAAAGGCTGATGCTGACCAGCAGCATCTCACCTCTTTGTACTTCCTCTACCATAAGCTGAGGTTCAGGTGGCTTTTATACAGCTGCCTGGTTTAAAGTAGACATCTATAAGTAGTGTCTACTGTATATGGTAAGACATGAGGATGACTCACTGCGTTCTGTGACGTGAACCCAAAGCAGCTCAGAGAAATTTCTTGTCATTGCTACCAGGATGATTCACTGGACAACTGATGGATGGAATCCACCATTTGTGACTCCATTGTATTTATTCTTCTTGCCATGATAAGACAAGATGACTTTCCCCCCCCACCCCCATAGGATTCTATATTGTCCTACTGCTAAAAGGAGTCCTGGTCCATGACCAAGTCTCCTAGATCCTATCATAAGATGAATAACATAGATACGTCAATTTATTGATTAAATTTTTTGGGTGGTGGTTTGGTTCCTAAGGCATAATCTTGTTCCATTGAAAAATCCTGAAGATCCATTAAATCACAAAATCTGCATTCTCTCCCGAAAGAAAGTCCCAGAGTTGGCTTTAAAACATTTGCTAATAACAATCACAATAATTATTATTTTTCTATCCTAGCTAAAAGCTCTTTTTTTGTTGTTGTTGACAAATTTTAACCAATTACAAAGCTGTGAAGGGGCCTCTGTTTTGGGGGCTATTAACTGGGTTTTCAGAACTGAATGTTTTTCGTTCTTGTCAGTTAATCCCAAATAAATGCATAGAAAAGCTCACTGCTGGTGTTCCAGTCTGTATTGATCAGCTGACCCACCCTTTGGCCAGGCCAAATCATAAAGCACTTGCGCTGCAATTGTTTTGTGTAAATTATGTAGCACTTTAGCACTCAAAACCTACCGGGAAAGTCTATTTGAGGTCTTTGTCACATATTGCTGTGCCTGTCACCGGAGACTCCTCTGCATTTCATAGAAAACCTAAACTAGGTTTATAGCGAGAGGAAGATGATGTTGTGGTGTATTGACTTTGCATTTTTCTTTGTCTTTTTGTTTCTTCTTTCGATCACTATCTTAAAAGGTTTTTTGTTGGTTTTTTTTTTAAAGAGTATTATCCAAGAGGTCAGTGCTTTTTAAATGTCACCTGTAACTCCTGTAATAATCAATAGGAGCTTTGTTGTTACCTTTGATGAAAGCACATTTAAGACTTGATTTTTCTTGTGGGAAAAAGAATACTTTTAAAGAGGGAGTAGTAGTATTTCTCAGTGCTGCTGGTGCTGCTGATGGAAGGCAATGTGCTTTCCAAGCTTGACGTGTCTCCAGTGCTCTGGTGAAGGCAGGTGCCTTGCCGCACCCCTGGACCTGGCAAGTGCCTTACTTCCAGCCATGCTTCCTTTTCCAGCCTTAGCACTTCATGGTTAAACACCAACAAGATTTTAATATATTTTTTTAAACTGAAACTTGTATTTTCTGTTTGCCAGCAGATGGCAGTGGTGTAGGAGTGTTTGAACATAACTGTCAGGAAAAAAAAAAAGGTTTTGCTACAACTGTTTACAGGCTGCTGTGTAGTCAGTCTCTTCCAGCTGCAAGGGGATTATGAACATATTTCTTCTTGGTATGCATAAGTTGATTCATCTCATCAGCACTTTCTGATCAATTGATACATTTTTGAAAGCGTATTTTTGGCAATTACTTTCTAGTGTGTGAAACGATACCGTCTTGGGTATTAATGAAAACAGATGCAAATACAATAAACAGAAGTATTTTTTACACAGCTTTTCCCTGGTGGCACAGGACCATCGAGCATCTTCAAGTGTTTTTGCTTGTAGAAATGGCCAGGTGAGCGTTTTCTGGTTTATAAATTAGTCTTTTAAGAATCTGTTCGTACCATGATGCAGGATTTGGAATTGATTTGGTTTGATAACTTTTAGTTTCTAAGGATGCATCACTCTGCATTTCTCAGGAGTGGCTTTATTGGAGGGGGATATAATGAGCTGTTAACCCCTCATTTGCATGAACAGATATGGGTCTTGCTTCCATCTCCTGTGATGTGGTTCCAAATCCACAGCCTCCTCCTGCGCAGGTCAGGGCTGGCGGTGGGTGCTGTTTCCACAGCGTGCTCTGCTGATGAGCCATGCCCATCAGCACACAGAAACCAGAAAGGAAGTATTTCAGCCTCACACTGAAACCCCCTACGCAACTGCTCTCTACGCCTGAAGATAACTGCAGTCTGAAAGTTCATTGATTTTTTGATATTAATTAAAAATTATAAAGTTGCGTTCAATGCAAGGCCAAAATGATTTAAATTTTGGAAGTGCCAAGCATCCCATTACCTTATTTGTGCTTGAGCCTTTTCAGGATTCAGAAAAGTGAGTGTTTCTGTGTTTATGTCCCTGACAGAGTAGGCGAGATGTGAGACTGACTAACATAGACTGACAGAATAAGGTACCTCATAAATTCAGTTGTTGATTCTGCTCTTCTTTTTAATGCAGCTGAAGTCTGATATGATGATGACTCTCTTTTATATAACACCTTATTGCTGAAGTGCACCAAGCATTTCTCAAAAGCTCTTGAAGTCATCAGCTCAGCTTCACCACTCCTGTGCCATGAACTTGCTTCCTAGTCAATGGTGGAAAGAGGCAGGCTGTCTCCAGTCATGACTCGGGTCTTAAGAATATGGAAACAACTCCCAGAAGTGCTTTCACTTTTGTCATGTAAAGAAGTTTAAATCTACTAGGCTCTAGCTTACTGCATCTAGACTATCACTGTAGGATTTTTGGTCAGTTGCCTGGAGTTAGGTGATATTAATCTCCACCACAGCTAGGAGTTTGAGTGAAGAAAACCAATGTGTGCTGTTGAGTAGCTATTCTTCAAAGTCCTGGAGTTAATTTGGAAAAAAACTCATTTGAGAAAGAATTTGAGAGACAGGCAGTAGTATAAGTAATTGACTCAAGTGGGGGGTCTTGCACAGAATTTATCAGCATGGGTGAAAACAGGAAAATGGCTGAGAAATGGCTAAACGTAGATCAGCTTTTGAATTTATCACCAGAAGTGCAGGAAGAGACACACACACACAAAAAAAAAGAAACGGAAAAATCAGAGGAAAGTAGGGAAGATGTTCAAATAAGGGGACAAGAAGTTCAGGTGAGGTGAAGACCGAATGAGTGTGGTCAAAATGTTTGCAAAAAGAAGATTTTAGGAACTGGAAAAATGATTTACTATATAGGGAGGGAAGCAGTGAGTGATGTTATCAAGGAAGTCAAGTAGGAGGTTGCTGAGCTTACTAGTAGTATTCTTCTGTTCTGTAGAAGCTGACCTATGATATGATCTTCCTTTACATGCCAAAAAAGTACCTTGACTCTCTGCAAGGAAAAGGTGCTTGAAAATTTCATTCCATATATTGCAAGTGCACATTTCTCTGTAATAAATCCTAGCCTAACCCCATTTTCTCACTGAATTGTAACAAGAATATAAATATAATTTAATTTTAAGTGTAATTAAATATGAGGAAAATACTTCTGAGAGACTCCACATTAGACATCACAACCTTAATTTTACTTAATTTTACTGTCTTTATCCCCTGGGTTTGCTTCTCTTGACAATACAGATTATAGCCCTGCTATGTGGCTACAAGATTTAAGCTAAGGGCAACCCACAGAAGAGATATATTGAATCACTGGTCCTACTCTTACTCACATCTGAAACTTAAGCAGCTGTGGTTACTTCTGTTGTTGTTTTTAAGCTTCTATTGCATTTAGAAAGGCAGTGATAAGTACCAGCTGCTACAAAAAAAAAAAAAAGCTTTGGTCTTAAATTCAGAATCTTTTGGGGGAGAAGATTTTTTTCATTACATTTTCACACTAATTATCCTGGGGAGAAAGAGGCACCAAACAGTCCTGTTGCCAAGTATCTCTTATCAGCTAAAGGCAACCATGTAATTGCTCATGTATTGTGAATTTTAGATAGGCTACTGGCCTTTCTGAAATACGCAATAGTTAAGCTCTTCAAGTAATTTCAGTGTTTCACGCGGGAGCTGTGTGAAGGCATTCAGACTTCTACTTGGTAGCCTGCAGGTCATTTTATGGCTCAAAATAATTGAAAATATGTAGAAAAATGAGGAGTTGTCAAAGAGGAAATCAGTTCTTAAATGAAAAAAAAGATCATGGTCAAATGCAGATCATGATTTGGTTGTTGTTTGTACAGCACTGAGCACACCAGGGTTCTGGGCTGGGGATACAGAATATTATTGCAATACAAATAAAGACTGCTCACGCTTTAATGATTTAACGTAGTGCTCATGGGGCCAGCGAACTGTATCAGTCAATGTTTTCTGTAAATACTGAGAACTGTTCACGTGAATTATCAGCATGCTTAGGTAGCTCCAATATTGTTTGCTTTGTATTGTGCATTTTAATTTTTGATGACACTGCCATTTTGAGAGAGAAATCATGTAGTGTAGTACAGAGAAGGAGGTAAGTTGTTCTTAAGGTGAAAATGGGTTCACTGCATCCAAGGTGAAATAAGACCATGAGCAGCATTTCTCTATTTGTCATTAAAACCCATCCATGATTAAAAAAAGAGGTACAACTCTGTCCATAGAAGCATATGTGTGTGTCTAACAAATATGCAGTACCCTTAGTCCCCACTAAAATGCACAGACTAATGAGACGGGGCGGGGGGAGAAATGTGCTTTCTAATCCTTGTTGGATGAAAATGATGTGCAAGGTTCAAATCCAAAGGAAGAGAGGGGTAATGGGTAGAAAAAGGCAGGATAGGGAGGAGTAACAAACTGTCTGTCTGGTTGTGTGGTCTGTCATCTCCAGCCTGTGAGGAGCAGCGAGGTCTCACACCATCCAACACCGTGGAAGGACTGAAGGGGCTGGAGAGGACTAGTGTTATGTGAGTCGAGGGGTTGGGACAGGGAAGCAAGGAGACGGAAAAATCTGTAGAGTTGATGAAAGCATTAGCAGCCAGCCTGTCAAAAGCACTGTAAAAAGAAATGAGTGATGTTGCAAATGAAGTCTTGCTTGAAGAAATGTACTTGCAACGGCAGGCAACGGTTTCAGTGACAAGAAATGCCCTTACGCCAGCAGGGTGGGGGTAACGCTCTCTGTGGGCAACAGAGGGACAGGGCAGAGTGCGGTGACCATTAGAGAGAGATGCTGTGTTCCTTTCAAGGTGTCGTATAAACATCACTATCTGCAGATACCTGTTGAAATTGTGTGCTTGCAGTTCTGTCGCAGTTGCGTCAGTCACCTATCCTTTTGCTCGTGATTTGTGAAGGAGAGGGAAGTTAAGCAGACAAGTAATGTTGCTATATACTTTGTGTCCTGTTGATGGAAAGCAGATTTTTATGAATCCAGTGATGCAGTAAACTCTACTAGAATATGCTTTTTACGATAAGCAGAAATGTCGTAACATTTCAAGGTATTAGCTTCTGAGGATAGATTTATATGACTGAAAAATCTTTGAGGAGAACAGATGTGAGCACTGGAACCAAATGAGAGCATGTATTTCTCACATCTGTCCCTTTGATTTTCTGCATCTTTGTGACACTGTCTGGAATCGTGGGATGCTATATCTGTCATATGCCAACAGATGGCAACATTATAAGTCCATTTTTAAAGATGGTTAGAAATAACCAATCTCTCAGCTGCTCCAAATTTAGTCAGAAAAAAATGAGGAAAATTAATTGCATCTTTCCTTGGATGTAAAATGATTTTGTATCCTGGTTTAAAAAAAAAAATTATCACCAAGCCTCGCTAAAAAAAACACAATCACAGGTACAGTTATTTGTTCCTTCTCTTTTCATAATTCTTCCAACACCTTCTGTACTTTTCTCTTTTACATACTTTACATTAAATTTAATATTCAGTGTTGTTTGACCTGGTTTTATTATGTTACCCTTTCGTGAGTATGTATGAAACAATGTTCAGTGATGTTTCCTAAGCCTTTTGAGATCCCCAAAGTAATAAAACTTTAAAGTAGATAGACATCTCAGGTGTTTTCTATTGGTTTCCTTACTATGTTTGTATAATATTTTATCAGAAGCAGCAATAACAACACAGAAGTCACAGGGCAAATTCCCATTGTTTCACATTATACAGGAATCACATGAGATGAGCCATTGATCCCGCTAGCTTAAAATATGATGCTTTATAATAATACTGAATGAAATTCAGACTGAGCCTTTACAATTTATGAATAAAGCAATTTGCTTGGCTTGCTGGAGCCAGCTCATTCCTATCACCAGGCCACGCATCGTGCATGGATGGGTTTGGAGGCTCGTGGCAGCTTCTCCAGCCTGCTCAGCAATTCAGCGAGTCACTCCTGGGGGTAGCACAGCAGCGTTGGGTGATGAAATGGGGTGGAAAGTGAAGATATCTCAGGAGGGAGACCTAAAAGTATTGTGGTAGAGGCACAGCCTAATTGGGCAAAATCTTTAGGGGATCACCATCTTGCTTGAAATTGTGTCTCTGCTTCAAAGAGTTTATTGATATCCCCCCCGTATGTGCATAGTTTTAAAATGTGTATTATGCACCAAATAGATCTGCTTTTTAGTATAAATAACATTCTAATTTAAATATAAAATAAGCATCTTAATTGAAACAAAATATTTGTGATGTATGAAACCTTCACCTGTTTTCTAAAAATACCGTTCCTTGAAATCACATTTGTGAGCAAACAGTCTTTAGGCATAATCTGCACAAAATCAGAGGTAAGGCCATTCAGAGATGGGGGCAATACTGAGAGGAGGAATGGTGTGGGTAGTTAGGGGTAGGAGCATTGCTGTGGGATAGGCAGCCTCCAGGCTAAATTTTATGTATTAGCCTAGGTGAGGTCCCTTTGTCTTCTGGTGGGTAGTTGCACAGGAGAGACTTGTTGGTTTGAGGTCACATTTTTACAATGGGATTCTGAACACTTAAAGATGAAAAATCCTTTACAAATATGGGATGATTATTGCTATCATTGTGCCTACTGTTATGATGTGTGTGTGTCAGTACCTACTTTGAGTCCTACAGCACAGTGTCATTGAACTGAAGAATTCAGAGAATGTAATCCAGGACCGACTCTTGATTTTGTTACAAATCAGAGACTAATGACACCACTGTAATTTGGCTCTAAGCCAAAAGCTGTTCCCTTTCATAATTAATTGGCTTGTTAGCTTGCAAAGAAGAATGCACGTAGGTTGTACTAAATGGAGTCAAGTCAATCTTGGAAGCAGGCAATACAGTGTGCCTCAAGGGTCTGCTGTTGAACTTTATCTTCATCAATAGCAGGTAAGTTAGTGGAAAAAGTACTGGTGTTTTTGATGGTTAGGGCATTTGTGATAGCAGCTGCTTTTCTTCCCACTGAATCTTAAATCCAGTTTGCTTCAAATATGAACCACTGACAGAAATGCTGCCCAAACGGTGTAGCTGGTTTTGTAAATTTACTGCACTTAGTAATTAGCTGTTTCACCTGCAAGACCTGAGTATGAGCTATGGGAAGAAGACCTCTGTGGTGTGCCACACACTACATCTGGGGTCTACATTTCTGCCAAGTCCCAGCAATGAAGGTTAAGGTGGTCCTTTCCTGTTTCCCTCCTGTAGTCCAGGTCATTCCTGTTGGGGGACCAGCTGGGTCTTACTGTACTTCCCTTCCTTTGTGCAGCTGAATTACCTTTAAAAAAAAAAATGATCACACCAAGCTGAGTGGTACAGTTGACACAGCTGAGGGATGGGATGCCATCCAGAGGGACCTGGACAAGCTCCAGGAATGGGCCTGTGTGAACCTCAGGAGGTTCAACAAGGCCAAGTGCAGTGTCATGCATCTGGGTCGGGGCAACCCCTGGTATCAATACAGGCTGGGGATGAAGGGACTGAGAGCAGCCCTGCTGAGAAGGACTTGGGAGGACTGGTGTATGAAAAGCTGGACATGAGCTGGCAACATGCGCTCACAGCCCAGAAGGCCAACCATATCCTGGGCTGCATCCAAAGCAGCGTGACCAGCAGGTGGAGGGAGGTGATCCTGGCCCTCTCCTCTGCTCTGGTGAGACCCCACCTGGAGTCCTGCATCCAGCTCTGGAGCCCTCAGCACAGGAAAGACATGGACCTGTTGGAGCGGGTCCAGAGGAGGGCCACCAAAATGATCCGAGGGATGGAACACCTCTCCTGTGAGGACAGGCTGAGACAGTTGGGGTTGTTCAACCTGGAGAAGAGAAGGCTCTGGGAAGACCTTCTTGCAACCTTCCAGTATTTAAAGGGGGCTTATAAGAAAGATGGGGACAGGTTTTTTAGCAAGGCCTGCAGTGATAGGACAAGGGGTAATGGTTTTAAACTAAAAGAGGGCAGATTTAGACTAGATAGAAGGAAGAAATTTTTGACAATGAGGATGGTGAAACACTGGCACTGGTTTCCCAGAGAGGTGGCAGCTGTCCCATCCCTGGCAACATTGAAGGTCAGGTTGGACGAGGCTCTTAGCAACCCGATGTAGTTGAAGATGTCCCTGCTCATTCCAGGGACATTGGACTAAATGACCTTTAAAGATCCCTTCCAACCCAAAGATTCTATGATTCTATGAAAAAAAATACCTGGAAGTGAGAAGGGTTGGTGCCTCTTGTAGTCTACTCTGACTGCATGTTTAAGGACCAAGATTAGGAGAGCACCCAGGCACGCAGGTCTCCCAACTTCATAAAAATTGTCCTGCAAGTGCCCATGTCTGGGTATTGGCCAATGTTTCTAAGAGCTGGGGAAAAGCTGCTGTGTTCCACCAAAGCATTCTCTACTTCCATTTTGTATTTGATGAGCTGTGCCCTGGATTTTGTTTGAAAGTGTCAAATCAGAAGACAGGCTGTGCTGTTACCAAGGTTTAATGCTGCTGTGCTCCACGTAGGATC
The DNA here is from genome assembly GCF_964289735.1 of Phaethon aethereus. Classification (NCBI taxonomy): domain Eukaryota; kingdom Metazoa; phylum Chordata; class Aves; order Phaethontiformes; family Phaethontidae; genus Phaethon; species Phaethon aethereus. Next base: position 40,827,191 of record NC_138582.1, on the reverse strand, counting down.
TGTCTGTGACTATTGAGTATCAACCGGGCAACTTCTGCTGGGCAGCCTGAGAACTGTGATGCTGCAGCCTGAGGAAACATCCAGCCCCTTGAAAAACCCTTAGAAGCTGCAGCTGTTTACACATATATTGACCTCAATCTTGTGGAAGCAGTTGTTCAGCTTCCAAAAAAACCTTCTTCTGAAGTGTTTCAGGTGCAGGGCATGTTTTTTTTGTCTATGAAACCCCATGCAGTGTGGGACTTGTTTTTTTTAGAAAATATCTTGAGCTACTTGTTCTCATATAGGACTGAACTTGAGTAAGCTTGCAATCTGAAATGTATAGGACTGCAGGGCATTGGTTTATCCTGACAGGTGTCAAGTATGAGATCTGCTACCTGTGGTGCCCTTCAAATGGCAGAGACTTGCTGGGAGACTGCGGGGAAAGGTTGCCTGAGAGGGAGTAAATTTGGGATGAGAACTGAGCTTTGTGGCATTTCATTTAGAAATTGCAATGCCTAGTAATCCACTCTGGTCTGCATATTAAAAGGTGTTGTACTAATATATTTTGTCTGGTAGTTTTGGTGGCTTTCTGGGACCAAATACTGTGTCAACTGGAAGACAGAGGGATGCAGCCATATGTCTTCTGCTGTGACACGGTACTTGCACATGGACCGTGTTATGGAGGAGCTACTGGTAAATCCATGATGAAGTTGCACCTGGATGTCTGAGTTGCACCAAAGAGACTTTCAGAGTCTGTATCTGGAACAGCTCAAGTCAATTAGCTGAACTTTGATCAAGGCCCTTTTTCTCACTAGCTTTCTCAACTGCCACTTCCTAGCCCTTCACTTTTGACAGAAGGAAGGTGTCTTATCTCATGAAGGTGTCCTGATTAAATATATAAATAATACTGAAGTGCACCGGTAGTCACATGAAAAGACCTGTAAGCCATGATAGCAATGTCACCTCAACTTGCAGGATACAGACTGTAGATTTATGCAAGTATTTAATAGTGGCTTGCCAAAAGAATCGGTACTCTTTTCAAAAGGAATCTTTCTTTGTGTCTTTTGATATTTAAAGGGCTGTAATTACAATGGCAAAGCTTTGAATTCTTTTTTTTTTCTGTCCTCTTTTACACATTAATTTATGGACCAATCCAACATTACAGACAAGCTAATGAAAGAACCACACACTCCCTTTATAATTTTTTCTTCTTTTTACAGTTTCACTTGTGTGGATGAATGCAAAGTAGCTAATGCTATAAATAAGTTTAATGATGTATCTCTTCTCTCAATTGCTGGTTGTTGATGCTGCAGTCCTGCATAATAGGAAAAGAAAAGAATTGAATTTAAATCTTTGTCTTTCTCTTTCTCTCTCATGCTCCGAAAGGTTCCTCCAGCTACTAAATACAAGTATTGCCCTCTAAGTTCTGTTCTACATATTTAAAGCTCTCAACATGATTCCCTTATCACTTCCCTTCCATTCTCCTTTTTTGTATTTTTAGCTTTGTGAAAAGATCAAAATTACATAAGCCAATTTGCTTCAGCAAAATCAGCAAAATTTGGCAACCTCCTATGAAATTGTCTTTTCAGCTGGTCAGGGTTAGTGGTGAACAGCAGCAGGTATAAAGCAGGAGGAAATTCCTCCTGTGAGATTTTTACTACTGCCTCATGCGGCATCCACATGTTATTAGACATATTATGGGGTAGCTTGGGACTTGCACTCTTCAAGACTGAGAGTGACGTTCAACCCTGAATAGCAAAGATTGTGCTACATCCAGGTCAAGGAGCTTAATAACAATCTGGTTGTAACCTAAACTGGGGAATATCTGGGTTGTCTTTTGCAGGTTGTTACAGAACTTATTAGTTTGGGTGCAACCCCCTGCTGACAGGTCTATATAGCTTCCAGGTTTTTGCTTTGGTTAGTCTGTAGCACCAGCAGAACAAAGCTAAATTTGCCTTGAAACAAGACAAGGAGGGCGTTCCTAAGTGACAATTTGGAAAGCTATAAATAACTTCCATAAAACTTAAGTTAGCAACACTAACTGTAATGGAGTTGATGAACATGTCGTGCTGTCTACACAGTGAAAGAAGTACCTTGATCAGAAAGCCTACAAGGTTAACAAAACAGTTGATCTTATCCATCTCTCTCCTATTTTTGCAAAAAGTTTGGGAATAATCTGCCTCTGGTGGCCATAGCTATCTTGAGAGCTGGGAGATAATTTCCACATAAGGTACATTTGCAGAGTGAAAGGTCTAATTGTGTCCTCTTATCTAAGGAAGCAACAATAATGTAAAATATATTCCAGGATATCTTTGAAAGCAACAAGCTCTTTTCACAAAGGATTGTAAAAGATACATTGTCCAGGGACTCATCTGTCTGTAGCGCTGATGCAGTGCTGCGATAATCTCTATCTTGAAGGGTTCAGGAAGAATATGACCTTTGGGATTGGGGTTGCAAGATGCCATGGCAAGTGCAACATAACATGGTCCTTCACCATCGCGTCAAGGAGCTGGGCCTGACAGAAATGATCTGTGTCACTTTAGACAGGGATCACCTCCGGTTCCCTTGAGATGCAAGCAGATAGTTTGTGCTAATCTCAGGAGAGAGACTGAAAAATCCTAGGGTGCTTTGATTAGGTAAGATTTTCCTTCAGAAGACTAAGTAAAAGGTTTAAAAGGGGCCAGTGAGTGAAAATTAAAACTCCTTCCCTTGGCAAGGTCCAGGCACTTCCTGGAGATTATTCCATGTCATTATCCCCACTCCCTCTTTCCCTAGTCCCCTTGCTAATTAATTCTTCTTTTGTAGTGTAGGATAGCTTCTATGGCAAGGACAGAGGGTGCCTCAACCCCTGTTGGCTTGGAGGGTGACCTAAACCTGAGAAATTAATACAACTAAGTATCACTGAGCTGTGAACAGGATATTTAACCACTGCATTGTTCCACAAAAGATGGGATGTCTTTTTTACTGCTTTTTCACACTACAGTGCTTTAGAAATAGAAGAGAGGTCTCGTTTGTAAGCAAAGAAAGCATATGCCTCCTCCTAGAAGTGGATCCCGGACTGTTGATATTGAGTGAAACATGGTACCAAAGACTAAGCAATGGGTGGAGTTAATGAAGACCTAGCAGGATGCCCTTCTGGGTCCTTGTGTATATGTGTAAAGGTATTTAATTCAAGGTTCATGAGCAAGACAGCTCAATACTGCTTTTTTTTTCTGGGTCTGCCTTGAAAGGACGAGGCATAAAACAGAAAAATGAGAAGCCTGCCAAAAAAACTGGTTGGGTATTGAACCAATGCCAGCAGAAATCCCAGAGTTCTTGCCTTTCTTTGCATTTTATTCAGGCCCAGGATACTAAATGTCCTTGGCCAAAATCATCCAACTCTGTTGTCTGAGTCCTTCTGACATTGATGAAACTCTAACAGAAAAGACTTAGATAGACTTCAAAAAGGGCAAGAAAGAGGACCCAGGGAACTACAGGCCAGACAGCCTCATCTTGATCCCTGGAAAAGTGATGGAGCAGCTAATCCAGGCACATTAAAGATGAGAAAACTCTCAGGAGTAGACAGCATGTCTACTGGCTGTCTTCCAACTTTACCAACTTGATAAACTTTTATGATGAAAAGACTGGCCTGGTAGATGAAGGGAGGGCGGTGGATATTGTCTACTTGAACGTCAGTAAGACCTTTGACGCTGTCTCCCATAAGAGCCTCATAAAGAAGCTTTTGATGTATGGGCTGGATGAACAGACAGTGAGGTGGGTTGAAAACTGAATGGCTGTGCCCAAGGAGTGGTGATGAGCTGTGCAAAATCTAGTCAGATGCCAGTGACTAGTGGTGTACTCCAGGGATCGATACTGGGTCCAGTCCTGTTTAACATCTTCATTAATGATCTGGATGATGTGGTAGAGTGCACCCTCAGAAAATTTGCTGATGAAACCAAACAGGCTGATATGCCAGAGGGTCATGCTGCCATCCAGAGGGACTTCAACAAGCTGGAGAAATGGGCCAACAGGAACCTTGTTCATGAAAGGCAGGTCCTGCCGGACCAACCTGATCTCCTTCTATGACCACATGACCCACCTAGTGGATGAGGGAAAGGCTGTGGATGTTGTCTACCTGGACTTCAGGAAAGGCTTTGACACTGTCCTCCACAGCATTATCCTAGAGAAGCTGGTGGCTCATGACTTAGGTGTACTCTTGGCTGGGTAAAAAACTGGCTGGATGTCTGAGCCCAGAGAGTTGTGGTGAATGGCGTTAAATCTAGTTGGAGGCCAGTCACAAGTGGTGTTCCCCAGGGCTCAGTTCTGCAGCCGGTCTTGTTTACCATCTTTATCAATGATCTGGATGAGGGGTTTGAATGCTCCCTCAGTAAGCTTGCAGATGACACCAAGCTGGGTGGGAGTGTTGATCTGCTGGAGGATAGGAGGGCTTTGCAGAAGGATCTGGACAGGCTGGATCGGTGGGCAGAGGTCAACTGTATGAGGTTTAAAAAGGCCAAGTGCCGGATCCTGCACTTGGGTCACAACAAACCCATGCAACGCTACAGGCTTGGGGAGGAGTGGCTGAAGAGCTGCCCGGCGGAAAAGGACCTGGGGGTGCTGGTTGACAGCCAGCTCAATATGAGCCAGCAGTGTGCCCAGGTGGCCAAGAAGACCAACAGCGTCCTGGCCTGTATCAGAAATAGTGGGGCCAGAAGGAGTATGGAAGTGATTGTGCCCCTGTACTCAGCACTGGTGAGGCCGCACCTTGAATACTGTGTTCAGTTTTGGGCCCCTCACTATAAGAAGGACACTGAGGTGCTGGAGCGTGTCCAAAGAAGGGCAACAAAGCTGGTGAGGGGTCTGGAGCACAAGTCTTAGGAGGAATGGCTGGGGGAACTGAGGTTGTTCAGTCTGGAGAAGAGGAGGCTGAGGGGAGGCCTTATCGCTCTCTACAACTACCTGAAAGGGGATTGTGGTGAGGTGGGTGTTGGTCTCTTCTCCCAAGTAACTACTGAAAAGACGAGAGGAAATGGCCTCAAGTTGCACCAGGGGAGGTTTAGATTGGATATTAGGAAAAAGTTCTTCACTGACTGGTCAAGTATTGGAACAGGCTGGCCAGGGAGGTGGTGGAGTCACCATCACTGGAGGTTCAAAGTTGTGGTAGATGTGGCACTTCGGGACATGGTTTAGTGGGCATAGTGGTTTGATGGTTGGACTTTATGATCTTAAAGCTCTTTTCCAACCTAAATGATTCTATGATCCTATGATTTGTGGAGTTCAACAAGGGAAAGTGCAAAGTCCTGCACCTGGGGAAGAACAACCCCATGCACTGGGATATGCTGGGGTCCAACCAGCTGGAAAGCAGCTTGGTGGAAAAGGACCTGAAGGTCCTGGTGCACACCAGGTTGAACATGTGTCATCAATGTGCCTTTGCTGCAAAGAAAGCAAATGATATCCTGGGCTGCGTTGGACAAAGTATTGCCAGCAGGTGGAGGGAGATGATCCTGCCCCTCTGCTCAGTTCTGGTGAGGTAACACCTGACGTGCTGGGTCCAGTTCTGGGCTCCTCAGTACAAGAGAGACATGGACATACTGGAGATAGTCCAGAAAAGGACCACAAGGATGGTGAAGGGACTGAAGCATCTCTCACATGAGGAAAGGCTGAGAGATGTTGAGCCTGGAGAAGACAAGGCTTCTGGGGGTCTCACCTGAAGGGAAGGTGCAAAGAGGATGGACCCAGGCTCTTTTCAGTGGTGCCCAGTGAAAGGACCAGAGGCAATGGGCACAAACTGAAACCCAGGAAGTTCCCTCTGTACATCATGAAAAACTTCTTTACTACAAGGTTGACCGAGCAGTGGCACAGGTTGCCCAAGGGAGGTTGTGGAGTCTCCCCACCTGGAGATACTCAAAAGCTGTCTGCACACAGTCCTGGGTAACTGGCTTTAGGTAGCCCTGCTTGAGCAACAGGTTTGGACCAGATGCCTTCCAGAGGTCCCTTCTGACTTCAACCACACTTCGATTCTGTGAAAACTCTAATGACCTCCTGAAATGAGACTTTATTGAACAGTCTCCTTCTTTTGGGGAAAAAGAGCATATATTTAAACTGTTCTCATGAGACGTAATTTTCCTCAAAGTATTTTTCAGGATATTTTATGGTCTTGATTATTGCAATAGTGATACTTAACTGTTTTTATAAGTCAGAAATGTTTTGAAATTAATGAAAATATCTAAACAACTCTTTCTGGTGAAAAGCAACTTATAGTTTATTTGTATAAGACCTTTCATACAAAATAGAAGCTAGGGAAAGTTTCCATTTCATCTGCATAAATGTTACGTTAAATTGCACATTAATTTTTACATGGTAGTGTTCAAACTACTCCTGCTGCAGCCAGGGAACAATGGGAGAGCAAGTAATTAAACACCTGCAGATTTTCATAGATCTTAATGGAAAAGTGTGTAGTCTGGCAGATAATGTGTCTCTTAAGTTGCGTAAGTAGAATACTTGAAGTACTGTTAAAGCAGCACTTTTATTGACATTTTGAACACTTTTTCCATCAATGCCATTACAGATTAATTATTTTCAATTTTCTTAAGTGCCAAAAAAACCCTTTAATCTGCATCAGCTCACATGGTAGAAAAGGAAAGCTCTGAAACATCTACAAACCTAGAAAGGTATATTATGATAATCATTAAATATTTAATCTTATCTTTAAATTCATTTAAAATCAGATATCTGTTAATTTTTCATTAGTGGGTCAGAATTTTTAATAAAAAATGTGAAAATTGATGGCTTATGTATATTCCACTAAACAAATCTTTTATGAATTGTATTCAATAAAAACTTTCCTTGGTTCCTTAGGATTTTTTTTTAATTTAATCTTGTTTATGTGGTGAAAAATGATGTAAATTTGAGAGAACTTTCTGAAGTGAAATGGGGGGCAGAATTTTTTTGTAGCAGTATTTTTTTTTTAATTTTAAGCAGCTTTAATATTTAGTCTTAGGGTCTGGAATCTTCTACATATTGAAAGGAACTAAGTGCCACAATTCTATTGAAATTCAATTACATTCAGGAGCCTAGTCCCTCTATAATCAGTCATTTGACTGATTTAACGTATCAGTCAAAATTAAATTGATCAGTTGCAATAGCTGGTATGATAATTCAGGAGAATTTACTACCAGTATATGCTATTTCAGGAACTGTCAGCAAGTTTAAAGGAAAAGAAAAGAATATTCAATAACTGAAGAAAATCTAGAGGTGTACGGAAATGTGTCCATTTATCCCCGGTCTTGTCTTGTCTTGTATATCCAAACTGAATTTTATGAGAGCTTTGTCCTGGATGGCATTTGATTTGTGATGTTTAAGAGCTCTTACCAAAAGAAACTTTTACCTCTTTTCTTCCTCTGTAGCAGTGGCAAGCCAAGTGGTTAGTAAGCGAAGCTTCTTAGGCTGGAAAGGGGAACAATGCTGTTAGACTGCATGTTTTTAGTGGCCAGGCTGAAATGAACTGGCTGTGCAACGGAACTTGAAATATTTATGCACATTTAAAGCGCCAGCCCAGCCTAAAGCAATGCTTTGAAGACAGAAGTGCTTACTGTGAGGTGACATGGCTTCCTACTCTCCCTCGCTTATCCTCCTGCGCTTCTGCATGTGCGTTGGTAGTGTCAGCTTGGCCCTGCAATGTCACCAGCCCTGCAAAAGGTTTTGTTTTGAATGTTGCCAGACTGATGCAAGTGTGGAAGCACTGGAAATTGCAGCGAGCCATGAATGGTGCCGTGAACCGCTCCCAGCCAGCTGGACATGCTGCCTTTGGATGGTGTCTTGAGAATGGGCAGATCTTGGTCTCCTTGCTGATTCAAATCAGATGTGAACCATTTCTTTGTGTCTCATGAATGTCCACATGACAAACTTCCCACCTGCCATCAACATTCTCCTCTGCACCCACCCAAGTTTTAAGGAAAGTTGAACTTGTCTGTGGCTTTGAACGCTAGTCTTGTACCTCCACCTCTAGCCCTCTGACCATCAGCTTGTGGCACGCTGTGGGAAAGCTATCACATTTGTGAGCCTGGAGTGAAAGTGCTCTGGGTTGAGGTTATGCAAAACCTAGATGCCGCTGCTCAAGCTCTGCAGAGTCTGCAGAGATGTGGGCAAACTGTCCAACTCCAAGCTTCAGGATGGCACATTGCACTAGAAATAAACCTGAGGTAGACTGTGCCTGCTTGAGGGCTTAGAAATGCGACCAAGGAGATTTGATCAGAACAAAATGCTTTTTTTTTTATTAAGAGAAATGCCAGAAATTGGGAAGAAAGTCAACAAATGTTTCTGTAGCACTGTTTTTCGTCTCTCTCTCTCAGTTGTGATACGCCGCTGGAGCCTGAACCCGGCAGCGCGGGATTGTCTGGGTAGCGACTCACAAACCGGTGTCAGCTGTTGGCTTCAGCAGGCCCTGGGACCCAGCAGCCTCTCCCACACTTAGAGCTGCTTGCTCTGTGTGGTGGGCATATGGCGGTGCCACCCTCCCGCGCTCCTCCGGGCTCCCCTCCCCAGCCTGATGGCACTCGGCAACGTTCGGACTAGCGAGAACTCGTCTCTGCTGCTCAGGTCTCTTTACATTTCCTCTTGAACTCTGTGCGTTTGCGGTTTTTGTCCCTGTTTCATTAACAAAGTGCTGAGAAGGAGTTAAATAAATTGGGCAGCGCGCGTGTGACCGCGGAATTACGAAAAGCCCTGGCTCCTCCAACTCGGCAGCTGACGGGGGATTCGGGGGGTGCGGGGCTGCAGATGGCAGCACGTTATTACAGCCGCAGGATTGACGAACGTTTGCTGCGGAAATCTCTTGCCCTTGCCACGGAGACTGACCTTGAAATGCTGCAGAATTCCTGGGGTGGATTTCTGTGCGCCTGTACCAAAAGCCTGAGTTGGTTGGAGGTGTTTGCTTGCTCTGCCCGGTAGCTGTAGGGATGACACTGTGAAAGGGACTGTTGCAGACTACCTGCGCACTCTCTGTGTTCCTGAGTTGTCTAAGGGAATGTATTTGATCGCATGAGTCCATTTTTAGCTGCGGCTGTTCATCTGATATCTTTTCCTTGCTATGGTTAAAGCTGCTTTTATGCCTCTTTATCTCTTCCTTAACCTTCTAAAAATGCAGGATGTCTGGGAAGGTGGGCAAAGAAAGAGAGAGTGTGAAGGTGCTTGTTTCTGCCCACCAAAATGATCCCTTATTCTGCTGTTTCCCTGCTTATAACCATTTCTGTAACACAATGGTTGAAAACATTAAACTTAGCTTTTATATACCATTTAAACTAGACTTTTTTTTTTTTTTTAACCAGGAAGCACTTATTTTTTGCCCATTGGTAACATTCCAAACAAAAAAGCCACATTTATCACTGGCAAAACATTATAACAAAGTCTTAAAAAATCATAAGTCAATATTTCTTGGTGATTTATGATGCACTCCTGTACAAACAACCTGAAGCAACTTACAGAGGTAAGTCAAGGAGAACATTGTCACCGCAGAGAACTAACTGATAAAATTTAACAGAAAATAAGTCTGAGGAAAATGTTGCTCAGGAGAGACAGCAGACCCTTAAAGAAGTTACTCTGAGGCCACAAGTAAAAGCTGCCCAGCGTGTGGGGAGGCTAGACACAGAGTAAATAGGCAAGTGTGGCCAACTCATGAGTGCTCATATGACCTTGAGCAAAAGCAGGATCTTTGCAGAAATGGAAAACAGATCAAGTTGCTAGACTTGTAGACTAAGTATGAAACAATGAGATTTGTCTGTAAGGACAAAGTCAAAAGGGCAAGATCAATAAATCAAGATGGGTATTACAAAGGGTGTAAAGGATAACAAGAAATTATCTTATGTTGTTAGTAAGAAGACAATCAAGGAAAAATTGTCCACTGCTCAAAACAGAGGGAAAGCTATCAAATGTGATGGAATCTGAAATTCTCCAGTTCCTCGGTAACCTTGACTATGCTCAGGTTATTAACACAATTAACAAAAAAGGATGATAAACCTGAAGCACTTCTCAGACATAAAGAAAGTACAGGTTAGAGAGAATTCAGAAGACTTAGATCCATGCAATTTGAAAATATCTAACATTTATCCAAAGCCCCTTAAAAAGCAAAATGAAACAGTATCCAAAAAGTGAAAGGCTACCTTTGATATCTCATGAATAGTAGTTGAGGTTTTAAAAGTCTGGAAAAGGACAAATTAGGTTTCTGTTTTCAAAAGGGATAAAGAAGGAGCTTATGAATTAGAAACCAATGTAATTTCAATGCCTGGTAAAACAAACAAACAAACGAACATAAAATTATTATAATAGCTATTTGCAAGTACCTAGAAATTAATGAGATGCAATGCAGTCATCATGGAGGGTTGTTGGGAACAAAGTGCATCAAATCAGTCTGATATCTTTCTATTAGTGACAAACATTCTGGAGAGGGAGAAAAAAAAAGATATTCTAAGATTTAACTTTCAGAACTCAGGCCTCTGATATCAACTTGCATGGTATTTAAAAGAAAGCTACAGATTCACATCCTGGTCAAAACTACTACAATGCAGGTACAAACACTGAAAAATTGTGCTGAAAGTAGTTTGTTTTCAAGTTAGAACATTGTGTTTTGCGTTGGTTTGGGAGGCTGTTTTGTTCCTGTCCTAAGGATGTCAACTTGCTGAATGTTTTGATTTGTTATGTGGCTAATGGAATGAAAAGTATGTTTATTAAATCTATGGATGACATCAAGGCAGGAAGACCTGGAAAAGTCCTGGAGGAGAGAATTAGAATTTGAAATGAGCTAGGGGAAAAAGTAAGATACAATTCAATTCTTCAAATTCTACTTTTAGGCATGTATAATCAGCCACATAAATACAAGGAGGAAGAACAAGCTCATCTATAGAAAAGGATCCACAGGATATAGTGGATGTAAATTGCATGAGTCAACAAGCTACCTGCTGTTGCAAAAAAATGCAAATGTGCTGTGATGTATAATCTTGTCTGCTACACACGGTCTTGAAAGATGAACAGTATGTTGTTAGTTTTGGTCACTGTTTGAAAAAGGTGTTGACTGACAAGATAGAGCCAGGAAAATGTTCTCTAGAAAATGCCTATACTGATGTCAAGAAAATATGTTCTCCAGAGAATAATTTTACTTCCATTTATGTCTTCAAATACAGAAAGAAAAAATAGCTTCTTGAGGAGGTTAGGGTTCTCATTGGTTTTTCCTGTATGGGTAAAGCAAGAAGTAATGATTTTAAGTTACAGCAAGAGAGACTTCAATTAGGACTCAAGGAAAAAAGTAAGGATAGCCAAGCCTGGGAAGCAGCTTTCTTGAAAACTCATACGAACTTGTCATAAGAAGTCTGTATGATATTGGGAAGCCATCTGTCAGAAGCAGTGCAGGAGCAGTAGGCTAAGGGATGAACCAGATGAAGCCTAGAGGCCTCTTCCAGGCTTTCCTTTCTAAGTTTTCACATTTGCTCTTTGAAGGATGAAGTGTTTAGAGACAAATGAGAGTCTTAGGAGCAGGTCTTCCCTCCCACAACATACTGCTACACCCAGGGTTTTTCCAGGAACTGTCTTACAGTCATCCTATTTGGTCAGACTCCAAGGAATTAGCTCAGTTTCTTCCTGTTAATGAAAATTAACCGTTTCAATAAACCTCCTTAACCTTGGGTTTTTATTGAGCAGGATATGTTGGAATGGGCCTAAACTTAGGCTAATATCAGTGACAAAAACCTTTAGTATCAGGTCTTTGATGCTGATAAAATTTATAGACTTTTACTTTTATTTTCCTTCTATAAAACAAGATTGAAGTTCCTCTCTCCTCACTGTGAGGTAGGTATTGATTGTTGCCTCTTATATATGTAGTATATTATAGCAGGAGTCAATAAATATCAGACCTTCTCCTCTCTCATGCTACAGTAAGAATTTGGGGGAGGCAATGAACTACAGTTTAATCCCACACCAGATATTTCGGTGATGCTTACAAGTAGGGGAATTTTCATTTCTATGTCTAACATATTCTCATGAATGGTTTGGATTTGTGACATTATTAAAACAGGTTAAAATCTACTATTGTTGTTGCTGTGTTATCTTTAAGTAATTTGTTATAGAATGAGCCCATTAACATGACTCGGTTTACAGCCTAAGAGTTCAGCTGTAAGATTTTGTAAAGACGTTGTGGGTTAGATGTTTCTTTGCCTTTTAGTTATGAATAATAGATGATTTCTTTGAGAAGTACATTGCTTCTAATTTAATAGAAAATACTTTGGTCATTGAACTGGCTCTTTGAATGTTATATTGGCAGGCTTGAGAAAACCGCAGTAGGCTATTCAGATGAAATAAATAAAGGTACACATATTCTGTATGATGATTGCCATTATTATTCTTATTAATAATCCCACTACTCCCAGGAAATACTACAAGAAAGACATTTTTGCCACAGTGTGATATGACTCTGTTCTATAGTCTTTTTCATATCTGGAAGAAATGTCATACAGAACAGCAGCCACACACCTTAAATTAGAATCACAGAATCACAGAATCACAGAATCACTAGGTTGGAAAGGACCTTTAAGATCATCAAGTCCAACCATTAATCCAGAACCACCAAGTCCCCTAAACCATGTCCTGAAGCGCCACATCCACACGTTTTTTGAACACTTCCAGAGATGGCGACTCCACCACCTCCCTGGGCAGCCTGTTCCAATGCCTGACCACCCTCTCAGTGAAGAAATTTTTCCTAATATCCAATCTAAACCTCCCCTGGCGCAACTTGAGGCCATTTCCTCTTGTCCTATCACTAGTTACTTGGGAGAAGAGACCAACACCCTCATCGCCACAACCCCCTTTCAGGTAGTTGTAGAGAGCGATAAGGTCTCCCCTCAGCCTCCTCTTCTCCAGACTAAACAACCCCAGTTCCCTCAGCCGCTCCTCATAAGACTTGTGCTCCAGACCCCTCACCAGCTTCGTTGCCCTTCTCTGGACACGCTCCAGCACCTCAACATCCTTCTTGTAGTGAGGGGCCCAAAACTGAACACAGGATTCAAGGTGCGGCCTCACCAGTGCCCAGTACAGGGGCACAATCACTTCCCTACTCCTGCTGGCCACACTATTCCTGATACAGGCCAGGACGCTGTTGGCCTTCTTGGCCACCTGGGCACACTGCCGGCTCATATTCAGCCGGCTGTCAACCAGCACCCCCAGGTCCCTTTCCGCCGGGCTGCTCTCCAGCCACTCCTCCCCAAGCCTGTAGCATTGCATGGGGTTGTTGTGGCCAAAGTGCAGGACCCTGCACTTGGCCTTATTAAACCTCATACAGTTGGCCTCTGCCCATCGATCCAGCCTGTCCAGATCCCTCTGCAGAGCCCTCCTACCCTCCAGCAGATCAACACTCCCACCCAGCTTGGTGTCATCTGCAAACTTACTGAGGGAGCACTCAATTCCCTCATCCAGATCATCTATAAAGATATTGAACAAGACTGGCCCCAGAACCGAGCCCTGGGGAACACCACTCGTGACCGGCCGCCAGCCGGATTTAACGCCATTTACCACAACTCTCTGGGCTCGGCCATCCAGCCAGTTCCTCACCCAGCGAAGAGTAAACCCGTCTAAGCCACGAGCCGCCAGTTTCTCCAGGAGAATGCTGTGGGAGACGCTGTCAAAGGCTTTACTAAAGTCCAGGTAGACAACGTCCACTGCCTTTCCCTCATCCACTAGGCGGGTCACCTGGTCATAGAAGGAGATCAGGTTGGTCAAGCAGGACCTGCCTTTCATGAACCCATGCTGGCTGGGCCTGATCCTTTGGCTGTCCTGCAGATGCCCTGTGAGCACTCTCAAGACCAACCGCTCCATAATCTTCCCTGGAACAGAGGTCAGGCTGACAGGCCTGTAGTTCCCAGGATCCTCCTTCCGGCCTTTCTTGTAGACGGGCGTCACATTGGCAAGCCTCCAGTCTTCTGGGACCTCCCCTGTTAACCAGGACTGCTGATAAACGATGGAGAGTGGCTTGGCAAGCTCCTCCGCCAGCTCTCTCAGTACTCTCGGGTGGATCTCATCAGGCCCCATAGACTTGTGGGTGTCCAGGTGGCTTAGCATGTCCTTGACTGCTTCCTCCTGGATTGTGAGGAGTACATTGTGCTCTCCATCCCTGTCTTCCAGCTCAGGGGGCTGAATATCCTGTGGATACCTGGACTGGCTATTAAAGACTGAGGCGAAGAAGGCATTAAGTACCTCAGCCTTGTCCTCGTCCTTGGAGACAATGTTCCCCGCCATATCCAGTAGGGGATGGAGATTCTCCTTGCCTCTCTTTTTGTTGTTAATATATTTGTAAAAACATTTTTTATTATCCTTTACGACTGTGGCCAGACTGAGCTCTAGCTGGGCTTTTGCCTTTCTAATTTTGTCCCTGCTTGACCTAACGAGATCCTTGTACTCTTCGTGAGTTGCCTTCCCCTTCTTCCAGAGGTGATAAACTCTCCTCTTTTCCCTGAGTCCCAGCAAAATCTCCCTGTTCATCCAGGCTGGTTGCCTTCCCCGCCAGCTCTTCTTACGGCACATGGGGACCGCCTGCTCCTGCGCCTTTAAGATTTCCTTCTTGAAGACTGTCCAGCCTTCCTGGACCCCTTTGTCCTTCAGGACTGTCTCCCAAGGGACTCTCTCAACCAGTGACCTGAACAGGCCAAAGTCTGCCCTCCGGAAGTCCAGTTTTGCTGACCCCTCTCCTTACTTCACTCACAACCGAGAATTCTATCATGTCGTGGTCGCTAAGCCCAAGACGGCCTCCGACCACCACATCTCTCACCAGTCCTTCTCTGTTTGTAAACAGCAGGTCCAGCAAGGCACCTCCCCTGGTGGGCTCACTCACCAGCTGCATCAGGAAGTTATCCTCCACACACTCCAGGAACCTCCTAGACTGTTTCCTCTCTGCCGTGTTATACTTCCAGCAGATGTCCGGTAGGTTGAAGTCCCCCACAAGAACAAGGGACAGTGAATGCGAGACCTCTGCCAGTCGCTTATAGAATGTCTCATCCGTCTCTTCATCCTGGTTGGGTGGCCTGTAACAGACTCCCAGCAGGATGTCTGCCTCATTGGCCTTCCCCCTCATCCTTACCCACAAGCACTCTACTTGGTCTTCACAATCTTCGATTTCTATGCAATCAAAACACTCCCTAACATACAGAGCCACCCCACCGCCTCTCCTTCCCTGCCTATCCCTTTGGAAGAGCTTATAGCCATCCATTGCAGAACTCCAGTCACGAGAAGCATCCCACCATGTTTCTGTGATGGCAACTACGTCATAGCTGTCGCGCTGCACAATGGCTTCCATCTCCTCCTGTTTGGTGCCCATGCTGCATGCATTGGTGTAGATTAGAGTAAATTAGAGTCCAGTGAAAGTGGTTATGTTGAGGAGTTCTGAGAGACAGAGGTACTAATTTGTAGAAAGATAATTAAAGAAAATCTGCATGCTGCATGTCATCTCAGATGTTTGGCTTTTGTGGTAGGCCATGCAAGCTGGATATTGGAGCCCAGGCTCTCCCTTCTCTTCCACATTGCTGCTTTTGTGACAGAGGGCTCCTGATTTGGGGTTTTAGATACCTGTAAGAATAGGTATCTCACCTAGGTGAGATATAGGTATCTTCCCTTAAGAACAGGGAAACATTGTGCCAATTGTTATTTTTAGGGATGATCATACTAAAAATCAATATTGTCCCTTTGATCCATTCCTCTGTAAACGGGCTTTTTTTCAGCAGACAAAAAAAGTGTGGGCTGGTGATGTTAAATGTGCTCTGCTTTCACTTTTGTAAATATTTAGTAACCATTTGGCTTGTTCGTTTGCTCTCTCCTGTCCTCATGTGCATTTGATGCCCTCAGAAACTGTGAAGGGAAGGTGGGCTGAGAATGGTTTTTTTTTTTTCTGATTTTGCAAAATGACAAGCTTGCTGCAGCAGTACTGAGATGGTCACTAGAAGTGTCCCACATAGACAGTGCTCAGCAAATCAAATTATCATTTCTTTCTCAACAACACCAGTAGGAAGTATTAATATATATTTAAATTGTGCATTTTACCTTCACATTCATCTGCTGCTGTGACACCGGTCTTGTGCTTAACTTCTATGGTAAGCAATTTGGAGAAAATAGGAAGAGGCATATACATCCTGGATGGTTATTGCCTTTCCTTTATTTAATAGTATGGCCAGGAAATGCTGCAGAGAGGTACTTTCTCTCTGATACTCAGTTTTTATATCATGGTCAAAAAGCAAATTACTAAAAGGTCAGGTAGTGCATGGTCTCCCTGTAGGTCAGCTCCTGTGTGGTTAATACCTGTCTGTGAGCTGTTAGTGCCTCTTTCACTAAGTTACCCCGCATGGACCATGTGGTAAAAGATGCACATTGTCAGTCAGTGACTGAGAGATAACTGGCAAAGTGTGCATTTACATAGTACTAACTTATTCATAGTGTAGTGATACTCACAAGGTAGGCATGTTTTATCAACAGAGCAACCACTGCATACTGAAGGCTCGATGAAGTTAGAAATAAAGTCTACATGCCATAGAAACACTTAGGGTATCTTCATTGTCTTTCATTTTATTCACAGTCCTAATAAGATCTTAGAACCGGAGGTGGTTTTGCTGTATTTCTCTTTCTATTGGCACCAAAAAGGCAAACATTAATTTCTTTACTGAACCTAGTCCAACATTGCTGACCTTCTCCACTATTTAAGCAGGAC
Source organism: Phaethon aethereus (assembly GCF_964289735.1). Taxonomy (NCBI): domain Eukaryota; kingdom Metazoa; phylum Chordata; class Aves; order Phaethontiformes; family Phaethontidae; genus Phaethon; species Phaethon aethereus. The sequence goes on along the minus strand of NC_138582.1, from coordinate 40,810,504 downwards.
AGATACAAAATGCAAGGCCTTGGGGTCCTCATATTTAGTGCTTGAACAAGAGCCAGGTTATGTTACTTAATTTCTCTAAGTGGTTGGATCCTTTATGGCCTTTTAAGAATAATGTCATCCATTGCATGTGCTATGCTAATGCAGCTGAAGTATCAGAACCTACTTCTTCAAGAGCATCTCTGTTGCCATATACTTATGTCAGCAATTCAGATAACTCAAGGAAAAGCATATGCAAAGCTGTTGTGAGTCTTTCCTAATAACCTGCTGATTACCAAAATGAGGATTGCCTTAGCTATGTGTGAAGATGGTGATAAGGCATATACAGTAGCCTCCTGGTTAAAGTAGGATGGCCACGTACAAGTTTCTCCATAGCTTAAGGGAGACTCTTTCCAAGGAAATATCTTAAACTGAACTATTGATGGCTCTAGGTTGGGATTTTTCTCCACTTTTTTTTGACAGCAGGCCACTGTACTGTCAAGGAAGCCAAAATTATGGGACTGACAGATGAAGGTATCTCCACACATGAACAAGCAAGAGGCAGCCTAAATTGTTGGCCTGGGGCTTTGGGTGCTGGTCATCTTTCTGGGGATGGTTTCTCAGGCAACATTCACATCGGAGAGCCTCCTCCACCAGGTGCAAGACCTGCAGAAAGGAGTTGTGGGCTGGGCATGCACCCCTCACACAAGTGAGTATCTTAGGGCTGCAGGAGAGGCAGGATTCACCCCTTCCCTGCCCCGTAGCTTTTTCTACTGCCTGTTCAGATGTTCCTCTACTCTGCATGCTGACTTTGGTCAATTCCAGTCCTAGAACTGTGGCCACAATTTCTAGGCAATGTAACTGGTTAACCATGGTGATGCTTACATCCATATGTGACTATGAATGTTGTACACAGCAGCATAGAGACTCCATGAAAAAAATGAGCATTTTTTGTTAGTATGTGGTAATAACATGTATTTTAGAGCGCTAGTTTTAAACCCCTGTGTAATTCTGAAAAAGGAAAAATAATGTCCCCATGATGATTTTGATTTCACTCCCATTGCCACAAACTCCTCATTTAAAAACGAGTTATCAAGTAAGAAATATAAAAAAACCAAAATGAAGCGTAACACAATCCTTTCTCTCCTCCATCCTTAGAATCTGAAACATAAAAGGTATTTTAAGGAAAGCTGTCAAGGTAAAAAAGCAGTGTCATTTGCATTCTTCTGGAAAGATAGGAATTTCTGTACTAAAACTGCAGGGATCAGAGAAAAGAATTGATTTTTCTTCTTTTCTTTCAAGGTTTTTAGTTGTATGCATCTATCTTCATTATGTATGTAATGTGATTTCATGTTTTATATCCATATAGGCAGTTTGGCCCTGGTCCTGCAAAGTCGTATCTTTTATATCTTTCACGGCTTTCTTGAAACAATAGGTGCTCAGCATTACTGACACTAAGACGTTTATTTAGGAGCAGAACATTGCATACCTCCTGAAAATCTTGGTATTGCTTCAAAGTGGAAAAGGAATGTGTCTGCATTAAGCAGATTTAGTGGGCTGGGATTGCATTCAGTGACCTGTTTTCCTACACAGAAGCTGGCTAGTGTATTTTCCTTTAGGGTTTTAAAGTAGCTAACTTTTCGCCTTTGGTTGTGGTAACTGAATACTAGAGAGTGGGAAATGAAATGTCAGGAAGACTGAAAAGAAGCACTGTATGTCATTCTTTCTTCCCATATGGAATTGAATAATAAAGTATTATTTTATTTACATTTTGACTTTTTCCTAATTTTTTTCATTAAACTGTTATCAGGACATGAGTGATAATACGACTTTTGAAATTTAATATAAAATGTAATACCCTAGTAAGACAATGCTGAATCTAGTAATCTTCCATTTGGCTTTGAACAAACCTTACTTGCTGCTGTTCTTTTGGTGTTTTGGGGTTTTTTTTCTTTTCATTTTCCTCAGGCTTTCTGATGTTTTGAATGGTTGCTGCTGAAGCTCTTTTGTGCTCAATCAATTCAATGTGATGCCTCTCTTTTGCGGATCTGATTATTGACAGTTCTTTTTTGCTGGGCTATCAGGTAACTTGACACCAGCTATATGGTGGCACTGTCCAAAAGCGTCACCTTAGGATGTAAATCTCTAGTGACACTTTAGTGACTCAAAGGACAGAGGGGATTAATCTGGCTGCAGTCTGGCCTGAGGTTTTGCAATTACTGGGGACCTGCCTTAGGTAAAACATACAGGCTGTGTCACTGCAGTGCTTAAAACATTTCAATCCTTTCTACAGAAAATGTATTTCTTTTGTATTTCCAGGTTTTTTCCCCAAAATTAAATTATTCTTCTTTTACATCTTTTATAAACATTGTTAATGTTCACTGCATCACAAATTAACAGGACCTGACTATGTTTCAAAATCGCTTTCTTGCCGTTAAGGAACTACAGTAAAGAGCCAGACTCTCTCTCATACTGGCACGGTTTGTGTTTATTGGAAGACAACTCTTTGTGGTAAATCCTCATCCTGTTAAGCATCGATTAACTTGAATGGAATTAATCTTTGTCCATTTATCACTTTTTATATTAATTAGTACCTTGAGGTCTTGTCGGAGATGGCACCATTTGAACTAATCAATCCATAGAGTGGTTGTGAGAGGGGGTCCGTGCCTCTGCGAATGCCCGGGCTGGAGAGACCAGACAAACGGTGGGAGAGGCAGCAGTGGGGTGACCTGACCTACCCACAGCACCTCACTGCTACCACAGGGACAGACCCCATCTCCTCCTCTTTAACCCAAACTCCACTCTCTTCCCTGCTGTTTTAGTACAGTAGTTTTCCCCACAGGGCCGTAAGCAAGGAACTGGGTGTCTGAATGACTCTGGAGAGCCCCGGTGTGTTTACCACGTGTTCACTTTTGCCCAACCATGAGTTAAAATTAATTCTGCAGAGGATTTCTAAAGATCTCTGGTTATAGTCAACATTGTTAATATTAGGTCAGCTCTCTTTTATGCCTTTTGGATGCTGCCCAAAGCCCTGGAACCCCCATTTAGATCTTAAATTTTTCCCCTGAAAAATTCATTTATTTGTGCTACTCTTTACCAGGTCTTAGATCTGGGGACTTTGAATACTATTCAGAATTGGATCAGAGTGAAAGTTATCAATATCTACATCCAAACATGAAAACTTTAGTGTGCTACTTTTGTTACTCTTTGTCATTATTTTGGCTGGTAATGAATACAGACTTTCAAGGGCAAAGAGGTAAAATTAGGCTGTGAAACGTAGAGGAGAGATTGTGCTGCATGAAAGAGAAAAGGAGAAAAGAAAATCATAAAGCCCTGGGTTTGTGAAAACTGCTCTCAATATATGTGGAAACAGTAACAAAATCTGTGATAAAATAGAGCTGACAGAAATGTGATTTTCTTTTTCCAGGTGGCCACGTGAATTTTTCTATACAGCTTTGTCATGTATTTTATCTGGTACCACCAGACTTCTTAACACTCTCAGTTCACTTGTGAGACTAAACAGTTCCTTCAATAGACAATGCTGTACTTTTTGTAAGAATCACATCATTCTCATTAATTTTAATGAGTATTTAATGCATCTCAAGTGTGTTATTTTTACAACCTGAAATTTGTGATGGTTGAAGGTTTAGAAGCGTGGATTTTTATTATTATTTGGCCTGCGCTGCACTGTAGAACTGGCTCTTCCTGGCTAAGTGGTGGAGCAGCACTGCATAGGGTATATCTTTATTCCTTCTGAGTGAAGAATGAAGGGTCTGGCACATCTGTGCCCTAACACAGATTAGTGAAACATACAATTTTAAGGCAGTCACAAGGCTTTTACAGTGATGTCGTCTTCGGTTTAACTGAACATTAGAGATTCCCAGGGAAACAAAGAAACTCAGGTTGTCAGAAGAGTGTGATTGTCCTGTCAAAGCATCAAGTTCCATTGATGTTTTCTTTCCATTATGTAATATTTGCCTGTGTTTAGTTATTGTTTATTTACATTTCAGAAAGATGGGCATCTTTCCCTTATCTCATGTCAAAGAGTTTTACTGACAATGTCAGCCTTTTTCCAGGTAGTTGACCACTTAATCAGAGAAAGCCACTTCCTTAAATTATACAGCTGGATTTGGTACCTGTAATTTAGATTATATTGACTTGATTAAATTTTGCTTTCATGTATTTTCACTGGCAGAACTTTCTGTAAATAGAATAAAGACCTTTCGAATTTGCCTCTTGTTTGATCAGGATATGTTGTTCTCCCCTTGCATTCCCCACCCTTCCTATTCTTGATCAAACTCTAGTCCAAAATTAGGAGTAACAACAAGCCAGCCAAAACCTAAATCCAATCAGCAATGCAGATATTAAAAGTAGGGACTAATATCGGGGCGGGGGGGGGAATCTTCCCTTATTGCCATTTACAGCTTAGGTCTGAGGCTGAGTAATTACTACTGCAGGGTAATTTAATACTCTTTTATTAACACTGACTTACATCTCAGAGAGGAGTTCTGAGATCCAAGAGGACATCCATTTTCTGTGAAATACTGTCCCATTTAAGGAAATTAAATAGTAATCTGCAGTGTAATTGCAACAACATAAAAGAATAAAGATGGAGTAACACTTGATCATGGAATAATTATTGGGTTTGTGTTTTTTTCATTCTTGTGTCCATGCTAATCAAACTGTCCAGTGCTTTGGTTGCACATGGCCTTGCTTTTCTGGCATTCTTTACTAGCCTACGTACTTTGCAGGTTCACAGTTAGTTAGACAAGTGGAGAAGAAAGTTTCTTTAATGCTTTATTGCCACTGGGGTCCTTCTCTATCAGTGGAGCTGACTATGGAAGACTTCTGTAATAAAAGCCCAAAGCTGCAGCTTATGACCATAGTATCCAGCAAGGTCGGAGTTCACTAATGCATGTGTTGAGTCTTGTATTCAGGCAGTTATGCTGCTGGCAAAGAGGAGCATATTAAATGGTTCCAAAGCAGTGAAACATAAGGATTTTTTTGCATGTGAATTTTCATTTTCCACTAATAATAACACATCACTGGCATTATGGTTATCTCAAGGTGGTAATGTTTCCCAGCTACTACACCCTGCATACCTGTACTGAAAGGAGCAGTCGCAAGCAAAGATAAACAATCAATTGGTTGAATTACGGTTGCAGAAATAATTTGTTGAATCTTGTGAGACTGAAAGTTGCTCAGCTATATTAATTCAGATAGGTCCAAGTGGCTACCTCCAAGTCCAGAGTATTTTTCCATACATCTGAGATTTGATGTCTCCTCTGGCCCTAACTGGGATGTGATTTGTGGGTCTGAAGGAAGTTTCTAGGGCTCATGTGAGCTCTGTTACTGCAGGGAAAGAACATAATCTCCATGGCACAGAGAGAAGCTCTAGGATCCACGATGCAGCTGCAGAAAACAAGGGTTTGCGCTTTGCAAAGGAGTGACCTGTGCTTACCGGGGCAGGACTGCTGCTGGGAGAGAGGTTCGTGTGTGCCCCCACCAGCAGGCACTGCCCTGATGCTGGTGGTGTGAGTCTGGGGCCAGAGGGTGGGAGGGTCTGTTGTGGGTGAGGGAGACTTGCAGTACCTTCTCGTCCCAGCATGGACCAGCATAAATTAGCTGCAAATTCTGGTATGAAAACTGAATTGTGAATTTAAACTGTGATTATAATCACAAGATGGAGGTTGGGCCATTGGTCTTTCTAGCCTAATATTCTATCTCTAGCAGTGGGTGAGGGCAGATGCTTAGGGAAACATACAGGAACATAAGGAGTGAACCTTCCCCTGCTAAACCTGCTCAGCAGTCAGCAATTTAGGGATTATGCAGTTCAGCACTCCACTCAGCAAAAGAATAAAATATCTAGGAAGATCCCATGTTCTGGACATCTGTACAGGCTTTGTGGAAATGGAGTGATTAATTTTGTTTCACCAGAGGTCAGTTCAGGCAAAGCAATAGAGATTGTCGTATTCAGAAATGAGAGGACTTGACTGGGCAATAAATAACTCACTGCTGTTTAATATTTGCAATACAGCAATGTGTAGGTACTTCAAGGGAAAAGGGGCTGCTATCTTGGGCTGTATGTACACAGCTAATAGAGAAATCTACCCCCATTTCTGGCATGGCGTAGTTTAACATTCACAGTGCGTGCATATCAGCAACCCATCGGTCTTCAGTCAATCGCAACAGGAGATGCAGAAAATCAGAGGATGATCATTCAAATAAGGACCAATCATAAAACTGCCTTCTCCAGTGAAATGGCAGGAGAAAGATGGAGGGGAGAGATGCTTCTATCATTTGTGACAGTCATAGCTGTTTGCAATTGCTTTAACGTTGCGCACTATAGCTTCAAACGTCCAGAGAAAACTTGGTGCAAAGCATGCTTGTAGCCGTCATTCTGTAAGGTGCAATTGATATAAGATGTTACAGGAGACACGTGGATATGTGGTTGCTGCTCTTTTGTTCTGTTTGCCTGCACATGTGTGGGAAGTTGAGTATTTTTCAGGCTTAGGGAGAAATGGCTGCATCGCAGTCAATGAGAGTTAAGTCCTGGCGTTACTGAAAATCAGTGGTTAAATCCAGCATGTAGAAAGTTGTTTTTTAAAAACAGAGCAGAAATCCAATTTGAGATTTCTTATTACTAACCTTGTGCAAATATAATTTCTCTATACAAATTATCTTCACATCATGTCAAAAGTGAGAGAGTATTGGGATAGTTTTCCCCCAGAGCTCTGGCAGAGTTTTTCATCAGCTGAATTTTATCATTGTCACTGATATATTTTTTTATCCAGGATTTTTCTTCACCGGAGTCTGATAATTATGCTGACTGGTTTGGTGACTATTTCCATGGGGAACTAATCTAAGAGCACTGTTATTCTTCTCACTTGCAACTGCAGTATGTTTTGAACTTGTAATGGAAATGTTGGTGCATTAAACTAATACCTCTGTGGAGGGGCTAGGAGGGGAGAAGCTGGACCACAACATTAACTTTTTCCAGGTTATTTGGAGTTCAGATTCATGAGTAAATTGGAACAGTGTTTTGGAGCTTGGGATGCAGGACAGCATATTGGAAATGACCTCGTAACATCCTGCCTTGCAGAGCTCGAATAATATTAAAGCAACATGGACTTGAAGCAGAAAAGGCAGTTACTTCACTGCCTGGGATGGGAGTTCCCAAAGCTTTGCCAGCTTTAACTTCTGGAGAGAAGATACTGCCATCCCAACTGACCTTCTAATGACATTGTACAGTTTGGGAAGCAGAAGAATTGTGAAGGTTATTAGGAAATAACACTGCTGTGCTTGAAGAAAATAAGAGATTATTTTAATATGAAGTTTTCCTTGAAGTTTTTCCCCCTTCTGAGGTTACTGCCCTTATCACCCCTACTTAGTGGTTTTGTTCTTCAATATTTTGAGCTCCTTTATGACTTTGTTTTTTCACCAGGCATCTTATTTCTAGCTGAGTATTAAGGACGACTAATAGCTGAGTATTAAGGACCACTAATTATTAGAGGCAGGCAGTACCGTAAAACAATAGGAAAATTAATTATAAGAGAACATGAAGTAATTCAGTTAAGCATAATAGCCTTAAGGCGGGTGAGCACCAGTGTAACCAGACGTGCAGTGATTCATCTGCCTGCTTTTAACAGCTACCATTCAAATTGAATTTAAATACTGTAAACAAAAGTCTTTTCGTGGTGTGCTTGGAGCTGTAATACAGCTGCAAAGTTCCAGAGGAAAATGCTGCATTGCAGCTCTCCTTCTGTTTCGCAGCAAATCTCTGCTGGCATGTAACATGCAGAGGAGGAGCTTCAACACAAGCAGGCTGTTTTCAGCTTCATTATGCAGATCAGCCGTCTCTATCATCCACATTATAAAAACATCTTTAACTTCCTTTGGGGATGGAGACAGAGCGTGCAGGAAGAATGGCGGGGGGTGGTGGGGAGAGGTCAGACAACTTACACACTGATTTCCCCTGGTATTACTGTTCCAGTGTCTCTCAAAGTGCAGTGGTTTTGTCTTTTGTACAGATCCAACAGATTTTGATATCCACGTTGTTTAATTTCAACTATTGCTTATCACTGGGATTTAGGATTAGACTTCATGGTGGCGTTTTGGGTGAGTCTGAAAGGAATATTCTGTAATGTTTTAGCCAACAGGCAGCCCTTACTTTACTGAACGCTGTGATTCATGGCTGGTTGCTGACACTAGGGAAAGTGAAGACCTTCCAAATAACCTTGAAACAGAGCTGACCGACAGCCTCTCACATGCTTTTAAATATGGGGGAAGGGGCAGGTAAAGAAAGGAGGAGAGATTTAGGAGTCCCATGTTTACAGCATTCATGTTTAGTAACTTGCCTCCCAAAGAAAACTCCCTGGTTGTCTGTAGTTTCTTACAATCGTTTAGGAAAAGAAGGAAAAGCTAATGCGGCAGATAGATAGCACCAGACTGAGAGGAGGGCAGTCCTGGAACGGTCCTGGAGAACAGATTTGTGTAAATGGGATGATTTAGTACTGTGTCATAGCAGGTGAAAAATGGGATTTAGGGGAGGATTCTGTGAGCCTCTCAGCAGGACCTGGCAAAATGTCAGGGAGGAGAACACCAGGAACCTGCAGGACAAGAAGTAATATAGGAACTCCCAAGGTCCCATCCTACCCAGCAGAGAGTGAGTACATTATCCCTTCCAGCAAGAGCAGATTGAAAATGAAAACAGGAGAGCTACAATAGGACTTTTTGCCATTGACATGCTGTAGGTTAATAGGGAATATTCTGTTGCGTTCCAGAAAGCTCAGATATCCTAAAAAGATTCTCAGAGGTCTTCCTCTCTAGATTTCAGCAAAGCAGATTGTGCAAAATGGAAACCTTGTTTGGGAAAAAAGGAAATGGGAATGGAAAGCTTTTAAAAAAACAAACAACAAACCCACAAAACAAACAACGATCCAAAACCAAAATACAAGAGCAGTAATGCGTAACCACTATCTCCCAGCTATATTTTCAACCTTGTCATGTGTCTTCCTCTCCCCCAAAATAATTTATTGTACTTAAATAGAATTAGGAATCCAATATATCCTGAAAAAGGTGGTTTTCTTGCAAAAAGGAAAAAAAAAACCCAAACAACAGAAAATGGTTTCTAAAGGTAGAGGAAGGAGTTTGCACACAGAGCTTTTGTTCTTGTCTGTTTTGCAAGCCAGGCCTTTTGTGGGCTCATGCGAGTTCAACTCTTGCATTTGAAGCCGAATGCTGAATCCATTACAGGGCTCTGGTGAGCCTGCAATGAATTCTAGTCATTCCTAGGAGGATGCTCATGGCTCAGTTAACAAGGTTGAAGTTGCCTGGCCCCAGGCTACATCTCCTATTTTGGGGGGGAAATAGTACAAAGGTTGAAATCACTTTTTTTTCCTTTGCCTGTCTCTTAACTTTTCATCAGGGATGCATCATTTTTGCTACACTATTAAAATATTTACAGAATTGTTGGGAAACAGAAGAACCATTCAGACAAAATATTCATAATCTTCCCCCATAGATTCTGCATCCAAAACTGCTTCTAACAGTGCATTAATTAATTAAAGTACCTTTCTTATTGTTTTTTAAAGTATCTGTCATTGCTGGAGTTCATCTGCTGTTGAAATGGTAGCTCTGAAGAAAAAAAGTACAATTATACAATATGAGTATTGTTTTAAGATTAAAAATAGAGAAAGAAATTGCACTTCAGCACTCTTGAGAATCAGTCTGAGTGCTATAATTTGGATACCCAGACTAGACAATGGCTCTTCCCATCTAAGATAAATGAAGGTCTTTGGTCCTTCAAGCTTATTGCATTTAGCATGCAGTAACGGTGTTTCTCATGCTTAATCATGGACCCCACTCCTTGTTTAGATAAAAGCAAAACTAATTGTTGGAAGAGGATAAGAATTGCAAAATATATGTGTATGTTGAATACTTTCATGTGGAAAATCTGGTCTGGCAAGCACACTGTGTTTGGTAATTGAATGCAGGAAGCAGCAAATATGGTTAATGGCTTACTAGTGTTTAGGAAAGCCGCGTAGGAAAAAAGGTGTGTGTTGTTCCCAGAGGTTATGAATGTCTTTGCTCGAGTGATTCTTTCACCTCAAATGTAACTGTAGGTCAGCTGAAACTATTTGTAAGTTTGTGATAAGCTCGTTGAATCCATTTGACCAAAAAATATGGAGAGAAATTTAAAAAAATTTTTTTTTCAAAAGTTTTTCACTTTTTTTAGTAGTTTTCCATTTCCCAAGAAAAACTTGACCATTTTGGCATCATCCAAAACAACTAATTTTCCCACTTCAAATTTAGCCAGGAAGCAAAATTATCATCTTTTTCACATCGCTTTAATTGATCCCCATCTGGTAGCACCTGATCCTTGCCAGGAATGAAGACTGAGGAGATTGTAAATTCTCCAGTCTTCATTTTGCAGCAGAGGTCACTTGTAACTTGAGACTCAATTGTTTTCACACACAAAAGCATTGGATTCCTGAATTGTCAATGGTAAGAACAAAGTCATTCTCATTAATTTTAATGGGAATTTTAAACATACTAAGGTTTTTAAATAGATCCCTTTAAGACATCTTTAAGTGTTCTTTGTTGAGAAAGGTTACTTCTTGCCAAGCAAATATCTCTTCAGTATTTTTCAGATGGACAGATGAATCCAGTTCATGATGATTAGTTTCCTAATGTTTTGCAAAGACTCTCTGTATTGTCTACCACTGAAGGTGCAGCAGGCAGGACAGAAGGGTGGTACAAATGGGAATAACATCAGAGCTTGAAACAGAACTGATCTTCAAGAAGCGCTTTGCACCTTGAAGCATTATTTTCTGAGTGAGTGTGGGTCTTATAGTGTCACAACTTAAAGCCGTAGAAGTGGCAGAAGCAAAACTTAAAAGAGAAGAAATAGATATGATGACTAGACTGAATACTTTTGTAAGCTGCTATAGAAAAAATGTCAAGATCTTCTTACCTGGTAAGTGGATGTGATAGACAAACAATGCCAGTTTGATATGCTTTTTGGAAGATCTACAGCTGGGAAATCTTAACTCACGAAATTTGTTCTGATGAAAAAACTCTCAGCTGTCTGTTCTCCGTTGCTATGGAAAGGTTAAGAAAACCAGGTACTCTATCTTCTAGTGAATTGACAATTTGCCTTAGAATGGTTTTTCACATTGACATTTGTATTTAAACTTACCAAACCTGCATTTTCCTACAGTCTATTCCATACTGCAGTTTTTGTTGTCAATTATATAATTACTACCAGTACTGGAGTCTTTGATCAAGTGAACAGTTGTTACAAGTCTTGAACCCACAGCTTGACTCCTTCTGGGCACTGATACCACTTGAAAACATCTGAGTTGAAAGAGGAGTTTCAACTGTACGCAACTCTCATCAGAAGCTGCTTACACGGAATTCAGTGGTGGAATTCCCGGGAAAAGTTGGTGTCTGTGAGACCAACCCAAATTAAGTGCTCTTTAAAAATCTGCCTTCCTGAAGTCCGTAATAATAAACCTTGAAAACAAGAACACAGGGGCGATCTGAGGATGTATAGCTAGAAGCAATACACAACACTCCCTTCCCTAGCAAACTATTTCCAGAAACACACCCAGCTGAAAGGTCAAGTGGTTTAGAAGTCCATTGGTTATACACCTTTGAGAAAGGAAATGAATTTAATTCAGTAGAAACATATTAATGGAGTGAGCAAAAGAAAAAAGAAAGAAATGCCAACATATCACACTCCTTTTGTGGAAAGGTGATCACAACAGCATTGTCTCAGCATGGCACAACTGCACAATGAGACCAGTCAGCAAGATGATAGTGCAAAACCCCTAGATATATAACACAAAATACTTAAAACATATTTTAAAAGTAACACTTGGATAAAGTAGACAAGCAACTTTTTAAAAGAGCTTACTTTTTGTGTTGCATATCTGCAAAGTACTGTGGTCACTGAAAGTAACTTCTCACATAAATTTATTGGGGATAGAGCTTTTCTTTAGTATTAGGTAAATAAATGTCTCAGAAGTTGGTTAAGGGACTGAGAATAATATACTTGTATTTTCATTAGTGTGGCTAGCTCTGCACTGGTCACTGTGGAATATTAAATATTGGAAATCAATAGGGTAGCTGTATATATATAGTACGCTTTAAGTGTAATTATTAATACCTAACTCCTCTGCATGTCTACATTGACTTCAGCAAATGATTCTGGTTTTAATGTTGATAAATGTATAGTATGAACTAGCTGGCTTAATTAAAACTGTTGGGATGGAAAAGCTTAATGCTGAATATTTTATTCAGGCTCACAGCAGGTTCCATGAAAGTTTCTCCCAGTCATTGTAAAGCCCTGAAACATACGCCACCACTCAAGGCGAGGCAAGGGATATGTCAATGTTTCAAGGACCCACACAACCTGCTGTGAGGCCAAAACCTCGCGCAGCCATAAAGGAAGACAGGAACTGCGGGGGGCTGTGGGGATCAGGCCAGGGTGGGGGCTCCTGTCCCCCAGGTATCTGGGGAGGTGGCGGGCCACCCCTCCGCCTGCCACTGCCTCCCAGGAAGGCTGCCCGGTCCTTCTCTGGGTCAACTTGTGCCCTAGGTCATTTAGGAAGGATGCTACATGGAGAAGTTGTGCTGCTACTAGCTATGAGGTTGTTGTAAGTTGAAGAAGGAAAAATTAAATTTGTCCTGCCCTGTTGAGGAGCTTTGGGCCAGTCCTGATTTGCCCTTCTTGTCCTCATGGCTGTTTCCTGTTGTCACAACATGAGGGTGCTTCACAAGAATGAATAAATTTTCCCTTCCAGGAAGATATTTTTAGGGACCCGAGGCACATCAGGATGTACTGAAATGGAGCACAGCGGAATTTCACTGGTTTCAAACTTCAAACCACTCAAGCAGATTCAGTCACTGTTACAAGTCCTCGCCTTGACCTAAAGCACTCATGAAAACTGTATCAGAGCCAGGAACCAAACCTTAGGCTCCCTAAATATATAGAGATATGGGCAAAACCACTCTGATGAAGTATCTATTGTCAAAAAATACATGGCCAATGTTCATGCCGTGATTTTTGTCAGGCATGACAGTTTTGGTTGGGGAAAAATAATGTTATCTAGCTCATTTTACTGTTGCATTTCCAAAATTAAATATTTCAATGTTTCAAAAGTCTCTCTAATTTTTCATGTGAAAATGTATTTCAATTTAGTTTTTACAAGCCTATGTAGCACAAATTCAGTGAGCTTCTTCCCTTATGCATTAAATGAAATACATTGAACTTAATAATGGTCAGCATTTTGGACACCTTATACAGGGGAAAAAAAAAGTCAAGGAAAACACAACCAATTGTTTTCTTTCTTTTCTGTTGATGAAGTAATGTTTTTCCAAATTATATTTTTAATTTTTTCCCTACTTAGGGTATTTCAGACTAATATAGTCTCTATTAAATTATGCAGTTCAATCATTTTCTTTGGCGTTGGATCAGACACAGTTCCTGTAAGTTTTGGTATGAAATACTTTATAGTTGATCTGTGTAGTCTTTCAGTGTGCCAGAATATAACGTACAATAAAATGAACTTCTATCGGGTTCCCTCAGGCTACTGTTTTAGAAGCTATATGTCCACTCACTCTCAATATCACTGTAAATAAAAAATTTAAAAAAAAAAAACAAACAACAAAAAAACCAGAAACTAGTCGCCATAGTTATGCTGAAGGAGAATAGTTCACTCAAATTAGATTAAATATTTATTTAAAAGAATTCCCTGAAACAATAGTGGAAGAAAGAGGAAGTACATGGGATTTGGCAAGAGGGGAATGTTGGTAAAATGAGGTATCACAGACTTGGATGGTGTCCAAAGGTTTTTGTGCTGAAGTCCTGCAAAAGGATGCCTGTACTGATCTTGTTCTGAGTAGGCTCCAAACCAAGTAATGATCCAACCTGTGGATTTAACTCTCCTTTTAGCATTATCCTTTTGACAAGGACTTGAGATGTGATACTATTTCTGCAAATGGGTCCTTAACATCCAATTTCCCAAAGCCAGGGTGCTGATTTCCTTCCACAGGAAGACAGCACCAGAGATATATGGTTGATCAAAATCGCTGCCATAACTTGCATCACTATTTTGAAAGCACTTTGGAATTAAGCAATGATTTTCACAGTAAACCACAATCATCTCTCTCCTTATCCTGGTCTCCCCTTACAATGGGACATATGTTACAATGTCAGCTCATTGTTTTAGTCACATTCAAACTTTACCAGAGGATCAATTATTTGGTTTCTACTTAGGCAAAAAAGGAGTTTTGCCTTATAGGCAGCTTTTGTCCAAAGCTGCTTGGATTTGAATAGCTGCTCATCAGCATTTATGAAGGCTTCTTCATCGCTAACTATCTGCTAAGAAAGTATTCTCTGGACATATTCCTTTCGTTTCAGCTCTACCTGAAGGCTATGAAGCTTTAAAATGACTTTCAGAAAACAAAGGCAAGGTTGAACTTAGATATAAGACATATACAGTTATACTAAACAGTCACAACTGACATAAAATAGCCAGTGGATCCATCCCTACAGAACCTTTCTGGCAACTGCTTTGTCCTGGATCTCTGCAGAGACGTGCAGCTCAAATCCTACATACTATTTCTGAAGAACTTAAGAAAAAAAATTAACTAACTCCTTGCCAGAGATTTTCAAAGAAGAATACTAAGCATCAGGATGTACTCTACAGCAAAACAAGGGCTCCCACATCTCCTTCCTTCCTGAACAATCACTGCAGTCTTTAAACAAAAGATTACAGTAAAATGCGGTATTTTACGGCGTTATTTCCCACAGCCACAAGAGGGGGTTTGAAGAACATGATCTGCTTCGTGCTCTCAGCCTAAGCTTTTCCTTTAGCGCATGATACGTTAGTTGTGCCATGAAACCAGTCATTTCCTGAAATGACTGAAATTTTCAGTCATTTTCCAAAATGACTCCTTCGCTCACTCATTTGGTAAAATGACTAAAAGTTTCATGCGTTCTATGAAATGACTGACGTGCTGGATATTCTGCTGGACTATTTGACTGTTTGTTTCACTCAGTAACAGGCATATTGTGAAAAGGGGGGTTATTGGATAAGGATCCTTTTCTTGTTCTGCAGTGACTGCTGGAGATGGCTCTGAATTTTGAAAGTAGCTTCAGCAAAGAACTTTATAAAAAGTATGAGAAGTGCCCAAAGTGCATGATACCAAGGCAAGAATACCGTGCAACTATTGCTGAGATCAAAAGGGCAAGACGAGATTCCAAATCAAAGTCAAGACTTGAATACTACCTCCTTGCGGAGTAAGTTTTAAAGAACAGTCTATTTTTTTTTTTTCCTTTCTGCTCTCATCACCATTTCACTCTTCTTTGGTTATGGAACTGCCAGTTAGTTCTTTTATATTTCCTCCACTGTTTGTTCATAGGTGTGAAATGCTGTGGTGTAGTGGCAATAAGAAGCTAATCAAGAAACACTGGACTAAAGGAACATCTCCCATATACCATGTGAGCATTGAAGAGAGTTATGATAATATCAGAAAAGCACGTGTTACTACAAGTTCATGTTATAAAGCATTTATCATCTAAATATGCAAGCATCACAAGATAGGCTGTTGAGCTCTTAAAATCTTTCTGTTTTGGGCACCAGAAGAAGAGCAAGCAGTCCTTGACTAATGACATTGGTGTAAAACTGACTGTAAGCAATGAATACTCATTATGAGGCCAAGCTGACCTTATTGACATGCAAGCTTGGTCTCAAGGCAATTTCAAGGGGATAATGGTGTACCAAGACCACCTCATCAAATTTTGTGTTCTCTGAGCCCTGACTCAGAGGGAGCACTAGAAGTGGCCTTTCAGCATTTTGATATTTTTGTCTTACTTGGTACTCCTGTTGTGTTGCAGAGTGACAAAGGAATTGAATTTGCTGCTGAAGTCATCCAAGAATGGAAGCTTCTGTGGCCTCTGCTTACCTTGGTGCATGGAAAAGCAAGATATCCACAAAGCCAGGGGTCTCCCAAAGGAGATATTAAGCAAATGCTCTTAGCATGGGTGGCAGACAGTATTTCATGGGACTGGGCTGTAGGGATTCACTTCATCCAGTTCTCAAAAGCACCGCTCATCAATCTGGAATAAACTGCACACCACATGTAGCTCAGTTCGGTACCAATCCCAAATGTGGGCTTACCTCAAACCTCTCAGCCATCAAGAACCATCAAACAACCTTCACCATAACAACCTTCACCATCAGTACAATCTGCTTTCAGTGTTCAGCGCTCTTTCTAATGAATCTGCTGCATCAACATAACCCAGAAGGCGCACTGCTCCCCGTGTCTAACACAGCGGTAGGCAGCCAAACTGGAACTACTGTTAGATTAAAGGTTAGACCTGTTCCTATATCTCAAGCTCTGTCAGAAAGGATTAATCCAGATCCACCAAATATTCCACCCACCAATGCCCTTGAGCTAACTGGCCTTTCACTTCTAGGGCACCATCCCAACGATGCCCTGCAAAATCTTGCCCCACATGCTGCCTTCTGCCCTCATCGGCACAAGCTCCCTGGCCAGCAGGAAGGAGCCTGGGCAGCGTGGGCTTTGCCGGCAGAGCTCCCAGTAAAGCAGTCTTCAGATGGATGAAAAACCTGAAAAGAAAAACAGATACAATACTGATGTCACAGTCACCTCAGTTATGAAGAGAAGTTTGGTTTTGGCAGGTAGTATATATGACTGGATGATTTCAGAAATAAATGTAGAAGTCCGTATGGTTTTAGAAGTAAAGAAATTATAAAAATAATCTCATCTGTTGTCTTTTTAAGTTATTTCAAGTAACAAGGTGTCCGGCATTTTACATGGTGCCTCCCTACTAGTTCCACTAACTTCATTAAAAGCTGAAACCTTCTCTTATGCCTGAACGAAACAGCCATTTTGTGAAATGGCTGAAAATTTTAATCATTTCCTGAAATGACTGGTTTCAAAATATGACTGTAACATGTACAACTCTGGAGTCACCCATTATGTTTTCAGCAACATACACTTCCCAGGAAGGCCCATGGAGCAGAAATGTTACCCATAGCTTCATTTTATGCTGTGCTGCGAAAGGAGAAGAGAAAAGGAAAAGAGGCATGTGTTTTAAACCCATTAAGACATTTGTGCTGTACCAAGCGAAAATTGTTCTCTAATGATACAATATAACATATCCTAAATTGGATTATAATATACAGTCTCCTTTGCAGTATATACTTAACTATAAGTTGCCTTTCTTGGAAGGCACTGTGTGATTTCACTGCAGTGACATAGTTTAGAATAAAATAAATCATCCAATTTGGGGAGAGTTTTTTCATGCAGTCCTGTGTCTTCTGAAAGAATACGCATGTTTTTGCTGGGCACTCCTTTATAGGAGTGTAAATAACAGTCCCTTCACCTCTATCTTTTCCCCCCACACTCCCACCTTGTTGTTTTCTTCAAGTGTCTCATGGGTCAGAGCTGGATCTCATAGCTGTAGCCTATTCAACCTTTTCATTAACATCCCGGTTCCATGCCATTTACCTTTCTTCTGCACATTTTGTTTAGTTCTTCTGCTTTTGTATTAAATAACAATTCAGTAATTAAGAATACTGGCAGTTCGTAGCCCCATTTTTTCTGGTTTTCTTGCTCCTTTTTAGAGAACTTAATTGCTGCCGTTTTAACTTCCAGGTTAGAGCAGCAGGGCACCGGAGTGCAGTTCATCAAAGCCATTGTATTGATGCTGATGCATACGTTGCCTGGAACGGGATACCACAGAGTAACAAAGGTTCATTACTTCATTTGTATTTGACACATGACCTTGAAAAATATAACTGTTATATCTATGGCAATTGGAGAGTTCGGCCTATCATTTAATATGCACAGTTACCTTTCTCCTCCTCTTTTTTTTTTACTGTAATATTTCTATCCCCAAGGGGAAAAAAAACCCCCCAAAAACAGATACAAGTTATCTGAATTTATTTACAACTGAAAGATAATACCCCACAATCTTATGTTATGAAAATCTTATAAGCCAAGAGAACAGGTCTGAGGGAAAAGCACTCAAGTTTTCTTGGGAAAAAAAAACCCACAGTGAACTAGAATTTTCAAAAATGCCCAGGGATGTTGAACACCTTAATTCTTGGCTGTCTACCTGGAGACCTTCTCAAAGGGCCTGATTCAGAATTGTTGTGGATTTCCTTCAATCTGTACACAGATCCCTTGCAGATGTCTGTCTGGGGAGCACTGAAATTGTGGTACCCAGAATAATTAGTCACTTTTGAAACTTTTGTCCTTAGGCAAATGCTTCAAAACCAACCCTCCTGTCTCCATCAATATTTGTTGAGTGGATTTGTGTTCAGAAGGGTGTTAGGGGGGAGTGAACGTGGTATGTGGCTCTGCATGGGTATTCGAATTAAAATGTTTAGTGGCCTTTTGAAGCTCTTTAGGAGTCATTCTATGAGAAAGCAGTTACAGTGATAACAGCTACCAGGCAATAGGAGCAATAAACAGATTGTGAGCCGCCCATTGGCTGCAGGATGCTTCCATGAACCATTTGCAGATTAATGTTTATTGACAAGTAAATCTGCAAAGCTTTGAGCCTTTCAGTGAGTTATTTTCAAACAAAAGAAGCAGCTAAATATGTCCAACTATTTGGAAGAAATTTAACACTGTTAGTTGCTTAGTTGAGCATAAATTTCAAGTATGAGAATGTATGACTGGCTTACACTGCCAGGGAAGCAAAATGTTTTTGCTAAGTGCATCTGAAAAATAGGTAAGTCAGCTTATTTGAAAAACTGTGGGAAGCAGAGTTGTAGCTGAAAAATCAGTTTGTATATTCAACATGATGAGTCATAAAATACCTTTAAATGTCATAAAATACAAAATAGTTTCAAAAAAGCATACAGCGTGTGAATTGAGTTGTTTCCTTTTCTAGCCAGAAGACTGAGCAACGAGAGATAGAAAAGACAAAGCCTAATTGACAGATTGTTTTGACTGAGGATTATCCATGTTGTAAAGCGGACACTGGGAGAAAAAGCAACAACACTTTGTTCCCCACTCCTGGTAGTACGTGAACCCTTCCATGAAGGAGCAGTAGCCCTGACTGTGTACCTTACTGATTTCCTGTCACCACACTCCCCTGTCACCTGTGAATCTTCTTTTTGAGGCTGAATCAGACCTGATTTCACACCAGTTAATGCACACGTACCTGGGCTTTTCTCTTCTTTACAGATATTTAGCACCTTAACACCCTAACTGTTGCTTCTGCATTATATCCATCCTTGGAAAATACTTCAATTCATTTCAACAGACTGCCATAAAGGACTTGATGAAGAGAACATGCCAGATTAGGGATAAATTTGAAAGGATGGTAGCCAAGAGTAAAGTAATTATTGTTGACTGAGTCCAAGCAATCTAGACATGTTACATATGACCTTGTCATAAGGAACTAAATGGAACAGGGTGAAAGAAGTAAGCATGTGTGTGTTTGTGTGTGATTGATTTAATCCCACTGAACCCTTAATTTCTGAACAGAGTCTGAGAGGTTAGCAAGCAATCCTTTGATTTCATTAGCACGGTACTTGAGCACTGGATAAAACCAGTTTATTTACTGCTTAAATCTAAAACATTTTAATCCTTAGATACCTGGATATTTTCCTCTGTGATAGCAATGTATTTTTCATTACGACTTGCTATTTCATGCTGGTCATTACTTCTCTGCCTAAGTTTGGGCTGCGGTGCAATTTACATGTACAACCCATAGACTGGTTTCATCTGAAGCTTGACCTTGTGACATTTTCACTGGGTGGTGAGGGAATTTGCAAACTAAGGTTGTTTATATCTAAAGGGATAGTTAATGCCATTTGTTACTGGGTTTTTGTTGTTTTGTTGTTTTTGCTTTGGGCTATTTTTTGTTCAAAAGCCCTAAACATTTGCAATATTGTGGAATTAAATGCATACTACTTGCACTTACTATTTGTAACACAGAAATGACCAGAAGTCATATGTTGCATTTTGTTGCTGTTGCTGTAGAACCATCTACATGAGCATGAAAATATCCTGAAGACATTATTAAGATCCAGTCAGAAAATAGTGTTTCTCTGGGAAATTCTGTTTCATCAGGAATAAAAGATTTTGGTGAGCAAGCTTTCATTTGTGTAATAAGAGCTAACATCTCATGGAGAAAATAAGAATTTTTCACACACGTGAATAGTCAGAACTTAACAATTTGACTGATCCCATAAAATTTTTCTTCAGTGGTTCTTAGGTTTGTGAGGATTCTTTACAAACTCAGATCTCCTTATAAAGTAGTATGCGTATCTTTTCATGACATCTTCTCTCTGTTCTCTGTCTATGCATGTTTTTTCATGATTTCTCTCTCTTCTCTCTTTGGCTTTTCTTTTTTTTTTTTTTTTTTTAGGAATTCCTTACATTTCTGTTTCAGATTGCCTTTATTTCACTCTGTATCTACCTCTTACAAGCATTACTTACAGCAACTGGCTCTATGTCAGTGACTCGCAGATCTATGTCTGTTCTCCATGCCTTGGTTATCCCTGTCTTGTTAGTGTCTTCCCAAAGTTACTGCTCCTTGCTTACCCTCACACAGGTACCTTCCTTCCTACTCTTGTCACTGTGGAAAATATCAAAGTCCTTCCTATTTTGTAGGCCTGGTTTTGAGCTGGGCCTGAGATTCATTTAGTCTAACCTTATAGCTGAATTGTAAAGATTTCTTCTGCAAAACATCTTCAAGCTACAACCTTTCTTCTCCATCACAAATGGGCACAGATCACACTCTCGTCCAGACCCTTATGTAGTAACCACTGCAAAATCTTTTCACTTCAATACTGGCAGCTGCCAGCTTGGTCTTCCCATGTCCTTTTAGAGCCCTGCTGCAAAGGTTATTTTCCTGTCACACCAATTTGCCCTTCCCCACCCCTCTCTCTCCACCCTCCATGGATGATCTATTTTTCACATTAAGTATTAACTTTTTCTTTCACACTCTCTCATGCACTGCCAGCATGGTTTAGGAAGAGTGAGGCCTTAAACATCTGTGAAGCGATGTCTAGGTCACACCTATATCTTTGGTCTTGAGGTCCTTTTTACCCTTTTTCCATGATTTCATAATTTTGAGACGTAAAATTCACCTCCAATCTTTCCATGGTGCATCCATCATTCATACAGCTCATGTCAACACATCATTCTGTGTTTTGCCACGTTGTCCCTTTACGTTGGAGGGAACTCCAATTTCTGGAAATCTTCCTCTTCCACTTAACCTGCTCTGAGCTATGAGGCATAAAACCCAGCTGCTGCCCACAATGAGCAATGTCACCGAGACCATCCCCTACCACCCCACACTGGTCAGCAGCAGCTGCCTGCAGCCTCTGTGGTGGCACGTAGGCTGGGGGGCCGTGAAGGAGAGACATTTTGCTCTGTGTTCCCAAAGCCCCACGGGGAATCTCCTCTGTGATGTGGCGTCCTGGATGCTGCTGTAAAACAAGCAATGCTGGACGCCGAGGAGCTGCCCTGACTCTGGTGGCGCGTTAAGGACGGATTGTCACCCTTGACACGATACCCTTAGGCAGTATGTGAATTTCTGCTTGTCTGGCTCTGCCTGACCAGCTATTGGTGCCTCTATGTTTGGACTTCCCCTATTGAAGATAATTTTCTCTCTTCACAAATGAAGGCAGCACAAACCCTGGGTAACTTGTACAGGTGTCAAAGGAGAGCAAGGAAGGCCATTTTTCAATAGGGGTAACCCGCACGCATAGCTTTGCAGGTAAGTGGTATGTTTTCTGAAAATTCAGCTAAAAAAAAAAGCAAGCCCTGGATCAGAATGGAGACCCTGCTGTTTCTGGAACATAATGCTTTGCTGTGGTTAAACATGTAAAGAACAGTGAGCTGGTAAGCTGACTTCAGTGGGACATGTGGAGACAGCACTGACATATTCGTTCTCACCCAACAACAACCCCGAGCTGAAATGTGCTATAAAAACAGAGCCTGGGGCAGCCTTCCTGCCCAAGGACCCTTCAACTGCAGAGGGAACACTTCAGTATTCAGTATCACTCCAGTATCAGAGAGCAGAGTGGAGCAGGTATTACATGAAGATGAGGTTATTGATTGTGCCTGTCTCGAGTGGGGGGATTCAGCCCTGAAACTCCCCCGTACAGCCCATGGGAATCAGCACGTGGGTGCTGGAGGGCTCCATAGGGGACACAGCCCTCTTACGCTGCCTCCATGCACAAGCAATGACAGTACATTTTACACGCTGTTTTTCAGGGCCTTGGAATTTGATTTATTATGTGAGACATGTAAAGAACAGTACAGAAAAGCTAAGGAGGCGGGGAAGGCTGTTGTCTGCTAGGAGTGTTTTCATAAAAGCTACCCCCATTCTTGCTTATAGACTGAAACAATCCTCGTAGCCACTGCATTATGGATGGTTTTAGGCTCAGGTCATGGAGCACGTATAATACCCTGGGGTCTGAATCTGCCTGTGCGCTCCTCAGTACTGAGGTTTGTAATCCTGCCCCGTAGGTACAGCCTGATATAAGAGGCATGATTGTTAAAAACAAGTCTGTCTTGTCCCCCCCGCCTTTTTCCCTGTCCCCAAAGCCCCAAACCTACAACAGTGCTGGATTAGGCTGCAGTTATTCAAAGACCTGTACCAGCACAGCAAAAGGCTGGAAACCTTTGGCAGTAACGGGGACAGCAATGACTAGCTGGGGACTGAACTTAGGAACATCCTACACGATATCGTTCACAACAGAGAAAGTTTCTAGTCCGTCTGGTTTCCAGCTTCACAGCCTCTCCCCTCTTCAGCTGTTTGTTCCTCCCGCCCGGTCCCTCGCTGGGTACCGAAAGAGGACCGTGCGCCGGCAGCTGCCTGCTTGCTTTGAACTCCAGTGGCAGTTCCCCCCTGCAGACGCTCAATGCAAAATTACTTGCCTCCTGAGAATCTGCTTGCTATAAATTACATTACATCCTCAGAGTAATCTAAATTATTTTAGAGAGGCCCAGTGTAGTTCTGGATTTTAAAGCTATGGCAGCAGTTTGAGACGAATACTTTCCTTTCTCCTTGGAGTACACATTCAGCTCTGTGCCTCTTAACATGCCTGTAGTCCTAAAGTGACCAGGTCCAGCCTGACTTCTGAGACCAGACTAGTTTAATTCCCATATTATTTACATGCAAGTTGTATATTTAGGATAAGCTGCAGAGCTCTCCACAGTACTGTCAGCACCTCACTGTGCGTCTTAATTCTCATATATGCAATCTGGAGTGATAACACTGGGAGCATTACTGCGTAACACACCAGCTGATATATATCCGGAGCTTGGACCTCCCCCAGATCAGTGTGAATACCTTGAACATGGTCTGACTGCACGCCAGCAGGGGCTGGAATAGGCTGGGAACGACACAGGTCGTGAAAGTCAGTGCTCATAAATCCTCTGAGGGACTTGCTCTGGGCTCAGACTGAGGGTGCATCCGTGGAGCGTGAGACAAGCATTAAGCTCACTTAACAGCTTTGCATTCCCTCTCCATCCTTCTTTGTGGAAAAGACACAGTGTATCTGCTTCATTCCATGAGCTGAATTTGTAATTTGTAATCCTACACTTTCTTCTGCTTTTCTTGAATTGTAGAGGCATATAATGCCGTGATTTCAAATGACAGATCTAATAAATGTACAGTTTGTTGGAATCGTATTTATTTCTTTATTTAGGCAGTTTAGACTAACTAAAATTAGTGTTTACTTCTTTTCTCCTCTCCTGACAGGTAGGAGGATGACAAGAGCTTGTGTTCAGGCTATTCATACCAGAACACTTTCCTATCTGTCATGTTTTTCTTCTCTCTCTCATGGCAAAATGGGTAACATGAAGAAATGCCAGTGATCCGTTATTTGTTTTTTAGTAGTAAATCCATTCCAGTGCTTGTAGATGGAAATTTTACATGAATAACTGTCCAGTCAAGCAGTAATTTGTCACTGAGCTGAAATAAGGCAGAACTCTCTTGGACGCTGTGGTTAGTTTTTGATCTGGGGAGCTCTTGGGCATGCAGACATTATGATCCAGCACATCATTTTGTGTAATTTTTACATACATTTAGAATTAAAAAAAATATTTTCATATTAGTGTTTATGTTCTTGCTTTCCCCTACCACCATGTTTATAGAAACAATTCATGGTGGTAGTATTTCAGGTGCATTCTCCTGACTCCTGTTGGCCTGGCAAAAAAACAGCAAGAGTTTTATGGCAAATCTTCGGACTCCTGCCTGAGGAAACTCTGTGTAACTGGAGTCATCCTCTGTCTATATTCCTTGTTTCTTTCCAGTCTATGAAAAAGTAACATTTGAAAGCCAGTGCAGCTACCTGTGATTCATAAACCTGCTAAAATGTTTAGTTCATCCTGAAGTATCCTAAGCTGTGACATAAAAGAAAAATCTCAGGCTGGTGCACTCGCATGTAATGTACCTGCTTACCCTGCCTGCTCCGTGTGCTGGAGCTGCTCTGCGTGAAGCTGCCTGTGACGGTTCTCTATTAAGGCAAAACGTCAGGCGGAGTCCCCCCACGCCCCTCCCTTCTTAAATCTTATAACAGTTTCTTTTTTCCCTCTTTTGTTTGTCTGTTTAGGTGATAATCATAGGAAAGCATGTGATAGCCTATGACACAACAGCTGTTTGAAATGCCACTTTTCGCATTTATGTAAGCCCCCTGAGACTCTGGTGAGGGAGTATTTTGCAGGCAAAAAGAATTTCCCCATGTGCATTTGGTTTGCAAACCATTTTTTTATTTCCTTTCACAAGCCCTTTATTCTTGGAGGGGTGGGGAGAAGAGTGGGAAAATTACCTATTTTTTTTTAATTCATAGAGGGTTTTTTACTAATATTCCCTGAAAAACACAAGTCTTCACATGCTTGGAGTAAAGCCAAAAGTCTACATTTCTATTTGAACATAAGCGACATGCTCTTACATTAGCACCTAAAGTGTCTAAGGCACCGGTCTTCAGCTGCTTTACCTCACTGCTAAAAGATATTCACATATCACAAACTTGGATCAAATATAATTTCTTAGATTGGTTTCTTTTAGGAAAAGAGTAGGTAAAGAGAAGAAAAACAACTGATGGGAGGGAGAAAGTGTTACAAGAAGTGAAATGCAACTTTCAGGTAATTTTAGAAGAGAAATGGTGACCCAGTCCCTGCCCTGTTTATAGTTGTTGTTGGGTTTTGTTTTATTTTGTGGGGTTTTTTTAAGGGTTAGCTGTGATGGAAATATGTCCCCTTCCATTCTGCCCTCACTTGAATCTTCCCTGTCTAGGTTAAAAAATAATTACTAGAGCTTAGAATCACAAAATGCCTTTTCCTCCCCAATCCCTCAGAAGTGCAATAAGCGCAGCCCTTGAGTTAACAGTAGCTATTTTCTGGGCTTAATGGTTTTTGTAGCACAGGTACAGAGATGTAGCTGAGCCTATAAAATGACTCTAGCTGTCTGAAAAAAAAACCCCTAGTGGTCTGTAGTCTTCATGATTTATTTTTTTTTCACAAACGGTAGTATTTCTAATGAAATCTACTCTGACCTATACCTGCATTTGGACTGAGGAATGGATATATGCAAGTATATCCATGTCTAGCATTCTGTAGGAAATAAGGGCCTTGGACAGTTACCACAGATGAAAGCAGCAGCTGAGTAACTGCAACATATCTGAGGCTCTTCACTGGCACTGTGGGTGCTACTCCTGAAGAGCAGAAACAGAGAACATTAGGAGTTATGTATCCCTGGATGAAGAAAAGAACTCAATTTACTTGTTTGGAATGAAATCAGGGTGAAAGTTCAGGAGATTATGTAGTTGCCAAGCCACACTGTGATTTTGAAATACTCATGACAGTCAGGGGAAGTCCCTGGAGACTGGAAAAAGGGAAACATTGCACCCACTTTTAAAAAAAGGTAGCAAAGAGGACCCTGAGAACTACCGACCTGTCAGCCTCACCTCTGCCTGGAAGATCAGGGAACAGGTCTCCTAGAAGCTATGCTAAGGCACATGGAGGACAGGGATGTGATTCAAGACTGCCACCATGGCTTCACCAAGGGCAAGTCCTGCCTGACCAACTTAGTGGCCTTCTAGGATGGAGTGACCACATCAGTGGACCAGGGAAGAGCTACGCATGTCATCTCTCTGGACTTCTGTAAGGCCTTTGACATGGTCCCCCACAGCATCCTTCTCTCTAAACTGGATAGATATGGATTTGATGGGTGGACTGTTGTGTGGATGAGGAATTGGTTGGTTGGTCACATCCAGAGAGTAGTGGTCAATGGCTCAATGTCCAGAGGGAGACTGGTGATGAATGGTGTCCCTCAAAAGTCCATATTGGAACCAGCATTCTTTACTATCTTCATCAATGACATAGACAGTGAGATCAAGTGCACGCTCAGCAAGTTTGCAGATTACACCAAGCTGAGTCATGCAGCTGACATACCTGGGGGGTGGGATGCCATCCACAGGGACCTGGACAAGCTCAAGGAATGGGCCCTTGTGAACCTCATAAGATTCAACAAGGCCAAGTGCAGGGTCCTGCACCTGGGTTGGGGTAACCCCCCAGTACCAATACAGGCTGGGGATGAAGGGATTGAGAGCAGTCCTGCTGAGAAGGACTTGGAGGGACTGGTGGATGAAAAGCTGGACATGAGCCAGCAATGTGCACTCGCAGCCCAGAAGGCCAACCATATCCTGGGCTGCATCCAAAACAGCACGGCCAGCAGGTCAAGGGAGGTGATTCTGCCCCTCTACTCTGCTCTGGTGAGACCCCACCTGGAGTCCTGCGTCCAGCTCTGGAGCCCTCAGCACAGGAAAGACATGGATCTGTTGGAGTGGGTCTAAAGGAGGGCCACAAAAATGATCAGAGGGGTGGAGCACCTCTCCTGTGAGGACAGGCTGAGAGAGTTGGGGTTGTTCATCCTGGAGAAGAGAAGGCTCCGGGGACACCTTATGGCAGCCTTCCAGTGCTTAAAGGGGGCCTATAAGAAAGCTGGGGACAGACTTTTTAGCATGGCCTGTAGTGATAGGACAAGGGGGAATGGTTTTTGAACCCTATCTTTGACTAGATAGAAGGAAGAAATTTTTCACAATGCAGGTGGTGAAACCCTGGCACAGGTTTCCCAGAGAGGTGGTAGATGCCCCATCCGTGGAAACATTGAAGGTCAGGTTGGACGGGACTCTGAGCAACCTGATGTAGTTGAAGATGTCCCTGCTCATTGCAGGGGGGTTGGACTAGATGACCTTTAAAGGTCCCTTCCAACCCAAACTATTCCATGATTCTATGAGTCTCTTCCATGAGGCAAGACATTTCACTTTGTCTGAAAATATAGAAATCAGAAAATATCTGCCCTTATCTTTTTGTCTTTTAATATACAACTTGCAACACACATGTTGTGAATACACACTGCACTTCTCTTTCCGTCATTGCTGCTCCTGTGAGACTTACTGTGGCCTGGATGAGGCAACAGCTTTGCGGCGCCTTCTGAAATCCCTGCTGGATTTTGCTTGGATGCTAGAGCATGTTCTCGCCCCTCAGTAGGTGCTCTATGCTCTTTTTCCTGTGGCATACATCTCAGTAATGCTTAGGAAAGGGAACATGGCTGCCGCCTTCTGCTACCTCGGTATGTGTGATCTGTACCGAAGAAATTATGCTGGTTTTCTAATGGCTTATTTTTAATGCCACTAACATAACAAGTCATTATCATGTTTATTAAATAGCCAAAATCATTATAATTATAATTTCAAAATTTCAAAATTTTATATATAATTTCAAAAAAAAATATAATTTCAAAATTTAAAAAGTTCTTAAAAGGTAAGTGTCTTCTGAGTTACAGGAAATACACTGTTGCTTTAGCACTGCTGTTCATATATTCTGTACTTGTAAACATCTTTTCCTCTTTTAAGACAGACACTTAATTCAGCACTTCTACAGTGTGAAGATATAATTTTAGGAGGCAACAAGCAAGTAGTTTGTTTTGTGGCTTCTTATTATCAAAGGTTTATAAATAACTGGAACTATCTAAAATTCAGTATCCTTAGGTTTCAGAAAAAAAAACCTCAACAAAACCAAACTCCATCATGTTTTCCATCCAGATCTGTGACCTTGATAGCTTGTATGGGTAGCTGCTCCTTAAATCTGAGGAAGGGAAACGGGCATATCTTATACACAGCAATTTTGCATTAGACATTTTGTTATCATTTGGTGACTATTCTTGTCTCCAGTATGTCTTCCATTTGCTTTACGATCATGTATACTCACAATCCACAAAGCAAATAGACATCTGAAGGTGTCTTTAGAACAACTCTATTTATCTGAATAGAATGATCAACAAGAAATATGTTTGTGTAAGTGGCAGCAAGCAGACTTACTCTTACCTCTCTCTGGCAATATAAGCTAAATTTTGTTAAGTGGAGACAACCATAAAGCACTAATAAACCATTACGGTAACTGCATTTGTTATTGTGTGTATAAATTTAAGAGGAGCAAAGAGACCCACGCTTAGAGTCAGATCTTATTTGCCAAATTTCTGGTCAGATCAATACCTGTTGTAATCTGCAAAGCACATCACTGTAATTAGTAAAAATAAAATGTAGACAATGTGCTAAATAGTGGGCAATCATCTGTAAATATTATTTTGAAGGTAGAAAAATAAAACAAATATTGTAGTTGGGATTAGCACTTTGAACAATAGACTCAGAAGAAAATTGGTAGCTTGTGATAAAATTGGGGAGGTTTATTGTAATTTCATTGGACCACTGATTTTGCAAGAAGTCTCTGTGCATCATGGCAAGAAAAAAATACTCTGTAAGGAACTTGTTTTGATTTGAGACATTTTCAGAGGGCTATTTTAATTTAATTAATGAAAAATCATAGGTTAATTGCCTTCTGCTTTAATGTGAGGGTATTATGCATGCAGGCATATTTTATTTATATCTTGACTGTTTGATGTACACAATCAATTCAAAAAGGGATAATGAAGAAGTGTTCCGCCCTGTGTAGAATAATAATTAGGGACTCCAGTGCAGGTTTTTTTATTAATTGTGCAGTTCTGTAAACATGTTTGACATAATGCTGAGGAAAGCATTTGTCAAATTTTGCTATTGTCCTCTTTTCTTCTTACTTCTTTCCATCCCTTCTACCCCCACCCTTTTTTCCATTTATTCAAAATACATGGTATGGCATTAACCCTCACTGCCTCAGCAGCTGTCTGACTTCATATGACAGATGTATAAGGGACACGGAGGAAAAGCTGCCCCTTGAAGAGCCTATGTTATGGGAATGTTGATAATAGAAATGTTAAGGTCTGTGGGCTTTGGAAGAGTTTATGAAAGATGCTGAGCTATAACAAGCTGGTCTATCTTATAGCAGCAACTGGGATGTATTGGGCAGAGTGGTCACTGTGGCAATGGGAATTCTGAGCTGAGTCCATGCTGAGTATAAGAAACAAGGGTGAGAGAGATCATGCAAATGAAAACTCTTTGTTCCTGTTTTATCAGTTTCCAGTGAAGTCAGCAGTAACAAAAGATGATACCACATTGTAGACAGGAGCATCTTCTGATGTGTGACTTTTCCTCGGTCCAGTTACTGACTTTCTTTTAGAAACAGGAAGACACTATATTTCATTTGGGCTTTTGTGCCATTGTGTCTCCTTTTCCTTTCCTTCTCCTTCTCTTCCCATCTTGACTGTGTGTCATTTTGAATGTTCAGCAATACCTCATTTTCTAGGTAATTCAAAATCAGCATGCCACAGAAAAACTTTTCTGCGTGTACAAGGTACTTCTTATAAAAGATCAGCACCTCACCAAGAGGCAAACAGTCTTCAAGAACCTCTTTTTGAAGTGCATCCTTAATTATTTTACCCTGGGTCATTTTATGGCTAAGGCAGATGGTTTTACGGTCTTCAGCTGAGACACAGGTTGTAATCGTACACACTAATAGCCTCGCATGTTCTGCAGGAGTTAAAGTTTACCTTTTTTGAGGCTACATGCCTCTGAATTAACTTGAAAGGAGTATTTAGGGGGTAAATATATTTTATCCGCTCCCCAAACTACTCCTAGAGTAATTTTTCACTGTAAAAGGGTTCAAGGTGACGTTATTAATTTGCTTTCTTGGGTGAAATTCTTCAGTTCCTGCTGTCACGAAACTCACAGTAACAGTCGTTATTTCTGCAGTCTGTAAAGACTACCCAATGCTGTCTGCGCATATGGTGGGAACAACTCCAAGTGGCAGAAATAATAACTCCTTAGGACAACACTGGCAGTAGACATGATGGTGCAAGGAAACCTGACTGAGCATATCAGGTAGCAGCAGCCAAATAGAAATCATGTACATCTAGAGTATTACAAGCCTGAGATTATTTTCAAGTTAAGTAACAGCCAACATTTGGTCCAGAAGAAACTACCCCACCTGCTCATGAGGACAGTCTGAGAGAGTTGGGGTTGTTCATCCTGGAGAAGAGAAGGCTCCAGGGAGACTTTATTGCAACCTTCCAGTACTTAAAGGGGGCCTATAAGAAAGCTGGGGACAGTACTTTTTAGCAGCGCCTGTAGTGATAGGACAGGGGGAATGGTTTTAACCTAAAAGAAGGTAGATTTAGACTAGATATAAGGAAGAAGTTTTTCACAATGGGGGTGGTGAAACATTGGAACAAGTTGCCCAGAGAGGTAGTAGATGCCCCATCCCTGGCAACATTGAAGGTCAGGTTGGACGGGACTCTGAGCAACCTGATGTAGTTGAAGATGTCCCTGCTCATTGCAGGGGGGTTGGACTAGGTGACCTTTAAAGGTCCTTTCCCACCCAAACTATTCTATGGTTCTACGATTCTACGATTCTATGATTCTATTAAACTTTAGAGTTATGTGTTCTCACTAAGGGTGCTTTTTCTGACATATTTTTAAAAGATGGAATGTAGAGAAAACAATTAAATGAGGACAAAGAAAACACCCTCCAAGTCTCCATTTCTCTTGAACCATGTGGGGAAGAAGTGAGCTGCTGAATTCATTGCTCCCGGTGTATGCCGGAGAATGGGAGATAACAGAGCAAAAAGGTACTTGAGCTCAGGTGTGCACATGCTTGTGTACAGTCTCCCTTGTCTTGGAGTCAGGAATTGTGAGACCAGGAAATGGTGCCTGGTCTCAGCAACTCTTCAGTGGTTGTCTTCTTCTGAAAGCATGCAGTGGAAATATTACTTCAAGTATCAAAACTGTATTGTAGCTGTGTACATGGAGAACTGTCCCTTCCAACCTAACCTATTCTATGATTCTATGATTCTATGAAAGTAGTCTTCACTTGGAGCCTTCTCTGCCTCCCTGACGTCCTCTACCATTTGAAGGTTGAATTAATTGACATTGCCTTTGGGAATGGTTACCATGAAACAGAGGTCTTTGGTGGCTTTGTGGTAACTGTGTTGTGTAATAACATGATGGCACACAGATGCCCATGATTCTAATTCTTTAGTTGTATTTATACACATTCATGTAGACATACTCTCTCATATCGAGTAAGAGAGGGAACATAAATAATCTTCAGTTGTATCAGTTCCATTGCTCAATACACCCCCTCCAGTGGGAGAAGGCAGTCAAAGTATCTTATATATAGAGGACATAGATGCTGAGATCACAGGCAACTCACATACTGCTGTTCTTTTTCCCAACAGAAAAAATATGCATTGTTTGATTCTTTCACTTTGTTTCAACACAATATAATCAATTCCACATACATGATGAGCTTCTTTTAAATACTCAGATCCCAGAGGAAGATCCTCTAGTTTCATTTGGCTTTTCTTGGAATAATCTTAGTCCTCACAATAAGATAATAAAGTCTTGTTAATTCATACTTACTAGGCTATTGTATTTGAAAGATTTCGGATGTCATAAATAAAGGCTTATCTTGGATTTCTAGCTTACCTTTATAAGGAAATACCTAAAGCTTTTTACAAACACAGCTGAAGCTTGAAAATCACTTGAAATAGTGTCATTCAAGGGCAAGACAATTCTTTTGTCCCATGGATAAACAAAATAAGACCTGTTAAATAAATGTTAATGGTGAGAAAACCTTGTAATCTATCAATGTTAAATTATCAGCAATGATTATTTGGGAGGGAGATTTAGATGGAACATAGTCATCTGCTATTTTCCAACTATAGTTCAATGATACCTCCTAGAGAAGGCAACAAAGCATGACTATGTGACTAAATCAACACATTAATCAGAAAGAGTTCATGAGGACTAGAGCTCATGCCTTCCTTCAGATGAAAAGAGCCAAAAATTCATCTCAATACGTAGATAATAAAGTCACTGAAGATAATTTCTCTGTATTTATAGCTCAGTAATTAGAACCATGGGTTTCCTTAAAACTGCTATCAGGTAAATTAAAGGAGGCTGAGTATCCAATGAACAATTATTTCAATAATCTACATTTAAGTTTCTTGAATTCCTGACTGTGTACAGTTTACATGATCCTTGCAACTGATACCTATTGAACTGTATTCTAGTCATGTGAATATGAATTTCTAACCCATCTTGTCCTAGGCCTAATAATTTCCTTTAATAACTTAGACAAGCCCCTGAAATTTTAATTATCCATTTTGCCATCAGTAAAATTTTCAGAGTTCAAGTGAGGCCCATTAGTGGACATGAAGATAGATCACTGTTCAGTATGAAAAGACTACCCCAAAGGACCTGAGTTATTACCTACTTGGATATAGAATCACCTAATCTAAAATTGTACTAAATGATTTCTCTATCAAATACAATAACTTTTGGCTGAAATATGGCATCTATTTTTTAAGGATTTGCTATCTTGTTTTAAATAAGTGACAGAGAAATCAATGCAAAACTAGATAACTTATCTCAATGGTTGTTTTCCTTTATTTAAAAAAAATGATTGTAGATCTTTTTCCAGTACTGCATTTATTCAGCATAAGCAACCAAGTTCAGGCCCTTGCTATATTTTCATCATCTTAGCTAAATAAGTTTACCAGCATTTGAAATTTACATCCCCTTTGAGTAATTACTTGATCATATTTTATCCTGAATAGTATATGCTAAACTGAGTATCTTTACTGTCTCACAGTAATCAGGTTTTATAGTTACTGAAATAATTCTTGGAGCTCTGTCTCTTAATTTTCTCATATATGATAAACTTAGAGGCCATTACCAGTTAGAGGATTTTGCTGATTATCTCACTGTGGTATAAACCGTTCCCACTTTCTACCTGATGTTTCCTTGATCACTCAGTCAAGGGCCATATTTACTTCCTTTGCTGCCACAAGGCACTGTGTTGATTGTCCTGACCTCAAAGTCCTCTTCTTCTCTCTCATAAATACTGCCTATAATCCCGATTCTTAGATTCACTTTTATTAAAATGCGTATTGCTAAAATAATCCAGTTTTCTCTTTGGAAATGATCTGTTATTTTTAACAACTTTATGCTTTTTTACATCATTGGCAAAATCTACCTGCAAGATTGTCCTCTGGACTGCTGAAAATAGCACTGGCCTAAGAAAAGATTACTGTCTGGAGCTATCCCCAGAAGATGGTGCTTCCCTATTTTAAGATTTATAGATTTACCACTTTTTAATCCATTTACTGTGTTCTAGATGAAGATGATCAGAATTTCAGAAAATAAAGTATTTAACTGAGACTCAGAAGAACTACTAATTTCATCAAAATGAAGCAAGACTAAGTCAGGAGCTTTTTAGAAGCTAAAATATATCTATCCATAGAGCTATCTTGGGCAGACAAATCTGTAATCCCATCAAGAAATGATACAAACTTTGACAGCACTTTTTTTCCATCATAGATACACGTACATCAAGAAACTAATTTTCACACAAAGTTTATCAAATGCTTTTGCTGTTTATGCATCATTACTGAAAATATTACCATACTGATGTAGTGGTATTATAATACAAATTTATACAATTGCAAATGTGATGACTCCAACCCTAATAACATGAAGGGTGATTGATTGATTTTGGTAATTAGTGGAAAACGGGGAAAAATTTTTCAGGAGGGCAGGCAGATGCAGATGTGCATGGGAACAGATTATGCTGGAAATAATTCTGTCTGATAAATAGAATAAGAAAGGGGAGAACAAAGATAGAGTTTAAAAGAAAAAGAAGAAAAATTGCTCCTAAACGGGTTTGTTGTTGTTGCTGTAGAAGAAAAAAGGAGCAGGAACAAATCCAGGAAAAGTTTAAAATGCTGCCTTCTGGGCACAGTCTAGCAAGAGGAGAGCTGAAAAAGTCTCTGAGCTTGCTGGGCTCTGTTTAGAGGGCCGTGGATTGATGGGGTTGTGAACCCCTCTGAGGGGTAGATGTTGCGAGCTGTCCCAGCTCTGGTAATTAGATAGGTTCGGCAGTCTTCACGAGCGGCTTACGTTTACTGATTAATGTTCCACTTGTGCACAGATGTGATTCAGCTTTCTGCTGAATAAACACAACATGGGGATGGAAAGGTGATAACTGCCATACTCAGCAAAAAAGAAGGAGGCTATAAATATGCCAGTGGGTCAATAGAAGTGATTTCATTCTGCCTTCACAAGACTGCTGATGAAGTCTGACAGGGAGCTCTACTTCATTAATGCATCACAATGGTGAAGAAAGCCTGAAGGGCAAAAAGAGCCACCTGCAGCAGATTGGAGTCTGGGCTGCAGCTGTCAGAGAACAGCCAGGGAGAAATGAAAAGGGCTGCAACACGGAAATAAAGAGGATATCATAGGCGGGTGGGGTGTGCTTTCGCTCCCGCCTGTCACGGCTGATAGGGGAGGCGCAGAGCTCGGGGCGCTGGCGGCAGATGAAGCTGTACTGCCGGTCAGAAACGGTTCTGGGAGGAAGGCCTGGCGGCATGAGAGGTGTTTTGGTTAAGGCACAGAACAGAAAGCACTAAGTCTAAGGGTGGGTAAATGCAGGCAAGTTTAATGATTCATTAAAAAAATAGGAGCATCTACTGAAGGAAAATTGCTCACGGTGCAATAAGAAAAAAAAACCAAACACTTGGGAGGATGCACTGGGAGATGTATCAGATAGTCCGTATGTAGTTGAGAAGTGCTGTTATGCTTGGTCTGTTTCTAAAGGTCTTTCCATAAGCATCTGTTAATGGCTGCTGACTCTACCAGCTTCCCAGCCTCCTGGAACAGAAGTCCCTGCCCTGTTTGAGAGAAGCATGTTGCTGAATAACCAAACTGGTGCAGAGACTAAATAAAGGAAAAAAAGAGAAGGATGTGACAGCCATATACTAAAAGTAAGCTCCCTGAAAGACAGCCATGGAGCTGGTTGAAATTGCGCAGTGGTGACCTATCCCGGCGCACAGCAAAGTAGGGAGCAGAAAATAGGCCTCATGGTCACCAAGAGCCATTGGGCTCCCTCAGCCCAGAGCCACAGGTCAGCAACCACAGGGAAAGCAATGACAAGGCCCCCGTCCGTCTGTGGTGCCCTGGGGGAAGCACACAGATGAGCTTCAGTCAGGACCTAGGCAGAAGCACCTGATCAGTATCTCTGAACCTTTGGTCTGACTCGTGCACATCCACTCTTATATTTTCACATGGGCACAAAATCTGATCCCTGCATAACCCCAGAGAAGCCCTGAAACAGTCTGGTTCTTCTGAGATCAGGATTAAACCCACATTGGCTCTGTCTTCTTACCCCTCTCCCACTCCTTGCAGCTGGATCCTGTCTCGAACCCCTGGCCTTATCTGGTTCACAGGAGAGTCATCTGTGCGCTGCTTGTTAGCTGCCTGCTTTATTTTATTGAATTTTTTATTTATTTCCCTGTTGTGTTCCCATCCTGTATGCACAGTGGCAGGAAGGAGATACAGACAGATTGCTTACTGATCCTTTCTGAATGCTTTCAGAAAATCCCAGGATTTCTCATTCTCCTTTTACCCTGCTGGGCTGTCTTTCTCCATCACTATGGTTTCTATACAGATAATTATTACTTACAGGCAGAAGTAAATTACTTACTTTCACTAACTGGAAAGATCTGAACTTTCAGCAATGTGTTTCAAAATGATTTTTTCCATCTCCAACACTTGTAACCAGACAGAGGCAAAAGCTGAATCTATCACTTGTGGTACTTCCAATTTTCCACAGAAAAATGCCACTGTTGTTATACTAGATTTTAAATGAGATGGTCTGCCACAAAGCTGACTTCCTGAGGTGAAAGAGAAAATCCTTAATATAAAGATATTGCACTAGAGAGGAGGCCATTGAATATATTTTTGTACAAGCCACAGCTTGAGAGATTAAAATTAGAGGCACTTAGAAAAATGCTCATAATCTACAGAGGGCAGAGATCAGTATTATATAGTCCTGAATCCTCCCCAGCTGACTGTTCCTCTCTCAGCTATTCAGTGACTAATGACATATTCAGATGACACAGCTTGAGCTGCAAACACTTATGAGGATGGTGAAGTCAAGAAAAGGAACTTAGAAAAGCTAAAAACAGACTGAGAGCAGTCGCTAGGCATGAGGACCTGCCATTTCCTTCATGGGAGGGAGGAATTAACTCTCTTTACAGGAGCATCACTCCCTGCTGCGCTGTTGGGTTGGGACTTTGTAGGGGAGAGAGCTGTAATCTCCACCTGAGCAGGGACTGCTAGGCATTGCATGTAGATGAGGCTAATTGGCCACCCCAGGTCACTGTGGGAGGAAGTTTCCAACCGTCTCATGCACACCACAGCAATTCACAATGACTCCAGCATTGCCACTGCCTTTCCTTAAGGCCCCTGGGTTCAGGAGAGGGACTGGGTCCATTCTTTCAATGGTTCTCATCCCTGACCACTGTTTCCTTTGGGCTCTCACAAGGGCACACTGGCTCAGGCATGTGACAGCGCCTGCAGGTGTGGAAAGCATATGACGGGGGGAACCAGTGATACGAGGGGTGCCCACCCCCTTGTATGATAGGGTCGTGATGTGGCAAGCCACACGAGTGGTGCTGTTATGGGCTCTCTAGGTTCCTCCATATCAGTCAGCAGATGAGTGCTCAAGGGGAAATGTCTTCCCTTAAAGGCTCTTTTGAGGAACGTTTCTTTCAAAGGAATGTCCTGGGGCTGGGTGAATACAGCAATCCTTGGCAGGGTAGATCAGCATAGTTAAGACTCATATTGACATTAACAGACTCTAGTGTCTGGCTGGCAGCTTCAGTCATCTTTAGCAGTTTTCAAAACAAATAATTTGGACCACACAACAACTAGATCAAAAAGCAGTAAACTCAGTTAAGTTACAGAAACCATCAACGGTCAAGTAATGTCACAAGTCTGATGTCTGACTTAAGAACACGCTCTGCAAGGGCTACTGTCATGGAGCTGCAATCGATCAGTCATTCTGCTCTCAGCTTAAACCCAGAAACCATAACCCAAACCCTGGTTCTCACCAGCTGCCAAAGCAACCAGGCTTTCCTGCCAAGCCAATACATTGTGCGCAGCACAAGAAGCAGCATTCCTGTTACTGCGTCTCTGAGGATGAGGAATTACTCCAGCTCATAGCGTTGTGAGAGGGTCGTGCATGCCTGTGTTTATAGAGCTCCATACCGCTGACCTTGCTTGAGGTGCTGCATCTTCTCAGGTCTCTCTCCCGTCAAAGCAAGAGAATTCTACAGCCTTCCCTGGAACAGGCGTAAGACGCACGTGTTGCATCTGCAAACTGATGTCTCAAAACACAAACTGCACCCATTGACAAAAACTGGCCCCTTATGAGAAGAGAAAAACCCCAAGACACTGTTCTGGAGACTTGGTGCAGTGTATCTGCATTCCCAGCTGGGATTTGGGCTCATGTGTCCCAGGAGAACCAAGTCAATACACTGAAGTAGGTGCATTAGAGCTAAGTGCCATGTTGGCTGCTGCTGCAAAGCCTCATATAAATATTACACCTCACTCTGCAAGGCACAAAATGTTTGGTTTCTGAGTCTATTAATATATAATGAGGATATGGTATAATTAATATAATTTTGATTTTGCTATAAATCCACATTACTAATAAGAATGCAAAGTAATTACTCAAAAACCCTTTTCAACAAATGGCAGTTTTCACTGATTAAAAATGGAGTTTGTGTTTTAAGTGTTATTTACAGGTTTGCTGAAATGGATGATTATTAGGTTATTGAGCTGCAAGGTAATTAAGAAAAGTGTTTTTACTTAAACACACACGTCAGAAGCTACATCGGGGAGTTTAGATGCATGCAATGTCCTTTGATTATTTTTAATATCTTCTTGAAATCCTGTATCCATTTGCAGATTGGAAAATTAAAGATTTTTTGTTTCAATTAAAAAAATTTGTATGTTCCAATGATTATTCTGTGCGTTCAAGTCATGAAGATGATACCTCTGTATTGTAAATTCTTTTGTAATCTGGAACACCATTGCAAAAGTATTTTCATTCACTCATTAAAGAATTAAAAGTTGATGTATCCATAGAAAATAAAGCTAGATGTCTTGACCAAATTTTGCATATGAATATTGGAGCTAACTCACTGTGTGTTGATTCAGAACAGTCTTAAAATCTTTAATTTTAGCCTTCACAACTGTATATGTAAATTGGTACATGACAAAGCTGCATACAATTTCTATGTATACTTCATATTTCTGTGTTTGTAGAGAACGCAATTCAGCTGCTCATACCTGATTTTTTTTTTTAATTGCTTAATTAAAACTATTTTGGTCCTAAATCTGAAGGGGAATTATTCTTTAAAACTATGTTGCACAATCTTTTTTCAAACTTCAGAGCAACAGGAGAAGCTGTCCCAGAGTGATCAAGCACCAATTTTGACCATTAAACCCTTGAAGTGCATTTTGTGATTGGTGTGGGAAATGGTAGGAACATTGGAACACTATTCATTTAGGGTAGCTATCCCTTATTATTTTACCCATTTTGTGATAGTTTTGAGTCCAGACCTATATTGCACTAAGAGGTGTTTTGGTTTTGTGTCCCACATGTAACAGCTATGCAGTATCCAAAACTTACAGAACCTTCTCTGTAGGGCAATGTCATCATATTGTTTAGATGAGATTTTATGCCATAAAAACCTGGTAGGTGACAAAACTTTGGTCATGCATTCCTGGAAATTTGGAGTTTTTCCATGACATGCCTCAACTGGAAAGGATTAATATATATATATAATATATATAATATATTTCAATAGGAGGGAAGAGTGTCCCAGTGAAGAACACTGGAAGTGCATGAAGTCTTATGGGAGCATGTCTTAACAGGAGTGTTTGTCTCTTTCTTATGTCAGTCCTGTGACATTTGAAGTCCAGCTATCAAATTTGCAGGTAAGGTAGTTTCTCCTCCATAACCCTGGGCTCAGTGGCTGTTCGGTGGTGGTGCTTGTAGGCTCATGGCCATGGTTAGTCTCTTGAATCTCCCTCTTTACTTGAGGCAATGAAGTATGTTGCTCTGAATAGAGTTAGTAAATGTGTCAGTGAGAAGTTGAGGACATCTCAAGTGAAACTGTTATTTGTTTATCTGTTTTCTCAGAATGTAGTCAATATGACATGATCATGTTTTCCTCATTAAGTGCTTCCTCGTTTACAGTGTATCAGTTTCCTATCCAATCTTGGAGCCAACCAGTATCAAATACCAAATGATCTTGAAGTTTACAATTAGGTAGAGTGAAAATGCTGGAAAAGGGAAGACCCTCAATAATTCCATGGCATCAGAAAATTAAATTTCTGCAATAACAAATTACAATATAATGAGGTCACATTAGAGGAATAAGAGGCCCAGATGCCTCAATGATTTAATCTGTCTCTTCCTGTAGGCCTGCACCTAATTTTAATGAGTATTTTAATAGATAACATATTTGGTTCAAAACAGGTCTTTAAAGACAGTTGTGAGAGTATTATATTTTAAAGATGCAATGATAGAAATTCATTTCATTAACTGCCTGATAAGAAAAAATGACTCTATAAACGTACTAGTATCAGCCATATTATTATGACCCATCTGCTCTTATTAAGTAAAGTGACAGTAATATATCTTTATTGGTCTGTTCCTTGAATGCTGTAGAGGCTTATTTTCCTTGTCTAATGAAAAGCCAAATAACACTAATGAAACAGGTACTGTATATGCCTCAACTTCAGGAAAGGAAACAACATCAAATAAAAACCTCTGTAAAGAGAATAGTGTAAACACATACATGAATCCACAAAAGAGAAAAATAAACCCCAAACGAAGAATGTTGTTTTATTTATTTTTTTCTATTCATCAAATACAGGTTTTAGTCTAATGGCAAAGACCATAAAAACCTCTGAAACAGTGATCTGTCGCCCTTTTGAGGTGAGTTACACTTCAGTGGAGAAAAAATGATCTTGTTCACAGTTTACTTATTAATATCACAGTTCTGAAACCTTTCCCTAGCTACTGTGATGTTACCTGAGGACCAAACATAAGGAGATTTGTTCTGAGTGGTCTCAGGTGGGGGGTGGTAGCCCCTCTCATTCTTGTCTATCTCTTCAATCTTCGTGTACTGAGACAGTGCCCATCACTCTGATATTCAGCTTGTTTCTGTGTACTTGTCATGTAATTTTCAAAGTCCACAATTTTTCTTATGGAGCAGGTTAGCTACATACTTTCAAATACACTTGTTTTTAACAAAAATGGTAATGATGCAACAGTTTTGCAGACACACCAAGTCCAGGTAGTTGCATAAAAAAAAAAAGGAGAAGTGTGCATGCTTTCTGAAGGCACGCACTTCAGAACTCTGTCTGCTGAGACATCTTCTGAGTCTCTGTTACCATGCATATGAACATGTAGTTCCCTGCAAGAAAATTCAGAAGTGGCCAAGGGCTCCCAAAAATGAAGACTTCTTTTTAAGAATAAATTTTGATGCAGTCTATTGAAGGCTTTGAAAATAAGCACTGAGACTTGACTTGACTGCACAGGGATGCGCAAGTATAGCCCAGCAAATGGATGTTATATTATATGGACACCCTGTCGTCTTGGGAACATGTTGTCCTGAACTATACAATGGTTGTACTTAGACCTTTAAGCCCTTATACCATTACTAGCAATTATTCAGCCTATAGGATATAGAAGACCAGAGAAGGGTACTATGAAGAAAGAAGATCATAATCTCCTAGAAAACTGTGGGTGCCCAGGGCACATCTTCTGTAGCTGGCATTTGAGAATCTAAAAGATTTTATCCTCTGAATGTCCCCTTAATCTGGATAGTCTGGGAATTAGATTTACTGTAAAAGAATTTTAGAATTTTCCAAATTCTTTAGAACTTTTTTCTCTATCTAGATTCATATGGGTTAGATTCAATTCCTTATCCCTGTAATGGGTATTGATATAGCTGGCTTGTAGCTGTCCAGGTAGAAACTTCAGAAATTTTCAGGTATATACGTATACCTAAACAGAACAGAAAATCTTACCTGAAAAGACTGGTGAAGCTCAACAGCCAGGAAGTACCAGAGTTAAAATATGTTACAGTCTTATGTCTGCAAACTGTGTACATATATTATGATAAAGTCTTTAATCCACATGATCCACAAGAGTTTTTCTTCATCGTCTTCTGGTGATTTTTCCTATATGTCATTTAACAAAAGCTGCACTGAACACAAATGTATTAATTTTTCATGGTCTTTTCTCTGATTCTGATTTCTGTGTCTTCTTTGTAGGTATTAATGAATTTATTTATACAACACACCAGCAAGGTAACAGGATGTTGTCTCAGTTTTACAAACTGGGAACAGAGGCACTGAGACTAAAACAAAAATTGCCCTATATCAACTCAATTTTGGAGGCTAATTTTCAAGACTAGCTTTTCTAGGTATTCTGCTGCCTCATATCTGTGCAGAGCACAGTTCACATCAAACTTCTGCAATTATGAGAGTTCAATACTCCAGCTGTTTCAGACTGGACACTCAGAAAACAAAACACAAGCGATCACAGAGGGTTTGCACAAATGCTATGATCAGCATCACACAGGAACTCTATGATCTAGACAGAGAAAAAAATCAGAGCTCAAGATAATAGTCAAGGGACTTAATCAGGAAGACAGCCTCTCTTCTGGAAATTTTCATCTTGTTTCACCTTGTATGTCCCTTTCTTAGCAACCAGCCAGACATGGGAGTCCTTCACATAACTGTCCGCTTCACTTTGATTCATCCTTACGACACGGTCTGTCCAGTAAATTGCATGAGACAGCAGTACTGCAGATGAACCTGCTATGCCATGTTTATCATGTAAAGTCATACAACTAAATATACTCTGATAACATAGATGGGCCTGTGCAGGTTGTAGGTTATATTAGAAACGGTTTAAGGCATTTCATAGTTTTGAATTCTTCACCTTGTAAACTTAACATCCCAGTAGTGAGGGGTTTTTTTGTTGTGTTTTTTTTTTATTTTGTTTTTTTAAATAATACATTTCCAAGTAAAAAAAGTCTGCTTCTGCAATCAACATCAAGCCCATTATTCCTTCACCTCTCTCAGAATCAGCAGGAGCTTTAGATAGCAAAATACAATTGTCTTCATGCATTGAGCTATCAGTTTAATTTAGTAGCCCTAGACTACAAATTTAAATGTAGACCTTGTTTCTTCCTCTTCCCCCAATTTCATCTGTACTGGGTAGTCCTCTTAATCTGATTCAGAGTCCACCAGTAAGCTACAAAATGTGCCAGTTGGCAGAATTAGATGCAAAATATAGTTGAAATAAAGGAGACAGTAGGAGGAACATCCTCAAGGAGATGATTTTAGAAGTTGCTTCTGCCAAGAAAGTTGCACCCACTTTGATCCTTCCAGCACCTTGAACAGGCACATAATTCTGCAATTTGTTGTGGCAGCAGAAGTATGGCAGCTTGTGTCAAAGATTGCAAGCCTAATTCTGTCATTATTAGCTTACAAAAGCTAATAAAAAATTCAATATCTGAACACTAATGGCAACATTGAAAACAAGTTTACAATCGCACTCTTGTCTTCCTTTACTGCCAGTCCCTCAAATAATTTTCCTATTCATTAAGATGGAGGTTGCAGCTGAGGACATGTAGTGTAGTGGGTAATGTGGCTCAGCATGTGAGCTTCTTGGACCCTCAAACCGAAAGAAAAAAATAAATCATTTTCCTTAATTTGCTATTCTGATATTTTCGCACCTCTTTGATTCCAGTGTGTACATACATAATGTCTCAGAC
Source organism: Phaethon aethereus (assembly GCF_964289735.1). NCBI lineage: Eukaryota > Metazoa > Chordata > Aves > Phaethontiformes > Phaethontidae > Phaethon > Phaethon aethereus. The sequence continues at coordinate 40,767,375 of NC_138582.1, read as the reverse complement.
ACTCTTCTCTTCAACATTGCTTCTGATAGCAATTCTTCCTTCATATTTCATTGTATTCCATATTAGAAACTTAATTTACTTTGAACATACCATCTTTGATACTTGTGAGGCTTGTCATTCATATGTTAATGCTGTAAAATGAAGTTGACAGAAGAATTATGTACATGCTTGGATATCTGCCTGAGTGTGCCATTTATTTGCGCTGATAGCATGTTCTTGTTTAGTTAGTGAATTTGCCTTATCCAGTTAGCTGTCTGGTACCTGTTCTTCAATACCTGCTTTTGAGTTGTCTTGAAGGAAGAATCTTTCTGCCTCTACACCCTTTTGGTGACATATAATCCATTCTGGAGCTCCGAATACTTGTGATCCCTGTCCCTTCTGCTTTCTGCTTCCTTGCTTGAGTACACAGAAGAGGTGCATCTATCTGGTCTGTTCAACAGCTCGTCTGCATTTTGGTTCATATATATCTTCATCTCCAGACTTTTGCACAGACAGTGTGAGTACATCCTACCACCTTGAACCTCAGGCAGAACACATTCATCCCTTTAAACACAGCCTGGAACTGTTCTTGAGGTAGAAGAGCCACCCTTTAATTTGATTTCTGGGCATTAGCTTTTTAACCGTATTTTTCTGAAGGGGAAGAGACAGCAACGACATGAACAGCCAAAATGATCAGTGTCAGTCCAGTAATGTGTGACAGCTCCTCTCTGTGATCTCTCACTGCATTATGGGAATAGGAACACACATTTATCCAGTGCACATATTGTATATTAACTGAGGAGATACTTTTTGAACAAAAACAGCATTCCCAGTGTGCGTCTGCAACTCATTATATCTAGGAATGAAGCCACATACCCTGTTAGAGCTGCATCTGCTACAAAATGCAACAGCTTGTCAGCTTTCTGGTTGCTGTATGTACTTCAGCCTGGTGCTCTTCTGTCTGTGCTGGACTCAGGCTCCCAGCCTTGTCAATACCTCTGCAGGATGAACCACAGCTGCATGGGAATTTTCTCTTTCTGCCCCTCCAGCTGATACTTTTGAGGAAATTATATTGGACTGGGGAAGAAAACCAAGATCCCCTAAAAAACTTACTGATTTAGGAGGAGAATGACATCATCAGGCTGAAAGCACTGATCAGGGCTCTCATTTTCCTGAGTGATTTTTTGATTTTTAGATAAAATCAAGACAACTATAAAAATTACACAAAATCAGATTTCATCCTCTGGCTGCATTAAACAAAATAGAAGTGCAAGGACTGTGAACTTATTTTCAAGTTACTTGCTGATAAATACTCAATATTTCAAGAAAAAAAATTTTGCTTCTGCCAAATTTTTACACCCACACAATAATTCGAAAGGCTGGATGCACTAAGTAAAAGCAGGTTACCACAAACTGAGTTTTATGCACCCTAATCTGAAAGAGACAGAAGAAAAGGAAGTCCAAGTCAAACATCTGATTGTTGACCTGGATAAAAATAAAAGGACTACTCTGGTTACAGTGCTTAATGGATCTTTCTAACTTTATTAATATTACAATCATCTGGTCTGTCCTACAGATGAAGTCCAGGGAATTTTGCCTAGCAGTTCAGACAGCGAGTAGAACAGTTGGACCTCTCAAGTTTGACTCTATGATTAGTGCACAAGGGAGCATTTTCTTCACAGAGCCCTGGCCGTGCTGCAGTGTGGTTCCCTTCCAGCAGAAATCAAGGAAGAGGGTGCAGGAGCATTCACTGACCCAAGCCATTGCCAGGGTGTGAACTCAGAACTGGGATCCTGGAAGAGCTCCTGGGTCTGTCAGTTTAGGTGTGACTACAATACAGTTCCAGTTCCTGTGGCAATTCCTCACAGAAGACAAAAAGAGATTACTGACCGCCTCACTACTGAATCACAGAATTGCTCTGTCAGTGAGGCTGGAAGGCACCTCTAGAGACTTTCTAGCCCAGCCCCCCTGCTCTAAGTAGGATCAGATAGACCAGGTTGGTCATTGTCCAGCTGGGTTTTGGATATCTCCAGGACTCCACAACTTGTCTTGATGGAGACTCCACAAGTTGTCTGGACAACCTGTGCTACTGTTAGACCACTCTTGTAGTAGTAAAAAAAAAAAATTTCTTTTTTTTGCATTTGTGCTTTTTGCCTCTCATCTTTTCACTGGGTACCACTGAGAAGAGCCTGGCTTCATCTTTTTTTTCCTCCCACCACACATTTACACATTGCTAGGGTCCCCCTGCTGATCCTTTCCTTCCTCAGGTTCTCCTTGTATGTCAGATGCTGCTGTATGTCCTTTATCCATTTTTGTGGCCCTTCTCTGGAGTCTCTTCAGTATGTCCGTGTCTTTTGTACTGGGGAGCCCAGAACTGGACCCAGCATGCCAGATGTGTCTCACCAGTGCTGAGTAGAAGGGAAGGATCATCTTCCTTGACCTGCTGGCAATGCTCTTCCTATTGCAGCCTAGGATGCAGCCTAGGACTGTCTTTTCTGTGTTGGTGCCTTGCTGCCTCGTGGTCAGCTTGTCGACCAGGATTCCAAGGCCTTTCTTTGGAGACCTACTTTCTAAATGTTTGGCCCCCAGTATGTTTTGGTACCTGGGATTCTTGCAGTATCCTAAAGTCCACCATCTCATGGTCTCTGCAACCAGGGCTGTCTGTGATGCTCATATCCTCAACCAGTTCTTTCCTGCTTGTAAGTATGAGGTCCAGCAGAGCACACCCCATCACTGGCTTCTTGATCACCTGTGTCAAGAAGTTATCATCAACACACTCCAGAAACGTCCTGGATTGCTTATGTCCTGCTGTGTTGTCCATCTAGCAGATACTAAGTTGGTTAGTCTCCCATGAGCACCAGGGCCAGCAAATATGAAGTTTCTTCCACTTTTCTAAAGAAAGCCTCATCTACTACTTCTTCCTGGTCATAATTCTGTAGCAAACAATCATGACAACATTGCGCATGTTGTTTTGTCCACTAATCCAGATCCATAAGCTCTCAGATGGATCTTCATCCATCCCAAGGAAAAGTTTCATGCATCCCTATGCCTCTCTCTCGTACAGGGCAACTTCACTCCTAGCCATCCTGGCATGTTCTTCCCAAAGAATCTGTATCTAGTCACTGCATTGTTTGTTATGTGAGCTGTCTCACCACACCTCCATGATCCCTATGAGATCTATATAGCGCTGTATAGTCCTGCACCTGCACACAGATCTCTGATTCTTCCTGTTTGCTCCCCATGCTGCGTGTGTGCGTGTATGGGCACTTCAGAGGCACTCGGTCACGCTGATTTCCCAAAAAAGACATAAGAGCTTCCTTCATATTGCTGTCCTGTAAGTACTTCCTTATATGCATGCATGTACTCGGGACACACTTCTGCCCTGTTTTGATGATTAAAAGTCTCTCTTTTCCACACCACTCTGCACCCTTTCTTACCAAACGAGTCTACCTCTACCTACTCAAACTCCCTCTTTGAGGGGAGGTCATCATCACGACCCACATCATTCCTCACCAGGTTGGCCAGCCTGTTGGCAAAGATGTCCTACTTGGTTAGGTGGATCCTATCTTTTCCTGGCCATTCTTGATTTTGAAAGAAGATCCCACGGTCCTAAAAGCCAAATCCTTATTTTCAATATCAGCTGTGAAAAATTTGTTGATGCGCAGAATTGCAGAACCCATCCAGTTCTCCCTGAGACCTTCTCTTTCACCAGTAGGACCAAGAAGACACCGATGGACCCCCATATCCTTGGCCTTCACCCCAGAGCCACATAATCACCTTTGTCACGATCCAGACCTCCTCTGGCCATGCCATAGGCCCATGTAGAAGAGTAGCGGGACTTCTAGTACAAGGGCCTCAGCAGCGTCTCCACAGTGTCCCAGATCCAAGCCCCCAGTAAGTGGCAAAACTCCCTGGGCAGCCGCAGAGCCCAGCAAAAGGGCCTCTGTGCCCCAAGCTGCCCCTGGGGCTTCCGCCTGTGCTGCTGTTGGTGCCATGCACCACCAGCTCTGGACATACCATGGAGGTAGGGTTGGGGCTTTGTCTCCATGGGGACTCAAATAAGATCCAGGGGACCTCTTTCCTCATTTCTGATACCACACAGACCCTCATCAGTACCCACCACCTGTGGTCAGATAGCCCATCTCAGCCTCTGCAAAGAGCCCCAGGCATCCCTGCAGCCCAGTTTGGGGAGTCACATCTTACCCTCAGGAGCTCGTGCTGAACCCAGAAGGCTGAAGTTTGTGTCTTCATACCTCCTTATGCTGTTACAGATGCATCATCTCATCTATAAACACACACCCTAGAGGATGTCGTTTAAACAAATAAAGCCTTTTCTTCTACAGACAGATAGGGAGGAAACATGGGTGGATATTTGTTCCTTATATGTAAGTACCAGAGGAGCTCAAACAATTGGGAATATGCAATTTATCTAAAAAGGCAAATTTGTTTTATCTGTAGAGAATTATTCTATCAGCTGGCTTCAACTCCTGGTATGTAACACTGCAGATAATACTGTGGATCACTGGTGTTTTATGTGTGTTTTTATTCAGTCATGTTTATTAAAATGCTTAACTATTTTGATTAGCTTAATAGAAATACAACATGGAAATAAACTTTTCAAAATATTTCCACAAAGCTGGCTGTTATATAAACCTGTCAGAAAGTGAGTTGGCATCGTACTGATTTTTGCAGGAAAGCAAGCACAAGTATTTATTTTGAAGGGGATAGGATACAGAAGGATCAGAGATACAATCCCATTCTCCTCTGCAAACCTCCTTACACATTTCTAAGTCTCTCACAAAGCGTATGTAATTTTGAAGATTCAAAATAGAAAAACACTAAAAATCAGCATTCTTCAAGAATGCTGCTATGTTTTATTCCCATTTGCCAGTAGAAAGCATGTGTCTTGAATACTAATTACATATTATTTTAGGAAGGCAGAGGACTTCATGAGGCAACTGTGAAGCAAACTCCAAAACGGCACCATAGGATAACCTCATTGGTTCCAGTGGCTGGTGCTTTTCTGTAGTCACTTCATATTACTGCAACTGTTATTTAACCCTGAAAAGCTTAAATGACAAACAAAAGCCTTAGGAATAAGGCTTAGTTCAACAAAATTCTATATTTAGTCTTATTGGTAAAACTGTCTGTATAAGCGTTAGGAGCACTGAGATCCTCAGTTTCTGAATCTCTGATTTTGCAGGATGAAGGCAAAGAAACGCAGTCTACTCGTTAAAGGAGATGGCTCTCATCTGGGTTATAGCCAGTGTCCACTGAAAAGTATTTTCCTTGACTACATAAGGCTTTGATAGGAGCCTTCAGTGGAAAGTGCAGGAAGACAACAGGATGGCTTCCCAAGAGTTGCTTTAGAACAATGGCTCTCTGGAGTCTCTTTTTTTTAAAGCAAATGCTTTGTGTAATTGCTCTGAAAAAAGTGACATGGTGGCCAAGTTTCACCAGGAGACCATACTAATCCCTTGATGCTAAAGACTGAATTAACATCTCTGTGCCCACAAGTAAGCGAAGAACTGCCTATTCTTTCTGGTTTTAGGCTCTTTTCTATAAACTATTAAAGAAACAAGTACAGATTCTTTAAAAATCCTGTGTGTATTCCTCTCAAAGTTGATACTTGTCTGATTATATCGCTGAGTTAGTTGGAATTGCAAAGGGGAAATATCCTTCCAGCTGCAAAATCAATTCACAAGAAAGTGGTGCGGCCTCTTGAGGTTAGATGATAGTTAAGGTAAGCTCGACGAGCTGTGTTTTCCTGACCGTAGTGCCAGCTGAGTTGTGTTGAGGCAGAGCTGCTGCTTTGTTTCCTGCATTCTTCTGAGCAAAACTCAGACCTCTGAGAACCAGGAAGTCGGCTGCTATTTCTGTACTGCCATTTTTAAGCAATACCCAATACACCTGCAGCACAGGCACCATTTCACAGAAGATGCCATTTAACACAAGGCTTCCCCAAATCCATCAAAAGACCCACAGATATTCCCAGAGTCCACTTGTTGCTAAAAATTCTCTTGGTAAGGAGAAATAGTGGTTGGTATAGCTCTAGATCTCATCAGCAAAATAGGCTTTGCTGAATTTCTTTCAATACACACTGAGTATGCTCCCAGGGAACAGATGCACAGACCCCTGGCCTGTGGAGCAGAGTTTCTTTAACCTCATATCTCAATCACAGCCCAGCCAAGCTAATCTAGCTGCCCCCACTTACCGTACTGAATGCAACTGGAATAAAAACTGATCATTCCCAGGGGCTATTGGCCACAGCACACTGTTAAGGTTAAACAGCTTGCATCTTAATCTCATTTTCAAAGGTTTTATATTTCTCGAAGTCAGCACAGTGCAAGAGCAAGATCACCAGGTAAACTTACTACTAGATTCATTAAGACTTCATGTTGAATCCTATGGTAACACCTAGTAACTATGGACTGTGTGGTGAGATTTTAGGTCCTTATTCTTAATTTTGGTCTTTTCTCTTTGCAAAACAAAATGTGTAGACTGAAAAGACATGCATGTAGAATCACTTCAGCCCAGAGGAGTGACATGTGAGACACAAGTACAGGTTCTCAAGACACCTATAGGTGTACTGTAAAGCTTGGTGTGGACTTTTTATTTAGTTTAGTGCAGAAGCAAACCAAGAATCTGTTGAAAATTTTCTAATTGTGTGGCTGCATTAAAACATGTCAGGAAGATGAATAATGTTTGTTTGTAAGGAGATATTCCTAAAGACACTGTGGTGGCATACGTTATTAAAACTGGCCTTTTTGATTTTATAAATTGTGTCAAATATATCCCAAAACATATTTAATTACCAGTGGCATAAAAACTTCACATGCTCCTGGTTTGCTGGTTGAGCCAACATAGGCTCTTGTTAAAAGATTATAAGCCTTGGAGTCAATACCCTGGAGGGTCCCCAAAGCATTTCCTGGATAATAATGATGCAATAGTTTCCTATCCTACTGATGGTTGTCCCAGAGCACCTCAGAACAAATGCTCCCATTCCCTGAAAGCCGCTCAAGTACCAGGATGCTGCTATAAATGGTTGAAATGTGATGCAGTTTTCCCTTCAACTTCCTCCAGCCCAGCCTAATGGGGATTAAGAGCCATTAAAGGCTCTTTGCAGCATATGCAGTTGCTATTGATCACTTGTTTTAGCCAATGATCTGATTACAACTGTCTTCTCTTTCCAGTGCTTTACTGGCAGAAAGTAACATACAAACATACAATAAAAGGTAAGGAATGAAAATAGCAGACCTTTCTGTGTGCGCCAAGACTTTGTTTAGTTACTAAAATGAAAGACTCCTGTTGTCTTTGTCCATGAGTAAAAGTTTCTACCTGCAATCCAAGAAGCCAGTTTGCAGTAGAAACAGGTACGTGGGTAGAGCTCAGGGAGTTTGTCCTGCTGGAGCATGGCACCATGGGTTTTGCATTACTTGCTAAATGGTGGCAGAGCTTAAACAAGAGGAGTTTGGGAAATGCTTTCCTCACTTTCACTGCTGTAAAGTTTAGGAAAACTTATGAGAGGTGGGAGTGCCAGTTCCTGTCCTCTTGGACTGTCAAAGTGGTTGTTTTTTCCTGTGCTGAGTCAGCATTCTAACCCTTGGGCTTTTCACACTGGCAGATGTTACCTTCTTCTATCACTTCTTAAAAGAATCCAGAAGTAACTCTTCGCTATACTGAACACAACTGCATGCAAATTAGGTGGTCTGAAAGTAGGTACTGGATTGAGCCCCTGTGAAGGGTAGTCTGGGCAGCAGTATGTCAACTTTCTGATTCCTCAGAGCCTTCCAGCTCTGTGGACTGTGGAGGCTGTGGAGGATGCACAGAGGCAGACCTGAAACAGTCAACGTCAAAAGTCAAATGTACAGGTTTCCCATGAGGGAAGGCGAAATTGAGCAAACCCTTTCTGGAGAGCAATTATTCAGTGTCAGCACTTAGTCTCACCCAAATTCTCATTTTGGTGCCTATGTTCTTATAATATCTTGAACTTTCATCCTCCAAATGACTTTTCTGGCAAGGTGAAGAGGGAAAGGAAGGACAATGAATTGAGAAGATTGTTATAGGAAGCCTGAGTCAAAAGAAATTCTTGAAAACTCTTCTGGTCCTTTGTGGTGTCAGCTTTTATTTTGTAGTATCAGACGTCTCTTGGCGAAGAGATCAGGCTTCATTTGCCTGATTGTGACAGACTTCTATGAAATGGTGGCAGAGCAGGGGTAGCACACTGGCTTTCTTGTTCAAAGCAACAGAATTGCTGATAACTCACTATTTCAAAGTGTGAACAGGCATTATGTTTAGGAGAATAGATTTAGCAGCTCACACCTATGATCCAAGATGTGCAGAGCTAGTTTGCTCTTTGTGACTGGACAGGAAATACAACAGAGCTATTAATGTCTTCCTCAGGATATAAATAATTTTGGACAGCACTTCACTAGCAAAGTCACCAATTTGCTCATCTAGTAGGATGCTTCACTACTTAGATGGTCCATAGGAGTCTCTCAGGAGATGGTCCAGAGTGGAAAGATGTGTAAGTACCATCAATAAAGTACCGGTACTTTAATAATGAAAGTGCAGCATGTATGGGTGTCCAGGGCAGAAATGAGAACCCTGCCTGACAGTGAAAGGAAATATTAGTGATGGAATGAGAGTTAAGGAAAGAAGTGGTATCAGAGAGGTATCTTCCTTTCTGAACACCGTGATAATTTGATCTTGATTCCTAGAAAGGGCAGGACATGTTTGATATTTCTCCTCATTTCATAATGAAGTACACACATCCCAGAACAGCTTGGCACTCCACAAAGGAATGCAGACTCCTCCATGTGCAGAGGACAACAACCTGCTTCAGAAACAGAAGCATGAGCAGAAAATTACACTTGCCCACCATCAGAAGTTCCAGAATTTATTGGCAGCTGAATGACTCTCTATAGCACTTTGGTATTCTTAGAAAGGACAAAAACTCAGAGAGGGCACACATAAGCTATCTAGTCCAGTGGTACCCTGGGGGAGGAGGCTACAGCCCTGTTCTGAGCCCTGAAGATTCAAACACTTTTGTTTCCTGTATGTACAATGTAGAAATTCATAGAACATTTTATTGAGCCTTTACCTGATTCCTAAGTATTTTTCTTCCTGTGATACAGTTTCCAGCTGAATACTTCAGTTATAATAGAGACCACTATTTTTGATAACTAAAAGATCACAATGCCCTAAAACCTTGACTCTGGCAGGCAACACCAGAGAGCATTTTTCCTATGAAATGTCCTCAGACCTCAGTAGATCAGGTTGTTGATTCTCTTCCTAGAACAGCAGAATTTCACATAAACTCACGTTGCTGCAGGTGTTCCTGCACCACAGAGCGTCCTTGTGGGCTGCTACCTGGCTACAGGCATAGCTCCTCAAGAGAAGTCATTTGTTTCTTGACTGCATAGCAATGAGCTGAGCACTGTCAGCAGCCCCCGCTGACTGAGACACCATTGGCACGAAAAGTTTCCTCCAGCTGATGCATGATGAGAAGGTGCAGCTGGAGGGAGCTGTCCTGGGAATCAGAAGGGTCATAGCAGATGTGGCCATGTTGAGAGAAACTGTGAAGAGCTGTTACAGACGCCGCATCTGCAGGTGTTCAGAAAGGGGAGCGTGCTGCCGTAGACCTCTGTGGGAAAGGAAACAAGTCAGTGTGGGCTAACAAGTGAACTCATGATGAGACACAGGGAGAGTGAAGGGGACAATGTCAAGCTTTCTACCAAGGCTTTCAGTGTAGGTTGTGGGAACCAGGACAGTTGCAATGACACGATACAGAAGAGAAGCATCCAGTAAGTTCTTCCTCCAGGGCAAATATCCACCACTAGCATAAAATATTCATAAAGTGTAAGGGTCAGCTTCGCTCCAGACTATTTCTGGGGCTCCTACCTGCTTTTCCATCTTCACAGCCTCAAATTCAGACAGTTCTGCAACATCTGGGTATTTGGTATTTGCATCTCTGAATGTTACGTATAGGTCCATAATGAGCAAGGAATTCTGCCATACTGACTTACCTTACTTAGTGTACCTAGGTCTTATACAGGGTTGTCTTCCCTTGAGCAATGTAGGTTGAGAAACTGGGTGCAGCAGAAACGCTGCCAGCAGCTACTTGCTGTAAAAAGCTAATATTCCTTTGTGGGTCATGAGAGGAATGACAGAAATACAGCTTAAATTCTGGATTGCTTACACTACACTTTGATGAAACGATGCCCTGACACGGACGGTGAGATCAGTTTCTCCATGTTACAGTCATTGTTCGCAGCAGTGGTAGGTCAGAATTTTCCGTGTCAGTCAGACATTTTACCCCGACTTTGAAAATCTACAATGCTGCCAACTCTTTTTATAGCAAAAGTCATATGATTTTAATGACAGTGTTATTTTACTAATTTTTAATAGTGCCTAGCAGGATCCCTGTGCTGCTTTACCGTCTTGTCTTAGGATCAGAATGGATGCCATTTTTCATTATTTTATATGGAAATGACATTTACGTCAAAGCTGTCTGCTATTTCCTAAGAAAGGCAAGTTCTAGCTCAGGTGGCTACCTGCTCCTCTTTTTTTCATTGGAATTCAGTTATTCAGATTATGCTTAAGTTTTTTCTGTTGAAGATGCTGAAAAAGGTCTATTTTTTCATATATGGCTTTTCTACATGTTACAAGCCTGCAATTCCAGTCTTAACTTTATTCAAGTAAATTTCCAGTCCTGGAGTCTCTTGAGCTATCAACAAATTTAGGTTGTTAAGTCTTGTAACTTTTAGAAAGTTTGAATACAAATACCTGAGTTTACCCTGGGTGAAGCATCTGGGGCAGTTACGTCTCATCTAATGCTTAATGGCCCAATCGCTTGGTAGACCCATTCATAATTCATCAGGCATCTGATTAAATATAGTGTTTGAGGCTAATTTAAAGGCAGAACATTATACTTGCACAACTTGCCAATATACGCTAAGCATGTAGAATGAACTCTCTTCTTCTGATTAAAATATATGAACCATTTTATATGGTTCCATGTTCCAAAGAATACAGATTCCTTTTTCTGAGATAGCAGAAATCTCTGTGTACATTGATAACTGTTTCTTTTCCCTTCTTTTAACCTTTTTTTCTTCCTTTGAAAACAGCAATACAGGGTTATACTCTAAGTCTTTCATTTTTGCCTATTTCATATGTAGTGACCCACAAAATAGATCTATAGGTCCAAGGCTGGGCATGTCAAGATGACTTGGGGAGGTGACAAAAATAATTCTCTGTTCTTGAATGTTATGCAAAATGCAAAAGAACTACATTTTATTAGTACTTCTGATTTGTTTTCCAGTTAGAGTTCAGTATTAGATATTATTTCCCTGGGAAATATATCAAATTGATTGTAGCTTTTAGAAAATGTTAAGTGACTACAGTACAGCACAGTGTTACCATATATAATGATGATCTTTATTTATTTAATGTCATAACACAGGAAGAATCTTACCCAGTATATATATCTCTTGAAAAGTCACACAAAATAGGGCCACTGACAAAATATTGGAGCAAAACAGCCACCAAGCTGAGCTTATAAAAAGAACATGAAGAGCCATTCTGGCAGTTAGTGGTATAAACATTTAATTGCTAAGTACAATATTAAATGAAAATGTAATAGTTTTATATAACCTCACAAGGACAGTGGAACTATAAATAAGTGAAAACATGAATTTGTAAGGAAATGGGTCTTTTAGGTAAATGTGATGTCCTGTCCACAAAAAGTTTAAGATCGGACATGCTAAGGGAGCTCGTTGTTGTGTTAATAGGGAGCCATCAGATCTGGTCCTTTAGTCAAGTCCTAATTTTTAACTTAAAACAGGAAATCAACTTTGTTTTGTTTGAAAATTATTAGTTATTCTTCCTTTTTGAGTACAGAGTACTATTTCTGAGAATTCCCAAGTAGATTCACTAATTAGAGTTAAAGAATCCTTTTAAAATTCCCTTTAAGGAAAGACATATCAAATCTTTTTTGTTGTCCTGAGGGATCTTGATAACACAGACTTTTCAAATTCTCCACAGATTTAAAAGTCACTGGAATATTATGCATATGCTATATTTGAAGATATCCTTAGGAGCAATGATCTTTCTATATTCATAAACCATTTTATCCTACTGTAAGGTTAGCACATAAAATATTCAGAAAACTAGCAAGAAATTCCTGTCTTTCAAACCACTGCCATCTCCCATTGTTTCTAGGCATATGGCCAGAGTGTGAACTAAGCAGATGTGAGCATCTTCACCAGTCTTAGAGAGCCTAACAAATCCTAACCAGGGGTAATTTGGCTTCATTCTCATTGTACGTGCTAGAGAAAAGCAGTCACACTTGTTAAGGCTGCCATCAGTGGGTCCTAAAACGTATAATTTTGCAACCATTACTAGAGATCATACCAGACTATTAAGACTCAGGTGATGAAGGTACACTTCCCTATTACTCGGTCTTGAGCTAAAGCCAAAACTTTTTCAGACTAAGGGATTGAGAAGACAAGAGGGAGTAGGTGGAGGTGGGTAAGAGCTGAGGGCAGGGAAGGAGCAAGAGGGAAAGACGGAGAGCTGCGTACAATCCATATATTGATGGTACTGCAGCACAAATGCTTCAGTCATCCTTAGGAGTTTGACATACACATTTACTGGGGAAATTAATGAATGGAGTCCTGTGTTAACTGAGAAGAAAGATCTCTTGGGGAGGAGCACTAGTGGGTTAGCCTCATCCCATGATAAAAAGATGAGGCAGGTTGGTTGTGTATTTCCATTGCTCATTGAATGCTAGTAGCTGTAGCTGCACACCACACTGGGTAAAGGAGGAAAAACGCTTCACTGGCATTTTTGTAATTTCAAAACAGAACTCAGTTTCGCATGTGTTTTGCCTCCCTTTCAGTAGCTCTTTGAGAACAGTTGTAAAACAATAGTTTGATCATGCAGCTGTTAATGGAAAATGAATTCTGGACAGCTAGATAACAAAAGACATTTGATTCAATGGCAATAAGACAAATTTAACTGTAAACCAGACTCCTCTCTGGGTGGCTTAGGAAGAGGACACTCTCCAGTGCAAGAACAGAAAAGATAGCACATGGCATTGGCATCCAACTCTGCAAAGGACCGTTGCAATAAATTTGGGAAAGCGGTTCATAATCTGAAATGTGCTTGTACCTTGCTATTCTACCTTGTCTAGTAGTGAACATGCTTGTAAACATTTGACGATTGTTAATTCAGTGTCAGAAGAAGAAATATAACATTGCTTGGACTCACTTCTTGGATAGTTTGTCTCCTAAGTGCAGGTTTTACCTTCCATGTTTTCCACGGAAAAGACTCCTAGCCAGTGTCTCTGGAAGTCTAGCTTCGTGCTGCTGCATTCACTTCTTTGTGTGGAAAGAAAGTGATTTGCTTTGCTTTTTGTATGCTATTTATAGAAAGCTTCTCCACAGAGAATGCGTCCCCTCCCCCTGACGGCTCTGAGCATCCTCATACTGCAGCTACCCACCACCTGATGCCCTATTTTCTCATTGGCTCTAGCTGTTCCCAAACCTTGTGACTCCTGTGAGCTCACGGCCGGCTGTACCGGCTCCGAGTCTCCTGCAGCGAGACATAATCTTCACTTTCACTTCTATCATTTGTCCCTAATATGCCAAAGCATCTGAACAAGTGCTTGCGTTCATTCCCAGAGCCCCCAGTCCTAGGTTCAGCCCAGAGGTCACCACGGAAAGAGATGTGCTCCTTGGCTTGCCGAGGTGGTAAGCAGCTCTGTTACGAGATCTCCATTACTTGCTGGAGGACTGTAACCCATATCGCTGCATCTGAGACAGAGATTTTTTATTCAGATGACCTTTTATTTCCTGCAGTTGTAAATACTGTCTCACCCTACATCTGCTGTTCAACTAAAAGTCAGGCGACTTCTCGATGGGATTTCCCTGTGATTATAAAGCCAGGTAACTGTGACAAGGTCACCAGGAAAAACAGTCTTGTGATTTTAAGCTTGACAGAAGTCTGGCAGGAAATGCAGATGAGAGAAATGTCACATTTAGGCAATGATAACCTTAAATATCAGAGACTGAGCTCAGAAATATTTTTTTTTTTCCAGACCATCAGAAGAGTTCATGAAATATGTCTGTTTGTTCTTTCCTCCAGGACACCCTCTCTGTTCTTACATCTCAGTGTGTTATGATAAATAATGCATTGCGTTCCCAAAAGCCTTGATAAAACTGCTTCCTTAACCGTATGAGGAGTACATTTCAAAAAGAGAACAAGCAGAGCACAGAGATGGAAATTAACCCCAGGACCGCCAGCCTCCATTAGCAATAATGGTGTCTGACAATTCCGGGGTTAAATGAGAAGTAGGTGCCTTTTTACTGAGTTCTGCTCTTTGTTCTTGCTTTAGTGTGTGTCATTGTGGAGACTGTCATGTAAGGTTAATGACAGCCTCTCATTACCCTTGTCAAATATGTAATAATGTGGCCCAACAACAGGGCTGAATGGCTCCTGCTTGTCAGACCCCTATGTTTTGCCTAGCAGATGGTCACTGTGTTTGGAGAGGCCCTCAGATCCATCAGTGCTATCCTGAACACGTGTGTGAGGGAGGCATTTTTCCCTGATGGGACAGTTCATGGATGGAATACTAATTGGGCACAGCAAGACAACTAAGGATTTATTTATTTTTGTCCCTGGTAGAAATATGTTGTGTTCCAGAGAGGGGCGGGGGAGGGAGAGAGAGGCAAAACCCTGTTTCTGCTCCTGCCAGCCCCTTTTTTATTGTCTGAGTCCTTACACTGGCAAAATCTCTATGTGTTATGCCTTATGCTGAAAATCTGGGCTCTTCGGCTAAGGTGTCAAATTCAGGCTTTGGTCACCTTTTGATTCTATATTTTGAAAGTCTGACTTCTATTCTCCTGCCTCTTAAGAAGGAAAACAAAGTTGTTGCTTATTCACGATAAGCTTTAGAGAGCATCATGTTAGCATATCCCCTTGATATTTCCTCTCTAGTTATTTGGATTAAATATTTATATCGTGGTAGCTGACCCTCCTGTGTTAGGTAGTATGCAAACAGAAAATATCTGTTCCTTCTCAAGGGAATATAAGCCCCTTTATCATTAGGTTGGTGATGTAGAAGGCAGTGGTTTGTATTGCCAGATGTATCAGTAGCCTGCTCTGAAAGTTGGTATATTTGGCTTTTGACCATGTGCCCACTCCCTGTTAAACAGAGAACCCTTCGCAACAGGAACTTACGCTCCTCAGAGGCTTGTGCTGGGGATGCCCCAGTCAGATAGAGAGTCTTAGTTATTTTGGTTGGTTTTTTGGGTTTTTTTTAATATGTTTACCTTCCTTTAAAAAACATTTTAACTCTTTATTTTTCAAAATACAATCTTTAAATGCAAAACTAGTGTGAAGTGATGTAGTATCATCTTTCCCATTTGGGAAACTTTGCACTGATGGAACTCCATTGTTCTTTCTTGAAAATGCCTAGTATGAGCAGCCTGCAGAGCCATAAAATAATGCTTTATCTGATGTGGTTAGGTACAATTCGTCTACATCAAGGAGTGGGATTGATGTGACTAAAATTAGGGTAGTTACAATACTGTAAATGTTCTTAATGTAGACAATACCTCAGTCTGCAGAACAAGAAAAATTTGTTCTAAAAAGAATAATCTGCCCTATTTGATTCAATGGGATGTTAACTCTAAAACTTAAATATAACAGTGTAGAAATCAACATGGTTAACTACTTCACTGCTAAGCCTTATAGTGGAGATAGTCCTTGTCACAAAGAGATTTTTATTTTCCCAAAAACTAGATTCAAATAACATAGTACAAAAATAACAGTGGGAAAGTGCACTGGTTCCTTTATTCCATTTTTATTACAATTACTAAAACTCTTATTGCTGACTTTAATGAAGGTGCCCTGGAGTTCCTGTTACCACCATCAAAGTGGTGTACATTCCAACAGCAGGTCAGCTTGTTGCAGAAGTCATATAACCAAGTCTGTTGTGGGTCCAGAAGAAAAATTGCATCAGGAAAAAATATTTTGTCTAGTCTTTCCCAGCATAAAAACGTGGCCTCAAGTTGCACCAGGGGAGGTTTAGATTGGATATTAGGAAAAATTTCTTCACCAAGAGAGTGGTCAAGCATTGGAACAGGCTGCCCAGGGAGGTGGTGGAGTCACCATCACTTGGAAGTGTTCAAAAAACCTGTAGACGTGGCACTTCAGGACATGGTTTAGTGGGCTTGGTGTGTCAGGCTGATGGTTGGACTTGATGATCTTAAAGATATTTTCCAACCTCAATGATTCTGTGATTCTGCGAAAAACTCACATGGAAAACATTAATCATTTCAGGAGTGTAAGTAAAACAATGTGTAAAAGTTACCTCTAAGAATGCCCATGGGTCTTTTCAGGAGATTTAGTGTCTTCACTCTCCCATGCCTTTCAAATCTCTTTTACAATTTTTTTTTGTTTTTTTAAGCAGTAAAATGACTAATTTTCCACCTGTAAATTATTCTGGTAAAGGCCAGATCCAAAAGTGGAGAAGCACATACAGCTTAGTCACCTCGTCTTTTGGGGCTGTGAGTGCACATCTGAGGTAGCAAGAGGGACTTTTTCCACTGCCAGCCTGGCAGCAGGCTTTTTAAAAAGAAATCTGCAGTCAGCAGACTTTAGTACTTTTTTTAAAAGACATTTAGTGTGAATATTACTCAAGTTGGCACAGTTCCCTTTTCCCTCTACTGCTTCTCTCTTGCTGAAACAGCAAAGAAATGGGATATTTGTGGTAAATTGCTAGTTTCATAGATACCTGTTCCTTGATACTGGTGTTTTTCCTCACAGAAAAGATCCTAAGAATAGAAGACAAGAAATAATAGGAATTTATTTGGGTTTCCTGAGGGAAAACAAATAAGAAATAGAAAGGATGCAGCATTTGAATCAGCCTTCTACAATGCCCACACACATGACGATGCACTGTGTCCTGGGGGAAAAAATAATTGTTACCATGTAGTATGTCCACTTCCTTAAGAAGAGTAGTGAAATATAAAAGTGTAAGCCAATGCTGCTAATTAGTATATGTAAAGATGACGAAGGAACAAAATTATGTAAATCAGGATGGCAATTAAAACCAGGGACATTCTCAGCAATATCTCTGAAATTAGCAGACGTGTAATAAAGTCATCAGCCATCTCTGCTGGCTTTCTCCGATAGCTCTTCCTGAGGCAACACAAGGCAACATGAGCATGGAATCTAAAACTCCTCTTTTTTTATAAACCCTTTTCTAACGCACATTGCAGATTAATCTTGTAATTTTTTTGTTTCTACAGTCACTTTGCTAATACAGGGTAGCTCATGACTTTACAAAATGCTGAGAGATAGACAGCACTCCCATGTGACCCATATTTTAAAATGAAAGCCCCCTGACTTACAGGGAAGAACTCAAGCCTGGCAACATGCAGATTTTTTGGCTGACCAGGAGGAATGGTGGATCCAGCAGTACGTTAACAAAAGCCAGGGAAAGTAGGCTGATTTTACTGCCATTAAAATTTATTAATAACTGAAGTGAAAAGACATTGCTTTCCACAGAGTATGGGAGAATATGCTGAGAAGGTAAGAAGGCAGAAGGTATGCAAGGGTGGTAAAAAGGAAGTGTAGAGAAAAGAAGGGTAGCTCCTAAGCTCCCAGGCTGAAGGATGGGTTTGGAGGCAATGTCTGTTATGGTCATTTCATCACGGAATGAGAGTTCGTCCAAAATGTAACTCCAGAGATGAAGAAAAGCCTAACTTCAGTATTGAGATGCACAGCTGATCACTCCAAGGCAATTAAAATGAATTGGCTGAATTTGTTTATTTGAAGGTAGTATGAATGAAAGCTCTCCTGTTTAGGAATTCAGGTAAGGTTTGCCTCTGCCTGGGGAAGGTGGGGGGATTGATTTGACTGATGGAATATATTATAGCTTGCTGTTTCAAGAGTATTGATATGCTAGAGCAGAGTACATAACCTAGAGCTACACAGATTTTTTTTCCTAAGCTGCCTGTCTTCTGAATACTATGTGAGAAAGGCATCGAGTTATTTGAGTGTCAATAAGCTAGACTGCATATTTATGGATAGTGAGCAAAATATGTTTTGTGTTAGCTCCCTGAACCCTTACAAAGCCTGATTCTTGTAGTATTTTCTATATTTAACAACTCTCCCATCACAGACTGTGACACAAACACAAAATAACAATGCCACAGGAGGGGAGTGAAGACCTGCAGCTGCAGGGGAGACAGAAGGTCTTGCGGTAGCCTTGTGGCTGAGCAGACAAAGATGAAAATAGGTGCAAATAATGATATTTGGGTTAACTGCTTGAAAGTTGTGTTTGGGGCATGAAACATTACTAGGTGACACTTGATATATGGATTTTTGGGTCTTCTCAAGAGCACTCCAGTGGTAAGATCATGAAATGCTCCCATTTCATAGATGTCAGAAGCTGGACAATAGTGTTGTAGTTACACACTTCTAGACAGGAAGGAGGACAGCACGAAAAAGTGAAAAAATAATAAATCCAAACATGAGTCAAAGCCACAGAACCTTCTTTAAAAAAAAAAAAGGTAATTGCAGCTTGGAGTCCAGTTTCTCAATAAGCTTGAATCCTTGAACTGAGTAACACTGGCAATAAAGACCTGTACAGGTCCATAGAAATATATAAAATGGATTTTACCCAAAATGAGCTGTGATCAGCTTGTACCACCTGTTTCCCAGAGCTGCCAATCCCTGGATTTTTATATAGTCAAGGGGAGAGTTAGTTATGACACTTACTGTATGTTTTTAAATAAGGTATAACAACTTTCTCTCTGCATTCACAGCATATGGAGACAGTTTAGTAGCTCTGGGTACTGGGCAGTCTGAATAGATGAATTTAGATGTCATAGCAGGCAACCAAGTTTGTCTTGGACATTCGTCTGAAAATGGTCCCTGGTAGGGTTGTGCTTTAGGTACAAGCCACCTTGGAGGAATATTATTGTAATGAGTATAAATCTTCACCAGAAAGAAGATTCATTTAGAGCGGATTTTTTATCTTTTTGTTCCTTTTGGTTAGTGTTTTCATTTGAGTGTCGTAGACTCAAACCAACATATACTTGCTGTAGGTGTTTGGGATTTAGTAGATGGGCCATTCCATTAAACGTCAGCTTCATCGACTCATTGAGCAGCCATAAGACTGTTGATTTTCTTAATTGAAGGTTTTTATTTCCCACAAAGTTACAAAGTTTGAAGTTTTCTCTCCTAATGATTTGCCTCCATGTGAAACCACTGAATAACACAAAGAACTGAATCTGAACATATTTAATTGCTCTCTAAAGCAAAGAGAAATGTACCTTAGTTTTGTGGGGACAGCCAGGACAGCTCAGTCTGTTCCTAGTTATTTTGATATGGCCTTCTGTTTTTTTTAAACCACTAATGAAATTTTTTTCCTGGATAACTAAAGTTTAAACTTTAAAAAATGAAAAGTTTTCTTTGCTTCTTAACTGTCACTTAATTATGACTGTGAAAAGCAAAGTAATTTGAAAAGGTGCAGAGCACTTCTTTTTAGAGGAACTGGCAAATTGAAGACTCTGCTGTGCACCAGCACAGGAAAAAGAGCAAAGCAATCTTCTCTATTTGGAATGGCCATGATTTAATTGGCTCCTACTGATCCCTTATTAATTAAAAAATATTGTAAGCTCTTTGAAGCCTGCATTTGCTTCCTATCTAAAAACACGCTTGTCAATCTTGCCCCCTCTGCATTATCATACAGCAAGTGTATGGATTTTAAGATCGCAGTGAGAAGCCTATGTGCTTCTTCCCGCCCATGTTTATCGCAGGACTGAAAGAGCAGGAGTTGAGAAGCAGTAGTGTTCCCCAGCTTGCACACAAATTTCTAGCAGCAAAATAGAGCTGAAGGCTTCCCCAGTGCCTGTTCTTGAGCATCAAACACAAGTTTTAGGTATATCACTTCAGTTGGGATGATTTCTCTGGCCATAACTTAAAAAGCAAAAAACCCTCTGCAGTTCCTAATGAGATCCAATTAAACACAAAATTCAAATGCATGGTTCTATTTCCTTGTGTGACCTTTGTGTCAGGCTACTGCAAATGGTCACGGTCCCCAGGAAAATGACAGCTTGAGGAAAGTGACTGAACAAAAGAGACACATCTGTCTACTGTTGGTAGGAAGAAGGCATGCAGCCCATCCCCTGCTGGCGGGCTTAATGGTGCACCACAGTTTCTCTCAGAGGAAGACAGGAGAAACATAAACAAGCCTGACTTCCCCTGAACTGCTTCCTGAGCCAGGATGCCCTCTCCTCTGGGAGGAGCTCTGGCATGGCTACATGCCAACAAACCCATTTGGCTCGCACAGTGATTTTGGTACCTCGGTAACAGGCTGGTGAGAATAGGCTCTTTGTAATTTTGATTTCTTTAATATTCTTTTGAGTTTTCACAAAATCTGAAGTCTGCTATCTGTGTCCTTTTTCATGAAAATATGGATAAGCAAGATATGTATCTGTACAGAGAGTTTTTACTTTAATTCCCTTGCTACTGGTAAATTTGATTAGGAGAAAAGTGCTGAACAAATATTTTAAAAATCTGCCAGCTGATTAAATCACACTTTCTCCTATCTTCTTGGCATATGAGGTTGACTTGAGCATCATTTTAAATCTTCTAGTTTAGATTATGATCCTTAAAATGACATTAAGCTTGCTTTGATGTTCTGTGTGAGCACAGGACAAAAGCCCAGGAATTAAATGATTGCTCATATTGCAGCATCATAACAATACAGCCTCAGACTCCAACCAAAAGGTACCAAATTAATCTATCCCAGAAATGTTCATATTTTTAAATTGAATCATGCCACTAGTTCTACTAGAAAGTAAGTAAAAGTGCTCAAAGCTTAAAACTAGTTGGTTTTTTTTTTTTTTCTGGACTGGGAGTGGTATCTGGGCTCTGCTTTTCTTAACAGTTTCTGGCACTGTTTTAACTGTCTGCTTTAAGACACATGGAAAGGTTTGGGTTTCAGAAGCTGGAATTGTACCTTGTAAGGTTGTGCTATTCTGGAGTCCTGTAGGAGCAAACCACAGGTGTGTAAACCATTAGAGGTCCAGCTTTTCTTATTAAGCATTTTTCCATTGCAGAGGTTTCCTCGGACTAGTGGAAGGTAGCTGCTGTGTGAAGTCATGATATCCATCGTGCCGCGTAGAGCTGAGAACAAAATGAAATTACCAGGGTTTACTAAGTTGTTGCCCATCTGCTGAGCTATAGTAATTTTCCATTCTTGGCCTGTTCCAGTTGCAAGATAATATGGTTTAGCATTAACCTCTTTCAATTAACTTTAAATTGAAAGGCTTCAATTAAGTTGCATCACTTTACACCTGGGATGGGCTAACAGTACGCCCACAGTCATCTACTGGTAATGACAGTAGCTCAGCCAACAAACAATAGGCTGGTAAAGTCCTCTAACATGGTCATTCATCAGAGTCTTCAGGTACCCTAGGTCACTCTCATAAATGACCTGGAAGATGTTGCTTCTTGTATGAAGCAGACACAGCATTCTACATGGAGCCAGGGATAAGGGCAGGGCACGAGGGAGAAGCACTGTCAGCAGTCGCTGCTGTTGAGCTTCCAGGGAGCAGCTTTCTGAACTGACTGTAGGGTTACTAAGGCCTGAATTACCTAGTCTCTGACCATCTTGATAGGAGCTCTGGTGATCACCAGGACCTGGCTAAATTAATCTGAGTGGAGAGGTGCAACTGTCTGGTCAGCTCCATGAGCAAATCTAAGCTTTTCATGGCTCCTTATGGAGACCCCCATACTTGTTATGGGATATGGAGTATCCATACTTGTTTGTGGCTGCTCTAACAGGGCTTCTCTAGGGGTTGTAAAAGTGTTACATTTCAGGTCTTCTGTTTTTCTCCACTTTAAGATGAACTTACATGAAAAGTCTCATGCTTGTGGATCATTGATTGCAAGTTGATGAACCTGGCTGAATATAATCTATAAATGACATCTGTAAGATATTTAATCTTTTTTTTCCTTTAAATATATTTTCCTATCATTCTGGAAGGCTCTAGTTATTGATTCATATCTTGACTGGAAGAAATTGCTGTGGATAGGATGAAGAATAGAACAAAACTGGTAATAGAGCAGAAGGAATATAAGAAAATAACAGGAGAAAAGAGAGGGAGATGCTTTAGAGAATCAGGATGCTTAAAGGAAGAATTTTAAGAGAAAAGCAAATAACATGTCTTTACTAGCTGCAAAATATGAATTTAACCCAGGAAAAAGGGTGATTTTTTTTTTTCAATTGAGTTGGTATCAGAGAAGTCTGTTATTTGAAGAGTTTTTTCCTGTTGCCCACCAGAGTATGCTTTGAATATGACTGCAGTCCTGGCTAATGTGAAGTACACAGTGATAAAATCTCTTGGAATTGATTAAAACCCTTAAGAATAAAACTGTCGATGCTAGAGTTCAGTAACAGAAATACAAAGAACCTGAACCCTTGTGAAACAAGGTTATAGTTCCTATAAGCTTGTCCAGAGGGAGACTTCATTTTGAGTCATGCACTAAGGATGCTCTAAGCTATGCTGTATGTAAACACAGGTTTGTGTTTCAGCTGGTGTAAATACAGTCAACCTTGTTAATTGGTGATGGTCTCTGTAGTACCTAGAGACAGGGAGCCCACAGAAATGCCTTAACAAGTGCTATCCAGGGGAGGGCAGTGGGCCACAGAAACGCTGGTGTGCACATTGCTGTGTGGTGTGCTGCAGTTTGCTGGCTGCTTGCTTGATAACTGGCAGGGAATCCAATCCAAAACTGACAAGATTCATGTCTTCTGCAATGCTTGGACAGCAGGGTCCTGTCCATTCCTTTCCCCTGCCAAGCAGCCTGGCACGGAGAGCAGAGTGCAGATGGAACAGCATAGCTCACCTGGGCACTTGAGGCACTCATATCTGCAGTCTTACTGAACTCTATTTGTCTTTTTGCTGGTATTTTCCCAAACTAAAAGCTGGAATTTAAAGCACTGCAGCCTTTACTTAAGTGCCCTTGCAAGCATAAAATAAAAAAGGATAAATATAACTTTAAAAGTGACAGCTGAACACAATAGGAATGTGATATGTCGCATATTAATAACTTTAATATAACACAACACTGTCTTAAGAAAAAGAATGCAATTTATTGTTATTAATTTATTATTACCAGAAACTAGTCTAAGCAGTTTGAAACATCATAGCTTTAGAAATATTCTTTGGATTTACCTTTTCACTGTTTCTTACTTCTTCCAGATCTAGTCCTGTCTGTGGCCATAAAATAACTGACTAGTATCAGAGGCAGAAGCAAAGTTAGAGACTGAAAGAAGATCGCAGTGGATAATTTAGGGAATTGGCAATAGGATTTGGAGTCTTTCAGTCTGTCCAAACCTTGCTGCTGGGAACCACACAAACAGCTAATGGCGGTAAATGGTGTGAGCTCCTCATGAAGAAGGAGGAAAACTGCAGAATGCTGGAATATGTGGTGTTTTCTGAGGGATAACTAGGAGCAAGAAAAAAGGACAGGTTTATGGAAATAAAGGAAAGACAGAGGTGGTTTAGAATAAGATCATAAAAAATAATAAAAAGATACCATTGGTGTCTCTGCTAGGTTTCTTTGTCTCATCTTGAGTGAACAAAAGATTATTCAAAATAAAAATGTTGCTATAAATGTCCATTTTCTCAGGATCAATATAATATTCTCAATTCTGGGTGTGTTAATTGTTAAACACAAATAATTTCTATAGACAATTAGAAGATGAGCGAGTCCAGATTAATTTGTCCAAAATCTTTTGTGAGCCATAGAGTCATATGCAATAGTTTTGTTTTAACAGGGGGTACAGGGTACTATACTTTGCAAGCTTCAAGGTAACATCAGTTTGTATTTGCTGTAAGCTCTGATTCAGGACTATCCTTTGTGATCGTATTTCATTTGTCCTTCTGAATATTTTGTCTTGTTGATAATTTGAATTTTAGGCTTCATGACAATCATATTGTAGCCACGTTAGGTAAAGAATTTAGAACCCGTCATTATCAATATTGTGACTTATTTTAGTGTTTTAGAGATGTACACCTTCTAGAGGTTAAAGCAGGAAAAAATTTACATTGCTTTGTAACATATATTGATCACAAGTATGTAATAACATCTCTGGCTCTGAGGACATCACTGCTTACAGTCAAAACCACAGTTTGCTTTTAGCCTTATCCAAATAGGCTATTAAGCTGGCAGGTGAATTGGTCATTGCCCTTCTCTTTTCTCCTCAACTCCTCAGTGCAGTATATTAACTGCACAAGCATGTTAAAGCAGTGTTGATTTCAGTCTAAACCAGTAAAAGCAGCAGGGAAAAATTGCCAGCTTGCTATCTTCACATCTTAGCTGACCAGAAGGTTCCCCAAAGTTTAGGAAGACTGGAAATGAAAATTAAAATTAAGCGTTCCTAGTGCAGTCATTGCTCCTAGAGCCTAAAATCAGCTCTACTTCCCCTGTGCCAGTTTCTGAGGGGAATAAAAAGCATGCAGGAGAACAGAACTGTGCCCTGAAATTTTAAGGAGAATGTGCATTGACCTTTAAGCAACATGCACGCCGTTGAAGAACCTACCTACCAACAGGCAATTATAAACCGCCTGAGGTCCGCCGGGAATTCAGCCGTGGTTTCCTGCCTGCCCCGCTCCTCTATGGAAGCAGCCATATTTTGCAGCATGACCCTGACAGGGAACGCTGTCGGGAGGTGCAGAGGGGCTGAGCCCAATTGCTGCTGCTGCGGTGTCGCAAATAAGGAATCTGCAGCTCAGTTGCTGCCTCTGCCCGGTGCTTTGTCACTGTGCTTGGTAAAGAGAATTTTCTTTTACTCTCAGTAAACTCTGTTCACTGAAGCTTTGACTCTCGCTGGATTTTGTTGACACTGATGTGACTAATCCTTCCGAGGAGGGATGTACTCCTGGCCTGGGAGAAGCAAAGGTATCACCGTGCCTGTGCCACCGGGCTGCGCATGGAAAAGGAGGGCAACAGAGCAGCACTGTAACCCCTTGCGAGCAAGTGGAGTGATGGCAGGGGTCAGGGCTTCCTTGGAAGGAGGTGTGGGCAGGCTCTGCTTTGAGGACCTTTCTGCCCACATGCGGTGGGGGTTAGCGATGCATCTTCACAGCCGGTCCCTGTCCTTGTCCCAGTTCTTGGCACCCTGCTGGTAATGTCTGAGCGAAAGGGTCACGGCTGCTCAAGCGCATGAGCCTTCCTTCACTCAGAGGGAGGTGAGGTCTGAGCACACATCTGATCCGGGTGACTTGATTTAAACTTTCTTTGTTACACATCACTTTTTTGGCGGACCCGGCAACATCTTTTTTTTACTTTATCCCCGGATGAGTACAAGCTTGCAATGTGTGCATTTCCCTTCCTTATCCACAGGATAAAATAAGTTTATCGATTAAATGCACAGTCTAACAACTTCAGAACAATTTTAGCATCTTCCTCTTCCTATTTGTGTCCCACAAATATTTTTAAAAATTATTTTTCTCGTGCATGACATGTTTCAGATTATATGCAGTGTTTGTGCGAATTTATTTTTATTGCTGTTATTTTTTTCCTCTGTAAGACTGGAGATATGAAGCTGTATTCCCTTTAATGTCATTGTTATCGCATTTCTTTAGCAGTCACACCCACAATGTAACCATCCAAACTCGTTACCTGTGCCGCTCTGGGCAAGAAAAGAAGGGAAGAGATTTAACAAGGACAACTGTAATTTTCCTAACGGGGTAGAAGTCAGCCAATTGGAAGCCCTTTCTCAGTAGACACTGACGAGACACCAGAATACTCGTTCCTCAGGTGAACGCAGCAATCGCACCCCTCGCTAGCACTACGGCGCGTCAGCGCAGTGGAAGATGGCGAGCTGTAGGCTGCCAGCTTCCGCTATTTATAGCATCAAGAGCTTCATGGTGTGAGGCAAGCTGTTTTTAACACAGTGGCATTTTCTTCTGTTTAATTGTGGGGTAACATCATTTTTAGAAAGTCATTGCTTCTGCTCAAGAGAGGTAAAAAGTTATGCTTCTTTACTTAGTTAAATTAGAGGTGTTCATGAAATAAAAACAAAATATCACTTTTCCAAGACTTTAGATGGTTTAAAGCCATTATGTTGTCTGGGAAATGTAGAAAGGAAAATCAATAAACAGCATGTAAGAGAAAGAGGACAAATGCAATGAGACACATCAGTCAGGCTCCTGTTCTCTCTTTTCCTTTTTCATCCCATCCATTGTGCTGCCAAGCAGAGTACGGAGATCCCATGCCCAAGGAAATGCAGAGAAACCTTCTTAGACTGAAACAGTGCTTGCAAGAACTGATAAGCAAATTAGTAGACCGATTTGCTACAGCAGGTTCACTTACAGTTCACAAGGACCTTTTCCTTTCCTAGCTTTCCCCTCAGCACTTTCTTGTGTAATGCCTACAGAGATATTCAAGTACTCGGACAGAAGTATGCCAGGCCTTGTCTTTTTGCAGTAGGATTTAAACAATTCCCACTGAGTCACACAGTTTTACAGAGATGCCTCGTATGCAGAACGTACTAGGGTGTTCATAAATTGTTAGGGATGAGGACAGAAAATCTCCAGCGAAGAACTTTTGTGTTTTGACAGTGTCACCTTTTCTGGTAGACCCCAGGGGCTCCCACGCACTTTCCAGAACTAGTTTATCTTTGTGTCACACAAAAAGGTGATTGGAAGTCATTGGAAATGCAACAACCCTAATTTAACTTGAAAGGAGACATTATTTGTGCACATTTTAGTATATTGAGCACCCACAGCTTATTTCAATTCTTGCAGTTCAATAGAATTCATAAATTAAAACAAAACAAAACAAAACAAAGAAGCTTCTGTACCTTTTGAACAATGAAATTGTCAGACATAGTTTGTACATTTAGAAGCATACAATATTTTTAGCTTTTTCCCTTCTTAACCACAGAAAACAAAGGAAAAACAACAGACAGGGAAAAAACAGGTGAGAGACCATGATTTGGCCTTAAAGGTCCTCACGGATACATGAGAGACATGAAAGGAGGAAGGAATGACCCACATAGATGTGAAGATGGATGAGTTTGCTACTGATTTAGTATTTCCTGTGCAGCCCAGCTCAGGCCCAGGCCCTAATTCCATGAATCAGATCAGCTTCAAGGATAGCTGGAAAAACTGATGTTCACTTTCAGAAGGGTCCTGGAGTCAGTGAGAACAAGACTATAGAACACGTGGGACTGTCAGGAGGAGCCAGAGGCCAGCTGGGCAGCCAAACAGTTGGAAGCACCAGACTTTGTTATCTGTTTTCAGGAGCTACATCAGCTACAGACTTCGCCTGTGACCTTGACCTTAGGCTACATCTCAGCTGTGAGACCCAGGTGGGCTCTGAGCTTTTCAGCTTGCATGCTGGATCTGGTCATGCCCCATCTCCATACCTGGGTTGTCCTTGGTGTGCACCATTCTCCCTCCACTTGATGCTCTGTGGAAAACATGTACTCCTACCAAGTCCAATTTGCAATGACCCGGGGACAGGTCTCGCTGTGCTGTGGACTCACAGATTACTTCGGTGGCAGCGTAAATCTGCTTTTTCACCCTGGTTCTCCATATGCAAAAGAGAAATGATAATTTCCTACCTTGGATAGGCCAGTACCTTTCCTTAATAATAAAACAATAAATAAAACCACTTAATAATCACAAAGTACTAATCTTAATGAATCCATGTAAATACGTACATTGCTAAGGGGGTCATGAGGTCCCACTATGTGGAAGCCAAAATATGGACAGCTACCTCCTTCAAAAAAGCAGACATTTATTACAGTCTCTTTTCCTGCAAAGCCTCTTCCTGCTTCCTGCCTGTTCCATAAAGGGCTCCATGAAATCAATAGCACCTTAGGTACCTGGATCCATGTGG
This sequence comes from Phaethon aethereus, assembly GCF_964289735.1. Taxonomy (NCBI): domain Eukaryota; kingdom Metazoa; phylum Chordata; class Aves; order Phaethontiformes; family Phaethontidae; genus Phaethon; species Phaethon aethereus. The sequence goes on along the minus strand of NC_138582.1, from coordinate 40,739,457 downwards.
CTACAAACAGCTGTTTTGTCAGGAACTGGGCTGTGAGATATAAATTCTGGGCCAAATCATAAGGCCTAATCAATGTTTGCTTTTAGCCTTGGCTGTCTGAACTGAGAAAAATCTCCCTGAAGTCCTTAAAAGTCTGTCTGTAAAGACTTGCTGTTTTTTACCCCTTACGTTTCTTTAAAGAAACAACTTCCACCCCTGATACACTCTCGCTTATACTAATGAATAAAGTCATGCGGTTTTGGGTTGCTGAGGTGACTTGGCCTTAGGCCCCTTAATTATAATGTACCCAAGGCCTTAATTAATTTATAGGAGTGAACAGGGGATGATGTCCTAAATAGCTTCTGAGAGTCGAGTTGAAATCCTCTACTTATCAAAGCAGCAGTACTGAATCAGGCGAGGTGTAATATTTTTGCATCATTTCCAGAAATTGAAATGTTTTGGAACTGAACAAAGTGCTATTAGATGTGCTAGGGGTTTATGTCGCGATGTTGTGCTCAAGTTTCACAATAACCACTTGTGTAGGGCTGTTGCATTAAGGAACAAATAAAATTTCAAACCTGGGGAATAAGACAGACCATTTCTCTCAGGGTCCTTTGCTACTGCTGTCTAAGTCCAGAAACGTCTGCCATTGACTTCAGCAGGAGCATGATGGCATAAGCTATGACACGTATTGCCTCCTCATTCCGCAGAACATCTGTAGCTGTCTGAAGTTCTACCAATAGAGGGCTCTATTGGTTTGACTTAAGTGACAAAGAAGGGGGAACTAGACTTTGGGGGGGGATGTTAGGTTGCTATAGCAAATCCTATAACCTATATAAAAGTGGAGTCAGCTGAAGTGAGTTGAAAGAAATGCTTAAAGGGACATCGTTTAAGTGTTACCCTATCTGTTTTGTTGTTGCTTTGTTTTGGTGTTTTGGAATACTGATGCTGGCTGACTTGCTTATCTGCTTTTGGAAAGGCGCACTCCAGAACACTGTGAGGTATTTTAGGAATAGGAAGATGTTAGCCGTGTGATAATTTTAAATGACCTGCAATGTTTAAAGCCTAACAAAAATAAAATTATATGTTTATATATGTTTTACCAAATATTTTTTAGCCATGTTTGCTCTTACGATGCAAGTTTTTAGGCATAACACACAAAGATAGATGTTCATGTTAACGAAAAAGTGAAAATTCATGTTAATAAACATGCAAGTGACTGAAAGAAAAGTATTTACTTTCCTAGCTAGCTAGTTTTTTATAATATTCCACTTAAGATGGAACATATTATTGGTTCAGCTGCAGGAGGCCATACAATAAACTGAAAAATAAGTTAAGAGTCTTTCTGGGTAGGATGGCTGCTATCCAGTGCCTGACCTCTCTCACTAAACCATTGTCTTCATGCCCTGACTCACCTCTGTGCTGCCACAACAGGCCTTCCTGTTCTACTTTTTAATTTTTGTTACCCATTTCTCAGTGACTGGAAATATGTTAGTCTCATAGCATATTCATGCTTTTGCAGGTTAGCTACAGTGCAGCGTATATGTTCTATAATCCACAGCAAATGAAATTCACAGTTATTTTAACGTGGACAGCACCGAACTGAAAAAATGAAAACTGTACTAACAAACATGCTTATACATGCACGATGGTTAACGTACACATTTGCATATAAATATTATATTATGTATATCTTCTTAATAGAAGACTGTGATTTTTGGGTGTACTTGCCTTCTGAAGACACAAACTATATAGCTAACCAAGCGAAAAGCCCTCACTGCATAAATGTATGTTTACATACATAACATTACATACATAAGAAAAATATATATCTGGTGTATAATTTCAATGTGTATGAATAGAGTGCATTGAAGTTCTTTTATTGTGCAAGCATAGTTCAAATGCCATTTTTATGCAATGGTGCAGTGACAGGCTTCCTATAAAATAAATATGGGCCACAAATGAAAATATTTTAGCTTGCTGTTCTTACATTTTTTCCTAGTAATGAATACAGACTTCAACTTGGGAAAATATAAAACGATCCTGCTTTCAGTATAAATGTCCCCTCAAAAATCAATTCCAATTTCATCTTTGTTTTAATAAAAAAAGAACAAAAAGATCAGGACTATAAATAATGAGTACCTGTGGTTTTCATAAATAAATATCTCCAAAGCAGTGGAAAGCTGTAGAAATGCATGGATATTTTATTTTCTCTTCCCTCATGAATTTGTTGTCTTGCAGGAATTTGTACAAATAGATGGTTAGATATGGCGTGGATTCAGATTCAGCCATTTTCTCCAAATAAAAACATATGTTTCCCCGTTGATGTTGTTTTTTGTCCTTTGGAATGCATTAACACGTTAATAATGGAAAGACTGCAGTAATGTATGATAGGTAGCTATGATGTTTTTTAAAAAAATCTCATAAATATGAATCTATAGGTACAAGAAAGATGTATATGCTTATGCCCATGTCGTAAATCATCCATCCTTTGTTCAAAAAAAACCCCACAGGTTGGGGAGGGGGGAGTGAGGGTTTTCTCACTGGAACCTTTTCATCTTGTCTAGAGAGGACTAAGAAATACAGCCATTGACACTTACCTAGATATTTTCACAAAGTCATGTCCCATTCATTGTTCCTTCTATAGGAAAGATGTTTTCCTTCTCTCTAATTTTCAGGAAGGGAGGATCTTGTTCTGCTTTCTGGCCTTGTAACAGAGAAATAACTGCCTTTCCCCACCCCCAAGTTAGAACTTTAATTTATAATCTGCACCCCGCCCCAGGAAATAAGTACATAACATGATGTTATGTACAATGTCAAGTGATTTGGGAGACTTTCAGTTTAGTCTCTGCAGTCAGGAGAAATGGATACAGCTCGATTCTTTCAATGACTGCACATGTGTTTTTATTCTGGGGTCCATGCTATGTTTGTCTAGAGAAAGACAAAAATACTAACCAAACTTGCATGTTCACCTCTGAATAGAGTGGAAACTATATTATTGCATTAATTGCATCTCATGAAAGTAATATTATCTATAAGGGAAAAAAAAGAAAAACGCCTTAGAAACCAATAGGTTAGCTGACGGTGCTTATCTTGAGTGTTTGGCTTCTAACAATACCACACTGGAAATATTGGTGTGCTACAGCATTTTTTCCTTCTCTTTCTTCAGGGCAGATTGGTTCAGCTAGCACTTTATTCCTGAAAAAATATTCATACAAAATGGATTGCTAGATTTAAACGTACTACCCAGCGCTGCTGACTAATATAATGTTATTCTGTCCCTCCCTCACCCCTCTGTAATCAACAAAGCATGCATAACAGTGGAGTGTTTCACAGTAATTTTGGTGATGTTTTGCCTTGCTTGATTGGAAAGTATTTCTGAGGAGGATAAATAAGCTCGCCCCCAAACTCTCCCCTCTATTTCTCTTGCTGATGTTGCAGAGAGTAGTTCACTGCAAGATGTGAAACAAGAAATGCAGTAGATTGGGATGCTTCACAGGGAACAAAATTTGCGGCTCACTGGCTTCTTCTCCCATCTGTATTATTAGCACCGTATAGATTTAATAATTAGGTGATTGAAGACATTTTGATGATGGAGCGGTTTCTATGATCTGCAAAAGAAAGCATCTGTTTTCCTCATGTACCAATTAATTATTTATGTAGCAGAAAACACAGTCGACTACCTTGAGGATGAGCAGGTTGGGTGTTCATGTAACAACAGCAAGGCCTGGTCTGGAAATTATGTCATTCTGACCTTCAAGTCTCTAAAACAATTATTTTTCAGCCAAGCAGTAAACAAACAGTATTCTCTTCTGTCTTCATTTCCATCCCACTTTTTGCACTCCTGTCCTCACAGAGGGCCTGTCAGCTTAAACATCACCTTTCCTTTTATTTTTCATTTCCTGCCTATGTATTTTATTAGCACCTTTTTCTATTTTACAGTCCAACATCAGCTTCATCCCTCGCAAGCTCTACTGTTCAGGCCAGGCGCTGTTCTGCATTGTGGGAAATATGCAAAAGCACCCAACCCTTTTTTTTTAATGATTGTCAGGCATGGATTCATTTTGGGAAATATATATTTCTAGAGGCTAGGGCTTACTAAAGTTTGCAAATGAAAGAAAAACAGATCCTTGGATCTCACAAAATGTGTTGCTTTGTATTATGACAATGGTGTTCACATGCCTGACATCCTCATAATAATATTAAGCTCTTTTTTTCTAGAATTATGTACTTTATACATTTGTATAAATGTCACAGCTTGTAATCACTTCCTTTGTCATCGACGATTAATCTAAAAAAATCGAATAATTCACTGCCCCTTGCCATTTACATATCGCCTGCTACCATCTGTTCTTCTCAGCAGCAGTAAATGATGGGTAATTAACTCAGTGCCTTTGTCTTTCCCTTGCTGAATGTCTGACACATATAGATTTTCCTCTGTGTGTGCGCGTGAGCGCATGTGTGTGTCTGCATGCGCGTGCGTGCGTGTGTTTAGGGAAAGGAGAGGGGGATAGGAACAACGGGGCGGGGGGAAAGAAAGATGTTGTAAACCTGACCTGAGGAAAACAAGTCAGCACAAAAATATTTGCAAAGGAGAAAGCAGGACAGAAATGTTGGGGCTGAGAAGCGACTATGTCACGTGGCCTTTTACTCCCTTAATGGAAAAAGAAAGGAGGACTTGGCTGTGGACAATAGCTGCCCTGTGCATGGAAGTAGCCTTTTCTAAAGCTGTAAGGTCAAGGTCAAGATGCAGCAGCGAGAAAAAGCTTCATATGCTCCTCTTGTCAGCCCAAGTGCAAAGGGGGAACATGAAAATGAGACCAAATTGAGGGAATGCGCAATGCCATTTGGCTCCTGGACTAGAAGCCAGAAGGTTTGCAACGTTTCATATTGAAACGATGATATAGTGGCTCTGCATATTGCATCCTTAGAGAAGTGAGCGTGAAGCAATATGCAGTATAAAATTAAAAAAAAAGGAAAGTAATATCCAAAGGGTTTTTTGCCCTTCCTGCTGAGCACTACAAGCCACCCTGCTGTAGGCTGCAGAAGAGGAGGAAAAGAAGACATTCCCTTGCCATTGCAGGAAATGTGACATGATAAACTAAACAGTGTCTCGTGGTGTGTCCCTGTGATATTGCTTATGAGGAAAGAAAGAAATAAAACCCTGAAAATGGTTCAAAATACTTTCAAGTAAAGGTTTTTAGTATGGAGAAAGCATAACAATGTTTCTCGACTACCGTTAAATGACTGTTTATTCACATGTATTTATTATAATTTGTTTGTCCTTAGGTAGTATGTAGAAGTCTCCTTCAGGGTTGAAGGCCACATTGTGCTAGGCACATGTAAAAAATACAGCATTGTCACTCACAACATCCTCAGGGGTTGGCCAATGCTGCATGTGATGTGCACTGTGTCTTTCATTAAAAGAAGAAAAAAAGAAAAGAAGTAGTTAGGTTTTTTTTAATGTGATCCTATTAATCTCAGGGGAGTTACATTGCCCAGATAGAGCTTCATGCCAACTCAGTTATTCTACTTATGTTATCTCTATGCCACATGGTACCATGTACAAAGCTTTGTTTTTTTGGACATGGGAGAAATAACAATTGGAGATAATTTCCCTGTGATTCAAGACTTCTTCTTCTCAGCACTCTGCCCAAAAGCAGTCTCTCCCAGGGCTTTTTTCAAGCCTTTCCACTCAAGGCCATGCTATGGGTAATATCCCTTGCTGATTTTATGCAAAATTTCTTAATGGTTTTACATCTCTCCAACTTTCCCTCTATTTCATGTACCCATATAACCTTTCTCAAATCTGACTCCCATGTTACTCTGCACTCCTTGAATGCAATTTCCTGCATGTATAATGAGCTTGGGAAGTGACCTGATCTGGTTCAGATATCATAGTTCATGGAATAAGTTTAATTATATTTAACCCTGAATAAAAGATGGTTATTCGATCCATCAGCTTCAAAGCTGAATGGTATAAACTGATGTGATGGGGTTTAAACTGTAGTATTTGTGGGAAGTCCAAGCAGCACTACACTGCTGATCCAGCTAGAGTTTCTATCATGAAATTTTCCCTGCCCTAATAAAAAATCTCCTCTTACATCTGTCATTACATTGGTCACTTCCAGCTTCTCTGAGGGAAGCAATGGTGGTGTTATTAATGCCCCTCATTAGACTTCCTTCTAGGCTGGGAGGAGAGAAGATTTCCCGTTGCAACAGACTACTGATAATTTCTTTGTAATATTTTATCTCCTGGGTTTTCTCTACCTAAGCAAAAGGATACTCAGGTTAGAAGACTGGTTGTATGTTAATATGGAACCACGAAGACTTGAGGCAAATTGCCTCAAAGGGGCCAGAGGAATGCATAGAAGGGCAACAAAAATAAAAGAAGCTAACTAACAAGGTTTTACCTCATTAGATTAGGTATGAAAGTTATAATTTAGGATAATTAGAATTATTCTTCTGATATCAATGGGATGACAAATTTTGTCTTGTATATCGTGCATGTAAGTGTGACCTGAACTCATGAATATGTGTCCAAATATATGAGGGCAATGAATATTAATAATTAGTATTTCTATTTTGTATTTTCATAGTGCTTAGGAGTATTGGTTGCAGACCAGGAAACCAGTGAGGGAAACTACAAGAAGTTTGACCTTGCCCCAAAATGCTTAATGGCTAAAAGGTAACAGGGGCCATAGGTTGCCAAAAAAAGAGAGGGGGGAGAGGGATGTCAGAACAGAGGATAATAAAGACAGTAACAGCACACTAAACAATGATATCAGTCACCCACAGCCAATCTCCCAGCCACTGTTTTTTCATTGTGGTAGTAAAAGAGTGTTTAAAGGAGGGAAATTATGAGGATTTTCCATTATTTGTGGGAAACACATTCCAAGAATGTTAGAAAGAGAGAGAATCAGGGAAGAAAGAAAGCACAAAAACCTTTGAAAACTTCAGTAATTTGGTGCTGAAGACCATTACCATGGGTTGATTGGAAGAAGCAATGCATCCTTTTCTACTGAATGAGAAATGACAGGGTGGCTAGGGCACAGGCTATGAAACACTTGAAAGTGAATCTAAGGAAGTCATGAATGATGCCATAGAGAAAGGGGGGCTGCTGCAGGGAAGAGGGGGGAGGAAAAAAGGAAAGAAAGAAAGGACACAGCCTCTTTGTCAGTAAAGACAGGAGGAGATTGAGTAGCACAAAGGAATAAAGAGGGAGATGAGTATGACCTAAAGAAAGGGAAACTTCTGGCTGTAATGGAAAAACTTGAGTGACGCACATTAGGGAGTGTAATAACCTGTAGTCTTGTGGTAGAAGGATATTTAGCTAGATTTAGAGAAACAAGAGAAAATGTGATACAGGCAATAATCTTGTATCATCTGGCAGATGGACTGGATGGCTGAGATTTTTTCCACCTCTTAATATCTCTGATAAGTGCACAATCTCTGTACTTTATGGAAGTGCATTTGTACTGTGAAAATATGGAAGTGCCTTTTCACAAGACAGTGTACCAGAGAGAAACACTTTAAAAATCTTTGCATATGAGGGGGATTTCCAAAATGTTTTTGTGTGTGTATGTATACACATGCATATATTTCTCTCTCTATACACACAGATATGTATCATTGAATTCCACTGCTCTGTTAGAAGTAAATATTTCCAGTGTATTCAAACCAGGCTTCATTTGCAGTACTGATGTGAAACGTGAAATAAATCTAAAATCCAATATTTTTTTTTTAATGTGGTGTGCCATTAAAAGGCAATGATGGTAAAACTCTGACCTGAAAAGCATATTCTGTAGTACGTACAGCTGTGTAGTCATCAGACTGAAGTCTCTGTTCCAAAACCTCTATCAGGTGAAAGTATATAGTGCATTTACATTTTTAAATAAATGATATATAGAACTAATGAGGACATCATTTCTTCTTCCATCTATACTGCAGATTCTTTATCTGCAGTGCAGATTTCTAATGCATAGCCTGTTCTGGTTCCACTAACAACAGAGATCTGCTTTTTAGCTCATAGACAGGAATTTTGACTGCAGTCTTGTGATTTGCTCAAACGTTAGGAGGGCTTACTTCTGAGGGTTTACAACCACCATTGATGTAAATGCACTGTGTACATATAGAAAAATGGACAGCTGAGTGCAGCGACTTGGACATATGCACATCCCTGGTATTGCCTGAGTTGGGCAGAGTGTGGCTTCATTGAGCTGATGTCTGATTTTTGTTGAGTACTAAAATAGGAACTTTTTTACTTTTATCACTCACACCATACTGTTCACCACACTGGGAACTTCCTCTGTAATGACTTTCTAAATCTAGTGTATTCATAGTGATGTAACATTCAATGAATTGCTCTTCAAGTATATTTGTGAACATCATATTTTTGATGGAGAATGGGAAAAATATATGGCACTAAAGCAGATAACTGTTGAAGCTTCCCAAGATGGGAATGAACTGCAGAAAGAAAGCAATAATTCCCTCAGAGGCAACAACACACTACCCTATGCAGTAGGTCACTAAGGAGGATTTTTGATGACATGGAGCTTTTCATTGAAAAAAGGGTTGATGACCAAGGCCAATGGGCTTTAGCAAGACTGACTAGTCCAGGTGTCCCCTAGTTTCTCTGTACATCAGTGGATAATATAGTCTTAGTGTGCACAGGTTGGGCCATCATATAAAAGTTTGGGATAGTTTCACTCAAGCATTTTACTCCCCCCAGCCAGAAGTATTTCTTGGTTAACAGACTTGTGAGGGGGGCCTTCAGAGTGTACTGAGTCTCTGGAGTACAGAGAGATGTTGTCACACTACTTGATTTTCATGAGTGTTTCTTAAGATGTCTCATTAAAAAACAAATACAAGATACACCCAGTAAAAAAATAACACAAATCAAGCATGCATAGTGAAAGGATGAAAAGAGGACTGATGTCTTGCCACCACTTGATAAAACCAAAACATTTTAATTGATTTGTTCACTGTATTGTTCACTTTTGTGGTTCTTCTTGATATTTCAAACATAGATATTTGAACCTCAAGCATTTAATAGACCTGGCCTATTATTTTGTATTGATCCATCTCACTCCATATGAACCGTGATCTTTACTTCTTCCTTGTAAAATGAAAAGAAATCAAACCAAAGTATCCTAAACTTGTTGATTCGAAGCCATTCCAAGTATCAGTATAGAAAAACAGGTTAAGGATCTTTTTCACAGTTTTTCTTCTGCAAACTAAATTGAAGTAACTTGGCTTAAAGTAACCTGGATCACAATCATAAAAGCAATATGTCCCCACAGTGGCAAAATCAGAATTTATGACTCATGTTTATCTCATCTACACTTGGCATTATTCTTTACTGATTATACTTAAAGAAACCATGACATTGTTAGGATTTCTGAGAACTGCTTGGCCAGTAAATTTGTGAGAAGATAAATTCATGACTTAGGAGCCTAATTTCCAACACCCTCTAATGTTAAAAAAATGTGGCCTCTGAAGGAAAGAAATGTTATCCTTTCTGTGTCCTGTATTTCCTTTCACTGTTCTAGTTTTGAGCTTTATCTTTATTCCATCCCTTTTGATTCCTGATGAAATTGGAGAAGAAGTTTTTTTTCAGTCTGAAGGAGAATCTTTAGAAACTCTGAAGTCCTTTAGGTCTTCCACGCATATGGGGAGATACTGAGATATCATGGGGAAACCTGTCCAGGCTCTGAACACCCATGAGAGATTGTTTGCCTGATCTTTTCTGCTTGCCTAGAACAATAAGTTAATAAATGGTCTCAATCCTTATCTAATTCAGGATTGTCATTTCTATTTTCATTTAACTTTATAATCCTACTATTCTGTTTGAGATATTGTTTAAGCTTTAATTTCAGTAGGAAAAAAAATAATGGTAATATCCCACTGTCAGGTTTTTTTGAAAGACCTATAAGTTGCCACAAAATCAAGGTGAAACATCTTGAAACATTTGAGGAGAAACATTACCCACAAATAACTCAAGTGCAAGTACAAAACTGAATCTAGCTGGACACAGTGTGAAGTCTGACAAAAACACTGATCCTTGTAAGAGAAAGGAAGCTAAGACACAAGAGTTAAGCTTTGCCTAAGATTACTTATTTCTACCTGTGTTTGCTTGTTACAATTATATTTTAAAAATATTTTTGAATTGTGTATGATGTAGTTTATTTAATATACAACCAGGAGTAAGTCTGGAATTGGAGTAGTGTACTAGTAAATGACAATGCCCTTCCAAGAAGTCAAAAGAAGCTGAAAGAATAAAGAAAACATCAGAGCACACTGCAGTAAAAATTGGACCCCACTCAGTGCCAGACTGCCAACTGTTAATAAATTATGTCTTTGGTCTGTTGTATTTGAGATGTTGGACTAAAATGTCAGTAAGAGTGTTCATGTGCTGCTATTTGATGGTGAAAACTCATTATTGAAGGCAGGTTGTCTGTTCAAAAATTTCTTCCTTTCTTGTTTCATGCTTAACCAAATGGATGTATGTCTCTATCACAGTTGTCCTGGACCATTAGTATGAATAATCCAGGGTCTCTATAAACTTGTGGTGTGTCTGTGGATACTTGCTGAATGTTATTTGAGGGGAACATGGCTAAGAAGTTTGTGAATTAACTGGAAGAACTGGTGAAACTTATTTCAACACCTATTGAAAGAACATTTTGGCTTTTATAACCCACATGTAGCTGCATTATTAAATTATTTTATATTCTCATGAAAATTCAGAGATACACCTACTGATTTAATCAAAGGGTAACAAATACATACAGGTTAGTCACAAAATAATTTCTCTGCTTGTTGATGCAGAGAAAATTTTTCCTTCCATAATCTTAACTGAAACATTGTTAAGAAATTTTTGCCAGGCAGACAGTGTGGTAATAGAGAAGACAGAGGTTATTATCAGTAAGGTTTTCAGCACCATAAAGCAATAGGAAAATAATCGAAAATAAAATCAGTGTCTTAGCAGATCTCAGGTGAGTATTATTATTGGTGAGTATTCTTTGCCAAAGTGTCTTTCTGTAAAATTGCTTTTAGACTATGAGGAGGGGTTGGTATTTGTGGAACCTAGACCACTCTTTGTGAATCTGTGGCTCCCAAGGAGATAGAGACAAGGTGCCTGGGCCTGCTTTCATGTTTAGAACTCACATTCTTTGAACGAAATATTGACTTTCAAGTGAGTCTTTAACCTTTGTGTGGAGTTTTCAACATATCAAGCCATAGCTTTTTGCTTATCCTCAAATATGGGAAGACTTTTAGCTGTGGATGAGAAATTTTTAAAACTTCCCTAAAATAGAGTTAAAAGAAATCCAGGTTTTTAGGGCAAGTACACTCAAATAAATAAACTCAATCAATATTCAGGATACCTTTAGACTTACTTTAATGAAATTAGGTTACAGAATCACAGAATCACAGAATCACTAGGTTGGAAAGGACCTTTAAGATCATCAAGTCCAACCATTAATCCAGCACCACCATGTCCCCTAAACCATGTCCTGAAGCACCACATCCACACGTTTTTTGAACACTTCCAGAGATGGCGACTCCACCACCTCCCTGGGCAGCCTGTTCCAATGCCTGACCACCCTCTCAGTGAAGAAATTTTTCCTAATATCCAATCTAAACCTCCCCTGGCGCAACTTGAGGCCATTTCCTCTTGTCCTATCACTAGTTACTTGGGAGAAGAGACCAACACCCTCGTCGCCACAACCCCCTTTCAGGTAGTTGTAGAGAGCGATAAGGTCTCCTCTCAGCCTCCTCTTCTCCAGACTAAACAACCCCAGTTCCCTCAGCCGCTCCTCATAAGACTTGTGCTCCAGACCCCTCACCAGCTTCGTTGCCCTTCTCTGGACACGCTCCAGCACCTCAACATCCTTCTTGTAGTGAGGGGCCCAAAACTGAACACAGGATTCAAGGTGCGGCCTCACCAGTGCCGAGTACAGGGGCACAATCACTTCCCTACTCCTGCTGGCCACACTATTGCTGATATAGGCCAGGATGCTGTTGGCCTTCTTGGCCACCTGGGCACACTGCCGGCTCATATTCAGCCGGCTGTCAACCAGCACCCCCAGGTCCCTTTCCGCCGGGCTGCTCTCCAGCCACTCCTCCCCAAGCCTGTAGCATTGCATGGGGTTGTTGTGGCCAAAGTGCAGGACCCGGCACTTGGCCTTATTAAACCTCATACAGTTGGCCTCTGCCCATTGATCCAGCCTGTCCAGATCCCTCTGCAGGGCCCTCCTACCCTCCAGCAGATCAACACTCCCACTCAGCTTGGTGTCATCTGCAAACTTACTGAGGGAGCACTCAATTCCCTCATCCAGATCATCAATAAGATATTGAACAAGACCGGCCCCAGAACTGAGCCCTGGGGAACACCACTTATGACTGGCCGCCAGCCGGATTTAACGCCGTTCACCACAATTCTCTGGGCTCGGCCATCCAGCCAGTTCCTCACCCAGCGAAGAGAAACCCGTCTAAGCCACGAGCCGCCAGTTTCTCCAGGAGAATGCTGGGGGAGACGCTGTCAAAGGCTTTACTAAAGTCCAGGTAGACAACGTCCACTGCCTTTCCCTCATCCACTAGGCGGGTCACCTGGTCATAGAAGGAGATCAGGTTGGTCAAGCAGGACCTGCCTTTCATGAACCCATGCTGGCTGGGCCTGATCCTTTGGTTGTCCTTCACATGCCCTGTGAGCACTCTCAAGACCAACCGCTCCATAATCTTCTCTGGAACAGAGGTCAGGCTGACAGGCCTGTAGTTCCCAGGATCCTCCTTCTGGCCTTTCTTGTAGACGGGCGTCACATTGGCAAGCCTCCAGTCTTCTGGGACCTCCCCTGTTAACCAGGACTGCTGATAAACGATGGAGAGTGTCTTGGCAAGCTCCTCCGCCAGCTCTCTCAGTACTCTCGGGTGGATCTCATCAGGCCCCATAGACTTGTGGGTGTCCAGGTGGCTTAGCATGTCCTTGACTGCTTCCTCCTGGATTATGAGGAGTACATTGTGCTCTCCATCCCTGTCTTCCAGCTCAGGGGGCTGAATACCCTGTGGATACCTGGACTGGCTATTAAAGACTGAGGCGAAGAAGGCATTAAGTACCTCAGCCTTGTCCTCGTCCTTGGAGACAATGTTCCCCGCCATATCCAGTAGGGGATGGAGATTCTCCTTGCCTCTCTTTTTGTTGTTAATATATTTGTAAAAACATTTTTTATTATCCTTTACGACTGTGGCCAGACTGAGCTCTAGCTGGGCTTTTGCCTTTCTAATTTTGTCCCTGCTTGACCTAACGAGATCCTTGTACTCTTCGTGAGTTGCCTGCCCCTTCTTCCAGAGGTGATAAACTCTCCTCTTTTCCCTGAGTCCCAGCAAAATCTCCCTGTTCAGCCAGGCCGGTCATCTTCCCCACCAGTTCTTCTTATGGCACATGGGGACTGCCTACTCCTGCACCTTTAAGATTTCCTTCTTGAAGACTGTCCAGCCTTCCTGGACCCCTTTGTCCTTCAGGACTGTCTCCCAAGGGACTCTCTCAACCAGTGACCTGAACAGGCCAAAGTCTGCCCTCCAGAAGTCCATGATAGCAGTTTTGCTGAGTCCTCTCCTTACTTCCCTCACAACTGAGAATTCTATCATGTCGTGGTCGCTAAGCCCAAGACGGCCTCCGACCACCACATCTCTCACCAGTCCTTCTCTGTTTGTAAACAGCAGGTCCAGCAAGGCACCTCCCCTGGTGGGCTCACTCACCAGCTGCATCAGGAAGTTATCCTCCACACACTCCAGGAACCTTCTAGACTGTTTCCTCTCTGCCGTGTTATACTTCCAGCAGATGTCCGGTAGGTTGAAGTCCCCCACAAGAACAAGGGACAGCGAATGCGAGACCTCTGCCAGTCGCTTATAGAATGTCTCATCCGTCTCTTCATCCTGGTTGGGTGGCCTGTAACAGACTCCCAGCAGGATGTCTGCCTCATTGGCCTTCCCCCTCATCCTTACCCACAAGCACTCTACTTGGTCTTCACAATCTTCGATTTCTATGCAATCAAAACACTCCCTAACATACAGAGCCACCCCACCGCCTCTCCTTCCCTGCCTATCCCTTTGGAAGAGCTTATAGCCATCCACTGCAGCACTCCAGTCATGAGAAACATCCCACCATGTTTCTGTGATGGCTGGTTAGCTGTATCCCTTGCAATTTATGGTTGATATTATCTATAAACCTACAGTGTTACATTGCAACGTACACCTTGGATCTCCTATCATTCTGACATAGTGTCCACTTTTTAGTCTTCCAACAAATACTTTCATCTTAAAAGTGATGGAAAAGAAACACAACGGTGTGTGACAATGTCTGATGTAAAATACAGCATGTTTTATTCTGTAGTCATGTCCTTAAAAATTTATCACATACTGTCCCACCAGGAGATGCTTGCTTACTAGGACAACAGATTCATTTGTTAACATTCCCTTTGGCAGCCCAGGAAAGGATAGCCAACTCACTGACAGCAGCATAGCATTTAAGTCATGGTTCTGGTGCAGAACTGAATATAGAAGAGAAGGAATGACTAGCTGTTGAACTGCAGTGAAGAAATGATTTGTGCTGCCTGCTGGTATATAAAGTATATCATGCATAATAAGAGCTGTTTAGTTCCCCTGGCTTTTAGGTTTACAACTCTCCACAATGTTGGTGGAGCATAATGCACTGGGCAAGTTTGTTCTTTCTTATAGCTTGGGCAATTATTTGGCATTTATTTTCTTAAAGTTTTGTCTTGCATGTCAACTTTTTGATGACAAACTTTGCAGAAGAGTTTGATCAAGTCAGTAAAGATGCGAGAATATGGATGAGATCAGTATTTGGCTCATGCTTTCCTTTTAAAAGACAGAAATATCAAAAATAGAATTTTCAACCCTCCTCTCCAGACACACACCCACAGATGGAGGGATGGCCCGTATTTGATTTGTTTGATTTGAATTAGTTCCCTAATAAATTTCACACTTCTTAACATTTGTATCTACTCTGTTTATAATAATCAAAATACTCTGAACTGGCTCAACATGATGAGACTGCTTTCTCATTTGCATTTTTTTAAGCAGTGACTCTGCATCGATTCAAAACCAGTTAACCAGTTATGCTGAAGCGATATAACAGCACTGGTTATATTGAATTAAAACAATGGTGCCTAATTATCCACTGTTTAACAGAGTATTTATGAGGCATTTTCACACATACAAAAAAAGTGTAAAGTACCACTGTTCTGATTTGGTAGCAATTTCCATCTTCTTTGTACAGGTGAGAGTGAACACATAACATGCAAAGCTGTGATGAATCTTAAACTACTGCCTGCACATTGTTTTATTTTGTGATGACTATATTTGGAGCCGTTTGCTGGTTATCCTGTTCTCTAATGTGAACAGCCCAGGACGTGCTATTTGTGATATTTTGTAAATCAAGAAGCTACTTTTGCTAAATTGGCCTAAGAAGAAAATAAAGATGACCCCTTTAAATTCTGATTATGATATTCTTACCATATTCTTATTCATATGCAGGTAGGAAGAATACTTCCATGGTCTTTCACAGTGCTTTAAAAAGTATTTTTAAGAAATCAAAAGTAGTCTAAGTGAACATTTTTGTCTTCTTTTAGGTATGTATTGTCCTCTTTATAAGTTCATCTTTAAAACTAGGGTGTCTAAATTTAGACACATGACACATAAAACTATGTTTAATGCAGTATTTAAAGTTGCCAGAGATACAGACACCTGAATTTTAGGCACTACATTTGAAAATTCTTCCCTCTGTCTATAGATACAATAGCTCCTGAGGACATCAACGGAGCTGTACCTGGGCTTATCAAGAGAACCGCACTGCCCTTCTTTATTATGCTCCAATCTTAGCTTCTCAGGTGAATTCAGAAAGCTGTAGGTTTCAACTTGCTTTTTGTAATGAGCCTAGTGGGCAAAGTAATATGAATTGAACTCACAGGGGGCATTCCTGACAGAGTTCAAACCTCTTACCGTGTCTTTAATAAGACCTTTCTTTTAAGTCAATTGGAAAACTGAGTAGACCACATGAAAGGTGGGCTTTACAGTTCAGTATATATGTGTGTTACACCAAACAGAGGCCCTGGGAGAAGAAGAGTGAAGCTGAAGTGATGCACCTACTCTCCTGGGGAGAGAGTTTGAAACCCTTACTCGTGAATATAGTCCATTCCTGTAACGACACTACCTCACATGAAACAATTGCTCACATGAATATGACTGCAGGAATGACCCAGTTTCTTATTTTAAGACAATTGTCATAGGACATTTGGGGTTGTGTCACAGTAAAGGCCCTTTCAGCTGGGTCAGCCTCTGAGCTGGCATGTGGTGTAGGTGAATGAGCTTTAGAAAGACCCATTTGCAAACCAGCTTCTGGGAAACTCCCCGAAGGATGACTAGGTGAGATGGTACCAACGGCTTACAAACCAGCTTGCAGTAAAAGATCATGTAAGTGGCTACTGCTTTCTAATTGTCTCAGTTTGATCATGACCTCCATGTGAATCACCTTGTACAGATATGCCAGTCTCTCTCTGTGGTTCTGGCATGTCCTTAGAAGTTTTGTTAGTGTGTGGTCTTGTGGGCATATAAAATTAATCCAGTGAGAAACTGGATACAGCCAGAACCACTAGGATGAGAAGTCTTGATCCATTAGGAATTGGACTCTGGACCAGTTCTGAGCACAGCGGCAGCCCAACTGACACCCAGATGACATCCTTCAAGTTAATGAGTCAGGGCCAAACCTCAAAGCTCAGACTACTTGACCTCTCTCTGCAGCTTATGCCAAAGGCACAAGAGGCTTGTGACCTGTTTACCTGACATAGAAAGAGTATAGCAAGTTCTTTCAGAATTCAAAAACAAAACCAGAAGATGGTGACAGGTAATTGCATCTCTTTTCCAAAACATTTCCCCTTGTGGAAACTTCTGTGGATTTTTACTTGCCTGTCCCCTTCTCTAGGTACATGAGATTCCTCAGAGAAGTGGTGAAGAGAAGGTACATCCTCAGAGAAATGTAGAAAATTTTCAGAGTTTTCAAAGCATATAAAAAGTACTCAAATCCCACAGCTCCTTGGTAGAAAACCATTGTGTAATTCTCTTGGTAGACTTGGAAAATCTGTCTGTCTGCTTTTAACAATAGACTCATAGCTTTCCAGCATAGATTTTCTCTTTAACAAGCCTAATTTATAGTCTTATCTCAGTGTTTCCAAAAAGACCAATTTCTGGTTGAAGAGCTTGATTCAAAGATCTGACTGAACACTCATTCATCATTAAGAAATTTAGATTAGGAGGGAAAAAAAAGATTCTAGTGGTCTTCCAAATAGCATACCTCAGGCAAGACATGTAAATTGTTTTAAGAGAAATTTTAGAAAGTTTATGAAAGAAATACAGTCATGCAGGTGATTTCTTGACAACAACAAATAAAGGTTGTGGTATGAATCATTAGCTTTCCAATGTTTTGGACTATCAAAGGTGAAAGGTGACAGACCCACTTTCACTGTACTTGGATTGTAGTAATCCCAAACTTCAGGACTTCAACTGAATGTGTGTGGGACCCAGGAAGGGACTGTTCTATGCAAATGCATAATTAAGCTTCTGTTTTTTTCCATGTTTTTCTGATGTGTTAGATGTTAACCAGAGTTAGGTTCAAGATGTAGCAGGTTGCAGTGGTGTTCTTAGTGATGCTTTTAGCACACTCACTGGTATATATATATTGTTGAGTCAAATCTGGTGATTGGTTTAAGAGGGATTATTTTCTCCTTGTTTAGATTTATAGAGACTGCTGTGGTGTGTTTTCTTCACGCTATAAAGTGAGTGAGGATTCACCCCCTAGAATCTCAGAGCACTTTATCTAACAATATCTTTTATTACTGCAGGAATTTGAGACACTGGCAAAATTCTCAGTGTCTTTTGCTGTCTTCCTGTAGCGTATTACAGTTGTAGTTCTTGTCTAATTCTACAGATCAGGAAGAAATGGCTCTGAGCTGTTCCATAGTGAGAACACCACCAGCCACTCTATGACCCCTTCCAAATCTCTTGCATGATGGCTGATGTGCTAAATAAGGTAAACTGGACTTACAAGCCATGAGGTCATCTCCAGTTCTTTGTTCCTATATGATCTCCTACCACAGACATTACCATTCCTCCATTTGTAAGAATAGAAAGTCAAATGCAAAAGAGGAAAACATATAAACAAAAAGCCAAGGGCATGACATACCTGGGTCCCAGTTGGCTCTTCACTGACATTGGTGAATGACTAGAAAAATATCAAGAGCAAATAGCATTCACTTTCATTTTCATATTATCCAGATATTTTGTATATTGTTTTGTGTTGAAGACCTGTACTATATAGAGACAGATTTGTTCTTATTCCGCTTTGTCTACTGAAAAGATATGGCTAAAAGTCAATCCACATACAAGACTAGAACAAAGAGATATTTTTTTTTTCTCCCGATTATTTTCTTCATTCCTACCTTTTACTTGCTAGCAAAGTGCCCTGTTGTTTCTTCAGGACATTGTAGATCTTCCAGTCATCATAGATCTGCTGATCCTAGTTCTAGTGCCAGTCAAATTGTCACATCTCTGTGTATAATCCCATTGAACTAAGCCACGTTTGTCTTTTATTATCTTGTCTTCTCCCAGGTTATTACAAGGTAAACCCAGGTTTATGGGGAAACCACTGATCTCTCACGCTGACAAGACATGACCCTGTGGTTTATAGCTGATCCAGTTCTGGTGCAGTCACTTCATCTCAAAACTAAGGAAGCTGCAGCTACTTATGAAATCTAGCAAGCGTTTTAATTGGATGAATACCATCATTAACAGGAAACAGGATAACTTTCAAATTTTTGTTATTGAATTATTAAAGAGGGTATACCAGAAAAAAACCCAGTGATAATCAACTCATCTGTACGCCTGAACACCAATCCTTTATCCAACATGAAGCAACTGCAGTGATCAGTTGGGCCAGTGATGGCAGCTCACATGCTCTGGAGATGTTTCAGGCCCTCTGCTCTTTCACTGCAGCACAACTGTCTTAAGAGCAGTGTGAAGTTCATCTGCACAGTTTAAAGGGCACATCTACCACTTTGAGGCACTAAAAAAACCCCAAGCTGTGAATAAAATTTTTAGCAACCGATCTGCTGTTTAATTAACAATCTCTCTCTTCTATGCAAGAGATAGATAAATGTACATTTGTGTACACTGTGCCTGAATGTATTTGTGCACCAATTGCTGAAAGTACCAATTTGGTACTTTCTGACTGGTGTGTAATGTGTAATGTCTCATGTTTCTGTCAAATTCTACTCCTGGGCTTCTGGTGAGAAATCAGAGGAGAAAGCACTAGAGAGAGGGACATAGGTTGTACTTTATCCAGCTCATGGACTTCTATAAGGTGGTAAATTCTTGTCTCTGACAAATACTTTTTTCCTTTATAAATACATTTCATAGTATGAGCACAGCATCTTACTTAAAGAGACAAAAAGCTAACAGTCAGCGTTGGGATTTTGCTACTCCATCTTGCTGCAGGTGTTCTTCCAATGCATGACTGCACAAGCACAACACGTCCTTTGGGATTTACACCCATCCGCTGCCTAAATCATGTAACACTGGCACATACTCAGTCCTGGCTCGGGCGGCTCAGGTGCTGCTGGGGAGAGGAAGGGGTCCGGCGGCCACCCGCTATGGCTGCCCGTGTTCAGGGCCTGCCCTGCCTCTCCCACACGTGGTTTGACAGCAGAGGTGGGGAGGCAAGGTGTTGTAGTGCGGGAGCCCAGGAAATGGAGGCAGCCCAGTGAAAAGGCTTCTCTGTTCTGGCTGCCTCTGAAATAGAGACGGAGGAGGGTTAACCTCTGCCTGAGCAGAGGGGCAGCCCCGTATCCAACTTGGTGAATGCTAAATTTCGCATTATAGGCACTTGCAGACCTGGCTGCCCCAACAGCACTGGCAGCCTATGAGTTACCACTATGTGCGCAGCCTGGTTGCCTTCGGCTGACATTTGCTCACCCTGGCTTTGTTTTTACTACAATCCAAGTGTGTCAGGGCACTGGGGGCTCCCTGAGGACTGGCAGGGCCCCCCAGGGCAGCAGGGCAGGCCCTGGCAGCCCATCGCGTCCCAGTCCAGCCAGGAGCAGGGCAGTCACGGGGCACCGGGGCAGCCCCCGCCCCGGGCATTGGGCACCTCCCTGGGGACGGGCTGACCTGGAACCATGACCCGGTCGGCCCATGGGTGGGGGTCAGGATCAGACCCGGTGCGGGTAACCGGGGTCAGACATGCCCAGGATGTGCAGGCAGGGCCATGGGGACGAGGAAGGTGCAAATAAGCCGAGGTACTCGTGGCTGTGCCCCTGCAGTACAGGTCGGGGATACGTGTGGGAAATCAGGCTCAGCAAAGCCCTTCATAAAATTCCCTCGGGGTGCAGGGCTGGGTTTTCTCTGGGGGTGTTCATAGGTGCAGTTTCAACATTGAGCTCCGATGCAGAGGGACGACTGGCTGTCAAGAGCTCTGGCATCAGCTGTGTCCTGCTGCAGGAACCAAAAGAGCTCCCAGATACCCCCTGCCCTGAAACCAAGTGTGAAACAAATGGTACATGGAGAATAAAGACCCACCTATGGTAAATACCATGTTCTTTGGTATTCTCACCTGCCAGTTCCCTAATTCCTGTATTTCTATTTAAAATGTTCTTGCAGATGAGGATAAATAGATAAAATAATTTCCTTTTGTTTGCAATGACGTACTTGCAGTATATGTCATTGTAATGTAAGGAAGGACAGTGTAACAGCTATAGTAATACCGGAGAGAGTAACACAAGAGTAAACATGCATATTTTTAAGAAAAAAGGTCCTTACAGATTTTTTTTCCAAAAAAAGAATTCAAGCTATTTTTCATTTTCTTCAAACCGCTGTGACCCCTTTATTGTTCTCACTGAATTTTAGCCCATTATAGATTTGCTCTGATTGTCCTTTGTGGCTATACTGCATTCATTCAAGCTATTAATTTTATTCTTTGTCAGGCCAGATAGAAACAGATCTTTCATGTCTTCTGGCATTCTTAAACTCAGTCATATTTAACATGCATAATTATGTTGTTTTAGGAACTTGGTGTTCCACTGTTTTCCACATTCTGAGCTACCTCTGCCAAAGTCTCTGCGTATGAAAATATAAGAAATCTGTAAAAACTCACTAATCTAGAATGTAAACAAAAGCGAAATGCCGATTTCACAGCAAAGTAAAATATATGAAAATCCAAGAAGAACAGGGGGACATTCATGTACATTTTCCCAAACCTGAGTCCTTACATATAAGCATTTTGTCATCGCTCTAGTTTAAGCGTCTTTGTAGCAATGAAATTGTGACATTACCAAGAGGAAAATAAAAATGAATAATTTCATAGTAAGGCACAGCCTATACATCTTTCATTTTGTTAGGGTCAGAAAAGCTATTTATATTTTGTCTTTATTTTTCTGTTTTTTTCTTTAACTTTTTTTCTTGGTTTTCTTTTTATTTTTTTCTTTTTTTGCCTTGAAACAAACAGACAATCTCCACCTCTGCTCTCATCTAGGTTAATAATCTGAAATAAATAATTTATTCCAAAAATCAGATAGCAAAGTCTTTACAAGAAGACTGCTATTTCCTTAAACTAACCTTTTGCATAAATTTATTACACTGAAGTGATTCTGAACTTTTTGGTCTCTGATGTCATGGTGAACACTTGATATCTCCCGTGCATTGCTTAACTGTTGGTGTTCAGCTCCACCTCACAATACCCTTTCTTTGCCCTGGCTGAGCATAGGAAACCATTCCAACCTCAATACTTGCCTGAGCAAATTTAAAATTTAAGAGAACAAATATAGTCCCCCATGCAGTGCTGAAATTGAGTTTCTGTGAGTAGCTGTACCGGAAAAGATCTTAAGCGCTTTATCAAGCAGTGCCAGTAAAGCCCACTGTACAAGGAGTAAATGTGCAGAAGGTGTGAAGGATGGACAGAATAAACCAAGCCAGCCTGCCAATGAATATCCCTGTATAACATCTGCATGTTCCATTCAGCTCTGCTTTCTGACGCATGCTCAGTGCAGAAGCTGGGAAATTAAATGTCATCATTTCTGCAAGCGGGGTCTTGCCTGAGAAGGGAAAACGCCAGAGCTGCTGCGTGAGCCTTCCTCACTTTTTTGTTTAAAGCATTCTTTAACGAAATGCATGTTGAAGGAAAAAAACCAATCCTTACACCCCAGATTTGAACGGCTGAGCACTGTTAGGAATGCCCTTGCAAATGCAGAATCCCTTAAAATCAATAAGCGCTCATCACCTCAAACAGTCAAAAAGGAAGCCCTGGCACCGCGGGTTGGTCGGTGGGCAAGAGATCGGAGGGCTACATTTTCTCCGCAGATTGTCTAGTCGGAGCCCTAAATATTCTGCTTGGCAATGACTTGTGTATTTGTGCTTAAATCAGAGAGTAGTCACAGCCCTTTTAAAATTTCAGCCCCAGCTCCCTTCCATCCGACATAAATCATCTGCTGCGGGCAGCGGGGACAGGGTGTCCTGAGCTGGGGGCACAGTCCCCCGACAGGCTGCTCTGGCTCCCGGGGCCGTCGCAGGGCAGGCAGGGTCCTCTCGACTTCGATGCCTTGCGGATGCGGCTGGTCACGTTTACCTGTGTTGAACCAAATCATTTCTTGTGGCATGGCTAATCAAATTATTGGTGATCAGCGATCAGGCCACGTGAGGTGAACTAAGGACACACCCTGGCCTGACCCATTTAAAGGAGTGCCAACATTGTTGCGCGAGATTGATTTACTAAAGCAGAAGAAAAAACACAGTCGGTTTAAAATTAAAACTGGCGCGTCTCTTTCTAAATTCTTAGCGACAGTACAGCAAGCTGCAAAGAGGTAGTAGGGTTGTTACTGGAGGATTTTTAAGCATCATTAAAAAGAATATATCAAATCATTTCACAAAGCAGCTGAGATCCTTCAGCGTATAAACTGTATTTTTGAAAGCCAATTTAAACTGCATGTAAATAAGAGTCAAGCAATCACTATTATCTCCCTAGAAAAATATATGTTTAAGCAAATAGTGAATGTGCACTTAAATCCTTTTTTTTTTGCACAAGCCTTAATTATGGGAGATTTGTACTTTTCCATAAAAGTGGTAGAATGCATCATTTTTCATACACATCCCTGCCTGTTCATGTTTTCAATTATTTTTCCTAGATAATGAAACTCCTTCAATATAAAGACATCAGAGATTGACATCCAGGCTTTCTTGATGACACAGATGTCAATGCCATAAATTCAGTGACTTGCCTCATCTATTTAAAGTCATATATGGAAGCTCAGTAAGATACTAGTCTGTCTGTCTTCCTCCAAATGATTGATACAGAAAATTAATTATTTTACATCTCTTAAAACACTTTTTCTTATTCCTACATGTTTACTGTTATTCTTTTCTTTCTGTACCAGCATTCCATTATTTATTTCTGTCCTGGGGGGACGGTAATAATAATTCATAAAACAAATTAAGAAAAATAATGCTGTTATATGCTAAACTGCCAAGTAAAAGAGCTGCAGTATGCAACAACCAAGAAGGAATTTTGAAAAACATATTGCAGCTCCCTAGAAATGATACAGTGCTTGGTGTTATACTCAGGAACTGGTATAACAGTTTGCAGACTACATAGTGGGTTTTTTTAACGATGTCTGAGTAGCATAAAGACCAGCTTACTGAAAGAGAAATATCTAGACCAAAATAATTTCATACCCATCACTAGCAATAACTATGAATAAACATCCACATATACACATCCTTGTGCAAGATTTTCCTGTACATTCCTTGGAAGAATGCTCCCTATGTTGGGAGCTGAGTTTTGAAATGCCTTTCAAACTAAATTTGGGGATTTGAATTGGACAAATTAATCTTGCTCTTTACATTTTAGAAAACAATTTTTTTTCCCCCCTGAGCATTCCCAGTTAAATTTAGCCACATTTTGACAGTTTGACAGCATTGCAGGGGGAATGCTGTAGGGTTCTTTTTGGGAACATGGAGTTCTCCACATTTCAGTTGAAGCAGGAATATTTCCAGTCTATTTTACATGAGGCTCATTGTAGGAATTCTGCATTAACACTGCCCCAGGATCTGACAGTGGCTTTATAGCTCACTGCAGATCCTGTTCATTTGGTGGGGTTTGTCACTGTATCAGTTGAAGTGAAAAGGAAGGACAATTACATTCTGAATCTTCTTGCCTGTTTTCTTGTTCTTAGTCTTCTCTTCTTCACACAAGAAGAAGCAAACATTGTCCTTGTCAAATGATAAATGAGGCACAATTGGTGACTTGCATGTTTGTCAACACAAGCAAGATCAAATGATTGCTCAGCAGGAAGGAGCCACAGGAAATCCAATGATTTTTTACTAATTAGCAAAATAATAATAATGTCTGCCTAATGATTACCTTGTACTGGGTTGTGGCCTTTTATCAGGCAGCTGCAGACTACTGCTTTGAAGGGAACCAGTGGTTTTCTTTGAAACTGGACTTGGAGGATTTGTGACAAATCTTCTGAGACTTCTTGCTCCTTTGTGTAGTTGCTATAATTGGGAAGAAAAATGAGCCTGTTTCTAAACGTTTAAAGAGGAAAGTACCTTCTTTCCAGATTTTATTTGGAAAGATTTTTTAAAGTGTGTGTGCATGAATGAGTGTGTATAATCATTTTCAAAAGGGTGAATGAATCTTAAGGTCAGTCAAAACCTACAAAAATGATTTAACTTTGTAGTTTTCACATAGTAACAGCAACAATAAAAAAGATGGAGGCTTACCTGCGATACAGTTTTACCACAAAAGTAAAGATCAGGGAAACATTGGGAGTGAAACCAGGAAGAAAGCCAACAGTTTGGAGCTCGTGGTTTGTATTCTGCATCCCCCTCACATGGATTTTCAGAGTGAAGTTCAGGAAGTTGTATATATTTGCCTGCAGGATTAATCGTCAGCACAAGCCTGAGCACCAAAGATTTGAATGGACCAATTTCAGCCTTCAGTCGAGTGCTAAATTCAGCAATTCAGCCAAACACCAAAGGCAGGCTATACTTTTGGAAATGTGGGCCACCATATTTCCTCACGTTAGTTGATTCACTGGCAAAGCAATAATGACCCTGATTCAACACTGTGCAGATGCCATACACTTACTACTCTCCTTACTCTAACCGCCATCAGCAGGGTACATCCGATTCAACAAGTAGCAGACACTGTCTCAGTGTGCCATGGATTGAATCTGGTTCCCTTTGAAAAACACATTCATTAGACAACTGGTGGAAATTAGCTCTAATCTGGCGATGTTAGGTCAGGACAGTCCAAAGACTGAGACAACTTGTAGAGTGCTACAGGTCAGACCTGAGCACGAAGAGCAGAAGCCTGTGGTGCGAGGGGCAAAATGCCTGCCTAAATTACTACCACCAGTTTCACTCCCAATGTGTAAAAACTTCTATGCCTAAAGCCCAGATACTGACTCCTTTTTTTAAGCTTCTAAATAAAATTACCCAATTTGAGAGGTGTTGATTAGCTGCAGCTCCCACTGAAGTCATTTGGCCTCAATAAATAAATTAAAGCTCAGAAATCTGTAAGTTGATGCCAACTAACCTGTATGCTTGGAGCCAGAATTCATGGACGGTCCCTATGCCGAGACTAACTACAGCTATGGGTATCTGTCTCTCATTGTCAGGAGCACTAAATCTCTCTCCCATTAGTTAAATGCAGCCCTAAGGGTGAATAACGGAGGAGTTATTGTTACAAATAGTGAGTGGAAGTAGACAGGTCAGTACATTTCAGCAACAACGCCAACTCCTAGGTGAGTTCAGCAAAGAATTTCATTGTAAGGTCTAAGCTGAAGAGTCCTCATGGGTTTTTTCCTTCCTTTTTGTTTACCATTAATTGGACAAATTCAGGTCTTCCACTAAAGAGGGGGGACAAAGCTTGTCTTCAAAGCTCTCAAAGTGGTTGCCCATCTCTGAGGAGATACAAACTTGTGGCATTGCCTTGCCATGACATTGCTTTTTGGATGGTATTAATATTGAGCTCATGCCATCAGTGTTGCAATGCTGGCAAGAGATCTGCTCCAGTTGAAGAGTTTGGATTAATCTGGCTCAGGCGAAAATCACAGTATTGTTTACCACCTAATTATCTGCTCTTTCTTTGCAGAGAAAGGTACATCACTGACTTTGGCAGGTGCCAGGGAGCAAGGAGTCACTTACATCCATTTCAATCCTGTCAGGAATGAAATGTCAGGGCATTCTGTCTTCAGGTTCAGAGGAGGAGGATGTGACCATTCAGGTACCACCAGTGGTGGCAATGGACAACACAGTGTCCTTCTTTGCACCATGGAGCACTAGACCTGCTCTTTTCATATGGCTGTGAGATAATGGATGACAGGAAGAAACTATCTCAAAGCATAAAATCCAGTCACCAATTCCGCACAGAGCTCTCAATGTGTGACAGAAATAGTTGATATGAGAAATAGTTCCCCTCCAAACCTCATCCCATTCCACTATTCCTGCAATGGGAGCACTGTGTAATGTGGTGCCCTGGCCCGCTCCTTCCCTCCCTGACAGTCTCTTTTCCTGGCTCTGTTTGCTGGGTAGGAGCCGTTAAAGCTCTAGGAGAAAGGCAGTGTCAAATCCCACTGCTGTGCCAGCCTGAGCAGCTTCTGAAATATCCAGGTGGCTGTAGAGGTCTGTTCCATGAGAGCAAGATTTTGTTCATCAGCCATTGTCCATAACAGTGAAAATTTTAATGACTATGGTCACAAAGAGGAGGTACAGGTAGAGGAAAGGTAGATAGGATGATACCTCCACCGTGCTGGCTCTCTCACTGCAGGCAGTGAAATTTCTCACCTCCAGAGAGCAGGGAGAGCCTGCAGGTCTGTGCGGGGCGTACAGAAACAAGTCAGACAGCGCCCGGTGAGCTGGCACTTCGCACAAGTTTCTCATTGGTGTCAGATGAGTTCAATCTTGCCAAACTATCAAGAACGTCTCTGCAACGAGGTGCCTGGGGAAGCAACGCATCTCAGAGAGAGCACAACTTGAGTAAAAGTGATGTGCAAGACATTTTATACTCAATTATTTTTAGATTAAAAAGGACACTCAAAAGTTTATCTCATTGAATTGTGTTGCACCTGTGGATAGGTGCAGGGTCATTGCTGGGTTACAGACTGAGAAAATGTATTGTGTTCATGTACAAAATGAATAGAACAAACTTAAATAAAATGCTGAATTCTGCTGGGCCTTCAGTTGTTTTTTTCTTCCCTCTATTTCTTTAATCTTATTCCAAAAGTTACAAATGTATGATTGATGTCCTGCAAATGAGCTACGATTTGGAATTATTTATTTTATTTAAAATTTTTATTAAGTTGAATATCCCTGCTGAGGTCACAACCTTGTTTCAGAGGAGACCTGGATGAAACAGGGGTGAAAATTTCACACATATTTCCATAAATTCCAATACATACAAACACCAGCATTAAATTTTAACAGTTGTGTATCCACAGGCTTTTAAAATGCTGCTAGCATTTCCTTTAAAATAATTAGGTCATGTTGCACGAATTACAGTTCTGCATCGCTGTTACATATTTTTCTTCTGTCAAAGATAATTTCAATGCTGCCTGGTATATGATTTCCTCTTTAAGCTGCACTTGCTTCTTTCTGATCCAGATGTGTAACCAGGTACTCAGGTATCACATGTAAAATCACAGACTGTGCAGCAATAGGCATGTGTTGATTTTTTAAGACTCTTGGTCCCATGTGTTTGATGGATTTGGGATTTTATAAAACACTTGATATGCACCTACTGTGGCTGCAACATCTTCTTATTGGAGCAGTGGTCTGCTCTTACCTTCTACCCTTACTGCTTAAGCACTCACTTTTTTATTGGGCCCTTATCTGTCAAAGATGAAGGCAAGTATGTCTTTTTCCAGTGGGACTATACAAGTCCATAAAATTAAGCACATGAATAAGGATTGAAGCTGTAAATCATCAAGTTTTCAAGGCAGAGAATTGTTATGCACAGTAAACAGCCTATCTGTTCTTTGTTGTTGAATATAATGCAATAATATGCACACACAGAATCAGAATTACAGCCTGAATTACTAACTTAAACTCTGGTTAAAGAAAGGAAGGTTCACATTTTCAGATCTGAATGACAAGCATGAAGGTTCTAAATCAATATTTAACATCACCTGGTTTGGGTTTTTTTTATCTTTGCCTTAAACTAAAAATGTGATTTTTTTTTTTCTATTTTTTTTTTCCCCCCCCAAGCAACAGCACAGAAAACATTTAGCCAGTGTCTTTCACTGGGCTGTTTCCATGCAATAGCTTTTACTATTGTGACTTTACCATTCCTCTGCAACTTTGGCAGCTAGTGGGAACTCGGTTCACGATGTTCTTAGAAAGGCCTGCTTGCTTTTGAAATTGCCTTTCATTTTTCCCCCAGGTGTTCATGGCAGATAGCATGGGGTTAAGGCAAGCTTCAAAACTGCACACTCTTCAAGAAAAAATAGTGTCTGAGGTAGCTTTCTGCTCTCTGTTTCACTGCTTATATTTGTAGGTGCTGCATTGGTTTTGACAACATTCACACCAGTCTGTCTGAGACAAGACTCTGGTTCATTGCGTTGCATATTCACAGACAAAACCCGCATGGGTCCTTATATTTAATAAAATATTGATAGCCTTTTTGCTGCTTTCACAAGGCAGTAACAAAATGGTGGCACAAAAGAATTCCCCAGCCCAACATATTCTGTGCTTAAAATGCATTAATCAAAACCCCAGAAAATGAATGACCTCAGGACATTTTAGTTCAAGAGGGATGCCCACAAGTGTTTAACAAAAAAGCAAGATTACTGAATTTAGCTTACAGTCGTGAGAAAAAAATTAAAATCAATACTGCATGATCTAATGCAAACCAGAGTCTCTACCATTAAGGGAAATAGCCTTCTTTAAAAAGTAAAAATAGTTTCTGGAAGACTAGACAAGGGAGAAAGCCACTGTGCATTGTGAATATCAGCTTTCTGGATTACAGATTTTGTCTGTTGCCTGGAAAGCTAATCTTTAAATGGAAGGTTTGGTTTCACTTTTACAATGGAAAACTTGTTAAAGAACTTAAGGTTTTATTAGCATTTAGAAGTGAAGGTCCCATTGTATTTTATGAGTCTGAATGGTTTATAACATCCCTTCTGACGTATTATTTCATTATTGTTTATGTACTTAGATTAGCAGAAATAAAGCTTTACAGTCTTGCAGTGTGAGTCTCTGAGACCCTCTTCAGTCTCGCAGGCCAAACACTCACTCAAATTTAGCTCTGTCTTTCCATCTCTGCAAAGTTGTAGTCTGATCTGAATGGAGCTATTTGGGGTAAAAGTCACAACAGCCTTTATATTTCTAGCTTACAAGACAAAAAGATCTTACACATTTTCCGGTCCTTGAAATCTCCTGCTAACTTTGAATATTGCTTTCTCACTAAGACATGTTCTTGTGCACTGTCTTTGGAAAAGTTCCTCCTGGTAGGATCCAGCTAGGGTCATGATTGTCATGCTCCCCTCAACCCCTCAAAAAGAAGACCTTGCTGATGCCATCAGTCTTTTAGAACTGACTATAGTCTGTGATTTACAACCCAAGAGCTGCTTGATTGAAATTTGTGCCAGTGTTTAAAAATAAAGCCATATGCTCCCCATCATTATTTAGATGGTTGCAAGCAGTATAAGGAAGAAGAGATTGCAAATCTATGGAAAGACACATGATACCGCTACAAATCAATGAGAAGCCGTGGCAGACTCCCAAAAACTGTTGCTTCCTGGTACCTTCTCTGTAAAAATTTGTTTCCTCTAATATTGGTAATATGGATACCAGGGACTTGTGGTTGATTCCAAATACCAAATGTATGCAATGGACAATTTCCAGCTAGCAATAAGATTCATGTGGTGCTTTAGAACACCATTAATTACACCCCACAGCATCCTGGGGAAGTAGGTGACAGTGTCTTTGGGAAACAGGCAGAGGAAGGTTAGTGGCTCTCTGCTGCACATGAGCCAACAAACAGCACTGGTATTTGAACTTTTCTATCAGCGTCAAGCTGCGGGACTTGCCACGCTCTCGAAAAGACAGCCTCTCCTTACCTACCTCTTGCTTTTGTGAACAGACTCAAATACCTCGTCTGAGAGGCTACACAGTACCAGCTATATGTCCCCATATGGGGCCAAATTCAATCTTGCAGATGTAAATCTGGAATAACTTTCCAGTTAACTAAATTAACTAAATAAACTAAATATTAATGTATTTACAGCAACTCACCATCGTATAAATAAGAGCTGTGTACAGGCTAGTTTAGTAACATAAAAAAAGTCACAAGTGGACACAGATCACGTTTCTTTCAAATGCCCTCTGCTTCATAGTTTGCTAAGGACACAAATGCCAATTCACACTGACACAGTTTTGTACCAAAAGAAAAGGCAGTCTTTTCAAAGACAACTGTTTCTCTTCCCTTCTCAGTGCATAAAGGCATAACCAGACATTTCCTATTAAGAGTAAAAGGAATTATGCAGAGTGAATATCCTATGCACCAACATTAAAATTGCTAACTGATGAGAAGAACGATGGGTGTGCTGCTATTTGTAACACAAAATGATCAGAACAAAAGTCAAAGCTGTAATGCATTCACTTACTTAAAAATGTGTATTGTTATACAAGGCAATTAAAGAGTTTCAGACTATTCTCTGTGTGATCTGCCTTTCAGATGAGACCTAAAATTGAAGCATTTGATTATTAAAGCTCAAGTGGCAGTTTTCATTAGAGGTGTTAACCCTAATATGCTCTCCAAATTCTAAATCAGTTCATCTTGTTCTCCCTTCCTAAATTCTCCAGGGCTTTTATGTGATCAGCTATTCTTCTCTTCCATTTCTAAAAACTGTTCTAGAAGTATTACTCACAACATATGGCTACCTTGCATATCCATTTCAGCAGCAAATGAAGTAAGTAACCTTTTTATACAGCCTATAAATTATTTTAAGAAAACTGACCATTTGATACGCATAATATGTTCTTCCCATCTACCTGGACGGAGAAGTCATAAAACAAGAAACTTCTTTTATCTGTATATTGATAGGCAGAAAGCTCTAACTTTTGACTGGGAGAGGATCTCAGCATTTCCAATTAATACTAATGCTAATACTAAATGTGAATACAGTTATTTGAACCTGTTCAAATGTCAAAGTTCAGTTGGTGGGCTCTGAAGATAGACACCTAAAAGCTTCATCAAAAAAATCTAAAATATTTTTTCCAAGCAGTCTCTTATTGGGGGAAGGGTTTCCCACAGGTGCACCAAAAGCCCACCACACTCCCCTCAGGTCTCACAAAACTCAGCTGCATTAATCTAAGAAATTAGACAAAAGATGTAGTCTTGACGAATAGACAAGTACTCTGTACTCTTAGCAATTTAAAATTTTTGTTAGTGTAGTAATCACGTGCCAGTATTCTTTTCCAGCTTTCCATTAAATATTATTTGTATTCTTTTAAACTGCACAGAAGCTGAGATGGGACCTGGTTTTGCGTATTTGTACTGTACCTAGCATATCCAAGCAAAATCAATATTTGTCACATAGGTAAAGAAGTTAATATAATAACAGAAACAATATATTTTTAGCTCATTACCTAATATTAGTTTCAAGGAGTTCAAGAAGTAACAGGTAATCAACACATCTGCACAACACAGGTTTTAATTTGCTCGTGATTTAAAAATGAGTTTGAATCACTGTATATTCTGTAATGGGTGCAAATATAATCATTGATACAGTTCTCACTAGTGGCAGAGATAGAGGTGCCTGTGTCATGTTACAAACATACAGTATTTAGTGGTGACTAATGGTATTTATAAAACCTCTGTTCTGCCTAATTCCATGTTTACTCTTTCTTTTCAATCACAGCAAGTAACTCAGTAACAAATGTTCTTATATATAAAGTGTATTTGGAATAGCTTCACTATTGAAAACCTGACAGGGAAAAAGCACACAGTAAAACAAAAATAAGAGAGAAGTAGGATTTTAATAAACATTCATTCCCAGGAGGACATGGGTGTACTGTAAATACACCACAGTGGTATCAAAGCAACTTTTCTTTTGAACTGAAGAATGCAAATTAGGTTTACCTTACTTCCATATCAGTTGCTGTTTTTAATCTTAATAATGTATTATTTTCAAAGGAAAGCTAGATGTGTTCTGCCCTTGTTTTCTATCTGAAAACTGGGTCTTGTTAATGATTCCAAACTTCCTAGCTGTCAACATTTTTACAAGGTCTGAAATACATTTTCAAGTTTATTAATAATTTAGGCTGGAAAAATAATCTTCTGTGAATAGGGTAAACTTTTGATCATTTGTGACTGATGATATTTTTCAACAGCTGGTGCTACATTCTGCCCTCCAATAATACATATAAGTAGTTCTCCTTGTAGTCAGGGGGGATATGTATTTGGGTACCTTACTGCTGAACTTAGACTAAGAGTTCAACATATTTAAATGTTTGCAGTGTGCAACTTAAGTAATGTTCAGGTGCCATAGTGACAGCAGTATTTAGAAACTCATTCAGGGTCCAGAACCGCTCCTTCTGATGTCAGTCAGATCATTTTAATTACTGCCGGCTGGATCAGGGTCAAGCCATGTTACATACGGAATTGTGTTCCTCCCCAGGAGTCAGCTTGTCTGCCTAGATTATATTTATTGTCACCTTGGTACTTTCCCTTACAGGTACTTAACTATTCCTTATATCTATTGATCCTTTCTTCTATAGATCCATTGATTTTCAGTTTCATCATTTTGCAGTACAATGGATAATGATTACTTGTGGGTCACTCCAAATAATTTTTGCTTTCTTTTTTTTGTTACTTAGTTTTTCTTCTTTCTGATGGTTGTATACGGTGCTTGTACTGTAGAAATATAATGTTCAAAGTTGGCAATTTTTCAACTTTTCACATTAAGAAAAGTTTTAGGGTTACTTATGCCTCTGTTCTGTGACTTCGTTCAAAATGCAGTCTGTTAAAGAACATGTCTTGAAAGGTAAATTTATGTGTGGTTTCAGAGAGGAAGAGCTATGGCGCATCTTTGTTGTCAGTGCAAGATGTGAAGCCCATGGAAGAGTTGAGGAGTAGTTAGTAAGAGACCCTTAAATATGAGGATTCAGAGGAAATTACTCTGAGCATTCATGTGTGTCTATTAATCATAAGAACAGGTCTTGTTTCCCATCTCCAGGATGAAGAGAATTACTCCCTTCTATTTTGGGGTAGTCATAAGTTCCCGCCTCTTGGCCTCACTGATGGACTCTGTCCCCTAGGTGTTTGCATGCACTTACATTTTGCCATGTGTAATGCCCAATACCTCTTCTTGTGCACCTGTACACTATTTGGGTGTAGTGCTGGTCACACATCTTTGCAGCAGACAGAATGACAGTGACTATAAAGAAATACCTAGTCAAACTGTTGACTATTTACTCCATTCCCTTTAACACACTGTATAGTGTTAAAAAGCTAGTCAGGGATTTATCACACCTCATTTTAGCATTTAGCTAATTGCCCAGGCTCCTCCTATTGTCAGTGAAGAAAAAAGTAGATATATTCTGAGCACAGCTCATCAGCTGTCTCTAACTCCTATTTTGGGATGGGGTGATTCATCCTCTTGAAGAGCTTCCTAATTTACATTGACCATAGAAGAAGACTAGGTGTCTAACAGATGGCTAAGATGGCTAATGACAGAAGAGATAAATGTCACTCATGTGAAGTATTTTATACTTGTCTTATGTAAAGAAGGTATGTGGTCAAAAGAGTCTGGTGTACAGCTACCAACTCCCAAGCCTGCCTGCAACTCAGGAAAAAGGACTTGTGCTCTTACGTGAATGACCCCATCACTTGTCCACAAGCCTGATTTGCTCTGAACTTCATTTTTCCTTTCTGGGAAACAGATGAAGACCTATCTTCAAAATCTTGCAAGGCAAAGTTTAAATTGTTAAAAGGCTTAGATAGTCCTAAAACAAAGGCTGTATGTAAAGGGAACATACAACTTTTAATAGCTGTGATGGGAAGGTCTCTTCTGTGAGTTACAGTGTATATGTAGAATGTCTTTTGATTGCAGTTAAAATTGCCTAAAGGATCCAGGTACCTCTTATTTTCCATGACCTATGGTCTAGAAGAAATATCCTTTAAATCAAGCTTAGCCTCAACTTTTTATCTCAGGTAAATACATGAGGCATTTATAAGGCAGGTAAGCAGGCAGTAGGAATCAAGAACTTTGGATTTTTAATGGAAATGGTAAATGGATAAAACTTTACAGGCATTACTTTAAAAAGATTACCCCCCAGACAGTCTCTCCTACCACTGTCAATAGAAAAAACAAGTTAAAAGCTTGAGTTAAATGGTTTGTATATAATACATTGTCCTTTTGAATAACTGAGCTTGAATCCATTTGAATCAACAGTATTACCCGTCATAAAGAACTACGGTTTTCAATATCAAAGCATCTTGAATAAAAACCACTACTCTTTTTTAAATAAAATGTGATTTCGTTTGTGCTCTTAGCAACAGAAGGCCTTAACTTTACATTTACTTAAGGTTCTTTTTCTGTGGATACTTCTTTGCAATACTCTACTGCAGTAGCTGTGGCTAAGCAGCATCCCTTATTAGACAATTCAGTAAGAGTAGAGGGAAGAGATCCCTGGCCAATGCATACATCTCCAGTTTTGCCCCATATGCAGCCTTCCTTTAGGTGTAAGTTCAGGAAATGGCACCCTGTGTTTGTGGTGTTGGGATATTTTGCTTTCATTTTGCTTAATTTGTATATATGAATTCAACAGGGAAGAGTCTGGGAAGGAAAAAAAAAAAAGTTCCTGTCAATTCCAGTGAATGCAAAACAAGTATTACTCCTAAATCAGAAGTAACTGCTGCTAGCGTGTGATTGTGACTATTTGCCTTTGTCTCCATATGTGTTTTGGTCTGCAGCCATTAATAGCTTGAACTCCATGAAGCAGTAGCAAAGGGGAGCGTGTCAGAGCAGCAGGCCAAAATTAAATTACAGCAACCTCGCGCTTTGCATTAAAATCTCTGCTAAGCAATGGAGGCTTGTAATCGTCCGAATTTTCCTCAAAGACAATGGTCTTCCATGCAACTGGCTACACTCAGTTAATTCATGCTGTCAGCTTCCTTTATTGGCTGTGGGGAATGCAGTATTGATTCTTGAACTCAACAGCAGCACAAAGAGCCACTAGTGCATGGTCAAAATGCAGCAATAAAGGGCTGGCAGCTTGAGAAAAGCAGCCATTCCATTGCACAAACAAGGTCAATTAGAGGACAGTGCAGCATAATATAAATAGCATTAGCAGCCCTCTTCAACCATGATGAGACCATGCTGGGAAGATGACAATAAATAAAATAGGGTTTAATGCAGAATAAATAAAAAAACATTTAATGTAATTTAGTTTAAAACCTTGTATCCTTTTAAAAGTACCATCAATTAAAAAATACTTATCTGTGGAAAAAAAAGAGGACTATTCTTTTCAGGTAAATCTTTGTATAAATTAATTATGTACATATGTAGAACTGAATGGGAATGTATTGTTTCATAAATGGTTAATTCTTATATTACAGCTGTGGGATATTATGTCTGTCTGTGTAATCTCTTTACTTTTTATTAATACAAATCTTTCAGTGTCATTTGAGTGTAATAATAGGACAAAAGTGTAACTGCATTTTTAGTTCAGAAGTTAAAAAAAGTTGCAAAGGATCTTTATGTCCTTCTTTAAGATCTTGTAATTATTATCTTTTTCATATGAGAGACTTATTATTATTATTATACCAGCTCAGAATTAATTACAAATGTAATATATATCATTCTGCTAACACATAGAGTACACTAAGCAAATTAGGTTCTTAAAATAGATAGTGGGCCTTGGATAGGCAGCTGATAAACCTAGACCGTATAAGGAAGCTGAAAAGGTTTCAAAACTATTTAATTGTTTAGACAGCAAAAGAAATCTTTGTTTCAAAGTCCTGTTAATAATGAATGTACTGAAAGCAGACAAGAGCTAGGTTTAGAGCTCTGGTTTACTTGTGCAGTCTTACAGTTTTTTGTCAGTACAGGACTACTACTGGACCCCTCCTCACTTTCTTGAGCTTTTTGAAGTATTTACATCAACTTCAATCAACATTAATGAGTGTACTTCACACCCATTAAAAATGGAAATAGTTTGCCTGAGATCTGTAATGAAGGTTGAGTATGAAGTCATTGTTCAAAATATCAAATCTTCCCTATCATGTAGTACTGTATCTTGTATCTTCCACAGTGCAATAATAACTGTATCATTCTACATGTAGTGTATGTAAGACCTTTGAGGAGTTACAGAAATAGGAAGGTTTTCCTTATGATTATTATGGTTCTTGCCAGATAGGAAGCACAAGGTAAAAGATTGCAAGTCTTAGTATATATATCCTAGGATGGGACTTCGGTTTCTTTGGAAATTATTTTTTAAGTTGATGATTTTTGCCAGACAAGGTAAAACCAGATGATAAAGACAACAGAAGCAAGATGAAGACAAATAAAATAAAGGGAGTAAGTATCACAGAATCACAGAATCACAGAATCATTAAGGTTGGAAAAGACCTTTAAGATCATCAAGTCCAACCATCAACCCAACACCACCATGCCCACTAAATCACGACCTAAAGTGCCACGTCTACATGCTTTTTGAACACTTCCAGTGATGGTGACTCCATGACTTCCCTGGGCAGCCTGTTCCGACGTTTGACTACTCTCTCCATAAAGAAATTTTTCCTAATATCTAGTCTAAACCTTCCCTGGAGCAACTTGAGCCCTTTTCCTCTCATTTTATCGCTAGTTACTTGAGAGAACAGGCCAACACCAACCTCACCACCAGCTCCTTTCAGGTAGTTGTAGGGAGGGATGAGGTCTCTCCTTAGCCTCCTCTTCTCCAGACTTAACAACCGCAGTTCCCTCAGCTGTTCCTCAGAAGACTTGTTCTCCAGACCCCTTACCAGCTTCGTTGCCCTTCTTTGGACACGCTCCAGCACCTCAATGTCCTTGTTGTAGTGAGGGGCCCAAAACTGAACACAGTATTTGAGGTGTGGCCTCACCAGTGCCGAGTACAGGGGTACAATCACTTCCCTACTTCTGCTGGCCACACTATTCCTGATACAGGCCAGGACGCTGTTGGCCTTCTTGGCCACCTGGGCACACTGCTGGCTCATATTCAGCCGGCTGTCAACCAGCACCCCCAGGTCCTTTTCTGCCAGGCAGCTCTCCAGCCACTCCTCCCCAAGCCTGTAGTGTTGCATGGGGTTGTTGTGACCCAAGTGCAGGACCCGGCACTTGGCCTTATTAAACCTCATAAAATTGACATCAGCCCATCAATCCAGAGAAACTCTAATTTTTTGTCATAGGGAAAACTTTGATTTCTGGATATTTTTCTGTCTTCAATTCTGGAGTTGAGGCAGATTACAGGGTTAAAGTCCTTATTAGGCAAATAAATGCATCCAGTGACTTGTGACCAATTAGCTCTTGTGCATATTTCTGCTTCTCTTTAGCCCCTCTTCCTCTTCAAGTATGTAAGCAGTTGGACTTGTTTCAGATCTGTTCCTTTTCTTCAAAACAAGATTGACTAATAGTGTAATTAAAATAATAGTTTTTATTAATAGATTTTGAAGATAATATCAATGAATCAAATGCCTTTGAGTGGCTGGCTAGAAAGTGTTTTGCATCTTTTAGAACAAAACCTTAAGTGGAATCAGCGTGTTTGGAAGGAAAATCAGCTAACTTGTATGTTATACAGGTATATAGGTCACCTAAGCCAAAGCAGAATAATAGTTGTATCAAGATTTGTAGGAAAAGGTAGCATTTGTAGTTTTGTTTTGCATTACATACAGTTTTTATTGATTTCTTTTTGTGTTACTGAGGAATTATGGAGACTAAATAAAGCTTACTTGGGGCAATTCAGAAGTTTTATAAAGAGATTTCTTCTTTGTTTCTTGACTTTGAAACTGTAAAATATTTAATCCCAAAGGTGCAGGGAAGCAGAATTTTTCTATGAACTCCTTGGTATTTAGAAGTCGTGTGTGGGACAATGCATCTTTCTTCCTCATGCCTGGCCATCACATCTCAGTGATAGCAAAATAATTCCTTCTTCCTTCATCTCCTTTTTGCTCATCATTTTTAATCCCAATGTCCCATAAGGGTCTACAAATATATATCATGCACTCTAATTACCTCTGGCACATGTACTAGGTGACGACTTCTGACTTCTAGTGAGATGTTTCTAGAGGTTTACTTTTAACCTGTTGTAAGGGTTAGGAACATAGCTATGTTAAGAAGTCATTAGTGTTCAGATATCTCCATTCACAAACATGCTACTAATGAAAGTAATGTTTTCAAACACTTTCTTTTCTTCCCAACACCACTAAACTGCAATTCCCTTTGGGAATGAACTTCCCACCTTCATCTTCTTCTGGAGATGTGAAAGATGGTCCTGTCACTCCTAAGGTGTCACTTTGAAAAGCAGCTGGTATTCCACTGCTGATTCTGTCCTGACACCTTGTTAGGTCATTCTGGAGGGAGATAGGTACTTTTTTTACTTTACTTTTATTTTCAAAATAGGCCTCAGGAATATGTTTTAAGATTGTAAAAAGTCTGTCTTCTATGAACAGGTTGGGTAGAAGTAGAGAGAGAAATTCAAAGAGATTGCAAAGGGAGAATTACGATGACAAATTTTGCACCTCCCAGCAGATATTTGTAAAGGACAGGCGGATGCTGAGTAGTTCAAGTGAGAGCCAGGAGACTATTTGGAGAAAGGCAAGTGCCAAGGCAATGTCTTCCTCAGATATTTGGAAAGCTGCAAGTTTTGACTGCAGCTCAAACTGAAAAGTCTTTTTCCAAGTCCCTAGAAGGAAGCATATGATTTGACAAAATACCCCAGAGGAGGCAGAGAGAGGAAAATAGACTGGATACAAAGATGACAGATCTGTGCTCAAGTGTAAAGAAAGTTTCTAGGAAGCAGAGGAGGAGTGCGGTTCTAGCTTCCAGTCATTCTCCAACCTCACCATGAGGAGACTGAGAAACAAAAATATAAATTGTTCTTATTCTTCTGGGCCATGCAAGAGAAGTGAAAGTCCACGTAGGGCCTATTTGTCCAAGTGTGTAAAGGAAATAAAAATGGGAAGCAGAATTTGCAAAACATATCTTACTGAAAGAGACCAGCCTTTGAAATATGCACAAGTGTAACATGCGTAACACCTGGGCATGGAGTTGATTGTTTATATTTCTCATGGAATATAGAATGGTTGAGACTGTGAGTGGTCAGATGTTGGGAATCAAGAAGACAGAAAGCCCAGCCCCCTAACTATGTATTTAGGAATGCAAAGGATATCACAACTCTAAAGAAAAACATCTACCATGTGCTTATAAGCAGATTTAAAACTGGGGGATTTGCAGAAAATACTTTATCATGAGCCAATAAACTGTACAAGATGTAGGAATGGGAGAGCCTTATATGTTTGCCTCAAAGATCTTGAGTCAAAAAAACTCATCAGAGGAATAGTGATAAATTTTGTGTCAGTATTCTAATATCTCTTAACACCATTACTCTCCCCCCTCTTCATTACATGATCCACCTTCAGGAGTGGTACAAGCAGCAGCAACCAGTTGACATCTCACTTTATTTGCCTCTTTGAAGTGACTCATCAGAGTCACCACAGACATGCTGTACTGTCATGTGTCTTTGTCATGCATGAGGGTCAAGGAGGAAACGAGGAAGATACGGGCAACACTGGTAGGTTAGTCAGTCTCATGCTCAGATTGCATTATGAGAACAGAACTTCGGATGATATCTTCCAAAAATCTAGTTTTGGATTCCCTTCAGAAGGTGATCGTCATGCACCAAGTGACCTTAAGAAAGGGCAGCTCAGGAGGAGATTTTCACTTTGAGTATTTTCTTACCCTTGCTGTATTCATAGCCAAGAGTGAGAGCTGTGTGGTGGTGAAGGTTGAGAAACGAGAGCCTGCTTTTTTCATGTGATGACCAAACAGTCTCAAGTGCTGAATTCATAGTTCTTAATGGATAATGATGTTTATAGGACTGTGTCGTGGTTTAACCCCAGCTGGCAACTAAGTACCACACAGCTGCTCGCTCATTCCCCCACGGTGGGACAGGGGAGAGAATCGGAAGAGTAAAAGTGAGAAAACTCATGGTTTCAGGTAAAGACCGTTTAATAGGTAAAGCAAAAGCCGCACATGTAAGCAGAGCAAAACAAGGAATTCATTCACCACTCCCCATTGTCAGGCAGGTGTTCAACTCTCTCCAGGAAAGCAGGGTTCCATCACATGTAATGGCTTCTTGGGAAGACAGATGCCATAACTCTGAACGTCCCTCCACCCCTTGCTTCTTCTTCGTTCCAGCTTTATATACTGAGCATGACGTTATATGGTATGGAATATCTCTTTGGCCAGCCTGGGTCAGCTGTCCCGGCTGTGTCCCCTCCCAGCTTCCCGTGCACCCCCAGCCTGCTCGCTGCAGGCCAGCACGAGAAGCTGGACTGTCCTTGACTACTTAGCAACAACTCAAAACATCAGCACCTTATCAACATTTTCTCATCCCAAATCCAAAACATAGCCTCATATTAGCTTCTGTGAAGAAAATTAACTCTATCCTAGCTGAAACGAGGAGAGACAACTGTATTGCTAACATGACAGGGGCCATTATTCAATGCAGAAGATGACCCCAAAGCCAGTTCCCACTTAAAAGGAACATGGGATTTCACAAATGGATTTTGTGCTTGCAAGGAGAGGGAAAGAGTTGACACTACAAATTCTGCTTTAGTAACCTCCTCACCCTTATGGGGCAGAAGGATAAGAGGATTCTAAAATAAGTTACACAGAATCCATTTGTTATATGATGTGAACCATGGACAGACAATATTCAAGTGCCTCTTGCATATGAGTCTATAGAGACTATTTTCTTCATTGTTTAAATACATTTTGCATCTATTTTTTGCTCATGTATCCTGGTTAGGTTCCCAATGGTACTCTTGTAAAATATCTCTTAATGACTCTTTTTTTTTCGTGTGGGCTCTTCCTAAGATCTTTTTATCAAAAAAGCCCTTTTCTTTTTTTTTAGCTGCATGTATATAAACATTTAGACATCAAAAAGTCTGCAGTAGGTAAAACCATTTCATTAATGATAGAAATAAATCTAGTGACAAAATATGCCTATGAGATGATGAACAAAGGCATATCTTTCCAATTTGCATACTGTTTCATTAGAAAATTTATAATACATTTAGCTCAATAATACACAAAGAAAAATCTTGTGAAATGTGTTGATATCTCTTCAAATATGAATAAAAAGAGGAAAAGATTTACCCTTTTTTTTAGAATATTGTTCTGAACTGATGGTACAAAGAGAATAAGAGTGACAGCTCATTCCAAGTGACCGATCTCAGTACTCGCTTGTGCTTAAATGATGTGTTCTGAAAATGTAAGTCCTAGGAGCCTTAACAACTCTCAGTACCCCCTCAGCGTCCTCTAAATAGCTCTCTTTTCCTCTTTTCCCTGCCGAGAGCAATGGCTTTATTTCTACCCCTGTCTGGAAACATTAGAATAAGAAAAGTGGTTTATGAAAGAAAAAGAAAAACCAACCACAGTCTTCTATTTTATCCAAGTACCTCATACACTAATGAGTATTTTAGATATCATACTAGCAAGTATTGGAGACATCTTTTCATAAAAAAATGTGAAGACCAGTTTTCCTGACATTTTTTCAGACGCTGAAGTTTTCAGAATCCTTTTCAAAATGCATTGTTGTTTTTTTAGAAGAAATCCTAAATATTTCAAATCACAGCATCTTGAAATCAAAAAAGAGTCAAGTCAATAATTCCCCATGGCGCTCATTTCCTGGCAAGGACTGCACGCCACTCTGAGACAGCATAGGCTTCAACAGATTATCCTTGAATGTATAGGTAATCAGGTAATGTATGCAGTTTATCTAAAGTTGGTCAAACAACAGGGTATTAAGGAGGACTATATGTTGTAGTTTAATATAATGACACGCCTCAATAGTTGTTGGACAGGAATCGAAAGCAACAGTACTGTTAAACCCCAAAGCATGCCATTATTGGACAATAATATGTAAGTGAAATGCATTATTGTGATTATAAATAGGTAATTTCTAAAGGAGATATACTAGATGCACACGGGAATAACAAATCATGTGTAAAAAGAAATGACCTTTAATGGAACAAAGAACAGTAAATAGGATAGACTGCATGAGACTTCTTTATGCTAAAAGGAGGAAAAGACCTTGTTTGTCAGGGAGGTACTGGAGAAGTTGCATGTCTCTTGCCTGTTGGTTTGACTGCATCCAGTTGGCTGCAATTTGCAGTGCATGCAGACCATCCGTGGCGTGTGCAGGTTAGGAAGGGCATAAGAAAGGGGTGAATACCCAATTATTGCCTCTGGCTGTTTATCGCTGTTGAGTCTAAACAGAGACTGGAAGGGATTTAAAACAATATAAAAGAATCCAAGACACCCTTGACCCCATTATCAGAGAAAATAAAAATGATTCATAAATGGAGCTGTGCACATCACCCTTCAGAGAGATTTCTAGGCAGTTGTTTTGGGGATATTTAGCCTCAGGAAGTAAAAGATTATTTTGCTTCACTTAGGTAGCTGGGATTATAAACTGGGGGTGTAAGGATATAGGCTGAAATTTAATTATTTTATTTTTCCCTGACATTCACAAACACAAGTCATATCCTCACTTAGTGATACAAGGAGAGAATGGTAGCTACCAATATCACTAAGGATGAAGACCTAAAGACCTTTTCCATTCACCAGAAAATTGCAAAATTCTGTATAGAAATGTTTTAAAACAAACAGAAAGTCATAAGGCTTCAGGAAGGATTTGGTAGGAAATGTAGGATGGGAATGTAGAATAAGAATCAAAGTAAATTTATGAAGCTTTATCATTTTGTTTTAAATTAGTCTTTCATTTAACATTCAGTGAGTCAGTATATGAATGCTGCCTGGAACACTGAATTTAAACAAGAATTTGGTCTTAATGCAGAAATTAGTACTGTAACCAGCTACAAAACGAATGTTAACTGATCACTCAGCCACTGAATACATCTTCCAAAAGGGCTTATCTGCATATGTTTTATCTCAAAAGTTGCACAAAAGACATCCTTCTCAAAATAGGGCTGGTCTGAAATCAGCACATCAAAAATTCAGTGCCATGTAGCCACTGTGAATTCTAGGCTTGGAGCTGCAATTACAGTGCCAGGAAAGAGACCAGAAAGCTTTTGGCAAAAGCTTTCCTGTTTTGGCTCATATGCAAAAACTGTATAACATTCTCCGAGTTTAAAAGTTTAGAAAAAATGTCACATTTTTCTACAGTGGAAATTCTTTGGTGGGGTTTAATATTCTTTTCATATGAAATCCCATGCATAATAATGCATTTATTCACCTATCTGTATCCTCATCAGAAGGGTTTCGATATCAGAATATGATTCACCTTTCATATTTTTTTAATTGTCTTCCCCTCCAAAAATAGCATGTTGTAACTATGGTATTAATTCAATACATTCCACTTTTATTTTCAATTTCAAATCATTATTTTAAAAAGATCATTAATAAATATCGAACACACGAAAGCCTGGGTTTATTGTCCTGGAAACTGATGTCCACTACATAGAAAGCAGCCTTTGAGTCAGTAATGGTGGACCAAGGATTCATCAGAGCTATGAACATCCTTGTCATGGTTTACCCCCAGCCAGCAACTCAGGACCATGCAGCTGCTCGCTCACTCCCTCACCGTGAGTAAGGGGAGAGAATCGGAAGAGTAAAGGTGAGAAAACTCATGGTTTGAGATAAAGACAGTTTAATAGGTAAAGCAAAAGCTGCCCATGCAAGCAAAACAAAACAAGAAATTCATTCACCACTTCCCATCGGCAGGCAGGGCTCCATCATGCGTAACAGTTACTTGGGAATACAGACGCCATAAATCGCAATGTCCCCCCACTCCCTCCTTCTTCTTTGCCCCAGCTTTACATACTGAGCATGACGTCACATTGTATGAAATATCCCTTTGGCCAGCCTGGGTCAGCTGTCCTGGCTGTGTCCCCTCCCAGCTTCCCGTGCACCCCCAGCCTGCTCGCTGGCAGGCCAGCGTGGGAATCCAGATGGTCCTTGACTGCTCAGCAACAACCCAAAACATCAGCACATTATTAACACGTTAATGTGTTTTCATCCCAAATCCAAAACACAGCCTCACACTAGCTTCTGTGAAGAAAATTAACTCTACCCCAGCTGAAACCAGAACAACCCTTTAGCCACAGTGTGAGTATTTGTGGTTTATACCCACCTTAATCTGCCAGGTTGTGACCAAGAAAAAGGATGCCGATGTTATTGTTTCTGAATTGACCACGTTACTGCAGTGAAGAGGCCTGTTTATATGAACCATCAAGTAGTGCATGAAACAGGGTATGAGTGACCTTCAACCTTGGAACTTCCACATCAGTCTTGATTATCTGCATAAATTGAGTCTACCGTTAAATGCTCTGGTAGTTTTATTTTTGTTTCTACTTATGTTATATAGCTTTTCTATATTCTTGTTTCTAGGACTAAAAACAACAGCAGTTTGAGGCTTCCTTGTGGTAAGAAACTCTTTACTCTTTCTGTGGAAATGAATTACAAAGGGTTCTTAAACTTTAATGACAGAATGAGAAGGCATATGTACATATGTTCATGGACTATACTGCTCAAAGTACAAGTTCTCATATCCAT
This sequence comes from Phaethon aethereus, assembly GCF_964289735.1. NCBI lineage: Eukaryota > Metazoa > Chordata > Aves > Phaethontiformes > Phaethontidae > Phaethon > Phaethon aethereus. Next base: position 40,694,599 of record NC_138582.1, on the reverse strand, counting down.
TCATATCAATTAATGCTGTAGAAAAATATGTTGCAATTTCAGACCTGCAGTTTCCCAGAGCATCAATCACCCAAAGATGTTGACAGATGGATTTGTAAGCCTGCAAGACATGAGAAAAGTGTATAAAATATCAAATGGTTAGAGGAGGTAAAACACAAATTTATTGCCTCTATTCTAATACACAAGAGAACAGTCAATAAGGATAAAATTAATGAAGTTACAATAGTTTTTCACAGTCTGAATTATACTGAGAAACCCATTGCCACAAGAAGTTACAAAGATCAAGAATTCAGCAAAATTAAGAAAGGAATCAGACTTTCTAAGTAGAGCAGTCCAGTCCAGTGTCAGCCTAATTAGCTATACGCACGTGATGTAATGAGTGTTAAACTTTACGCTTTGGGATAAAAGCAGTCCTGATTCTGTTATTAATTAGGAAGGATGTGAGGCAGATAACTTTTATGAGCCTGCTGCAGGATTTTTAAATCTTCCTCTGGAGCACTAAGTGTTTCCAAATAGTATATGATAACAGGTGGACATTATTCTGACCCAGGATGGCAATTCACATGTTTCTACCTACCTAAATAAACTTTTTTTGATTAAAGAAATTGTCCACAATATTACCACACTTGGCCTTTAAGTCTAAATGCAAATAATGAATTCTTCTGAAGAATGGTCCCATTGTAGAAAATAGAATAATCTGATTCTTATGAAGTTCCAACTTTATCAGCTTAAATAAAAATAAGTACATATCTGCAGATATATTCGTTAATTTCTCAGTGTGTCCAAACAGAAATCCCATTTATTCATTAAAATAAAATTAAAGAAACTGCGAAAATGCAATTGCTGACTTTTTTATTATACCTTTGATTTTAACTCTATGTATCTTGTAAGCAGGCCGTTAAGATAATGCCACTAATAGCACTCCTCTGAATATGGGTTGTCCTCTTTGATGTGCCTAGTAATATGCTGGTCTGTATGGAATTAAATAGTAATACCAACACCCACAGTAAGAAGAAAAAAGTGAATGTATGAGAAATATTTCCTTTATAGCTGTGACTGTGAAGGCTAAAATTACTCCAGTAAGTTACAGAAAGGTCACAGATCCCCTCATTTCTTTAATATCTTAAAAACAGCCCTTTATTCAGGAGTTTGCCTGCAGTCAAAGCTAATTATTACAACCATTTTACATATTTTTTTGTTATATGATATGTAGATGAGTAAAAGTGTGGTAAACAACCATCAGGCTCCAGGATGATGATAGCATGAGTGAGGAAATGGGCAGCTACTTTCCAAATCTCATTTCCAGGAGCTGCTGTAAATTAAGATCAGGAGACATAATGCTTCTGCATCTTTGAACTCAGCTATTAGACTTGTATTGTCTTTACTAATTTCAAAAGTAAACCTGACTCATGGTTCTTGTTACAGATGTATAATTACATGATTGAAGGTTAATGACTTCACAAGTATATTTCAGGGACTCAGGACTCATCCAAGGTCTCACTAATGACAGGATTCAAAACCTCTGTCCATGAGCCTACCAGACAGCACATCCAAGGGAGAGCAGAAATCTCTGGTAACCTATTTGCAAGCATTCATTTGTTTTGATCCCAGAAGCCATAGTTTTTATAACTGCAGATGGTGCTTTAGAAAGACTTTTCCAGGTAAAACATAAAAGCTTTATTCTTCAAGGATCTGAGCACCATGGCTCTACCCAGCAATTCACGTTAATGGTTGCTTAACTTTAAGCACTTAAACACTGGTTTCTTATTGATTTCAGTAGTATTACTCACATGCTTCAGGTTAAGCTCCAGCTTAAGTGTTTTCACAGATAAGAAAAAATTTGCTCAGTGTCTTGCATGACTGAACAGTAAATTTTAGGCAAGGAAAGAGCCTGGTAATCTATATTTCCTCTTTAGACTCTTTGAAATAGGGCTTTTTAGGGAATCATTGTGGTTTCTTACACAGATTCAAAGAATGTAGTTTTATTTCATATTTTTTGTGAAATGTTGTGGCCCTATTTCTTTTAACATATTCTTTCACTAATCTTTCTGTGCTGCTGAAACCTTTCTCAGTTCCATGGTCCCTCTACATACCTCCATGGTTCAAGCAGATACTTGTATTCTTTTACTTTAAACTAGAATTCGAATAAGACAAGGCAGTTTCATTGCCCTGCATTACATCCCTCATCCTTAACAAATAATATTGTGTAATTTCACAAGTAAATATGATAATTATTTTAGACGTTAAAATTAGAAGCTGGGTATTCTACAAAATTTAACATTTGTGTCAGCCTTTCATTGTTTTTGTCCCATGTGACAATAAAATAATGCAAAATCTTCAGAGTTTCTATATAAATCAAAGTAATTTTTTTCATGGTTTTGATTTGAGGAAGAGAGGTTGCAATTAAGGAAATTAATGATTGTTCTACCAAGCTGTCATGCTCATATAGGCTACTAGCATCCTTAGGTAACCTCTAAATGGAGAAGGGTAATTCAGGACACCTTCACTTTAGATTTCAAGTACAGTGAGTTTATTAGTTGCTACTACTGTGGTTTGAAGCAGTCTGAAAGAATATGTTAAGAATTCTTTCTGGTAGGTAAACTGACCCTTGGGACACAAGACTAGAGCACTGTTCTCAAGTTGGTGGTGTGAGCCCAGCGGCTATCTAAAGTATCCAAAGGAGCAGAGGATCTCCGAGGTGATATCTTTTGCAGAAAACAGCTGGTGGTCCGAACTAATGAACTAGGCTCTCTTCTTCCATATAAATGTTCTAGTGTCTGAAACATGTCACTTAAAATTATATAGACTGATTGCGTACTCAAGGCCAGATTAGTCAATGCATTTTGGCTCCTTTATTCTGCCTGATGCCTTGGTAGATGTCTACTCAATGTACTTGAGAAATGCATTCTGGCTATCCTGCATCCTTTATTGTAGCCCTGTGAAGGTCCAAAAGCACCCTTAGGAAAATTTCAGGATAAATATTTGTTGTGATTGCTTGTTGTTCTCTCCTCTCATCCTTTATAGCCCAGTAGTACAGCAAAGTTAGAATTTTGGGGAGGAAAATTTAAACAAATATAGAAGTTATTCTGTCTTGGAAGGATGTGTGCTTTTAGAGTAATAATAAAATTAATAATATTGATACTGCACTTCAGTCCTTTGAAATGTTTTCTAAAATTACTAGATATGTCAATCAATCAAAGTTATTTTGTTTCAGAACCACAAAATCAGATTATTACAAGACCTTTATACAATCATCTTTACTGTTGCTCTTTAACAGTCTTCTGTTGTAAGCGCTTTTTAGTGAATGTGTAAGAAACCCCATTCGTTTTCCAAGCTTTTCCTTTAAAACAAGACTTTATTCTGTATCTACATTTTAATATTAGTTCTGTGTTTGCACGTTGTTACTAACCTTTCTGACTGATTATATATGGCAATAATATTTATCATTTTTATTTGTTGTCTAATTTTAGTAGTAGATTATAAATTTATTAGTCAATAACTTGTGTGGTAATTAAATGATACATTACATATTTTCCATTATTAGGTTTAATTTGAATAATCAATTAATGTATGTCTTCTAATTTATTCCAAAATTGTGGGCTTTTTTGTGAAACTCTCTATCCCGAACTTCAAGATTTCTCAGAAATTTATGTCATATCAGTGGATCTGCAGTTAATGCTAGTTTAACTGTAATCAATGCATTAGTGGCAGTACAAGTAACTAGAAATACAATATTTTTACATTTTTACATGAGTTTTTGGTTTAATAGTTACATGAAATATTTAATAAGTTTTGAGCAAATGGAGTTCACGGTGAAAAGGTTATATTATCATGGAGGCATGACTGAGTGTATTTCTCTGTAATTTAAACAGAAATAGACAAACTATCTTTATCTCTAAATCTGGCATTGTATATTTAAGAAATTCAAGACCAAGATTATACTTAAAATAAGCCCCAGACTTTGTTAGGTAATGAACAAGCAAGCTAAGGAGCAAGAGAGGACTTTCAGTAGCTCCGGCTGGAGCCATTCGTGCAGAGTTTATTCCATTGAGTCTGATGGTGGAGTGTCTGTTCCACATTTCCCCTTGCCATTTCCTCCTATCTTTACCCCAGTCACTATTACAGATGTGAAAAGAATGCTTTTAACAGTGCCCATTTTATGTATATGAAACGCCTTTACTCTGCCCTGTCATAGTGCTGTGAGAGTAAGAGGCAACAGAAACATATTTCACACAGACAAAAAAGCTTCTCTATAGGTCAGATCATTTAAATTAAGATGACAAATATTAAAATGTTTAACTACATTTTTATGCTTATGGTATGTTATTAGTACAAAAGGTCACCAAAATGGAGAAAAAATCTTTTTTTTTCTGATTCAATACACCTGAAAATCATAGGAATTCTGAGGGTATTGACTTAAGTGCAGAAAATATAATGGTCCTTTTGCATTTTGTTTGTGAGTTTAAATATAATTTCTAATTACTTTACTCACTGTATTTGAAGTATTTACCAAGTTAATAGAAATTTCCAGTTACCAGGAGGTTTATAGCTTAACCGCATAGATGAGAACAGATCAGAGTTGGCAACTCATCAGTAAGTATCCAACGGTCCAAATCTGTTAGGAAATGCCTGTTCTGTCATGTCTTTATAGGGTTATAGTCTTGCACTTGTTTATGTGATACTTCTATGTGCTATGCCCGTGCATGTGTTCTTAATATCTGTGTGTCTGAAGATCAAGTAAAAAAACACCTACAGAAATATAAAATTCTTGCACCTTGCCCACATCAACGTAGGCTTGACAAAGACTCTGCTAATTCCATTTGAGAAAGCCTTTGTGCATAAACACACACAGGATTAATAAAATAATATTTAGTATTTGAGCCTTAAAAAAGATCTCATTGTATCCTGTAGAAACAAAAAATAAAAGCAACCAATGTCTACCATGCAGCTATGAAGGGGGAAAAAATGCTTCCTTGTTATTTGCCTGTAATTGGCTTTGAGCATCACAATGCACGCGTAATTGGGTCTGTACTTGTATTCTTCAAGGGTTCTGTGCTATTTCTACTTGAACCCATTTTTGATATGGTTCAGCTCAGCAGTGCCAGCTACCTCTTGTTATGCAGTTGAAAAACTGTGGCCATTAAAAATAGGATACAGTGTGATTTTGTTTTGCAGCACTGCATGGAAAATCAGTTGCTGTTCATAACAGCTCTGTGGTTGGTTGATTTAAAGCAGGAGGGTGACTTCGAATTGACAAGCAGACAGTTCATGAAAAAGGATATTGTATCTTTAAGGCTTTCTGACTGATTGTGTTTAACTGCGCTACTCAGCAGGCAGTAATTAGGCGGTAGCTTTGCTGAGAAACTTAAAGCAGAGGCTGTGTTGCTCTGTGCTCTTGAATAAAAAAAAAAAAAAGGCAAAAAAATTCTGGATTTGAACAAATGGGATTTTTACTGTTTTTTAACCAGTATGGGAGCAAACAGAAAGCAGACCCCTAGAGGCTCCTAAAGTTATCTTCCCATGCAGATAGTCTCTAGGGAGCTGTGGTGCTTGTGAAAGGAGGCAATGAGAACCATTACAGAAGCACATGACACTATTGCTGAAGGTCAGAGTGGTATTGGAATAAAAGAGAAGCTGCTGATACAAAATGACATGGCTGCTGCATCTTCTGGGCCAGTTCACAATTTTGATTGGAATGTAGCTCAAATGCATCATGAACATGATTAATAAATAAAAGTACATAATAATGATGATGGTTGAACTGGTGCTTCCCCAGATTGCTGCAGAGCAGAAGAGAATGGGAATCTCAGATAAAAGGCAGCAAACAAAATACGCAGTTAATGCTACTGCCTGAGGAACAGTTTGATTTGAAAGTACTATTGTAGTTTTGTGAAGTGGACACTGCAGTACACCATTGCAAACACTGAATGCATGAAGAAGTTGTTAATCTTCTCTTTTTGAGCATAACAAATTGTGGAGGGAGTACCGCAACGCCAAGATATGGTTTTGTCATGAATAGCATAGGAGATTCGTGGAAGCACTCTTCTTCCCCCTCACACCTCTACTTTCTATTGCTCCTATTACGATGTTTGTGCTTGGACATGTAATCAGTTAATGGCAATTGCCATTTATTTATACTACAGCCTCTCTAACCATGTGTGTTGGTTTTGACTGGGATAGAGTTAATCTTCTTCATAGTAGATACTATTGTGGCTATGGTTTTGATTGGTGCTGAAAACAGTGATGATAATATAGAGATGTTTTAGTTACTACTGAGCAGTGCTTACACACAGTCAAGGCCTCTTCTGCTTCTCACACCATCCCACCAATGAGTAGGCTGGGAGGTGCACAAGACGTTGCGAGGGGACACATCTGGGACAGCTGACCCCAACTGACCAAAGGGATATTCAGTACCATATGATGTCACGCTCAGCATATAAAGCTGGGGGAATAAGAAATAAGGGAAGGGGCATTCGGAGTTATGGCATCTGTCTTCCCAAGTAAGCATTATGCGTGATGCAGCCCTGCTTTCCTGGAGATGGCTGAACACCTGCCTGCCCATGGGGAGTGGTGAATGAATTCCTTGTTTTGCTTTGCTTGCATGTGCAGCTTTTGCTTTACCTGTTAAACTGTCTTTATCTCAACCCATGAGTTTGCTCACTTTTACTCTTCTGATTCTCTCCCCCGTCCCACCATGGGGAAGTGAGTGAGCAGCTGCGTGGTGCTTAGTTGCTGGCTGGGGTTAAACAACACCACCATGTTTTAAAAAAAAGGTAGTTCATTTGTTTACTTCATGCCATATACTGCTGGAAAATTAAGTCATCCATAAGCCATCACAGCATAAATTAAGCTTATGTTTTGTTTTGGCATCAGGTAGTAGATATCACCAAAGGGTCACATTTTAAGTGTGATGAGCATTATTTTCACAGCATAGCGTAAGCTTCTTTGTGAGGTCCAGTAAAACTCTTTTGATGACTAGGCTCTGATTCTGAATAGAACTGCTCTCTGTAGTTCTGACACCAGTTCTGATAACTTTGAGGTAAAGTCATTAAAGTCAGCCTCCTTCAGCAAACTCTGCGGCTTGATAAATCTTTTTTATTTTATCTGCTTCATTCACATGTTGATAAGAAAGTAAATTAGTGTGTAAATTGGCAAGAACAGTGTACTGAGCAACTTGTTTTTTCACAGGACCATTGTCCTGAGGTTTGTAGTTTTTAAAAAATTTTGAACTAAATAAATTATGAAAACTTACCACAATTCTCTGACTGAATGTTCATGAGCCAGAACTGCTTTGCAATTACAGCGGGGCTTGCAAGAGCAAGATGGATTCAGTGCCCCTGCCTAAAATTCACCTATCTTTATTTCCTGTTTTCAAGGTCAGTCCATTTTGTGTACTTCATAAACGGTTTTTGAAACTGGGATATAAAGAACATCAAGGATTAAAGAGCCAAAATGTTTTTTTTTCAAAGTGACAATGAGCTTAACGAGTTAATGACAGGGGTTTTTCCCCCTAGTATTAAATTCTTCAGAACTGTAGCTGTATAGGACACTATTCACAGGGGCTTAACATAGGGAGGGAAATGATTACATTAAGTCAAATAAAATGAATAATTCATGACATCACCTTTTGTAATCCTGATGCTAAGCATAAACCAGTGGTTTATTTTTCAGCAAAATGTTTTTGCACCGTTTCAGATAGCACATAATACAAAACAATAACTGCATACATAATGTGAAAAGCCTACAGGCAAAGAGGGTCCTTCCTAGTTCTTCTGGCTTCATGTGGGGTGTCACAATATCCATGCTTTGAGGCAATGCCTGCGAGTGCCCATCTTCCTTTGGAATCTTCTGGGGCCAATGGAGTGTCTGTCTTTTAATTTGACTGTAAAATATTGCCCCAGCTCTTTACCACAAATTTGAAAATCAATTTTTATATCTTGCTAAAACTGTGTACCTCTCATTTATTTCTATGGTTAGTCTACTGAGAATAAACAACTCAAAGTGAAAAGTTTTTACGTGTTTTTCTGTTACATCTTTACCCCTCTCCCCCTCTCTCTCACACATACTTGTGCACATGTCTAGACACAGACACACTATATATATGTGTATGTATATATACACGTATGCATGTATATACATATATATTTATGCAATGTTTATATAGGTAAGAATACAGCAACTGTAAGTTGTATAAGGATAACATAATATGAAATTTACCTTTTTTTCCAAAGTAACTACCTTTTTTTTGTAACATTTGTCCACACCTTTTCTGACCTGGATTTTTTTGTTTGTTTTGTTTTCATTTTTTGGGGGTATGTGTGCAACACAGTTGTGGTTTAACCCCAGTCAGTAACCAAAGACCACATAGCTGCTCGCTCAACCTCCCTGCCCCGTGGTGTAATGGGGGAGAGAATCAGAAGGGCAAAAGTGGGAAAGCTCATGGGTTGAGACAAGAGTAGTTTAATGGTTGAAATAAAATAAAATAAAAATTAAAAAATAAATAAATAAAAATAATAAAATTTCAATGAAAAACAAAACAACAAAAAAGAGAGAAAGAAACAAAACCTAGGAAAAACAAGTGATGGAACTGCTCACCACCCACCGACTGACACCCAGCCAGTGCCCGAGCAGTGATTGCTGCACCCCAGCCAACTCTGCCTAGTTTATATTCTGATCATGACATTATATGGTATGGAATATCCCTTTGGTCAGTCTGGGTCAGCTGTCCTGCTTAAGCTCCCTCCCAGCTTCCTGTGAAACTCCCCGCTGGCAGGGCATGAGAAGCTGAAAAGTCCTTGACTTCGTATAAACACTGCTTAGCAACAACTAAAACATCAGTGTGTTATCACATTATTCTCATGCTAAATCCAAAACACAGCACTATACTAGCTACTAGGAGGAAAATTAACTCCATCCCAGCCAAAATCAGGACACCACCAATACTTGTTTTTTAATTTTGTCATCTGGGAGAGTTTAGATGGGAATCCTCACTGGAGGAAGGTTGTTTTGCCTCCTCACTGCCACAGTTTCCAAATCAGATCTACTTTAACGATGTCCTTACACGGGATGATTATTACGCTATATTCCAGGCTGAAATAATTGTGTACCTGGACCATCTGCTTCTGCCTTTTCCAGCACCGTCCCGTGGACAGCTCCGGGGCACTCAATCGGGGCCAGGGCGGGCTCCCACCGCGATGGCCACGCGTTTCTCCTGTGGGAAAGGACAGACTCTGTCGGTGGATTTCAAAGCTGTTTAACAAAGCATTTCCCCTTTCTAAGAATAATAGCCTTTAATAGCCTACACTTGCAACAACAGTAAACATGTCATCCTGGTAACGTAAGAAAAATATCTGCTAGTCATAATGCAGATCCTACAAGGGTGTTCTAACCAGTTTTTAAATTTAAAATAACAAACTGCTGATTAATTGCATCAGTCAGTCATCTCCAAACTAGATTAAGAAACTCTGAGAATAATATATGGGTACTAATTTCAAAGGAGGGTACAAATATAGCCATTTTAGGATTAATGTATATTTCTCAAAATGTAACAGGATGAATTTAATTCATTTTGTGGTGTTCATGGCATTTAAAAATTATTTTAGTGAATTATTATAGAAAGCGTATCTTATTCTTTTAATTAATCTTTTATTTAAAGAAATGTTTTTACCCAAGATACTAAGGAAGAACATTATAAACACACTCAGGAAAAAGGTAATAGATTTAGAGTTTAATTGTAATGTTCTGTTAAGCATTTTTAATGGAAAACCTGATGACCCAATTATACAGCGAAAGTGGAAAATCAGAACACAGTATCTGGATTTGAATATAAAAATGCTGAGATGCATAATACATAGGAGTTTGATATCTATTCTACTTCTTGTCAAGGAGATATAAAATTATCAAGAATTAACAGAGAGCAGAAATCAGACCCTAGAAAAGAGCTGAGCATTCTGGAGAGGAATATAAATTATATTTTTGACTTAGAATAGTAGCCTGTCTCTCCATGCAGTGCAGAATCAGTATTTTTTTTTTAATTTCCCTGCACTGACATCCCATTCTTTCTGTACTATCACTATTCATAGTGGCATCAGCAAGACCTTCTCCCCAGGGTAAATCCTTCCCGCTATTGAAAGTCAGCTACAAAATTAGCTGGTTTGAGAAGAGATTTTCCAAGCTACCTGGCATCACTGAACTCAGGAACTGCATTTTTTTTTACCTTGAAAATCTTCCCTTTCCATCTAAGCTGTGATTCCCAAACTGAGGTCCTAACAGTTTATTGGTGAGGCCTTGAAGAATAAGAGAATAGCTTACAGGACCATAGCATTTTAGTAGTCTTTTCAATTCTAAAAAGTAATGCTAATAATGTGTTGGTGTCCACTAGAACCTATGATGACCCACAGGAAAGTTTGACTGTTCATGGTGCTCCACCAGTACAAAAAGTTTGAGAATGACTGCAGTGTTCAGTTATTTCAACTTTTATTCCTGAAAGAGATATATAGATACAACAAAGTCTCTGAGGATACAGCAGCATATACGAAAATCTTCTATCTCAATGTGTCATAGACAACACAGAAGAATGGTGCTTCATTCAGTAAGTGGTACTTCGAGTCTTTAATGGTGAAGGAAGAAGTAATGTGAATGTGACTGTGCAGATGCCATTATTCAGGGGAAATGAAGTTGTTACGCACCGTACTTGAGAAATGTTCCTCGGGAAAATATGCAGACATGTAAGTGCATGAAATTATCAACTTCATTAATGCTTTGGGGGAGATGAATATTAGAATTTTGAGGGTATCTGAGCTGGTACCACACTGTGTGCTCAGGACACTGGGGCACAGATCTTTATCAGCTCGCTGGTATTAATTACTTTTTAGCCATCTAAGCCTTGCTTTGTTCTCTGCCTCTATACATAAAAATGTTAGCCACTGAATAAAAGTCAATGCCAAACATACCACAACTATAGCTAGCCTCTGGAGTGCCATTTGGTTGTATTGTTTTACTCAAATTTTGTATAAAAATCTGTCTCATTTTGACCATATTACCAGCACAAAAACCATTAATCCAGCCTCACATGATGTTTATTTATTCCAGCTTTTCATGTGGGTATGACAGAACACAGACATGCCAGTATCAATTTCACCTTCATTATGATCCACATCATCAAGTGTAGAGACTCAAAAATTCATTAGCTCAACAATTAAGGTTTTGTGATGGGATCCTTGAGGAACCAGTGCAGTGGGAACATCTGACTGTTGGACTTTCCTTAGGAGAAGCTGACAGTCTTAACTTGTGACCTTCAAAAGTATAACCATTCTTAAAAGCTATACAGTTTCTCCGGTGGCTCAGGAATTCCTAGGCATCTTTTACATATCCTTTTGTACACAAACTATGGAAAAAGGTATCTGGGTAAAGGATTGTTCTAGATTTCATTCTGAGCATTCAAAGAGGACTAGCTGCAAATGTGGAGACCAAGGGCAATGTGACAGTAACAATGCAGTTAAAGAGTTCAAGATCTTTAAGGAAAGAAGGGACATGACCAAATGAAAGTAGTATGTTTCAAGCAGGTAGCCTTTAATAACTCCAGAGAAAGACAAGGCTTAGAGAGAAAGGAAGAGATTGTGTAAGTAAATAAATTTCTATTAAACAATTACCATTAATTATGCAAGTACAGCGGAATAGTAGGAAATACACTGAGACCAATCTGGTAAAATCATAATCTTTTTAGTGAACTAAAAATCCAAAAGAAAAAATCCAGAAAGTAGAAAGTAGTTCAGATGACTACAGATGAATATGAAAGAATAGCAGAAGCTATTGGGACAAATTCAGAAATGCTAAGGGACAAAGCCAGAATCTTTTCACAAAATGCATGAAGGGTAAGAAGAAAGCAGCTGTAGCAAGAGCAAGACAAGTCCATTAATTGACAGAGATTGAAAAACTGAGACTAACAGAATTCATTTCTGCTTCAGCCTGCACTATAAATACTAGGTGCAGTCAGGAAGTTAGTACTACTAACACCAAGAAAAGTTGTAAGATCTCAGGTTAAGACAAGAACAGTTTAGAAAAGTACTTAGGTAACAGAAACATTTTCAAATTGTCTGGGCCTAATGAAGTTCCTGCTGTAGATGTAGCTAAAGAACTTTAGCCTATTTTCAGAGTTGAGCTTTCAGAAGAGTAGAAAAGGGCAAATGCAAAGACTGAAAACAAGATAAAAAGGGAGCCAAGAAACTGTACACCAACCAGCTTTACTTCCCTTCTCTGTGAGAGATGGTCTCAGATAATGCAACAAATAGCTACGTCAAAGAACATCAGAAGGTATTCAGTCAGTATGGTTCAAAGATAAACCATGTCACACCAGTTCACCTGTGAGACAGCGTACTGGACAGTGTACTGGACAGAAGAGAAACAGTGGACATTCCTGTTCTCGACTTAAATGATGTGTCACATGACCAGCTCATAAAGATGCTAGACAAAACTTTTTGACTCCAGATATGTGTAAAACTGATCAAAAAAGTATATTGAGTACTTACCAGTTTGGTACTACTCCACATTTTCATTATTAATCTGGAAGATGCATTAGACAATATTTTGCTTATTAAATTTACAGAAAACACTACTGTGGGAGGGATTGCAAGCATGCTAGAGGATGGCATTAGAATTTAAAATGATCTGAAGAAATAATCTGGAAAAAATTGAACATGATTCAGTAAGCAGAAATACATGTCTGCTCTCAGACATGACAAACTGTATGAATATAAGATAGGAGACAATGAGCTAGGTTTCAGAAGTGTAGAAAAAGGCTTGGAGACATAATGGGTCACAAACTGAGTATGAGTCACCGGTGTCATAATACAGTGAAAAAAGCAAACACTGCATGAGAATATATGTATAAACAGTAGTGAGTAATCCTCCTAATCTATTCAGTAATACTAAAACTTAGCTGTGTTGTTATGCTTCCAGGAGACCAAAGAAAAATTTAGAAAACAAAACCTACCAAAAATATTGAAATAACTTGTTTAATACATAGAAGAGAAGGAGGAAGTAACAGAGAAATCAGGTAAATTGGGGGAGGAGACTGTAGTACTTCCACCACCCAAGATTTTTACAGTTAGGTTAGATAAACTTCAGTAAAAAATTCATATAATTCTAGCTGATACTGCGTTGTGGTAGAGAGGTGGAGTGAATGACCTCTTAAGATTCTTTCCAACTGTTTTCTATTAATTTTTTGTAGGAGGAATTTTACTTTTTGACAAGGACAATAAGCTTTTTTAAGACTGAGCTGAAATTTCTAGTGTCTGTGTGCGCAAAATCTGGGTTGCTCCCACTAAGCAGTGAATTAAGACTGAAAAAAGCCTTTTGCTGATTCATGAAGGAATGTGCTATTGTTTTGTCTTTGGTAGAACATCTTAAAGCAGGATCTAATGTTTTCAGACTTAAAATCTAGAAGAAAATTAGATGTAAACATGGTAAACCAGCTTCATTGTTGCCTGTTGGTCCATGAAGTGGGTGTTATCAACTTTTAGAGATTTGATTTTCTGGAGACAGAGATGTACAGAGTTTGCCAGAGGACTTTGCTATGAATTAGGCTATTGCAGCAAATAGAGTAGGATTTGTAAAATACTTAAAGTAGCCATTTCAAGGTGCAGGTCTCTTTAGTCAGAAGCAGCCTTGCCAGGATTGGACAGGTTATGACAGACAGGAACAGACCAGGTATTGAATGAATCTGCTCCAGCAGTGGGTGGCACTGCTATTCTGTAGGCACTGAAGACAGTAGAGTAGATCAAGATAAGAGCTGCTCAGGATTATAGCTGTGCATTCATGGCAGCAGGATAAGCTGCTTGTAGGTATTTTCTTGGTTTGCTGCTTATGACAAATGTGTGACAACTTGGCCACATGCAGTTCTCTGGCCATCTTTACTCTTAAGTGGCATTCAAAACCGAAGCTTAGACACAGACATCTTATACTACCTGCAGTTCACTCTTTACACACCTATCTCTGTCAGCTCATTTCAGTTCTTTCTGGGAAATTATATATATCCTCACCTACTACTGTAGTGGCTGACCAGTGAGGAAATTAATGGAATCACAGAATGGTTGAGGCTGGAAAGGACCTCGGGACATCATCCAGTCCAACCTCTTGCTCAGGTCAGCCAGGACTAGCAAGGTTTCCCAGGACTGTGTCCAGTCAGGTTTTGAATGCCCTTGAGGTTAGAGACTCCATAACCTCACAGACAATCTGTTCCAGTATTCAACAACCATCACTGCAAAAAGGCTTTTTTTTAAGTTCAAATGGAATTTCTTGTATTTCAGTTTATGCCTATTGCCTCTTGTCTGTTCACAGGATACTGCTGAGAAGAGTCTGATTTCACATTTTTTACTGCCTCTCATCAGGTATTCATATACACTGACAAGGTTCCCCATGAGCCCTTTCTTCTCCAAGCTGAATAGTCCCAGCTCCCTCATACAAGAGCTGTTCCAGTCCCTTCATCATCTTTGTGGCCCTCTGCTGCAGTCCTTTCAATATGTTCATGTCTCTCTTGTACTGAGACCAGAACTTCAGATGTGGTCTCAAACTGCATATAAGCATTAGCTGATTGAGAGGGACTTGGATCTTACCTTTACCTTGTTTCCAGTCCCCTGAAAAATGACCCATAACACATATAAAAGCAATAAACCTGTTACTATCTGGGATCTTTAACAAAAAGGATGTCTGTTGGGCCATTAAAAAAAAAGAAAAAGATTTTGAGGTTCTTCTGAAGGAAAGAAAAGATTGTTGGTGGCTTCCAGATGAGAAACAGGGATTTTCAAACATCATAGACACAGGAATTTCTGTTAATTCATCTTAAGAAAAAGTCTTAATGAGTTGTAGAAAAAAATGTCAAAATAAGTCCCAAATAAAATATTTGAACTGAATGGGTTCAACTGGATTTTAAGGTCAATTTGAATATATTATCAAAGTAATCTGCAGTAAACTCTTCTCCCTGAAGCTGTAAGTTACACAAGCCCCAAAACATATCCCTTAATCATCACCAGTTTGGTGATTCAGCCATATATTGACACCTCTCCCTTTGTTCTTCCTACTGATGACTTTAGTGATTCAATGAGAAGAAAAGGAAACTATTTGTTGTTTTACTTTTCTCTCTTGTTGTTACATTCAGACAGATGCATATGGAGATGTATACACACATATATATTTAAATATGTATAACTATACTCTGAAACTTGCTGCACTAGCTGGAATTGCCTCAGCTTCTCGAACAATTTCTTTCAGTTAGTTGAACAATGTAGGAATATCAGTGGCAAAAGAAAGACAGTTACGTGGAAAACATAGTCAATAATTAATCAGCTGAATAAGAGCATTAATTTTTAATAAATATTGAGAAGGATGTATAGAAGTATCATGCTGCATTACTGTACATCCAAAAATTTGCTAAATATGAAATTAAAAAGACCTTAGGTGATAACATCAAATAGTACAATGTCTCGAACAAGCACAGTAACATAAGCTGGTTTATTTCTAATTCTGCGTGGTGCTGAACACCTTTCCTAAAAAAGTTCAACCCCCTCAGTTCGTACTGACTTAGCATTTGGCGTATCGTTTCCTACATCGTACACACTAGGGGCATATGATGTTGCCTTCTGGTCGGTGCATTGGTAACTAGCACAGAATGGAGTTCTTCACTCTTTGTGATTGATAAGGCCAAAGTAAGAAAAATAGAGTTAACTAGGTAAACTGTTGTGTGCTGAGAAAAAAGATCAATATATCTACTTATATATTCTGAAAGATTTGCTTGCTTTTTATTTTGAGAATGTTAATCTATTAAACATTAAAAATCAGTGTTTCATGGGAAAATTTTGACAAAACCTATTTTTTTCTTAAAGGTAGAGAATTTTCTTTAACCCAAATGTTCCAGTGGAATAACCTGAACAAAAATCTCTTAACCAGACCCACTCCCATGCTTGAAGACAAGTATGTGCTTAAGTGCCTTGTTGAATAGGAAGAAAATTACTGAAAGAAGAGCAGTAAAGTCTTAAACTGGACTTCATGAATGGCAGTTCTGCAGAAGAATGATAAATTTACCAATGTAAATATAATGTCATCTGACTTTAAAGAAAATTGTTGGGTTCTGTGACTGGCTCTCGCACAGATTTACATAACAATATATAAGTCATTTAATCTCCTTTAGTTTCTCCATCTGTACAATAACATCAGCTCCGGGGCAGTGTTGTGAGACTTAGTTAATTGCATAGAAATTATTTAAAGATCCTTCAGTGAAAAGTTGTATTGACGCTTTCAGAAACACAACCCTTTTTAAGCTAATGATTGTCTTTTATCTTTGCTTAGAAATGATATGAGTCAAAAAAGTAATTCTCTTTTGACCAGCACTCATTGCATAACTAAATTTTGAAACAACCCAAAGAATTCTCACAAGCCAAGTACTTTGGATCCTGGGGAGGGAGGGAGAGAAGGAACAAGAGGGAAAGAGGGAAAGATCTTTTCCCTTTCATTCTTCCTGGGGCAGCAGAATTTAGTAAAACAGATGTACATGTGCATAGAAGGGATGGACGTGCAGATGTGAGCTTCCCTCTCTCCCCAACTTTAGCTGCTGATTCAATGGAGCAGCGCTAACGATATCTCCGACAGTGGTCGAATGTCCAACTTTCAGTAGGGGCAAAGAGTTGCCATGGTTGCAGAGTGAAAAGGAAGGAATCGAAGAGGGGAGGGCAAGAGGATGGGTACAGAAGAAGTAAATCCACGTGAGAAACAGTAATAATAATCTGAGGTAAAGTGGCACTCCTGTAGAATGTTTTGTCAAAACAATAAAGACTGAAGTTTTCAACAAAAATTATTTTAAATATTTTGCTTGAGCCCCTTTATTAATTATGCTGCCATTCTGCCTGCTGCTATAATTAATAGTTTTACAATTCCTTCATTCTAAAATGTTCTCTCTCTCTTAACTCCCGGCTGAGGACAGATGAATGTCAATGACAAAAAGAATAGAAATGAAGAAATGACATTAATGAAGATTCAAAATATGTGGTTAAATGGCAGAGGTTTATCTTTACAACCACAAGATATTGAGGAGGGTCTAGAGGAGTAAGTATTTAAGCAAAACCATCTTGCTTGCTTGTACGAAATATTATCATATGCATGTATGTATGAATACACAAAAAATACCAAGTGGACACAGTTGTGAGAATACACTAAGATACCATGGTGACAGGAGACCTTATAAAACCCCAACAGATAGCAAAGGGCTCCTGAATGTAATGAGCAGCACGGCTGATTAGGCAGAGAGACCACACTGTGCAAAAATGAAGCCTAAAGCAAAGAACTGCCTGAAAGAAAGCCATGTGAGAGAGAGAGAGAGAGAGAGACTTGGAGGAATGAGATAAGTAGACTTACAGCTAGAGACAAAGGCAGAAAGAGATCTGCA
Source organism: Phaethon aethereus (assembly GCF_964289735.1). NCBI lineage: Eukaryota > Metazoa > Chordata > Aves > Phaethontiformes > Phaethontidae > Phaethon > Phaethon aethereus. The sequence goes on along the minus strand of NC_138582.1, from coordinate 40,677,165 downwards.
GGGCTTGTAGGAGAAGGAGTTTGGTATGCAGCAGACAATAGAGGGCTTAAAAAGGAGCAGTTAGCCTTGGGCCCTCAAAGACTGCCAAGAGCTCAAGGAAAAAGAGAGTTAACCAAGGAAATGTGCATGTGGTAAAGATGCAGGAGAGGGAGGGGGGGGGAGAGAGAGAGAGGAGGGACGGTGGGGCAGCTGCAGGTGACATCCGCAAAAGAGGGCAACGAATATTGGAAAGGCAGCATGAACCTATGGGCACAGTTTAGAGCTACCAAAGGCCAGAGAGGTGCAGTCCCCATCTTTGGTCTGTTTGCAAAAAATACCAGAATTTCTATCTTCCCCTTAAAAAAAAGTCAGTATTTTTGGTGAGCACTATTTGTCTTCCTCTCAGGTGCCTGTTCCTTAGTCTTAGGTTCACAGGAGTTTCCTCTTCACGGGTGGGTTTTGAATCTTACTTGGATGTTTGAGATTAATTTAGGGTGAGAATGATCATAACTCTTACCAACTCTTACCAACAGCAAATGCTGTACAAATCCTTATTCACACTCTCTTCCACTTTTAATATGATTTTAGTTTTAAAGGTTCGGAAGTGAAATCCAATCTGGAGAGCATGAGCTGTATGACATACATGTCTCCCTTTTTTTGATGCCCAGTGGTTGTCAGTGGGTGAATGTCATCCAATAGCTCTAAAACTGAAAATTTCACTCATCACATGAGTGCATGTACACTTACGCACACCCCGTCACCCCCTTACACACATACAGATAGGTGAGACATTTGAGTATCCTGAACCCTCATCTCCTTTTGCCTGTCCTCAGACTGTGGCTCCCTGCTTGTAGGAGAAGCAGGAGACGTTCAGAGTTACACATCTTCTTTTAACATGCTGCACAAGAGCAGAGGATGATGTTGGCTTCAAACAAACACCTCCATGGACAGAGGTCTCCACATGCACAAACAAACCTGCCATTAAAATGAACTATGGCCCTTGCCATTACAGCTTGAGTTGAGTCAATTGCCAACTACAGTGAGATGTAAGCCTCGTGCATAAATCATCTGTCTTTAGTTACTGTAATAACAGTGAAATCTTGGAATTTAATTTTGTTCTCTTTTCCTTGAATCTCATTGCAAAACTGCAGTAACTGATGAATTTTTACGCTTTTAGCCAACCATCAATGTTGGTGCAAGTGCTGTATTTCACCAGCAAAAATGCACTTGGTAATTCCAAGAAAAAAAATCACACATTTTTCATTAAAACTATTAACATAAACTTATATAAACACTGGTGTTTCTATAACTGATATGTTTAGGAAATTCACAGTGTTCATAGGTTTAAAAATTCCATTTACAGTCTACATAGTCTATGGCTGAATTTCTTTTGTTTTGTATTGCCATAATATAGATTTGAAGATGAATTCAGAGTTATCAAAAAACTGGCAAAACTAAGAATTTCTTGACAAAGACACTGAAGCTGCAGTTAGGTATTCAGCCAAGCTCTAAGGGATCAACAGTAGGAAAACTTTCATATTCTGAGACTCCAGGTCCAGCCAACAGCTGCCCAGGGAAAATAAAAATTAATAATATCTTGATCAATGATGTATCAGAAGATTTAGAGAAGGTAAAATTTTGAACTTTAATTTCAGATCCAAATGTCTTTTTGTGAGAGAAGACTTCACCTTTTAACTAGACTCTTCCCTCCCTTGATTATGAAATCCTTTCAAATAATGAATACTGCAAAATAACAGCTGAGCTGAATCCATATAGCTGAGGAAAAAAAGCCTTTTTGAACTCTAGCTTCTCTAAATCCATTTAACAACCCAGACAAAAAAAAAAAACCACAGGTCTGTATCATCTTCAGAGCTCTATTCTATGCAGCTGATAAGGGAGGAGAGGGAAAGTCATGTCATGGTCCTTATTGACATCCAAGCAGACAAGGTTCCTGCCCTGAGGTGTTTACAGTACAAAACAATTCAACCAGCTACCAAAGCTAAAGACTTGAATTCATGGGAGTATGCTCATACTAATATTCCTGCAGCTAGTAAAGTAGTCTGTACAAAATAACATACATATTCATAAGAAAAGCTAAAGCATTTTCAGATGAGTAGCTTTAGCTAGCCTCAGCTAACTTGTAAAAACAACTTTAAACTTTATGTCTGTGAAGTCAACACCTTTGAAAAAGAATAAATATTCGGTTGAGTCATTCTGTATAACTTTCAGTGGCTGTGATAATCTAACATTTATGACTAATTTGTCTAATTTGTTTCTACCCTTGATTTTTACCCTTGCTTTTTTCTTGTAGGTGTATACATCTGATTTTATGGTAGTTTGGGTTTTTTTATTATGTAGGAAATATTTTGCAATCAAGAAAGTCTCATAAAGCATAAGTTCTTATGTAGATTCTAGGCTTTTTCTTTTCATTTGTAATAGTACAAAAATACTACTTTAAGCAGCAATGACATGAACAGTGCCACAGATGTATTGGTTATTAGATAGTCTTCATTCATGTAAATGTGAGGAAACCTCATACGTTTCTAACAAGAACCCGATATTTAGATGGAACAGTAATAACTAGGTACAGGCTTTTTCAGCAACTTACGAAATAAAATTTAGTGTTATGCTAAAAAGATATACGTCAGCTAGAAAATATAACATAATACTGTAGTACTAGACTCCGTGTATGATAAATGTTGAATGACATTTTCTCGACTAATGAATTGCCTAATAGCTAATAATTAATAAATTTGATTGATTAATCATTTAATTGATTAATTAATTAATTTACATTAATTTTAGTATATTAATTTCCAACATGCTAAGGTTCTGTAAATAAAGGCAGGTAGGAGTTGACTGTGTGTCTAATGCAATATTGTGCCCCGTTGACATGAAGGCAATGTTACTGGGAACCCTATGGCAGGTCCAATTTCACCTGCAAGGTAGAATCTGATTCTTATATTCTGTATATTCCTATGAAGGACTGTTATTCACCTAAAGCAAATGGGAAAGGAATGCTCAAGTCAGCTAACAAATATTGAACTGTTAGAGGGGGTGTGTGAGTGGCCCAAACTGCCAACCATGTTCGTTCTCCACATCAGCACACAGTTGGATACACTGTCATGCCATTGTAACCTGTAGTATGTGACAATTATGCAACACAGCCATTAGCAACTGAATTGAAAAGGTAGATATTATGCAAGATCTTCAGCTTGTGTAAATTGGCGTAGCTCCATTTAATTTAGCGGAGAATCTGGCCCTGTACATTGACATATTTTTTGGAAATGTTAAATTGTGTAAATATTCATATTCTCTGGTGTGTGATTTTTATTTTAATCTAGCTGAGCATATTCTATATTATAAATTACATATTAATATACCAATTAGTGGATTTTTTAAATTATCTGATTAAGTTTTCTCTTTAACTGCTTACAATCTTGTTAGCAGCAAATCTAGTTTCTCCACGGCAATAGTAAAATAAGAGTTGAACAGAATGGTCCTTGAGAAATCTGAGACCCTTATATAGAATAACACTCTGTTCACTTTCTTTGATGATAGTTTTTATATATAAATGCAAACATACACCTCTCATTGTTGTATGTGATGTAATTTAGCTCTAATTGACTGGAAGTTGTGGAAGTTTGATTTAGAACTGAATATGTAGATTATAGCTAAATACAAGATGTGGGTCTTTTAAAATGTGGGAATATATTTTAAATTCTTAGCTTTTTCCTCTCACTCAGAAGAAAAAGCATACAACTTTGATCTTAAATGTGCTGTACCACGACCATTGCACAAAGACATGAATATGCAGGGTTATTTCTCTCTGCTTGCTCTTTTTTTTTTTCTTTTTTTTTTCTTTTTTTTTCCTTTTTTTTTTTTTTTTTTTTAAACTCTACCCAATAAAACCAACTCCAGATAGGTACACTGTAGTATTAAGTGAAATCCAATTTGAGTATGTGAACTACGATATAGCCAGTTCTCTGAGAAGCCAAAAACTTGCAAGGTAAAATTTCAGCTAGAGAAGTAGAAGTATGAATGTTTCCCCCTCTCTTTTATTATTCACTTTATGAATTAGTCCTAGTTTACTTGTTTCAATTGGTGTCGACATATTTTTGAATACTATTACCATAGCAATCAGGCCTGTTCTCGTTATTGAATGGTGTGTTGACTTCCGAAATAAATAGATATGCAGTGTGAAGGACGAGCTGTCACTTTGGGAGAGCTTTGCGGATCTAAATTAAAAGGCACTTCTAACTGAAAACTGTAATAGAAAGAGGGTTAGGGAAACAGTGAAACTGCTTGGTCCCTTTCGGGTTTCATGGGACTGTGATACAAGGTAAAGGAAGAGGAGAAAAATGAATTTATTATATGACAAAGTAATTAATAGCATTAACTTAGACTAAAATAACTATATCACAATAAAGTGTTTTCATTACTTTCACTCATTTTTTCCTGCTTTAATCTTACTTTATGGAAGTGACCTGAGGAAATCTTGGGTTCCTGTGATTTCCCACTGAACTCAGTTGTAAACCAAGCCTCTGCTCAATCACTCCGTTGCCCTTCAGTCCAGGTTTGGGTTGAAGGCCACTGAGGAGATTGCAAATATTCCTGTTGAGTTTAACAGGCTTTGTATTGATTTCTAATGACCTCACATTACAGTGTTTTGCATAGGCTCTTAATGACACTCGTGTCTTTCAAGGCAATCTTATAATCACACTGAGGGGCATTCGCAGGGCGCTACTATAACATATCATGTCCAAGACCGTGTAGCAAGCCACTATGTTTTTTACTCTGTTTTCCTAGCTGGATATTTTTTTCAAACAAATGAGCAAGTTCAGTGAAGCAATTACAGAAAGTTGCAACTGCAGATTAAAATACTTTATTATTTATCCTATCTGAACAGCTACCCTCTATCCAGGGCTGTGTTTCCTCAATTTTTTCATTCCTGCCCTGTAAGGGTTAACAATTGAGGCCTGTCTATAGCTCATTTCTATAGTAACAGCAAGACTGAGACTTTTTTATGGGCACCTAATAATTAGAAAGTGCTAGAAGGTATAACAATATAATGAATCAAAACTGATAGACTTGTGGGTTTCCATAGAAACATGTATAATTATGATAATCGGTCCCTGGCGTACCCTCAGAATCGTATACATTCAGTTAAATGCAATAAACATTAGGCACTATTTAGTGAGCTGTGATGCAGATTAACAGTGTGAGATACAGGGAGGCTATGAATAAAATTGCTGTACAGTTTATCTCAAACTAATTTCCCAGATTGCTTTAATAGACGTGCTATGTGGATGAGAAGTATTGAAAGTGTATTTTTGTTAGTGGTAAAGCTAACAAAGATAATATTTCATAAAGTAGCTGACTGTTAATTTTGATGCAGATCAGAATGTATTGTGGCACGTTATTGCATGCGAGATCACTAAATCCACTGAGAAAATGACATGGTGGGCCTCAACTGAATTATTTATTTTTTGAATATGATATGGGGATGTTTGGGTTTCCTTGTGTTCCCCTTGTCTTGCTCGCTTATTTGTCTCTTTGTTTGACTCCCTTTTTAGAAATACGCTTGCCAGTGCTCCTGGTCTAATTCTAACTCTAGCTTTTCCAAAGCAAAGCAAATTTCTAGTGACTTCATATGCTTCTGCTCAACATTACAGGATTTGTATTCTCAGTATCCTGTGGAACGTTGTTGTTGGTTTTGTTGGTTATTTGATTTATGGGTAAAAAGGTAATTATAATTCTGTGGTAGTCATTTCAGGGGCATTTAGAACTGTGTGTAGCCCTGCATCGGTTAAAAAAAATCAGATGCCCAGCACTCCATTTAAGTGTGTTAAATAAACTACTTATAGATGAGAGAGACCTACAGGTATGTTGTATTTGGGATAGAGCATTGATGGTGACGTTAGAACACGCATTGTGGATGAGGGGACTCGTCTGATCATTCCTGTGCATGCCAGAGCAGCTGTGCAGAAGCATTTAACTATGCTTAAACGTTTCCTAATCCTCTTCTTTGAAGGCCCAAGTTTTACTGGGTGAATTTGGCTTGATGTAGTACCTTTGTAGAAGGCAAGATTTGCCTTAGTGAGCACTTGGTTTAAAAACGTTCATTTCAGAAGGGTAGAAAATGTGTTGTGATACAGTTGCTGAATATTAAGAACCCAGACACATGACCACCAGACATCAAAACCTTAGGATTGAACTTCATGCCCGTATAAAAGTGCATTTACATAAGATGCACTCTGTTCCCTATGTAAGTTCGGGGAAAACTGGTTTTCCTAATAAATCCCTCTGCTTTCAAAAATGAATCAGTTTGGCCTGATGATTAATTGTTGCACTTGTTTGCGACTCAGTTACAGTAATGGTTGCATGCTGTCTGTAGATTCAGTCCCGAGGGCTTGGCTTCTCAGGGATCCTGTGCAGTGGCCTGGGATTCAGGGGCAGCTCACAGAGTGTTAAGTCCAAAACTCCTGTTTTGAACATGTGGCTGCCTGTCTTTGTTACTCAGTCTTCAGGTTCTTGCCTCTGCGAGAAAGATGAGCCTTTTATCAAAATGTTTTCCACATCTGGTTTCCCCTTTACCTTACTGCTGTGCTAGTACTAAAATGCCAGAAGCTGACAGGGATTCAGAAAGCTATTAGACAAATTCATGGAAGAAAATCTATAAAAGGCTACTAAACATAGAGATAACACCTCTGGGTCAGGATGTCCCTGAGCTGTGGATTTCTGGTGGCTGAAAGCATATACCCAGGTACAGCATCACTGCATGTCTTGCTCTTATAGTCCTCCCTAGGCATTTGCTGTTGGCCACTGTTAAAGACAGATACCTGAGTTAGATAAACCCTTCATCTAACCCAGAACAGCCGTTGTTACATTCTCATGTAAAAAGATTCGGCTGGTAACACTGATGCGATAAAACGTTTTCAAAAGCTTTCTAGAAAATATGATACCCAAACTGCACTGTAAAATCTTTTTTGTTTCTTCTTCTTCTTTCTTTTTATTTAGGAAAGAGAAATGTGATTTATTGCTGACATTCTGTCACACTGAAGCTAGAAAATCAGTTTCTTCGCTCTTCCTCCTGCTGCCTGTGCGGAGGGTCACTGGCTCTCTTCTGTCTGTTGAGGCTCCCCAGGAAGGGAAACACAAGCTGGGGCTCAGAGAGCACTGAGCAATGCTCAAGCGACAGGAATTTCCAGTTATCCCAGTCTTTTTCCTTGACATTCTTCATGCCATATTAAGCGTTCTTCTTTTAATATGTTCAGTAAATTAAGAGATAAATTAAGGCCCTGCACATGTAGCTCAACACGCTTTTCAGAGAGCTAGTGCAGAGTAGCAAGTATTTTATAAACTAGACACTACCTCACTTCACGCTAACCTACCTGTGTACAAGACCTTCCCCAAATTCAGAAAGGAGGACTACAGTATATAGGACGACTGCCCTTGCACAGCAGCCCAGGTCGATATGAACGCCATGTAGTAGTGTTTCTACTCCGATGGAAGGACAGTGCCATGGCACAGCCGCTGCACTGCCGGCCGCTTAGGCATTCAAGGATATATGTTGCAGCCTTCAGCATTCCCCGTGCGTTGCCATTTTAGCAAGGAATGACTTCCAGCGCAGGCAAGTTAACGCTGCTGGCATGGGCAGGCGCTGGGTGTTTCTGACTCACCTGGGGGAATGATAGCGTACAGGTGCCAAACCCCGGTCCCACCTGCAGCTGCAGATGTGGAAGGCAAAGGAAACACACAGAAGGCAACAAACTCCTACTTGTTTAGCACAGCGGAGGGCAGCTGCTCATTGTGCTGTCTTTTAACAGATCTGTTTTTACAAAGCTGCATCTGATCTCGGTTTTCATACCCAGACTTTTGTATCTGTCCCATGAACTAGCGAACCCTGATGGCTAGTGACCCGGCCAGAGGGTTTCCTCTTTTAGGCTGTGTGCTCCTCAGGGCCAGCCCTGAGTCCTTGTGTGTTTCTAGAGGCTTATGCAGAAAGGGGCTTTTGTCTATGTGTAGGTTTACAGCTGCTACTGCTATCGAATTAATAAATAAGTCATCTTCATCCTAATATTATCCCATGCAGCTGGCTGCTCTTGCAGAGCTGCACCCTTGGTTGAACACAATCATAAAATCAGAGGTGGTTTTTGAGAATTTGGTCCATCGGAGCCTGCCAATGGGTAGAGGATCCTGTTTAATGATTAAGTCTGCTCCAGTGACTGGCCTCCAGTTGGCAGTCACAACAATAATCCCCTTCAGTTGTGTTTCTGCTTGTTCTGTGATAACGTAAAACAAGGGTCTCTTCTCAGGGGAAGTTTCCTGTTGTTTCCTGAATTAAATTTATTTTAGACCCCCTGTACACATCAGTTCTTGACTTTCACCTCCTGCCTGTTGCTAGATTTCTTTGTGCTGGCAAGCATCATGTTCCCCTGTGATTTCTTTTGTCATGGCAGAGTGAACTCTTTCTCGTAGGCTCACTCAGACTGTTCATAGCCATATTTTCATCTTGTTTCTTTGTGAGTCAGAACTCCCTACAGCTCCATTTCTTGTTCTTCTTTCCCATGATGCTGAAGTTGATTGCCTTTGTATGAGCAAGCATTTCTAAACAGGAGTTGTTTATCTCATATATATAGCTACCCTCCCGAATTCCCACAATTTGATAAATACAAACTTCAAAATCTCCCCTGTAAAGCGCTTTTTCTGTGCTAAGTAAAAAATCCCAAGTAAATATTCAAACTAAGAGAACTTGGATGACAGGCAAATCAGTATATGAACACATTATATTTCAATTTTTTTATTAAATGTATTTATTAGTTCAAATTATTTTATTCATTCTTTTCCAATGTTTATAAATAATTTCAGAAGCCCACAAACCCTAGAGCTGAAAAAATGTTTCCTATCTAGAAAATTATGCCCTTTCTTTCTCATTAAAATGTAGAAAAAAGACTTCTTGCTTTCAAAGGTATTTTCACATAAATTTGTACATTAGAGGTTTGTGGGACATGTTCTGAAACTTATTTTTACTACATTTTGCAGAATTGGAGATATCATGTTCCTAACTGCACGAGATGAATTCAGTTACTTTAACTTCTGTCAGATTTACACTCTCTGGAAGTGACCAAGCACACAACCTCATTGCCAATCTCGCTTAAAAGCTAAACTCGGAATGAGTATGGTGATGAGTTGACCTTAAAATTCTTGTTTTCCTGTGGTGGGCAAGCTTGAACTGTTTCCCCTTTCATTTTAGCACAAGTTCCCTCTTTACACTAAGGCTATTGGACTGGCTGTGTGGAGTGACACTGTAATTTATGTACGTGGAAGAGAGAGAAGGCATTAACAAATATCTAATTCTTCCTGGTTTAACTAAAACATACAGGTTAAAATAGGTTTCTGTCTGACTTGTGTCCCACTTCCAGAAAGGTCTTTGCTTTCACCCCGTAGGATATGAAATGGCCCACGCTTAGGCCATTGTGTGATTTAGAAACTCCACTTCTCCCTTCTTTATTTGTTTCTTTTCCCCATCCATCTTCAGAAGAAAGAGCTCATAGATAGCCTGATTCTAGCCCAGGAATTTTAAATGCTTTCTTGCTTTTAAGTTTAACTCACAGAGCTCAGGTGGAGAAGACCTATACAGCCCTGCTAGATTAACCATCAGGCCTGTGGGAGATGATAGGTCATGGGTGGACACTCTTATGAATCATACTTAGTGAGACAGCAATGAACTATTTTCTAAATCGCCAGCTGGAATAGCTATTCCTGAAAGTCTCAAGAGCTATTCAAAGACTGAGAGCTGATTTTTGTCTGATCAGAGAGCAGGTCATTATGAATGGCTTCAACATGTTCTGGATAATCACCTGCAGTGGGGGATCTGCAAGGAAATATTGCAGGAAGAAGCGGGATATAAAAAAATAGTGTCAGTGGGCTTTTGGCAAGAACTGTAAGAATATGCAAGCTAAACATGAGAAAAACAAATGGCCTTACAGAGAGATATGAGACTCTCAATGTCTGAAACTGGAATGGCCAAGACAGAGGCACATCCAGCTCTCAAAATTGCTCTCTTAAGTCCCCGTTAAAGCATAGGAATGGCAATATTCTTGCACTATTGTACAATCTCATGTGTAATTGCACATGGAGACATGCAGAAACTATCCAGGTTTCTGTCTTCAAGATTATACCAAAGTGGTGTAATTTCACTGTTTGCAACTTTTATATTACTATCACGAGATAGCATAGAAAAAGAGCACTGTTTTGCCTACCTGCCACTTTAATAAATATTTGGAGAATTTTTAGGAAAATGAATCTATCAAATATTTTTAAACATATAATTTACTTTCCTTTTCAGGCTCACAAATTAGTTTCAGCATGTTGCAAAAATTCCATGTACCACAGCAAAAGGAAGATATTTTTCATTCAAAAGGCCTCAAATTTATTCATTTAAAACTATTTTGTCTAATTATTAATCCTTTTAATGACAGTTTTTAAAAATAGATATGAAGCTTTCACAGTTCAAACCAGAAGTTATACTTATTGTATTCTAGGAATTATGCAAAGGAAGAAACTTGAATAAAATTACCATAGTAAATTTAGACTTTGTATTAAATAAAACCCTATAGTTGAACTGTAATTATTATAATAGTATAGTAAATATACAGATAATAACTTGTAGCTATTATTCAATATGATTACTGTAGTCTTACTATTATTAGGACTGATTTACTATAGTTTTAATAAACTATAGAATAATTACAGTGGTTTTACTATAATAACTATAGTTCAGTTGCAATTTTATGCTGAGATTTGGAGCTTTATTATACAGTAATATTTCTTGAGAGCAAAATATAAAAAGAACAACCATTAGAAATAAAACTTAAAGTATGATTTAAAATAGGTTCTTATCATTTTGTATTGTATAGTTATATAGAGGAAGAATAAATATTAAAAAATAACTGTACTTCCAATAAAAATAAACTAAATCTCTTGCTCTACTTTCTTTGCAAAATTACTAAAAATACAGGAATAGGGATCTTTTTTCCTTGTTTAAGAGCTACTTTGTTCACCTTACCGTCCTCTTACGCATACTAAATTCTCAAAATTTAATAAAGAACATACATATACATATATAACATACTATACGGGATCAGATCCAGGGGAGGAAGCCCTCTGCAGCTTGAACATACACCGGTGAAATCCCAGATGTGGGACCCTGTTTGCTAGCCCTGTGTTTCAAAATCTACTGCTACCTGGGGATCAGCAACTCAATTAGGGAGCTTACACTAAGCTCAATATATAATTAAGATGGGCTAGTTGAAAACTACTCTGCTCTTATTCTAAAGTGTTGCATAATATTATTTCTCTGATTTTTCTCTACTTCCCTGCCTTTACCCCTAGACAAACGCAGCTCTCAACCTCACGAGTAGCTATTTGTCACTTGATAAATTATTAAAGGAAATCTCTGGTACTAAAATAAATAATCTAGTAAAAAACTAGAATTTTATATTAAGAGTTCATATGAACTGAATATGCCAATCCTAGTTATGCATAAAACAAGGCAATAGAAATTTAAATTAGTGCTACAAAAGGCTACCAGGACATCCACCTACTGCTTTCCATCACTCATCATGCCTGCTGTTGCAATTTCTGCCTTTTGCTATGTAATCATTGACACTTTCTTCAGAGTCAACAATTCGTTAACATGACAATTAGCAATTGAGCAGAGAGTGGAGGCCTGCAACCACTGGTTATTTTATAACCACACTGTGTTGCCAAGTGCTTGATATTACCAGCATCTATAATGGCCACATGCTTGTATTTCTGAATTTGAATGTACATAACTACCAAAAAAATTTCAGCTGCAAAATGTTTTGCTCAGTGTAGCGGTCCCCAACCTGTACATTCAGTGTGAACATGCCCCAAGCTGACTCTGTGTGAGTGGATGTATGGGCAAATGTACATTTGTGTGTACCCCACTCAGTGTGGTTTCTTCAAGTTCAAAGTAAAAGATGGGAAAATGCTAAGGCCTTGATCTTTTTAAGGAGCTCACCAGACTTCAATAAAGACTTTACTTTCTTGTCAGGGCAGGTGTGTCTCTGTAGTGATTACCCAATGTCCAGAGAACACAGCATACAGATATTTTCATAGATGCATGCATTCACCCTAGAAAGGAATGTACAGCTTAGGAACAGACCTGGTCCCAGCATACCATTTTTGTTTTCCTGAGCAGCAGGTGATAGCAATACGAAGCTGGGCAATGGTCTCTTAATGTAACAAATGGAGTTTCACTCAGTTTAAGTGAGTTGTCTTGGCTATCTCAATAGTTGAAGGAGAAAAAGCAGTTACTTCCAAAAGATGATTCATTTTACTGCTCTTGGAAGCGTATCTTAGGATGCAAAGACTAATGTTAAGTGGAATTGATCCAGGCCAAGGACGATAAACTAAAGCCAATCAAATTAGCGCTAAAGAAATTGATGAAATTAAATCAATTACAATTACTATGGTAATGATGAAACTTTTTAATTGTTCAGCTCCTTTCACCACAGGTTTTGCATCTGCATCTACAGATCATACAAAGATTCTGTGGGACCTAACATCCATCCCTAGATCTTGTCTGGAGTATTCTGAGACCCTTCAAAAGAGCAATAAAATAGTTAAATACTTATTTGAATTCCTAATCTGGCCACATATAACATACACTTTTACATTTAATATTTAATTCAATATACTGGACAATACAATCTGAAGTATCTTCACTGTTCTTGGACATCAACTAAGATGAGTCATCAACTAGTGTTAATATCTTAAATCTCACCTTTGCCAACAATGTAAATATAGATTCAGAGAGGGATAAAATAATGAAATTTTCTAAGAAAATTCTTCAAAACTACCCTCCCATATTACTTCAAGCAAAGAACAGCTGCAAGGTCCAGGAATCTCCCTGAAAACCAGAATGGACGTAGACAGAAAGGAAGAGGAACTCAAATGAAAGGGAACAGGAAGAGCTGAATAAAGCCAAAGTACAATAATGGAGAAGGCAGGAGGTTTTTTAGTTTTTTTAATTGTCCTTTTTAATTTAAGATTATGAAATTCCAGTATTAACTCCATTTGAAAGTATGAGATTAAAGAACAAAGTTGGGGCATACAATATCTATCTGGGAAAGGAGAGCCTGAATTGCTCTTTTGGGAATGACATCATTCACTCCACTGGTTGTTGTGCCAATTCTGTTAGAAAGTACTAAATCCTTGAGTACTGAGAGACCAGCATAAAACTATTACATTGAAATAACTCTTACGGCAGAACCTTTTGAATTCAGCTAGTTTATTTATTCTGGTTTTAATGCACAGGGGTTTTTTTCACACTAACTTTATGGAAATATTGTGTTCTTGCTAAACAGAAAGCAAAGATCATTAAAATTTTTCTCAGCCTTCTCCAGTAGCACAAATAAGCTTTAATCATTTAATATATATTTTTCTGAAAAGACAACATATTTTGGAATGTGTGAGCTGGATTTCAATTTGATTAGCTATTTCTGCAACAATACAAGTCCATGATCAAGCTGGAATTCTACTCACAAACACATTTAGTTAAAATTGTCTAGTTAGTTAAAATGTAACCATTCTACTTAAAGATAATGCAATTACAAAGTTGATGGAGTTTGTTTCATTTTTATTCATGACCACATGCAGGAAAGAAAAAAATCCCACCATATGGTTCATGAAGAATTTGTAGCACCAACAAAATGATTTCACCTTACATATATTCTGTATAAATCAGATTTTTATACAATAGATCATATATATTTTTAATATATTTTTTAAGGCTATTCCTGCACTTTAATTGAAGAAATTGAACAAAAGGTGTTTTTTTTGTCTACAGTTGAGTAATTTTTATTCACCTATAAATGCACCTCCTGCTAACTGAGTTTTCATGTTAAGTTTGTGTTAGTATTCCAACATTAGTATCATAGAGGTGGTATAAGACAAAGACAGAATAGCGAAAACTAAAGAGATAAAGAGTGCCTGGGAAAGAATTTGGAAAGATATTGCAGAGAAAAAGCATCTTCTTTTCTGATTCCTACTGTGTCCAGGGAAACAGGACTTTGTGTATATTCCTTGTCCAAAAAAAGGATTCCAGAAAGGAAATATGTACCTTCATAAATAGTTTCTTCTTTGACTATAAGAAGCTGCAAGATCTTGGATGTGAGCTAACTGATTATATAAGAAAGAATAAAACCAAGGATGCAAGCTCTGAGATGATAACTCTGGCAAGTAAGGGTGGAAGAAATAATTAGGGTGCCTTTAAGAATAAAAATAGTCAGAATAAATTAATGCAGGATCTAAAGCATAACTCAGAGAAAAATAAGTGAAACCAGAGTTGAAACAAATATTTACTGTATTATTTGGAGATGACAGTTAAGTTTCACTTGAGATCTATGTGAGGGAAAATATCACTTTTCCACCAAAGTTAAATAATTCTTATTTACCATAATAAAAAAAAAAGCAGTAAGTAATGCAGAAAATGAAACCTAAAAATCTGAGCTCTGTAAAATAACTTTGTCTCAAATAGTTACAGAGGTAGAGAAAAATTATAAGGGAAAACTTGTAAAAAAAAGGGTCATGATTGCTCCTGTAATTTGTAAAGAATGGGGGTATATCCCACAGAAAGTTTAGAATGTTTCATATCAAATAGTAACAGTGATGGAGGAAGGGGCATAATAAGGCCTATGAACGATGAGATCGTATACCACATTGGCTTGGGCAAATAGAGTGATTTGTAGGAGGTAGCTTAGATCCAAGACCCAACTTACAAGTGCCAGCTGAAGAGGGAACACAAAGACCCGGTTTTGAAAAGTTGCCTCCCAGAAGCTGCGGGATGATAACTGTGGAACATGAGGGTAAGGGAGCTGCTGCAAAGATGGATATCTATCAGAATGGAGGTGTAGGTGCTGTCAGCAGAGTTTACAGAAACAAAGAACTTTTGTCAGAAGCATATTGAAATAAGCTTTTTCTGGGTAGCTGAAACAAAAGGAAAAAGAAAGAAAAAAGAGAAAAAGAGAGGAAAACCACAAAGAGATTAAGATAGGAATAAATATGACTTCATTTATTGATGGAAGAATGTCTGACAGCAAAAGGTAACCGTATCTCATTTGTAGCTCTTTTTCTTTTCCTTCTGTTTGTTGTGGGTCTTAACTGGCAACAGCATTTTGGATTTCCTCTGTGGGTAGAGTTTTTGTGGGAGATACTGTCATGCTATGAGAAAGCTTGTAGAAGCTAATGAACTATTAAGTGATAAATGAAAATAAACACATAAGAAAAGGGATGAATTTTACTGAAGTACTTAGCCTTGTTCCAAGAGCTGGCATTTTTCGTAAACTGCCCGTGTTTGTGAAAAATACTGTGTCAAAGTGTTCTTTCCATGTCCAGCAATATGGAGCTTAGTATGGTTTCAAAGAAATAACTCTTCTTCCCTCCTGGCAGAAATAACTGGTGACTCAGACCAAAAAATTCTAAAGCTCTACATGTGTTGATATAGAGGTATATTCCAAACTTCGTCTTGTGTAGTAAAGGCAAAACCCAAAAGTATTGTTTACCAAAGAAAAAAGAATATTAAAGCAACTTCTGACACTTATTATCAGTCTTGGCTTTATGGTTTATACCGTAAAGTGTTTTGCTTTTTTTTTAATAAACCGTTATTAGGATCAGTTTTTATACATGTATATGAGCTCATAAATTTATTCCCACCACTGCTGGAAGTTTCATCCTTAAGCTAAAGCAACTCATACAGATCTTCAACCTGCACCATCCAAGTCAATGCAAAAATTCCTGTCTACTTACACAGTCAGAGAGCTTGCTTTCATATCTGAACAAATCAGTATCTTTAACAAAATGCCAATACTTCCTACGGGAAAGCTGCAATATAGCATGAATAAAAACCCATAGTTTTCTTTTAGGATGTGTTTTGATGTCTCAGTTGTAAAGTTTAATGTTCTGCAATTTCCTGGCTCACTTTGCACACAGCAGCTTAAACTTCTGATCATGATCCAACACAGCATTTGTGATCCAAGGTGAGCTCTGTGCCTAGAAGTGTCACGGCACATCTCCTCCTTCACCGACAGAGCTGGAGCTACAGCTTACTATGGGTTAGGTATTCCTTGCAGGATCTCTCCATCTGAAAAGAAAACCAGATTCTGGATTTGTGGCTCAAGAAGAATAAAACTCAGGTTAAATCAGTGGTTCACATGCATTGCATTGTGTTATGCTTCCAACCTGTAATTAGCTCAGACAATAGAAAATTCAAAACACAACAAGCCCAATCAACACAAGCTATTTACAGCAGCACCACAAGGAAATTCTGCTGAAGTCATCTCCCATGAACTGACATTTATACTGACATTCCAACAGAAGCTGCTTTTGCTCATGAATTCTCTTTGTGAGAAGATAAGGATACGCCAGGCAAATGATATGGTCCGTTGTAGATGCTGTGCATATCCTCTTTTCTTTTTTACTTCTTTCCCAGAGAAACAGAGATACTTTTTCCTAATTATATCTGCTTTTCAGACTACTATTAGACAATATAAAAACTGTTCTAGAAAGCGTATTTTTGCATGGGTGGAAGAGGTATTTTGTATGCCTCAGGAACTTAGGAATGAAATATTGAATGCTAGTCTATGTTTGTTTGGTTCAGCTAAGTAATAACTGAAACCTCTCACCTGCAATACCTATTCAGTAACTCACGCAAAGCACACTGATATTTTCACTATGCATTTTGACATACACAAATTTTTGTTCCTTATAACTGACACCAATGAGGACACACACTAACAGTCCCAGAAGAGAGGGCCAAGCCTGATTGAGTGCAGAAGCAGAGCTGCTCTCCTGTCATTTCCATTGCCTAACCTCTTGTGTAGCTCCAACAGATGCTACTGAAGCTCGCCAACAGATCAGCGCTGGAGTGCCTGGCCTGTTAGTCTCTGCACCATATGTGATTGAATGAACACTGCTAACCTTGAGTTAACCAAGAGTAGTCACAGTGTAAATTTATAGGTAAGTGAAGAGGTAGTTTTCATGTAAAGCAAATTAATATAGAATAAAAATAAAAGTAGAATATCATGAAATAAAAAGGCAGTGGAACAGTGTAAGAAAAGGGCATTTTTGACACTTGCTATTTTAACAGCAATAATGAAGAGTTACTTACTGCAAATGAAATATTTTCGGGAACCCACTTCTAATACAAATTTCATACTCTGTGAAAGGTAAAGCACTGTTGCTTTTCTTAATGAAACAGAATAAAAAAAGAGAGCTGGAATCCACAGAAGAAAATGTGGAATGACTATAACAAACCCTGCTAAATAAGCATATTTTAGTCCTCTAAGCAGTATTTGAATTAACAGTTTGGGATACACACTGTAAGATGAGCCATGGCAGGCCTGTTTTTTCTATGTTAAAAATACAAAAAATGAAAGAAATGTAAAAAAAGGATGCATGTTAAGCAGGAAATCCACCTTATTCTAGCAGCTCTGTTACATTAGGTTATATTATCTGTGTAGCACTGGGAAGTCTTACTGAGTTTTAATATATGAAGGTTTTACCTAAAGGAAGAAAGTATAACAAAGTAAAAAATACTTGAGTGAAGGAAGAGATAAGCGGTGATGAGTATAGCAAAAGATAAACACAAGGATAATTGTCATTATTGTAGATCAGAGTTAGAAATGGTTAACAGCATGAGTTGGAAACCAGTTCCGTTATCTGACTAATATCTTCTGTGATTCTGTGATTACACTAAAAAACAACCCCACTAAGAACCATATTAAAAAAAAAAAGGGCAAAAAAGTGTAACCAAAAGGAAAGAAACATCTTAAAGGATTGAGAAACAGATTCTGTGTAATAACAAATTAAGTTGCTACTCTTATTCATTCATTCAGAATGTGTTGGAAAACATAGAGTTTGAAAAGAAAATATCTGAAATATGTAAGAGGATTAAGTACATTTCAGTGCAATCGTTTATTGGCCAGAGAGCCAATAATAATTCAAAAGTACTTAACTGCTAGACCCAAAGGGTAACAGCCCTGCTTACAAAGCACTTTGTAGGACTTCTATTGTCTTTCATGTGTTTTGGATGAGACCTGTGTCAAGACAAGCTGTAAGCTACATTTTTTTGATCTGGAATTGAGAACTTGAAGTGTTTGACTTGCACAATTACATCAAGGTTTGGTTTGTTCCTTACTGAGCTAAAAGAGTTAAGCAATAGGTTTTCATCTGGATTTTCCTAAAATTTAAGATCCTTCTCCTGTAGCTTAAAACTGTATTTAAACATAACATTAATCCCTTTGGGTAGGTCAAATAGGGGTTTTATGGCAACAGGTTTTATTAAGTATGTGTGAGGGGGCAGATCTCTCTGAAAAAAAAAAAAATTGCTGTCTTCTTGTAAACAAGGCAAGGAACAAAAATTTTCAAAACCGGCAATCAGAACCTGGGATCTGAAATCCACAGTAAGGCACCAGCGCTGCAAATCGTATTTTCAGTACGCAGGCAGACCCACAGAAATCAATGAGGTGTTCCCACCCAGATGCTCGAAGTCAGGTGCACAGGTAGGTTTGCAGATCTGGGGCTCTGTTTAATGCTTTGGTCTGGCTCTCGTAGCTGAGTTTCCAAAGCAGTGAACATGGAGCAGAACCTTCGCAGCCTGCTAGGGCCACAATGCACTTTATATACACAGTCACCTGTTTAGAAATTTACAGCAGGATGTAAATTGTATGCTTTTTGACTGAAAAGTCAGTCTCTTGCTCCGCATATGCTCACTGTCTGGTTCACCTTTGCACAGTTTCTGCTGGTGTCTGTAGTGTTAAAATACTGTTACAGTTATTCCTTCCTTTCCGTCCTTTTGTTTTCTGCTTCTGACTTTTTCTCTTCCCATGTAGCTCCCTATGTCTCCTTTGTTTAGAAAATCATGTAGCCACTTAAGTTCAGCAGCAGTTCATGGTTCAGTGAGTTTTTAAAAGAAAAATAATTCCTGAAGTGAATTTTCTTACCAAGGCTTTTGTTTTCAACCTTCTTGGTACCTAATGTTGTGGTTAAGAATTCTTATTTTTCCTCCTTCTCAGAGCAATTAGTTTATTCTCTGTTCTCTGATCATTTATTTTCCATCTTGTTCTAGTCCAATTGTGCAGTCTAGTATGTGTGCATATTATGGGATGCCAAGACTTCACATTCTTCGTACTCTTTCCTGAAATATTGTGGCCATTATGATGCCATGCCCTCAGCATCTGGATCAATGCCTTACACAGTCGTGATTCTAGCTTTGATTTGTAATGCATTTATCTGAGAATACTTCTCCATATCTGGGTTGAACTCATCGTTGTGTCTGAACACTGGGTTCAGGGCTACAAAGATATTATTTTTCAATAATTTCAAAATCTTTTCTGTGTTCAAGATGGTTCAGTTTCTTACCACGTAGAAGATATTTCCTCCCTTTTATTGTTTGTTTAAAACTCATCAGTTTGCTCTTATCGTCAATGAACCGTATTTGCCATCCATTAGTCCAAGCACTTAAATGTTCTCAGTCCTCCTGTACTGGACTGCAGTGTTTCTCATTATTTACTCATCTTCTCAACTCAATATAATTTGCAAATATTGAAGGGTGAAAATATGATAAGTGCTATCTGACTTTGTTTATGTTTTTAAACAGAAACAGGGTGAGTTGTCTGTATAGCTGTGTAAAGATATAATGAAAGAGTAATCGAAGTATTAGTAATGGCTTACTTCTGGCCTCACATGCACCCATGCTGTACATAATGGGTGTTTTAGGGCAGAATGGAGTGCCGTCTTAATAGCAGACTCAACACCCAGAAGCAATAAGTGGATTCTGCATGATTTAGAAGCAGATTTTACCAGCCTATAGAGTTCCTATGATAATACAGCTCAGACAACATCAAAGTGATTCATGAGTTTCATGTAACAAACACATGACGTTCCTGGGGGACAGAGAGCACAGAGCCAGATTCTCATGTGGTGCCACTGAATAGGGCTCCCACAAAGTCAAGTGAACACATTTTGGGGAGTACAGAGTACTAGCATTTTCAGCTCTGGTGATAGACTTGGCTTTCATTACCAAATATCAAATTCTGTGGGGTATGTATAATTTTTTGCAAACTGATATAGTTTGTCTGAATAAGAGGTGTTGCATGACCAGGAAAGCAAACTACATAGATGTGAAGCTCTAAATATCTAACGTCCACAGTGTTGGACTTCATTTCCATATAACACAAAGATAACTACATCAATGCAATGTACAATAATGCCATCAGAAAGCATGTAACAGTCACTCAAAGCAACTTTGTCCAATATATTCCCAATTCCACACAACACTGAATAATTAAACACAAATTTAATTTCCCAGTTAGCAGAATATATTGTAGGATATTTAGGCATCATTGATACTTTGAAGATGTGGTATAAAGGTTATTTGACCCACTCAAAAGGATACAACATGCCATAATTACACTGTCTCTCAGGAATAATAATGTATATTGGTAATACTAGAAGTACGGCTGAAAATTAAGATAAAACACAGAAAACTACAAAACTGTAAAGAAGACTTTGCAGATCTTCTTACCACATTCAGAGTTAACATATTTAGTTAACACTTCCAGTGAATACACAGGAAGAAAATAGAAATATCTTGATTTTCCATCTTTTTGTGAAAATAACTGGGGAAGTGGTTACTTTTTAATTTTCATGATTCAGCTGTGATTTACTGATTATGTTTCATTCAGGTTTATCTGATCAGTCATGAATAGACCATTATAAAAGCCAAACATTAAAGCTGGTCAAGATACACAGCCTACAGAGAGATGTCTTCTTCATGTAACTTTGTCTCACAGCCTACAAATTTAGCCTTTGTGGGTCTAATCCAGAGTATGCCAAGTTAAAGAGCTTCCATTGTTTTCAAAAGTCTTTGACTCAAACCTGAAATAAGACCAAATTTGTATTGACAGAGTGGGACAAGTCCATTTTACACAGGATTTTGAAATTTAGAAAACTGGTTTCTTTTACCTAGAATAAATTCAGTGGGTATCAAATTATCTGAAAGAAAAATGAAAATAATAATGATAATTTTAGGTTGTCTCACAGTTCTGTTTCAGCTCTGAAAATTTCATATTGTAACACTTTTCATATAGTACGGAATTAAAATCTTCAAATTGTGAAGTTGTTTCAAAATGAAAGCATGCATTTCAGCTTAAACATAGATCCTTTTTCTTTAGACTATTGTTCCAATGGTCAGCTCTGAAGGGCAATAGTAAGTATTAGCAGTGTATGATTTTAGAAAAGATGATGCTCTCATACCTTTATAGAATTATTGTTCATACTGTGCGGTACTATGATTCAAGAAAGTAAATTCCATTGCTTTTCCTATCGTCATCCAACTTATGTACCTTAAAAGAAATAAAAAAAGTTACGTGCATTGTCAGAAATGAAGTATCAGATATTAAAAGTAAAACTTCCTTGATAATAAAACTTTTTTCATTACCAGGACTAGGCAAGTTTTTGGAGCACTGTCTGAAAGAAATACAGCTGAGAATAGCTTTCCCCACCCATTTCTATCTCACCTTAAGATCAACAGCCATCTGGTCTGACTCACACTGCCTCTCTTTCTCATTTGAGACTGAGCCACTTGGCCACTTGTGCTCCTGAACAAAGCCAGTGGATGAATTACGGAAAATTTGGATGATGTTCCTAACAGCCATTTTAGTATTCCAGTTACTAGACAAATATGTTGCTGCCATGCTTAACGTCATAAAGTTACCCACAAGTTCATGAAAGGATCGTGGCAAACGAAGGCAGGAATATGGTTTGCACTATCTCCACTTTAAGAATGAGACAGCTCTGCAAAATGCCAAGCTTGAATATTGAATACAAGTAATGCTCTTAGACCTTAATAAAACCTATGGATAGATGCACGCTCTTGAAACCTCTGTGTCTTTTCTTCTTCTTTTTTACTGTATAAATAAATACATGTATATAAAATCTGTATATTATATATAGTATAGTGTCAGGTATTTTGACACTGTTTCCTTCCATGAAGATGCAAAACGTGTGCTATGTATTCTACGTTACATGGAGCAAAGCTGTATTTATGCTAATCTTTTCACTCTGTTGACCAAACAAATATTGAGACCTCTGAAGATATCTTCTAGGAAGAAAAGGCATGCGGTATTCATAATATCAGTGATGAAGATAAGTACACACTGTATACGCTACAACGTGTATAAATGTATTTTCCTGAAGATGTTTTGCAATTTATTAAATGCAGTCCTACACAGTGGTGTGCAATGCTCTCCATAGGAAATAAATATTTGGTATGGAGAAGATTGTAAGTCAATGTGTAGGGCTGTCTTGTTCGTCGCATGGCCTTATTCCCTGACTTTCTCTGTGCCCTTCATCGAGGCCTTTTCTTTTTAATTACCTTTCCAGAAAAGAGCTCCTGAGGGATGAAAGTGAAAAATGTTTCTGAGGTCTGTTTTGGTGCCATATTAGGAGGACGTATGGTTTGTTTATCCACTTAGGTCTCTTTTCTTTATAGGAATATTTCTTGCTGATAATTTTGCTGACTTGCTGCTTTGTCTTCCCCTTGCCTTGCTACTTTCCAACTTCTGTGTGGTTGGTGGCTAAGAAACAAGAGAGGATGCAGAATAGGTAACAGCCTCAGATTTAGGAAAGCAACATCCAGGTCCTGTGACAGACTCTTGGATGACTTTGAACAACCAACTTAGCCTTTTTCCATGCAATTAAAAGAGTATAATGCCATGCTGCACAGCATTGGCTGAGGGAGAAAGTTGGAGCATTGGAAGGTGTACAGCTGATTAAGCCTGGTGAGCCACCTGGATGTGGTATGGGACCGGGTTAATCCACCCAGCTGAATCAATGCACTAATGCAGCTAAACTGCTTCAGACACCCTGAGTAGCCTGAACAGTTCACAACAGTGTGTTCTGCGAGCAACCGTGTCTCAGGTTAGCAAACTGATAAATCGAGCCCTTCTTCAGTATGTGAAGAAAAATTGTGAAATACTTAGACATTATAATGATAGATCTGTTATAAATACTTAAAATACTTTTGTAAAATTTTATTAATTTCTCTTTGTCAAAGAGCTAGAAGTGAGCTAAGGATAGACATTGAATTCCCACAAGCTTTGAGGATGGTTGCATCTGAAAAGTTGAAGTCCAGTCCACAGCTACTCTATATGTTTTTTTTTGTTGAGACTTACTGATATAGAATTAACCATTGTTGAAGGATGAACAGAACTATGAGATTTGATGTTTTGTTATATTTTCACATATATAGAAGCCCAGTAAATGTATCACTTCAGCTGCATTGTTTTTCATCTTTGGTGTGCCTTGAGGACCTTACCCTACAGTTATGCAGTTCTAGAACAAGTGAAAGTGTATGAAAAATAAACCTTTTTGTTTCTTTATTGAACAGAGAACCTACCAGGATTTTTCAGATTATTGAATACAATGAAGTCAAGAGGAATTAAGTCAGTTGCACAGGAATGGACTGTTTATATGACCCAAGATTTGATGGATGAAAATGTAACCAACCCTAAGGGGATAGTATGCAAATTTACATTCCCAACTAAACATGTTAAACGAACACTTTTTTTCTTTCTTAGGTGTTTAGAAAGCCTGATGATTTTTTTTTTAAACTGTCACTGGTAAACTGTAAATCACAAATCAGAAAAAGTTTGACTGGTTCTGACAGCTTCTGAGATTTATAGTCAGTAAATGAAATACACTCCTTTTGAGAATCATTGTTATTTTCATAACAAATTATTTTCATGAAACTAGATGAAAGAAAATTGAAAATGTGCTGCATATTCTGCGGTTTTGTCAGATATCTAAAATGTTGTATTTTGTTTTTTCTTGACTTTTTTTCCTTGTGTCAGTAGGGACAATTTCTCTCACATGCTTAATCTCAATCTTCTAAACAGAAGGCAGATAATTTATCTAAAAGGCTAAAAAGTCTTTGATTAATAACCATGGGAATTGCAGGTATTAAAATCACCCCCAAGTGACCCCATATTGTTCCATGAATCCATTAGAAACTTATTCTGAATTACAAAGAAAAATTAATTAAAAAGTATAAGGACTACAGAGCTCAAATAAAGTATGCTCCCCTGAGTTCATATGAAGATCTATATGCATGCAAAATGTCATAAAATCAGATTTAATTTACAGTACAATTTTCTTCTTTAACAACAAGAGGAATATAAGAATGGATTTTTTTTTTTTTTTTATTACTATTGAGTTCTCCATAACAAGCCTACCTATTACAATGACTCTTGCATTAATGTCAGAGAAAGAGGGATTAGAGAGAAGAGCCAAATGTCATTTCAGTAGTTGGAATCGTAGTAATGGGTGGATCCCATCTGTTTTGGTTCAATAGAACAGTAAACTGTAATGCTCTTGTCTTGACTTGAATGGACGAGCAAAACTTTGAAAAAGTTGTGAGGAGATTTACAAAGAATTATTACAAATTCTATTTATGTATGTCTTTTCTTAATTTTATAAATATTTTGCTTATATTTATTCTTCTCTGTTCACTTTTCTTGGTAGGTCATGACCACATTTTCAAATGTTTTTAGATGCTCAGGAAATTAGCTAGGTATCACAAATGGGCTTGAATTCCCCACCTCCTGTACCTCACACTTCCACATTAGCCAGGTATGGTTCTCAGCTCATTTTCAACAGTATGTGATCAAGATAGCTATAAGATGGCTATGGGCTTTATAGTCTTGCTTACTTAGGCCCTCATAAAAAATGGGAGACTAAAGGTGATGTCAGCCTTCTGAAGATCTTTGAAAACCTTGGGCAGACACTCATCAGCCAAATCACTTTTGTTTGTGAGTTGCTGTGATGGTCTTACTAAAGAAAGAGCTTGTTTAAATCCACCCTTCTGAGGCACTTTGAAGTGCGAGTCTCTAACTAAGTACTGTCCTGCACAAAAGGTGGCATCTTAATTCTGCGTCATTAAAGCCAGAGAGTCTTAATACCTAAATGTAGTTAAAGTTACCCATGTCCTAAAGAGCATTAGAAAATTATGAATTTGAATACTATAAACAATAAATGTTGGTTATTTGCAGACATGTTGGAAATGCAAATCAACTGAAAGAGTACAGCTGCAATGTTGCTGATGTAGTATGAAAATGAGCTACCAAAGTATCACACAATCGCCAAAGAGTTGAGTTGAGTTGAGAAGGGACCTCTGGAAATTGTTTAGTGCAACCTCTGTCTGCAAGCACGGTCAGCTGAGGACAATGTCCAGTCAGGTTTTGGATATGTGCAAGGATAAAGACTCCACAGTGTCTCTGGGCAACCTGGGCCGGTGTTTGACCATCCCCACAGTAAGAAAGTTTTTTCATGTGTTTAAGTGGAATTTCCGGTACTTCAATATGTGTTCTTTTCCTCTTGTCCTGTCACTGAGCACTCATGAGAAGAGTCTTTCTCATTCTCCTTCATTCCCTCCCATTTACATATATCAGCAAAAATATGCTGATAAGATTCCCCTGAGCCTTCTCTTCTCAAGGCTGGACAGTCCCAGCTCTCTCAGACTCTCCTTGTATGACACATACTGCAGCCCCTTAATCATTTTTGTGGCCCTTTGTGGGACTCTCTCCAGTACGTCCATGTCTCTTGTACTGGGGAGCCCAGACCTGGTCCCAGCACTCCAGGTGTGGCCTCACCAGCGCTGAGCAGAGTGGCAGGATCACCCCCCTCCACCTGCTGGCATTGCTTTGCCTAATGCAGCCCAGGATACCATTCACCTTCTTTGTGGCAAGGGCACATTAATGGCTTGTGTTCAACTGGTGTCCACCAGGACCAACCAGGGCCTTTTCTGCCAAGCTGTTTTCCAGCATGCACTGGTGCCTGGTCTTATTCCTCCCCAGGTGCAGGACTTTGCACTTCCTCTTGTTGAACTGTGTGACGTTTCTGTCAGCCCATTTCTCCAGCCTGTCAAGGTCCATCTGGATGGCAGCAAAACCTTCAGACATATCAGCCACTCCTCCCAGTTTTGTGTTGTCTGAAAACTTGCTGAGGTTACACTCTGTGCCAGTGATCAGATCGTTAATGAAGGTCTTACAATACTGGACCCAAAATTAACCTCTGGAGCACACCACTAGTGCCGCTGATCGCAACGATTTGAGCCTTAATAAGAAGACATTTGTGTCTTGTTCTATTGCTGAAGGAGTTAACTGCTGGAGTTAACACCAAGCAAGTTTTCCTTGGTTAAGAATTACCAGATGAATTCAATTTTTTGCTTGCAAAGCTTAAAGATTATAAACATATATAGTAACAGCCTGTATTATTTTTTTGTCAATGCTGTCATTTATGTTCTGAGAAAAGTGGTACTTTGGAAGCATGCTAATTCAGAAAATATAGGCATACAAAATTTGTCAAAACAGGTGCTATTTATACAAGCAAGAATTGTGATTTCATTCTCTTTTTTCCTTTTTTACTAGCCCAGTCTGAACCCAGATTAAGTTTATTTTCATTCCTTCTGCCGTTTGTTATAATTCCTATCTGGCTCTATTGGAACCATGGTTAGAGTTGCAAGACATGATTCTCTCATCCTTGCAGTGAAAAATAGTTTGCAGATGCAGCCTCACTGAAACTAAACAAAACTGCTTGCAGAGTAAGTTATTAATCAGGAGAAGCCAGAGTGGCAGAATCTGGCTCACCCTTAATAATCTAGGGTTAGACTGCTCCACCAGTATGCAGCCCATGTGAATCAGTGGCACATTGTACCATCCCAGAAAAGGAAGGCAGCTTAATAAACTTTCTACTTACCGCTGAGGTCAGCAGTTCTTTATAGACATGTCATTCCAGCAACACACTGCTGGCCAGCTCTAGTAGACTGAAAAATGGAGGAAAGATTATAAATTCTACCCAGACCACAACCATTTGAATGCCCTCCACTTTTTTTTTTTTTTTTTTTTTCAGGACGAAAAGCAGTAGTTACAAAAACCCCTTTTATTTGGAGATGTGCTCTAGGTGCCCTCAGAATATGCCATCCTGACTTTACAAGGAGTTCTAACTCACTGGCGTGAGGAACACTGGAAACATCCTATGTCCTGAAGTCTACCACCTCATGCAAATAAATGGATGAAAAGCTAGCTGTACATGAGTTATCTAGCTAGTGACATACTAGAATGTCATCTCTCCTGAAGTCCATCAGGTTACATAGTCCACATATCTGACCTCCAGGAGGACATAGGATATACCTCCTCACCATTCCTTGCAGATGTTCTGCTAACTAGTCCTCTTCAGTTTCAGTGGAGAAATTCTTTCTTTGATTTCCTCAGTGTCAACCCATGGCAGTGTTTGATTGTGGTAACCACCCAGAATGGGCCTTGGATGACAATGTGTCCCAGAAAGCTGGATATGTGACAACATCCACAACAACCTCTTGTGATCTATAGTCTGCTCCAAAATCAACTGACTCATTTTATATTATTTAGAACAGGCCAGTAAGAATGGAGAATTAATATGAACAACATACAAAACCATCATGTTTCCCCTTCTTTCACCTTTGCATCAAGTGGCAAATAAATTCCTGCATCCTCAGAAGGCTGTAGCTATTGGGACTGAGCAGCTCTCAGTGTGGGGAGAAGGAGGCAAACAAAATTAAAACTCCACGCATGACCTCCTCTGTCCTCTCCCTGTCTTTTTTTCTCCTGTGAGGAATATTTCTCTGCAGAAGGCAAATCCAGCTCAGCTTTCAGACAGGGAATCAGGTGCATCAAACATTTGGACATCTCAGAGAGGCACCTTTGAATTGGGAAATGGTTCAAGGGCATCTCCTTCTCTTAAAAACAACAGGCTCCAGAAAGCTGCAAAAGGACAAGGACAAAGGAAAAGGAAAAGGAAAAGGAAAAGGAAAAAAAGAAAAAGAAGGAAGTTTTACATTTTGAGGATTAAGCATCAAACTGACAAAAACTAATGTTTACTCAAGACAGAAGAGAGAGCAGCTGCCTGGAACGTTTTTCTTGGGTTTTCTAAGTGCTAAAAATAACGTGTGTTTGAATTTAACATCAAGTTAACTATAAAGCATAAAAATACAATTGTTTCAGCTGCTTTGCACATGCTCCCTCCTTACTTTCACTGGCACAACATCCCTCTTCAGATTCATTTTTAGCTGCCTGCGGACTCGGCTCTTGAGTGAATCTGCTTCTCCTTCTCCCAGTCGTGTTGCTTATGAAACTTTGGAGTTGCGTGTCTCTGCAGCGCCGCAGCCCGATGCCTGCCCCCACAACAGGCTACGAGGACAGGCAGCATTCTGAGCCATCTGGAAAAGTAAATTCCAATAGAATAAAGCCTGAGGCTTTGCTGCACAGCACAAAAAGCTTTCTCCAACTCAAAGTACAGTCCCAGCTTCCATAGAAAGTGCATTCCTTTTCAGTCAATTATTATTATATAACAATCAGTTGAGTGTTTCTCCTGTATATCAAACTCAGCTTTTAGAGATCCTTGTTCAGATGACTTTGAACAATAGTAATTTACTGGATGTGCCTTGGCAGCCTCCCTCTAAATCAGTACAATGAAACAGTCTCTCTCTTTTCTCAGTATGGGCACCACTGTGTTTCAGTACCAGATAGCCATTTTCCCTACTTATTTTATATTGCTTTTGAATGAGTCCATGAATCCAGAACCTTCTACCCTTATTTCTTTCTGCAGCATCAGCATTTTAATATATTGCACTGACAGTAATATGTTGGCTTTCATTCTGGGAGCCTGACTGTGAAAGCCTTGGCTATATGGATGAGGGCAGTCACCTTGAGAAGTTCCCCTGAAATCTGGCAAGGAGAGGCTGCACAATCTGTGCTGAACCAGAATGGCTGAAGATTTTGGCTGCCATCCTCTGTAGGGAAACAGAGGCACAGAAATGCTAAATGACACACCTCAATTTTATCATTTGCTGCATGCTGAAAGTAGGACAGGTAAGTACTTCTAAAATGGGTTCAATTTTAGCACTGATCTGTTTGAATCCTCAGTAGTTTTAATCCTCAACATCTCATAAATCCTTTGTGTAGGATTACACATTAGTAGACAAAGATGTTGAATCTGAAAGCAACTAAAGCCAGGCTGGTGCCTAGCACCTCTTTTGAAGCAGTAATAGCTTTTAGTTCAGCATCAGCTAGAAACAACTTGCAATCTTTCAACAGCAAGGTAACGGAGTTATTCAATACTCAGGTATTGAGTATATTCAATACTCGAGTATTGAATAGGATGGATTCATCCTACAGTGGGAGCTGCAGACTTTGAATCTCCTCTTCCTTAGGAAATACCCTAGCCCTGGCCTACACTCCAAAAGACAGGAATCATTATGCCCCAGGAAGCTATGTTTTAAGAAGATCTGTTCTGCCTATTTTGATGTCTGGCCTCAGAAGACAACCAAAAGGTCTGTGTCCCAACTGGATGGAAATGATTTAACTTTGAATGGGAGGCAGGAGTTTCAGATGTACCCCTGTGTCTGCTGTTGTCTGTTCATCGATGGTAGGTATCTGCCTGGTCAAATGTTGGGTGTTTTATGGATGAAGGTGAAGAAGCAGCTGACTGTGCCAAGGCAGCCCACAGGGAGACCATCTCCCGAGTTTTGTCTTTTTGTGATACCTTGTTGGGGCCAGGGGTTTATTCTTTTAGTGCTTTAAGCAGAAGGCATCTAAGTAATCTCTCTGGGTATTACTAAATTGTATTAAACATAGAAAAGCAGAGAAATGCACTTATAAACACAATAGCCAGACAGACTTATTTCATTTTTAAAAAATAAACACACAGACATAGCCTGATGCTGTTCTGGAAATAGGAAGGACTTATTTTTTTCTCTGTTTTTGCTTATCCTTATGCTCCACTGATTTCAGTAAAGCAGTGGAAAGAACAAATGGCTTTACATTTGTCTGGTACATCCTGTTGGCTGTCTGTGACATGCATATACAGGCAGCATTAAAAATGATCACGAGCAGGGCAAAATTCGGTATTGCCCCGAGCTTTGTCATGATGCACGTTTTACAAATGTTTGATTCTCTCAGACAATTACCAAATGTTTTGGTGAACTATGTATCATGTTTGTACATAAGAAATGACCAAACGTAACAGAAAGGGTGGGCGGAAATGAATTACGTATAAAATAGACTGTGAGTCGCTGCTGCAGAATTTTCCAATGCAGCACGAAAATCCTATTTGGATATTTATAGGATCTGAAACAACACAACTTGGGGAGTTTTCCACTGGGCAAAACAATCATTAACCTTTTTTCCTTTTTTTCATGTACTTAACTTTCAGCAATCCCATTTCTGTTTTTCAAAGGAGGTGTTTAACTGGAAGTGTGTCAGCAGGAAGACTTGCATAACAAGGGTGCAGTTTTTTAGGGTTTAAGGTTGGGTCTTTTTGACTTAGAAAGTAATTCAAGGGACTAACAGAACTAAATAGCCTTTCGCAATGAATCAGACTTGCATAAAACCATTTCACTCAAGAAAGAGTTGAAGATTGTACAGTACAATGCCTAGATCCCCTAGATCTGTGTTTAAATATACTCTATGTAAACTACAGATTTTGACTTCCTAGATTTGAACTCATGCTTGACAACTGGACATAGCAAATTGCTTTGTTTTGTGTTAGTCCAAAGATAATTTTCAAAACTGTCAGAAGTTAATGACAAACAATTTTTATTCAGGCAAGGGGTTCTGAAAGGTAAAAAACAACCAGGGGGGAAAAAAAGGTGATTAGCAATTGAGCTTGTAATGTTTCATGTCATGTTGGTATTGTAATAAATTATAACAAAATAAACAGCGGCTTTTTTTTTTTTTATTTCAGGGAAAATTATATGCAATAAAGGATGGCAAAACAGATTTTAGGAGAAAGAAATATTTGACCATGAGTTTTAGGCTGTAGTTGACTAGCTTTTCCTACCTGGTTGCTTTTTACTTACTTACATATGAATTCTGCTGGTATTACATTTTCTCTTACTGCTTTTGTGAAGCAGTTATACAAACTAACAGGCAATTCATGAGAATTCTTCTTATTTTCCTCCCATGCAGCCAATTGTTTTCAGAAAGAGGCCAGAACTGCAGCATTCCCAGGCGTCAGAGGTCAGACTATACCTCAGCGATGCCAGCCACAAAGCATAGTGAAAAAGGTGTTTTTACAAGGCTTTCCCCCCGCCCTCCCGCAAAAGGATGAATGCTGTGAAATGCTCAGCATCGCAATTCTTGGAAATAAAATGGAAATTCAGGAAGGTGGATCAGGAGAACAGTGCTCTCCTGCCTCAGGTTGGTGCCTCCTGGCATTTGTGTAGCTGGGGCTGAATGTGGTACCTGCCCTGTAACAGTGATGGCCACAGTGTAAAAGCCAAAATTCTAGTGCGGTGCCTTCCCGTGGGATTTTAACGGACATTAGATCTGACCTCTATATTCAGGTCCAGTCTGATGTGGACTCCTCTGAGTGAAGCACCATTTAATTAGTCAGATGATATATTGGGATAGATGTTTTCAGCGTACAGAGGGAGAGGAGGGCGCATCCCCTCATCAGTCTCACTGCGCGTTAGTGGAGCGTGTGCCTATCCATCCTCGCTGCTCCCATCCATGCCTTTGAACTTCCACCATTAATACTTGTCCCCTGTTCCAGCGGAGCTTCCTTGAAACCTATCGCTTAGAGCAAATATTGTGCCTTGAGATACAAAATCCAGAATCAGGCTCAGCTCTTTGCTCTCTCAAATCGTCTGCGCGTTGGTTTATTTCTAAAACCAGACTCATGAGAGTGAATTCTACAAACTACACTGTGTTATTTTTGAAGGCTGTTAAAGGATTTTACAAAAATATTTGGGGATTTATGCCTCATGAACTATGTAATCTCAAATTAAAGAGATACTGTATTAAGGCATCAAAGCAACAGCTTTAGTCTGTTTTCCCTGTTTCTATAGTTTAAGAGCTGAGCCTTATCAGAAACAGCTGCTGCTAACGGCAGCCTAACATTCACCATACATTTTCCATTAGTTTTTCTTCCTGTATTTATCTCCCATAACCTATTTAACCTATTTTTAAAGAGTGACAGTTTGGCTGGTGCCTGATGGGGAGGGAGTGGAAATTCACTTGTTTTGTACGGCCAGCTTACATATTTAAAAGTCTGTTCTGTGGTACCTGGTGATACTGCAGAAAAAAACTAACTGCTGTTTACCTGCAGTATGAATCAGATGAAACTGTAAAAATTACTCCTGTAAGTGCATTCCAGTGATTAAATATATACATTTCTGTGCTTTAATTTGGTGGACTTTTTTTCTTGGTTCGGGACAGATGGTATTGAAATTCATATGGTTGCAGCTGTCTATAAAAGTGATCTTTATACCAATATCATTTTCCCCTGCCCAAAGAGCTGGCAAGCAGGGAAATTTGCCCCACTGCCCTCATTTGCAAAAGGGTAGGGAAGGCCCAATTCCTGGCTTTATAACTTCCCCCAGTACGTAGTGGGTCACAGCTGAAACATTTACTGCACAGCTCCTGGAACGTCTGTTTTTCTGCCTGTTTATTTGGGGAAGGCTGTATGGGGCACCATGCAGAGCCTCAGCAGTGCGGAGTACCTTACAGGTTTGGTGGTTTATGCTTAATGTCTGAAATAGGTGAGATAGATAGGAAAACATATGAGGATATGTGAAATGAAAATAAGTTTATAGAAGAACAAAGGGACTTCACTCCTATTTGTACATGATTTGAGGCTTATGCTGATGTATTTCCTGCCCCAGTATCATTTTAAAAATATAAATGTCAAGACTGCATGATTAGAGAAGCAGATCCTGTTATCTTGTCTGCAATTTTTCTTGTGTTTGGCTCGACTCTAATGAGGGTGAACTTTTGTTCATTTTGTTTTGATTCTGTTTTGATGATGTTCTATAGTACCCCAAGCACCTCAGTCATGCCAATGGGGCTTTATAAATAAGTTATTAATTATTATTTGTGTATATTAAAAAGGGGAACAACTCCAGAAGCAAAAATAATCTTCCCATTAGAATTGTTTTCCTAGAAGAGGTCCGATTAGCAAAATGTTTCATTAATTTTTAACTGCTTTTAAGACGATTTAACAGCTGGAATCAAGCAGAGAATCCACTGTCATGGGATCTGTCTTCTTTCTAAAGACTCTTGTGGCAAGCCCTCTGCAGGACACAGATGGTCTGTGGGCCAAAGTTTCAGAACCAAAGCACTAATCAATCAAGAGAAGTAAGGCAGCACCATCAATCATTTCAGAGAGCTCATTCTTTCATTCACAGAACTCTGACACTGCTTTCTCTTTAAAAAGAATAGCTCCTTTAAGAAATACTTCACAAAGTAATTGTCAGTGGAGCAAACTTTTATATATCTTAAAGTTTTCCTGTAGAAAAAATGAATTTTTTGTCAAACCCAGACCAGAAAATAACGAGTGGAAATTCTGTTTTATAACACGCAACCTCGCCACCGTATGACAGCAGAACAAGGTTCTAATCAGCTCAAGGCACCTATTTCAGAAAGCTCCTATGCATGTCACTGTTTGGCTCACTAATAAATGAAAGGAAAATTTTAAGAAAAAAATTGGCTTATCCATTTTGAACTATCCCACCACAAACCGGCCTATCACAATTATAAGCCATGTGGAAAATAAAAGATTAGAAAAAGAAGGAATAAGTGACAGAAAAAAGGATAGAGAAATAAAGAATTCTTCAAAAAAAAGAAGGTATTTAAAGTATTCTTATAGGAATAAATGTAAGTAATTTTTTTAGAGACTAACCGAAGTGTTTTTAAGATTTTGGTTTCAATGGCTTCTTTCTGTTTGGCCTTCAGTTTAGTCCTGTATATGTCCCAGGTTAACTAACAAGTGCTTATTCCTCCACCAGCAAAGGAAGAGGAATAAATTAATTCTACCTGATAAAATGGTGAGTATGGCCCAGCATCCTGTGGGAGCAAGGAGTCATAGGTTAATCCCCACACTGCTGTTTTTTCTACTTCTTGTGTGTGTACCTGGCTTCCTGCTGACAGAGGTTTTACCCAAATTAGAGTGGAATTGAATCCAACAGAATATCTTGAAGGTTGGGACACTTGCCACATTATTTTATTTTAATTTTAAAGGAGTTCTTGCCAACAGAGTGTATAATAGGCACAGACCATTTGACACTGCGCTTTGTCACGCAGGAGCCTAACCTGAGCGTCTGTGTTGAAAGCAGAACATTTCTTTCCCAGGCTGCCTTAAAACAAGAGTGCCTGCCCCAGACTGTCCATGGAAATCTCCAAGGCAGGGTTATAGCTGACTACAGCTGCTTATAGCACATAGACCCACATGCTACCTGGGAGGGGATCTTCACTGTTTCTTCTGCCAGGGTCTCCTTTCTGCAATGTACTGTGAACTCTGACAGTCAACAAGAGTAGGAAACAGGCAGGCTGTGAGCAGGCTTACACAGGAAGGATAGAGTTTCCCAACCAACTGTCTTTTTTCCTTTCCTTTCCTTGGAGGAAACATCAGTCATCTTTCTTCAACCTAGTAGGAGAAAGCAGTTGAATCTGAGTGTCCATACTAGGATGTAGTATTCATGCTGCCTGACCAGGTGATTTGCGAGAACTAACTCAAAAATTACCTAAATGTTCCCCGAAAAAGTCATGTCACCTGCTTTCCCTCTCTCTCCTTCTCTCTCTCACACTCTGTAATGATCATGTGTTTTAGACAGTCTAACAGCCCAGACCCATTTCTGAAATATGTATTCATGCTACCTTAAAAAAACCCTACACCATTAGTGTGCACCTCTGTTTGCACAATCTGTAATGATTTACAGTTTGCTTCTGACATGAACTGAGTTTTCTTTGGATACTGAAGATGTTCTTCAATTTCATTTTTTTATTTATGTCAATCATTTTCACTGACAAGATCCCAGGGAATAGGATGACCCCTCTCGAACAAATGGTGGTGACTGCCCCTGCAGTTTCATTGGGATTATGGCCCAAATCCCACATTGGCTCTGAATCAGCCACTCAAGGTAAGGAACAGGAAGTACACAAAAAAATGATGGATATCAAACATTTTCTTTGGCTTTGGTTGCAGAAAAGGTTTTGCTTTCTGAAAACTAAATATTGAGTCACTTTGACCTGACAGGGTTCTGCTATGCCAAGAACATTTTCCCTGGATTTGTTGTCCTGAAAGCTTTTTTTCCAGGAGGAATTAGTAATCTGAATGTTTTTCTTTTAGTTACTTCACCTGCCTAACCTTAATTACCTATAGCAGAGATCCAGAGCATAGAAGAAAACCTTTGGTAGCTTTCCTAGGAGAGCCTCAAGAAGAAAGAACTGAGCTTTGCCCTGCAGCCATTGCCTACTTCTGTTTGTTCCCAGATCAAGAACTAAAAGGGTGCAAAGCCAGTTGGCCACCAGGGCAGTAGCATATCTCCCCACTAATGAGAGTGACCTTTCCACCCACTGCTTCACGTGACTGAAATCAGGGGAAATTAGTTTACTCAACTCAGGACTTATATAACTGGTGATGCTAGGGCTGAAATTCTTGCTCATGGTGTGATGAATACATTGTGGATATATTTGAAAAAACTGTAGAAATCAGACTGAAGATAAAAGGACTGCAACTGAACCAGCCAGATCCTCTGTAGTTTCTGACAGATAGGTGAAGAATAATGATGTCTCCAAGGTGTCTGTCCTTCCATTCGGTGAATTACACATTTAACTGGAAAAATCACTGCGGCTGAAGCAAAGGTCCTGCTGCTTACACCGTTTACAAAGGCCCTTAAAATTATGGACAAGAACATAGTTTTGTGAAGAAAGGGAGACTGCTGTGTGGGTTGAAGGGTAATGTTTAAAGGCTTTGCTCATCCCAAAGCAGCCATGTTACTCCTCATTGGCTGTTATACTCAAGCGTAAAAAGGGACCTTGAGATCTTAATTATGTATCTAGTTAGCTAGCTAATCAATCCATTCAGTACTAAATACTTATAAAGTAGCTGACATATTTATGGAGTGTTGTAAATATTTTAAATATAAACCAAGGGAGAATTTTATGCCACTTATATATTACCTTAAGCAATAAAAATATATTAAAAAAAAATCATCTAAAAGTGTTAAAATTAAATTCCAAACAGAAATGTATTTTTTTCTTACATAGGGCTAACACAGATTTCACTTGAAATATAAATGAGCAGATTATTTATTATAAAAGTAAAATGCAAGAAATTAAAATCAAGAAAAAATCTTCTTTTGTCATGTATGATCCATGCAGTCATCATTGTTTAAGGGTAAGTTTTAATAGGAATTTTTCCACAACTTGCTTTTCAGGAGTTGTGTTTTTAAGTTTGCTAGAGGCAGCAAATAGTGTGTATAACTGGTAAAATGCATCTTGATGGTTTTTATAGGGTTATTTTTTTCATTCCTCCCTTCAAACACTTTGAAAAAACCCTACATGAGCATACAATGTAAAATATTTAAACTTCTTTAACCCAAATCCTTTAATTATTTCTGGGGCTACACAAGCAGTAAATGGCTTGCTGGTAACAGCAAGGAAAGTCCACTTTTCTTGTCCTACACTGTTAAATTCCCCTAAATTATAATTTAGAAAAATATTAGAAATTTAAAGAGGCACTATAGCTGTTTAACAGCAGTGCCATAACTTGGTACCCTTGGGATCTATCGAATCCCAATGGCCTAATATACTTGTTTTCTAAACTCTACAGCTGGTAAAGCTGTGCCTGACCTTATTCGTTCATGAATAATCAGGATACATAGCATTTTTTCCTCTGAAATTCAAACCTTCTGTGAGTTCAACTTAACAATGTGTTCAGGGCACTAGAATACATTAAGGGTTATCTTTAAGTGAACGTGTAAAAATATATCCTTATTTTAGTTAAGTACAAAATCTATTGTTTGATGAAAGTATTTCCCAAAGCTCACTGTTAAAAAACAGCCTTAAATGAACAATTCAGAACACAAAATTTTCTTGAGTCAAGAAGAAACAGGAATAGGATTTTAAATGAGATGTTGGCATTTGATATATGTTTCTCAGAGTGACATTCTGGAAGAGCTGCAAGTGGACTCCACTTTAACCTACTGTTGCACAGCCTGAAACGCCCTTTGAATCACCATGCTGAGAAAAAAACCTCCATTCTCCACATCTGATTTAGAGTCCTTCCTCTTAGAGGGCTTGCTGGAATGTGTAACTTTCTCTGACCAAGA
Organism: Phaethon aethereus; assembly: GCF_964289735.1. NCBI lineage: Eukaryota > Metazoa > Chordata > Aves > Phaethontiformes > Phaethontidae > Phaethon > Phaethon aethereus. Next base: position 40,639,952 of record NC_138582.1, on the reverse strand, counting down.
TCTCCTGGGGTGGTTATAAACTCAGAAACTCTTAAAGAATAAGTTGATAGACTGTGACTATGATTATTCTTATAATATCTGATTATTTTTCTTAAGTAGATGGTAATTCTAAGACCTCTTTACTGAGCTTTATGCCTTTTTTCAAACTTTCAGTCAACTTTCTTCACATTCAACTAGTCTTGCATTTACCATAAAGACATTCTGTCAGCTCTTCTGTCCCCATACATCATAGACTTTGTGACTTTTAAAGGGCTGTAGTATCCATCAGTCTCTTTCTTAACCTCTTCCCTTACCAAAAATCCACTACCTGAACTGTACCCGTTCCCCACCTTTCATTAATTAGGTTGCCCTCAAACTCTCTCATTTGAGAAAGAAAGAACCATCAAAGTTAGTCTTTGCTGCCCCTGAACTGGACAAAGTCTAGTTCAGGTCCTGAAAGCAGCTAGTTCACACACTGAAATATTCAGTGATGCAGGAATTTCAGATGAACACCTGAAATAGCTTACATAGCTTCTCTGTACATTGTCTCAATCATCTATACTTAGTTTCTCAGGCAGCATTCTAGTGATTTATAAATCACAGGAAAATTTTGAGCCATTAAAGAGCTGACATGTTGCAATGATACTTCTTGGAAGTTATCACCCAGCTCTGGGCCACAGAGTCCCAACCACAGAAATATTTCACAAAGATTTTGGCTGACTGGACTCAGCACTGCTACACAGGTCTCATGAGAACTTACTAATTAGGTATAGTCAAAATCTCTAGAGGCCTCAGATCGAAAGTGCAAAGTATGTTAATATTCAAAAGGGAACAAATATAGAAGTATATAGTTAACATAAAAAATAATTCTTTAAATAATTATGAAGTATTTTCTGCACAATGAAATCCAGCAAAAAAATCCCAGAAATGTCACTGCAAATCCGTATTACAGCATGCTATACGATGGAGGAAAGAATGCAGAGATGCAGCCAAGAAGTTGCAATTGCATTTCTCCCACTGAGGAGACTGCAGATAGCGAGTCTGGTGCAAACTGCTGTATCTCTCTTTGAGTTCAGTGGACATGGCACTGTCAGCCTGTGGTCAAGAATATCACTCTGAAGCCTGAAAGGTTTTGTGTGGATCACAGGCAAATGTCTGGTTGTACCTGTTGGATTGACCAACACACGTTTAGCATGCTGAGTTTCTTGGTAGGTACATGCAGAAGGGAAAGGCCAAGAGTGTGGGCTGCAACCATGGACCACATCCAGCACCGAGTTCCTCTGAGTGCAGGGGTCAAAAGGGTGTCACCTCTCTCTGACGGCAATGCTAGTCACAGTTGCATTGACACCTTCTCACTCTGCATAGTAGGCAGTCCTGGTGGGCAGGCTCTGCATCGTCAGGCTGATGGACTCCAGCGTGCAAGGTCACTGGGCAATGGAGGCTGTAGGCACCTGGCCGCAGACACCCAGCAGGACGACTCTTTTGAGCAGTGGTATGGAAAGCCAGCAGTGCCAGGCTTATCACTAACCAAAAAGCTTTGGCAGCTTGCCAAAGAGTTTCTGATCCCTCAAAGGAAAAGATGGAACTGTATCACACACCACACTACCTTCAAGGGCCAAACACTTACAACTTTGGGCATTGCCCTGAGCTTTGGCCAGTGGTAAGGTGGTACAGCTTGGTTTGGTCTTATACCTTGAGCCCAAATATAGTCTACATCAACCACTGAATATGTCAAGTATTCCTTATTTGTAAAAGCAGACCAAACCAAGGACAGTTGACAGCCTTAATTAAAACAGTATTTTAAAATTATATATGTTCTTTCACCTTAAAATTAAAATGATGAGGATTCATTACTATTATTTTTAGAAATTAAAGTAACAATTATACATGGTTTCAGGGTTTCAAAAGTTTTTGCCATATTTTTCCCCAATTTCTTGTATTTTTATTCTGCAGGATGAAATAAGAATGTTAATAAAATGGAGAGAAAATCAAATAAGAAAACTGTCTGTAGTTTTAATGTGCTTTTAATGTATAATTAAAAAAATCTGAAATCTGAAACATAAATAATTGAATAGATAAATCATATCTTCTGCATTTACTATCAGAAAAAACTCTAGGTTTATAATTATTAGATTTGAGGATATTTTTCCTAAAAATTAACTTCCATTCTAAATTTCTTTATTCAATCCCCATTATACTTTTTTTCACTGGTTTTTGGTCAGCAAAGGAAAAAGAAAGGGAAAAGAAACATCATAGTTGCTCACACTTATGAAAAACACTGTATCATCACTCTAATTGCACTAATGTGGTATGGCACTTTTCCTTCTACATACATTTAAAAGGGAGATTATAATTATTTCAGGGATTTTTTTTTTCCCCTTGTTGTGGAAAAGCGAGAGTCTTCATACAACTCTACTGCACAGTTGACTGAAATCAATTCAATGCATATCTTCTTCAAAAACATGTTGTCTGAGCCTTCTTACCAGAAAGTCAGCCACTTCTATCTCCTTGCTCTGTTGTATTTACACCTTTTCCTGAAAAAAATCCTAAAATATTGCAAAGGATCTTGTGCTGACATTCATATGAACACTGTCAAGTACAAGAAAGATAAGAAAGTAGGTATGAAGAAAGTAGAAAGATTTATTTACCTACTTAAGAGCATTAAGACATGGTATTAGGTCAGGCCTATACAGCTCTAGGAGATGTTGAGAGAAGCGTATAAGGAAAGACAAACATTTAGCATTGTTCTCTCTGAGGAACAGTCATGTCTGCAGAAGGCTTCTTTGAATATGAAAAATGTATGGTTGCTGTTTCACATTTTTGTCAAGGCCAAAGAAGAAAATGTTTTTGTAACCAACATAGAAGACAACCTGGTGAGAATTATAGCTGTGCAGATGGACAGGGAAGACTGTGTTTCAGAGAGGAGGTGTAGAAAGAGTTAGAAAGCTGTACGGTTAACTTGTTGGCTTAGAGACAGAAACATAGCATAAAGTCAGAAATATAAGGACCGTCCAGAGTGTGAGCCTGTTTAATCGTATCCACAGAACAGTACCTTTTATTATATGTGTTGATGCAGAAAAATTAAGATTAAAAAAAAAAAACTATTGAGATTGTAGTAATTCTATGATATCTTTTAGACTTCTCTTAACAGTACCACTTCATCCCAACTGGAGTAATTCACTTAGTGACAAGTATCACAGATGGAGCTGACAACAATGCTGATTTACATAATATGATATAAAAAACGCTGTGTGTGAGAGTCTGAACTGGGGATACACTGATAAGAGGAATTGATTTTGTATTAGCTTTGTAAACAACTTTGGGGGGACATGCTTTGCAGAACTGGTCTGTAAATCACTAGAACATGGAGCAAAGTTAGCAAGCAGTCTTCCTCGGCTTTGTGTTTATTTGTTATTTGTTTAATATTTTGGGGAATTTTGCAAACCAATGGACTGATGTGGAACAGTTCTCCAATGATCTTAGCATTTACTGTTTGAGATGGGTAAACAGCTGTCTGGTCTTATCTCCTGAGATGTTTTTCTGTTTAGCCTTATAGGAGGTATATGTACACCAAGACAAGAATTTCAAAGTGATTTAAGAACCTACTGGAACTTGGACATCTATCTTTAGTAATTTTGAACCTACATTAGGTGCCCTGTCTGCATCTTTAGGGACCAAAGTACTCCTTCAAATGTGAAAATACTGTCATGAAGGTTTTCAAGATGCAGTTTGGTGAAATTCAGTGAAGACAGCAATTGATTTTGAAGCTCATATCCATTTGTGCTGATCAAATTAATCCCATCAATCTTTGTGGAAAACAAACAAAAAAGGATACTTAGGTATTCATATAACTTTGAAAAAAGAAAAAATGGGACAGCCTATTTACAGATTACTTGTTTTCATTAATCTCCTGTCCATGTTACTAAACATCATTCACATATTCAGAACTAGATGTTAAAAATTATTACATGTACACACATGCCCACATTTATGGGCACTAGACTGTCACATCAAAGTCTGTCTTGTGTCCCCTGTGATCTTTTGCTAGGGAAGGATAAATTTGTATCAGTGCCTAGTCTCTGAACGAGTGTCTGCTCTGTGTATGTTCAGAAAATATTTGGCCTTTGGAGTTTCAACATGAATCACATTTCTCATTGACTTGGTCACCAATTTATTTGTCCTTCACTGTGAATGAATAGGCATATTTTCAGCTGGAACTAAATGAACAGAGGTACTGTGAACCAAGAGAAAGATGTCTTAAAGTGTTACTAATTATTTATACACTTCATCAAAGGCTCAGTGCTCTTGCTGTGCAACTCATAACCCTTCTCTAACCATGGCCCTATCCATTTTTAACGTTTTCTTTTTTTCCCTAATAGTCTTTCAGGTAAAAATAATTGGGTACTTAAATATTTCTAAATCTAGCAATTAAAAAATACTTTATTGCAAAACCAATATATCTTGCAATGAATACGTTATGGAAAGAGAAGATTGTCAAGCGGTCCACAAATTAGAATCCAAATACAAGTGCCATGTCTTCTGCATACTCCTTATAAACAGCACAAAACAATATTACTGAAGCCAATGATGAGACCATAGAAACAGTCGTTTTTGTGTCCACAACTCAGAAGGAAGGTAAGGAACTGTTGTACTCTATACGAAGTACATCTATTTGTTGCTTTTGAGTTTACTAGTTGTATAATTATATATGCATAGTTATATTCAGCATAAGCTCCCGACCTGTAACGACTGGGTTATTTCAAACTGTTAAGGAGGAAAACTTATGCTCTAAATTGCTATTAGAATGAAAGAGTAATTTGTGACGGGAGAGGATTTTGAAACAAGGTGAACTCACTCTCTCACCTTCTGTAAATTGCTGTGGAGCAATTACAACAGACCTAACTATCCGAGGACACTGTAAGGATTTGTGGGAGATAATTAGTAATATGAAATATTCAGACTACATAATTCCCACTTAAAATACCTCAGGTGGTCTGCAAAACTTTTTGGAAAGGCTAACAGCTGAGGGCAGTTTTCATTTAACTAAGGTTGCACTACCCAGAGATCTGTAAAGGGGCCTTGATATGTGAGAGAATAACCATATGTAGTCTCATGATAAGAATATTCAAATGCACTGCAAAGACAGGGCATGACTCTGTATCATAGTTGCAAGAGTACCCAGCAGGTCAAAACTTGAGTCTGACAACTGCTTTCAGGATTTCTAATGCATTTTACCATCTGTTGCACATAATATATAGGAACTGTCTTAAGCATGGGCTAGACTTATGTTCCCAGGCCCTGTGCTTTCTGACCCTATGACTCTCATTTTCTGTGGAGTAGGTTAGGTTGAACAGAAAGGCAAGAGTGTGTTCCCCTCTAGTATCTCTCCTCCATTCACCAGTACCCCAGCAGTAGCTCTATTTAGCCTGACAACACAGGAGCACTGCTGGCTGATTGTTCAGATGAAGAAGGGGATCAAGCCTGGTTGCCATCCATTAACTCGGGCATGAACCACAAGGCTGGACTGTGAAAGAGGAGTTAAAAATAGCCCTTTCTAAAGAGGAGTTAAAAACAACCCTTCCTCCTCCTGATATTACATTGCAATTGCAAAAGTCATTTTTTGAATGAAAACAAGTATCTTCCTACCTTCAGGAGGGTGGATGGAGGTACCTTTCTACAGCCCTGAGTAAGCGTAAAATTTGAAGATGTATCCTTTTACTTAGAATTTTGAACTGTCAGACTTCAAGCATCACACATTACACAGTCTGCACGTCTATCTGATATTGCACCTTCTCTGCTTAGCTTCCTGGGGTGATTTGGGTTCTGTCCTAATACCATATGTCCTCCTTGCATTGTCTAGAGACCTTAAATGCCTAACTGTTGGGTTCTGTCTACCTCATAAGAAGACAGATACTAGAAAGATAGATACATGATCCAAATGAGCAGCCAGAGCCATTTTTGTGCCTTGTCCCCAAGACACAGCATAATCCCAACCCCCCTGAATTCACTAGGACTGACATCATGAGGTTACTTTAAACATCAGAGATGGTGGTGTCCTGCACACTCAAACTGTCTGGCTAAGCTAACACAGTTGGCATAAAAAAACTGGAGAAGTTGGGGATAACACTTGGATTTTACTTAAAATTTAAAGAACTCTGAAAAATATCTACCTACCATGTAAAAAGGCTAACTTCCGGAAAACGTGCTTTTTTCCTATGTAAACCATTGGAAGGCTATTAGATTTTCTTTTTTTTCTGATCTCCACATAAAAGGAGAAGATTGCTTAGCTAACCACACAACCTGGCAGGACTAGAGTTCGCCTGCGGAGGTGGCCGCTCATTTTCAGAGGGGAAATGTTAATGCAAAAAGGGAGAACACACTAATACAAGCATATCAGGACTTAACTATTTCACCAGAGAAAATTTTTCTGGCTTCATTAGAGGTTTTCATAACGGCTTCATTTTATATTTCAAAGGCTAAGCACAATTTCAGGTGCTGTTCTGGAGGACAGGAAGTGCGATGCAATCAGAAGGATTTCCAGTATGATGAACAAGAAGATTTTGTCAGTGTATGCAATGAATCCAGGGACAGCCTCACCACACATCCTGATACAAAACCAGTATCTGTCGCATTTAAATGTTTGGTTTCCTCAGGTATTACTCATGACTACTTCATGCATGTAGTGATCTTGTTTGAAATTGTAACGTTTGCTGTAATACACTATTTTGTCTCTCATATGTCGATAAACTCTTCATACTCAACCATATGAAGGATTATGATTACAAATTCAAACACATCTTTTCATGATTAGAGGTTACTTATCTCTTGAGTGGCTCACCAACTATAAGACATAGTTGAGAGACTGGGGAAAAGAGCTTGCCACTGGAAAACAGAAAAGTGCTGTAAGGAATCTCTGGATGTCATTTTCTTTCACAGTTTTATAGTCAAGATACTTAGTGTCTTTGATACAGTTGACTAAGCTAGTACTCCTGGCTGTCCACTTACATTTTTCTAGACTAAAAGTCCTGGTAGAAGTTTATATAGGTAGAAGACCTGGCATGAATTGTTTTAATTTGAGTCAGTCATTGGTATGAATTCATCAGCTGAATGTGATATGGTGGTCTCCACCCATCATACCCCACCGGACCTGCTTGACATGTTCCAATTTCATTACCTGAAGTGAAACAGAAAATAAGAACTATTACTACAGTTAGCAGTATGCTCAAGCTTAGGAAGAAATTATAGTGCAAACAGTGTACTTCACTGACTTGTTTATCCAAAACCCTCAAAGAGAAACCCAAAGAATTTCTGTCACAATAAAAATCTGATGATGTGAATGAAATCATACAGATTTAAAAATATGGATATCTATCTGGACTACTATTAACATAACACACTCTTGCAATAGGGTGTGTAAATGCACGCTTTGCATGTGCATATGTGTGTTTTGCTGGGTTTTTTTTTTTAATATAACTGAATTGTTCACATTTTATGAAAAAAGTTTCTTGGAATTCTTTGATCTTTAGATAACTTTATGGGTTTGAGATTGGAAACAATTTCTAACTAACTGTAAAGCTGAGTTACAAATTAGTAAATATCCACTAATTTATTGGATTAAACACTCACATATAGGTAGGTCCAGTGGCAAAATCCAGGTTTGAAATGAAATATTTAACCATAAGCAATTCTTTATGCTTCTAATACTTTGTACACGATAGCCGATTAAGCTTCTTGTCTGTATTCTAATGATGTAATCTTGAATGCCTGGCATATTACCTTGCTTCCAGATGACTGAATGAATTTTCAAAGTGCTGCATGAGACACAGGGGCACAAATCCTGTTAGTAGCTAATGGGATTTTTTTGCACCTCCTGTGCACCACACTGCGAGACCCAGCCTTGAAATTTTCATTATCTATATTTGTTCAAAGATGAAGTCTTGTAAGTACAGACCCTTCTGAATTGGCAAAATGACCTGTATTTGACAGATTAAGCCCATAATTACTAAATTGATCTTACAGATACCTCGTGCTAATTCCTATTGCTTTTCCTATTTCCTACTCTCATTCCTCTCCCATAACAAGAAAACAAGATATCTCCACCCATCAACATCAGCATCTTTAAAGAGAGTGGGACACATGACATGTCAACTTGATTACTTTCTCTAGGTAAAAAAACGTAGGCTTTTCATAGATATGCTTACATACATGCTTCCCTCGAAGAATACAGGTAGTTCTATTCAACTAGAGGGGGGTAGGGGGACAAGACTAAATGTGTAGAAAAGGAATAGACAGCATTTCAAACCCTTGAAATATTTACTGTCATGATAGAACTGACCCACCTTATTAATCTGACTGTCTACCATCAGTATTTTCAGTCTGTATTAAATCCGTCCACTCGTGTGACTCCTGCAGATGCTACAGAAAATCATAGGCATCAGTCATATATCGGATGAGGTAATTAAGTATTAGCATTTATGTCTTCAGTGCCACCCTTAAAGCTTTTCTGCTTCTAGTTCTTCTAATCCTTGTTATTCCCTTTGCCATATGGGTGTCCTGTCCCTTTTATTTCTTGAAAAATTAGAACATCACAATAATACCTTGATGAAATTGTTGCCATGGATTCATTCATATATTGGGGGAAAAAAATCCAATCTATTTGTTTTAAATGTTTTATGATGAAGACATGCTGGGAACATACAATAACATAAATGAGTCAAAGTTATACCTGGAAAAATGTGTAGGCAGTTTTGCTTCATAACTCCTGATGAAGGTCTTAAATTTTCAGGTGAGACCTATAAAATTCCTTGTGACCAAGGTTCCTGCTCTTAATGGTAAAATCACTTTAGTTTATACATTCAGTAACTCCTTGTTATTTTTCTACACAGCAGAATATCTTTAAGTGTTTCCATAATGGTATATATTTCTAATTGCTTCTTTTAAGGAAAATGCACATTTTTTGTTCTCATTCCATTTGTTTTTAGTAAAATAGATGGGTTTTTTTCAGATTAAGATTAGCTCTTTATAATTTCATGTGCACCACCGTACACATTTAAAAGCCAACTTTTGTAAGAAGTGTTTTGCTCATGCTTTAGAAGATCCACTTATTAGTAACAGTGAAGTAAAAACTATTCTTTAACAGCAGTCGAGAAGGGAATGTGGTAATATTATATATAAAATTTGTAACCAGAGTACTTCAAGCAGTGAAGTACTTCTTATAGCCAAATCAGCGCGCACTTGTCACAACCCCCCATTTTGCAAGTTGATAAATATTAGGTCTCTCTCCACCAGAAAAACAGTTGTGCTGAGACAAAAAGAGTATTCCTGAATGATGGGGCAAAGCAGTGGTAATGCCACTTGAGATCTCCTGATCCTCAAACCATAGCTCACTCCGACTAAACCAAACTTCTGTAAGAAAAAAAAAAAAGTTAAAAAAAAAAGGTTGACATTCTTTCTGAGTATCTTCTTAGAAAATTAGTTGAATAAGGTCACTGCTGTGAATATTGTTCTCCATAGTTTCAGTCATTTCTTTATAGAGATATGATAGTTGCTTATAGCTTAATCTCTGTTGATTTCTTTTTCCCGCAAGGTTTGAGGTGGTGGTGAAGACATAAGAAAAGAACAAGCAGGTGGCAAGCAGCTTAGAGCACATTCTTGAACCTGTGCTTTTAATTACTGTGACAAAAGGAAAGCTTTAATGATTTTAACCTATTTGTCTGGTGCCAAGATGCTTTTGGAATTACACATGGCTGCAGATGTTGGTCCTGATTACCTAAAAAGAAACAAAAAGCCCAGGGATTTCTTGGAATTAAAAATTATTGGGCATTTTCTTATGAATTTCAACTTAAGAACAAGTTCATTTAAACTCTTACAAAGGCTGAGCAGAAGCAAAGAAAAATCAGTGGGGAAAGTGGGTTCAAAACAGTATGCAAGATTTCTGATCAGTCCTGTTCTGTTCTGATATCTCAACCAAATAACCAGAGTGTTTCATGGTTAAAAAAGATAGACATCTTACTGTTATTGAGTATCTTGTCAGAGTTCCCCTTGATACTGGTAGTTCAAAGCTGAAGGCTGAACTCTGCTTATTTGGGCACAAATTTAGGGCAGTCATAAGTAACTCCTCTGAACAGCAGTTAAGGAGTTATAATGGTTTAAAAATAGTGCTCTTCTGAAGAAGAACCAAGGTCTTTGAATAATCATCTTAGTGAAAAGTAGAAGTGAAACATCCACCTAAATTCCACAGCATATACCAGAGGAGATATGATTTGAGCTATTGTTTAAAGTGTGGATTATCTTTTATGTACCATTGACATTTATTGTTATTCAAAAGGGTTCAGAGAGGCCTAAATTTTTTTTTTTTTTTTGCTTGGATTATAAGCTTCAGATCTTCAGTGAGAAATAAGAAACTAATAAGAAGAATTTCGGTGGTGCAAGAGGATAATTCTTGTTTCACTGGACACCTTGGTTGGTCTACGATGACCTGAGACAGCTTTGATAAAGAACACAGGAAAATTGCTTCAGAGTTTATAAAACTTAATGTGTGAATCTCTATACATGAATAGGATTAGGAATTTAAATTTTAAACTCAATTACTTTGGAAAAAAAGGAATGCGGTGTTTATTCTGCAAAAGCATCACTTTGCTGAAAAGAGAAAGTTTTTAATGTAGTATGAGTGCTTTTCCTATAGAGATCAATGGCAGTAGCATGGAAATTTTGTATTATGTCAATATGGTAATTGCAATCTGCAAATAGTTAGAAACATTTCCTATTTAGCGCAAAATCATAGTGGTTAGAATTTAAAGTCTTCAAGCAGTTTAACGTTCTTGGTTTTCTCTTAATTATTTTGTAATTAGTCAAATATCAAAGTACAACTATGCATGCATAATACAGTTAGACAATTTTACCCACATAGTATGAATCTGTTCCTTGATACATGGAATACCTCAAAGGAGAAACTCTCTCAACTGGCATTTTTGTTTGCCTGAGCCATAGCTGATGTTCCAAGACAGACATACATATGAACTAATAGAAAATCAGTCACTATAAAAAAAGTGTTGTAAAATTAAAAGAATAATTTTATGAGTTGTTTCCACATACAGGACTGTGAAATAATGCAAAAAGAGCCTGAGAAAAAGAAGGGAAATAAAATACAAATAAAAGGGGGGGGGGGGCGACAAATTTATTTTCAGAAACGTTCTGTGTTAGCAAAACTCTTTTCACACTAGGACAACTGGAAGTTTGACCACTGACTGAAAAGATTTCAGAGTGTACAGTAGAGATGAGTGGTTTTGAAATGTCCCTTTAATCTGTCTCCACTTACCTAAGTTGGCTTTTCATTTGAGGAAGGAGTAAGGAAAGCCATGATAAAGAGTGAGAAACAACCAAAAAAGTTGGTGACTAACAAGGGAGTGATGGTACGTAAAACTAAAAGCAGAAACACACTGCATGATTACAAATGCTTAACAGAAATTTTGAAATGTTGGTAACTGAGAATAAAGCCTGAGCATATTTTGTGAAAAATTTGTCTCAAATGTAATTACAGGTGGAGAAAAAAACTTTTTTTTTTTTTTTAATGACTAAATACTGATTTGGAAGTTATGGAATAAAAGAAATATTTGTGTTGATGAGTTGTTTCAAAAACCCATCTTTTTGGTGCTTTCCAAAATACCCATGTTTTCAGCATGTGCTTCATTTCAAAACCCAGGACGATGAGCCCTCCTTTCGGGAGCTGCGCTGTGGACACACTACAGCAAACAGTGTGAGTTGGAAAGTTCAGAAGCATTGCATGAAATGCAGGCAGCGTTGCAACCCGAATAAACAACAGACTCAATTATTACTGACAGATTATTTTATTATGCAGATAACATTCTCTTAATATGGAACAGTCATAACAGAAAGTGACTGCCACTTCATTAACCAAGACACGTCCAGAACCAGCAGATACTTTGTCTGTAACTGCTGCTTGAATCTTGTGAAGTCTGAAAACCCCCTGTTCCTGCCCAAAGGACTTAGCTCCTCCTAAATTGTCTTTTATCCAGAAGTCTCCGCTAAATTTTAAGGTCCATCAGAGCATCTCTCCTCTTATTAGTCTATTTTAATCCTTTTAATCATATACTTAATGCACTTAAGATGTTAACCTGCTATATTACTAGTTTAAGAAAGAGTTGAAATGAAAATGTTTTCCTGTTCTAGTGATAATTAAAGCAAATCAACATGTCAATATTTCTTTGTGCATTGGTACTTGTTACAACACCAGACCTGTTATGTCGTACCTATAGAAAGCAATTCTGCAAAGGGCTTGGACTCACAAGTCATTGACTTCCAGGTACTCTCTGAAGGAGGATCCTCTCTTTCCCAGGAGCACACAGATATCAGATACCAGCTATGTGGTGAACTCTTAGGAAAAGTGGAAGAGTGATCCTGACTGTAAACCAAATTGTCATTAAACTGACCTTAAATTAAAATAGAACAAAGGTGCAACTCTAATCAGATTTTCTGGTTTTTATGAGATCTCCTGGTGACAATAACAAAATAAATATTTTAAGAAAGTTCATCTTAAACCTCCCCCGAATGTCAAAATTAAAACAAAGGAGAAGATCCATAAAACTAAATACAAAGGCAAAATGAAAGAAACATGTCAAAACAGTGTAGTTTTCCTAAATTGTCTGCTGAAGGTGTAAATTACCAGTCTGGCACAACTGCCAGTCTGAGCTGCTCTGGTTAATAATCAGTTTAATCAGAAAAATAACTCTTTAAAGCAGTAAGACAGATGGACTATCTATTCTGAAATTTCACTGCCCCAAAAGTGATCTGTTATCCTTAAGAATATAATTTTTCAAACTGTTATTAAGTGCCAGTGTGGTGGTAAAAGTTTACTTGCGAATGCTGGAAGAATTCTTTCTGACTTACTTTATGGATTTTTGTTAAGCCTGACTTGAAAGGAAGATTTATTCGCAATTCTAGGGAAACGTTTTAAGAGCAGGGTTAGTTATAAATGGAACTGACTGCCCAAGCAGGCTGCAGTTTTAGGAAGAGATCGGGCTTAGCAAAGCTAGTCTTCTCATATGTCAGAGTATTGAGTACAAAAATCCATGAGGTCTCATTTAGTCTCTTTTGCTATGAGGCTATGAATTCTCCCTAACCATTGCCATGCTATTTAAATTAGTGATAAATAACTGAGAAATTATTTGGGAATTTTTTTTTTTTCTGAGTATTATGAACAGATGACTAATAGAGCAGGTAAAACTGCTGTAGAGATAACACTGGGTCTTTCAAGAACGCAGCCCCATCTAAGCTCCAAGGTTTTTCAGTCCTGTATACTAGAACCTCTTCTTAACTTGTCTCATATTTCTTGAAAAGATCAGCTGACCCACACCTCTCATTTAATTCAATTTATTCCTCCTCCTAAAAAGGTGGTCTTGGAAAGCTGCTCTAGCCTTCAAAGTTGCAGAGGTCTTGATATCTGATATTGTGCATAAGAGCAGCCACACCCCGTTCACCTAGAACTGGTGACATGTGCGAACATGAATCGACAAGTAATTTGAACAGATGTTCTGGGGAATTAAAGGCTTGGTGTCAGAAATCAAAAGCAAACTGTTTATCCATGCCTCACAAACTGATGAGTAGAGAGCCACCAGATGCTCACAGACAGTTCTCTCTCCATTCGCAGACTGCGGAAGATAGAGCAGGAGCTCTGTGTGGACCGTAAACAAAGGACAAAGCGAGTCTCCAAAGAACAAATTCCTTTAGGTAGATCTTGTACAGTTTACACAGATGGAAGTCTTGCAATTTTTTTAAAGCTTCAAGATGTCCCTCAGAGAAACGGACATTTTCTTGTGCACCTTAAAATAGTGCTTAGCTGAGATTCTCCAGCATGGAAAGCGCATGGAAAGCGCTTACGTATGATTATGATGATGGCAGACAGCAACCTGTGCAAGCACCTTACACTCTGGAAGTCAGAGTAGGTTGTTAGAGGTTGTGAGGTCCCCGTTTTTATAATCTTTATTTTAAGAACCTTATGTGCTGTTTCTTTAACCCCTGCTCACAAGCTGGATAGAAAAAAAATTATTATATTTTTATGCAGATGATATTTAAAAAAGAAAGACCACAACTCCCAAACTCATTCTACTTTGCTTATTCTCATTGTAGAAAAATCCATCTTGTCCTTAGATAGGGCTTATTTTAAATAAGAAATAGATTATTTTTGCTGGAGATAAGTCAAATACACACTTCCCTTTATCTGTACAATAAAAAAGGTCATGCTATAAGAGTTATAGCTTTCCTAATTTTCCACAGTGCTGGCAGATATTGATTGTGCACATATCAGTATTTACATGAATGTAGTCAAACAAATGTAGTAGCTGACTGGTATTTCTTGCTGAATATGTCCCATGTGTATGTTATTTGAACTATGTGACTTGTTTCTAGATTAATCTGGTCACAACGATTTTTGTTGTTTAGTTCTGTGAAGGAGTAAAACATGGCTTGTGAGGTGAAAAAGAAAAAATCCAGAATTAAAAATGCAGAATGGCTGTGTGAGAAACCTCCACCCACGTCCATACAGCAGTCATCTACCAATAGTCCAAAGTGTCAGTGCGCAGGGTGTTTTGTGGAGAAGGTGATACGTGCTGCTGACGAATGCTGCTGCAGATCAGGCACACCTCTGTGGCTGAAGTACTCCAAGAGGGTCCCTGGTCCTGTTCTTCTCCATTCTGTTGGCTGTGATAGATTATCTGCCAATGAAAGGAAAAAAACTATTTGGGTTGGCTTCCTGAGTAATGGCCTCACGTTCTGCGTCTTCGCTCAGTATTTTTGATAGTTAGTGGGTCTTTTTCAAAACTAGTGCTCCTAGATTCAGGTAGTTTTATGGACACCTAAACTTTCACTTTATAAGTTTATGTCTTTCCTGGTTCTGAAAAGAAAAACAAACTGAATCTAGAAGTTCAAAAACACTACAATGCAAGAAATCCTTCATTTACACCATTTTTACTGCTTGCAGCATTGTATGTTACAAATCCTCTCTTATTCAGAAATTTATATTCAGAGTAGCCATATCAGGCTGTAGTTAAGATTATAAAAGCTCACAAATATCTTTGAACATCAGTCTAACTCTCTTTCACACAGGTCTGTCAATTAATGGACTGCAAAGATACATAATTGTTTCATGAAGAACATGTCCTATGCAACATAAATCTTTTGCAGAAATGAGAACATCTCTGGTTATTTCTCATGTAGCTTCTCTATGATGATCCGTAAACACCCCTCAAGAAACCTGCAAATAAAAATAAAGACTATTTTTCACCACAAACTGTAATTACTTTAATTATAGGATAATTATATAAATAATGCATTTGAGCACAGCTTTTGGTTTTTTCTTTGTTTTCTAAATATTATCATCTTTCTATATTTTCTGATGTGTAAACAGGAAACATTTAAGTTTAGATGAAGAGCAGGTGAACTGCCTGCAAGAGAAACTGAGACAATCAAATGATGATTAAGCTATTGAAAACTACCCAACTAACAGATAATTTTTAAGCGAGCAGGTGTACTTAGTCATTATAACTTTAAAATGGAAAATATATTTGAATTAAGCTCCAAAACCCCTGTACATTAACAGGACTGGTCTATCATTGACAACCATGCCAGAAAGTTCTGTACAGAGTTAGAAATTCAGATTTTACTCACCAAGTGTCAATGGAAGGACAAAAAACTTGCGGAGATTTTCCTTAGAGCAATGATTTGGGATTATATTACTATAAAAACACATTTCTGTCAATGAACTCTTTCAGTATCCAAAGGACCAGGAAAAAAATAGATATCAATGCCCAGCTAATGAAAGTGGTTACAGATTCTATTTTTTTTTTATGTGTTTTAGATCCTCCATTCTTGACCGTGACTGTTGTAGCTCTGTATAGCACCTAGTATGTTAGATGTGCAAATGTCACATCTTTTGAAAGTTACGGTCCTTGACCTCATTATAATAGATAAATTCACTTGCATGGCACTTAAGTGGATAAATCCACAGGTCTAGTTTCACAGACCTAAAAGTGGTTGATAGGTGAACTACATATTATCTAAATTAGAAAATCATAAACTTTGTTTACCTGCATTTAGCTGAGACTATCCTACAGGCTCAATGTACAACAGAAATGCTATTTACTCCTGCTTCAGGCTGTCATGTATAACACGGTAAATCCTAAGATACCTCTAATACAGAGATGCCAAATTTCCCTGCAATCAGTTCCCATTGCTACTCAAACTGCTCATATTCTCCAAGATTTTCGAATGGGTTCTCATCAACCGTTCCAAAAAATCAAGCTGCCTGTGTAGTTTACTAAATATCAATGTGCTTTCCTAACAAGTTAGAAAATTCTGATCAGTGGTAAGCAATATGGAAAATTAATGTTATGACTGAATTAATCCAGCTAGTGAGTAGATGTTAACACTGCTAGAATTGCTATAGGACAGTCCTCATGTTATCTTCTTCCTTAATGGCATTAAAAATATTTTATAGCATAACTGTAAATGTTGCCTGTATATATCTGTTGGTCATAATTTCTAAACTGAGGAAACTCATTTTTATTACTGCTCTCAGTGTCCGTATGAGTTATAGGCATATATGTTTCCGGATCCATTTTTGGCGAGCTCAGTTCTATGCTAGATGCAAAGTTTACACTGGGGTAATACCACCTAAAGACTTTATATACATATATATGTACATATACATTGCAGAGCAATTGGCAGAGAAACCACTTCCAAAGGGATAGTGTCACATGCAAACGGAGAAGATTCCAGCCCCAATTCTGAGCCATAAACAATTTATTATCATTTATTACCAATGTTTGGAAACCTTAACACCAAAGCCTATTCCTTGCTGCTGTTTTATTAGCACTCATTTGGACGCACAGGGTCAGCTTCTGGACAGTCACACCCAACTCAGGTCTCCACAAATCTCTGCAGAGGTCACAGGTAAGATCCCACAGTGACAAATCTTTCATGTACGCTTTAGAACTGATGGCAGACCTGAAGCCAGTCTTCCTTCACTGCACAAACGAGAGGGATTTCTTTACTTGTGAGTAGAAGCTGTTCACATTTTTATGGAGAAGAGATTGTCATACGCCAGACAGGCGTTTGCAGTTCATTTGCGTGTGTCCTCTTGCTAAGACCCTTAAAATTTTAATGTAATCAGAGTGATTTTCCATTTTAGGGAAACGTGTTTCTTTGTACGTGTCTCATGGAAAAATGCAGAATGGGTTAAGCAGCAGACTTCCTTGTGCTTTTGGAACGCGCCCAGCTACTGAAGGCACTGGTTTATGCTATGTGGCATAGCTGGAACAAACAAACATTTATTGTTTAACTAGCAAAGGAGACAACCACCTATGACCGCCCCTCTGCTGTTCTGAGTGCACAGATACCACGTTTCATAACACTTGCACAGTCCAGTATTACCGCTAACACACCACACAAACAACGAAAGAACACATTGCAACAGCAACGAGAACCTCTTCAGTAGCTGAGATCGATTCATGCTTGTGAGTTGAAAGCACCGAGCAATAAACATCACAAAGACAGAACAAAGGGCCGGGTCATTGTAGACTTCCTTTGCCTGATCTCAGTGAGGTGGTGTGTAAATGATGTCATTTCACTGACTTAAAAGGAGTTTCTCTTTTATCTGGAGCTAGCCAGTACAAGCTCTGAAATCACCAGATTGTACCAGTGTTTATCAGGAAATTTCTTATTCTAGATGTCTGAGTTTATCCCTTCAGGCATAGTTGACCCATATGTAGTCACAGCATTTCAAATTTTGCTTGGAGTATAAATAGAAGGTTGGAGAATTGTAGGAGAGTTGTTATACATCCTTAAAATTTGTGTTTTAGCATATAATGAGGAAATGTCCCCATATATGAACATTAGATACTTACTCCCTCTGCAAGCCATGGTCGTGGCTTTTCTTATCATAAACAGTGTACTTTCATTTCCACTCTTGCTGGTTTTATTCACCTCTCCATTGTTAGACAATTAAGTGGTAAAAAGCTGTTAATATTATGTTAAAAAATTCATCCTATTTCACGGGTTTTTTTACAGCCTTGTTCCACTATTTTCATGTGAAAACATGGATAGAAACATTTAGTAAAACAAAAGACATGTGAAGTATCAGAAGTAGGCCATTTGTAGATAATCTTCAAAACTAATTGCCATATGAATTAAAGAATTCAAACCACCAAATTGCTGTAGCTTCTAAGAATTTTTTCTTGTATATATAGGAACATTTCTATTGCTTTAAAAGATCTATGTGTTTGAAGCATTTCTCAATAAAAAGCATCAAAGTCATGCCCAAAAGGTCACTTTGAGCTCTCTTATATGCATGGTATCATCTGCTATATGAAATTAGGAAAGCTAGGAGGATAAGCAGTTTCCTTTAATGGGAAAAGATGGCAATTTCTCCAACAAATAGCTCTGTATCATGGCAGTACATCTCAGAGAGAGGGAAAAATTGAGGGGAATTACACTGCAGAGTCAACATCATCTCCAACCCCTATGGGAAAGAGCTGTCCATTAGACCAGTTATTCTGACTGGATTTGACAGGTGCAGTATACATCCACACCAAGGATTAATTTTTTTTTTCAGATTTAGGTACCAGGTGCATTAAGTTTATGATTTGCACACCTTTGCTTAGTATTACTGCCCTTGTTTGTTCTTTAAAGGGCGCTTACTATATTGCAAATGCAGTGTAACATGCACTATATACAGCTTATAGCTACAAACAAGTATGTTGCTGTTTAGTTTTTCTTTGAATTTTCCAAGAAGCTACTTAAAAAAAACAGTATTGTACTGCAAAAATATGTCTAATGAATTATTGTGGAAAATGCATGCTCGCATAAAGTATGACAATAATGCTGTATATTTACATGTAAAACAAGAGTTTTTTCAGCAGGATATTAGTAAACATCATGCAATGATAACAGCAGATGTTCTCCTCCTCTGGCCCTAAGTTTTATTATGTTTATGGTCTCTTATCCCTACAGATCTCCAGATATGACCTAAAAATAAGAATGTTCTCTCCAGGTAAATAATGGCACAATCTGTTTAGACAATGCTAGAAGCTCTTGGCTTTTCTTACTCCAGCAATTCTGAGTTAACTAGACCTGGCTGATTCAGAGAGTCATCTCTGGATTTACCAGTTGGAAGTAGAATCTCAGGACATCTCGATGTAGCTGCTCTAGAAAAGGAACTGCACGATGCACCATGATCACCTTCCTCAGGAAAAAGGATTAACTATATTTGTTTGAAAACATATCTTCCCACAATCATTTTTAATAAATGGAATTACATTTAATTTAAACTGGGGCCCCAAAAGTCACATAATTCAGAGATCATGGTAATGTCTTTGAGAGCTCCAAGGTAAACCCTGTGTCTTTATATTTTCCTCACTCTTTTCAGAACACCTTTAAATTTAACTACTTTCTTTTCAGATGTAGTACCTAATTTGGTCATGACTTATTGGAGTTTAATTTTGAGTAGATAATCCATTCAATACCTTAATGCATCACATAATGGATCTCCATCAACTCTGGGAATGCTGGTCTTTCAAATTTCTGAGACATAGTGTTTTGGAATATAGTTAAGGGATAATAAAATTATTCTTTACTTTGAATTCATACAAAAATGGTCAATTTAAATGTGGGACTAGAACTACAGTATAGGGTCAGATTCCCAGTCCCAGAATTGCCTGTTTGCATCATTCAATAAACAAAACGGAGTTTCTACTATAACAGTATAAAATTGCAAAGATGTAAGTGAGACCCAGGCCAAGATCCATGGGAACAAGAAGGTACAGAGAAAACAAGCTAAGGAAACATTAACTAGCAAGTGGTCTCAATATAACACATATAGGAGCTAATCATTCTCCCACTAAAGACAGTGGCAAATTTATAGTCAACTGCAATCACCCAGTTCACTCTGATGAGACACACAGATACAGTATTCAAAGAAAGTGGAATGTGGCACTTAAACTTAGTATTTTATGTCAAAACACTCATTTACTAGTGCCATTGGGACCTCCAAATTAAACTGGCTTTTGGTTGATGACTCATTCACAAACCACTCTTGATTTCTGTCAATACTTTAGTATTGTATGTCTTTGATAACTGGTTCAGCTGAATGATTTTTAGTCATTGTGTTGTTCATGAACTGCTCATCTTGATTAATCATTATTTGTGGGATGTTATTGGTCATACAGTATATTTTCTGTTTCTTGATTAATTGACTGAAACTCTAACAAAAGATAATGAGTTATGACTAACAAATAATGAACAGTGAATAATGAACAACATATTTCAGTTACAAATTTGGGGAATATTGGTGATTCACAGACACTGTTTTGAATAGTGTGAATACTGCACCACAAATATTTGGAAATATCTTCTGTCATGGTGGCGAGAATAGCAACAAATCTATGGTCATCCACTTCTGACTCTATTGCAAATGTATTTCTTACATCATTCCACCAACTCTGAAGTAGATACATAAACTAGTGCAACCTCTTTCATAGGTGTACAGGAGCTCAAATTGAGAATTAATTCCAAATAAATTGCTAAATTGATCCTGAGTGTCCTTCTTAATTGGTTCTTTTCCATTTAAAATCTCCCATAATTACCCATTTTTGAGTCGCAATAAAAAATAAACCTACACCTGGGAATAAAATCAAATATCAATTTTTTTAAATGGAATAGAATAGGTTGTTTTTTAACAACTGGTTGCAGCTGCTGGATTGACTTTAGTGTTCTCAGATTATACTGGTGACATTCTGGTATGTTTGCAGTAAATACAGAATAAAGGGCTCTCTTTGCTACAGTACTTAGCTGCTTGCAAAATCTAATTAAGACTTCATATTCCTTAACCATTAATATTATTCCTTTAATAAGCACTAAATTAGGCAGGCATATGTGTCATATATCATCAGGAAATCAAACACAGAAGGTCAGGACTTTTATGACTTTCCATGACATTTGAGGTACAAAGACTAAATCCCATACAGCCAATCATTCCCCTGTTTTTTAGGGAAAAACAAACCTAAGAAATCCTGAAATAAACTTGTTGGGTTGTCTTGTATTAAGACTGAAATAAGAGAGGGATTAACTTCCACTGAAAACAAAGCTAACTTAAGCATTTATGTTCCCTTATAGGACCAACCAGAATAACAGATGCAGAACTTACTGTAGTTTCATCAAACCCATTAGCAGGCAGTGAAATAACTTGTTTCTAAGCAGTCATTATGAAAGATGCTATAAATACTGTTCCTACTTGTATTTTCTGCTTTTTGCTTGTGTTTTTTTTTACTTTACCCTATGGATTCTACTCTGAAATCTGTCAGTTATAAGCCAAAAAGAACCTTGAGGTATACAAGGAAATCTCACTCATTGGAGTGGGAGCTGCAGTGTTCACATATTTAGGAGCTGGATTTGGATGGCTCTATTGCAGGAGTCAAGTCAGAATTTAAAACATGGCTGCATTTTCTGTGCTGGGCTTTGTTTAGTCAGGTAGATTTCATTCCTGCTCTTCACTTTCTCTGACGTTTAAAATGGCTCCTAGGAGGATAAATCAGCTTCTCTTTTCACATAGAAGGTTAACACAAACACTAGATAACTTGCAGAGACTTCAAAGGAAAATGATAAAAATGCTTTGCAGACATAGAAAAAAAAATACTCGGCACTCTTACATCCTCTCCACATTTCTTCAGCCCTACAATGAACAGTCATGCTTAAGAAATTTTGGCTGAAAAAGGCCAACTGAATTTTCAGAAAGCATTTTGTGTTCAATTCAGTGCTGGAAAAAATGAGAGTGGACATTCTTCTAATCTTAGGATCAAAGTGAGTATCCTACCATTTCTGAAATTTAACCCTGGAATTCAATGAATATAAATACAAGTGGTGAAATACTCTGATTTTGAAAGCAAAATCAAATGGGGTTTTCTTTATCTAATTTTAAAATAACAATTCTTTACAAAAAAAACCCAATCCTTTGGCATAATCATGCAGTTCCTAAACAATGAAAATTAAAATCCAGCATGATCCATTCTTTTTGTGTTTAACCAAAGTACCTGCCTCACTTGTAACTCTCACTTGACCTCTATAGGATTCATTATTCAGTATCTTAGCCTCACTCCCATATCATGGCAAGTATTTTGCATTTATCAACAAGGTAAATTTAATATTATATTTCTAAAGTTGCCAAAGATTAACACTCTTCAGCCAGCATAAAGGAATCAACTCTTAGGATGAATCAATACAAAGAATTGACTAGAATTATTTTATGACTTAATATGTGACTTGGGTTAACCTGCTTTTTAACAAATGAAGTTTCTGTGCCAAGTAGGAACAAAAAAATTTAGAAAGCCAAGTTAGGACATCTAAAGTAGCTCTTCAGTACCTGGAAATCACCATGATTTTGAATCCATTTTACAGTCTGAGGGCCATGCATTTTCTGCATGCGGCCTGAGTGTTCTCACCATCCCCAGAAGCTTTCTTCTCTGTATTGTCTTATGGCCAATAGGACCTGTAGATGGGGACAAAGTAGATCCTGATACTTCTTTTTCCTTATATATTTCAGTAAGCCTGAAATGACAAATTACACTTATTTTCCCTTTTTTTCATTTTCTGAACAATGCTCCTCTTTTCTCAGGCC
The DNA here is from genome assembly GCF_964289735.1 of Phaethon aethereus. Taxonomy (NCBI): domain Eukaryota; kingdom Metazoa; phylum Chordata; class Aves; order Phaethontiformes; family Phaethontidae; genus Phaethon; species Phaethon aethereus. Next base: position 40,617,292 of record NC_138582.1, on the reverse strand, counting down.
TTCGCACAGATCCAGTCACCCAAGAGGAGCAGAAATGTCTAGGAAGGAACCCCGAGAAAGCATAAGCCACCATTTTTTCCTTTACTCTGAAAAAAAGATGCTCTTCTCCAGCCGTCTCTGGCAGCATCAAGAGAGGTCTGTGGTTAGGTCTGTGCGTTACGTATGCAAAAATGTGCTGTTGAATAACTGCAAAATAGACATATCATAACCAACTGTACAGCTCTGCCTGGGGTCCCACATGGAAAGGAAGGTGCAAATTGCTCAGACAGAGGAGCTCTCTGCTGCAGTATGCTTTGCAAAGAGGGGATGTAGAAGAAAGGTGGCATAACTGGAACTCACAGCCATTTGTTCCTGAAAAGCCAGAGGACAAAACCAGTGAAAAAGCAATCCTTCTGTGATCTTTGTTTCCGTGAGGGAAGATCAGTGAGCGGACTGGCTGTTGGGCTTTCACTGAGTCTTACCTCCTACAGAGGTGAGGAAAATCCAAAATACCCCTTGTCTTTCTCCCTTATCTCTCCAGACACTTCATGATTTTTTTCTCAATTTAGCTCTTAATATAATTTTTCCCACACAACAGAGTTATTATGTCCCATTTTACTAATTTAATTAATTAATTAATTAAATTAAGGTGTGATCCTTATACCTGCAAATAAAGTATATTTTACGGTACAGTCTCCCATTGAGCTGCACAGGGCCCTACACACATAGCTTGCATTAACAACAATGGACATTATCTGCTTAACCATCTCACAGATTAATGGAAACTGAATGTCACAGCAAGCTCCTCCAAAATTCTGTTTTGCTGTGACACAAGGACCCTTGGAGCTCTGACCACTCATGGAGTAGTTTTTGCTATGAGGCCAGTTGTGGTGGCCCTTTCTGACACACAGAGACCTGTGAATGAGGACGTGGATGTAATTTCAGCTGTTTCTATGCCATTAGCTTTCCATGTATATGTTTGTAAATAGACGTACATGTATTTACAATGCATATGTCTGATCATAGGTACATGTGTTTGCATCCACAGGCATGTAAGTGTTTATGTTTATATATGTATCTAAACCCTCACATTAGTCACCATGACCATAAGGTTAATTCAAACAACAAAGCTTCTGCTGAGTTTCTGTTTTAACAACTCTTAATGATATATTCATGCCTAACTGAGTAGATAAATCAATAACTGAATCATGATTTACACTTAAATACACATTTTTTTGCATCCGCTTTAAAACAACAATTATTTTTTTTTTTTTAAAACCTTGGTATAAATATTATTTTCTTGCACTACCATGGTTGGCAGTGTGGACTGAAATTACTGAACTTGTCGTGATGGCAATATCAAGTGCATTTATTCCCATATGATTTTGATATTACAGAGTCCTGGGCGTTACAAATATTTGAGCTGGAGGCCATGTAGCAATTTCAGATACTATAGGCTCAAAGTAAATAATTAGGGGAAAACACTAGATCAAGGAAAAAGGGTTGAAAAACTTGGTTTGACCAATGGTAGATGAAGAAAAAGCAAACAAGAGGCTGAAGAGTTCTGAGGTCTAATTATGAAGGTTAATTCATATAGACTTTCTGCTCCTGGCAAAACTGGGGGATCGGGGAACAGCTCACATGTCCTGCTCTGTACTTCAGCTGCATCCCAGCTCTGGACTGGGATGAGTCTAATTTGTGCACTGTTCTCCCTGTCCTGCTCTTCTGTAGGAGGAAAACTGAAAACCACACAACAAAAATGTAAAGTGATCACAGAAAACTCTAGCTTTATCCCCTTTGCTGCCAAACTATAACAACTATGCAACATACTGTTACTTTACATTTCTATATCTCTTGAGAGAGATTGCTTTATAAGCAGAGAGCTCCACAGGTGAAGAATTTATCTGAAGTTCACACAGTGACACCTTTCCCCTTTCATGGTAGCTCTGTTTGCCGGTGCTATGGTCTTTTGCTGTATTTAAAAAAACAAACCAATGTTTTTCATAACAAATACATGCCTCTAGCTGCCCCCCTTTTCCTTTTTTTGACAAATAGGTTAACTAAAAACATATTTGTCATTCCAAGAAAGAGATTAAGGAAAGGGATACTGTTATGTCCATTTTCACAGCCATATTGTGAGAAATGTTAACATTTCCATTTTTTGGTGTAAAGTTGTGACACCTGGCAAGAAAGCAATCTCATTTAAACATGTACTTGTTACAGATCTGCTGAAAAGATCCATCAAAACAAACTCGATCTTGGTCAAATTATATGCCTTTGAAAAACATACTTTAGCGTTTTTTAGAGGCCCATTTTCTGAAGCTTTCCCCTTTAATAAGTTTAGTGTAGCTCTTAAAACACTACGTACCATACAAACTATATATGCTTCATCACCACAAACCGTCTGAATTTGAAGATTGAACTCTGGAAGAGACAGGCTGGTACTGTCTGTAAAGACCAACTGAAGTGGGCAAGGAGCTTGTGAAATACAGATTCATAGAATCAAAGACTCGTAGAATAGTTTGGTTGGAAGGGACCTTTAAAGGTCATCTAGTCCAACCCCCCTGCAGTGAGCAGCAGCATCTTCAACTAGATCAGGTTGCTCAGAGCCCCATCCAGCCTGACCTTGAACGTTTCCAGGGATGGGGCATCTACCCTTCAGAAGAGAGTGTAAATCAGTAAATAAAGTATTCAGTTCCTGATCAAGTTCACTCCACTAACTGACAGTGTCAAGTTCTCAAGTCTTCATACTTTGCACAGACTCAGTGTTCCTGAAATGTATACTAAGGATTGCATTTGAGGTTTGTGGTGAAACAGTCTTCAATTAAAGAAAAGTTATAGTATCTCAGTATGGTTGTATAAGTGGACTCTATCTTTTTAAGAGGAATTAACTTTTAGCAACAAAACACTCTTCCATATTGTCATTATGAAACCAAACTTTAATTGCACGGAATCACACTGTCTTCCATAAATAGTACGTTACAGCACCTAAGATTTAAGGACATGAAAGTCCTAGTGAAATTAAATTCTAAGTGCTTTTTCAACACTCATCAAAGACAGAAAATGATATTGGGGTTTGGCCAATGAATTCTTGCTGTTCAGAGTCTTTGCCCAGCAAATCATGCAATAATTCTTTCAAGACTGTGTTGAACTTAAAAAGAAGCTGCAGCTCACTGAAAAATATATGACAATTCTTAAACTTCATGAAATATTCCTTCAGAAAATTCTGGCGTTTCTGACATGTTGTAATTTGTTCACTGGCACTGATTGCACAAAGACAGACAAAATGTACCACAGGTATTCTTGTGCTATGCAAAAATAACAAACAAGGTATGTGACTTGTTATACTGAATATGAGCTTCCAGTAAGTGTTGCTAATAGGTCAGTAGAGCCTCTGTGGTATTGTGGTATCAACAAGAATTCAAAGGGTAAAATGCATAAGATAATATCAGTCTATCATGTTTTTCACACTCTTGGGTGAAAAAAGTCCTGGCCTACCCATGCCCCCAGAGCTGGACTTATCAGCATTCTGCTTCTCACCTCCAAGGTCAGGATTAATTTCCTTTTTTCAATACTTTTACCTATGAAGAATGAACTAAATAAATGGAATCGACAGATAAAGTATTTTATGAATAAATTAGGAAGTCTTTCCCTCCTGTCATTGTCACCCCTTGAAGTGACAGATTAGCTGCTGATCTAAAATCTATCAAGTGAATTCTTGAGCTAAAGCCCTCTTGCCCTCCCCGGAGGAACCCCTAGCTAAATAAAAAACAGCTATAAAAAGATCTTTCCTGTAGAAAGCTGAAGATGCTGAATCTTGGAGCTGCAGGTCTCACTCCACCACACAGACTCAAACCTTATATAGGAGTTTTCTGCTAGGAGCAGTAACACTTTTCCTTTGAAGAAAGCAGGATTTGCAAAGCCTGACAGACTCCACAGACCTCCTTACTAGTTTACGTTCACTAAGTTTTAACTAAGATCTACATCCATATTGTTTATTCACACAGAATGTGCCTTTGGTCTTTATTGCTAATTAATTCACTTTACAAAGTCATCTGTCTAATGTTTAAAGTTGTTTTACAAACAGGAGGTTCAAAGTTGGGGCTGCCTCTTCATCTTCAGTGTACCTAGCTAGGTCTACGTGTTGTGGCACATATGGAATGTAGCATCGTTCATTGATCTAACACACTTAAAATGTGTAGACACCAGGGAACAAATTAAGGGCAAAATCCTCCTCTCAGATCTGTTGTGCATGGATCAGAGATAAGCAGTACAAATTAGAGCTTTTCTCAGCTGCAATGCACAAATGTTGCTTCATGAGTTCCCCTCTAGGCTTCAAAAAGGGGTTGTGCCTGTTGTGCAATAACATCCTCTTTGGGCCAGGCAAATCTCCAAGGGTGTGTGGTCTGGCCAAAAAAAGACCATTTTATCTTTCAGGTCTTCGTTCCCATTAGACATTTGCACATACACACTTCACTGAACATGAGATTGAATCAATACATGCAGGCTTGCTCAGGAATGAAACATGAGCACTCAATAAAATAAATAAAGAAAGAAGTATGTGTACAGTCCCCAGCCTGATGAAGAATTCAAATTGCCTTAGAGTGGTTTTACAGGTTTATACATAGACCTTGTTTAATTTTCTGTTAATTCCCTGTGTTGTGTGCTTATTGCAATTTACTTTTACTCTAATTAAAATAAAATATTAGTCAAGGTTGCTGTGTTTATCCTTCATTAATATAGCCAGGAGAAAGCCAGTGCACGGGTTAATGATGGATTTTCACCTCCCTTTAATGTTCACGGTGGCTGTGAATTTAGATTTCCATGTGATTAAAGAAGGGTTGTGCTGCGTGCTGAACTACATGTGAAACACATCTGCTGTCGGTCCAAATGTTATATCATACTTCACTGGTCAGTGAGGTAGGTCCTTGTCAGAATGTTGCTACCTGGGAGCCAAGAGACAACTATTGCTACTGAGACAAATACTGTGAGATTTGTACCTATGATACCTGTAATATGTTTATTTGTGTCAACCAGAATATTGCTTCTCATGTACAGGAGGGAGCAATCTTGTGTTTTGTCTTTGAAATAAGATGCTCTGAAACAATCGAATATATTGAATTAATTTCCAGATACGACATCAGTGATTGGTACTCTGCTAGATAGGTGTTCACAGTGTTTATGCTCTAGTAATCTGCTCCTGGGAAGAGATCCATCATTTCAGTGCTCTGAGGCGTCTGGGCTCAGACCTCTGGGAGGGATTTGGGACTCTTGTCTTGGAAATGGGTTTGATTGATTTAGTGCCTAGGATGTGAGAATAGCGACCGCTCCAGTTTCTAAAGAAGATTCTCCAGCTCCTATGAATATTAAAAATAGACAAAAATCAGATTATAAATCCATGTACGAAGTCCAAAGCAAGCTTAAAACTAGTGCCTGCTCTAAGCAAAAAACCTTTCTTCTCATTGAAATCATTGCAACTAGTCTGGATTTCTCCTGGTTTGGAGGATTAATTAATTTGGATCCTAAGATTTGCATCTTTTGTAATTACAAAAAAACAAACACAGTATTTCTTTTTAAAATGTCACTATTTTGTTAGTAGATGTTCTATACTGTTAGTAGAAGACTTTTGGATACTAATACTGTTGCATTTTCCTCTTTCAGCTTTCAAAATGGTTTTTTTTTCACTGGGACAAGTGCATGACTAGATAACAGTTTGATACCTTTTCATGATAAAATACTCCTTAGCTGAGGACAGAAATGTGCCCTTATCTACTTGTTGTTTATGAAAGAAATACAACCATCCAGAAAGGTAGTGTCTTTTGTTTTTCTAAATTGTTTAGTTGAAAAAGAGACTCTGATCCACTGATACACAAATAAATGTCCCATGTTGGCATGTCTCTGCCTAGTTATCACTCCAAGTTCTTGAAATTACTGAGCCAAAATATAAAGGTGGGAGGCAGTTTCTGTGGGTGAAGTACAGCACTTCAGATATCATCACAGAGCCTATTCACCAAATTACTGCAGATAAGAGACTTTTCTTTGCATAAAGGGCATTAATACTCCTCTCAGAATTGTATTTTTATCCCCAAAGACTAAACAATATGACTAGGGGTTCAGTATTTGGTTTACCAAAAAGAAGGAAGGAGACATGGCCTCATTCACATGCACTTGCTTCCATAAAATTAGAGCACTGTTTTTTTGCAAACATGCACACAAACGTTAGGCAGAGAACTATAAATTTGTCTTTGCCTGGAAACTACCTGGAAGATGGTGATCTTATCTAGCCCAGACTTATAAATACAAAAGTCATTTCGCTCAAAATACGATCTGTAAATGAGTTCTGTAAAGTCAAGCCAGGTGCCAGTATCCGAATACTCAGTCTTCTCTACCCTATCTTTATAACTGGAAACCAACAGAGATTTCTGTAATTTGATACACTAACATTTTCATAAAAACCAAACATTTTGAAAAGAAGGCAGCCTTAACATTGACAAAAATTGCTCATCTAGCCATTGTTGAAATTATAAAAACTCAGCAAAACTCCTTCAGATTGAATGCCAGTGGATGAAGATGACATGATGTGTTTTCACCAGTTTTTAGTGTTAGAAAGCATTCCTAAGCTGTTAGAGGTGCAAATATACATGTTTTTAAGAAGTAAAATGAGTGAAAGCAAAAGGAGATAGTCTTGCTCCTGTAGTCTCCGGAGTAGCTCCCTGTGTAAAGCAAGGGGGATGTGAATTAAAGTTGACAAAGGAAATTAACTATCAATAAATGACAAATATTTGAGACTGCAAGGAAAACTAGCATAAAAAGGATGCTGCAAGTCTTTCCCACTCTCACCAGTTTCAACAGTAATAGGTCTCTGCACTCAGACTGAGATCCACCAGCGTCTACCATGGCAGAAGATCTCTGCCCCTAAAGATCAGTTTTGAGGCCTGAAAACAAAGTCAGCTCCAAATTTTGCTTACCCCATTCACCAGAATAGGCTTCCAAAGACAAGAAGGGTGCTGATATATGGGGATCAAGCTTTGGGCTAGTCTAGAGAAGGAGCATAAAAAGTGAGCAACAATCAACACTAGCAAAATAGAACCCTTAGGAATTATCTAAAGGTCATAGAAAATGAATAAATATTAACGCACTTATCATGCAGAATCTGAGAAATGTGCTGTTATGACTGAAATATTATTCAAAGACAAGTATTGTAATTAAGGTTTTTCTTTTCCCTAGGCAGTGATAAAGAAATGCTGGGTTTATCCTCAGTCTTTAGCCAGCAAGGGCTTTTTTTTCCCCCCTTAATTCTAATGTGAGTCCTTATTGCAATAACCCTTTCAGATTGAATGAATATCTAGTTAATTCTTCAAAAGTGTGGCATTCCTGTTGCTAAGCACTTAATTTCCCCCCCCTCCTTTTCTCTTACTTCCAGGTGCATTCCTGGGCTACAGCGGTTGCTGGTTTGTGTAACCCCATGAAGTCAGAAGCTTAAGAGCCCCTAGAGCTCATACAAAATGTATGAGCGTGCCGTATCTCGAAATTCCTGCTGTCGGAAGTGCCAGCTTGGAGGGGAGACAGGAAACCTGAAGGGGAGAGGCAGAGAGAAGTCCCGAAGGAAAAAAGGCACGGGGAGAGGCAGGGAGAGAAAAAAGACAGGCAAAGCAGTTGAGAGCATAAAGAGCACAGGGGGTGGCAGAGACCAAAATCAACGGGAGCGAAGGGCTCAGCTGAGCGCGGGGTGCTGGCTGTGGGGAGGCAAACCTCGCCCAGCGGGGCTGGCAGCGTTCAGAGGGGCACTCGTAGCCCAGCGCTGACATTAATCAGGTGTCCACCCTCCTTTTCTTCCAGGACATCGATTTCCTTCCGAGGGGCAAGCCAGATCCCACCAGGGGACGGTGCGAAACGGCTGCAGGCGTCGCAACGTGTGCTGTAGGGCCAGGCTGGCACCAAATGGCACGCAAGGGCCTGTCCCTCCCCATGCCCAGCCCGCGCGCGGGGCGTGGGGCGGCAGTCCTGCTCATGAGACAGGCACGTACAGGAGGTGATCCTTCTCACCCAAAGGCGTCAGCAGCACAGCTGCGTTGAACCGTAGCTTTTCAAACGGCCATGAGGACAGACAGATGCTTATGGCTCTCTGCTTTAAGTCTGGGCAAAATGGCGCGGCACGTGCTTGGGGCTTGCAAGCTCCAGCGTGGGTCTGGCCACCCTCTCCAGCCGGGGGGACTCTGAGAGGCCAAACAAATAGAGTGCTGCTGCAGCTGGCAGGCTGTAATGCTGCCTTCTGTAATTTCTGCTGTTTTCTTCAGCACTAGCTTTGTCTTGCTATAATGAGACAATTAATACTGACATCATATACGTATGATGTGGTCTGCAGGAATGTTGGGGCATAGTGAAACTATCAGTTAGGTGCAGACGCAGCTTCAAAACCATGGTGTTTTTTTAAGGTTTGCAGTATTCCGCTTACTGAAGTCTTAACTGAGATAAAGCTCAGAAATGTGCTGTTTTAACCCAAACCTTCTAGTGAGCAACCAGGGCAGAAATACACAAGTAAATGAAAACACTCTCAGCGTAAACATGTATGGGTAGGAACCACCTCTGCATGGGTTGTGGCTGTCTTTCGCCATGTTACTGGCAAAACTTGAGGATCACTCTTTTGGAAAGGAGATAAAAGTGAGACAAAGAGCAAAATCTATTAAATTGCTGAAGCTCTTTTGGAGGGCCAACGTGTTACAGGAGGATCCTCAAAGGTCCTGCTTAGCTGTGTAAATGTGCTGTTGTCATTAGGTCCTAAGAAACAGATTTATTTCATCACCTTCCTACTTCTTGTTCTCTTCACCCACCTACCTGCTTGCTTTCTCCTCTGTTGGTTAGACATGTTTCCAGGGGCTGGGCTCAGGCAGTAGTAGTAGAAACTCCCATATATTCAGGCAAAAAGTGCTTTGTCCTGCTCTGTTTTCTCCTGATTTCTAAAGAACAGAATATTGCAGAGTGGATGGACCCTCCCAGGTGCACTCTTCCACACATGATGGGACATCTGCCATCAGCTCTCCAGAACAATGAGAAAACTGGGGCCCATGGGATGGTAGCAGGGTTGGCTCACAGGGTTGCTGCAGAGGAGTCCAGGGCCCCAAGGCTTCCCAGGGTTCTGCAAACATGTGTGGGGCCAAGTCCCAGAGCAAAGAGATGTCTGTGTGCCCAGAGTGCTCCTCATCTGGATTGTGCTGGAGGAAAAGGATGCTAGAGGAGGATGCTGTTTATCCACTCTGACCTGGACCATTTATCATTTTGTGGATCCTGGTCCCCTAGGTGACCCCAAAATTTGAAGGTGTTGCAAGACCTGAATCCTATTATAGATCTTGCCACCAAACAACAGAACAGCAAGACCTCTCTCTTGCTTTAGTGAGGAGCTGGGCTGTGTCATGCTTCTGTGGAGGGGCAGAATTGTGGAGGAACATTCAGCACATTTTGGTTTGGATGGTACCACTTCTGCTATTGCATTGCAGCAGGCCAGAATGAGTCATTTGCTTTTATGGCAGAAGTGATGCAATGCATGTAAACAGAAAATTCCTTCCCTTTGCCAGAGCACATGGATGAAACCCAAACTCTAAAAATTATAAACACACTTTTTCATTCAAGTCTTTCTTGTCCCAGATTTGCTCAGCCACTGTCTTTGGGATATATGATGCATGCCTTGCTACTCCCTGAGCATCTGCTATGGGCCACTACGAGAGACAGAGAAATGGGCTAAAGGGACCTCTAGTTTGAGCCAATATGTGCTTATAAGGCAGCTCCTGCTTGCACGGTAGGCAATCCAGCATTTGTGCTGTCTGTGCAGCAAAATGAGGGCTCAATTAGAGCATGAGCTAATATAATTCTGCTAGGTCATCGAGACTGGTATAGGTACAAAAAAGCACTGAGAGTGTAACAGCACTGGCTCTACAAAATGCAAATGAGAACATATTGTTGCCAAGGACCCTCTGTGTCTCCTCTGGCTGCTAGCAAAACTCATGCCCATGCCACTGCACAGCCATTGCTACCGTTCCTCATATGAGCTGCGTAGCAGATGTGCCAGCATTTTCATGTAGACATGTAAACTTTCCTCAGGATCCATGGGTTTCTCTCTATTGCCGGCCTCCCGATACAAGCATACCTCAGCATCCTCTGTCCCTGTGTCCCTCAGGCTACGTCTGTACTGACAAAGCAGGCAGAGGCAGACCACAGCCCCCAGCCTGGTGCATGGGTGCCCATACAACTGGGTCACTGGCACAGCTCCTGCTGCTGGTTTTGGTCTGGGCCAACTGGTCCTCTCACAACTAATGCCTGAGGACAAGGACAGCTGAGAGGGATGAGGACTAACCTCATGGAGTCTAGAATTGGCCACCTAGTCCATGCTTATAAATAGCAGGCAAAATCTAAGGTCCATTAGAATTATTAAGGTTTATTAATATTTTAAAAATATTAAAATTATTAAAAGACCTTCAAGATCATCAAGTCCAACCCTTAACCCAACACCACCATGCCCCCTAAACCATGTCCCAAAGTCCCACATCCGCACGTTTTTTGAATAATTCCAGAGATGGTGACTCCACCACCTCCCTGGGAAGCCTGTTCCAATGCTTGACCACTCTCTCCATAAAGAAATTTTTCCTAATATCCGATCCAAACCTCCCCTGGAGCAACTTGAGGACATTTCCTCTCGTCCTATTGCTAGTTACTTGGGAGAAGAGACCAACACCCGCCTCACCACAACCCCCTTTCAGGTAGTTGTAGAGAGCGATAAGGTCTCCCCTCAGCCTCCTCTTCTCCAGACTGAACAATCCCAGTTCCCTCAGCCGCTCCTCATAAGACTTGTGCTCCAGACCCCTCACCAGCTTCGTTGCCCGTCTTTGGACACGCTCAAGCACCTCAACATCCTTCTTGTCGTGAGGGGCCCACAAGTGCACATGGGATTCGAGGTGCGGCCTCACCAGTGCCGAGTACAGGGGCACAATCACTTCCCTACTCCTGCTGGCCACACTATTCCTGATACAGCCCAGGACGCTGTTGGCCTTCTTGGACACCTGGGCACACTGCCGGCTCATGTTCAGCCAGCTGTCAACCAGCACCCCCAGGTCCCTTTCCGCCGGGCTGCTCTCCAGCCACTCCTCCCCAGGCCTGTAGCGTTGCATGGGGTTGTTGTGACCCAAGTGCAGGACCTGGCATTTGGCCTTATTAAGCCTCATACAGTTGGCCTCAGCCCATTGATCCAGCCTGTCCAGATCCCTCTGCAGAGTCTTCCTACCCTCCAGCAGTTCAACATTCCCACTGAACTTGGTGTCATCTGCAAACTTACTGAGGAAGCACTCAATCCTCTCATCCAGATCGTCAGTAAAGATATTGAACAAGGCCGGCCCCAGAACCGAGCCCTGGGGAACACCTCTTGTGACCGACCACCAGCCAGATTTAACGCCATTCACCATAACTCTCTGGGCTCGGCCATCCAGCCAGTTCCTCACCCAGCGAAGAGTAAACCTGTCTAAGCCATGAGCCGCCAGTTTCTCCAGGAGAATGCTGTGCGAGACGCTGTCAAAGGCTTTACTAAAGTCCAGGTAAACAACATCCACAGCCTTTCCCTCATCCACCAGGCGGGTCACCTGGTCCTAGAAGGAGATCAGATTGGTCAAGCACGACCTGCCTTTCATGAACCCATGCTGGCTGGGCCTGATCCCTTGGTTGTCCTTCACATGCCCTGTGAGCACTCTCAAGATGAACTGCTCCATGATCTTTCCCAGCATGGAGGTCAGGCTGACAGGCCTGTAGTTCCCGGGATCCTCCTTCCAGCCTTTCTTGTAGACGGGCATCACATTGGCAAGCCTCCAGTCTTCTGGGACCTCCCCTGTTAACCAGGACTGCTGATAAATGATGGAGAGTAGCTTGGCAAGCTCCTCTGCCAGCTCTCTCAGTACTCTTGGGTGGATCCCATTAGGACCCATATTCTTGTGGGTATCCAGGTGGCTTAAAAGGTCCTTAATTGTTTCCTGCTGGATTATGAGTTTATTGTGTTCTCTATCCCTGTCTTCCAGCTCAGGGGGCTGAATACCCTGCAGATACCTGGTCTGGGTATTAAAGACTGAGGCAAAGAAAGCATTAAGTACCTCAGCCTTGTCCTCATCCTTGGTGACAATGTTCCCCCCCACATCCAATAAGGGATGGAGACTCTTCTTGGCTCTCTTTTTGTTGTTAATATATTTGTAGAAACATTTTTTGTTACCTTCTACGACTGTGGTCAGATTGAGCTCTAGCTGGGCTTTTGCCTTTTTAATTTTGTCTCTGCTTGACCTAACGAGATCCTTGTACTCTTTTTGACTTGCCTTCCCCTTCTTCCAGAGGTGATAAACTCTCCTCTTTTCCCTGAGTCCCAGCAAAATCTCCCTGTTCAGCCAGGCTGGTCATCTTCCCCACCAGCTCTTCTTATGGCACATGGGGACTGTCTGTTCCCATGCCTTTAAGATTTCCTTCTTGAAGACTGTCCAGCCTTCATAGACCCCTTTTGCCCTTCAGGACGGTGTCCCAAGGGACCCTCTCAACCAGTGTCCTGAACAGGATGAAGTCTGCCCTCCGGAAGTCCATGGTAGCAATTTTGCTGACCCTTCTCCTTACTTCACTCACAATTGAGAATTCTGTCATGTCATGGTCGCTAAGACCAAGACGGCCTCTGACCATCACATGTCTCACCAGTCCTTCTCTCTTTGTAAACAGCAAGGCACCTCCCCTGGTGGGCTCACTCACCAGCTGTGTCAGGAAGTTATCTTCCACACACTCCAGGAATGTCCTAGACTGTTTCCTCTCTGCAGTGTTATACTTCCAGCAGATGTCCGGTAGATCGAAGTCCCCTACAAGAACAAGGGCTAGTCATTCACATGACCCTAGCTGCCCCAAGCCACTAAAACGCTTCCAAGCAGACTATAGAATTTCAGGTTCTTTAGTACAGACCAAAACCTTAAAAATCACAGTGCACTGTAGAAAAGGAGGACCTGGACACTGCCATGCCTGAAGATCTTTGAAAGAGGAGGGAGGCAGTGAAGGGGAAATGCCAGGAGAATTTGAGGAAGTGCAGTTTAGTGCAAAGAAGCTGAGGCAGAGAATGGGAAACTCAGAGATGTCAGACACTGTGAAGTTAATTATGTGAAAAAGCAAAACTCTTCTTCTGCCTGCATAGTTGCAAAGTTATCCAGCCCTGGATAGCTGCTCTAGTCACCAAGGCTGTCAGCCTGTTTTTTCCTTCGTTCAGTAATTTTATTTGATGCAAGGGGAAAGTTTGGGTGTGAGACTGTACATGCAGCCCTGTCGCTCATTTTCACAGTCCCAAACCATCTTGCCTAGCTTAGAAATGCTCTGAGTTCTGGGTCTTCAGCAGTGCTCAGAGAGCAAGAGTGGCACTTTTCAAAATCATATTAAAATACATTTTAAAAGCAGCGGTGGGGATAAAGGCAGAGGTAAATCAGACTTAAGGAGGTGTCAATACAACAAACGTGATGGGATCCCCTTGCAGCACAGCAACTGGCTGCTGCTGGAAGCAGTGCAGACAGGACAGCTGCAGCTACAGTGTTAAGGGACCTGACCCTCCAAACCTACTGCAGGCAGAACTGTTGAATCATGGACCAGCTGCACCCTAAGAGCTTACACATCTGGATGTAGGGCTGATGAGTACAGCCTGAGGCTGAATATAGGACTGCCTGCTCAGGTGGAAAAGCAAGCAAGTAAACAGCAGAAAGCCTGATGAGTGAGACTACGTAACTTTGCCTCGTTCAGCCCACCGTGATTTCAGGTGTAACATGAGCCATTTCTCCATGGAGTGCAGCAACGTACTGGTCTGATAAAATAAGCCCATAAACTTCTTAAAAGAGAGAAAAAGGGGAAGCATTGTTTTCTTTTGCCAAATGCATTGTCATGCAGCAAAGAGGGGCTCAGCACAATAAAAGAGAAGGAAGCTAATGAGCTGCTGCTAGTTTTGCAGTCCTAACACCCTGTATGAAAGTTGTATGGACAACTTGTTTCCTCTACATCCTTATCTTGGTGGTACTGGGGTGAAATTGCTTTTGCAGCTCAGTTGCTGAATTGTACCAGTTGTAATCAAGGTCATGACATTTCTCCCAAACACCTTCAATATCGATTCTTCATTCTGTTTTGTTTTGAAAATGTTAACAGCACACACTGGCCACATATCAATATAATGAAAAAAGGGGGGATGTCAGGCAAAGCCAGTTGTAGCACGTGGTACGGCTGCTTTAAGAGCTGGCTGTGCAGCACAGAGAATAAGCAGTGTGCACTAGTCTAGAATGAAATGGGCTACAAATAAATTATTAAGCTCTTCTAGGAGGCAGACGGGACATTTTCACCTAGGCTGAAATGCGTGTCATCACATACAGAAAAAGGATAAACAGGCTTGGGCCAACTTGATGAAAATTGATAGTGACTTACACATCCCTATTCAAAACCAGTCATATCCAGATTAAGGCAGCCTCAGACAGCAATTTCTAGAATAATCCTACATAACACTTTCCAGGCCTTCCTAATCATTAGTATGTATTGATTGGAAAAGGGCTTTAATGTGCTGATTCAAATATTCCATGTTTGTTTGTTGAGGGAAAACATTTTCAAGTTTGTCTTTTCATATTCACTTGGTCCTGTGGCCTATGAAAGACAAAGATCTTGTGGAAGATCACTGCTGTCGAAGCCATCATGCAAATTTTAGCTGTCTGTTTTGGAGTGATTAGATATATCTTTGCGTGACAACATGATTTCGTCTCAAGTCAAAATTTTCAAATCAAATAAATCCATTAGGACTTTCTGGGAAAAAAAAAATCAGTCTCAGCCCAAAGTCTGAAAGTCAGTGCAATTTAAGCAGACAATCATCTGCCCTTTTTCTCTCACAGAGAATTGACACTTTTTTTTTTCCTAATGAGAACAGTAAAGGAAACATCATAGCCTCAAGATATGTTTCTAAATAGTGTTTCATATGGACATTAGTCAATCAGGAAGAATTTGAACTCTCAGATTCTAAGCATATGGATTAGAAATCTATTCCAGCTCCTAACCTGGCAGTGTTTGCTGCTCTAGGTCCAATTTTCTTGTCCACCTCTATGATGCCATGATATGGGACAACATGTTTGGAGCACACATAGAAAAAGAAAATTAGTTTTAAGGTTAAATGACTGCCTTTACTTGCCATCCCAGCATCACCTCTGAACCCCCACTCTATACCTTTGCACAGAGAAGGAGGAGGGTAAAATTCACCCTTTTGAAATTTCCCAGTGTTGGAAGGGACCTCAAGAGGTCATCTTCTTCATACCCCTTCAGAGAACAAGGAACACACTTAAGCCACCACATCTAAGCCTAAAAGTAAAAATCTTCACTAATTTTAGTTTGACTCACACCTTGTTATCTTGCTCTAATGTTTTCAAAAATCTTGTGACTAGATTTTTCTCCCTTGCATATAATTTATATCTTATTTATCACAAAGCAAGTTGATTTGTTCTGTATTTCTACTATAACAAAGTTTTACAAATTGGGAGGTCATTACCACCCTTCTTTCCTCCTTTCTTTTTTACTATATGAAATAAGAATAGTTCATTCAGCCTTTCCTCCTTGGCCACATTTGTTAGAAACTGATCATTCCCAGTGTTTTCTTCTGGATTATCTCCAGTTGGGATATATCTGTCTTTAAGTGCAATGCCCCAAATTGGATACAGTACTTCCACTGCGGTTTCTCCAGTGGCAAATAGAGCAGAATAATTTCATTCCTCTGTCTTACATCCAACAGTGCTCTTAAAAACATCCCAGAATGAGACTTGTTCTTTGGCAACAGCCTTATACACATTTGTGGCACATTGTAAACTTTAGATACTTTTTCTGCCCTGTTGTTGTCTGGCCAATTTTAAATCCTCAGTCCCAAGTTCCCAGGCTCCAGTCATCCTTTTTGAATCTCCATTTTGCTGCTTTCAAACTGAAGATGCTCACCTTGCTTTGGAATTCTATGTAGTCTTCCAAATACTGCATCCTTTCTTAAGTAATACAGGTGTCTCCCTGCTCTATCGGTCACATCATCAGTGACAGTATTGAAGAGAACATGGTCAAAAGCAGATACCCTTGCTTGAAGTCTGCTCCCAGGTTGACCATGAACCATTATTAATTGCAGTTCATGTGAGGTTTATCATTGCGTTCAAGTACTAAAAGGAAAGGGAGCTCCTTTGACAGGAATAAATAAATTATAGCTTCAGTTTCAGTATGACTCAGTTTGGTATCCCTACAGATGGAAGGAAATTTCACCCAGGCAGTTGTATCTCAGGTTGCCCTAATACAAGTGTTATTTTGAATAAATCTGCTGATTCACCTCAACAGAAGGAACATGTTACCTTTAGCCCGGATAAACTGCATTGCTTTCAAAAGATATAAATGCTCTGAGAACTCTAAGTCCTGGAAAAATCTGCGGATTAATTTGGTGGGTCAGTGATTTTGAATATCTGGATGTGGAAGTGCATTGAGAGGCAGTGGGTGTACAATGGAGATATATTTAACATAACCTCTCTGAGAGAGAGCGAGCATCTTTCTGCTTTCTTGAGAACCACTTTCTAGAGCTTCTGTGAGGCTTCTACCTTCAGTTCAAGGCACAATGAAATTCATTAGTTTTTTTTCAAATTAAAATGTTGGTCACTGTTAGTGAATCCTTGACTAAGAAGAAAGGATCAGACCACTATATACTGCTACATGTATTGCTCCCTTCCTTATACAACATTGTAACTATGGGTTGAACACAACCTCTGTTAATACTGAGAAATCAGTACTTGGTGTTCAGGGGTAAAGGCAGTATTAGGACACCTCAAAAGGTTTTCCCTCCTTGGCCAGTCATTCTTTGCTTCAGGAAGAGCAATCCTTCCCAGCCCTGGTTTCTGCTAGACATGCCTCTAAAGACTTAGTTGCAATCTGTGAAAGTGGAAACACACTGTAAGTGGTATAGCTGAGTCTCATTGTAGTGTCTCTTTTGATTTACTCTGGAGGGGGCTCTGGAAATGCCTATGTAACTTTAAGAGAGGATATGCTTACAGAGAGGTAGTCTTTAAGCAGTAGATTAAAGAATTACCTTGTATAATTTTGTTCTTAGCATTGTTGCTGCACAAATCGGTAGACATTTTTGTCCACTCCTCTCCCTCCGGAATTGTATTGTGAATGAAAGTGATAGAGTGACCCTGGCTAGTCAATCATTGTTGTGGCCCTCTTCAGTGAGTCTGAGACTACCATGACTCCCACAGCATATTATAAAAGCACTCAGAGAGCCACAGATGACAGAAACTGCTGCCCAGGTTTTTAGAAGTCCACTCCTTAATCAATTCCAGGTTTTGAGTGTTCATTTTCAGGGAACTACTAATGCCCTCAGTTACCATTCAGTCCAATTGGCATCGAAGCTTTTCAGTACATTATAAAACCAGGATGAAAGTACTTAATCTGAATACATAAAATCAGTGACCACTTCTGGCCCTGGTACAAATACAGAGTTGTATTATTATGAACCGTTATGCTGCCAGTTAAAGGCAAGGGAAGCAATTTATTAACACAAAACAGGCACTTCTTCAATGGCACTTGTAGGAGCTGAAGTACTGTCCCTCTCTAGAAACCCAGTATCCACACTGTATTAGCCAAAGAAGCAGGATAAGTTGTAAGCATAGGCTTTCTCACTTTAAAGAGAGATCAGGTAGTTACACTTAGATCAGGTAACCATATCAATACAACGTATTTAACAGTTACTCTAGGCTGAACAATGCTCTTTAATACCAGGTACTGACAAAAATAATCCAGAGAGAAAATATACCTTCTTTTTACATACATATTATGTAAGCCAAATGTTATTTCTCAATATTGCCTTTTTTAAACATGATGCATCCAGGTGTTTAAGAAAATCTGCCCTGAAAAAAATTTACCAGGAATAACATGCAACAAAAGGTAGACCAAGGGTAGCTCAGAGCTCTCCATGGCAAATTGGAGGAGAATGAAGACAGCTTGGTACCTTGGGGCTGGCAGATCTGGAATTCCCTTCATTGTAAGCACTGTTTCATTTCACCTCAATGCATTGAACCATCTCTGTGATACTGCAGAAGCTGCAAGGTAGTGCTAAAAGGGATACCCAGGTCCCAAGAGTTTGCATGCTTTGAAATCATGGATCAGTTGACATTTGATTTTTTTGTTTAAAATGCAACAGCATCAAAACTTACCTGGATACTCCTCAGGCCAGAGCAAGCACCCACTGAGGTCAATGAGTATCTTTATGACTAGTTTCAGTAGAGATACTTTATTTCCAGTTGTTCTGGTTTTGGCTGCGATAGGGTTAATTTTCTCCATAGCAGCTACTATGGGGCTATGTTTTGGATTTGTGCTGGAAAAAGTGTGCATAATACAAGAACGTTTTTGTTATTGCTGAGCAGTGCTTACACAGAGTCAAGGCCTTTTCTGCGTCTCACACCACTCTGCCAGAAAGTAGGCTGGGAGTGCACAAGAAGCTGGGAGGTCATACGTCTGGGAGAGTTGACCCCAGATGACCAAAGGGATTTTCCATACCATATGACACCATGCTCAGCAATAAAATCTGGGGGAAGAAGGAAGAGCAGGAGATATTCAGAGTGATAGTGTTTGTCTTCCCAAGTGTCATGGTTTAACTCCAGCTGGCAATTAAGCACCACACAGCACTCGCTCACCACCCCACAATGGGACAGGGGAGGGAATCAGAAGACTAAAAGTGAGGGAACTCATGGGTTGAGATAATGACAGTTTAACAGGTAAAGCAAAAGCCACACACGCAAGCGAAACAAAACAAGGCATTCATTCACCATTTCCCGTGGGCAAGCAGGTGTTCAGCCATCTCCAAGAAAGCAGGGCTCCATCATGCATAGCTATTACTTGGGAATACAGAAGCCATAAATCGGAACATCCCCCCACCCCTTCCTTCTTCTTTGCTCCAGCTTTATATACTGAGCATGACATCATATGGTATGGAATATCCCTTTGGACAGCCTGGGTCAGCTGTCCTGGCTGTGTCCCCTCCCAACTTCCCGTGCACCCCCAGCCTACTCGCTGGCAGGCCAACATGGAAAGCTGGACAGTCCTTGACTGCTCAGCAACAACCCAAAACAGCAGCACCTTATCAACATTTTGTCATCCCAAATCCAAAACACAGCCTCACACTAGTTTCTGTGAAGAAAATTAACTCTATCCCAGCTGAAACCAGGAGACCAAGTAACCATTACGCGTGATGCAGCCCTGCTTTCCTAGAGATGGCTGAACACCTGCCTGCCCATGGGGAGTGGTGAATGAATTCCTTGTTTTGCTCTGCTTGCATGTGCGGCTTTTGCTTTACCTATTAAATTGGCTTTATCTCAACCCATGAGTTTTCTCACTTTTACTCTTCCAATTCTTACTCCCGTCCCACCGTGGGGGAGTGAGCGAGCAGCTGTGTGGTGCTGAGTTGCTGGCTGGGGCTAAACCCCGATACCAACAGGTCAGCAATTTTCACTATTATTTAGATAAAGAATTTTTTGACTTTCTATTCCAACACCATTTCAAAGGCACAGACCTCTGTTTTGAACTTCAAGATGCCTTGTTAACCACCATCTACTGACAGTATGACAAGGGCAGGATTCAGGAGTACAAAGAAACTACATGCAGTGATAGGAACTGAAAATTTTTCTGTTGTTCTCTTACTACCTCTTAGCAAGGGCGGAAGGGGGAAGGGGTGTCCCACTTCAGTCCAAGAAAAATATGCAGCTTAAAGAATGAGTAAGATCAAAATTATCTTCTACAGGAATGCAAAACACAGGTGTATTCCTGTATGTCTTTGGTCCAACATATAGCAAAGGGGCTTACTTGGTGAGTGGCAAGAGCTGAACGAGAGGCAATTTGCTTAGTCCTGTCCCAGCAGAGTGACACAAGACTCTGCAAAGCAGCAGGCTGTAAAAGGAGATCTAAGGGAAACACAGAAGCTACCTTTGCTTTAGACCCTATACTTCCACAGAAAAATTGGGTCCAGTTGGATTTTTCCTGAAATAAAAATATAATTACATTTCTTGTTGTTTTATAAGTGCAAAATCAATTCTGAAGTGTTCTACCTGCATTTTGCACTATTCTTTAAAATAACAGCAAAATTACTGCTATTTATTACTAGTTTTAGAGGATGGAGTTACTTCATTCACTAAACCTAGCAAATAAACCATACAGTCTAATTCCTAATGAGATTTTTTTTTATTTTATTTACTGCATCAGGGCAACTATATAGACATAATAGACCGCGTTAGCTCTGGGGGAACTGTTTTAAGCCATTCCACCAGGAGTCTGAGAACTGAAATGTCTCCTCAGCTACAGGTGGATGTAAAGGGAGGCCTTTACACACAGTGAGAGAGGTGTGAGAAGAAACTATTGACTTGTTTAAAAAAGAAATCTGAAAAGTGGCTGGAGCATTGAAGGTGGGGGGAAAGGTATTGACTCGGTGTTTCTGGACACTGAATAATTACAATATTTCATCTTGTACATCCAAAATCAGTACTCATCCTTGAACATCCTGGACTTAAAATATAAGTCAAATCACAATAACTCAATATAGACCAGATTTATATCTGATTTACTGCATTACTGCTTGGCCTGCATGCATCATATCCATTGTGTATTTATTCTGATAATGGATCTGAATTTTGAAAAAAAACCCCAACCTTTCAGATAATTCTTGCTTTCTTCATTTAGGCATTCCCAAATGATACTCTATTTTCTGTAAAAGTCTATCTTTTTCTATGAATCCATCACCATTCACTCTGTAGCAAAGCCCTTCCCACCTCATGTCTCTACACACATCAATATGTTTCACTTTAACCCCTAACAAGTTGAGGCTTATCTAGTACACATCTGATTTTCCTACTTGGAGCTGACATTCTGGATCTTGACCGTATTTCCTGTTAGTTTTTCAATGTTCTGTATTATAAGCAGGTTAAGAAGAAATAGTTCTTTTTAAAATCCACTTTGAAATGTAATTTCACTCTTCATCGTTTTTGGAAAAGTTTCATTTTTCTTCTTTTGATTACAAAATTTGAAATTGTTTGCTTGTGCTACCTGGTTGCACACTGCTATATCTGGAGGTTGGCTAACAGTTGTGACCTATTTTTGGTTCTAATGTTAGAACTCAGTTTTTCTTTCCTAAATGTGAAAAACTGTCATTCACAATTATGAAGGAAAGTGTGGGGATTTGAATGCAAAGGCTGTAGCACCCTATATACATATATATGTGTGTGTATGTATATATATGTATGTATGTATGTGTCTCAGGTGATTACAAACCTGTGTTACAACACACAACAACATTTTTTCTTTAGTTTGGGGTTCAGGAACCTACACTTGTAGAGCTGGAAATACTTGGGTCTGTCCCTTGGGCCAGATATGTGTGACTGTTGAGCAGCTGTAGAGACCCAGGTTTAAGGTCACAGATTTATTATGTGTAGTGAGTGTGCTCAGGCCTGCGGTGGGACCCTGGGACCTAAGCCCTCTGCACTCTCTGTAAATGTATTGGGACAAATGATATCATCTTGGTTAGGACAATCTGCCCTCTATTTGCTGTATTTAGTTGTCAGTAATGCTGCCTCCTATTTTCTTTCATGCGGAAGGTCTCTCCCCATCCTGGCATGCCTCTGGAAGGATGACCTGCCTGTACCTTCCATACCCCTCATTCCCAGAACTTGCAGCAAGTGCTCATGACATTCAAGAATGACTCTTTGGTCCAAAAATTCCAATCTCACCCCAAAGTGACAGAAATTTCCACTGGTTGCAAAACATATGAGATTCACAGATCACCAAGTTCTTTCCGAATGACGTACCACATGTTAGGATGCTCAGCATGTTTCTTATATAGCACAAGCACACCAAAAATGTTACAGCTTTGTGCTCAGGCCTGTAGAAATAAGCAGAGGACTCATTTCCTTAACTGAACAGACATAAATACCCATCAATATCTAAAATACTTTTCAACTATTAATCTTCTGAACAACTTTGAACTTCTGGATAGTGCACAGAAAGGCACTTTATAGACAGGTAGGCAGCTGGAAATTACTAATGTGATTTCTACTGATCACACCAGCAAACAAAATATGCTCCTACTCAGCTGGCAATCTACTGCCTGAAAGAAGATTTAAAGTCTGTTTCTGATTCAGTTCCTCAGTGGGTGTATCTCCAGGTAGAATTCCCTTCTCTCTCATTTATCCTGCCAGATATGGCAATATACTCCTCTTTTACTTTTAAATCTCCCACAATTTGAAAAGTGCTTTAGTTATGTTGAAAGAATAGATTTTTGTCTGGAAAATGCTCTCTGTTATTACTTTGTGCAATAATCTTTGAACTGTGGAAGAAGAACTCACTGCTGTTGTTCTGACTGATGACCTAAAGGCTTAGCCTAAAAAGCACATTGCCAACCAGGTTTGTGCCCTTCTTCTCCTCCTGTAATCATTTTGAAGTAACATCCTGTGCAAAGGTCCACAGTGTCCCAGGGCTCTATATTCCTGTACACAAAATGGAAAATATCTGGGGAAAATACTACATCTTAAAAATAAGTATCATATAAATGCTCAGTTACCAGAAACAATAACCTGGTCCTCACCTGGCATCTTTGTGAGTGTGTGGAAAGTAAACTCCAGAAAGTACCTGAACCTCTCAAAACTGCCACGAGTTTATACTGGGCAACAATGATTTGAATGACATGCCAAATGATGTCAGCACGGGCAAGCAAACTGAATGCAAAAGTGTCTGTACCACCAGAAATTGATTTGATGACTATGCCGATTACTTTTGGCACTAAGATTCCTGTGGGTTATTTTCTGATTGATCTTTTGGCCATCTGTGACAGTTTCCCTATCTATGCTTAGTCTGGGAGAGTTTTAAGGGATGCTTTGGCTATCATAAATCATTCAAATTTTTACCCCATGTGGAATATCTGCTTATACTGTTTGGGTCAGCTTTGATTATTCCTTCTCCTTCTCAGGCAGTAAATGCTGTTGCTGAGCAATAACATTAGTCACAAAAGAGCTCCCCCAAACCAGTCTTGATTTGTGAGACACCAGATGAGAATGTAATTTGCCAGAAAAACCCAACCCTTCAGTTTCTATACATGTTGCGCACTGTATCTTGTTTTTCTGCATCATGTTTTTGATCTCCAAGTTTCTTTCAATTCTGTTGAGTTACTCATGCTAAGTAGGCTGCTGAAGCAACTTTTGCATGCTAATGTGTCAGATATTGATGTTATTTACACGAGATCTCATTTAAGAGCTTAAACACACATCTTTTAATGTTGCAGCATTTACAGATTCAAAGATGGCAGAGAATGGTACTATGTCACCATTATTCCTTGTTTTGCTGTGTGGCAACACAGAGTGGCAACTTCACACTTATTTTATGCTCTTTTTTTGACTAAAAATACTAATAATATCAGTTCATTTTTATTTTCTGGGAGATGTCGTGGAGCACCCAAAGAAATGGATTTAACATTTTTTTCTGCATTTGATTGTAGAACTGGAAGTACTGAATCTTGAAAGAGATGGAAGTAAAATCTTTAAGAAAGAAGTTTGGAATTAACTAGCTGCTAACAAAAATATGCATTAAAAAAATCCTCAAAGAGTTGAGTGGTTTTAATGAAAAAAAACATAGCCCTTCTCTTTCCTAACTCAGTATTTCTTCTGTGATATAACGTGGGGTCATAATTATACTTTCTGTCTAGTCTGTTGTAGAATCATCCAGGAAAGCAGATCAGGTAAGATGGAAGTGTGAGGGGTTGGGGAGAAGCTTTCAAGCCTTCTTTAGTTGTTACAAAGAAGTAAAAACGGTACAACCCCCTATTTTTTTCTGCCTTTTTCAGATCACCTTTAAAGATGCCTGTTGTCATCCACTCACATCAGTTGTGAGCAAGCTATTATCTTTATGGACTCAGGATGCTGGTTTGAGACTTGCAGTCCCTAAGCAGTGATGTACCTCAAGTAATCTTTTATTTATTTATTTGAATGCTTCAGCTCCTGAGGCTTAGGCCTGCCCAGCTTTCTGACAATCAGGGTTAATTACTATAATGCTTCTCTGGCAGGCCCTCCTTAAAACATCTTAGCAATATCGTAGCTCATCCAGGATGATGCTGATTGCTACCTGTACAGGACTTTGTCAGCATATTACTTCCACTTTATGCAGATTGGGCACTTGCAATTTGAAGTGCTCAAACCAATTTTTAGCACAGATAAGCAGCTTGAAAGACAGATTCTCCGACAACAATCAAACCTCTGATCTGTGGCTTTCTGAGGTACCTTCTTGTTTCTTTGATACTCTAAGACTTACCTCTCTGAATACCTTATTGCTTCATCAGTCTGAAGGCAGCTCAACACAACAGCTTGTATCTTGCTTTGAATATTCATGTGATGTAAGTCTCAGTTTACTTGAGTTTGTTTCATTTTAAATCTCCTAACAGACAAGTTTTAGTCTGCTGACAAGAAGTGTCTTCTGGTCCTCCTCCCTCATTATTTTCCACAATGGTGACTTATTTTTGCTGTGCCCATTTTGCAGAAGTCCACTGCAGAAGACAGACGACCATTCCTTTGCTATCTATCTCCATCACTTGATTTGTCCATGCAACATTTCAGATCTCATCACCAGACCCTTAGACTAAAAAAATCCTTACTGACAGCAGACAAAGTGGGTAAGAGGCCTGCTAAGCACTGACATACTGAGAGGTGTAGTTAAAACTTGTGGGAGTCCACCTGGCTGTGAACTGAGCCACTGAGAAGTGCTTAGAGGATGTCCTCAACCGCTCCTGCCAGAGAGTGATAGCCTGCAGCTGAAAACAGAGTGGAAAGGTTATTTCAGCTGAACACACCACAGGACTTGCAGTTGCAGCCTTAGCAAAGGAAATGTTTTAGGTTTCGTGCATCTTGACCAGCATCTTGAGATCTACAGCTCCAAGTTAGACACCTCAGCCGTTTGAAACAAGTGAGGATCTGCCTGAGGTGATCAGTGGGGAGTCCTGAGCAGAAGCCAAGGAGAGTCAGGCTGGCACAGGTTATAACAACTGAGGGGTTGCTATAAATTGTGATTTGTAAAAGTAAGTAGTTAGGAAACTCTCCCAACAACTGGTAATGGCTTAAATTTATTACTGATTAAGTGTAAAGGTAAGTTATTGTTGATTGGTTTAACTGTTTCCAAGATAGTCCCTTTTATTTAGGGAAATGACCACCTATTTAGTTTTCTTCTTGAGTGCTTTATACCACCAGTGCTCAAACAAGGAGTGAAGATATGATCCAGAAATAGTACCACATTGCACCTCCAACCTTATAATTGCATTTTCAAGCTATTCACATAATTACATGCAATATAACACAAGCAATGCTATCAAGTATTAAGTTGCAGCCTAGGTGACCTCCTTATGCTAAACTCTTCTACAAGTGATCTGTGAATAGTCTGTGTAGTTAATTTCCTGCTTATAAAATTCAGTTCATTGCATTCAAATCAAAGTGCAAGAAATAACAGATGATACCATTTGGCCAGTTGACTAAACAGTTGGCTTATGTAGCCTTTCAGTTATGCGGCATACTAGATCAAGACATACCGTCAACTGATAATTCTACTTCAACAACATTTAGTGAGTTAGCTAAAGCCATGGGAATGACCAATGAGTAAGATGAATGAGAAGTGACTAAATATATTTGTGCAGGCAGAATAACATACATCAACATTTCAGTCTAAAGATAAATGGATCTTGGCTGTACCTGTGGGTCTAATTGAGAACAAAGGAAAAATTCATTTCATGGCGCATGTGCATTTCTTAGGAATTAAATGTAATAATGACTCATTTTTATGTAACAAAAAAAAAAAGTTGTCTTATTTTCGAGCACAACTATGATGTGGGTGGTAAAGAATTCAGACTGGAATTCTCAAAAGAACACCCCCCCAACACCAATGCTGTTATTCCCAATAAAATCCGGGGGCTGTAGATGTTTAAATCCTTTAAGATCCTTTGAAAATACCAATTTCAAGGTCTAGAGACAGTTTTGATTTATACTGAATAAAAGTTGTATGATCGAGTCCCATTTGTAGCCAACTGCAGGTGACCAGAACTGTGCTGGGGAGGTACCTGGATACATTTTAGACAGGACAAGGAAAATATTTAGAGTAGACTTCAGGAAAAAAAAGGATGGACAGGTGAAGCATCCATACTTTTTTCCCAGTGTTATATTGCAAGAGAGAGATTCATGACTCATATTTTTTAAAATAGGGCACCATTTTACAGTCAGCTTCTCCTAGCATTTCTTAAGTCAGTTCCCCCCTACACATCCCAGGTCAAACTACCTTCTTCTTTCTTTAATCATTCACAGTTTTAACACAGTTGAACGTTCAAAGTAACTTGTACATAGAATACTCAAGGATTTGACACATAGCTTATTCTGATGCTGTACAATACACATGAGAGTATCATGCATGAAAGTAACATACCATGATAAATGAAGTTAGATATATTGTAAGTATATAAATTATTATATACTTACCCAATTAACGAGGCTGATTTTACCAACCCAGGAAGACACTAAGGTCAGGAGGAAGTGTCTTCCTTGATTCCTAGTTGAATATATTTCATATTGGCCTGTTTTGAGGTGTTCTACAGTAACTCAAGAGAAAAAGAGCCCAGAAACACAAAGCAAGTAGTTTTGCCCTAAAGCATTAATGCTTATCTGCTGAACACCAGTGTGTACTCTCTTGTTCACAGAAAGGGTGAAAGCAAGACTTCAGTTTACACACAAATGTAAGAAACATAAGCTAATAGGCTTCTTACAAAGTTTGCAATGGTCTAAGAGTACGTAATCAGTTGCTGCAGATCAGCTGGCTTTTGGCAATCCACCCAATTCCCGCTCCTGTGTGTATTTTTGAATCAGAGTCTACTATAAAGAATTGTAGTAAAAGAAGTTATATCTACATGTAATGGGGGCTTAGGAATAGATGAAAAATTTGGAAAGAGAAGGAAAACGCATTTGAGGAACTAAGCAGTGACGACGGACTGCGAAAAAAAGACATTTGCTGTGGAAGGAAGAATGAAACTCATGCAAAGTTCTAGTGTTACCTCACAGTAAGTTCTGAATGAAATAGTCAGGTTTTTTGGCTAATACTTTGATCAAAATATGTTTGCTTACAGTTGCTGTCTGTAGGAGAGCCTTTAGGAGAGTCCTTAGGAACACCCAGAGTCACCATCCCTGGAGGTCTTTAAAGGACATGTAGATGTGGTGCTTAGGGACATGGTTTAGTGGTGGACTTGGCAGTGTTAGGTTTACAGTTGGACTTGATGATCTCAAAGGCCTTTTCCACCCTAAATTATTCTATGATTCTATGTAAATGTTTTGATGAAGTAGCCTGTAACCTTCCTAAAAAAAATGTTGAAGAAATAGGATCACAGAATAGTTGATATTGGAAAGGATTTTGTAGGTCTTTAATCCAACGGCCTGCTCAGAGCAGGCTCAGCTACGAGATCAGACTATATGGCTCAGGGCTTTATCCAGATGGCTCTTGTAAACCTCTACTTGCGCCTCTTCCACTGTTGGGCTGTCCTCAGGGTGCAAAGGATTTTCCTTATATCTAATCTAAACCCTTCTTATTTAAATCTATGCTCACTGTCATTTTTCCTCCTGCCATACACTGCTGTGAGCAGCCTGGCTCTGTCTTCCTGGTGACCTCCTTGTGGGTACTAGAAGTCCCTGCTTAGGTCCCCCAGAGCTTTCCCTTCTCCAGGACAAATAAGTCCAGGTCCCTCAGTCTCTACTCCGTAGGGCAGGTGCTCCAGCCCCTGAACATCTTCGTGGGCCTCCAATGATCTTGCCCTGTTTGATCAGTGTTTTTCTTGTACCAGGTGGCCCAAAATTGGACACAGTACTCTAGGTGCCATCAAAGGAGTACTGAGAAACAGGGAATGATCATTCGCCTTGATGTACTGACCATGCTGCTCTTGATACAGCCCAGGATGCCATTGGCCTTGCTGGCTGCAAAGGCACAGAGCAGGCTTGCAACCTGTGTCACAGATGCTTCCCAGCTCGAGCATCGGCAGCCTGTATCTCTGCAAGGAGTAAAAAAAGCATCTCACTGCAGTACTAGTGACCCTGCTTCTGAATCGGGAATCCTGAGATCAGCCCTGAATTCAGCTGACAGCTCCAGACATGCTACCTGGTGGCTGAAAAAAATTATGCTTATCAGCTTCTGAAGCGTGCAGTCTTCTTTAACTTAATGCTAGGGACAACAAAGTGCTGCTTTCTTTCGTCTGACCATATGTTATACTTTCTTCTATCTCATCCCACTCCTACAGGGCTTTTTTCTGACCTGGCAGATTGTAAGCAAGGCACTTTTAAGAAGTTGTGTCACATGAACTCCACACCCTGGAAATTTTCAGAGGAACCTGAGGCTAAAATAGAGCATATTGGGCTCAGGAATAGAAAATATGCATGCTGCCCTGAGTGTACTGATTTTTTTTTTTTAAGAAACTGGACTCTTTTCATAGCTTCGACCACAGGAGTTACAGCTAAACCAGATTTAACTCAGTAATAGCCTGCCTGGGATGTAAGGTATAATACC
The DNA here is from genome assembly GCF_964289735.1 of Phaethon aethereus. Classification (NCBI taxonomy): domain Eukaryota; kingdom Metazoa; phylum Chordata; class Aves; order Phaethontiformes; family Phaethontidae; genus Phaethon; species Phaethon aethereus. The sequence goes on along the minus strand of NC_138582.1, from coordinate 40,588,684 downwards.
TCACTTTGAGCTGTCACAGCTCCTGGTGCCTGAGCTGTCCCTACAGCACACTGCATTGACTCCTGTGCAGCGTGGGCATATCAGTAGTTTGTATGAGATATATCTCAAGTGTGTTGTAATGCCTTCTGGGTAGCTGCTGGAACTAAGAATGAGCTAATATACTCTCTCCCTCTGCCAGACTTATTAGTTTAGAATGAGTGCTGTGAGGACTACAGCTACATGTCTGCCAATACAGAGATTTGGGTTTTGCAGTTGGCTCAGAGAATCAGTAGGGTGAGATCAAATCTGCCTGAAAAAATATTCTGTAGATGAACCATACCACAATCTCACAGCTAAGTTAAGCTATGTTGCCTGTACTATTTTTTTCCTTCTCAATTAATAGTAAGTTTTTGCTTATCTTAGAGGAACAAAGTGAGTTTTCACACTGAGAAGCGTACTCTTTTAAACCAGATTATTCTGTATCATAGTTTCTCTTTCTTCCTTTTACAGACATTTAGAGAAATAACTCCCTGAGCCAAAAATCTCAAAGTCCCTTGTTAATTTGAAAAAACCTACATCAGAACTTAAACAAGTTGGCCACAGAAGACTGAACTCTTCCCGCACTTACATCTGTGCAAGTATTGCCTCCATCTCCCAAAATCCACAAATACCTACCCAGCTGATATGAACTGTAGCTTTTTTTTTCCTCACATGCATAGGGACATGTCTAGCTCTTGGAAGCTGTTAGGCAGATTGAAAGGAGGTGAGAGAACTAAATAAAGGGTCTGGGTACAAGTTAGCTTGTTACAGTAGGTTGCCTACACCACATGAGGAGGTGACTCATGAGTAAGCAACTGCCTCAAACAAGTGGAACTCTTAGAAGTGCTTTTCAGAAATGTTTTCTGGCACTCTGCTCATGATGGGGCAGCTCCTCAAGGCTTACACCAGTGCCATGTCCACACAGAATTACTTACCCCTCAGAGCATTGTGTTTAAAACACAAGCCTGATGTCATTTAAGTATTTGCTAGAAATTGCATGAATCTGCTGGTACATAACCCCAGCCTTGTATGAAAATAATGCAATGTATTTCTAGGAAGAAAGTCTGATGTGAATTTTAAGATTTTAAAGAAAATAATTTCTTGCTTGTAAGCAAAAAAACCAAAGCTACCACCTCAAATTGGGCAGAAAATTCCTTTCCTTTTAGGGGATACAGTTGCTACCAAAAAAATGGTGGATTTCATTCACAGAAAATTTACTGCAAATTTCATGAACTCTGCTTTCTGCCACTAGAGAGGAAGAACTGTAGGTTACAATTTGTTAATGAAACAGGACATGTACTGAATAAACTCTGAATATTCAGTTGAATAAGTGTTATTTCATGACCATAATTTCTTATTATGTCAACACAAATTTTTTAGCACCAAGTAAAAAGAAACCTTAATAAAATTCAAGTAGCTCAATGAAAAGAAAGTGAGGTTGAAGCTAAAGGGCATGGAAGTTGAAATAAACAAATGACAAAAAAGCTGTATATTTAATGCTGTTTTGATTTGTTTTTAAACTAGCTATTATTATGTGTAAGAAAAGTGCAATTTCAGAAAAGAAAATAAATATTTGCCTTTCTCAGTGTGCAAAATAGAACATACAATAGCACTTTCCTAAGATTTTTTTAAACTGCCTCTAGTTAAATCTTTCTTCATCTTTCAAAATAATTCATTGATTCTGGAAAGCGTTTGGCAGTGTTTAAAATCCCACTCCAAATGAGTCTAAAGAGAATTTTGTCACTGACCTCAATGAATAAAAACTTTACTTTGCTTCTGAAAGTCTTGCCCATAACAGCAAGATCATTTTAACACAACATGTCCGTAATCAACGACTTATTAAACTTCCTCAGTCTTTTATTACATTTTTTAATAGCAGAAAAAGGAAAAAAAATTAACCAAGCTCCTATACAGCCACAAACATTTCCAATTTGTAATTGCAAGTGTTAGCCCTGGGAAAACGTTCTAATCAGCCTCAGCAATCTTCCTGGTTTACATCCCATCATAAGCTTGATGTTGAAACACTGAGAGCTTGCAAGAGATTGCCAAGAAATAATTGAAAGACTAAGAACTCTGTGTAGGGTGTTTTTCACAAAACTTTCAAATCAACAAGGAATTTGAGAAAATCATGATACAGCTGATGAGCCACAGTGGACAGAGACTTATTTTATCAAATTAATTTTTCTGAATTGTTTTATTAGCTCTAGGCACAAACAGTACCAACAAGAGTCTGAAAAGTAGATGTTGTGCTTGGTGATAAGTTTTCAGAGAGTTTGGAAGGAAGGAGATGATGTTTCCCATACAAATAGAGATGTTAAAGTGTTTTAAAGCATTACTGGATAATAAAAATATAACCAGCAAGCAGTTCTTCAGAACTTGTCTTGACAATGAAAAGGGAAATAAAAAAAACATGACTGTGAGAATTTGTCTGCAAGTTTCCCATAGGAATACACAAGCATTAGTTAAAGAAAGGCCTCTTCCCGTTACTGCCCTGCAGCTCGATTAAATTGCTCTCACAGGGCCTGGGATATGCTCTGCCCAGCCTTCTTTTTCAGAAAAATCATCTTTCTTCTGCATCTAGACTGGAATCCATAGTTTCCATTTTCACTAGCATTGTTAGAAAAATTATTTCTCATTGGTAATTTTGGACTTGTACCCTAACATATCTAAAAAGCTTAAGACATTTAACTTCCATACTGAAATGTAAGTATAGAAGTTTGCTTTGCTAAAAGTAGCATGTAAAGAAGTAAGACAGTCCAGGAAATGGCAAGCCTTTAAAGGTCATCAGTACTCTCTTCTGTATTTAAGGTATTTCTAGCAGGAACATATTTTGATCATGGCTGGATCTCTGTGGCTGACTAAACACCTGCTAATCTGTCTTGTTAATTTAGGAGGGCAAGAATTTTGCTCCCCCCATGCTGAGATGATGTCACTTGACTTAGTGTTCAGCTGAATGTGTTTGTAATTTTTCCTCAGAGCAGTACTCCCTAAGATAGCAAGCTATATACTATGTGTTTACATCCATCACTCTTCCTTTTTGTGTCTTCTATGTGTGCTGTTAAGAATTTCAGTAGTTCACCCTGAAGTCAGTCTTGCTTCCAGATTTCATAACCTCAGTAGGATCAGGTGTAGGACTCCAGTGAGCTAAAATTCATGTCTGAGTCAGCACATGGAAATTCCCTCCGAACTCTGGGATTCCTGCCAGAATTTTCAGTATTGCTTAGCAGCTTCTATCAAGCAACTTTGAATACAAACATCAGCTTCTACAGGCTCTACCTCTTCCAGTTTTTGCAGATTTTACAATTGTTCTGTACAGTGAAGAAGCCCATGAGCTATAAGGGCTGATGAAACAAAATTCTGGAGCAGACATAAGGTTTGTGTTTCTAACAATGTGAGATTTGCATTCCTGTTTTTCCTTTAATGCTTCTATTCATCTTAGATCACCGGCTTTGCTTTCTGTCTTATCCATTAGTCACACTGACTTGGCATTTCTAAGATGCTCGTATAGGGACACACATTTCTACTACCTTCAGGGCTCATCCAACCTCTTTATATGCAGTGATAACTGCTGGGGGTAAGCAAGAAAGAGGATTCACCAAACACTTCCCCTCCCTTCCAGAGAAAACTCTCTTGTGAATAAAAGCTGCCAATTCCTTTAGTAATGTTTGCAGCCTTTTTTATAAGCAAACCAGCTGAAAGCATTGTTATTTGAAAAATATTCATAAAAAGGAAGAAGCGTCTACTTTTAATGGGAATAAATATCCAGGAGATTATTCACTCTGTACCAGTTTTAAAAAGCCTTTTTATTATTCTCCAAATAAATTGGGGGTGGGAAGTGGGAAGGAAGGACATATTCTTGACAATGAAAAGGGAAATAGAAAAAGCAGGACTGTGAGAATTTGTCTGAAAATTTCCCTTAGGAACACATAAGCATTAGTTAAAGAAGGGCCTCTTCATTATGTTCACAGATAACATGACTGTAGTTCTTCTCCCAAGTATAATCTTAGGTTATCATGACAAATAACACCATATGATCACTGATATGATGAAGGCAAAAAATAGCTACCATGGCTATGTTTGCACATTTCATACAAGTTAGAATTTATTTTTAATGGGATGAATACAGACTGTGTGTGTCAGTGTAACTTTGTCTGATAAATAGCAGTTGTACCCAAATATTTGGCATAGGGAGCATTAACCCTGGAATAGACTTAATGTGTGCCCATTTGATTTATATGGAACCTCCATTTTTCATTCTGGCTCCAGACAGAGACTTCCCAAAAGAAACCAGCTAAAATAGCACCACAGAGAAGTATTACCTCCCACTCGGGTGTTGATTCTCCTTCATCACAATAATCAAGCTAATCTCAAAGGGTTCATCTAGCGAAGGTTGGAAATGAGATGTGTATCGAGGATTCGATTCCATTCTTTATTAAATGGGAATCAAACCCATCCACCTCAGAAGGTGCACCTTCACAGCAGGATCATGGGAGAGATACTTTCATAATTTTTATCCTTAGAAAGACATAAATAAAGCTGGAAAGTAAGCCAGCAAGTATTACTTTCTAATTTAGTGATCAAGACAACCACTTCAGAGGAGAGAGTCTATGAACTAGGGAGGGCCATACCCAAAGGTTCACATATTCCATGTGAAATTGGTTATAAGGCAAAATGCTTTAAGCAAGTCTTCTTCATCAGCTTCGTCTCCTTAGGCTATAGTATTATGGGCCTCTTACTCTGTTCTATTATAAGTTTTCAGTAATTGTATGGACATTGCAAAGAAAGAGGTTGGGAAACAAAGAGGAACACTGGCTAATTTTTCTTTTTATTTCCCAGGAATATGTTATAGATGTAGGAGGGAAGGAGGGAATCCCAAATGAAAACACCCTAACTACCACTTCTGCTTTCAGAAGTGGTTTTAAATAAAAGTGGTCTAAGTCCAGTGTGCCTTTGTTCAGCTGAAAGTCTCTCCAAAGTGCTGAGGCAGACATGTAAGTTCTTGAAGAGGCAGGATTTCAGAGTCTGGATTAGGAAAGCTCTTCTTACAAGCTGCTTTTTGTGGATCTCAGTTTGAAACACGTTAACTGCCCATGAACTAACTCTGTGATCATTGCTGAACACAAGGCAGGACAGACTGCTCCTGTGGCACATCACCAACAAAAAAAAGTAATGTATCCATCCTGAAATGAAATGGAAAAAATACAATGCCTGAGTCCTAGTAAAAGTGTAATACCTGAACCCTAGAAAATGCATGCATCCGTACCTGTTCAGGTCTGTTAATAAATGGGTACGCATCGTATTTCTATAACAGGTCAACGATTCAAGGGACAGAAAGCTGTGAGAAGGAAATTTTTGCTTCTACTCAAGAAAATAAAAGTGAATTCCTGCTGGGCTGGGATGCAGAAAGTGAGGATTCTGTAGCAGGAACCTGGAACAGTGCAATGATGTTGCCAGACTGAATCCTTCTCAGCAGGTTGCATGGCAAGATAAAGTTGTAACTCAGGTGCAGGATCTTGAATAAAACAGGTCTCTCTAGAATTGCCTACTTTTCTGTCAAGTCTTACAATAATTTCGTTGTTTTTTCTTCATATCTCTATCAGTGTCTTTTTTTTCATCTACTACTTCTATCCTCTAGAGATGACCTCTACTCCACTCTTATCTTTTACTTTTCCTGATCCAGAGACTTCTACAGGCAGACACTATTCCTGGATGCAGGATATCTACATAGGATAGAGCACCTGAGACATATAAGAAGTGGTTATTGTAGTGAGTTTAATCACCATTTCAACCACCCCACAACATGTACCTACTCTTGGCTGAGCTTGTAGATGTTTTTCCCCTTCAGATCCCCCTGTAGACACTCACAGAACAAATCCTGGGTTCTTTAGCAGTGAGTGTTACTGCCTAATTCTTGTGCTCAGGCAGAGATCTGCTATTGTCTTGAGTTGTTGATCACAAGTGATGCATTGCAAAAGCAGTCGACTGTGGCAGTTAATGACTCAGACCCAAGAGGTTAATGACGCTGAGGTAGAATCTTGCCAAATCACAGAATCACAGAACCATTAAGGTTGGAAAATAACTTTAAGATCATCAAGTCCAACCATCAGCCCAACACCACCATGCCCACTAAACCATGTCCTGAAGTGCCACGTCCACATGTTTTCTGAACACCTCCAGCGATGGTGACTCCACCACCTCCCTGGGCAGCCTGTTCCAATGTTTGATCACTCTCTCCATAAAGAAATTTTTCCTAATATCCAATCTAAACCTCCTCTGGCACAACTTGAGGCCATTTCCTCTCATTCTGTCGCTAGTTACTTGGGAGAAGAGACCAACACCCGCCTCACCACAACCCCCTTTCAGGTAGTTGTAGAGAGCGATAAGGTCTCCCCTCAGCCTCCTCCTCTCCAGACTGAACAACCCCAGTTCCCTCAGCCGCTCCTCCTAAGACTTGTGCTCCAGACCCCTCACCAGTTTCATTGCCCTTCTTTGGACATGCTCCAGCACCTCAACATCCTCCTTGTAGTGAGAGGCCCAAAACTGGACATGGGATTTGAGGTGCGGCCTCACCAGTGCCGAGTACAGGGGCACAATCACTTCCCTACTTCTGCTGGCCACCCTGTTTCTGATACAGCCCAGGACACTGTTGGCCTTCTTGGCCACCTGGGCACACTGCTGGCTCATATTCAGCTGACTGTCAACCAGCATCCCCAGGTCCTTTTCTGCTGGGCAACTCTCCAGCCACTCCTCCCCAGGCCTGTAGCGTTGCATGGGGATGTTGTGACCCAAGTGCAGGACCCAGCACTTGACCTTATTAAACCTCATACAGTTGACAATACCCTACAATCCTGCATACAATCTGGAAAGGCAAAGGTACCTAGGAACCTGAGGCATTTCGCAATCTGTGAAACAAAACATTTTTTGTATTGAGCACTTCCATTATGTATTAGCTGTTTTAATAAGTCTGGTTGGACATTTGATCGTCTCAGCTCTTGTAACAGCATCAACTTCAAGATTTGGAGACCTGTGGCAAAAGAAGAGCCCTGACTAGGGCATATCTGAATGCCTTTGGTGAGGTGGGGCAGGGGGGACAATTAGCTGGAAGGATCATACAGCAACCTGAAAAAAGGCTAGAAAAAGACGGTTTTGGCCAGAGACTGTGGAATAGAAATTTCTAAAATTTTCATTTTTGAGGAACAGTCCATGTAAAATTGACTTCTAGCTGCATGGATCCCATTTTGAAGATGGAGCAGTGATAGAAGACATACTAAGAAGTCCACGTAGGTCCAAACTATCAACAGCCTTTTATTACCTCCAGCAAAATATGCTTTATACTTTCATAGCCCACTATGTTTGTAGTGTAGCACAAAACGCTGTGAGTATGTCTCTCCCACTCTTTCTCCATCTCAATTACAGGCTGAGCATCTGCGTGGGTTTTCAGCTCCTGTCCTTTGTGGGCTGCTTCAAAATTTGTGCAGAAAAGGGATGTTAGCCCTCCCTGGCTCTTTCATTTATCCTGGCATGGCAGCTTTTCATGCTATCCATGTTATGGCAGTGGTCTTGTGGAGCAGTAACAGGACTTCCAATACTACTACTTCTTTGAGGGAGCATTTTTTGTGGCATTCAAAACTGTCCTGGGTGTTTTACCTCTGCATCACCTGCCTTAACAGATACTCATCCATGCTGGCATTCCCATGTCAGTCATTACAGCAGAACCAGTCCATTCTTTGTCTGTGGTTTCTCTGTAGTGTCTGCCAGGCTGTCAACATAGCTTTTATAACTTAGGATATGGGATCAAAACTAGGATGTATCTACAAGTGCATCAACATTTAAATGGAAAAACGGGGTGCCATCAGCACTGTCTCAGAACATTAGAGGTCACTGACACAGAGCGATCACTCCAGATGTGAGTCTATCATAAGATACACAGGGATAGAACAAAGGTCTATCAACATGGATATTTAGGGAAAGAGTATTAGGTGCAGGGCAGTTACAAAGTTAGCATTCTCAGTTCCAGAAATCAGTGTTTTAAAGACCTTCTGATTCAAATAACAACAGGAGAATTGCACACACCAGGAAAAAGTACCAAACATCTGCTTGCATTTTGGTAACTACTATGTTTTGATCACATTTCTAAAAATTATGTTCATCACAAAGCATGATTCCTTTTCAAAATAAACATTCCAGCTCTCTAAAGCTCTCTACTCTTTGACTTCTTAAAACATAAAAGATGATTGAATTTGGAAAGGTTTTTAATTTTCAAAAAAACAAACCTGAGAAAATCTGGGTACCCAGTCCATACAGCAACCTCAAATACTTGTGTGACTCCCGACTCTCAAAAGGAAATTAATCCCGTTTGACTGAGAGGTGGTAGCTACTTATTCCTAGTTCAAAGTAAGTGGAACTTTGGTCATAACAATACATGGTCCTAGCGACTCATCTCACATGAATGGAAGCACATATATCTCTAGGCTAATATAGCAAAATTATATTATTGTCATGTATCTAGTCAAGCAGTAGAGGAGGGTAAGAGTGCATGGCCTTGGGTGAGCCATGCGCAGTTACATGAGACACCTGGACATACACCATTAGACAGTAGCTGAGTTCAGGATGGAGAGTGGCAGCAGCAGACTAGTAGCCCACCAGCTGTCCAAATGCCATGCGGAAAAAGAGTGGTGGGTGATGGTGCTGTATTGGCTTTGTGTGGCAAAATTTTGGTAGTGGGGGGCTACAAGGGTGGCTTCTGTGAGAAACTGCTGGAAGCTTTCCCTATGGGCGATGGAGCCAATGCCAGCTGCCTCCAAGATGAACCTGCCGCTGACCAAGACTGAGACAATCAGCGATGATGATTGCACTTCTGGCATAACGTAGTTAAGAAGGGGAAAAAGTTGCTGCACAATGGCAGCAATCAGCCGGAGAGAGGAGTGAGAATACATGAGAGAAACAGCTCTGCAGTCCCCCAGGTCATGGCAGCAGGAGGGGCAGGAGGGGCTCCAGGCGCCAGAGCAGAGATTCCCCTGTAGCCCCTGATGAAGCCCATGGTGAGGCCAGCTGTGCCCCTGCAGCCCATGGAGCTTCACGCTGGAGCAGATCTCCACCTGCACCCGGGGAGGAGCCCACACCGGTGCAGTCTATTCCTGAAGGACGGCAACCCTTGGCAGGCACCCAGGTTGGAGCAGTTCATGAAGAACTGCAGCCTGTGGGAAGGACTCACGTTGGAGAAATTCATGGAGGACTGTCTCCCATGGGAGGGACCCCACAATGGAACAGGGGCAGCGTGTGAGGAGTACTCCCCCCTGAGAAGGAAGGAGCAGCAGAGACCAGGTGTGATGAACTGACCACAACCCCCATCCCCCTGCACGGCTCAGGGGGAGGAGGGAGAGAATTCAGGAGCAAAGTTGAGCCCGGGAAGAAGGGAGGGGTGGGGGGAAGGTGTTTAAAGATTTGGTTTTATTTCTCATTACCTTTCTCTGGTTTGTTTGGTAATAAATTAAACTGATTTCCCCAAATTGAGTCCACTTTGCCCATGATGGTAACTGGTGAGTGATCTCTCCCTGTCCTTATCTTGACCCATGAGCTTTTTGTTATGTTTTCTCTCCCTTGTCCACTTGAGGAGGGGAGTGATAGAGCAGCTTTGGTGGGCACCTGGTGTCCAGCCAGGGTCAACCCACCACAGGTGTAGACAGGACAAATTGTTTGACAGACCCAGGCCTCTTCAGCCCCTCACAGGCTATTGCACGCACAAGGTAAAATAGCTTAGTTACAGCTACCAGAGCACACAACTCGGCTCATGAAATGCGCATTAATCCCTCTGCAGTCTTTCTGGCTGCTGAGTAACAACTTCTTAAGATATGCTAACTCAGTCACTTGAGATCTTCTGTCCATCTCTGTAATTAATATATTTCTAACATTACCAGTGCTAGTGTTTACCCAGTTCTTTAATTCTAAAGGAAGAAAATCAAATGTCTCTCAGTAAACTGCATGGCAATCTGTCTCCAAATCAATCTCTTTCAAGAGAACTAAATGGAGTTATTTTAGTAGAACTCCAAAGGGAAAAACATTGGGGAAGCAATTGGAGATTAAGAAGCAGCTTACAGTTCATGAGACATTATAAAGTTTGTTCACTCTTTCTTGTCATTTTAGAGAACAGTTGTTGCTCAAATTGAAATTACAGGTCACAAATTTGTTTTGAATTTGAGATGAAAAAATAGATACTGAATGGAACCTGAGGCTTGACTGAACACCTCTTATAGCAATGAGTTTAAAAATTCAGAACCTATTGCCTCTTATATTTTATTTTTAATCTGAGCGATCAATGCTTATACTTCAGCAGAAGACCAAAAGCTGATGCGAGCCATGGTGACCTGCTTTAACGTTGTCAGACTATGAGAAAATATACTGTGTACATATTTTATCCCATGATTAACCAGTCTCACAAAAAGGATAAGCATAAATGTTTCATTTTAATCATTCTGCTCATTGTCATATTTTCTTATAATTTTGGAGGGAAAAAATAGCAGTTTGCACTAGACAAAAGTTTATTTTTTTCCTTTCCATTGAAGAAATTCATGTTAATTATTCTTCTGCACCTGCCTAATGGGGCTGAAGTAATTCAATTGTCATATTGTTGTAGATTGTTGCTTTGTGTAATGTACCACCCCTGCTGTTTCACTTAAAAAAAAAATTCTATACTCCTCCATTATTCAGCAAGACCTAATGATTATTCCAGCATTTGTACATGCTGCACTGTTGTTTTGATTTTAATTGACTTCACTTTTTTAATTAAGTACACTGGTTTTAACCGTGTTGTTGACATGCATGGTTTTGTCTTTATCAGTATTTGCTCCCATTTGCATTGTGTATCTATTGACAATTTATTTAGGTCTGTTCTATGGGAGTATATAGAGAGGCACTCTGCAAGGTTCATCATCTCATTTCACATATTATATTTATCTAATGGCCTGAAAAATTTGCAAATATTCTGAAAATATTAGTTTAAAATATACATTGCTTTTATTTTTAAACATTATGTTCATAACAGAAATTCTCTTAATTGCTAGAATGGGCCTAATTTATCTTTTATGCAAGTTGGTCACACTATTTTTTAATTTTGAGTTTACCGTGAAACTTCACAAATATACTTTAAAAGTTCATTAGAGTCGGCTTTACTTTACAGCTTAAGAAAAAAGAAAAAAACTGTGTTGTTGGAGGATGTTAATGCAAATACCAAATGGGTTTCTGAAATCAGATCAGTGTTGCTCAATTCCTACAATGAAGCAATTTTCGCTTTCCAAGGGGTACTTTTTCTTCTAAAACTCAAACAAATTTTTGCTAAGTCCTTGAACATTGTTCCTGCAGCCTTTCAAAACACCTCAATTAACTGATTTGTCATAAACACTATCCATTAGAAGCACAGCATTATTCAAATTCTTCCTGAAGAATTCATTCACCTCCTCTTCCCCCCTGGCCCCAGGTCTTGAAAGTATGTTTCATTAGTTATCACATCACAGTATGATAAAGAAAATGGACCAGAGAGGAAATAATTTCTAACTAAGATTATTGAAACAAAAGTGGTAGACATTGCAGAGGCTGAGAAATCACTCAATGCAAAATTAATAGTAAATCAGAATAAAATGACCCTGTTGTGTTATTTGTACAGATTTTAAACCCAAGCCTGGCTTGGTCCAGCTGACAGATATCTTACTTTAGTGAGGAATTTGTGCAAGGGATGGCATGTCTGGTTTGTCATTGAAAACGATATCAGGCATGCCAGAGAAAGGAGCAATCCCCATACCCTCGTTTCTGCAAAACCCATTGACCCAGCACTGCCTGTGAATGAAACACGACTTCTTTCTCCCTGGAGCTGTGTTCAGACCTCCTGTCTGCCTCGGTGCTGTTTGCTGAGCTTTCGTTCTAGAAATGGCATGACTGAGGGACCATACACAAAGTACCCGCAAAGCATCTTGTTAGTGATGCAAGAAACCAATTCCTGTGAGTCCAGATTGGGTTATACACCGCTGACGGTGAGAAGAATAAAGAGAAAGGAAAAGAGAAGGGAAGATTTTTTGTGTAAAATAAAACACAAAGCACGCCACTAAGTAAAACATAATGGCCAGTGTTTCCATACAGCTTTGCTCCTCCTTATTTATGTGCATTCAGGATCATATTTCATACATGAGAGGAGCTTATTGACTTTTACAAGCCATAATTCACTTCAAAAACTGCAAGATTAGCACTGTCTCTCCTCCATACTTATGCATCCCTCTTCCTTGGGTTCTTTCTCTTAAAATGTTTATGTTTTGAGCCATTACAGTGCAATTTCTAGCTTTCTGTATCACAAAAAAATGTTTTGGGATTTTTAATTGTTTCTGAAAGCTCACATTCTCATCTTCTCAGATACGTAGCATCTGGTGTTTTGTGAAAAAGGTTAAAATCCATGTGATTAGTGAAAAAAATGGGGTCTCCATGCTGTGTTATCACAAACATGGAGGCTTTCTGGACATAATTTCAGTTCTACCTGCAAAACAGTGTATCTCTGAAGACATTCACCTGTGGGGTGGCTAATAAATGAAATGAGCCAGTGACATTTTACACATAATTTAAAAATGGGCCAATGCACAGTTCAAAGCTGCAAGATACCGAAACATTTATTATGCAGCAGAAATGACAAACAGATAGCAAGACAAAAAAGAAAGTAAATCTCAACTATGAATGATTGCTAACTGGCCAATAAAAATCAGCTTTTCTCAGCAAAGGCACTAGTATCTACTCTGGGAATTTAGGGAGAAACTGCTCTGTATTTAAAGAAGCCACAGCAAGGAGAATGGAAATGGAGCTAAACTGGTCGAGAGTCTGAGGGAAAAATCTCAGGGAATGGCAATATGAGGAGCTGCGAGAGAGCTGGAGGACTTGAGCAAAGCAGAGAGACCCCCAGTTCTGCTGAAGGAAGGAAAAGGAGAGGAACAATTGGCTTCCACTGCATGTGCAGAGGAGTTCAAGTTGTCTTTGGTCCTCCATGCCAAGGTGAGTTCAAAAGCCCTCCAGGGGAATGTAAAAGAAATGAAAGTATTTTTCTCCTTCCACTCTTCCCTCAAAGAGTTAAAAATCTCGGGCCTCTGGGCAATCATTTCACACTGCTATTGCAGGACCCAGCTCTGCAACCACTGCTGTGCATTTTGCTCAAGGAATATTTTGGGGTGGAGGCGTAAAGAAAAACTCTACTATCATTGTGCAAATGTTAAGGAAATGTGATTTGATTTAAAACTCCTCCTGGAGCGCATAGCAAGGCATTGGTGATAGGTTGCACTCATTTCTTTTAACTCATGGCTTCGCAGTTTCCTTGGCCTTAGGAACATGAAAGTGAATATTGGGTACTGGCCTGAAAATCCAAGACACTGACTTGACAGGCCTAAATATTGAAAATTATTTAGGCAAGTAACGCTCGTAACAACAGCAAGAACAGGACTTCAGGTTTTCTCCTTGAAAGGCTGTTCCTGCAGCAACGAATCATGTCAGGCAAATAAAAACCGAGAGCGCGCTGTCAGTTACCCAGGTTGCTGCGCTGATCGTCTTGAATTTGTGAAATGTTTCTCCTCATCCCCAATTCAGCGGCTCGACAGGGCTGCTGCGTTTTCGTTCTGATGTCAGGGCTCCCTGTGCGGAAGCAGGTGGAGATTTGGGGGCTGCTCGGGGAAGGGCCCTGCAGCAGCACCCCAGGCGTGCCGCCCCCAGCCGTGTCCTGGCAGGGGGTCCCCAGAGGTAACACCCCGGCTGGGGCGCGGGCTCTGCTCTCAGTGGGGCTTTCGAGGTCTCCGCTCTCCGCAGCCGGAGCCGGGGTCTCTCAGATGTCTGTGTCTCCGCTCGGTGAGCTACGTACGGGCTCTAAGGCTGTGGCCGCTTTGACGCTCCGCAGGCAGGGCTGTGCGGGTGGGCCGGGGCAGCCAAACTGCCAGGGATCCAGCTGCCACCTCAACCTGCAGAGCGGAGGAAGCTGTGAGCGCGTCTTGACCTTGCTTTTGCTCAGGCGCAGCTGGGTTTTCCCCCTCCACCCCAAGCACGGCTCCAGCTCCCTGCTGCCAGGCCTTTTTCCACACATATAGCAAGACTGTCTTCACCCTTCCATTACAAGCCACCCCTGGTCCTGCTAGTCCTTCCAATCCTCCCAATCCTTGAACAAATTCCCATTGTTTCCAAAATCTGTCTTAAGGAGCATCTTCCCTTCTCTAACTTCCCTTTGCGAGCCCTTGGATTGCTGGAGCACTGCAGCTCTCTCCCAGTTCTTCATCCACACCCCTATCCTTCCCGTCACCGTCGTCATCCTCTCTGGGGCACGCTGGCACTTCTGACGCTGCCAGTGAGCTTGGGAACAGATGTGCAACTCCAGGAAGTTAAAAAGAGGCCCACAGCTCCACAGCCTCCAGCAGAAAGAGAACCAGCCATTCTGCGTTCATCAGCAAAGCGTCCGTGTGACTTCTGGCTGAAGTATCAATTCAGTGGGCAAGAAGTCTGGATCATGGGTGTCTACCCAGGTGGACTAGTCAGGAAAGCAGAGCAGCAACTCATGGGAGCAGGGTCATAGAAAAACAGTAGTAGTAGCTGATTACAGAGGAAAAAAAATCCTACCCCGTGAAGATTCATTCTGCTGGACTTGCAGATGGAAGTCAACAAATGTAAACTTTTAAAATTATTTTAATACTGGTTGAAGTTTAAATTACAGCACAAACTTTACTATGGAATCGTTTTTGTTATCTACATAATTATATACTGTCTGCATCTTTAGTATTTTTACATGTTGATAACTTACTATGTTTTTGTTGTAACTTGATAATTTTCCTGGAGTTTTATTATTTATAATTTATAATGATTTTATTTCATAGAAAAAATATTATACTATTACATGCTGGACTGAATCATATTTTTAAGCTTCAGCAATTTTCAGTGCTTACAATTAATTAAATACAATGTATTCAAACAGACAAATTCCAAATGGTACTGAATGATCATTTAATGTTAACTGTGTGTTTTATGGACTTATTTTCCTTGTATGCACTTTAAATATTTTATTGTTTTCTTTTATTATTGCTTTTATGTAATTTCAAAACAATAGATTCCTTGGCCCATTGTCTTATGTATTGGATCAGCATACTATTGCTATAAATATTGCAAGTAAATACTGTGTCTCTGTTAATATAAATAGATCAACATTTCATTTATAGTTTACAATTCTATTACCATCCATTAGACTTTTAGACATGGAAAATTTTATCTCAGATCCATTTTTTCATCCATTCAACTAAGGAAATTGTATGAATATTGTGCCATGTTTCCTACATTATCTTTAAACAAATAGGTTATTATTTTTTCAAAGGACTCATTCTTAGCTGTGTTTGCTGTTCCATTTTCATGTGTTTCTGTAAGCACTAATGTATTTTATTAACTTTAAAAGTCTCCCAAATCCTTCATAACTCCTACTACTTGTTCTTAAATGCGACCAACATTATTCTTAAAGAATGGCAGATACAATATATTTACCTTATTGAAAGTCTAGTAATAATTTTCTTCAAGGCTGAATCACACTTTTAGAAGGATCTGGCATATAGAGCTTAGTTTTCAGGGGGGCCACACAGGAAGATTTTAGGGATACGTTGCTGGTCCTTGCTACCAAAACCAGGTTTTCTGGAAGCCTCACACTGTATCTAAGCACCTAATCAATGGGCACATTTTCCAAAGTGCATTGCTATATTTCTACATCCCCCATTTATAAAATAGTCAGAATACACTTTATACCGTGATAGCATGCGTGGCTATCTTGTGCGATATCCCCATTTGGCTGCTTATTTTGTTGTCTAACTGAGAACAGAGATCCTTAGCAAATTCTGTGTAGCTTTGTAACGTCTGCAGCTAGGCTTGCCTCCTGTGTTGGTGAGGTCCTCTAGGTCACAGTTGCATGTTTGTTTTCTCCATCCAGTGGGTAATTTGGTTTTTAATAATGTTTTTGACCCCATTTGCAGATTGCGTGCCATAACTAGGAAGGGATGGGCCCTGCAGTAAGTAATTAAGTCTGCAGGAGCAGGGCTGCTTATTTTTCATTGCAGCAGATAATCAGAATGCTGTTGCTCAAGTGTAAAATGCAGAAATTAATGATCCTATATAATACAGATTAAAGCTTTCATTTTAAAAACTATCAGTGCAGAAGAACAAAAGTAAGGAGCCCTGCACCCACTTTGGAATCTCAATGTATGCTATCTCTAACATGTTTGGAGAAGCTGCTTGAATACAAACCAGAACAAAATTCAATCATGTAATAGTTTAAATAAATTATCAGATCAGAACTTTAACTGTGCAGCCACCCTCCTTGCTACTTAGAAAAAGGCGTTGTTGAGTGTAAACATTCTCCAGGAGGTTTTGTAACTTTCAAGTTTTTATGGGTTTAATAAAGCGGAAAGATAATTTTCCACAAGTAGAATAAAATTGTGCGTTAAAAAGAACAAAGAACAAAGACAACATTTTTGTCTCCTTAAAAGGCTTGGCTTCAGAGAAAAAGAATATTTTTCTAGAAAAGTAACACATTACTCTGAATCCCACAAAATTTCTTTATGTATGTGCAAAGGCACCTAGAAACTTACTGTGTTGCTACCACATTGTAGTAAGTAGTCTTACAGCGTGAAAGCAGATTGGGATCCCATTTTGCCAGGTGTTGTACAAGAAGAAAGTATGGTGATATAGTATAAATAGTAGTCGTATGCACAAAGATATCACACCATATTTCTATTTGTTCTGGATGGACTGTAGATGACATACAAAGGCTGTTAAAAAGGGAGATTGGATAAAAGTATATGACGTACATAAACTACAGGTAATAAAGAATTCAGAAGTAGGAAAATACTAATTTCTGCAGATTTTTTTTCAGTAATTTATTAAAAATTGAGAATTTTAAATGTTTTCTTTACACCAGAAACTATTCTCAAATCGATAAGTCATTCAGTCAGTATCATGAAATGGCTGTAACATCCCCACAATTTAGGTAGGTGACTGGAGAAAGAAAGGATATTTCTTTGTTTCCTGTATTATTTAAATGTCAGTAGTCATAGACTGTTTTTCTGGGGATCATATTTTTAGACTCTTTTTCACTTCTCTGACTAGGCTTACTGTAACTGTTTTCTTCTATGAAGTCATTGTCTTTTTATTTCACAAAAAAAATTGTAAGAGTTTCCCTTTTAGCAAATGTCTTTGGATAGTCCTTAGCCCTATTGCCCTGACACAAAGGGGATCGGGTACAATCCTGCTCTGAGCCAGCACAGGCTTTTGACTGTGTAAAACTCATTGCAAGGATAGACCTAACAGGAGCCTCCCCACTGCACTGAGTGACCTTGAAATAAGAAATTTCATCCTTGTCCCAGTCTTTCGTTTTTCTCTGGGACTACTTAGAGAGGAACAGCAAATGAAAGAACCTTAAATATAAAAATGGTTTGTAAATGACAGCCTATCCTTTTGTCATGTAACAATTTCTCAGCCATAATAACAGTACACATCTTTTTCTTTTCCACCAGAATAACTGCATTTACCTTGCCATTAATAATTCACTACATAATCAGTGTGGATTTGAAGAAGAGAGGATGAACCCTACCAAGAAAGGAATCTGACACTTACAGTCATGTACTTTCTTCTCACCAGTAGACCTCATAAATGGCATTTCGTGCTAGTTTGCTGTATATACAAAGGAGAAAATCTTGAAGAATCAAAGAAGTAATTTGCACCTGTTTCCAATGTGATTTAATGTGTACTTTGACCAGTTGTTTCTGTTACAGCTTGAGCAATCTTCCTATCTCTGAGAACCTACAAATCTCTAAACAAACCCTGCTGCAGATGATCAGATGAGTAACACTCAAACAGACACTAAATCTGGAAGCAAGGTAATTACATATACTTTTATACCTTTTCTAACTTTAACCTTCATCTTCCTGATCTACTGATGATCATTTTGTCTTGCAGAGTTAGCTAGCTGGTGACAAAACTAACAGAAAGTAATTTCTCACATGGACTCTCTCCCCCACTCCCCATGCACTGCTCATTCTGTCACAGTGATGTCTAAAATTCATTTTTGCCTGAAATTTACCATTTCAGTACAATGCTGAACTTCAGTAGGAACCATCTTAACACACCTAAAATGGCGTTTCTTGCACACAACGACCCTATCTCTAGACATACTGCCTGACTGAGGATGAGAACAGGCATCTCTTCCACAATTCCTGTACCCATTTTAATAGCCCTGAAAGGTCAAGGCATTGGTCTTGGCTTATACATCAAAATGTTGAGAGTTTCATTATACTTATGTGGTCTATTGTGAGCTCATGATTTTGCCATGACGAGCTTGGTAGCAAAAGAGCACCAATACCATACTCTTCAATTTTCCCTTTAGCAGCAACACTACAGCAAACTTTGCTTTGTGTGGCATGATCGATTCAAGAGATTTGCGTGCAGAGTTCTGTAGGTCAAATTCAATTGCTGAAATTCCAGAGTGTTAAGATGTCAGAAAAGCTGCAAACCACATTTGGAATGTTATTAATGTACTCACCCTGAACGGTTTTGTCCTGATAGGGCAATCAAAAATGTATGACTATTGGAAACACATTTTGAAATTACTATTTCTTTAAGGGAAACTTGGTAAAAAGGCAAAGAGGGGTTTTAAAACAAAAACTACAAATGCAACATTTGATACGGCGTGCATTGAGCCAAACAGCTCTGCTTCAAATCCACCATGTTACAGAAAAGGTTGTTTGCATGATATTTTCAATCAAATTCAGAAGGAAAAATACCAACATAAATAATAACACAGACCGTCCTGCAACATCTCCATCTCTCTGACCCAGACTGCCACATACACAAGTTCAGTCCTGAGCAAAAACTGTTATCACGTGCCTCAGACAGTATCTGGCTTTATTTATTCTGAGAGCAGACCCAGATTATCTCAAAAAATCTGGAATATCTGGAAGACCCCTTCCTGAGTAAGCCATGGCATCCTCACATCCACAGGGAAGGCACCATCCAGAATGTGGCAGGACCTGAATAACTGAACTTTCCCAGTATATGCTATATACATTGGTATGGGAGAGGAACTGCTTCCTGGGACAGGTTCAAGATGAAGGAGGTCAGCAGCTTGAAGGAGAAAGTACAGGTCTGGGAAGAAGAAGGAGACATAGAAATATGGGGAGAAACTGAGATGTAACCCAAGGCAATGGGCAAGGGAGACGGAGTGTGCGTTTGAGGAAGGAAGAGAGAAAAAGAGAGATCCCCACCCGTATTTCTCTGAACCATCACCACCAGCACCTTTAACCTCACTGACTCTTTTGTTTCACCAGTATCTGCCCACCCTACTGAGATGGACCTTCCCAGCTCTTTGCCTCCAAATCTGTCACTGCCCCTTGCACTGAGAATTTGCTTTGGCACTACAAGAAATCTTATTTTACTTTCACTGCTGAGAAGCCTAGGAGAAGCTCCACTGGTAGGGAAAATTCCTTAAATACCAAAGACAGCTATAGTTTTGAAACACTGAGGAAATTTCAGAGGCCTTTTCAGAGAGTTGGCTGCCAGATCTCATAGAAACACCTGAGATCTTCCATTCTGGACACTTACAAGTCTAAGGTGTTTAGTGTCACTTGTGGTTGTTCCCAGAGCAATTTAAGTCTTAAAAGCCTCAGAAGAGTCCAGACATCACCCTGGCTTGGAGTCTCTCCATGCAGTTCTGTGTGAGGAGGCAATTCAGTAAAACCTTACTGGGAAATGAAATTCCTGTTTCACAATCTCTCTTGGATCGAGCATTGACCCAATGGACCTCCTTATGGCTTGACCCTGTCCCTTCCCTGGCTGGGGGCAGGAAGGTCCTCTGGGACTCCATTCTGACTCTGTGCAGGCACCTGACACTGTGCCTTGGCATGAAAATGCAATTTTGCACAGTTTTTTTAACACCTTCCCCCCGACCAAGCTCCCCTCAGCTTTGCTCATCCTTCCCTGGTGGCATACTGAAGGTGGATTTGTTTCCAGGAAGGCAGGTCGCTCTCTGCTTCATTTCCCCTCAAGGTGACTAGCACAGGTACTGCTCTTTGAAAACATCTGAAACTTAATCTGTCACAGGATTCCCACCATCAGCCCCCTCGGGTGGCTCATATCTGTAGCAGAGAGATTGCCTGCTTTCTTATCGTTCCCGTACAGCCCTGCCTTGGAAAGCTGGCTTGCTCTGGGTGGAAACCATTTGTTTGTCCGCAAACGGTCCACTTGAGGATGATTAACAGCCCTCTGCTGTTACTCCTGCGTTAGGGTTAATTCAAGATGATGCAGCGAAACCTCGAACAAACAGAGCTTGCAGACTGAGAAGTAAATCACACAGAGTCCAGGCAGAAATCTTAAGCTGCAGACAGCACCTCCAAACCTCCGGCAAGCCAGCCCTGCGGTGGGAACGGGGAATGGGTGAGGAGCCCCGGAGCCCGATCAGCCACCTGCCAAAGACCCTGCAAGCCAGACGATGCAGAGCCACGGACATGGGCACTGGGGGCTCCTGGCTGTGGGACAGCCCAGGAGGAAAACATGGAACTTTTTTGTTATTAGATGCCATATTAGTTGCCATTAGATTCCATACAGTTCAACTGTATGGAACAACATTTCCTGTTCAACTAATATTCATTCTTCTTTGTGTCACTCTGAATCTCAGCGTGAGGGAGTAGGAAAGCCACGTTTGTGCCCCTACGCTGGCTGCCAACACTCCACCAAAAATCTAGCCCTTTCATTCAGTGTCAACGAACCGAGCAGCAGCTGGGCTCCCACTAAGCACAATGTGCTCACTGCTCTGCCTGCAGATAACTCCACATACCCTCCATCCATTGTTTTAAAAACCAGATTTGTCTGTCTCTGTGTGTGTGTGAGAGAGAGACAGTGAAAGAAAATACCAAACACCTTTTTTCTTTTTCCTTTCTTACCTTTTAGTATTTTGAAAGCAAATCCAGTATGACTTACTCATGTCTATTTTTTACAGTTTCTTTATTGACGGTAACGAAGTTCTCGTTAGACCCATGAATGGGAGGTTATATGGTTTTTGCCAGAGGCTGGCAAATCAACCTCTTTCAATTTTAGTTGGAAATGTGAGCTAAACAGGGGGTTTTGTTGTTTGTTTTTCTCTTAATAATCAGCCACATTTTTTAAAATCTCATCATATTTTTGTACAAAGGAAAAAAAAATAAACTCAGCTTTTCAGCTAAAAGGTCATTTGCAAAAATGAAAAGAGAAGCCAGCTCATACAACGCACCACCTTGCACAGTCATTCATAAAGTGACCACTTTAAGACACCATCAGTGTTTTACTTTGGTAAAATTTCATGTCAACAGTCATGCCATATGTGAGGGGGATTTACAGGAGAGAAAACATTCCCTGCGCAGTAAAATTCAACACCTTTCACAAACATTTCAGATTGTTTGAAATTGTTCCAATTTCCATTATCTTGTACAGTCACAGCATTTAGAAACAAGAAAGATCGGAGTAAAATACAAAGGAAGTTAAAATGTCAGAGGTTCCCAAAATAAAAGCAGTGTAAAACAAAGAATATCAAGCAAAAAATCTCAGTGAGCTTTCTGCACAACAGTTACAAATGAGGTTTCATCAGGTAGTTTATGTAGCCAAAGCTGCTCTTATCACTTGGTTGTTGGGCTTTTTTCATTTTCAGTGAGCTGGAGACCAATCCTAATTCTAACAAAACTTTAATGGATATGTGTGACAGAAGAAGATCCTGTACATGTTAGATTTCTTTCAGGCAGTTTCATCGGTCTATTAGAGCAAAGACAGAATTTCTAAAGTGTTAAAAAGATGCCAGTTTCGGGCATCCTTAGGATAAGCCAATCTTTTCAATTAGGACAAAACCCATCACTACATAATAGTCTTTACAGGCTCATAAACCACCATACCACCCAAGATGTTAACAAGCTGGCATGTTTTGAGCATCAAAGATAGAGAGGAAACTGTGTTTACATGTTTGGCACAAAAACTAATGAGGAAAGTCAATTGGCCCTTTGTCTTGAGGGTCTGAAGAGCTGCGCTCTAATGTTTGGTTTCTTGGTTGGCACTTGTTCAAGTAATCACTCGTGGCCTGACAAAGCAGCACTTGTGTTTTATTAGTGGCCATGCTGAACTCTCCTGCCTAGGCTGTGTTGTCTCTCAATAGAGTGCTGCACCAGAGGGCACACTTATTTGAAAACACTAAATCAGAGCATGATGATCTTTGCCCGACAAATACAACCAAGAGAGCAGAAAAAAATGTTGACAACAGCTCTCCTTTTGTTAGAGAAAGTGAGGAAACAACAACTGGCATGTGTGTGTGTGCGTGCGTGTAAGAACAGTCCTGAAACACCAGTGACAAAAACAGCAAAACTTTGTTCCCACAATGAGACTCTAAGAGCCGGCTGCATTCGCTCCATCCTTGAGAACAGCACATCAGTAAGACTAAAATTCACGTTACTCACAGGTTGGAGAGCAGACATAGTATTTTTAATGTATTGGGTCAGTCTGGCACAGGTGACAAAAGGACAAGTTCATGAAGAAGTAGTATAGTCCAAAGAATTTGAAAGTCACTGTTTCGTCTACTTGAGCCGGGTAAAAGACTTCTTTATCTGATAAAACTCAAACCTGCAACTTTCAAATACTTTTAAAAGCACAGACTTGTCAGCAAAATTGGGTTGAGATTTGTGATTTGAGAAATTGGACTTTCTTGTGAAACTGTTGGTACTCCTTGTCAGAAAGATGATGGGAACAAACTTGCAAACTCTGACTCACAGCAACAGTCCCACTGACTGTAAGAGATAATTGCATGGAGACAAATTAACTGTTCCATTTATGATGTGTTTGTATGTAGGAACCTGCACCAGTCTGGAGGTGGGGAAAAAATTGTCCAGAGGGATACAAAAATGAAAAATAATGACTAAATTGAAGATCCTTTATCTTGAGCTATTTTGTTAAAACATCTTTTCCTGTCACTTAGAATCTGCTAGGTAAGATGTATAGAACATATACAAGTTTTGATACAAAGCTTCACATCCTTTACTTCACTAATTTGACCAGACCATCCACTTTTAATGCAGCTGCCTATAGATATTTTAGATATATGCTTAAGTATCTCCAGTTTTGTAGCTCTAATCTCAGGCATTTTCTAAAGTTCTGAGGGGGTGAGACAAATAGCAGGGGGCTTCTGCTTAAAATATATTTTTAAAGGATAGGAAAAAAATCCTATTAATTATTCTTTCAGTGCTAATTGAGTCTGAAATAAAATAAATATAATATTAAAGCATTGTGTATGAAGATCTGTATTTGTTTTCACATTTCAGTATATAGAATATAATTATGAAAATTTTCCTGTATTAAATCCATGACTATTCACAGTCATATTACAATTTAAATTATATAAGTGCGAAAAAAGGAAATATAATAGCGAAAGAAGTTGTGTCAGAAAAAAAACCCCAACCTAGAATGTGATCTCTGAGTTTTCATAACGGTATAAACATTTAATGATCATGTGATAGGTTAACACTCAAGAAGATCAAAATATGGCTCACTATGCCCTTTCAAAAAAACTTGTGACATCTCAAACAAGCTGAATATCATACACATTTTAACTGAACAGTCTCTAAACCTGTCCTGCCACCAACATCATTAACCAATGCATGAAATCAACTTCTGTGAAATACAATTCTGGAATCGTACCTGAAGGACAACAAATCACATTTGCAGTGACTATGTGTCTGAAGAGTCAGTTTTTCTTAATTTTTGTTTGAGATTCTGGGCACAGTTTTTGGCTTGCAAAGACACTTTGGTTAATAAATGCCATCTCCGGCTGAAGACGGTTGTCAAATTGCAGCAGGCTATATGTGGCATATAACACTGCATTACTTGTCTGATAAAACTCCAGTGGAGTGGGTATAGTAAAACATTTCTGCGTTCAGTTAAGTCTTGGCAGCTGCCTCTTATCTATCCAGAGACTAAACTCTGCCTCAGGACAATACCTTGTAGGATTATTGCAGGGCACGGTAAAGGATGTGCTACTTTACTTTAACACAAAATATATATTCCTACTGTAGTCTTCAGCCTGCTTGGCACACTCCTCCAATGCACTCCCTTGGGAGGTAACTCAGTGAGTGCTCGTTTGCAGTTTTTAACCTGTCCTCTGTTGAATACTTAGGGGTTCAGGATTAAAATCCAGCTTTAGCAGGAGTTAGTATCTGACCAATGAAGATGCAAATAAAGAACTCCATAATTTTGGGGGGAACTGGGTCCAATATAGCCCCATGTGTATGTCCTCTTAAAATGTTAAAATGGTAGAATATTGGTATTTTGCTTTGTTTTGTAGAATAAAATAGACAGGGTTTCTCTATTCTGTGGCAAAGTTTCTTTCTGTCACAGTGTCAAGAATCAAGCAATCCCTGTAAGTGTAGCGTGGCAACTGAATGAGTAAATGAAATATATAGCTGACACTGAACCTTTTGAAAAAGAGTCTCTATTAATTCAGACCTGCCAATACTTAAGTTTACCTAGGAAACCACCAGTTTCTATATTCTGTTTTTGTTTTCTCCTCTAAAATTTGCCATTTATTTCAGCAATTACAACACATTTTTTCAAACATTTCACAAGTTTCCTTGACTTAAGGGAAACAGCATACATCCCTGCTTTAGGGCTTATTGTTAACTCTTGCATTGTAGTGGTGTGGATTACACTTTAAAACATAAATAAGGCACGTAGCAGATAAAACAAGCAAGAAATTTTCATTATTTTCTCCAAATTTAGATCCAGCTGATAATCAATTTCTTAAATTTCTGCAGGTTTTGTCCCCATTATTTCTGTGTGTTAGATGATTTAAAAATTATTCAAGTGATTTTGGATAACTATGTATTACAGATACTGTTTGTTAGTTTACAAAAGACTAATTGCATAGTGCTTCATATTGAAAGCTTAGATGCATTTCTTTTCTAAACAGGAATTATACATTGATCGTTGTTTCATTCTAACAATAGTAGTCAGAATTAAGTCGTGCATGTAAAGGCTCTACTGAGAAAGCTGCAAACTGGAGCAATCACAAAAGATAAGAGAAATTAAATATTTTAACCCTAGCTTTAACTATATTCTATAAAATATACTTATTTCTTATTTCCCCACTGCTTAATTTTTTTCAAATACTCCCAGGGAAAACACTGGGTTTCTATTTTTTCATTGAAAACTGAATCTCCTATTCTCAACTGATGTGTTTATATCCTGCTAATTTGGTATGAGCACAGACACATAGAAATTACTTGCTTTGTGAATTAAAATTTTTAAAAATATATATCATTGTGAGCTAGTTTTTGTGGTGCTTGTGTAGTCTTAAGAGAAGGCTAATTCAGTAAAGACAATGTCCTCAGCACCTACACCTATAAACATTCTTTGCTAGTACAAAGCAAATTTTTTATCTATAAAAGAAGAAAAACAGAATCATCCCCCTTCAACGTGAAGCTTGTAACTGAGTATATAGCACTTTGTAATAAGAATTATTTCCCGGAAGTTCAACTTATGACATGTTGGACTAAATCTAGCAAAAAAGTGGTATCACGCAATCACGCTGTGACAGATACCTTTAAAGGATGTGATTCTACAGCATTTCTAGCAGAATTATGAGGAATAGGAAATGTTTTCTGGAATGGCCATTTTTACCCTAAGCCTTGATGGAGTTTGGAGACACAGGAATAAAGTAAATAAGTAAACGTGAAAAATATCTTTTTTTCTGTGCTGTTTACAACAATGGAAAGATAGGTTCACCATGACAGTGGAATTATAACAATACAACTCTTTTCCTTAGACTTCCTTTGTTAGAAATATCTTTGTGCAGAAGAACAGATAAAGTTAGCAGTAGTATGTTTCCTAATAGTGAATCTTCTGCAACAGGGCTCTAGCCATTATTATAAATATGAATGCCTCTATGGATATATTTGTTCTTGGACACAGTTGGCAATGTAGTGCTGGAATCAAATGAAAATAGGATTAAAATATTGCTATATCATCTGAAAATCAATGGCACTTATATGACACAACAGTACGAATCTCTGGACCTAGCAAAATAGAGATAGTAATGAAAATACCTCCAGTATAAAACATTATCCAACTTAATCAACTTCCACAAATATATTACCTAGTCCTTTATTTTGCAGCAATTTCCTATAAGACTTAGAAAATCTCTCTACAGTTCTAAAACTACCAGTTTTCAAAAAAACAGAACACTGTTTTTTAGAACATTAACCTTACTCAGACAAATCTCTCATTATCTTCATTGAGAACTTGCCATTAAACTAAACAACTAAACCAAGGTGCTGAAAGCTAGGCTACTAAATCCAAATATGGGTAACTAACAAAAACAACTTAATTTTCAGACTGCCCAGAAATCTGATATGCTGGAGAACAAAAGTGAGAACCTTCAGATGCTTGTGTTTGTGTGTTTTAAGATAATTTATGGTCCTAATTTCAAGCACTCTCATTTGAATGTTTTGAACAATTTCTGTATTCATCTTTCCTTACATCTTTTTTTAGTTAACCACTTTTCCTTCGTCCTTAGCTTTGGGCATTGCAAGCTCAAAAACACACCCTTTACCGAGGCAACATGTTTTTCCAGTGGCGGCATACTGAAGCGTCCCGCTCTTAATGCCAGCAATGTAAACTCATTCCGATAAATAACAGTTAACCTTTCACAACTGGTATAGACATGGGAGACAGACTTACTGAAGTACATATTTAAAAGAGTCTTTTTGTCTCTATGGCACACTCAGAGCTTTTAAATTGAACCAGACACGGGACATGGCTTATGTACTTGGTTCTGCCTTTAATTTCCTAATAGAACATGTGCTGATGGTAAAGGAGAGGTATGCAAGCATTCAGAAAAATGTGCATTTGCCAGGAAGGTCCGGAGCAGTGGTAGGAGTGGTTTCAGCTGCCTCTTTCTTGCAAAAGGTGATGGACTATATTCACTCTGTCCCTGAAAAGACCTGGAAATGAGGCCTCAGAAATAGTAAAGAGAGTGAGAACCCTCCAGCCAAGCCGCTTTCCAGAGCTGCAAGGGTGGCACAGGCTGAGAGAGGCACTTTGCTTCCACCAGCAGCTGCTCGGCCTTCCCACTCCTTCATCTTAATCACACTGCCCATAGAGCTCCCCTCGATGCAAATCCCGGTGCTATAGAGGAGTGTGACATGGGCAGCTGAGGTCTTCCTTCCTCACAAAAAGAAAGAAGTCTGTTTGTGGAGGGTCCCTTCCATGCTTGGGTGAGTGGATAAGCATCGTCCCTGCGCACATACGGCCCTTAGTTACACCAAGTGAGCATCATCGTTTTGTTGGTCTACCAAAGTAGAGACCTGAACCCACAGCAGTCGCTAGGTCTGTCTGAACTAAGGCTAACTATCACATAACACAGCACTCTCATTGGAAGGATTTTAGTCTAAAATATAAGCAAATCGGACACGAGCACAATACTGTGGGTGCTACACAGAGCCTTAATTCTTGCTCTCCCAAAGGTCCTGTACACTTTTAGAACAACGTGGACAGACAAAAGCTCTAAGCTGGGTTTCTGAATAGAAAATCCACTTCCTGCAAGTTTGATTAAGCTAGCTAATTTTCAGTCAAACACACTAATTTCCAGGCAGGTTCTTCTGATGTTTTCCCTCTGTTTGCAATTTGCATCATTAAATAGCTTGGTGTTTCAAAGCAGCCGTGGTAGTAAGGTCACAGGGTTTTATGTTAAATAGCAACATCCTCAGCTTTTTAAAGAAGAAACAGAGAGCAGCTGATCTGATGGCGCATAATTTTCTTTCTTTCTCTCTCTTTTTCTCTTTAGGGTGAGAAAAAGGAAGGATTGGAGCTTCTTATGGATCACAGACATTTTACTCTGGAAGAAAGAACAGATCTATAGGTCTTTGTGCTCTCGAAAGCAACACAGAATCACAGGTGTCCTTGATTATCAAGAAATCTTCTTCTTTTCTAATGGTTTCCCCTTCTCTCCCTGAGAACAGCAGGTCATCTTTCGGGCATGAATATCTCATTTTAAGAGGCACAAAATTCAGTCTTGAAAGGAAAATTTTAAATAAAGATATACGTTGAATGTGAAGATTAAAAAAAAATGCTTGGCAACATTCAGTATGCCAGAAAGCAGGGGTGTGCTGACCTATCCAGGGTAAACAGTGATAGTAAACAGATGTTTCTCAATTAATCCTGCCTGCGCTCTGTTTCCATATCTGAGGAATAGTGGTAACAACACAGCAAATAAAGTGTAAAACAAAGACACCTTCGTTCAGTCTTTCTCCCAGTCAAAATTACTTCCCCCAGCCCCCACCCCCTCACCCCCCGCCTTTTTTTATGGTCGCACAAAGTGAATTTGTGGGCTATAGCTACCCTGAAGCAGTTTTTTGTGCCTCGGCAAGCTGGCTGGTCACTGGGACCGGAAAAGCCTGGGTTTCAGGGCTCCAGGCAGTTTTGACAGTAGCTGAAGACACGTATCAGTAGATATTCTGGACTGAATTTAGCTCTGTATCACAGGCTCCTGAGCCGAGCTGCCCTGACAGCGCTGTTCCCAGCCCGCCGCGGCTCTGGGACACGCAGCCTCACGCGGGAAGTGCTGCTGCTGCACCGCGCCGTGGCTCCGCGTCCTCCGGGTTTAAAATCAGTTCGTGCCCGTTTTTCTCTCACAAACATACACGCACATGCGTTTGAGGGACGCAGAAAGAAGCGCTGAATGTCATGAAAATGGTTGCTGAAAGCAATGGGTTTTGTATAATTACATGTGTTCATACATGTAGGTATGAATGTACAGATGAATGAACATGGGATGTATATATTGCTAGGTACAACAAAGTTAGAGTGAATGCAGTGTTGCCTATACCTGGAATTACAACTTATGCTGTGAGTGATATGTCTAAAAGGCTCACGTAGTCATAAGGTTGTCCGTTTTAAAATTCTGATAGGTAGAAATATTACAAGGTACTCCTGGAAACAGGGAAATCACGCTTTGCCACACGCACAGAGGAAGATACAGATGTTCTGACCTATGTGGAAAAAGATAAGCAAAATATAAATCTCCATTTTATAGGAAGGAAGGAAATATAGAAGGAAATATAATAGACGGAGAAAAATAGAAATATTTCCTTTATAGAAGGAAATATAACTGTAATTTTATCACTGAGGCCTCTTTGGGAAAAAAAGTAGTTTATGATGCATTGCACTCTTGCTTTGCTTACAAGTCAGGAGCTACAATTAAGACAAGGGAGTTGGAAAATTTAATTCAGTTTCATTCATTATACATTTTTCCTCTTCCAGAGAGCCATGTGATGTAGTAGAAGATAAGAAACCATGACTTGTCATTCAATATTTATTAAGCAAACTAAAATAGCCTGTTTTGTAGAAAACAAATTTCATTTTGCCTGTCAAACTAGAACCTAATGCCAGTCTGATCTGTTGTATAGTCTCACTGAACCCAGTGACTTTGAAGTATATTGTGTATACAAATGTCTTGATGTAAGCAGTCCTGTACTATCAGCATGTGTGGAGACCAGCATGAACTTGCCATTCAGAGAAATACAGGGTTATGAAGAAGGTGAGAGAAATTTGTTATCTTTTCTTCCTTATTTAGGTGCTGCAGAAGAATATGAAAGTAGTTCAATAAGGCAAATGATCCAGGAACAGTTCTTTTTGAGTATGTTCTGATGTGTGCAAACATGACACATTTAATTAGTATTACATTCTATCTCTTATAAGAAATCCAAGATCTGAGATAGGATAATTATCTTTTAACAACATACAGCTGCTAAACTTCTCAGAAATATGGTACCCAACATTGGTTCTTAGAGCACATCACAAATAACCACTTTCATAGTAGAACATTTATAAATGTCACATCACGACAGAGAAAAACTACTGTAGAAAAAGGGAAACATTTTCATTCTTATAGATAAAGCAAGGCCTCAGAACCTCACACCTATGCAGCAAGCAAATGTGATTAAAGGCAGAACAAACAAGAAAAAACCTTGCATTAAATAGATCATGAATTTGCTTGTGGGTCTGTAACAGATGTGTTACTAAGGATGCTTTGTTTATCCAGTTGCAAGACTGTCGAAGAGAATCATTCCAGTGATGCTGCTTATCACGCTTTTAATTCTGCTCAGGCAAAACTGTTAGCTTTGAAAAAGCAATTTTTTTTTGGCCCTACTCTATCTGGCTGCACAGAATTTTCAAAGCACCACAATGTTGTAAAAAATGCCCTTTTAATCAGATTACCCTTGGCGAACATCCCAAACTCAGGCTGAAGTGCAGTGCTTGTGGTTTCTCAACAGCTTACACTAAGCCTGCACCATGGAAATAATCTACTTTTAAAACCCAGGAAACAAATCGACTGCACTAAGGACATAAGTCGCTGTCATTAGGGAGTGATTAAGCTAAACATTTTTATACACTCTGGTAGCCCAGTTTCATATTGTGCACCTCTGTGCCGAGAGAAAGAATGGCACCCCAAATGACTGCTTGTTTGATTCAGCCACCCCAAAAAGATCCGGTCTTACACAAATTAAACTTAATTTTCCCCTAATAATCACAAAAGGAAAAATGAGGGGGGGAAAGGGGAGAGAGATTTGCTTTTAAAGAATTAAAAAATACAGTAAAATCAGCTTTACAAGCAATCATTCAACTAAGGATCATGAGCTTGATTAAAGACTATACACAATATTTTTTGACACATATTAGCCTCTCCTAAAAATCCTGTCACCTTATATTAAATTACTGCTACTTGTTTTATGCAAACATATTTCCTTTAATACATAATTTATTTTGGAAATTCTGTGTGTTTTTGAAGAGGCAGCTACCATTTTTCCAATTTACCATTATAATGCCATGTCTTCAGCTTTCTGTGATGTCTTATTTTTCATAGTGGGAAAATACAACATCAAAATGTTTGAACAGAAATTACTCCACCTCCCCCAATTTTCCTCTAATAAAACTGTAAAAAAAGAATACGGATCTGACTCTGTCTAATCAAATTATCTGATGTCTGAGACAATCTTGCTATTTCAGTACACGCAGATCCTAAAGAAGAAAGACTGTAGATGTCAGATCCTGGTGCACGAAGAGCAGAAGGTGTGTTTGTGGGAGGGAGGGGTGGTTTTGTTTTCTGCCTAAGTCTGAGCTCAGGTCTGACATGGTTGGGATGTTGAACTCGTCTACGGTACAAATCAGGTCCGTTCTTGATCCCTACTTTGGACATTCTGCTGATAGTTCATTTCTAATTTATGAAACATGTCATTAATCCTCAATCTGTCAGCCTCTTTTGACAATAATTCAGTCTGACAGTTGAAGGATTAATATTTATTAAACACCCTGTACTTTAGAAGTCAAAGAAATGCTCAATTCATTTCCGCGGCAAAATCTTCCAACTTGTAGCAAGCACTACTCCCAATCTCTTCATGCTCCCTAAAAGCCAAATAAACCCAACTGACAGACAATAGGAATAGCAGATGACCAAGAGAAACACAAGTGAAGCAAAACAAAAAGGGGAAAAAAAAAAAGTAATTACAAGTAATCCTTCAAAAGACTTGGTAGTGGATTCATTTAAGGTATTCCTCTGCCCAAGCATATGTTTTCTCACTCTTCCTTCCTCTTCCAGCCCTCCCCCTCCCTTCCCCACTCATAAATAATTCATAACCTGATAAATATGCAATTTCAAAAAAGTGCAGACACGGCAGCACTGCATTAAAAAAAAAAAAAAGGCTTGTGCTTTTCACACAGACCTGAGCTGCACTTAACGGATGACAGATTTTCCAGTATTCAAAAGCTGTATTATATATATGATAGGAGTGAGACGGTATTTCTGGTCTGATTCCTTGCTAGACATGTTGTGAATTGTCTGTGGAAAGCTGTAACATAAAACAAATGGTGTTGTTGGTTTGGTTTGGTTTGGTTTGGTTTAGTTTCTTCGGGTTTTTTTTCTTTCCTTTCCTTTTTGAAAGAAAAGATGAGGTGAAAAGCAACAATATTCCCACAGTTTAAAGTTTGGCTCACCGCACGTTTTCAGGTCATTATAAAATTAGGGACCGAGTACAGCTGAAGGAGGAGTGCAGCCACACGCTTTCTCACATAGCTGGGGCAGGATTTGCAGGTACCGCACGTGCCATACGTAATTCTCCAGTGATCCCACTGGGAAGGTCTCCCTCCTCCCAGAGTCCCCCTAAGCGGTGGCCACTTACGGGCCATCGTGGGAACGCTCTTCAGGGGCCGATTTCACAGGCTCAGCAGCAAAGTGCTCTGCCTGCTGCTTGCACACAGGTAAAGCCCACCCGAAGTAAGACGCAGGATGAGAAGCGGAGCGGAGTACCTCCATTTTGTGGGCTAATTGCTTGATTACCAGGCTGAAACAAAATGGAGGAAAGACTTTCTTTTTCTTTTTTCTTTTTTTTTTTTTTTGCAAAAGCAGCTCAGGGCTGACGTGACAGAAGAGACAAAGTATCAGGAGAAAAATGGTGCTTAAGGGGCATCAGTCATAAAATCACTAATATGAAATGGAATATGAGAAATATAGATAATGTGTACACATTCCTACAGCTAATAGATGCACAAGACTCACGTACAGTTGATCTTTGGGTTTAGCAACAGTTAGAACATAAAAATGATTTCAACCCGTGAAGTGTAACCTTTTGGATGAACATTTAAATTGGAAACACCATGGGTAAGAAATAGACCTCAGCATTTAATTTGGACTGGCTAGTTGGAAGCCTGTATTTACTGTACAATAATTTCAAATTTAATTAAATAACGCTGCTGATGCCAGTCACATCAACACTGTAAAGATGATTAATTGCATGCTTAAATGAAATATAAACTGCCTTAAAAGTAACATCAGTGCAGAGCCCTGTAAGCAGACACCATATGATAGATTTAAACGCACGAGCCTACCTGGATCCCTGAGAAGCATGCCATGGCTAAAAACGCGGGCCCTACAACTGAAGGCAGCAACTGTACCAAAACCAGAGCCTTTTATGAGTTTCTGTTTTTCAAAGCAAGTCTGATTTTTTTTTTTTCTCCCTCTTGACATGATTTTTTCATTTTGCAGGAGAGCTTTCACATGATTTGCATTGTCATCTCATGGGCTGGTTATCGATAGGCAAACAGGGGCTGAGGCACTGTAATACGGGGCCGCACCGCCACAACAAGGCAGCTGGACGGTTATATATTCCACTTTGATTCCATTGTATTTCAATCCACAGAAGCAGCAGGACAAAGGGCCTGACAGAGTTAACCATGGATTGTCACCTTGATTTGTCCAGTCTAGCAGATACGCAGAAATTAATTATATTCTGCTTACAAACAAAATGCAGAAGTAAACAAGCTTGCAAACAGTATTTTCCAAAATGTAGTGTCTGTAAAAAAAAAATCAAGTATCTTTGTAGATGCTACATCCTCTATGGAGGAAATAAAAGCAGGAAGAATCATCAGATTAGTACATAGAAAAACTCTTCTTCCATAACACTGTCTATTGAAAACAGCAGAAGCAAGCTCAGTGACTAAGGGCTGGGTTCTCTCTGACTAATCTGCATCATGTTATCTTATTTTTCAGGAATGCTATGCCAGTGCTTCAAAATGGAAGTTTCTATCATAAATGTAAACACTTTGGGGCAGGGACCATTCCCTTTGTATATTAAACTTGTTTGTGGGGCTACACCCCTAGTACAGTATAGGGAGATGCAGTTATACATACGAGGAATACAGTAAACAAAGCTATTTCCAGAAAGAGGTACCAAATTAAAATCTTATTTTCCATAAGAATAAAAACAGTGAATGCAGCTCAATTTCTACTCTAATATAGCACTGAACTAAGTATAAAGAACGTCTTATTTAATAATTACTATTTAGAAGAGCTGCAGAACACGCAATTGCTATGAGGAAATTCAATGGTGAAGCGATAGAGTTATAATTAAAATCCAGGACTGCTTTTTTTTTTAATTTGAAAAGTCTAAAATTTTAGCAAAATCATGTACATAAGAAACAAAAAAATCCAACTTAAAAAAATTAAAGGAACAAGTTGTCTTTTGTCCTCTTTCTAAGGACATAAAAATTCTGACTTACGCTACTGATCAGTAAGGTAAATCGAACTGAAAAAAGGGAAACGACTCAACAGAGCAAAGGTCAGTTCTGAAACACCTTAATTTTTCATAGAAGACGAAAACAACCAGCACAAAACCTCATTGTGGTTTCTGACAACCACATGTTTATTAACTATATGAAAGACATAATCAAATTCTCATTTTGCTTATACGACATACCTCACCAGAATGGACAAAATGCTTGCCTCCTAAGAAAAACCTTTTAGAATCACGTCATTTATACGTCTTTTTTATTTATGAGATAAGGCTTATCAGAAGACGCAGCATTACACATCACAATAATGTATTCACTTCTGAGCATGCAGTATTTTAAACAGGTATGAAAGTCTAAATGCATTTAATATTTCAGGGTTGTTTTTAATTTTTAATAATAGATTGGATGATTTTTGCATTTGTGTATACATTTCGTTGTTCCACTCGGTGTGTAGTCATTATTTTAACAGTGCAAAAACCCACACTAAAATATAACATGCCATCATACCATCTTAAGCATCTACTTGAAGCTACACTATGTATCAGAAAAGGAAAAAATATATAAATCTTACCCACATACTGGAATGCTAATGTGCATCCATCAAAGAGCTACACATTCATAGTAAACGTTTCAGCCCAAATAAAGCCCCTTGCATTGTCACATACATGTAATAAATAAGGAAAAAATTAAAAACTCAGGTTTTTTCATTACCAAAATTGTTTAGGAAAACCTAAAGGCACCAAAAGAACCATTTATTGTCCATGGAGAAAATTGCACAGATTTGTCTTTCCTCGGAATTCTATGCAGCCAACCGTAATAGCTCTTTGACAGTTCACCTGACTGCAGCAGAAATGGGAATGTGATGGTTACAGTGGATGACAGAAAGGGGCCATTTGAAGTGCTATTATGCAGTTTACAAGAGAAGATTTCCACAGATTTTGGCTTTATTTAGTTATGTTATGTACATTTTTTGTTGTGTTGGGCTTTTTTTTTACCTAGCGATGTATGCCTTACAATAATAAGGGGCACATTCTTTTCTGGAACTGCCATATAGAATTGCACACCTTAAAATTTAAAATTTCATTAGTATTTCCAAATTGGCTTTGGCAAGTCACTGTGCTTCACTACTAAAAATGAAAATGTGTACATTCCTTTCTCTCTTGCCCGTGACCACATTTTAAGAGACTGTTATGTGTGTTTTATTTCATCCAGTTTACCCAGCATTTTCAGACAGACTAATGTAAACCAGACTGTACCTTCATATTTAAACATAAGCATTAGTGGAAGAACAATATTTTTATACACATGTGTGGCTGAATGGGAATCCTTTGGAATGTTAAACACTTAAAAGAGTACCCTGAAAACCTTACACTGTAAAAAAACCAAAAATAATCTTTCAGTACTTTGCTGGGAGGACCCAATTCTGCAAGTTTTCGCTATGGCCTGCCTGAAGCTAATAGGTCTGCTCGGAAGAGTAAAGCTTACTCACATGAGTCGGCATTTACAGCACTGAGCCTTGACATTTAAGCACTTTATGGAAGGAATTGAGGTGTCTTTGCTTTATGGGACTGCTATGCTGTACAGCTCTCGCTGTTCATGAAAAGATGAGCCTAAACCAAGCAACAAACACATACGTTTCTTTTTATATGCTGATAGCGTACAGAAAAACATGATGGTTACACGCTGGTGGAAAAAAACCCACATTTGCTGTGTAAGAAGGAAAAAAGGGATAAAAGTGTTAATGACTGAACTACACTGTCCCAACTTACTCTGCATTTACAGGTGATTTATAGATTTTACAAACCAGAGAAAATAAGCGACTGTACCCTTGATAAATTGTTAAGCAGGCCTTCTAGGATTCTATTTTCTGCATAGGGTCAAGACTGTTGACATGGGATTAATCAGCTGCTCCTCCTAAGCCATGAATCAGGACAAATTGTTGTCTGTTTCATACAGTACAATTGCTTGAAAATAGAATTAGACATAGAAAGTACAGAAATACGTGAAAACCAGCCAAAGTTACAGGTATTAATTGCAATGCTGGTATAATGACAGATCCTTTCTGCTTTTGTATTTTGAAGAGTTCCAGCAGTAATGACAAGAAAACAATGCTTAATTTTCCCCCCACTTTCTGAAAATGCAATGATCCTTTGCAACACATTGCTCTCTCATATCATGAAGTTTTACTGAAATGTAAAAATTTTGCGTCTGTTCCTATAAGCAGATCTCTTCATGTGCGTATTTTGTCCAATTGACAAGCAAAAAAAATCTAGTTATCTTCTGCGTATCTTCTAGAGAACATACATCTACACGTAAATGTAGCCTGCTCCCGACATCGTTAGCTTATTTGTCAGCCTGTAGCATGATAGTATTTGAGAATATTGGGTGCAAAGTGTCTTCAGGAAGAGGGAAAGAAATCATTCACTATTAGAGATAAGTATGACAAGCTCCTTTTTACACTAGGATACACTTGTATTAAACAGAATGGCGGGGTGCCTGGGTGAGATTGTGTCTATTACCAATGATGACATGAAAATGGACACTTATTAATCACTGTTTTGAAAATAATTATCCATAGCTTTACAAATCCTGCTAAAGTCAGGATTTTTTTCTGTAATTGTTCCCTAATATTCAAAAAACTGCTTTCTCATTACAGTTAGAATTTAAAATATTTTGTAAAGCAAGTGTTAAGTGTGCAGCAAATATGGAGGTTTGTAATGATGAGGATATTAATAAAAAACAGACATTGTATAGTTAGTTTAAAAATAAACAGGTCATAGGTATTCAAAACAGGTCATAGTTATTAAAAACCAAAAACTTGGTCGCTGATATTTCACAAATATTTTTTTGGAGGCTAAAATATCACGTATAAAATTGTTCAATTTTTGATTACAGAATGGCATTTTTGTTAGTCACAAATAATATTTTTTATACAGAATATTTCACTAAGAGGGATGGAAAACAAAGATTACTGAATGAAAAGATTTGGGGGATTTTTGCCAATGAAAGTACTTTAGTTGATAAACAGCTTTTATGTGGTTTGTGTTTTATCTATTTTCAGCACAATTCACCGCAGAGGTTAAGCATTTCTTAGACTTGCAATCAAACCACAGTAGTAATACGAAAAACTTTCATAAAGTCCTCAGACATTGTAATGTCCTGTATTCAAGTACCACATAGGCACAAAGCATATCAAAAACATATTTTGCATCCAGTATTCATTTTATGCATAATTTTTATTTTATGTATTTGCATAGAGTACTGCTGTATGAACATGATAGAAATATATTATTTAAGAAGGGATTCATTTTGGAATAATCCATTATCTTTACTAGGTGCAGACACGATACTTTCTTTTATTAAGGTTTTTTTTTAAATTAAGTTTCAAATAAATAGTTCCAGTAATGGAATAGCAATTTAGTATTTTAAAGGAAATTATCATGTTGCATTATGAAAAAAATCTATGTATGTTCAGAAAGCACACATGCTTGGATGCATGAGAATGGCTGCAATGTTTTAAAGCTTTTTTCAGATGGAACTATATGAATTCAAACTGCAGTAATTTTACTTCTTGCCCAGCACCTTAAATCATGTGATTGCTAAATTTTACTACATAAAGTTATTTTAAACTCTAATTGCAACAATAATAATCTGCAAATCTAATTAAAAGAGTACAGAATGTAGTGACAGACTACGAACATATAATCATGTAGCAGCCTTAATATGTTGCTGTTTTTTCAAAGCTGCATCCCAAAATAAGTAAATTCTAGACAGAAAAAAGTCCATTTTATAAAGCCCAAAACTAAATACAGGAATATTGTCTGGATTTGGATCAATATTTTTATATATACATGTCTAGGAAATATACACGTTTCCAATTTAAGTAAGATTTTGGAGGAAAAAGGCATTTTACTATTAACGGAAAAAATGAATATACCAACAATTGTTTGTTCAGTGTTGCTATAAATAATGTTTACCACAGGCTTCAATAAATATTTTGACAATGATTTATAAGTATGTCTAATAAAAATATTATATTTTTTCCATTCTAGCAGACAGCTAAATATTTTATAAATATAGTTCAAAGTCATGTATTGGTCTATTTTCAAAAGCTTTTTTTCCTGATTTTTTTCACTTAATAAAAATACCTCCTCTCCTAACAATACTTTCAACTAAAGCAGGTGGTTTATATTTGTTGTTGTTGCTGAAGTGGATTATTCTTTTTTTCCTCCCCTACTATTAATTTGATAATTTTAGCAGCTCTTGAATGTTTGCAGTATGTGTTATTAAGGATTAAGCCTTAAATTTATTTGTATAGGTAAAGAACCTGGTATTGCACAGGTCAAGTGGTTTCAGCACGAAAAATAAAGCTATATATTTAAAGAGGTATTAGTATCTCCTTTCTGAGTCCCTTTTTTATTTCAAAGTGCAAATATGGTTCTAAATCACATTACTCAATGCATACAAATGATCTAAATTGCAAAACAGACTGGAATACCTGCGTCTTCTGTTTAACCTGTGCAGATGACTCATATAATTGAATCGGAATATGGATACTATTCTTATATATAAACTTTTACTTACTTGTTTCAAAGATAACTGCTTCATGGAGGAATGAAGAACGTGTCTGAGATACCAGCAGGGTTAGCTTTCCATAAGGCTAATAATAAATAAAATCCAATAGTATAGCTCCTAAATTTCTCCCCTGATTGACACAGAACGCTCTTTATCAAAAAGATATACCACCTCTGGACTTCTGTATCAAATTGTCCTTTTTTCATTTGAGAGAGAAAGTGCTTCTCTGCTTAAGTATAATTAAAAGTATTATTAGGCAGAAATACCTATTTTAGAAAGGTTATGATCAGCAAAGCTTCTTTAAGCAGCTATTTTCCTTTACGCATGGTATATGCCCACCCCTGGTCGGGAAAACATCTCTTTACAAACGTATTTATAAACACAACAACCTAGCAGATGCACTTTTTTCATGCTCCTACCTCAGGCTGCAGTTACAAGTATGGCTGCGTTGGGCGTGGGTTTCAGTGACTAGTGGTGGTGCACACATGGCGACCCCAGACCCCAAGCAGATGCAGCCAGGAGGTTGCTTGCACCACTGCTGATGCTCTCTGGACCAAAGCAAAGTACCCGTGGGACTGCTTGCAGGTGATACAGGCACCTTTTTTCTGCAGTGTAGTCAAGCACCTACTGCATGTGTTGATAGATGAGAGCTGGAGGGCAACCTGTGAGCAACCTCTTTTTTAAGTGTATGTTCCATACAGGAAAGACCAACCATAAAAGCATCTATGATAATTTTCTCGAATGCATTCAAATTATGGGTTTGGATACACGATATGTGGCACTTTTTCCGTGAAAGGTATACGGAAACCCAGAAGTTTTGATGCCAATAGCTGCACAGAAGAGAGCTACTCATATTTGGAGACTGGTACTTTCCCACTGAAATACTGGTCCATTTCGGAGGGGAAAATAATTGTCATTCCTTGACTATTTGGCAATTTAAATGCACTGTAGGATTTTAAATACCCCTCAAATATAAAAGAATTGTGTAGCAAGTATTTAGCCTGACTCTGTTACTAAAGAAATGTCTCTGCATCCTTCTGGCTATCGCTTCGCTTCTATTGCCTCCTGGAGTGCGGCAAAAGGAAATTCCTGTGGGTAACGGCCTGGAGACTGCGCAACACCATTAGCTTCCCCCGTTTGTCATTATCATAGAAGCAGTGCCGTGTCATTTTCAAAATATTTTATATCTTATAGGCCTGTGATGATCTGGCATCGTACACCGCACTACAGCATGCAGGACAGACAACTACCTGAAGACGTCTTGCAGAGCCCTGTTAGAGACTCTGCTTGGCAAAGACCCCCACGCTGCCTTTCGAGTTCAGCGGGAACATCTGGTGGGTCCTCTTTGTTGCCAGGCTGGAGCTCCCCCGGAAGGGTGGAGAGCTGCCTGGCACCCTGCAGCACCGGTCACACAGCTCAGGAGCTGCCTCTGCCTCTTCCAGCCTGCTACCATGTCTTCCCATCACACCGCAGATCTTGTCGTGCCCAAGCTATGGAGAGCTAGATCTAGGGCACGGCCTGCCTGGGAATGCGAATTTCTTAATAGAGAGACAAAAAGGAAAAGCTTTTTCTTTGTGAAAAGGTAGGGAAAAAAGAAGAGCGGGGCCAGGATTCATAAGAAGAAGATACGGTATGAGACCTGCTTTGCATCCAAAATTCTCCCATGTTAGACCCAAACAGGATGACGTCACGTGAGTGCCACCAAAGCAATTAAAAAGCAAAAAAGTTCATAGACTTTTCATAGGGAAGAAAATTAGGAGGACAAGTATCGTCCTGTTTGTGACTTTGCTGAGACATAAACACTTGTAATCTTTACGTAGATGGGTCTTTAGCTGCATGTGTTTGTGTGTGTGCCAGAGACAGAGTAGGGTCAGATTCTCATTTATGGCTTGCAAGAGACAGAAACAAGTGCATTTGCTTGTGAGTCTGTAAAGGACATCAGTGGAAACAGGATTAGGCCTGTAATATTATTCCTTGGCCAAGATCTGCTCTGGAGAAGGTCACTTAGGTGAAAAGTATGTGAAATTGTTATGACGGCTTTTTATGTGTTAATTTGATAAAAGAGATATGGTGCAAATAAAATGGTACGCACTGTAAAAAGCTCACATGCTGATTGAAAGTCCTTTTAGTAGTAACCTGAGACTGTCTCAAACACTGAAGACCAAATAGTTTTAAATTGTTTGCAGAAAGGAGCACATTTTTTATTTTAACAAGAATTTTGTGAGGTTTAGAAGGAAATCCCAGTATATGCCAGTTCCCTGGTGCCGCTGTCCCATTTCAAGCTTGAGATGCCATACCTCTCTGGAGTCTGGTAGGATTTACCCACGTTCTGCAACAAAAGAAAAGATCAACTCTGATGTCTGAAAAATCATTTTCTGCCCATAAGCATTAATACTGACTTCTGTTACTGGGAGAGAGAACAAAAAGATGTGTTGGGGACAGTGGAGGCTGTGGAGCATTTTTTA
Source organism: Phaethon aethereus (assembly GCF_964289735.1). NCBI lineage: Eukaryota > Metazoa > Chordata > Aves > Phaethontiformes > Phaethontidae > Phaethon > Phaethon aethereus. Next base: position 40,547,471 of record NC_138582.1, on the reverse strand, counting down.
AAATGTCCTGTGATGTGCTACCTCCCCTTTCACACCCCATTTTTTGGATGCTGAAGTTGGTACAATTTTCTAAGGGAACTTATTTTCAGAGGTAATTGCGTGCTCTACCCCTTGCTGAGAGTCAGATCCAGCTGTAACCCCAAACCCAAAAGGAAAGCATCTTAAGTTGTTGAATAGTACTGAAAATCTCCCAAAGCTGAAAGTTTGTTCTTGGTTTTAGCACATAATTCTGCAATGTCAGGTGTTCTGAACTGTATATAAGCACCTGTTTTTGTGTTTTAAAATCTTGAAACCACTAATGCATAAAATAATACATGCTTTCCCATAGGTTCAATTGTATTGCCTTAATTTTTCTTTTCAAGTCACAGAACATATGAGTCCTTTTCAATGAAAGCTTCACACAATACTGTTTAAAGTATAGTATATCAATGCTTTAAAAAGAACATTAAAAAAATGAAAGATTTTGCCTATTTTGTTCAAATGAATATGCCCTAAGTTATGCTTCTGAGTTGTCCCAATTTATTTTAATATGAAAAAATCTAATCTCTGCTTCTAAAGCAGATTATGCATGTATTAAATTCTTTAAAATTAGAATATACTTAATGCCACATTAGTTCCAGGCATGCAAAACAGGACAAAGTATTATACACCTAAACAACAAGAATGGTTTTAAGTTTAAATTTCTACCCTGCTCCAATTCTCATTTGGTAAAATAAAACTATGTACAATCTACCATTTAATGAAATGCAATAATGAATTCATTTTTTTTCTGAAGAAATCACAAAATAAAAGATTTAAAACAGCCAATATTTTTAACTGAGAAAAAGCAAGGCCAGTACATTATTTTAGTCCTCTAAAACTTGGTACATCTGGCTCTTTTTCCCATCCGAATCGTCTCCACTTGGTAAGTTAAACTTAATTTTGCACTTCTAGACATGCATTCAAACATTCTGCTTTTGGTTTCAGTAAAGTGTTGCTGACTCCCATCTGTCCAGTAAAAAGGCATTTGGACTGGAGCCTAAAACATAGAGGACTGTAGACCCTTTAGACCTCAAGGTCATGACTCCAGCTGCATTTATGGCAGCTTGCCAACAGAGTAATTGTGCTTCGAGGTTGTTGATCCTGGTTTTCTGCCATGCCATCGGAAGACTGCTGCCTCCACAGCTGCAAGTGTGACATCTTCCACAAGTGTTGCTTTTACTGTTGAATCCTCCACAAATCTGGTTTCCTTAGGACTAGGAATACAGAAGGTGGTTTCCCCTCTGTTGCTATTATCGCAGCCAAAGAGAGCAACAGTTTGTGATCAGAGTAGATAACTAATTGCTGTGGTTAAACAGTAAATCCAACAAAAAAGAAAGTGAAGGCACATGTAATGGAACTACCACTCTCTCATCAGAAAGGGCATCCATTGCCATAACAGCTCTTGAAGGCCATGGAAGAGACAACGGATGAGACACAACCGACCAGGTGAAAAGGGAAGAAAGAGGAAGCAGAAAAAAAGAAAAAACTCAGGTGTACAACACAGGTACTTCACTTGTGCTGCCCATCTGATACATGCGACTGTGGGTGGGTGAAGTGTTGCACATTGAGCAACGGTCAACAGATGAAGTAATTTTAGGCTTGCCAATGTGACGCCCGTCTACAAGAAAGGCCGGAAGGAGGATCCTGGGAACTACAGGCCTGTCAGCCTGACCTCTGTACCAGGGAAGATTATGGAGCGGTTGGTCTTGAGAGTGCTCACAGGGCACCTGCAGAACAACCAAGGGATCAGGCCCAGCCAGCATGGGTTCATGAAAGGCAGGTACTGCTTGACCAACCTGATCTCCTTCTATGACCAGGTGACCCGCCTAGTGGATGAGGGAAAGGCTGTGGACGTTGTCTACCTGGACTTTAGTAAAGCCTTTGACAGCATCTCCCACAGCATTCTCCTGGAGAAACTGGCAGCTCGTGGCTTAGACGGGTTTACTCTTCGCTGGGTGAGGAACTGGCTGGATGGCCGAGCCCAGAGAGTTGTGGTGAACGGCATTAAATCCGGCTGGCGGCCAGTCACAAGCGGTGTTCCCCAGGGCTCGGTTCTGGGGCCGGTCTTATTCAATATCTTTATTGATGATCTGGATGAGGGAATTGAGTGCTCCCTCAGTAAGTTTGCAGATGACACCAAGTTGAGTGGGAGTGTTGATCTGCTGGAGGGTAGGAGGGCTCTGCAGAGGGATCTGGACAGGCTGGATCGATGGGCAGAGGCCAACTGTATGAGGTTAATAAGGCCAAGTGCAGGGTCCTGCACTTTGGCCACAACAACCCCATGCAATGCTACAGGCTTGGGGAGGAGTGGCTGGAGAGCAGCCCAGCGGAAAGGGACCTGGGGGTGCTGGTTGATAGCCGGCTGAATATGAGCCGGCAGTGTGCCCAGGTGGCCCAGAAGGCCAACAGCGTCCTGGCCTGTATCAAGAATAGTGTGGCCAGCAGGAGTAGGGAAGTGATTGTGCCCCTGTACTCGGCACTGGTGAGGCCGCACCTTGAATACTGTGTTCAGTTTTGGGCCCCTCACTACAAGAAGGAGGTTGAGGTGCTGGAGCGTGTCCAGAGAAGGGCAACGAAGCTGGTGAGGGGTCTGGAGCACAAGTCTTATGAGGAGCGGCTGAGGGAACTGGGGTTGTTCAGTCTGGAGAAGAGGAGGCTGAGAGGAGACCTTATCGCTCTCTACAACTACCTGAAAGGGGGTTGTGGCGACGAGGGTGTTGGTCTCTTCTCCCAAGTAACTAGTGATAGGACAAGAGGAAATGGCCTCAAGTTGCGCCAGGGGAGGTTTAGATTGGATATTAGGAAAAATTTCTTCACTGAGAGGGTGGTCAGGCATTGGAACAGGCTGCCCAGGGAGGTGGTGGAGTCACCATCTCTGGAAGTGTTCAAAAAACGTGTGGATGTGGCACTTCAGGACATGGTTTAGGGGACATGGTGGTGCTGGATTGATGGTTGGACTTGATGATCTTAAAGGTCCTTTCCAACCTAGTGATTCTGTGATTCTGTGAACTCACGTAAATGTTTAAAGGAATTTACTGCTGAGTGCACTGAGTTTTATATTTTTCCTGGAGAAGCAGTGAAAGTGGATGACATCTGCTTTTCTATTTTACCATGAAGAGTTCTTGATGTATGAGAAAAGATTTGGCTTCAGACGGAGAGGGCAGCCTTGCCCTTCAGGCAAAGCTCCTTCTGACCCCAGTGGAGGCAGGATTTGATCCACTAGCCAAGTTTATGGGGTAAGACTAGGAAAGTTTTTCCCAGTGCCCTTGTTGGAGTGGTGAAGTTGTGGCTTTTTCTTTCTAATTAATACAGTGGCAGCAGTTTAAAGGACAAACTAGAGGATAGAATATAGCAAACAGACAACTCATCCTTAAGGAAAACCAGAAAGCTTTCTTGAGTGTTTGTTGTATTATTCTTTATTTTAAATTCTGTTTATGTGGTTAAAATTTGCATATATTCTTTTGAATGAATACTACACAGCTGAGAGACGGTGAAAGATGTGGAATGTGAAGCTTGTTAATACTAGTTCATTAAATTAAATCAGACTTGATTTGCAACAAAATCCTACATTCTTGAATTTCATAGACAGGCTGTGAAATAATTTCCACCAGACCCCGCAAACTATCAGATTGTGTCTATCTATTTAGCTGGAGCGCTCAGACAGCCTTTATTGTCAGGTGTTCAAGTACCTCATGGTCTGCTAATGTATTTAGCTGCACAATGTCTTATTCATCAGATCTCTCTGTCAGTTGCCTCAGACCTCAGTGCCTTTGGCAGGCTTCAAGCATGGTGTTTTCACAGGTTGGCTTTTTCTCCTCCCAAGGCAGGAGCTCTGTATCTACACCCAAGCTGCATCTCCCTGCATCACCAAGTGCCATGCAAGGCCACAAGCACCTGCTTCTCCGCAAACATTCGTTTTCTCAGGTGTGAGATTAACTTCATCACGGTACAAATGTAGATTAATATTTTATGTTTGCATAATATCTCCTTTGCCAAAGCCTTTACTATATATAGAGTCCCATAAGACTGGATCCCCTCAGTCATGTTCTTCAACAGCCATTGAGAGAGAAAGCCAGGACTAAGCTGTCAGGGCTGCTCAGAGGGACGTTTTGCAATGCAGACGTCTTTAGCCACCTCAGAGAATCATCCATGTTCCACCTGAACAATAGGCTAAACCCAAACTTGGCATGAATAAGAGTCCATGGAAAGAAGTGAGACATTTATTTTAATAATTTGCTTCCTTTACAACCTTACACTTGATGAAAGATACCTGTCTCCCTGTTATGTTAGTTGGCATCCCAGGATCTTTCAGATTTTGCTGCAGGGTGTTTGCAGGACCAAGACAGAAATAGAACTGCAACATCCACTTGTGAGAATCCAACCAAGTTTTGCTTTTGTGTTTTAAATCCTAGTTTTGATTATTGTACCTCATTACATCTATTACTCAAATTATTCAGTATGAAAAAATCTCCATCTAGAACTTTATGAACTAACGATGCTCTTCACTGTGTAGAGTTAGGACTGAGGTTTCTGTCCTGCCAGTCAGAGTCCTCTTCCTGTCACTGTCACCTCTCATGACAGGCAACTTCTGCAACAATAGCTGATCCATGAGAGAGGCTCATGTTTACCAGCAACAAAACTTTCACAGAACCCAAGCTATGAGGACAGGGTCCACCCTGCATGACAAGAATGTAAAAAAATCTCACCTTTTTCAGAAATAATCTTTGAATGTACTCTTCCCAAGATATTCATCACACGCAAGACACCCAGCCACATTCTACCCTCAGCAGACGGGAAATAGATGTGTACTATGATCCTGGTGGATCCCTTCCAACTCAAGACAGTCCATGAACATGAGCTTTCTAAATCAAAATTCCCTAAGATGGAGAAATTGAAGCCTATCCTGAAATAATCTCCAGGTTTTCAATTGTAACAACTCTAACTGATATTCGCTATTGAGAAACAACAAAAAAAATTTCCTCCAGTGTTAATTATAACAATTGTTTCTTTCATTACAACTTATGAAAACTGCTTTTAGAAATTAACCAGTCACCTGAGCTAAAAGGTTTCAAACCCCTGGCTTCCTATTTCACTTCATAAAATTAAATGTCTGCACTCTGCCCTATCCATCCGGAAAAAAATTGAAAGTGAGATTCACCTTTCTTTTATTTATGTTTTCAATAAACCCATTCAGAAATATAAACATTAGAAATACTCTACAGAGCAAGCTGAGGTTATTCAGTTTCATATCTGTAGTGTCACCAGAGGCCAGCTCTACCTTCGGACTGTGCCACCCTATGTGATCACATCTAAAGCGTAAAACAGGAAAAATATGTTTAAACAGAACTAGGTACTATAGCTTTTCTTAATTACCAGGACAAACAAAGAATACTACTGGATCCCATTAGTGCAAACTATTTTACAACTTGTGTTCCATGTATCAAAAAAATGTACTCTGATATGAGAAATTAGATCTTTCTTCTCATTTCTACTGTGAATTCATAATAATCTCAGCAAGTTTGTACAGTATGGCAAGATGAAGATCTACAGATTAGTTCTTATCACATATATTTGTCTAATTCCTATTTATGTACATTGTGTGTTTTCATATTTTATGTGGTTCCAGAAAAACATCTATATATAGCCATAAATGCTCTCCTAACACAAATTCTAGAGTGGCACTGGGGAATCCAGCCTTTTGCTGAGTCAACAACCATGGTAATATCCCAGAACAACACTGCAATTTAGTTCTAGTTATTTTTTAAATCTTATTACCTCACAAATTTATATACTATCAAGGAATTATAAACATCAAGGGAAAAACGAGATAGTAAAAAACATGCCAGCTGTGGACAATAACAGAGGAAGCTTTGTTGACTGAGAAACTTTTACAAAAGCAAAATGGCAATATCTGAATGCTACTCTATAGCACAGCCATTGTTTTAAGGAGAAGAGAGAACCTTGGTAAAATATCTTTGCTTAGGTCTGGGTCAGCAAGCACATACACATTAATCTGATGCATGTCAGCAGTCCTGTATCTTGGTATGAGATACCAAGGTATCTTGGTATGAGTACAGGGATGTTGCCCTGTTGTGTAGGGTCAGCGTGGCTGGAGCTGAACTTGGCAAGGGTTGCAAAGAGTAATAAGAAGGGCTTCTACAGGTATGTCAGCCAGAAAAGGAAGGTCAGAGAAAGTGTACACCTCTTGATGAGCAAGACTGGCAGACTGGTAACAAAGGATGAGAAGGCTGAGGTACTCAACAACTTCTTTGCCTCAGTCTTCACTGGCAAACTCTCTTCACACCTCTTGAGTGGATGGACTGCAAGATGGGGACTGAAGGAGCAAAGTTCCTCCCACTATAAGAGAAGATCAGGTTCAAGACCACCTAAAGAACATGAACATACACAAGTCTATGGGACCTGAGCAGATGCACCCCAGAGTCCTGAGAGAACTGGCTGATGCAGTTGCCAAGCCACTCTCCACGATATTTGAAACAGTCATGGCAGTCAGAGGAAGTCCCTGGATACTGGAAAAAGGGAAACATTACACCCTCTTTTAAAAAGTATAGGAAGGATGGCCCCGGGAACTACCGACTGTCAACCTCACCTCTGCACCTGAGAGAATCATGGAGTAGACCCTCCTAGAAGCTATGCTAAGGCACATGGAGGGCAGGGACGTGATTCGAGACACTCAGCATGGCTTCACCAAGGGCAAGTCCTGTCTGACTAATATCGTGGCCTTCTAAGATGGAGTGACTACATCAGTGAATGTCATCTCTCTGGACTTCTGTAAGGCCTTTGACATGGTCCCCTACAACATCCTTCTCTCTAAATTGGAGAGTGCTGGACTTGATGGGTGCACTGTTGTGTGGATGAGGAATTGGTTGGATGGTCACATCCAGAGGGTAGTGGTCAACAGCTCAATGTCCAGATGGAAATTGGTGACAAGCAGTGTCCCTCAGGGGTCCGTATTGGGACCAGTACTGTTTAACACCTTCATCAATGACATAGTGGGATCGAGTGCACTCTCAGCAAGTTTGCAGACAACACCAAGCTGAGTCATGCAGTTGTTGTGGTTTAGCCCCAGCTGGCAACTAAGCCCCATGCAGCCGCTTTCTCACTCCCCCACAGTGGGACGGGGGAGAGAATCAGAAGAGTAAAAGTGAGGATATTCATGGTTTGAGATAAAGACAATTTAATAGGCAAAGCAAAAGCTGTGCGCACAAGCAAAGCAAAACAAGGAATTCATTCACCACTCCCCATGGGCAGGCAGGTGTTCAGCCATCTCCAGGGAAGAAGGGCTCCATCACGTGTAATGGTTTCTTGGGAAGACAGACACCATCACTCCGAACGTCCCTCCACCCCTTTCTTCTTCGTCCCAACTTTATATACAGAGCATGACATCATATAGTATGGAATATCTCATTAGCCAGCCTGGGTCAGCTGTCCTGGCTGTCCCCCCTCCCAATTTCCCGTGCACCCCCTGCCTGCTCGCTGGCAGGCCAGCACGAAAAGCTGGACTGTCCTTGACTGCTTAGCAACAACTCAAAACATGAGCATGTTATCAATGTTTTCTCATCCCAAATCCAAAACACACCCTCACACTAGCTTCTGTGAAGAAAATTAACTCTACCCTGGCTGAAACCAGGACAGCAGTTAACATGCCTGAGGGCCCAAGACAATCTCAAAAAGTGGGCCTGTGCAAACCTCATGAGGTTCAACAAGGCCACATGCAGGGTCCTGCACTTGGGTTGGGGTAACCCCCCAGTATCAATACAGGCAGGGGGATGAAGGGATTGAGAGCAGCCCTGCCGAGAAGGACTTGGGGGTACTAGTGGATGAAAACTTGGACAGGAGCCAGCAATGTGCGCTCGCAGCGTGGCCAGCAGGTCGAGGGAGGTGATTCCGGCTCTCTACTCCACTCTGGTGAGACCCCACCTGGAGTTCTGCGTCCAACTCTGGAGCCTCAGCACAGGAAAGACATGGACCTGTTGGAGAGGGTCCATAGGAGGGCCACAAAAATGATCAGAGGATCAGAGGAACACCATTCCTCTGAGGACAGGCTGAGAGAGTTGGGCTTGTTCAGCCTGGAGAAGAGAAGGCTTTGGGGAGACCTTATTGCAGCCTTCCAGTACTTAAAAGGGGCCTATAAGAAAGATGAGGACAGACTTTTTAGCAGGGCCTGAAGTGATAGGACAAGGGGTAATGGTTTTAAACTAAAAGAGGGTAGAATTAGACTAGGTAGAAAGAAGACATTTTTGACAATGAGGGTGGTGAAACCCTGGTCCAGGTTTTCCAGAGAGGTGGTAGATGCCCCATCCCTGGCAACATTGAAGGTCAGGTTGGACGGGGCTCTGAGCAACCTGATCTAGTTGAAGATGTCCTTGGTCACTGCAGGAGGGTTGGACCAGATGACCTTAAAAGGTCCCTTCCAATCCAAACTATTCTGTGATTCTATGATTCTGTGAAGTAAAAAAAAGAGTAAATACTTCCAATTTTTATCTCACTGCTTAGATTAATTTCTTGCAGCTCAACTATTTAATGTCAGCCAACTCAGTTCAGTTCTAATATGGCTTTTTGTATTAGAAAGCTTTCATTCCTTAGAACGGTTGACTATTCAATTCTTTTTTTTCAACAATAATGTATCATATTTTACTGGCTTGCACATCTGAGAGCTATCTATCCATATAAAAAACAGTTGCCTGTTTGTACATATAGGTGTGCATGTATGTACATAAATTAGAAAGCTGCAGCTCTGGATAACAGCTTTATGTGGACTTGGATTAGTAGATCTTAATCTTTTACATATAAATATCATGTGGGCATTGTGTATTAAATATTTAATACAGTCTGGAAACAGTTATTGCTAAAATGAATAGTATATAAAGAGAAATATGTTAAGTTGCAGCTTAAAGATAAAGTCATTACTTCCTTTCATTAGACACAGTTACTTTGTAGCTCCAATACAGTATGTCACACTTGTATTTTCAAAACTGGCTTTATTCTTATCATAGGACTACTAAGAAAAATGAGGCAAAAATGCATGATAACTGTCCAGCGGTTTTATCCACATCTTCTGTATTCTTGCGTCAAAGTTGGTTGTAGGTTTCAAACACATTTCTGACTAATGCAATTCCAAATAAATTATTAGAAATAAAAGGAAATATTTTCTTTTCAGCCTCAAAAAACTGTCCATCTCTAAACAAAAGTAAAAATTTTAAACTAAGCTAAAAACATACCTAATTATTTAAAACATGCAGACTATTCTGTTGCCAGAAAAAGAATTAATTTTCCCATGGCACAGCAGAATAAAAATATTGTTTTAATTAATTCATAATCAGTAGATCATTCCTGTCTAAAACAAGTCGGCAGATTTATAGTTTCAACAAAGAGTGGATGTTGTTTTCATCAAAGGCTCCTCAACACGTAGAACCAGGCAGTACAGCAGATGTTACTATGTCTTCATATTTAATTTAAATTTTGAAATAATGGGTGAACTTAGGTTACACATTCTTTTGTGTCAGAAATCACCCCTAAGCTCTTCCTCTGAGCCTCTCCTTCCCAGCCCTCCCAGTGAGGTGGCAGCACTCAATGTGGGCCTGTCCCAGTTAGCACTTAATGCTTGACACGCATATGAGTAGCCACCACCTAGAGTGGCTTGTTCCAGTACTAGGAACTGGTACTACAGGCCATTTAAAAGAGAGAATGACACATCCAATAAACTGAGAGGGAATAGTAAAAAATATACAATGCTCTGTATTCCTTCACAGATATTAGGAAGACTGACATAAATACCGTTAAAGTTCATTCATCTGGGACTTCATACATCAAACCAGTGTTATTTTCCCTGTACTGTCCATCCAAAGGACACTGGAAAGCGAGTGCAGTAATAACATGTGTTTGAATATTTTTCCCAATACAGTCTACATACTGCACTATACTGTCTCAAGCCTTACTTTGAACAGTGGCAAATATTACAATTTGACCTAATGAGGAGAGAGGAGGCTGTAAGGATGTTCAGTGTGAATAAGCAGGGCCGAAGTTAATTATGTGTCTTGTTTGATCTGCAGATCTCATTGAGATTTTTTCTTTTACTTATTGCAAGTCAAAACTGATTATGTACTGCACTGTATTTGATGAGGCTTCGGTACACAACAAGGCTAGCAGTCAGGTAGCCAACACTGTCATAAGCAGCCACCTGCAATGAGCACCCTGTGTTTCCAGGGTGGAGTTGGGTCCAAAGCAGGGATCTTTCCCAAAGTCACCCCTTTCCTCCTTTTATTCTCCCCAGCCCCTGAACACATGACTTTTTGGCAATATCTGTGGTTGTGTTTCCCTGTACTTCCATCTCCTGCAGTTGCTGCCTCAAAGAGCAGGTGATGTTGTTTCCTCTTCCTTTGCTAAGAATTACCTGAAAAGCTGTATTTTCTTAAATCTGTCACTCTCCTTCCTGCCTGTCTTTGAGTTCTGTTATTCCAACCACCTGTCTTGACTCACCAAGGATCCCCCTTGATCTACACAATAATGGTTTTGGAGCATAGTCATAAGCATTAGACCATGGCTCCAGAAAGTGGTCATCTGCTCAGAGGTAGGACACTTGTGCCAAGAGGCGGCAAATTCCACTTAAGGTGCCAGGGAATTAAGTATCCAATTAGAGGGGGCCTGTCTCTGAATTTTCCTCTGTTTCTCTCATTTTTGTTCCAAAATACACTCCTGAGGAGTGTATCATATTGATTGAGGCGAAACAGAAAGCACATCTCACCCTCTATCTCTTCAAGCAGAAGGACGATAAGCAACAGCTTTGCTACTCCTCCCTGAGAGTACTCACTTGAACAGAGGTATGGGCACTGGCTGAGCTGACTTTTTTCTGAAATATTAGCATGTGTGCACTGTGCTGTGTAAGCACTCTACTAAATAGATAAACCAAGATACAGAAAATGTTCAGTAACTTGCCCAAGGCCATATGGCAATTCAATAACAATGCTGGGAATTAAAAACTAGGTTGAAGTTTTTCAAACAGAAATACTTTCTCATAAGAAAAGAAGGCCTTTATCAACACTCTCAGGGAAAGTGGAAAATTGTGAGCTCTTGAAGTGCTTCATTTTTGCAAGGTAGTTCCTGAACAATGCTAGCCTTTTAAAAAATGGCTTGTTCCAGAACTGGAAATTATTAGCTTAAAGTGGAAACATACTGATAATCATTTCAGAGGTATTGTTGATGAAATTAAGCAACATCTTCAACGATTCTCAGTCAAATATTGAAGATAGCACGACCTGAAAATCTTGATGTTTTTATGGAAATACATTGCTGTTATTGGTGGGCTGTTTTTTGTCTTTTCCCAAGAGCATGGCCCAAAACCACAGAGATCACCTTGTGGTTTGACCCAAAAAGAGGATGCCAGAATGTATTCCGTCTGGATGCACATGTGGGCCCAGCAGAGGCAGATGGAGTATGTCCTGTCCCAGTCCCCCCCAGTTTCAGTTTCCAGTTTCCACCTTACACAAAGCTCAGATATTTACCAACTTCCTCATCCGATTTATAACATGAAAATCACAATGCTTCGTATTCGCCATGTCTACTTCACCAACAACATGCTTGGAAAACGGGCTCTACCTATATTGAGTGTATTTACACAAGGAGGACCTCTCGAAGCCACCACAGCACGCAGCTGCTCTTGCCCCGCTGGGGCAACATGTGTGCTTGCTGAGAGAGAACGTGTCACAGCGTCTCCTTTTATTTCGGGATGCCTCAGGAGGCTCACAACCTTATGAAGCTGACTCCTTCACCCAGCCATAAGAGGCTGTTCCAGACAGATGTTTGATAGGCACAGCCACAGCTGCAGAGCTTCTGATCCTCTCCAGTATGGGAGAGAAGCCAGCCCCTCCCGATGTGATTTCCCTCCAACATGAGACGAGGTCTGGCTCCCTGGTTGAAGCTAATGAGAACACTTTGTGGCTGGACTGACAGTGATTTAGAGTTTGTCATTCTACTATAGTGACATGTAAATAAAGCCAGAGCCTTCATTTTTCTCCAGTTTTGTATATGCACAAAAGCTCTGGGTAAAGGAACTTATCAATTTTAAAGAAACATTTTTTTTCTAAGAGGTAACAAACCTTTTAAAGTTACAGCACATTTAGTTCCATTTTAAATTAGGTCTTTTAGACAGCATTCCTAATCAACTATAGTTGTAGTAACAGGCTTAATCCATTTAAACTATGAAACAGAGATGCATTCCTTACATTTGGAAATAAATTACTGAACAAGTTTTATGGCAAATATAATTCAGTTCAACACTGTGGCTTAATGAAGAAGTAGCAAAAGAAATAAATTATGAATTCTCTGGTTAATTTACAATGTAAATATATACATTTTGCAAAGGTAGCCTCATCACTGACACACAAATGCCTTCTGATAAGCTCCACTGTGAATTATACTTAGACAATTATAACGGTCATTTTTTTTCCTTTTAGTGTGGACTTTACTGTACATGGCCATGCTTTAGCGTCTCGCACATGGATTACTGCAGTCCCCTCTCTGCGGTGCTCTGACAGCCACTCAGAAATGTTACACCTCCACCCTGCGTTGAACCACTCTGTCCACACCATCTGCACCGTGTCACGAGTGGTCTGCAATGCCCAGAGCCGTTCAGGCTGTAGCAGTGAAAGAGGAGACCATTCTGCCTATTTTGCTGGCATGTCTGTTCAGATCTGAAATGCTCACACTGACCGTTCCTAGATGTCTGTGAACTAAGACAAGGTAATTGCCTGACCATGAGCAGTCAAACCACTTTGGCCTTCATGGGGGTGGCAGCGCCCTGTGTAGGGCATACGTGGGATAAGGTGAGTAAGAGAGAATTCAGGGACAAAAAGTCTGTTTAATATCACTAATGAGTTGTTTATGGCTCTAAGATCTCTACATTCATTCAGAATTTATATACCGGGAGACTTTGTTCAGAACATTGGATAAATACACATTTGGTATTTAAGAGATTATGCTGGCACTCTGAAGATGTAAGGGATTAGCTTTTTGAGAAAGAGCATTTCTCTTTACGTTTTGAAGAGAGACATTTTGAAGAGTATGTATATTGGAGAAATGGTTTGGATGGGAGGTGGCAGAAAAGATGGACAGCAAAAATTCTGGTATTGACCAAACGTAACTGCTTCTTTCTCTGTTATATTTCATAACTACAGCTGACCTTGTAACATTCCTTACACATACAGGTGGACAGTCTAATGAAAGAAGTTTTCTTCAGAAAGGAAGCTGAAATGAAAACAATGGTGCAAAATGATGATGTGGCCTGGTGACTTTGAGAAACGGTCTTTTCTCTTCTAAAATATTATTGGTGCTATAAGCTGAAAGAAAAGCCAGAAAATCCCTGAGGTCATATTCCTAAAAAAGCAAGTACATCTTCTATATTTATCAAACTGTGTCTAATTTAAATTCTTCCTTTAATAGAACTTCATCCCTGTACATTGCTGTTCACATTCCATAACAAACAAGTAGATGCAGTCAAAAACTTGAGTCTTTCACAATAACAAAACTGACAACCAGATTTATCTGAGAGAATTTGACTCAAGGGGAGCACAACAGTGTCAATCAGAGGTATCTTACAGTATGTTATTTTTCAGAATAAATACTTCCAAAAAATGAAACAGGATCACAGTGTTTCTAGCTTTCAAGCAGAATCTGAGCTATGGGGAAAACAGAAATTAGTTTATATGAGTAAAATATAAAAATGCTGCTTCTCCAGAACTCAAAAGGACCTTCTGGATAAAATTTGGGTGTTAATTTTTATGCATAAAGCATCTGTAGCAAAGGACAATTTATACAATAGGATTTGAGCAAAGTGCACTTTCCCTGGAAAGCCAATATAGCAATAGGAAAGCACTTCTCATAAGGGGCATACACAGGCTATAAATGTTTATTGTCTTATTGACAATTATCTGTTTAAGACTGGGATTACTCGACGAGTTGTTCAGAAAATACTGCATTATGACTTAATTGCTTCAGTATCTAATTCATTTTTAAAATACCCTGTAGATAAAGAAGATAGCAAAATAGTGGATGCATGTTTATGAATGGAAATTTTGCTCTAGCTGCCTTCCTTTCATCAAGATACTTCATGTTTGTTTCAATCAACAAAAAATTTTTCTATAGTGGTCCTTTCTTTTACTCATATCTAATTAACATTTGATTTTTAGCTTAAAAATTTAGTTCAGAATTGGCTGTGAATTCACTGCCCTAATAAAGTAGTGGTAGATGATATTTATTAGGTCTTTTTGTACATTTGACAGTTAACTTAAAAGACTAACAAATACTGATGTTAATGTGGTGGTAACATGTGACATGCCCTTGATCCCAAGAGTATCACCAAAAGAGAGCCAGCAATTGTTCCAAAGCTGCCTGGCAAAAAGATATTTCCTTTATTGTAAAAGAAATTTACCTTGTGAAGAAGTATTTTACAGATTCAGAAGTCTTATTAGGTAACTTGGTTTATTCCCAAACCAAGGCAGAATCATTTCCTATAACAAATTTTCCAGTGTAATATTTAATTATTGAGCCATTGGCTTCTATCTCTTCTCTTGTGACTATTCCAAAGACTAGTAGATTTACCAGTCAGGAAGTTTTACATCTATTCAGACTATATTTTAGGACATTAAACATAATTCAAGTGCACTAAATAATTTCTTGTGAAGGGCTGACCCTCTGAATATTGCAGACTAGTATCATCTTGCAGTTAAATTATACATTTTTAGGTCTTCCAGCCTATCACCATAACTAAGAGTATGTCTCCAGTCCCCTTTTCAATTTTTAATTTATTTCTATTAAGATTGTGGAGGTAAAAATGGTAAATCTTTCCTTCAAAAGATCAGTTGCAGAAATCAAATAAGAACTCACAAGCATGATTCTTCCTAGAGAGGCAAAATCCAGGTAGAGATTTTAAATATCAACAAAACATTCTTAAAAAAAATAACTATGAAGGCAATTCTGAGGACATGGTTGTGTTAAAAATCGTTGCAGACTGCTGCTGCTGTCTGTATTTGCCAATATCTTCCTGATAATGAGATGAGGCCAAAATGAGGAGAGTCATTGCCTCTTTCCTCTATGACAAGACACTCTTATTTATGAAGCACTAAATTAAAATGGATTTTTTAACATACGTCCATGGCTAATGAACTAGTCTATAAAAACAATATGCTCTTCTCTTTTAAATCCCTCATTAAAGGCCACTTAATGCTAATTATTTGTATTACTATAGTACCTAGCTGCCCCAATAATAAATTAGGTGTTTCTTGTAGTAGGTGCCTCACTGCAACATTCCCTGCTGTAGAGATTGTATTGCTGAGGTATAAGACATAACAACAAATGGAAGTGGACTGAGTACAGGGGGAAATACAATAATGCCTTACAAATTAACAAGTTTCTCGACTCTGGCTTTTTCACTTTTCTCATCACAAAATGTGTCACGGAATTTTACGAAGACTACATCAGAAAACCCTAAAACCCATTTTATTTTAATAGAATTTCAGACCTTGTGAAGGTTCGCGCTTCAGCAGGCAACACTGACAAACCTACCTGAGACCCAAACATGGTTCCAAACCACATCCCCCTGACTTCCACCACCCATGGAGGTGCCTGTTGGGAAGACCTGGCCCCTGAGGTCCCTTTCAGACCAGGATCCTCTCGGGCTTGGTAGCCCCCGAGCTCCCAGTGTAGTTAGTAGTAGTGTTAGTACTATGTGATTTGTTTTAAATCAGGAACTTGGGAATTCCTCAGTCCATAAATCTGGGCTAACCCAGGACTACATAGTCTCCCTTAACACTGGAGACCCTTGGGCTGTTTGGACCTGTTGCCCTTTTCTGCTGAAATGCTACATCTTCTTCCAAAAAATCGAGGGGATGGGAATGAAAACCCATTCTCCTAGTTTTATTTTAAAATACTATCCATTGGCTTAACTGCGGTTCAACTTGAATAATTTAGAAATAGTTGAAAATCAATAGTATGAAACAGAGGAAAAAACCTGAACATTTTCTGTCACACTACTACTTTCCACCATCTAGCAGTAATCCTATCAACAAACAAAAAAAGAAATGCAAAATTTTTGGTGCCACCAATTATAATTCTTTCTGTTTTTTTAGTAACGGTGAATCACATGAACAAGGATAATTGACAATTGAGGGTTTCTTCATGCCAGATTTTAATATTTTGCATCCATTTCAGGAACGCAATTATGCATGTACTTAAGTTTTAAGCGGCTGAGGTGCCCAA
Organism: Phaethon aethereus; assembly: GCF_964289735.1. Taxonomy (NCBI): domain Eukaryota; kingdom Metazoa; phylum Chordata; class Aves; order Phaethontiformes; family Phaethontidae; genus Phaethon; species Phaethon aethereus. Next base: position 40,531,181 of record NC_138582.1, on the reverse strand, counting down.
AGTTTAGCAACTTTATAAACCCCTTGTAGAAGTATCTCATACATTATGGGACATTCTGCGAAAGTCCTAACCTATAAAACCAGTGTTTAGTTTCTTAATCTCCCTAATATAAACCATTCAGATATATTTTATAAACGTGACATGAAGAAGGACTTGTGTGTCTCAGAACTTGCATATTATTTTCCAAAATGTCAACCAAAAGACACCACCTTTCTTTTCAAACCTATACACTATATATGTTTGCCTATTTCATCTACACAGCACATAGCAATTCACAAGGAGAACCCAGATTTCCCTCTTTCCCAGTCACCTCCTTTAATCTGCCAACCATTCTGCATGGCTGCTACCTAGACGGGAGCAACATCATGTCACCCTCCCAAAGTATCGCCGCAAGAAATCATCGTATCGCTGAAAGGGCTCTTTGCTGGGGGGAAGGGGGGAGGAGGTGAACGGGAGGAACTTTGCCTGCTGCGAGCCCCATGTCTGCGTGACAAATGGCTGCTGAGTGTATGGGGAGTACATGGGCCCCAGCAGGCAAGAGGGTGGCTGAGCTGGGCTGCACCCCACAGTGCAGAAAAATGATATTGCAGAGACCGTGGCAATATTGGCACTTACTGCTTCTGTTGTAAGCTGTCACTGAACAAGTATGTTGTGTACGATGAAGCATGACACTTTATAAAGCTGTTGTAACTTCCCAAAGTAAAAAAAAAAACCAAAAAAAACACCAAACCTACAGGTATTATCTGCTCTTGTCTAACTTTTATAACTCTAACTGGTGGTCTTTGGATTTGTGTCTTTACTTAAAGAATTCCTCTTCAGAATATGGTCCATATCAGTTCAATGGGAAATGGAAAGACATTTATTCAAGCTTCTCTAACATACAAGCATCATTTAGTGAAGAAGGCAGTATTTCTTTGTATACAAAGGAAAATAAAAACAACAAATCACATTTTTTTTAAAGTCTCTTTTGAGGACACGTACATGTCTGAGCCCAAATCCTAAATCTTATAATCCCTTTGGAAGGGTTACATCAGAGCTTCTAATCTTATTTGCAGAATACTCCCACATCTACAGTTCACTTAAACACATTAAAATTCTAAATGGAAAAGTCAAGGAAAGGAGATTTTTATCACCAAACTCTTTCTGTGATAGTACTTACAACCTTTAAAGTACAATGTCTCTCTCTCCGACATACTTTTTTGGTAGGCTATCAAAACAAAATAGCTTGACGGGTTTTATTTTTCAGAAGCAACAAGGCAAACACCTGACCCACACCACAATCAGCGGTAAAAATTACCACAATTCTACCTACATAAGATTTTTTTCTCAGAACGTCCTTTAAACCACCTCAGAATTTACTTACATGAAAGTCTCACCTCATACTTCTCAGGTGAGAGCATATCAGATGAAATGCCATTAACGTTCTCTGCCTTTTTAATTTCATACTTAAGTTAACATAACATTGGCATTAGATTTTGTCCATGAAGAAGTGACCTAAGACACTGGTAGAAACCAACGCATACAGTATTCTCCTAAACCAGCCACCTAATATTTTTTATCTGTAATTATTTGATCACTGTGTTTCACATACAATATCTTTGAGAATAATGCAAGGCAAAGAGCACTAGCTGAACAAAACCATCCACATAAAAGTATTATTTTTTGCTTCCTTCTCAGATATTATAATAAAAAATGGATGTAGAACCAGATTAACCCATTTGTTCAGCTAACAATTATTTCTTATTAAATTCCAAAAATTTTGATGTCTGGCTAATCTTGAGTGATAGTCTTAATCAAACTTTTTATTGTCTCTTTCTCCCAGCATCTGAACATTGTTTAAAAGTAAACAGAAATGATGGAAAGGGAATCCCTATAGCAGAAATTAAGAAATAAAATACAGGGATTAGCCTCTAGCCTTATGTGCCTTTATCTCTTCTCTGCTTTGCAACCAAAGGGAGACGGTTTAACCATTAAAAAAGATTAAAGGTATTAATTAGACTAAGAGATAGAAACCTATCACCCTTCTGTCAGAGCAGACCAGAAATAAACCTTCTTGCAGATAAAAATAAACAAAAAAAATTTATATTTTTAGAGTTTGTCCAAAACAGAAGTCCTATTGATCAGCTTTCTATATTCTTATTGTTGTCTAAAATATTAAACAAATAAGTCTGAAATTGAAAAAACATTTTGATGAATTTGTGTATGAGGGTCAGAGCCACTACTTTCTCCTCATATCAAAGTAGCAGCACTACACACAAACATAATTCCTTTGGGATTTAATAATTTTATGTAAATAAAACAATGGAAGAAGATTAACAGACAGCCCCCAGCAGTGGAACTCTGAATTGTTTTTTTTTTCCTCCTCAAAATGAAGAAACTACACAGTACATTTAAATTATGTAGAAAGTATTTTAAATGCCTTTTGGTGCAGAAACAGATATTAGACCAAACTGCAGCGATATGACATGTCTAAGGACAGATTAACCATCTTTTAGAGTCAGTTGTCAGTAGCAGATTACAAAATATTATTCAAGACAGAAGACGTCTGGTAGAAGAGAGTATATTTTTATCTAAGAATAACCCATTTCTGAATTTTTCAAAGTTGTATATGATTCTTTTTTAAACCTTATGGATTAAAAAAAATTGCAGCTTTCAATTGGACATCCTTATAAAAAGAATAGATGTTAATAAAATACATTCATCTCATCATGTGTTAAAGGTGACCCTGTTAGAAAAATAGATTATGATGAGGTTGGAAAATTATAATGGGCTATATTAAATAGCTCTGTTTGAAATATGTTAAAGTCAGCTGCTAAACAGCAAATTAAAAAAAATTATATTAAAGGTCACCACCAAAGAAATACTTTGGACTTATAGCATTAGTTAGTAAAAGATAAATCACTATTTTACTGAAAAGTGCTTTTATAAGTACATATGCATAAATTTTGAACACAGACACACAACTGACAAACCAAACATTCATACATAAATATAATTTTATTCTTTCTGACTTGAATCAGCCTGTACCTAGATTAATCACACTGGGGTAGAGTACATTGGATTCACACTCCTCTAAGTACCAAGAGTTTGGCTCCCAACAATTAATACTTAATACATATTTACTTATTTGATAATTAATCACATGACAATTTCAGAGAAATCAAAGTAGAAAGAAGCAGAAGGCTAGAAGGACTGATTCCACTGCTCTTTAGCCACTGAATGAATCTCCCTTATCTTACATACCTGAAATAGCAATAGCAGAATGGGAATGATCTTTTCTAAATACTTTCCAAACAAACCAAGCTGCAAAGATAAATTTGAAAATGTCTGGAGGAAAAAAAAAATCCACTTGTGTGGATTTTGTTGGGACAATACTTTCTAAGATAAGGACTTGGTCCTTGATATATGAATCTAAATAATCAGCCACAAATTTCTGCAAAGATTTTTCTGTAAACATTAAGAAAAATTTTACTAACAGTCAGACAGTACAATAGTGTATTAACAATTGTAATGAAAGTTTCCAAATCCTGACATGGTAAAATGGCACACATTTATTTTTTATCTTATAAGGTGATACTGACGTGAGTCTGAGGAGACAAATACCTAAGTACTGCTGCTGATATGCAGAGCTGCAAAACAAAAATGAATATTTTTTAAAAATACAAAACAAACCAAAAACATTAGTTTCAGGAGTATATTTGTCAAACAAGCAATTCTGAAGGTAGATATATTTTGCATGAGACTTTACAGGCCACATGATGGTTCTTTCACAAGTGCCGTTTTGCTTCCATAGATATGTGCAGGATAATGTTTTTGGGTCTCTTACAAGCCATTCAGTATGCTGAAGCCTCTGACAAGAGCAGAGTACTGGCACTCAGTGCAATTTCATCTGTGCTGTTTGTCAAGAGCACAAAGTCCAAGAATTCTTATCAATACTCCCTATGTTCCCTATAAAAAAAAAATTGTTAAAATAACATTTTATTAAAATTACAAATCTTTCCATCCAAAGCCAGGATGCCTTCTTCACCTCACCCTTATGCATTTGCCTGGCCAGTCCTGGCAGCTCCAGCTCTTCTGCCGGTGCAGGTGCAGGCACTCAGTCCAGCGCTTTGCTCATGTCTCTCTGAAGACACCAATCCCACTCTTCACCCTAAAACCCTTATCCAAAATTGCTCTATCCCAGTCCCAGCTTCCTTCTCCAGGCTGCCTGTGCTCAAGCAAGGGCTCCCTGAGACTGCGTGGGGACAAACCCTTTGAGGTCCCAGCCAGGCCCACCGTGGCCACAGCTGTAACTGGGAACAAACCCCACGAGAGCCTCAAGATCCTTGGTACCCGTGTTGCTGGTGAAACCTAAGTTTTCTCTACCGACTACATGTGAGTGTGCAAACTGCCGTTTTCCAAAGGCACACGAATTGGCCAAACACAAGGCTGGCAAGAGACACAGCCACAAAACAGAGCACAGAAAGCTCCTTTCTGCTATACGCCTTGCTCCAAAGCAGAGGGATGCTTGAGCTCTTCAAAGAGAACAGTACCAGAAATCTCCTTTGTTTTCTTGTATAGGGTTAAAAGGGTATTTCTGCTGCTTTTTAAATGTCCTTACTGAAAATAACCAGAACTTTTTTGAAAGAAATTTCAAGAGAAAGAGAGAATAAAAGGAAAGAAATCTGCTGACGCAAATATCCATTAGGGAAAATTTCAACCCACATACTTAAATTCTAGAAAAACTTGAGCAAACCGAAACACTTTTCATAATACGAAGTGTATCTAATATAAAATATCAAACAATCATAGTATGCTTACCAAGAAATACCATGCCACAGTTAAGTACTCCAGTGTCTATACCGAACAGCCCTCAAGGCAAGGGTTTGGCCAAACCTCTAGCACCGGTTTGGCTTTGGCTCTTCCTCTTGTACTTGGGGGCCAGGGCAGGGGGTATTACCATTACCCCAGACAAGACCACAGCTGTTGAATAGAGTCCTTAATCAACCTATTTACTATGCAATATAACATCAGCCAGGAGTATGTGGATGTCCTCAGATCAATATTCTTCTGCCTGCCAGCCTGGGCAGCATTTCTCATGAATGAGTAATTCCAGGTGTTGCCACACAAGTCTGAGAGGAAGTTTGCTGGTGAACCAGAAAAGTGGGTTGCAATACCAGGACTATTTTTACCATGCAAACAACAGACATTGCAAACATGTCAAAAGCACAATTTAAAAAGAAAATGCACACAGGAAAAACAGTGAGCCAAAGTACAAGACTGCTATGTGGAGAGAAGGTTATCAGTCTCTTCCATATTCAGGGGCTTTCTATAGACTGTTTTCTTGTTTTAAAAACAGATTATAAAATAAATCAGAGAACACAGAAAAAATGCCTAACTTATTATAAGACGTACACAAATCTTTTTACTCTGCTTAAAATGTGAGAAACAACAACAATTTTCTTCATTGCTATCATAAATATCTCTTTTCTTGATGCCTCTGTGCACTTAGTGCAATAAGAAGTTGTGTCTCTTAAGAAAACTGTAACTTTCTCAAGAAAGCTCTAATGAAAAATTGATAGATAAAAAAGTCTTCCATCCTTCATGCAAACTGTGGGCCTTCTTTCATTCTTGTCATAATCATTAGGTGTTTTGTTTTCTCTTGTACGGAACAAGAAGGTTTTCATGTCCAGATCTCATAAAATTTACAAAACTATCCCCTCTCAATTTCATCATCTGTAAAAAGGGAATGGTTGAATTTCACTGTGTCTTCAGAACACAAAAAGAGGATTTCATATGCAGAATTAAAACCATAAAACCAAATTTTAGCTGTTTGTCTTGAAAGTCAAAAAATAGGATATTGTGGCTGACCTGTAGATAAAATGTTGTTGTGAGATTTCTAGGCAGGTGAAATAATAGATGAAAATATGTATTTACTTCAGGGTTGGAATATTTTTTTAAAATGTAGGATTATGGTGTTGGTTATTGTAACCTCTGTCTCAACATCTAAAATAAGAAAGACATTTTAAATGTTTTTACGCACATATTCAGCTAGAAGATAAAAAAAATTTGAACGGATTATTTAAATTTAAGAAAGAAACAAACACCGCTAAACAGACTTTCATGCATTTTTAGTGGGAATTTACAAAGGCTGCAAACTTGCCATGCCTCAGTCCAAAGCAAATCAAAATGGTTGAGTTACTACAGAAAATACTCAAAACAACGTTGGTAATGGATGTTCTAAAGGAACGTGGGCTCTGACGGTGACACTGACTGCCTCTGTAATAATGTATTTCAAATGGTTTGGCTGACGAAGTGCTTCAAAGAACACGGGAAAATATCATTTTTGAAGCACTGGTTCAGCTGAGCATTTTAGGTGAATGTAGCTTCCAAAGCATTTTAGATGGCTCTCCTTTCCAGACTGAGATGATCAAAGAATTTGACACATAGAAAGCCTGACTCTTCCTCCACATGCACCAGTATAACAGCGTTGATTTCAGCGCTGTTACTCCTGTGTTTTAACAACGTACATGAGAGGAGAATCAGGCTCAGCATGTGTAATATCCCACCAGCACGCTTTATATTCCTGTTCACCATCCTGTTGATGTATGAGCTACTGCATGGTTCTCAGAGGGCCATTGACTTTTGAATCAAAATGATGATATGATTGTGCTGATGCATTTGCATGTTCTTGCACCTTCTAAATTTAAATGAAAACAGCACCCACCCACATGAAAGAAAGGCAGCAGCATTTTTAAAACATGAAAAGTAGAATGAATCCATTCTAATTGTAATCAAATGTTCATGTGACTTAATCACATTGCTATTGTCCTACATGATAAGCTTAACTGCAGCATAAAAACTACACAATATGAACACTCAGGAACTGACTGTATTCGTCTAGAACGTCCTTCTTCCTCTGATCCCATGCTCTATATTACGGGCAAATGCCCAGCTGACCAGCCCTTCAAACAAATGACCTGGCACTTCAGACAAGGCTGTAGGAGAAACACAAGCTCTCATTTCATTCTGCCTCCCTTAGATCCTGTGGGGAGGACTCCAGCTGGTCAAAACCTGCTCCCAGTCTTCTCTTTTCCTGCCAGTGACACTTCTAATGATGTCTCAAGCTCACCCTTCTGCTGACATGTGCAGACCCAGGAGCAAACAAAACCCTGTGCTGTGACCGTTCCCAACCTACCAGAAAAATCAAACTAAGCATAAGCAGTATCTGCTCAGCTCCGAAAGTGCTGTGCCTTACTGTGAGCTCTTCAAGCTGCAGACAATTGATAACAATGGGATTTAATTGTGTTTAAAAAGACTGTAGCTATCTATGATCAGCAGGTACAGTAGAGAGATTTAAATTCAAATTTATACCAATGCACCTTTGTGAAAATGTACATCAGCCTACATGTGTGCAAGACACTCAGTCTTAGGAAAAGAGCTTATTCTTAAACCTAATTCTAGGTCAATGAACCTTAGTTCGTGCGAACAATATCATTTTAACAATAACCTGGATTTATTGCCCTCGAAATATAATATTAATAAACATCAGTGATGAATGTGATAGTGCATTCAGAACTGCTAGCTGATCACATTCAGTTACCAGAGAACATTTCACTATGTTATGGAGGACAGGCTGTACTATGTATTCATTCAAATGTCTTCTTTTTCGTCTCCTCCCAGTATTTTGGAGCATCTGCATTTAAATGTTGGCACAGCCTGTCACACACAAAAATCTTGGCAGTTGTCTACTCTGTGCAGGAGAGATATTTAACTTAATATAAACAACAATATTGCGACATTTCAAAATGCTTATATATTATTTTATTATCTTGTCCCACTCTGTTTACATACGATCTTGTATAGTCTGCCATCAACAGAAATTTGCCAGGTTTCAGGATGGGGTTTATACTAGTATTTGCTCTACCTTATGAAATGAAAAGCTGCAAGAAATAGTCTGGTGCAGATGTACAAAAGCCATTTATGGGTTCCACCTTAAGATCTGATTTGGTGCAGCTCCATAAAAACCAAATGCACATCCCAGGCCAATAGGCCATCTCATTTTCAATTATCACGAAGCCAGATTAAATGCCCTGTCAGCTTTTTCAGCCCCGCATTTCCAACAAAGGCTCTTCCTATCAAGGTAAACTGCTGCAGTTGCCACCCTAACCCTAGGTCACTTATTGTTATGCTCTTTAATTTAAAAAATAAATAGAAGCTCCTCATGCAAACGTTTTCCAAATGGGATAAGATTGCCTTCAAAAATGGCTTTCTATAGGGACGCTTCTGAAGTTACTGAAGTAAGGTTTGGGCTATATTTCTTCACCTACTAATTTACCCTTAAGAGACTCCTATGTGCATCCTAGAGGCACTGGGGGAAGAGATCGTTACGCTAGTCTAGTCTGGCGTTCTGCTAGTTTTTGTTTTCTGTTGCCAAATATTATTCTCTTCCTTTGTTTTTAAATATGAAATTAAATTAACTGGATCTGTGAAGTTTTTTCCACAGATCACCGTGTCTGGTTGATAAGACAGAATTTGACAAACAGGTTGTGTATTACTCTTTCTGTCACTGGCTTCTTAAATGTCTTATGACAAGTGATTTAACCTCCCTGAGATACAGTCCCCATATCTGTACAATGGGAACACTGCTACTGGTCTCCTTTCTTAAATTCTTTGATGCAAACACTGTGTGAGAAGTAAGTATTAACAGGATTAATAACCTGTAAGGGTCAGAATTGACTAGTCTCATCTCCTGTATATTGTAGGCCACAGTATATCCTGCCAGCTTTATTTGTGCTGAACCCAAGCAAGCTGTGTTATACAGCTATCTGAGGACTTGGAAGGATGCAGAATCTAACACATCCTTGGAAGTTTGTTCCAGAGCTTATTAACACCCTACTTCTACCCCATTATTAATCTGTATCTCATACTAATCTGAATTCATGCTAAACCCAAGCCAAATCATTAGTTCTCACCTATCTTTTTTTCTGCCAGATTAAAGGCCTCTTTTGTACCTGCTATTTTCTCCTTGCCAACCTCCTTACACAGTGTAATCAAGTAATTTCTCAGTCTTTTTTAGGTATTATTATTATTACTACTACCGCAAATGGAGGCAGACTGAAAATCTCAGCCTGAACACTGAAATCCTGTGCTTAAATATGAAATGAGAATAGTGTAGGGTATCAACGGTGCTGGATCTCCTGCAGTGCCCTGCCAATGTTCTTTAATCTTGATCAGGAAAGACCACCTGCAAGGCTAAGCTGATAGTCTCATTCTTTCTGTCCATTCATTCCTGGGTCGCTGAGCTCAGTCTGCCAACATGGGTATCAATTAGTGCAAAAAACATCATCAGAATTTCAATTAAACGGTGTTAGTGTCCCTGCATTTAAAGCACTGTTGTCAAAATTGTGCAAATTGAGACAAAAAAGCTATGGTCTGTAATTAAGTCTGTCCTTTTTAGCCTGAGATCAAATATCTTCCTAAAAAAAAAAAAAAGAGAGAGAAAAAATTAAATTACTTTCAAAACATTGGGGAAAAAACATAGGACAGTCAAAGATGTTGTTATTCCTCTGACTCAAACACATCTTTTATTTTTAAATGACATTTCACAGGCCATTAGTTCATAATGTGAAATACTGCCTATGGACATTAAGAGTAATAAAAAATCCTTCTGCAGAGAAACTCATATTCAGGTTACTTTTCTTCTTTAAAAGATTTTTAATTTGTGGACTTTTTGTGCAATTGTCACAGAGATACCCTTGCAGTGATTTGCTCTGGCTTGCTTTGAAACAGAAAAATCTTTACGTGAGGTGTGTACATAGATAGAAATATTGATGAAGGCCAAAGTACATAAAATTGCATAGGAATATTTACACTGCATATAGGCAAATCTAAAAATTTTCCTGTCAAGTGGAACCTGAATCTAGAGGTGAGGTGGTTTGATCCACTATATTTAGCTGCAGAACACGCTAAGGTCTGCAAGTACATCATATTATAAAAGGTCAGACCTACCACACAGTCCCTTTCATGAGCGCTTATATTCACACAACGAAACAGCTTCTCCAAATGTGTAAATTTATAGTTTAACAAAGACTGATTCTGACTCTATTTAGGCCAGAAGTCACACCGAGAATTGCAGTTCTGGGGGATTTAACATCAAAATATCACATGAGGTACACTGCAAAGTATTCCCAATGGTAAATAGTTCTAGCAGCTGCCTCATTTTCCTTCCTGCGGTCACCTCGGAGACATTCCAGACTCCAATATTTAGTTTTGTTCTTACTGATTACTTGACATGTACACCCAAGTACAAGTGAAACAAGTATTGTTCCTCTAAATAGCTTAAGATATAGGTTTTTTAAAGGTTAGTAGATTAGTTTTTAAACACACAAGTTGGTTTGTGGGAGAACTCTGGTCTCCTTAGTCTATATCGTAAAAACATGAGCCACCTTCTTCGTTTTGATAAAGTTTTTTGTCTCTATTGTATAATAAAAATTTGAGAATTTGCTTTAAAATTTGGCTTAATTTTTGACATCTTTGCATCTTTGTTTTTGCTAGTTTGCCAGAACATTGCACTACTATTGTCTTATTATCACAACATCTCAGCTACTTGTAAGAAAACACCATATCCTGGAAAATAATGAGTTTCAAAATAAAGATGAAAGGAAATTTTCTTCTAAAAAAACCTTTCAGTCAATGCATTCTTTACTTTGTAAAAATTGTGTTTCAGTGGCTCTCCTTGGTATCCCACAAAGATAAGATGTCGCAAATGCTTTTTGAAACCTGATGATTTTCATTACAGTGTTCCTGCCAGACATCTTGGGGAAATTTTTGGAGGCCGTTTTCTGGAGGGACTCAAGTTTCACCCAGTGTTATATCAGGTTTACATACAGTTTCTTGCTCAACTTTTATGTTCACTGTGCAGGAAAGTTACAGAATCCTCATACCTTGCTAAGAAAAATGACAGATTTTAAAAAACATTTAGCAAATCCAGTTCCCTACCTATAGAACCATACATATATAGATTCTGTATATCCTTAAATGTTCTCCAGATTTTTGGGAATAAAACTACATCAGAAAAATAAAATTTAAGATTGGAAACATGTTGACATAGTAAATAAAGTTTATAGAATGTAGATTAATAACATAAAGGTAAGATCTATATCCCAGCAAACTTGCAATTTATAGTATGAAATAAGGCTCAGCCTTTCAGATTGACCAAAATCTTACCAAGGGTTGATAGCTCCGCCAATTATGAGTAAATGTTTCAATTTCAGGAACATGAAGGAAATGTTAAGTCTATATTCTACTAGCATGATCCATAAAGGTCTCCCCCATGATAGCTGTCTGCTTTTATCAATAGTTTTTGTTGTTTTGCTAGTAAGGCAATCTTACCTACTTTTAATTCAGTATTGGAAAGAACACTGAGGCATTTTTGAACAAACCATGAAAAGCCAACCACTAAAACCAGGCATACATTATTTAGTAGAATATGTAAGACCCAACTTCCTGCATCTTAAGATCCTTGAGTAAATTTCATGTTTTCTAACAAACTACATAAGGGCCGGACAAGAGCTGTCAGCTACGTACAGTATGTAGTTCAAGAAGGCTGATAATTACATTTACCGTCTCTCAAAGGGGACATAGCACTTTCTGAGCACCCAGATGCAAAGGGTGAGAACCACAGATGTGAACCATGGATGTAGAAGATGAGAAATTTGAACTCTGAGGCTATAAAGATGCTTTCGTATGACCTCTATGCATTTACAGTGCTATGGTATTCTGGGTCATTGAATGGAATGAACAAAGAGAATATCCACAAAACTGTCCCTTCCCAACCTTCCAGATTTCTACACAGAAATCTGACCAGGCATTCAAGCAGCTTTAACCTCTGCCAAGACCTTTCGAGAGCTCTAGGATCTTCAGCCAACAGTTTACAAAGGACAGAGATGGAGGGGGGCTGGGGGTATTGGTAGCTGAATAGCACCGAAGCTTGCAGAAAGATACCAAAGTACATCTTCACTTTTGCACATTTCATTTAATTCTCAGATGCAAACCTTTCTTATCATAAAACCATCTCACCCGTGTAAAGCACCTACAGTCTGTCATCGAGTGGAACCTCTCTAATCCACCTCTTGGCCTCATTCCTTAGCTTTGCCCTAGCCAGATTTCACTGCAGTGGAGCCAGACATAAAGTGGCCAAGGCCCAGGTTTGAGACCCAACAGCAGGAGAACCACAGGAATGCAGGGAATGCCTCTGATGGCACAGACTCGGAAAAACAGACGAATGAATTTCTATCCATCTCCAACGTCCCAAACCATGAAACAGGTGTCTCTGGTGCAACATGGTGAGTGCAAATTATACTCAGCTCTGGAAGGAATATATTTTGCCTTTGAACAACTTCAGATACATAACCAAAAGGGAGCTAGCACAAATCTTTCAGCATAATCTGAGATCAAAATACAAAACTCTTAACAGCATGGGGCATCACATGCGAGAACCCCCTATCAAGCTTCAGTTCAATAAACTGATGAATGGATTACAGTGATATAGCTGTATGGAGGCCCTTTTTTCCTCTTTGACAGGTATGGTGCTGCTAACATTCTGCATGCTAATAGCTGACAGCCAGCTTCATACTGCTTAATGAAACAGGCAGGACCCAGATTCCTAGGGCCTGGTGCTCACCAGGCTATACCACATAATCTGTAGCTGACAGGGAGAATTTGGCAGACATGTTCCACTGCTGAACATTTTATCTTGAATCCAATTTTAAAGATACAGTTTATTTCATGAAAATGTTTTCATTTTTTACAACAAGATTCTAAGGGGGAAGGGGATAAAACCAGGCTCACTAGAGATGAGCCTAGGGGTGGCATGGTGATGTTGGAGGCGAAATCGATAGCCCAGCTCAGGTGCGTCTACACCAATGCACGCAGCATGGGCACCAAAGAGGAGGAGCTGGAAGCCATTGTGCAGCGGGACAGCTATGACTTAGTCACCATCACAGAAACATGGCGGGATGTTTCTCATGACTGGAGTGCTGCAATGGATGGCTATAAGCTCTTCAGAAGGGATAGGCAAGGAAGGAGAGGTCGTGGGGTGTCTCTGTATGTTAGGGAGAGTTTTGATTAGAGCTCAACAATTGTGATGACAAGGTCGAGTGCTTAGGGGTAAGGATGAGGGGGAAGGCCAATGAGGCAGATATCCCGCTAGGAGTCTGTTATAGACCACACAGCCAGGATGAAGAGGCAGAGGAAACATTCTACAAGCGACTGGCAGAAATCTCACAATCGCTAGCCCTTGTTGTTGTGGGGGACTTCAATCTACCAGACATCTGCTGGAAGTATAACACAGCAGAGAGGAAACAGTCTAGGTCATTCCTGGAGTGTGTGGAAGGTAGCTTCCTGACACAGCTGGTAAGTGAGCGTACCAGGGGAGGTGCCCCGCTTGACCAGCATTTGACAAACAGAGAAGAACTGACGGGAGATGTGGTGGTTGGAGGCCATCTTGGGCTTAGCAACCATCAAATAATAGAATCCTCAATTCTTGGTGAAGTAAAGACGGGGGTCAGCAAAACCACTACCATGGACTTCCGAACGGCAGACTTCCCCTTGTTCAGGACACTGGTTGAGAGAGTCCCTTGGGAGACAATCTTGAACGATTGGGGGGTCCAGGAAGGCTGGACAGTCTTCAAGAAGGAAATCTTAAAGGCACAGGAGCAGGCGGTCCCCATGTGCCGTAAGAAGAGCAGGCGGGGAAGACGACCAGCCTGGCTGAACAGGGAGATTCTGCTGGGACTCAGAGAAAAGAAGAGAGTTTATCACCTCTGGAAGAAGGGGAAGGCAACTCAAGAAGAGTGCAAGGATCTCATTAGGTCATACAGAGAGAAAATTACAGAGGCAAAAACCCAGCTAGAACTCAATCTGGCCACGGTCATAAGGGATAACAAAAAATGTGTTTACAAATATATTAACAACAAAAAGAGAGGCAAGGAGAATCTCCATCCCCTACTGGATATGGTGGGGAACATTGTCACCAAGGATGAGGAAAAGGTTGAGATACTTAATGCCTTCTTTGACTCAGTCTGACCCAGACCAGGTATTCTCAGGGGATTCACCTCCCTGAGCTGGAAGACAGGGATGGAGAGCACAATAAACTTCCCATAATCCAGCAGGAAACAGTTAAGGACCTGCTAAGCCACCTGGATACCCACAAGTCTATGGGTCTTAATGGGATCCACCCAAGAGTACTGAGAGAGATGGCCGAGGAGCTTGCCAAGCTACTCTCCATCATTTATCAGCAGTCCTGGTTAACAGGGGAGGTCCCAGATGACTGGAGGCTTGCCAATGTGACGCCCGTCTACAAGAAAGGCCAGAAGGAGGATCCCAGGAACTACAGGCCTGTCAGCCTGACCTCCGTGCCGGGGAAGATCATGGAGCAGTTCGTCTTGAGAGTGCTCACAGGGCATGTGAAGGACAGCCAAGGGATCAGGCCCAGCCAGCATGGGTCCATGAAAAGCAGGTCCTGCTTGACCAACCTGATCTCCTTCTATGACCACGTGACCCTCCTAGTGGATGAGGGAAAGACTGTGGATGTTGTCTACCTGGACTTTAGTAAAGCCTTTGACAGCGTCTCTCACAGCATTCTCCTGGAGAAACTGCTGGCTCGTGGCTTGGACAGGTTTACTCTTCATTGGGTAAAGAACTGACTGGACAGCCAAGCCCAGAGAGTTTTGGTGAATGGAGTTAAATCCAATTGGTGGCTCGTCACAAGCAGTGTTCCCCAGGGCTCAGTTTTGGGGACAGTCTTGTTCAATATCTTTATTGATGATCTGGATGAGGGAATCGAGTGCACCCTCAGTAAGGTTGCAGACGACATGAAGTTGGGTGGGAGTGTTGTTCTGCTGGAGGGTAGGAGGGCTCTGCAGAGGGATCTGGGCAGGCTGGATCAATGGTCTGAGGTCAGCTGTATGACTCACATGGTCAAGTGCTGAGTCCTGCACTTGGGTCACAACACCCTCATGCAAGGTTACAGGCTTGAGGAAGAGTGGCTGAAAAGCTGCCCAGTGGAAAAGGACCTCAGGGTGTTGGTCAACAGCCGGCTGAATATGAGCTGGCAGTGTGCCCAGGTGGCCAAGGATGCCAACAGCATCCTGGCCTGTAGACGTGTATTAAGCGTAGATGTGGCACTTCAGGATATGGTATAGTGGGCATGGTGGTGTTGGGTTGATGATTGGACTTGATGATCTTAAATGTCTTTTCCAACCTTAATGATTCTGTGATTCTGTGAACAGAAGTAAAATCTTAGTCCTTATCATGGGGTATAGACACATGGAAGAAGTTTGGAGGGGCATTGTCTGAAATATTACAATTTAGGCACATGTGAAGTATGCGTGTATATGTGTATAAAGACAGTGAAATCCCAGATCTGAAAATGTTTATGTAAGTGCAAGTTCCTGTAGGTGTGTAACCCATCCAGTTCCTGCCTCTGTGGTCCATACAAGTGCTAAGGATTTACAGGCACAAAAAGTATTTCCTACATCCATAATGTAGAAAGCTCTGATTGCTGCTACAGAAATAGCAGTGGGAGGCACAAGCTGTCACACAGCCCCAGCACTCTCACAACCAGGTTAGAAACACCACGGTTACAGCTAGAATCAACACGTGAGAAAAAGCTCTAGGAAACAGCAAACCCTGTGTGAATGGGCCTTGAAGCTATGAGCAAAGAGCTGTTCTCTTTCTGTTTGGTGCCTACCAGTTCAGGAAATGTAGCTTTGATTGTCCTTGATAACTAAATGGACTCAATTATCAATTACTCCTCTGAATGGGAACCATCTGTAAGACCTTGAGTATTTTATCGTCTCCTGAGACAAAGAGATCCTCCTGAGAAAATATATGGTACTTCATTCAATATGATCTCTGGATATCATATCATGCTTGCAACAATGTATGTAGAGATTTTTGTATAAGTTATGGTCATATCATGCATTTGCAAGCCACCCACTCAAACACCTGAAACAGATAATCAGTGTTATTAGGTCTTTCATGTGCTCTTTGTATTTGTTAGCTGCAGGTGGAACTGACAGGTGACCCGTCCCAAGACTGCCTGGCACCCTCTTTGCAAGGTTATACTTTTGTTTGCTTATAATGTTGTCCACTTTCAGCCTGTGAGCTGGCATCTTCCTAGTCGGTACCTACTTCAGCCTGAAAATCTGGGATTTACCAGAAGATTTGAATCAAAAAATAATAATTTGTTTCTGACTAGGGGAAGATACACAGTTTTGTCCCTGTGGAACAAAACTTGCCTTTGATACCCATAGCGCCCCATATGCTGGCACAGGGACTTGGAATTAAGCAGTCAAGTGATGACGTGGTGCATTTAACTTCACAGAAGTCACATAAGGAATTTCCTTCTACTGTGACTACTGGTGTATAAAGCTTAATGGCCTGTAATTAGGACTCTCACCTGACATGAAGCACCTAAAAGAGATACAGCTTGCCTGACCTACTTGTCCCAGTTCCAGTAACATCCAGTGAGGAAGGGTGGCCAATTCTCAAGGGCAATTCATCCCAATCTAAGTCAGGTGTCTAGTGCATGTGGGCTGAATTATCTTTGGCAGGTTCCTTTGTCTCGCACTCACTGTGTGCGTAACCAACATTTAACTTCTAGAAAATTAAAAAAAAATAGTCTATCATATCCTAAATGGTAACAGTGGCATATGCTATGTTCATTCACTCAGGTCCCGTGTAGATGAATTTTTCTTCCACTGAAGCCACAGATATAGAGAGAAAGGGATGAGATGAACTAACCTGCTACCGTGACATTGAATTCAGAGGCTCTTCCCACCTAACTAAGGAGCTCAGAGGCACTGGATGCCATCAGCAAGGTCTCTCTGTGACAACTGTTCACAGATTTTTAGGCAGACATCAAAGACCTAAGGGATTGCTATAAAAATCAATAAAATTATATTTTTAACTTTTTTATGTCTCATGACTCACTTTTCTATCTTAAGACTCCTGGGATCCCATTTTCCATCTTCTTCTATACAACCATGAAGAGAGAATTTTTTTTCTTACTTAAAAGTTGAGATTTTGATGATTTCACATTGCTGCAATAGCATAAATTTTAAAAGCACATATACAATTTCTCTGAGAACACTATGAATCGGTCAATCTAATTTAATTCCTCATTATAAACAAATAACAGTTATCATTCTCAATTCTTATAAATGAGTTCTGTTCAGAACTTGCCTTTATTTATAGCTTCCTCCTTAAAGCTTGAAAACCAAATCTTCCCTTATTGACTTCTGCCACATCTAATGCATCTGTAAGCACACTTGTTTCAACCGTTCTTTGGTATTTGGTCACTCTCATCAATGTTTTGTCTTGATTTAAGTGATCTGTGGGCACAGTATAAATTTCCTGGTAACTAGTTAGAAGAAAAAAGAGTTTGGGCTCTGCAAACCTTTAGTATTATCTTTCCAAACCATCCATCTTCTTTTTACTAAGAACGTCCCCATTCTCCTTCATGGCACTTTTGTCATTCAGATCTGACACATTCAGGACTACATGGAAGATACTGATACTGACTTCAGTGCTTCATACAAATCATTACTATTCACACATTTTTCTTAATATATTTGCAGTCACTCCAAATGCCTTACACACATGAACTCCAACTACCGTGGTATGATCAACATTTGAGGTAAATGTAGTCTACCTAGAGAAATTGAATATTCAAAGCATGAGGCTTGTAAGCTCCATAATTACAGTTTGGAAAGCTATGCAGCCTATTTAACAAGAATTCCTTCTGAAGAGTCCTAAACTCTTCTCCCTCACTGAATTTGGGAGACTGGATTCATAAAATAACAGCAATGGTAACTTTGCCGAAACATCTGGATAATTTTATTGAAAAAAAGCAAGAAAGCCTTATTACCAAAGTTAGCAACTCCAGCAACACCTGGAGAAGGTAGAAGATTCTCAAAATCTCAACATTTGGTCATCTCAGAGGATAAATTTAAATACAGTATCAAAACACAAACAAAGGAAAATCAAGATGGAAAGCATTGTAACAAATGTGAAAGAACATTTTGTTTGTAAAAAAAGATGCTCTCAGCTTAAAAATCAATATGTGGATAGATCAGAAAAACCTTACAAAAAGGTTTTTTTAACAATTATGAATGATCGCTCAAGGGAATTTTTATATGTCAGTTTTATACTTCCTCATGTTAAATGAAGTGAAACCACTGAAACCTCAGGCAGCTAACTGCATCACCAGGCAAGGATGGAGTTAGTAATTTCCTTTTTTATCTGGACAGTAAAAAATATTGCTGTGCCACCATAACTTATAGCTTGTGACAAGGCAAAACTTTATGACTTCTGAACTTCTAAGTGGGTCATAGGAGAAAAGAAAAAAGTTCAATTTATCAGAATCTTGATTTTTTTTTAGCATAATGACTTGAAGATGAAGATTAAATTAATGGATTAATGCACATTTTCCTGTCTATCTCTCATTTTCTGTATTGATTTTAGAGTCCCATGGATGGGGATCTCAACTAGTTACTGCCTAAAAAGGAGAGTTCAGCTGGGGTAACTCTTAGCATTTCAAAAGCAAACTGTTCAAATTTGATAATAAATGAATAGGACAACATTGGGTTTTTTTCTAAGCCTACACTACCGAAAAAACAATGTAACCCTCTTCATCCCGATTTCACGAAGGACTGGAAGTCTGATGAATAGGAGCAATCATCCAAAAGCACCACTGTCAGTCTAACTTTGCAATTTCAGTAGAAGATCTTTCCTGTAGGCTACAACAATACTGAGACTGGGTTAAAGAATTTGTCTTAGGCTCTTTTTTTATTTTTGTATAGAATGCTATCACTATGGTATCTCTACACTGCAAGTATAATTTCCTCCCAGAGACAGGGATCTCTTCAGTCAAAATTTGCCCCTGTGGAGCTGAAGGAAGCTGTAATAATTTCTTGGCTAAATAATCACAGATAATGCACCCTACTCTAAAAGGAGTACTTTTTCTTTGGCATTGTCCACTATCTGTAAATCTCAGATGTTTCTTCATTAGGGCAGTGATTAGAAACCCAGTCTTCCAAGCGACAACCATAGTCACTAAGCCATACGGTTTAAATATTTACCATGAATATTTTAAGTATTTTATATTAAGTAGATTAGCTTCACCAAGAGGGGATGAGGGATTCATCTTATAGCATGCTATTGTGTGATAGTTGGTGCATTCTTGATCTGATAGATTTTCTGTTGGGAGGGCAAGATGTGGCTTCAAATCTGTGTTCCAAAACAAGTGGGAGAAGAAAATGAGCCTGTGTATTATGCATGAGTGCTCCATGCACTGGGCTATTGAGCATTTGAGATGGGTCATCGGGTTTTGTTTGTGTCCCAAGCTGGTAAAGACATCCTGAAATATTTCATTATATCAGGACTTGCCAAGATCAGAAAAACATATCCGTCGTTTGTGAACCTTTCTATAGTTTAGGCACTGAGCACTTCAATGTTTTAAGGTGCCCTGCTTGAAAGAGATCATGCCAAGCAACAGAAATGAAGATCACTAGGAATTCTCTGGCTGAAGTCTCATGCCAAGGCTCCCGGGGCAACTATAGGGTTAGGCAATAGCTGAGCATCAACGTGGAATTAGGTGCTTACACATGTATTAAATTAGGAACTTCTGTGAATGAACCGAGGTCAAATCTTCATGTCTCTGACGCAAACAACAGGTCACACAGGAAAGACCGGAAGACCCAGACACCCTAGAGTCGAATATTTGCTCTTGAGTTAATGAGTTCAAAAGGAACAAAAGGACACTTGGACAGCACAGCTTTTCTGGCTGAATGGGCCACTTCTTTCCCTGCAAATATCAGCAGACATAATGTAGGTGGACCTAATCGTACATGCAGTAGGCCCAGTGCTTTCTGGGACTTATGCATGGACATCACACGCACCATATTGTGTATGCTCAAGGGTTGACTCAAGCACAAGTACAGTCAGGGGTGGGTCCCCACTACTAGATTAATACATGGAGCCTGTGGCCCTTTTTCTTGGAGTCCTACTGCTATCATGTGGCCAGAAAAGAAGGTAGCTGGGATCATGCAGCTGCCACCGTCACTAGAATAATTAATTTAGCCTGGAGCAAGCTCCTGTGCATCTCAAAGGTGCCCTGGGAAAGAGAGCAACCAGGATTAGCTGACAGACTATCAGTTGAACACTTGAGAGATGAGATATCAAATTGATTTAATGCATACGGTGGGGTTTTTTTACAAAGACCTTGAAAAAAATGAGTAATTTGGGTCAATGCATGTAAAAGCTTCAAAGGAACCAGGATATTTTTGTCTAGGTTACTAACAGGCATCCCACTGCTGAAAACATATGAGACTTTACAGGTGATGTCTACCCTGATAAATAAAACAGACTAGGGAACCCTAAAGGCAAATGCCTTAATGGCTCACAGCCATCTGGCTGAACTCCCTTTCTTCCTCCCCAAAACTAATCCAACCTACCTACTGAGAGTAGCTCCTAACTTGTGTTATTCTCCAAAAATTGCCAAGGCTTTGTCTCAGAAAATGCTATTTGGCACAAACCTGAACTGTGCCAAGGACAAGTGCTAATAACCAAATGCTATGGACACTCGCGGGCTGGCGCACAAGCCCCCACCCTGGCTTTGCTCTGTCTGCTGGGGCAGGCACAGCCGCAGAATCCTCTCAGCCTCAGTGAACATCTTCAACCCTCACAGCAAGGTCTGCAAAAGCCCAATTACATCCAATTTTAGGGCCTGGAACTCTGTATTTACAAATAAAATAAAATGAATTATATATATAAAAATAAATTATATATAAATATAAATATATTAATAAACCTTAATTCTCCAACAGCTTTGAAGAGCAAACTACAACATACACTGCTTATAAGAATGTTTATGACAAAATATTTCTCAGTTGGCAGGTGTTTTTCCTTAGTGCTGATCTAACTTGCCATGGCTGTGGAAGGATTTGCCATGACGTGTTCCTTTGTAAGAATGTGTTCAAGGCCCTAGCATTTCTGTCTTCTTCATCTGAACAAATTTAAAAGACCATTTTAATAGACGGTTTGGGCTTTTCTAACTGGAAGGGCAGCTGAGTGTCAGACATGAAAATCAAAGCATTTTTTTAAGGTTTCTAATTATAACCAAATATCTTAATAGTAAATATTTTGGCATGGCTGACTTCTAAAAATAACTCCTACAACCTGTCAAGACTTTCGTCTATTCAAGACTGAATGCTGACCAAGAGTTCAAGAACATCACAGGGAAAGCAATAACAATCATAAAATGACGAGCCCATTTTAATGTCGTAAACTGTGAAATTCTCCAGAACTGCTCAAAATCTGTGTCTTTACCTTTATCTCATCAATGCAAACAATCACACTATTGGTAATGAAGCTTGTGGACAGTAGGCAACAGAACAACAAAACCTGTCTCTTCACTTGTAGAGAATTTGTGCCAGATGTTGTAAGTGCAAACATTGGACCTCAGCTGACACGCCAAACTGCACACATGTTCACACTAGATTCTTGCTGGCAAAAGAAAATAGGTAAGGAATGTAGATTCAGGGCCTTTTCAATATTTCCTTGGGTGTTCAATTCATCCTCTTTACTTCCTTCAGAAAGAATCATTTTGGGGTATGTTTTGAATTTCATCTTTCTTCATTTTCAGCTTATGCCAATTTATTAAAATCCTTTGTTGAGTTCCAGCAATCATGCTGGAATTATGGAAACTAGTTAGTGGAAGATATTTAATAGAAGCCTATTTCTTTAGTAAGATCAGCTACAGCTGTAAGATTTGGGCATAAAGTTTAATGGCAATATATCTGCATATCATACAGAACTGGCATTTTTTAGCATGGATTTCTGTTAAATTCAAAGAAACCTGCCTCCCACTTAGAAGTCTGCCTGCCATTAAAGACATAAGCCCTAATGTAACTATCACATCTTTAACCATGTCTTCACTCACTGGATGGATCTGCACAACTCACATTAACATTAATGGGAATTCCATGTATGCATCACTTGGAGAAAATACTCCCTAAAATATTTTATCATTATCTTTCTAGGCAGGTAGGGATGGCATCAATCATGCATCGAACGCAGTTGCACAATGTGCATTATTAAAGCATCAGGGCATGAAAAATAAAATAAAAAAGCACAGACATTTCCAAACACTTTCTTCTTAAAGTAGTAAGAAGGATCAAATAGAAAACCTTTGAGAATCCTGTGAGAACATGACTTAGTTGCATATTTTCCTGTAATTACAAAAGATCTAAAACCTAAGCTCATCCTTTCTCCTTCTAGAGAGAGCAGCAATGTGATAATAAAGGCCAACCTCATTATGTAAGCAAGTCACAGATAAGATGCACTCAATTTATCATAAACATCCAGCGGGTGAAGAGAGAAGGGGGGAGTTTACATTTGAACTGGTTGACCTCTGTGCCTTTTCTTTTTTTTCTTCCCTTTTTTTTAACAGAGAAATATTTCTTCCCATAATTTTAATATTTCAGCAGAAATGGTTAGGTATTGGGGAAAAAAAGGGTTATGAAAGACAGTACTTGCAGACAGCCTCATGAGAGTGGTATTCTTGGTCAGGGATTTTGGTCATAACTCACCAGTTCTGCCCTACCATGGGCAAGAACAAGCAAGAAGAGGAGACAGCAGCAGAATGCACCAATGCCTCAGTCCTTCCCTAGTCTCTCCCTAGAAAATTGCAGCAGAAGAAAAGCAACTGACAAATTTTTCTCTGACAAGTGCTACGCTGATAATTCTGGGCATGTCCAAACTGTGACATACAGAGGTAGCATTAACCAAACTATCTCCAGAACCAGAAACAACCTAGAAACACCTGCACGACACTGCACTCAAAGAAATTAACTTTTGGAAGCCTACATTTCTTTCAGGACACAACCATGGCATCCCACATCATATTACATGGATGTATCAGCAGCGAGCAGCAAAGGAGCAGCAGGAGAAAAGGAAAGGCTTTCATCAGAGGACTATCAAAAAACAAGGTCTACTGTCAAGGTAAGCATCCTGTTGCTCTTGACATCTCTCTCCCCCCAAAATTACATTGTTCTGTTATTACCTCTGTTCTTGGAACAGAGAAGTTCTAAAGACCTAAAGAAGTTCTATTCCTAAAAGGAGTTCTAGGAATAAGCATCCTTCATTTCAATTTAAAAAACAAATACAAGTTGCTAGTTGTGAGTGGTGCAGTGGGAGTTCAGCCTGGGCAGCCTCTTCTTCTGCTCTCCCTGGGGGAGGAGATACAAGCACTGCTTTTCTGGTTACATCCTTTGAACATCAGGCACAAATTGGCTTACACTGCTACTCTGACACTCAGATCACCTGGGCTTTGAAAAACAGTGAGAAATACTAAGTGGAAAGAAGGAATAGGGGAAATCCTGGCAGGCTACAATGAAATCAGCTCTTAACTACATTGCAGAACAAGCATAGCTCGCTGACGGCTAAGTTTTCCTGATATAAACCTCATAAAGTTCAACAAGGCCAGGTGCAAGGTCCTGCACCTGGGTCAGGGCAATGCCCAGAACCAGTACAAACTAAAGGGTGAATTGATTGAGAGCAACCCTGTGAAGAATGTCTTGGGGATCCTGGTCGATTAAAAACTGAACAGGAGCCTGCAATGAGCATTTGCAGCCCAGAAAGGCAACCATATACTGGGCTGCATAAAAAGAAGAGTGGCCAGCAGGTTAAGGGAGGTGATTCTTCCCCTCTACTCCACTCTGATGAGACCCCATCTGGAGTACTGCATCCAGCTCTGGAGCCCTCAGCACAGGAAAGACATGGACCTGTTAGAGAGGGTCCAGAGGAGGGACACAAAAATGATCAGAGAGATGGAACAGCTCTCCTATGAGGACAGGCTGAGAGAGTTGGGGTTGTTCAGCCTGGAGAAGAGAAGGTTCTGGGGAGACATTACTGTGACCTTTCAATATATAAAAGGATCTTATAAGAAAGGTAGAGAGGGACTTTTTACCAAGGCCTTTACTGACAGAACAAGGGGCAATGGTTTTAAACTGAAAGAGAGTATATTTAGATTGGACATAAGGAATAAATTCTTCACTGTGAGGGTGGTGAGACAGTCAAACAGGTTGCCCAGAGAAGTTGTGGATGCCCCAGCACTGGACATGCTCAAGGTCAGGTTGGACAGGGCTTTGAGCAACCTGATGCAGTGAAAGATGTCCCCACCCATGGCAGGGGGGTTGGACTAGATGGTCTTTAAAGGCCCCTTCCAACCCAACCCATTCTGTGATTCTGTGACAAAGAAACCCCTTCCCTTTCCTGCATTGTCATTCTGCCTGCACGCAAGGGTGAAAATGACATTGAGTTAAGAATCAGGCTCTTCTATGTCTTAAGTAAGCAGAGATGGTGACATGGGCATGCTGTTAGAGCTGCTCTTAGACTGATTCCCTTTCTCCCTTCACCTCCAGAGCAGCACAGTGGGAGCAGAGAGTAGCAACAGGGAAAAAATTATCTGGGCAGACACCAGAGTAACCCTCTAGTTAATGTCTTGCAAGTGCTGTGTTGACCCCAGATCATAAAAGACTGAAACCTCCTAAAAGCTTCACTTCCAAACTTCAGCACAGGCTGAAGGGCTGATGCTTTTATCTCTTGAGATGTCCAGTTAATGTCAGACAAATTCGTGGCTGTCACATAAGGAAGCAGCTGCACGAAGGTCACTAGCACAGGACAGTTCAGAGGATTAGCCCCTCAGTATTAATATGCAAGACAGTCAAGTCTCATGCTTTGAGCACCTAATTTTGAAAGCCCATCCACCTTTAAAAATGAACATATTCATAGTTAGAGAAATTAAGATATTTAATACCTCCAGAAAAGCTGCAGGCCTTCAATTTAGGAAAAGCAACATTTCAGGTATTGATCCCATCCAGCGAACTGTCATTCCAGCAAGTCATACTGGAATCAGCAAGGGAGAAATGAGAGAGATACAGATTCTTTGGGATGCTTCATTTCTGTGTTTATGCACCTCATAGCACATTAGTGAATCACCAGTGCTGCCACACTACAAATAATAAATAACATTCACAGCAGAACTCATATATTTGTATTCCCTTGTGTGCTTATCACAAACTCATTTAAAGATGTTTTAAACTCTGAACACATTAAAAATTATTTCAAACAAAAAGTCTTCTTAAGAGAATGTGACAATTTTAAATACTGGAAATTTAGTGGGATAAACACAGAATAAACACAGACCACAGTACACTGACTCAGTAAGGTACATTCAATGCAAGCAATGACGTCTTTTCAAGTCACTCAGACTTTGGAGGACAAAATGTTAGCTTTTGCCCAGAAGTCTTCCCTGTGTTATTGTATGTCATAATTATTTGCATTAGGGCAGTTTCAAGAGGGAGCAGGCTGTATTTATAGTGCCTTTGTGGGACAGAGCATTCCTGTGAACGGAATATATTTTGTATTTCTAACATAGGTTTTCAGAGAACTTTCAGAAGTTCTCTAGGACATCACAGTGCATTTGAGCAGTTTCAGCACTTGAAGAAAACAAGATTTCCCATACTGATAGGAAATACAGCAAGAATCAAAACAGAAATGCGTGAAAACTTTCAGAGAGATCTGGTGGAGAAGCTGGCAGACGAGCTCTCATCATTTATCAGCAGTCCTGGTTAACAGGGGAGGTCCCAGAAGACTGGAGGCTTGCCAATGTGACACCCATTTACAAGAAAGGCCGGAAGGAGGATCCCAGGAACTACAGGCCTGTCAGCCTGACCTCCGTACCGGAGAAGATTACGGAGAGGTTCATCTGGTTCATCTGGGGGGCACTCAAAGGGCATGTGCAGGACAACCAAGGGATCAGGCCCAGCCAGCACGGGATCATGAAAGGCAGGTCCTGCTTGACCAACCTGATCTCCTTCTATGACCAGGTGACCCGCCTAGTGGATGAGGAAAAGGCTGTGGACCTGGACTTTATTAAAGCCTTTGACAGCGTCTCCCACAGCATTCTCCTGGAGAAACTGGCGGCTCGTGGCTTAGACAGGTTTGCTCTTCACTGGGTAAAGAACTGGCTGGACAGTGAAATCCAGAGAGTTGTGAACGGAGTTAAATCTGGCTGGCGGCCAGTCACAAGCGGTGTTCCCCAGGGCTCAGTTTTGGGGCCATCACAACAACCCCATGCAACGCTACAGGCTTGGGGAGGAGTGGCTGGAGAGCTGCCCAGCAGAAAAGAACCTGGGGGTGCTGGTTGACAGCCAGGTGAATATGAGCTGGCAGTGTCCCCAGGTGGACAAAAAGGCCAACAGCGTCCTGGCCTGTATCAGAACTAGTGTGGCCAGCAGGAGGAGGGAAGTGATTGTGCCCCTGCAGTCAGCACTGCTGAGGCCACACCTTGAATACTGTGTTCAGTTTTGGGCCCCTCACTACAAGAAGGACATTGAGGTGCTGGAGCATGTCTTGAGAAAGGCAACAAAGCTGGTGAGAGGTCTGGAGAACAAGTCTTGTGAGGAGTGGCTGAGGGAACTGGGGTTATTAAATCTGGAGAAGAGGAGGCTGAAGGGAGGTCTTATCACTCTCACAACCTGAAAGGGAGTTGTGGTGAGGTGGGTGTTGGTCTTTTCTCTCAAGTAACTAGCAATAGAACGAGAGGAAATGGCCTCAGGTTGCACCAGGGAAGGTTTAAACCAGATATTAGCAAAAATTTCTTTATTGAGAGAGTGGTCAAACATTGGAACAGGTTGCCCAGGGAGGTGGTAGAGTCACCATCACTGGAAGTGTTCAAAAAACATGTAGACGTGGCACTTTGGGTCATGGTTTAGTGGGCATGGTGGTGTTGGGTTAGTGGTTGGACTTGATGATCTTAAAAGGTCTTTTCCAACCTTAATGATTCTGTGATCCCATGATTCTAAACTGGTTGAGCACATTGGTCAAGAAAGATGAAATTAAATTGCTAAAGTTTTGCCATGGACATCCACATAGCCACAATTTTGTCTCTGGCATGACACGATTAGATGACTGTTCCTAGTGAAACAGATACATAAATAAACGACAAAGCATGTGGAGCCAAGACAAAAGAGTCTAGTAAAGATACTAAGCAAATGTAGCTTTCTATTGTGTTTAGAGTGTCCATGTGTTATTGGGATATTTTCTGATGTATTTGTTATGTGTCATTACTCATTGGCACACTCAGGCCATTATTTTTTACTCAATGGATCAATCCTGTACTAAAGCCTAAAAGCATTCTGTAGTTTCTAGTCAGGTGATGTTGGTTAGCTGCTGGTTAGTCTAAGCAGGGTGTGCTCTGCCTGTTTTCCAGCTCGATCAGGCATAAAGCCCCACATCCGGAACGTTGCAATATGCATGCTCTGAAACTCGTTCCTGCAAACAGTGGTTTCTGCAAGAAAAGTTCACTTACTAGTTCTGGGTTTGCTTCCCACGGAAATTCACGCCAGTGAAACTCGTAGTAAGTGATGTCTAAAACAAGAGGCAAATCTGGGCTGAAAATCCTTCCAGCACTTGTTCTTTAGTGTATTTCCACAGCTATTGCCCAAAGATGCTGGAGCAACAGAAGTATGAACAAATGTAGTTGTCTGTATTCCCCCAGTTTATGTGTTGCCACAAAACCTGCAGACTCCATTTATTAAACTGAGTAACCTCGCCAGGAGAAAATCTCCCTGCTCCCTTCTGTGCAAGGGCAGAGGGCTGAAGTCAGGAGCGCTGCTGCCAGGAGGGGTGGGGAAGGTCCCTGGGCATCACAGGGGACTGCTACAGCACGTGGCTGTCAGAGCAAGGACCCCGAGAAGGATGTAAGGGGAGGGTGGCAGTGAAGGAGAGGACCAGGGCTGCAGAGCAACTCCTTTGCTGACAGCTTAAGGGGCAATACAGCAACCAGAAAAGCAAAGGCAGCTCTGTGGCTGCTGTTCCACTCCCTAAGGATATGAGTCTGCCCAGGAGGTGAGCATCCTGGGAGCGTAGCTGCAGGTGTATGCCAGGAACAAGAGGTGGCCCCACCATGGAAAAGCAGCTTTAGGGGAGGTTGGCACAAGCACAGTGATCTGCTTGCACACAAAGGAGCTTTGATCACTACTTAACTGGAGGCCTGTCATAAATTTGGATCCCCAGCCTTCAAGCCAAGCAGCCCACAATGGGAGGATGGAGGATGGGCTGGACAAGATGGCCTTTGCGTAGGTGAATAACTAAGAGTTCAGAAATAGCTAAATAAAAAAAGTGATGTTAAAAAAGTTACATTTCTATAATTTAACTCAAAAGCCTCATTCCTTCTCTCAGTGACTTATTAACTAGTTTTTCTGCATTGTATACCTCCTAAAAAGACTTTGGAGGAAGAAGCTAATTCAAGCCCAATTCTTGTGTAACAGAAGTTACAACAAGATCATTAAAGGATGTTCCACTTATAGTGTTTGAATTGTCAGACAAATAAATTTAGAAAATTAGTTTTAATACCTACCACTCTTTTGCTGTTGATACTTAATAGAGAGATGTAATAGAACAACTACTCAGAAGCCAACATCACCATCTAGTTAGATACCAGTTCAAACTTCTACCCTGGGTTTTGCATGGGAAAAAAAAGAAAATTAATATTGTTTTTACACGGAGCTTAAAAAAAGTGTAATTTAAGAAGATTAACTGACAATTTAATGGATTGATCCAAAGATTGTTTTAATTTGCAAATAATCTCCTAAATGTCATGAAATCTCTAAAGCAACATGCAAACTATTCTGAGTCCAAAAATAATGAGCTATTGATTCTTTTGTTATGAAATCACTCTGCTGGTTGGCAATATACCTTTGGGCCACAATGTATTGCAGGAGCAAATTACAGTACCTGATGCTGACAATGAAAAAATGACAGCAAACTTTTTTTCTTTAAAATCTAGGCTGGAAAAAATGTCAAAAACTTTTTTCCCCTCCCCAAAATAAATAAATACATAAATAAATAAGGATGGTTTCTTCATATATTCTATTTCTGAACAGATACCAATTATGTATATAAAACCTGATAAAATATGTGTCCTGAAATTCACAGAATTGATTTTCTACTGAATCTAAACCATCTGTGTCCATAGACTAGAAATCTATATTTATCTGTACATAGTTTTATGGCTTTAGAGAGTTAAACAAACGCCTAAATCTGTTTTAGAGGCTAAAACTCTCAAAACCAGGTAGCACATAAATGAGTTGGGCACCCAAAACTGAAATGGACCAGTTGACAAAGTCACTGAGAACTGAAAACTCTCATTCAATTCAAAGTCCAAATATACGGCTCCTCCGAAAATTGGGAAGAATTACTTGAATATATGAGATTGGTTCCGTTTGGTCATCCACAGAGCACCAAAATCTCTCAGGCCATGATCTCTAGTCTTTTTTTAGACCACCTTTCAATCAAGAATAAGGATAGCTAAGTACAAAGTAAAGCAAAATGAAAACCTGAATTTAAGAGTACTGTGCAGAGCCTGAAATTTAAGCCGGAATCACACAATACAATCATTATGACACTTTCCACTTAAAAATAGCAGCTTTGTGCAAAAAACTCTTCAAGACCTTTCTTCAAACATAACTAGTGGCTACCTGAAGCAGCCACAAGGAAAAATAAAGAAAACACAGCATCAGACCCTGAAAGTTACTAAGTTGAGGTCCAAGCCTGAGGTCAAAGCAGGACATAAAATATCCTATACCTGCAGTCTGATCTTCATAAGCATAGTTTCTCAAAGCTTATTGCAACAACCAAAACAGAAGGACCTTGTGCCATCAGAGGCTGTGGTACCCACTGCTGCTGTAGGCAAAGCACACTTTTGGGATGGAGATAATGGTACCCAGCAACACTCCCCTCAGCCCAGCCCTTACCATGACCTAAGCTTTCATTCTCTTTGGTCTAGTTTACCACAGAGACTAAACGCTCTTTTTTCCCATCTCAGTTCCCGGTGGGTCGGTGGTACTCAACCCTCCCCAGTGTCCCACCACAGCTCTCACCTAACACTTGCACTTCTCCAGAATGTTGGTTTTGTAAGGACGTGGGCTGAGAGCAGGGGATGAACACGGCTGATATCACACAAAGCAAGGTCTGGATGGAGATCTAGGGTTTTTGCCTGTGGGTCGAGAGTTTGCCTGATTTTTTTCATCCCCTGGTGGAGGTTGAGCTGCCTCATTCTCTGATGTATGGTGGCTCTAGCCCTGAGCAGCCGTAAGGTTTGTAAAGGACTTAATCTGGTATGTCAAGTATTCCTACTGATGTTGTCAGTCATAAGTTGTCATGATGTTGTCATAAGTTAAGCAGAATAGTGTTTGGCCCTGGATTCACAGATGATGTTTTCGTTTTGAAAAGTAATGCAAAATTGAAGAATTCTATCTTGTGAATACAGTTAAAAATATAAAAATGCTTGATCAAAATTTGTTGAGGTGCCAAGGAGGATGAGAATATATTTCGTGAATATAGATTGCAAAGTGTTCCAGGTTCCCTTTTGATTAATTGTTTTCTTTCCTTGAGGTTTTTAGGAGTTTTACTTCCATTGTGGAATTATCTCATAAACTGTCTTTCTTCACGAAACAGCTAAAGGTCAATTATTATAAATGCAACGTGAAATCCATTGTATTTATCTATTGTTTATAGTTCTTGCAAAACAGCATAAAGACTTTGTACGTAAAGACAAATCTTTAAAACTGCTTCAGGCTTAAAATTAAAAATTATTGCCGTTTGTGTTGATTGCCAAGGGACATTTGGAGAATCCCCAGTGATCACAGGACATTTCCATATAGCCTGTCACGTTAAGGTGAAAAATACGCAAGGACAGTCTCACCATCTGTCATCAACTCGCTTCGGTGACACAGAGGACTGCTCTGAAATGGCCAATAGGCCTCATGCATAACAAAGCCCTTACACTTTTGCATTGTTTATATTTTGACCTGGGCAGATAATCCTTCAGGAAAGGGGGCTGTGTTTTGTTATTTCTTTTTTTTTCTTACACGGTGACCATTTCAATGCTGTCTTTTAAAGAGAAATCAGCCTTCCATCTAGAAAATAAATTTAAAGAACTGTCTCTGTGTTACTATTCTGCTTAAACAACTATGTTGCAGGCTGAAGACATTTTATTAACAGCACCATGTTTTATGAAAGCTATTGAAACCTGCTTTTCTAAACCAAGGGGCTTTTTTTGAGTGACGTAGTCACTTCATTTAAACTGTAAATCTAGGTGGTTCTGAATGCTTAATATACTGTCAAGGTTTGTTGCTAACAGTCTATTAAATGGATAATTTAAAAGCAAATGGCAATCTAGGAGAAAAAAAAAGCACCTTTCTGCAGCTCAACAAAACCATGTTAGTCTGTTTGTATAGTCACTCATATGACATTTCTCATAGCAGAAGTCAAATATAAACTGTTCTTACCATGGTGTCAAGCACCACTTAAGACTTGCAAATACAGTTTCTTCATAAAATAGGTTCCTCTCCAGCCTATCAGGCTCATAGCTGACACTCTTACATCATTGGTTAAAGGAATTAATAAAAAAGTTGGAAAAATAAACTCCTGGGAAATGTTTTTATCCTGTCAGTTATCTGCTACAATGACTGGAAAATAAAAGACTAATAGAACATTTGTCCCACAGCTCTGTCTGCCTGGAAGTCCAACAGCTAACAAAATTGTCAGAAACAGCCATTGTTAGAAACAAGTGAATGGATGAAGGGAAGAGTGAATGAAAATATGATGGGGACATCCCTTCTGTCAGTGTACCAGGATCCTGACAGGATCCTCTAGGTTTTATTTAATCTTCAACACATACAATATTCACAAGTATAGGAGCAAGTCTTTATTCAAGGCACAGGCAGGCCTTCAAACAATGCATTGTACATATCTAGATATATTCCTCTTATAACTGGGGAACATTTGTTATTTTTCAGTCCACTCTTTAATTACGAATTAAGTCAACCCTTTCCTCTGCAAAGACAGGCTCCACTGATGCTAAAGGGAATTACACTAAATTCTGAAGGATAAATAAATCCCTTGATGTCCAATCCGTCTCTCCCACCTGCACCATGCACAATATATCAGGAATATGGAATCACTTAAGCATGGGAGAGATTCCTCCTAGCTCCCCTCCTTGTTCTGTATTCCACTAAGCATGGCTGCCCATAAACAAACAGCCATTTATGGTTCTATTACTGTCTTATGTTCTGAAGGTATTACCTTTTTAATTGAATTTCCATACAGAAAATAAAATCCGTAACACCATGAGCAAGACAGATTGAGTATGAAACACTGGTGATCTGTGAATACCTGAGTTCCTGCTTTCTCCTGAGCTGAGGACCTAGAAACAGAGAAAAAAAATCTGCTATAGATTCTCTCCTCTCTCAGACAAGATTAGAAATTGTTGGGGTGTGCAAAAACCAAATCCCCTGAAAGCCAGATTTTGTGAGAGAATTTCCATGGAGTTTGCAACTGTGTAGAGATGCCTAGGGTGACGCTATGGATGCTGAAAGCTCTCACTGGGTTCCCCTTGCAGTATGAAATCAGCACTTCTGTTTGCTGAAGATATAATCATGGGTTTTATACATATATTTGACTTTTCTAAACAGCATTCCATGCACAAGAGAACAAATAAAAGAAGTTGCGCACTTCCAGATGAAATTTCATCTCAACAACTTCGCTGTATTGCAATGACTGCTTTCAAGTACAGATGTGTCTCACACCTCTGGCTTGGAAGTTGCCAGTCAACTTTTCCTGCATGATATTCATCATGCACAAGTAATTTTTATACATTTTTGAACTGTAAATACAGCTTTATGTATTCCAGCCAAGTCAAAGCTAAATTCTTCAGGGTCCTTGGATATTACAGCTTTCTGGTAAATGTATGGGGGCAGTTCCAGATGATATACCTAACAAGTAAAATATTCTACTTCTTGGTGCATTCCTATGAAAAGAAACTACAGAAGGAGTTCAGGAGTCTCTCAGTTTTAGATATATAATATATATGTTACTAAAAGCAGCCATCTTATACAATGACTTGGTTTCAGAATGGGAGAATTAAAACTTCAGAGCTGTTGTTTCAGTTTGGATCAATCTCAGTAATAATACTGTATGGGTTATGTTCTGGGACATCTTTTCTAGAAAGTAAAAAAAAAAAAATCAAAAGCTGGGTTTCCAGGTACAAATGATTGTGTCACACTGAGGCTTAAAAGGTACTAATAAATGAAAGAGGTCAAGGTCTATGGTCTGGACCTGAGAGCAAATATTACAGCACAGCTTATATATGTCTGGCTAAGCTCTCCATGTTCACAACGAGGCAGCATCTCAGGCACATCCCTGTGCTGTCTTTTGGGTGGGGTGTACCAAGTAATAGCAAACCCTCCGCAGAAATCCCTCTTATTCCCACAGCGAAAACCCGCTGAGTTTGTCCAGGCTTTTCAGCAATCACAGTTTCTTCCTGCAGCTCTCTCCTTCCACCTGGGGCTGGGCTCTGGACAGGTCTGCTTTGCCCGCTGAGCCTCAGCCAGGAGAGGACTCAAAAGCTTCCCCTGTCCTGGCAGCTTATCTGTTTTCTCCAACAAGGACCAAT
Organism: Phaethon aethereus; assembly: GCF_964289735.1. Taxonomy (NCBI): domain Eukaryota; kingdom Metazoa; phylum Chordata; class Aves; order Phaethontiformes; family Phaethontidae; genus Phaethon; species Phaethon aethereus. The sequence continues at coordinate 40,497,613 of NC_138582.1, read as the reverse complement.
TCATTTGTCTTTGTCACTTCTTTTTTGTCAAGGAATTCCCATTGTTTTAACCTAACCTTTGTTAAGAACCAGGAAGAAATAGTTTCATTTTTCTTGGTCACTCTATAGCAATGCACTCCTACTGGACTGAGTCACTGTTAATGATCTTCTAGCTGAAGAATCGTTGTAGCAACGGTGGTCCAAGTACACATGTAAACAAGGCTTATGTAGTTTATAATAACATTAATAGATCAAATGTCACAGTTGGAAAAAATAAACAAGTTCTCCCAGGTACCAGCCCTTCATTTCATCCAAAATTACAATCCTGTCATATTGACATGCAGCTGCTTCTAGGCAAGTTTAGGACATATGTTACCAGTGTTTGCTAGGCCAGGCTAGGAGATACCCTAGCAGGCTTTGCTAGAAAATAACAAGTTTCTACCTAGAGCAAAACTCTAGACAGAGTAATATAGAATTCATAAAATCAGTCAGAATCCATATGTTCTGTGTAGTCAGAGTCCTAGTCTAAGACAGGTACTCCTTGCATCTCTCCTTGCATGCAATGGAAAATTTGAAAGCATCATCTGGTAACAGCCAGTGTTTGCCTGTAGCTGGAAGCCGCCACAGCATCTGTCCAGAAAGGAAGGGAGTCTCCAGCATTTGAGCTGCAAGACAGCTGCAATGAAAGACAGGTCTTCTAACTGCTGGTTGCAACGGTGATGAAAATGGAGGTGAACCATTCACATCTCTTTGCTACAGTCCTACCCAGTAACCTCTGTGACAAACACTGGATCCTCCAGAGTAGGTGGGAGCAGGATTATTTGTGATCCAGGGTTTGTCAGCAGCCCACTCCACTGACAAAAGTTATGTTAATTCTCAGAGAAGTGCTGAGATGCTGTCAAAACAAAGCTGGCAAAAACTGCTCTTACTTCTGATACTGTGCAGACCCCTTGGTCCTCTTCGTAAGGACTGGCCACAGGTAAACATTGGGACCTTGACTGGTGTTCTTTCAACCACCCTTTGAGGTGCTTGGTATTCTTGGTAAACACTGCTCAGGATAACTCACCGCAAAACATCTCCTTTTGAAACTCTAGAGTAAAAACCCAAACATCGAAGTGCTTTAGATAACAGTGTTCCCAGTCTCTAGAGAAGAGAAGAGCAGGGACCCATTCTGTCTTCCCATCCTAATCTAGGGCATCTAGTGTTCAGAAAACAAATACTTCGACCTCATCTTGTAGGAAAAGGACCATGTAAGGAAAAAAATACGTGAAATCCATGCACACGTTATGCAAAGTTTGATCTCCAAACAACAGAAATTTATAAAAAAATAGCAAAGCATAATTTAGAAGGCGTGTCAATGTCCTTACCGTGTGCAGAAATCTGCTGCAACTGTTGGTTTAATAATGTCTTTCTTCCAAGGGCAGCATTTGTTCCAAGTTTTTCTTTTACATTTTGTTAATGAATATTAATAAGCATTTTCTGAAAGCACAGCTAGTATCTGGCAAGCATCCTTTGAGCCCAAAGTAGAAAGTGCACTTCAAAGTAAACTTTTACTTGGGGTTGGAGGAAAAAAAGAGTAACTTAAAATATATTAAATGTTTCCTCTTACAGTCATCTCTCTTATTCATAGATTTGGTGTTTGTATGACCATGGCTTGAAGAAATATTTTCATTGATGATAGCTAGGCATAACATTTAAATTCCTTCCAATCTGAACTTTTAAATGAAAATGTGAACTGCTAAAACAGTACAGAAGCTAAGAAATGCGTGTTTCCACGCTTCCTGAAAAACATGAAAATGATAGATTTTACAAGCCAAGTTTCCGATAACTGAGATGTTAAATTTAACTTTAGTGGAGCACTCTGATAAAAAAAAAATTAGTAATGATGTTCCAATATATCAAGATTCAGATTAGTAAGTGTAAAAACTACATCTTTCTAGGGTTACCAGTGCTGGAATGGCGTATCATGTTAGCATTTGTGACCCCTGAAACTGTGATTTCCATGCTTTAAAAAAAAAACAACAGGATTGATTTGGTCTACTATCTTCACTTAAGTATAGGGCTTGCTTTCACTCTGCCTCATGTACATAAACACAAACAGTCCTATCACAAAACAATTGGCAGTTTTCATTGTCTTGTTAATATTGTATCCACACCTTCTGCAACTTAGCAGACTTTCGCAATTTGTAATTCATTATAATTTGCATTGCCGATTAAAATTTTTTCTGCTGCATTATTTCCCTATGAAAGATAGTTTTTTTAAAAGCTGTTTTGTAATTATTTTTTTTTAATTGACATTTAGACCTCTCTGGTAAAGAAGAATGTGAGAAAGATCATACACTTCATGGGAAAGAACATACAATAATATCTATATAAAATCTATGGAGATATTAAAGATCTAAAAGTTCTCATGGAGAACTTATAAAAATCCTGAATAAAGGCATCTGGAGATGCACAGGAGAGTTTGAAGAAATGTGGAAGATATTTAATGATTCAAACACATACAGTTGGTGGAAGCTATGAGAAAGCACTGTAAAAGTGGTTGCTTTATTTACGAGTCGCTTGTCATTGCTATTTCATTGCATCACAGCCTTTCACAGAAATCCTAGAAATTTTGTGGCTAGAGAGATTTGAGTGTTTATGACAAGCCATTCTTTCTTAAGCACTCAGCAAGGACTAACAATTTTCTTTTGTGGTTTAAGCAGGGATAGACCTTCCATTTAACCTTTGAATGTGAGCTAAAACCTCTAGTGACATTATGCATGACTTGGCGACCAGCAGTCAGAGGTGAAAATGTAGTGCTTGGCCCTGCCTCTAACAGAAGTGAAAGGGAGCTTTGCCCTGGGAATAGGGCTGGGTTGTTATTGCCAAACCAGCATTTTGACCAGGGGCTGAATCCCACCCTCTCTGAATCCACCAGGCAAACCTGAGAGGGTCACTGACTGAAGACAGACATGTCTTCACAGTTTGACAAACACATGATAGCAGTTGCAGACACCAGCTTGGATACACAGATTGTCCTTCAAAGGCTCCATTCTGGGAAAGTATATAACCGTACAAATACTGTGTCCCCCAAAGACATGAGAACACTGTACCTGTACGTACAGTTAGCCATGTACATAATTTTATTTTTTTTTCCACAGAGCAGGAATGAAAATAACAAATCCTGTAGGATTTTGGAAACTTCCCTCTATCCAGTGAATGATAAATTCCACTTATGGCACATTTGTTGAATACATGAAAATACTTACAATCTGTTATTGACACTTTCAGTCAATTAAGCTATTTAAATGATTTGTTTTAATTTCATTCCCAAGCCTTCAAAATTCTGCTGTCTCATGTTTGATCCAAATAAAGACAGATAGTTTATTTGTTAAATATATTTTTTGCTCTTTAAACAGGACAAATGACAACTTGTTCACATTTATTTGTGGCAAGAGCTGAAATGGAGAATTCCTCCAGGTAAACAGTGAATAAGAAGATTCTAATGTTTCAATATGCCATTAAATAACAATTATTTCATTTTCTTTCTTTCTAAAGGACTATTATTGCTAAATTAATGTTTGATACTTTTTTCCACCCAAGAATATCAACTGAGCTATAAATTCCTGGAATGCTCCATGAAATTAGCTACTAGTTCTAACTTTTAGATCATACTGCATTACGAAAAGAGATGGCGATTTTTGATTATTTTTTATTGCCTTTTTAAACATTTCCTGAAATTAAGTAGCTTTTTTTTTTTTCCTTCCCTGTCATATGGAGCGGTGGCACAGCTCCTCAAAGGCATTTTAATAGATAGAAGACTTTGTATGCAACAATAAGTTCAGGTACTAATGTTAGAATAAGCTTATTTCTAAGCACTGAATATATATTCCTAAGTACTGTTTAAGCACAAACATTATCTGTACTACAGAGCAACATTGCCTTATCATTCTTGTTGAGTCTCACTTGCCTGTAACCTATAGAAAGAATGACTTGTGCATTGAGGGTTAATATCATGCAAAAACATTCATTCCTCAGATAATAGCACAATGCTGGACGCTGATATAGTGGCTTTTAAGACCTTCCTGTTATGGTTCATCACATTTAAGCACTGTTTAAGCCTACACTTGCCTGTGCTTATCCAATACCACTTGAGTATTGTGGTTGGTAAAATGACAATGCTACATATATCATTTTAAAAATCAGACAGTAATAAGGCTCAGGTTCATGTAAAAACAAACTTGTCCATACCACACAGGAGTATTCTATAAATATTTCTGAATAATAAAAATAGAAATGAAAACACCAAACAAAAATTGCAAGCTGTCTCCGTAGGATCATAAACACTTTCTAAACACGGATTTTCTTACAGAAGAGGAAAGGAGCAATTCCCAGGCATGGTTGAAGAGTTAGATATGTGCATCAGGAAGGACAGATGGGGCTAGATCTTGCCCCGAGGCTAAGAAAGCAGCAAAGAGAAAGGGAAGCATAAGGTTGGCTCTCTAGGAGAAGATCGTCATAGTACTTTGTAAGACTGACCAGATTTCTTCTCTTTCCAGAACTAACTGTTGGCATGCACCCAAAACCCGAATAAGAGCCCTGGAAGTGAAAGAAGGTGCAGAACTTCAAGAAGTTTAACATCAGATCTGATAGAACAAGGCTACCACGTCTTTTCTTCATCACTTCAAACCTTGTAAAGTGTGTTGCAAAGGCATTTTTGGAGTTGTCTCCATTCCTCACAAGGATGCATCTATAGGAACTTATGTGCTTAAAATTTTCTCAACACTTACCATTCCTAGTAAAGATCTAGCCCAAGGAGCACATCCAAGACTCTGAGGTATGGCTACATCAGTTAATCAAGCAGGGCCTAGGTACAGGTTCAGGCACAGTCCACTTTTTACTGCATTGTGTGGTTGTTATCACTCTCCCTGTTACCAGGGACCGCTGCCAGTGTGGCTGTAGCTGCCACATTGTTTGGAGCTTTGAGTACCCAGATCCTAAAATATCCCTGTGGATTCCTGTGCAGATGTCAAAAGCATCCAGTGGAAGTGTCCTTTCCTGAGATATCAGATCATTGTAAAAATACTGTGAATAGTGAGGAGCAAAGCAACTCTCACTCCTTGCATCAGCTAAGTCTTTCCTTGTGTATCCGAAGGAAAAATCTCATCCTGCTGGTGTGCGCATGCCTCAGAAAGCAACAAAAACTCTCAGAGTAAAATGTTGTCTGGAAGTGCTGAAACAACAGAGGAATACATCTAACATAGCATCAAGGGTCTGCTTTCCAGTGGACAAAGGAGATTAACTGTAAGAGAAAAGGGAACCATACTATGAAAAGCTGCAGACTGGAGTCTGCAGCTCTTTGCCTTTACTTCCAAGACATGCCCTGGCCCGTGCCATATTTCTGTCAAGGTTTTCCACACAGAAACCACGTGAGGGAGGAAATGCCCTGCCATAAAACTCTACCGGCTCCTCTTCCTCCTGCACCGGACCCCTCAGGTCAGACACGGCAGCAGCTGCCTGTGGGCGGCATTTCCCTTCCAGAAAAACCATGTGCGCCTCAGCCCTGTTCTGGCCTCTGCTGCCGCACTCCCCTCCTGCGTCCTGGCTGGCACAGAAGCTGCTCCTCCAGGCTCTGACAGGGAGGGGGGCTGGCAGACACCCCCCTGCAAGATGCTCTCCAGGACCAGTGTTTTAAGAGCTGGTGACTCCGTGCCCTGCTCTAAAGGGACAACAAAAACCGCTGGACCTTGCCCAGAAAGCCTGTGGTATTCTCCCCTCCTAGGTGTTTGCCCTGCAGAAGAAAGTTTTCCAGTAAAAAGGAAGGTGAAATAGGGCAACTTTATCATTCTTTTATATATCTGCAGAAGATTATTATCTGTTGCTCTTTCAAGATCCCAACACAATGGTACCAGGTTGCACTCTGAATTAAGTAAAGCATTCGTCTCTTAATCAAAACAGGAATATATGCCTTGACTTTCACTAGAAAGTCTAACAACAATGTGAACAAAAGAACACTGAAGCAGAGTCTGAATAATTCTTCTAACAAGACAAAATAGTTGCATCTAGTTGCATAAGAGACAATGAAATACAAGCCCTCTCATCTCAGACGGGCAAATGGCTGGTCAAAAAAGATAGCTTTAAAGATACTACTTATTTCCAGTAACATCCCACAAATCCATGTCCCAGTATTTTATTACTGAAGTAGAGGAAAGGCTCAGGTACTATAACACAATTCTCTTGTTATTGTATTGCTTTCCCATGTGAAGCTGTGGGATGTAACAGGAGTATGAACAATTATGTAGAGTAGGGTTATTCATCCTTACATGTTTTTCCTCCTTAAAACAGGACATGTCCTTTCCAAAAATTGGTTCCTAAGCAGAAAATGCTTTGTGCAGCTTTAATTTCAGGAAAGAGCAATAAATCACGTTAATACAAGAAGCAATATTTGATTACTCTGCATTACCCACTAGCCCCTTTACAATCATAATCCTTTACACTCTTATCAATGAATACATCACTCCTAACTCTAACCCCTCAATCACCCCCTCCCTCATCTGCACTCCTACCATTTGGTAACAAACCTCATACTATTATTTAATATTAAATTATATAACACATATGTGATGATGATAGCCATGTGATAAATTGCACTTATCATGCATTTTTTTAATGCAGCTACATTAATCATGCCTCTCCTCCAGTCTTCCTAGTAATCCATCTCTGTCCAGGACTACTCAGTCCCATCCAAGCCTTTAAGAAGATTTGAATGTGCACTGTTAAAAACGGTACCCTTTTCCAAACACGGAGTTTCATCACAGGAATCACACTGTCCCAAAGCTCAGCACAAATAACTTCAAGTCTATGAAGGGTTTAAGGGTATGCTATCTCATGAACCATGAGACTCCTTGAGGCTAAAACTGAGACTTACATTTGCTGTTGTTACAAGGTACTCCATTTCTAGCCCAATGTTATTATCCATGATCCTGGACATTAAAACTGAAACATTTGATGTTTATAAAATAGGTGTTTCTGAAGGTCTTAAAAATGTCTCAGCTGCAGTTTTTCATTCCCTTCTAGCCCTCTAAAGATGGACTTCTAATACTGAATTAAGAAATACTGACTTTACAAGCCAAGAATGCAAAAGAAGGAACTGAAAAGCATTTTAGAACTCTCCAGAACATTTTAAAATAAGATATCCATGAATTATTTGTTCCATATGCTGTCTGTGTAATGGTACAGGGCAACAGACACATTTTATTAGCATTCACTGGAGATAAGCTGCCACATCCCTGTTGATCTGCCTTTGTTGCCTCTATTCCACACCACTAAATGGTCTCTTTTGCCTTAAATCCAATTCTTAAACATTTATTCAGAATTTAAACTTTTTTTTTAAATGTTAAAGTTTTTTCAGAAAAAGTTACTGAAGTTGAAAGTGCTTTATGAATCTATACCAGCATCACAAAACTGCTATAGGAAAAATTGGGTGGGAAAGCAAGGAGAAAGAACTGTGTAAGAATCAGAAAAAGTGTTGAACACTTTGATTCAAAATAAAAAGAAATGTTGAGTTTACCCAATTAAAAACCTTTGTATTAGGAAAGTCCCTTCAAACATATTTTTAAGTCACAAAAATTTTCAACACAAGAAATTATGTGTTTATGACACAAATATTATTGATTAACCCCAAACCATTTTTCACATTTTTGTAATAACTCAGACACCTAGAATATCATCAGTCACAACAGCTGGGAATGCTTAAGTCTAGAATTAAACACATGGGCAAGTGTTTTGTTGGATCAGGATTTATATATTCTGCGGATCTGTAGAGTTAAATTATTTTTTTTAAACATTCATACAGCCATAGCTGAAAGGCTCATCTTGATATCTTGTCTGTAACAGAATCAAGCCATAACAGAATACCGTGCTCTTGTTGCAGCTGTTATTTTTGTGCCAAATCCATTTCTGCCGGGGTAGACACCGGGATAGCCGCTCTGACCACTCCTCGCTGACTTGCTCCCACTTGTTATTCTCCTTCTCCTCCTTGATTTCCCTTCCTTCCCTATTTCTCTTCCTCTCTGCTCTTGCTCTCTCCATCTGGCCTTTTCCCTGCGGCTCCCCAGTGAAGTGCTCATCATTGAATGGCGAGATTGAAAACCAGGCACTGGTCAGCTACTAAAGAGCCTTTCCCTCATCCTCTTACTCTCTTTCTCTCACTATTCTAAAATAAAGACAAGAAGTTATTAACCTTCTCTGTGTGTAGATTCAGGGGAAGAGGGGACTAAGGGGGCTGTAACAGTGTCATTGGTACTGCCTTGTACCCATATCCAGAGGAGTAATTGCACAGATGCCCTGGCCCTGCCTTACACCGCCCATCTTCCTGCCATCTTCCCTTGCTGTCGTGAGAAATAGCATCCCTATGTTTGGAAGAACTTCCTCTTCCTAAGTATTGGGGCTGTTTTCACTGCAGACAGGTCAATTTTCCTTAATTTTGTCATGAACATGAACAAGGAGTCCAAGTGTGATCTTATTTGCATAAAATGGGGAAGCAGCTTAGAATTGGTTTGCTGCCATTTCCTTCTTTGCTGTGGCTTCACTGGCCCTACTCCACAATGTTACAATTTTTCCTTTCACTGAGCCAAAAACCACTTAAAGTTTTCCAGATTTCCTTTCTAATCCCTGATCATTTCCATATCTCACCACAGGTTCCGCTGCTGTTCTACCAAATAGCTACTCTGGCTTCTAGGTTGGAAAAATGCTTACTCCATGACATGTCAGCCAGCCACAGAAAGCGAGTTTTCAGGTCAAGGAAACATTGGCCTTAGGGGATTCATATGTCTCAGGAAGAGACTTGGGTTTCTTCATCTCCTCGCTGATGAAGTACTTTTCCATTGCAAACTTCTCATGTACATCCATTTCCAATTTCTCATGCATGCCCATTTCCACCCTCCTTACATCAATTGTGGGTGATAATTCAGCTTATATAAATCACATTTATATCAAGTCTCAGAACTGCAAATCTGACTACCCAGATATAGTTCCCATTAGGATCACAGTTATTGCCCGCTTCTGTTTCTAGAAACCCAGCTAATCTTTAGTCACGGATACTCAACAACTGGTCCTGATGGTCTTATGCCTGTTAGGTCGGGCTGCATCTTGCCATCAGGTCCAGTTAACGTATCAGGCTGTCTCAACAAAATTAAAACATTAGACAAGCCATAGAAAGGGAATTCAGTGGCAGAATTGAGGCCAGGATGTTACGGAAGACCATGGAAAAAGTGTTCATTTGAACCCCAGGCCTTCCAAGCACTGAAATCCATGTTAAACCCATCTGGAACTAAATATGGAGCGATTTAAATAATACTGCTGGTTAATCACTCTCCAGCAGCTCAAAGTACTGACTTTCTGCTCATCAAGGACTCCAAAAAAAAGGAGATAGGAAATTAAAAAAAAAAAAAGATAAATCAAAGACCCTCTTTTCTAAAGCACAACAGAATTAGCTGTTGTCCTGATACATTATGACCACTCACAGACTTAATCATGTGAAATCACTTCAAAAAGAATTAACAGATTTGACTAACTATAAAAAAGCTTCAAAGCTTTACCAACAGCAGGAGACCTTCTCTTTAATTGGGAGCGTATATCTGAGCAAAACTAAAACTATTCAATAAAAACAGATTTTGAAACTGCCTAAATATGGAAATGATTGAATTAGAATGACTAATATTCATATTGTCCATTGTTTTGAGGCTAAAAACCCTAGTCAAAGCTTCATAGTCTGTTCATTATTGCGTTACATTTGAACAGAAGCAGTGCCTCAGTTCCCCATTCACAGAACCAGACCCTTCCTGTTTTAAAGTAAAAATATCACTGTCCCCAAAATCTTGCGGAATAAGCCAGGAGACAACAACTAGATAAGGGCAGAGAAATGGGAGAGCATATGGAAACAGTCAGTATGACAAGTGGCAGTCTCAGTTTTGGCTCCACTCTCACCATTTGCAAACCCTGGAGAATTATCAATATTTTTTCCTTTTAATCTACCAGCCTATCTTTGTAGCAATAACAGGAGATATTATTAACAGGTTAGCATCCTCTGCTTGCCTGAATTTATCACCCAGGGACAGAGGAAGAAACAATGGCAATATGAACCTCATGTCATTGTCTTTAGAAAATATTTTTGTTGAAAATTCCCACGAGAGAAACCAAGAGCAGAGATAAAAACAAATGGGAATCAATTTTTGTGTGGAATAAAAGATTGATTCCTGCAATTACAAGAAGTGTGAATTTTATTGAAAGAACACTCCAGTTAAATATATTTTAAATGGTTTCTAATACAAAGTGTAAACTAATACACAAATGAAAGTAGTTTCATTGTACTTAAACAAATAGCTCTTGCTTCATCCTTTAAGTCAACTGGATTTCAAGTTACCTTAGGGAGCTTGGAATTAGGAACCACCAATGTTTTAGAGCTATAGACTTACCTAGTTATACTAGAAAAAATCGGAAACATGTGGATAAAAATGCACATAGATAAATCCTCATGAGGATCCAAGAATAATACAGGATTTTTCAAGCAATACAACCTCAATCTTTGTTGATATGAAATATTCTTTTTTTTACATGAAATGTATTACAGGAAAATAAATCATTACGAAAATAAAGACTTATTCTATGTAACAACCACAATGAAACCCATTTAATGAGATTTCACAGCATGAAGAAAAGTTGCCACATTCCAGTTCAGTCAAAACATGCCAGCCAATCATGAAAAGCTATTAAAGAAGATGAAGACTGGGTCTTTTTATCCCACTACATCTCTGAAAGCTGACATTCCTTTCTCTTCTATTTTAGGGAGCAGAAAGAAAAATTAGAGGTACCTAACTCTGCAAAAAGTTGATCTGAAAATTGTATCTTCACTAAAAATTTGAAAACTTAGAAATTTCTGGGAATTTGTCAAATAGAAAATATGGAAATACTCTGATGATTATGTTATTGTTAGCAGTACTGTTAATCATTGTATTATTAACATATTAGGAATGTGGCTATCAGTTTCCAAAGTGAGAGGATTCTAACTTCCCCTTCAGGCAACCATTGAGGAAAAATAATTAAATGTAAATAAATTAGTAATGTAAAAGAATTTCATCTTGCACTTAAGTAAGGACACTGTGAATTTTTCTCTCTCCTTTTTTTCCTAATTAAGGGTTCATATCTCCTGTAAGAGTAGCCCCAATTAAGTTTTACCTAACCTTAGCACAAGTAGCATCACTGACTACAGTTGGGACTGAAGTGGGTAGCATTATTCATGTGTTTAAAATGAAAAATATAATTAGTTTTTTCAATCAGGCTGGCTGTGTTGTGACTATCTACACCAGCAGCCTTATTTTTTGCCATTACTGTCTGCCGCCTTGAAATAATGGTGGAGGAAACCGCATATTCCCCAGCTCAGTTACGTGCAATTGCTTTCATTCTCTCCAGTTCTAGAAAAAACATGAGATGCTTTGACATGAGAAATCAAAGCCACCACTTCAATAGTTGGTTTAATATTTGGATCTCTGAAGCAAGGAAAGTGTGAGGAGGTAGCAGTCAGCTCTCTGCAGGCATAATTTCCCAAAACCTTGCCTTTCACCTGTCATTTCTGCTTGTGCATGTGCCCTGATCAGGGCAGTGGGTTAGTCAGCCAAATTCAAAAGGACAAAACCAAGGACGAGCTATTGCTGCCATGCTGCCCACACCACGCAGCCCCGTAGGATGGGTGCATCGTGGCAGGGCAAGCGATGACAACAGCCTCTCGGGAACATCCCCACGGACCATCACTGGCCTGTCGCAGCCCTCTGTGGCACAGTTTACTTTTATCCTTCAGTTTTTAAAGGGTGCTCTGACCTTTGAAGGACAGCAAGTGAATCTCTGTGACCGTTATAGGGGTTCGGAAACCTAAATTACCCACACCTGAAATACATCCTTTGTTTCAAGCTCAGCGGTGCTTCTGGTTATGCTTCTGAGACACCCGCGTGAGAGCAGTTTACTGCGCAATGTGGATAAATGACATTTTCAGACCGGTTCCTGGCCAGGGACATATTCCTTGTGTTCAGCTCTGTACTGTGCACAGTGCATGCTGCCTTAACCCTTCTTCATCTTTAGCCCCACATAAAAATACAACATATCAGCTGTGCAGCTGTAACCAGGCATCCTAAGCGACAGCCCAGCAGGCAGAACAGCCTTTATTTGTCACCTAAAGTTAATGGTGTAAATTCAGAGACCCCCTCCTTCCTGCCTTTCTCCTACAAAGAGGACTCAAGGCCCTGATTAATATGCAGCCCTATTAACTCTAGTGGCTCTAAGGAGGTGGTGACTGAAGGGGAAAATTAATGACCTCCTGTCCAGGACTTGCCCCTTATTTGAGAGGTGAAATAAAAACTGCAGTCTGAAAGGAAGCAGAATTATTAAATATTTCATCGTAAACTGGTGCAGTAAACACTTGCCAGAAATGGCAGCTTTGATAAAATTCAATTTTCACTCCTCTTATTTAATTCATCTTTATTTGGTACTGTCTCAGCCAAGTTGTTGCTTCTTTTACCTTCATCACTCAAAACTCAAGCATGGAAAATATACTTTTTTTGTCCATGCTCTAGAGGACTGGGCTTTTTTGGTAATGGCACATCAACCAGTAAATAAAAGAGGCCCTAGCTGAATAAATCTATGGCTGAATAATATCTATCTAAAAAGCACTCCAAAACAAAAACCTCCAAAGAAAAAAGAAACAAAAGAGCAATCCCCCAAATACCCATTTCACCTTCTAAACCACATGCTGCGGGCCATAAAATCACTACAAACACATCCAAATCACTTGTTAGGAAAGGAGAAGGACCTACAAAAAAGGAGCTTGACTCTTGGCTTATTCCTGTACCCTCCCGTTTTCCTGCAGCAGAGTGGGTACCTGCATATGTAAATAGAGAGGGAGGAAAAAAAAAAGAGGGCACTGCCGTTTTAACTGATATTATGAGCAATGGTAAATCTTGGATGGCTGGGATGGCAAGCACACACTACTATAACTCCTCTACAGCATTCTTCAAACAGCGTATACCTAGTGTCTTTGATTTGATGCTTGTTTTTTCTAGCTCTCATGCAAAATGTAGAGGCCAAATAAGCTGCTCTTCTGTAGCAGCCACAGGTTCAGGATGTTCTTTATAGATTCCCACCAAACATAAATTTATCTAATTTTTTTTTAGTCTATCTGAAGAGTGTTCGAAACCCAAAGATTGAAAGAAATTTGCATGGAACATTTTATTACTAAATGGCCTTCCTTCTTTTAATTGTAGTATCAAACCCTCCTTTTTCCTCTGCACTCAACATCATGATTGCCTGACTGCCTGAAACGCTGATTACCCATTCCCATACAGTGGGATGTTAGAAATAACTTCACAGAAATAGAGGAGAGAGTTACAGCCCCTTACTCATTTCTCTCCAGGCATTATGATGCAAAGCAAAGTCAGATTTTCCTTCATTTAAAGTTAAATGTCTCTTCCTTTCATATACCTAGCTTAGTTCTGTTCATCCTGCTTGTTCCCCTGTTGCATGCTTCCACTGGTTCTTCTTCACTAAACCGTGTTTTTCACTTTTGTTCTCTATTCCACAGATTACATTCATTTACCATCTTTCACTTTTCAAGTCTCACATCCTGTATTTTCCTAGGGGTAGTGAATGTAGGTTACTCATTCACTCCTTTGTGACAAACACACTGTCTTTCTGCTTCCATAGCAGTACACTTCAAATAGGTCTTTCAGGTTTAATAAATATCTGAAGCACAACATCCCCTGTTTCATAAGGATTCCTCTGCACTATAATTGATAAACTTTAAATAATTAGCACATTTGAGAGTTAGAATAGACACTTCTTCTATAAACTTCTCCAGGAATAAATCACATTCGCTTACGATATAGCCACAACAACCTTTACCTACAGCTAAGCAACCTCTAGCTACCTGGCAATTAATTGACTTGCAACAGAAAACTAATATACACCTACACTAAACACAGTAACATAAGTTCTTCCATTCTTACCTCAACTCCACCTTATGCCAGGATTCAGCTGTGTGGGATATTGTCAAATCATCTCTTCTTCCACAATACAGCTATACAGCTGTGCTAGGAAAAAGCTTTACATTTGCTCTTAATTCACTTTTCAATTTTGTTTGGCAAGTACACAAAGCAGCATTATCGGGATGGTTATCCATGAATTATTCTTGGTTTAGGCCACTCTATTTTTGCTTTTCTTGAAATCTCAATTTGTTTTGCTTCACCTTAAAATAATGAAATTAAAGGAGAAGTAAGCATATGTAACAGTTCATACATCCTCCATGGTGCTAAGTTATAAAAATGTCAGATACAAAAAACTTAATAAAATAATTAGAGTCAAATAGGTATTTTGCGACTAACTTCAGATAAGACTTCCATGGTCACTCTTCATTTACCCATTTAGTTAAGCTCCCAGGCAATAATAAAGTAATTGAAATATGATGATGTGTGTAGCTCTATTGACACAGCTTGCCTTGGTGCCTTTTAAAGAACCGCAACATGGTTTGCTAAATCCTTGTATTTTTCTTCCAACCCTTTTATTAATAAAGGGAAATATAAAAGCTCAACGACCACACAAAGACAGATATCCTGTTCTTATACATTCACTTAACACCCCATTTTCATAAAAAACAATTCATTTTCTCTCTCTCCCGTTTCAGCTAACAAGATGTGCTGGTGAGCTGAGTTCTCTCCATCAGTTTTACGCTGGTGTAACTCCTTGAACTGTGGCGTAAGGAGAATCTGCTTTGACAGGTTTTAATGTTGCATGTAAAAGGGAAGATCTGAGGGGGGGAGGGAGCCACTTTCATTTCTAATACATGTTTCATCACATAGTCTAAACATGTTAATGCAAACAAATACAAACTGCCTTGTGGTTACCAAGAGAAGGACTTGTGGAGAACACCATGGACTCTCCAGAGCAGAAATGCCTTTTCCGTGCCTCCTGGGGGCTGAAATGGTCTGAATGGTCAGCTCTTTCTGACTTAGGCACCTTATTCTTGACTGGATGTTTTACAGAGAACACAAAAATTATTCAAATACCCTGACAACCAAGACAGAGTCAAAATTAGCTCTGCTTTTCAAATTCATTTCTTCTTCTCAGGGTTAGAAATTCCCTTAGCCTTTCCCCTGTTAAGGAAAATTTTATTCAGGTTCAGAAAGAGAGCTCTCAGTGAAGACCTATTCACTGTTCTTTTACTGTGATGCAGTTAAGCAACCATCTGCCCATCCTCTATTACTCATTTAATTTATACAGCACAGTACATTTACTTATATCTTTTCTGTCTGGACAGTTTTCATTTTAATATCATTATAACCTTATTTTTGCCAGTCATGAGTTCAGTCTCAGCTGGAAAGAATGCACTTCCCTCTCACACTGCCTGCTATTTTCCTCATTTCACTTTTCTGTCAAAGCTATTTTACTAACACACAAAACAGTATATATGATTAGAATTAAATAGCGACATTTTAACATTTGTTTCACTATTACCTAAATGTTAGGTACATCCTAGAATTCAGCTGGTAATATACATCACCTGCAGAGCCACACATTTTCTAAATATTTAAAGGAGAAAGTATTACTTGCTTTTTAAACCATTTTTTTTACCTGTGTGATTTACACTCTATATAATTATTGTTTTTTGGTTGGTATTTTTTTTTTAAATCTGGTGGTTTTTTCTTTCCTTTTAAAACAAATATCTCCATGTCACTCTACTTAGCAGCTGTATTCAGTCATAAAAGGGGCACTTGGTATCAGAAAACTCATACATATTTGCCTAATAATGCCTTTTAAGTAATCTGCCCCTTTGTTAATGGCTTTTTTTTAACCAGCCATACACTAGGAATCAAAATTAGCATCTAAATGAGGATGTTTTAAACGCATGCCTAGGGGTTGCAGTTTTCACCTTATATTTTTTTAATAGTTTGCCATGTTAAATTATGTAAAATAGAAATGGTTTTTTAGTTTTTAATGAGCTAATGTAGACCTATCAACCCTTTCTCCATCCTCCCCCCACTTCTCTGCTTAAAGAGTCCACAAACTGTTCTGCAGGTATGAAAAATGGCCATGAAAGAGAAAAGCCAGTGTCAGCAGGCAGAACAGATCTCTTCCTCCCCAGCAGCAATGGGCAGATTGTTTTGAAGTCCTTACTGAAACAGACCCATTCCCTATTAATTGCTTACAATACATTAAAAGAAGCAACTATTTTTATATTTAATTTCAGGAGAAGAGACTTTATTACAGCTCCTTTTAAATTGGCTTTTCATTTAATTATGGGGAAAGATTAAAAAGAACTAACTATGTGTGCTGTGGCATGGCCAAATGATGATTGGAAAGGGGAAGGAGAGATGCTCACCATCTGCGAGTGTAATGTTTGGAGGGAGTAAACAGCAAAGTGGGAGGAATTAGAGGGTGATAATCCTGTGCTATCGGGTGAGACAGCTCATAGCAGTTCGGCTGGCCAGTCGTGGGGAGAGGGTTCGCATCTACCATAGAGGAGATGTATGTCCCTTACTTGGGGAGGCCTATGGGTATCACCACCCACCTCTGAGAGCGGGTTTCTTCTGCAGGACAAAGGGTTTCAGCTGCAGTGTGCGAGAAGAGGGACAATAGTCTGGAAAGGATCCAAACCTGTTAACTGGACAACCCAGAAACATGAGAGCTGGAATACAACACAAACCAAAACTTTAAAACCAACAGAAACTGCTGATACGTGGGGCCCATAATTAAGATTTTGTATAATACTGCTGCATTTAACTGCTCTTGTTTTCCCTTGCCTCCTCCAGTTTACTGAAAAACCTTCAGTGGTGTCACATGCAAAACCAAAACAAATTCCTCAAAACTGAGTCAGCAATAAAATGTCATTGTTGTTTTAATCCTAATTGTCGTGGTTTAACCCCAGCTGGCAACTAAGCACCATGCAGCCACTTGCTCACTCCCCCACGGTGGGACAGGGGAGAGAATTGGAAGAGTAAAAGTGAGGAAATTCATGGTTTGAGAAAAAGACAATTTAATAGGCAAAGCAAAAGCTGCACACACAAGCAAAGCAAAACAAGGAATTCATTCACTGCTTCCCATGGGCAGCCAGGTGTTCAGCCATCTCCAGGGAAGCAGGGCTCCATCACATGTAACAGTTTCTTGGGAAGACAGACGCCCTAAATCTGAACGTCCCTCCACCCCTTCCTTCTTCTCCGTCCCAACTTTACATATTAAGCATGATGTCATATGGTATGGAATATCTCTTTGGTCAGCCTGGGTCACCTGTCCCAGCTGTGTCCCCTCCCAGCTCCCCGAGCACCCCCAGCCTTCTTGCTGGCAGGCCAGCACGAGAAGCTGGACTGCCCTTGACTACTTAGCAACAACTCAAAACATCAGCACGTTATCAACATTTCCTCATCCCAAATCCAAAAAGTAGCCTCACACTAGCTTCTATAAAGAAAATTAACTCTATCCTGCCTGAAACCAGGACACTAATCCACATGAAGATGATTTGACAGAAGAATCACACCCCTTGGCCTGCTGACAACACTTCTCCTAATTCAGCCCAGGATACCGTTAGCCATGTTTGCCATAAGTTAACATGTGGGTACATTGCTGGCTCACATTCAGCTTGGTCCACCAGGACCTCCAGCGCCTCCTCTGCAAAACATTTTTACAGATGGGTGGCCCCTAGCATGTACTGGTGCCTGGGGTTGTTCCTCCCCCGGTGCAGGACTTTGCACTGCCCTTTGTCGAACTGCGTCATGTTTCTGTCACTCCATTTCTCCAGCCTGCTGAGGTCCTTCTGGATGGCAGCATGAGCCTCTGATATATCAGCTGCTCTTCCCAGTTTTGTGTCATCAGCAAGCTTGCTGAGGGTTCACTCTTCCTCATCACCCAGATCATTAATGAAGATACTGAACAAGACTTGACCCAGTATTGATCTCTAGGGTACACCGCTGGTTATTTGCCTCCAATTAAACTTCATCCCATTGATGAAGTCCTCCAGGCCCAGCCATTCATCCAGTTTTCAGTCCACCTCACTGCTCATCCAGCCTATACTTCATCAACTTCTCTATCATGATCTTACGGGAAACAACGGCAAAAGCCTTACTGAAGCTAGGCAATATCTGCTGTTCTTGCCTCATCTACCAAGCCAGTCTTTTCATTGTAGAAGGTTATCAGGTTGATGAAGTATGACTTCCCCTTGGTCAATCAACACTGACTACTCTTGATGATTTCCCTGTCCTTCATGTGCCTGCAGATAGTTTCCAGGATTTGTTCTGTCGCCTCCCCATGGGTCAAGATGAGGCTGACAGGACTGTAGTTCCCTGGGTCCTCTCTCTTGCCCTTCTTGAAGATAGGAGTGACATTTGCTTTCTTCCAGCTCTTGGGCATTTATACATGAAGTTGGAAGATAATCAAGAGTGGCTTTGCAATGACATCAGCCAGCTCCCTCAGTTATTCATGGGTACATCCCATCAGGGCTCATGGACTTGTGTTTATTTTGCTTAAGTATTTGCTGACCTGATTCTCTTCCGCCAAGAGTATGTTGAATATTATGAGCTATAAATAACACCAACACTTTGCTACAGAAAAAATCAGATTAAAAGATGCATCTGCTCCCTATCTTCCCTTGCAATTCCATAGGCTTTTCTCATAAGCATTGATTTCAAACTTCTACTCACAGCCTCCCATCAGACTTCTGGTCACATAATTCACCGCAGCAAGCAGCTGATTTCTTTTTCTCTACTTCTTCCTGCACACCCTTTGGATGATCCCATGGACCTCAGGGTTCTTTTCTTCAATGTTTTTGCTTCTTTGCTCTGTGTTTGACACCTCTGATGTGATCATAAATGTTTGCAAACGGAGGGGAAGTGTTCTGGCTCTGGTGCCAACAAAGAGCCTGCCATCACTGGGCAAGGCATCAAAGAGCTAGAGTCTAGTTTTCAACCAAAATAAAAACAAACCTTGAGACTCGCCTAATGTCCTCATAACAGAAAGCAGAGATCTCATGGTAGCATCTGGTGATGAAAGAACATAAATATTTTTATTAAAACATCAAACAGGGACTAGGGGAGCAGAAAGAGGGTAAGGGAACAAGGCATCTCTAAGTCCTTGACTCACTAGTGCGAAGGGGCTGCTAACTCATAATTACCTCATTTGCAGACATTTTCTCTGGCATAAACTAAGGTCAAAAAACCTACTTTATACATAAAATATTCAACAAAATATAACTAAAGGAACCCTTCTGAGTTGTGATTGAATCAGTCATATTTCAGGAGACACCATATGGATCTGTCACTAATTATTCTGTACTTTTTCAAAATGTACTTGTTTCTATGAAGGTTCTAAAGGTGTAACATGTAGTTATTTAAGATATCACCTTATCACAGAATCACAGAATCACTAGGTTGGAAAGGACCTTCAAGATCATCAAGTCCAACCATTAATCCAGCGCCACCATGTCCCCTAAACCATGTCCTGAAGTGCCACATCCACACATTTTTTGAACACTTCCAGAGATGGCAACTCCACCACCTCCCTGGGCAGCCTGTTCCAATGCTTGACCGCTCTCTCAGTGAAGAAATTTTTCCTAATATCCAATCTAAACCTCCCCTGGTGCAACTTGAGGCCATTTCCTCTTGTCCTATCACTAGTTACTTGGGAGAAGAGACCAACACCCTCGTCGCCACAACCCCCTTTCAGGTAGTTGTAGAGAGCGATAAGGTCTCCCCTCAGCCTCCTCTTCTCCAGACTGAACAACCCCAGTTCCCTCAGCCGCTCCTCATAAGACTTGTGCTCCAGACCCCTCACCAGCTTCGTTGCCCTTCTCTGGACCCACTCCAGCACCTCAACATCCTTCTTGTAGTGAGGGGCCCAAAACTGAACACAGGATTCAAGGTGCGGCCTCACCAGTGCCGAGTACAGGGGCACGATCACTTCCTTCCTCCTGCTGGCCATACTATTCCTGATACAGGCCAGGACGCTGTTGGCCTTCTTGGCCACCTGGGCACACTGTCGGCTCACGTTCAGCCAGCTGTCAACCAGCACCCCCAGGTCCCTTTCCGCCGGGCTGCTCTCCAGCCACTCCTCCCCAAGCCTGTAGCGTTGCATGGGGTTGTTGTGACCCAAGTGCAGGACCCTGCACTTGGCCTTATTAAACCTCATACAGATGGCCTCCGCCCATCGATCCAGCTTGTCCAGATCCCTCTGCAGAGCCCTCCTACCCTCCAGCAGATCAACACTCCCACCCAACTTGATGTCATCGGCAAACTTACTGAGGGAGCACTCGATCCCCTCATCCAGATAATCAATAAAGATATTGAACAAGACCGGCCCCAGAACCGAGCCCTGGGGAACACCGCTTGTGACCGGCCGCCAGCCAGATTTAACGCCATTTACCACAACTCTCTGGGCTCGGCCATCCAGCCAGTTCCTCACCCAGCGAAGAGTAAACCTGTCTAAGCCATGAGCCGCCAGTTTCTCCAGGAGAATGCTGTGGGAGACGCTGTCAAAGCCTTTACTAAGGTCCAGGTAGAAAACGTCCACAGTCTTTCCCTCATCCACTAGGCGGGTCACCTGGTCATAGAAGGAGATCAGGTTGGTCAAGCAGGACCTGCCTTTCATGAACCCATGCTGGCTGGGCCTGATCCCTTGGCTGTCCTGCACATGCCCTGTGAGCACTCTCAAGATGAACTGCTCCATGATCTTCCCCAGCATGGAGGTCAGGCTGGCAGGCCTGTAGTTCCCAGGATCCTCCTTCCGGCCTTTCTTGTAGACGGGCGTCACATTGGCAAGCCTCCAGTCTTCTGGGACCTCCCCTGTTAACCACGACTGCTGATAAATGATGGAGAGTGGCTTGGCAAGCTCCTCCGCCAGCTCTCTCAGTACTCTCGGGTGGATCTCATCAGGCCCCATAGACTTGTGGGTGTCCAGGTGGCTTAGCATGTCCTTGACTGCTTCCTCCTGGATTATGAGGAGTACATTGTGCTCTCCATCCCCGTCTTCCAGCTCAGGGGGTTGAATACCCTGTGGATACCTGGACTGGCTATTAAAGACTGAGGCGAAGAAGGCATTAAGTACCTCAGCCTTGTCCTCGTCCTTGGAGACAATGTTCCCCGCCATATCCAGTAGGGGATGGAGATTCTCCTTGCCTCTCTTTTTGTTGTTAATATATTTGTAGAAACATTTTTTATTATCCTTTACGACTGTGGCCAGACTGAGCTCTAGCTGGGCTTTTGCCCTTCTAATTTTGTCCCTGCTAGACGTAACGAGATCCTTGTACTCTTCGTGAGTTGCCTGCCCCTTCTTCCAGAGGTGATAAACTCTCCTCTTTTCCCTGAGTCCCAGCAAAATCTCCCTGTTCAGCCAGGCCGGTCGCCTTCCCCGCCAGCTCTTCTTACGGCACATGGGGACCGCCTGCTCCTGCGCCTTTAAGATTTCCTTCTTGAAGACTGTCCAGCCTTCCTGGACCCCTCTGTCCTTCAGAACTGTCTCCCAAGGGACTCTCTCAACCAGTGACCTGAACAGGCCAAAGTCTGCCCTCCGGAAGTCCATGATAGCAGTTTTGCTAGGTACTGTCATAAACATGGGTAGAAGGGTCCATGTCCTTCTTCACTTAGAAAAGCGAGTGGAGCAACCTCTCTGTTGTAGAGATTAGGCCTTGTCCATTGCCAAGAGAAGAGAAATGGCAGAACAGTTCTATGGTTTCTGTTTCACAGAGTTCAATTTTGCTGTGATATTTAGGGAAGGGCGGTGGAGAAAAGCTTTAGCTGCTTAATTTTACTTCTATGGCTAATGTCAAGAATACCTAACATTTAAGGCGGGACAATCTTCTTAACATGGCAGAAAAACAAATAAACCGATATATCAGAAGCTGACAACAAAATGGGATTAGGTCATTAGTAAAACAACCTGTATAATTTTAAACATTTTGATGTGGAGAGATTTCAATACATAGGGCAGGCTTTTAGTTGACACCTCCAGAAGCTCTTGAGAGAGGAATGCAGACACACAAGGATAACAGGGTCTCATTGTCATTTTAAGTTCATTTTCACCAAGATTTGCAGGGAGGCAATGAAATTCCAGATGTTATTCAGGATATCTGAAGCATGGAGGAGTTGGATGTTAGATGTAATATGTGTCTGACACAAAACCGATCTACGGGCTATCAGGCAGGAAGTAACCACTAGTAACACTAGCTGTGCTAGGGGTGGTTAAACCATGGTAAGTAAGAGCAAAGGGCGTGGGAGTTACTGTGCTGGTTCAGATAAAAGGTTTGCCAGTGACCAGTAACAAACATGTGGGAAAGGCATTAAGAACAGAACATACAGTAATATATTCCCACTCTCACTTCTAGCAGTCTGCAAATTAGGCATTTCAGAGGCAAGAATAGCTTTATGTTACTCCCATGGTATCTGAACAATTTCCAAGTAGATAAGAATTATTTTAAAAATACAGTTGGAGATATTTGAGGTGTTTCTCCTCATGCTATTGGAGACAGACACCACTGATGCCATTCGTTACCACATGAAATGTGGCATGTCCTACCTAGGCTTTGCCCAGCGATAGAAACAGGAGGGCATAGCCATTGGGGACTGACTTAGCTGTTTTACAGGAGTTCTCGCCTACCGTCACTCTATCCTGACATGCGAGTGATAACACTGCAACAGCATGTCAATGCAAGGAGCTATTCTGAAAGAGCGGCAACAGAGTATTTCTTTTGACAATAGCTGTGGTTGCCAATCTTCCCACAGAGAAAAAATTCTTAACAATTTCTTCATCAGACACATAATTTGTGAATAAATGATGCGTTTCAGATAGGCATCCATTCAATTGCAGCATTTCAAATTACGGAGAATCTGCTAGCTCCTATGGTAAATTCTTCCCTTAGTTGGCTGTTTTCAATATCTAGAAATTGACACTTCTTTGCGGTCTTTGCTAGTTCCATGTTTCCATTTTATTTTTATTGACCTTTCCTTTTTTATCATCTTATGATAGAATAAAGCGAGTAGGGTATCACAGGACTAACCAAGAGGAACTGAAGTTTAACTCAGGAATAATCCCATTTAATTGGAGACATAATCACCTTAAGTATATGCCCTTCATTATTACAGTATCAAACAAGGCAGAATATTCCTTCAGAATTTACAACTTCTGTTGATAATCCTTTAAATCGATAAAAATTTTAAATAATTGCTAGTAGCTAAGTATTTGCTAACGCACAAATTTTTAAACTTTTCTTTTAGATTCTTACTATATCTCTATTTTTAATATCCTTTGGATTTTCTCCTGATTTTTTTTCTCTTATTATCTGTCACATTTTAGAAATTGTGCCTACTTATTCCTTATGCTAATCTTTAACTTCATCTCATGTATTTCTAATGACTATTTTATAGTTAGTTTTTAATCATTCCATTTCTTTTCTCAAATATCTGTTCTCTACATTTTTCTAGTTGTAAATACACTTTTCTTCTCTGTTCATTCCCTCAATTATATTTCTTTTCATTATTTTCCTCTCTATTTTTTTTCATTTCATATCTGATATTTCATTCCATATATTTGTGTATATGACAAAGTAAATGTATATTCATGGAAACTATTTCACTTATATCCATCCTCTTACACCAGCCTCATGTTATCTACATGGTGTGAAAAGTGTAAAGAGGCAAACTATAACAATCTCTGTATTTTCCAAGTTGTTCACTTCACTAGTAATTCAGCTTTAGGGATGTGTAAACACTTACTGGATGTGCTGTGTGACAGAGTAACAAAGCCTTTGTTATTGGCTCAGCAGAGATAATTATATTTTCAAGACTGCTTTCTGACTGCTGGTGTTACTCCATATTTAAAAAAAAAATCTAAGAGGTTTTTTGCTTAAATATAAGGAATTCATAGCATTCATTTCCTTAATATTGGAAACTGGAAACAAAACACAAGTATTGCAACACCTTGTAAACAACACTGTCTAGAGAAAGTTTACTTTGATTCAATAAAGGCTATACAGAGTGAAAGAGGCTGCAGTTCTGAAAAGACACCTTCATGTGTCTTTTATATAGTTTAAAACCATTTTTTAATAGTTTTTTAACAGTAATTGTAGATACAAACTTACAACTTGTTGACGCCAAGTCATGGCTTCTTAACTGAGCTGCTGACTCTAGGGCTGCCATATTTCTGCCTAGAATTTACAAAAAAGTAAGTATCTTCTACCTAGACCAAAATGGTGGTTAGAAAAAAAAAAGAGTACATCTAGGAAAACCCAGACAGATGGTAACACTGGCTATAACTGGCCACGTTGTATGCCCTCAGTCCACTCCAACTGAGAAGTAAAACATGTCAGTTTAAACCACTTCCATCAAGGTTTAGATACCAGGGAAGCAGATGGACCTTCAGGATACCAGCAGCCTTGTTTATTGTCAGGCCCGACTTTAGCGGTTCATTAAGCATATGCTTAGCTTCAGGCACAAGCACACGAGTGGTCCCATGGATCGCAGTGGGTCTATGTGTCCACCTTAAAATTAAGCATATACTGAAATATTTTGTCCAACAAGGGTAGAATTATTGTTCTGCTTAAGGCTGTAGCGTGTGCAAACTGCTTGGTGAAATCAAAGCTTAAGCCTGTGGGCTACCACATGCTTTACTTAAGCATTTAAAAATATTTATGTAGTCACATCCATGTCAATCATTCCATTCATATGCTTAGTGCTAAGCATGTGTGGAAATGGTTTCCTCAGCTGGCGCCAACACATAATCCAACCCAAGTGGCACCAGCAGTAAACACGGTGGTCTCAGTTTACCTGCTCAGTGCTAAGAGCTTGCAGAAGTAGTTTAGAGTTCACAGCTGTATACAAACAAAACCAAACCAAAAGTAAAATATATTGAGGAGTCTTCCAACCACATGGAAATCTGGCTGTTGCCAGGACCTCTTTGGTCAGTGGTTCTATGTCTATTCAAAACAATGTTTTGCATAGCACTTTTCATTATCCTAATTAATACTCTAAAGACCCACAACACGCCTGTGAGGTATATATCACATCCAGCTTACAGACAGGCGGGCTGAGGCCAGGAATGGATACCTGATAGTCCGTAAAGGTGAACATGAAGTCAGTAGCTGTGCACAGTTCTGATTTGACCCACCAAGCTGACTGCTATTCCTTCTTTCTGATTTCCAATATGCAACTATAGCAGAAGCAGCAGCATGGGTTGAAATAAGAAAAATGATTTTGTGTTGGTTCACAAGCTGGTGGACTGTAAGCGCTAACAGTCCTTTGGAACTCTACATGCTCTTACTCAGTTCCTAATCTAGTCAATAGTGTCAGATACTGCATTGCCACTACTTGGGACTGAGATTTATGGCACGATGAGCAATTCAGGAAGTACATGTCTGAGTCTATTACTTCAAATATAAGGGAAATAAAAATCAACTAAAGTAACCATAATATCAGTAAGTTATCTATACTCTGGACTTCACTTCTACATGTTCATATTATTTCAATATCATACCTTAAATTCTGCAATTCGCCTATTATCCAACACAAAGCTTTCTCAGTCAATCATTTACTGTATTAATTATTCTTTAATAGGAGAGAGATGCCATCCTTATTTTACAGGTAAAACTTGAAATACAATGAGAAAAACTTGATTTGCCTGAGATTACATTCTAATCCTGCCTCTTAACAAAGCACAGGCCATTGGTTAGTTGGTCTTCTGTTTTAGCCACTAGACGTCTGCCTTTCAAAGACTTTCCCTCAACATTAATTAGAGACAGAACACGTGACTTTCTTTAGTCTTTTGCTTTTTTTGCACTGACACCTCATTTCCAGCTTTTCCTGCTTGCCCCCTACTGCGTCTTATTGTTTGGGGAATAATTTGTATTGATTAATACAGGTTTTCTGCATGCAATATACAGTACAAGAAAATCAACCTTACATTGACGCTTCACAATATAGTGTTAATAACCCTACTGGCTGGAAGTTAGCCAACTAGCTAATCATTACTGCATGAGCATAGGCACCTCACAGCATGCCATATCATTGAGGTAATAAACAATAGATTTGTTAATCTAGTATGAAAGCATTATCAGTTCTCTTTGCTTTGCAACCACTTCAAAATCTTCTCTAAACCTTTCTACAGATCTCTTACATTGCAGTTACATTTAGTCAGTTGTGTTTTACAAAACAAGAAACTCTAAAAAAATTCATGTAGGAATTAATGCTATTTTGCAGTATAATGTATATCATTCCATTCATTCTTTTTGCCAATCTTCTCTTCCATGTGGAAAAGCAAAGAGTTACAAAATTGATGTTTGGGGTTTTTCTTCCTGCTAAGGATCCATTTTTACTTTTTTTTTTAATGTAATGGTCTTAATACATATAGTTCAATGAAACTAGTAATTAAAAAGCAATGTCTCCTTTATAACTGTCTGACTATAATTCCAAAATGTATCTCCTAGTTATATATTAATTATTATTTAATAATTTTTTTGTGGATTGAAGTTTCTAGTTTGTCATGAGACAGTCTAGATAATTTTTTGTACTTAACTACAAAAATATCTGTTAGCAATAAAACAATTTCTCTTATCTCCATACTAAATGGCATGATAAAACTACCTTACTATTCATTGTTGTTTTCAGCCATGCTAAGGTAAGAACAACCCATCTGTACCTAGGAGGAAAAATCAGTAGTCTGAAAGACATATATAACTTAAACCATATAATAATTTGATTCTTTTTGATAGTAAAATTGGATGAGAATATATACTATAGAATTTGCAAACCAGTCATCAATGACATTTTGCTAACTCTGTGGGAGACGAGGAGTAATTAACACTTTTGTTGCAGAAAGGAATGTTCATTATAACTCTGCTTTTTATTACTAATGGCAGATGGGAAAAAAAAAACAACAGAGAGGTCATTGAGATCTATTCTTCTGATAAAGCTGCCTCTACTGCTTTATTCAATTTATTTCAATTTATTCCCAAAAGTGTTTTTTATCATGTTCAGTAGAAGTCAGTCGCAGTTTAGCTCGGGGTAAGATAGGGCACATTTATATCCTGGGGGGAGGCCTCTCCCCAGAGGTGCTTGGACTTTCAGCGTGAGGGAGACCGACTGGGAGCTGAGACCTGACCTCCACGGGAGCAGAAGTAACAATTCTTTGGGCAGTGTTTGCAAGCCTTTTTGCGGTGGTACCACCACCTTGGCCACCGCAGCTCCCTGCCAGGCCACCTGGGCTGCGGGGAACATGCATTCCCCACAGTGCGGCAGCTCCTGCTCTGCTGGATGCCACCTCAAGTGATCCTGACATGTTCCCCCCATCCTTAGCCTCCCATGCAAAGTAGAAGCCATGGCACTAGGTTTCTTACTTTGGTTTTCCTGGACCAGAATGCTGTTTCCACATAACAAATCTACACTTTTGCATCTTAATTCCCTGGAAATTAATTGCTTCAGAAACTGAATATTTTCATTGTTCTTCTATGCCAAATGTCCTACCCAGTATTATCTTCCAGCTTCTTTCCAGGTCCTCTCTTCTCATTTAGCAGGCTGTTTTCTTCAGCTGCTGAGCTCATAGATTTCCTAATTTTATGCAAATGTGCTAATATTTGTGTGCATTTTGCTTTGTTATTTCTGTCTCTTCACAATTACAAACTTAGGTCCTGCTACAAAGAACGTTTATGTGCTGTTTCCCACTCTTTTGTCACACCAAGATATTAAAATTAACTAAGAATAAACGTTAATATCAGCCTATGATTAGAAACCATTACTATCTTTCGCATTAGCACCTCTAGAACCTACCACCGGAAAGTGTTTAAGAGACACTTCAGACTTACCTCACTTCTGAGAAGTAAGGCTATGACATCCAATGAGATATTTAGGAGGAACCGAGACCACCTGGCTGTTGTGGTTTTGGATAGAGCCTGAACTAAGTCACATGAGAGGTAAACAATTTATGAAAGGATGTGTAGAGTTAATATCAGGATAAAGATTTCAACTAGGAATATGGCCGCTTTGCAAGTCTCTGCCCAATCATTCGAATTGCCCAGTTTCCAAATGTTGTCTTCAGAATTGGAGCTCCTCCAGCTTTTGTAGGAAATTTCTGTGTCAAGTACTGAAACAAGACTGCACCATTTCTATCACACTCCCATTAGCCCGGTAAGCCATAAATCTGTAGTAAGGTTTTTGAGGACCTGTATTTCCGCACCTTCATTTTTGTATTTAATGTCTTTGTTAGGGCTACATTTGTTAACCTGGAATTATCACCTTGTTCCAGGAGTAGTGTTTCCAGTCGAATGATATAGGCGGCAAATGACAACATGAGGGGAGTCAGAGTAGGAGATTACGGCCCTTTTATTAAGGGACCGTCTGGCAGGTGCTTGCTGAAGTGAGTAAAGTGAACAATTTTAGTCCAGACTTTTGTAACAATACATAACCATACAGCAAGCAGTAAGACCAATATCTCAACAGCAGATGAGCTTTGGATTCCCTTATGCAGTAAAGCTTTGTATTTTCTCTCTTTCATCCTTGCATGTGGAAGGTGAAATGTTTATTTTGCCAAGGATGAGGCAGCCTTTGATTTGATACCTATCTTTTTTGGTCATAGATGAATCACTACCAAAATAACAGATCCTTGATGCAGATAGAATCATTTAACACTGGAGATGTCAACAGTGTGTTAGGCTAAAATGGGGGGGGGAGTTAGATCTGTAATTCCTCCTTTTTCATACAGAGCTGTAGGCAGTGCAGTATTCTGTGACAACATTCAATTCCCTTTGCTTATCTAATACAAACACCATTAACAGCGAATTGTAGAGCCATGTTCTTTTCCTTGCTCTGACCAGGTTTCAGCTTGAACCTGGGAAACTTTTTGTGATGGAAAGAAGAACCAAAACTATCATACTGTTCTGGGAAGTTTTAGGTTCAATCAATAGGCACTTTCCAATGGAATCGCTGTTTGTGTGGTTTTTTAATAATACCTGAGAACTTTGTTCCATCTATGAAAAAATGTCTTTGAATCTCCTAGAGGCAAAGAGATAGACAAAAAGGCAAGGTCATGGGAGCAGTTATCTTGCAATCCTACTCTTCTATCAGAGATGCATTCAGTCAATGGAGCTGCAGAGGCAAAATCAGGCCAAGCTTTTTAACAGTCTCCGCAAAAGAGAGAAGCCAGGTTGACTTTCAGATGTTTGGGGGAGTCTGCAAGGCTTGCAAGTAGAAAAGTCATCTTTATACTTGAGCACGGTTACAAGACTGAATCAATAAAAACTGAGCCACCATTTCCCTTCTGGGCTGTTTTTAGTCTGTTTTCAAAGAGTGTTCTTCAGAGTAATTTAAAATAAAATGGAAGTGTGCCACTGACTTTGTCCCACCAGCATGAATCTTACTGAGATCTCCTCAATAGGCCATTTTAAAAGGAATTATAAAATACAATGAGTCACAAAAAGGCCTACTTCAAACAGATTCCAATCATGATGAGGTGTCAATTTGTTACTGTAATTTAATTCCTCCAAATAATTAGTTCTGCAAAGACAGGAGGGACAGAGTGTCAATCCTGGGAGCAGGCAGAGGACTTTCTGGCAAAGTACCAGCCATTCAGTTCTTTGACAGGAATCCCCATGTTTCTTTAGAATTTACATCTAAAGTTTCTTTAGATGTAAATTTAACACCTTGAAACAGAAAAGAAAAAATGGAATACAAAATAATCACCAATGAAATAGTTTTACAGGTACAATTTACCGTTCCTTTATTTTGCCCTCAGCATCTTTCAGACAGGTATTTAGTAAATCACGAAGAGCCAGTGAGTTTCACTGCGTTTGTTAACATGCACATGGCTGTTCTTGCCTACCTGACAGCACACCGAAACACATCTCTCATTTCCCAGCCACTGTTGCAACACGTTATCAGAATCATGTTTGTTTCTTAATTTCTAAATGAAATTTAAAAATAACCAACCAACCAAATGAAAATCCACTATTTTTATTGGCAGGCTCAGACAAATTTTACAGGAGCTACACACATGCAAAAAAAAGACTCCATAAAAAAAGGAGATGGGCTTGCTGAGATGATGTTCTCTGTGATGCAGAATTTGGTTTGCTATAAAATTAAAATGGTGGAGTACCTGCTGCCTAGGAGAGCCTGAAGTGATTCCCAGTATAATTTCAAGGAAGTCACCAAATTTACACCAAAATTTGAAACAGAGAACCTAGCAAAACTTTGCTATTTCTGGCCTTGACATTAAAGCCAGTGTTTTCTTGTAGAGTGCTTTTCAGCCCAAATAACTGGTTGTGTGAATAGCTTTATAGAAAGGCTTTTTATAAAACTTGAAAATATACAGGCTCTGCAGTCTCCAGATTCTATTAATAAACAGGCATAGCTTCAGATGTTGTTTTCTTTTAAGACTATTTCCAAAAAGATAGCAGCAGTATCAAATGAGAAAGCTTTCAGGCCAACCTAGCATCTTCAGGGGCTAATATGTTATTGTAATAGAGACTTGCATTCTTCAGGCAAAAAGTGGAAAATGAAACTGAGAAATCGGATTGTACATTGAAATTTACTCTCTCTTGCCTCAGAATACTAAAACCTTCTCAATAACGTCAGTGTTATGGAAGAATACCTGAGGTGTGGATCATGGGGGAGTCTGGCACACCGGATTTTGCCAGGCCAGACAGCGATTGCGGATGTAGTCATTGTTCCTAGTGTAACAGGATTGCTATTGTTAATAGCAGGAAAAACTATTCTTTTCTTAGATCTCATGATTATTTAATCCAGTCTTTGTACATGTATATTATGAATTTCTATGTCTTTGTTCCTACATTTACAGTGTCTTTACTACAAGTATTTATAGAGTGGCTAGTACAATGAAGTTGAGATTTCTTGCCTAGAGCTCCTCTACAATTAACAAATGAATGTTGATAAACAATATTTAAATTAAGTGATCATCTATTCTTATTTGCATCAAATCAGGTGAAGTGTAAAGATAGAACTAAGTGTTTTATTCCCCACCGCCATACCTATAGGGCAAAAGGGATATTTTATTTTATGCAATTAGTTGAGCTGGCTATAGTTGAAGGTGTCAAAGTGTGTCCCTGTAAGGACATCAGGTGGCAGATATGTCAGCCTTGTATGCCTGATGTTGGACTCCTAAATAAAACCAGCCATACTTTCTACAGAGACAAAACCGCATTCTCCTCCCAGTGAAATGAGCTGCAAGAGATGAACCAAAATAAATACATACATAAATAAATAATTTATTCAGGTGCCTCATTACAGAGGTAGATGCCTACGTTTGGACTTTCATGTATGATTATCTGGCCATTAGAGCATGATAGGCTGGGGTTTTTAGGAGCTTTCGGTGAAGCACTTGGAGGCTTCTATGCAGACTCTTTCCACTAGATCACCTTTGCCTGCAAATCCAGTGATTCCTTTGAGAAACTGGAATAGATTTGAGAACGGTAGCTCTGTTCTTTAAAAATCACATTGCCTCTTCCCCCCCACTATTTATCCTGTAAACAAAGGTTTTGGTATACCCTTCCTCCATCCCCACTTCCCAGTGAACAAAGCAACACAGAATTCATTTTGCTTCTCCACATGGCTTTATTTCCTTTGAGCTTTCCTTTAGTATATCCATCGTCTATTGGCCCCACAGACTATCTCACAAGTCCTGCCTCTGATGTGTTTGAAGAGAATTCATTTTTAGTTCTTACGACTTTAACAACCTGCTCTTCAGAATGCTTTTTGGGTTGCCTTATTGTGTTTAACATCTACTTGCCAAAGCTTTTCTCTTTTTTTCTTTTTTTTTTTCTTTTTTTTCCCTATTTTCCTCACTTGAACAGAACTTCAATTTGGAAATCAGAATTCATACATTTAATAACGTCCTTCATCTCATTGTTAATTTCCTACTGTTTAAAACATGCCAGTCTAGGGGTGAAAGGAGCTTGTCTTTCCAGAGTCTGTTGTAATAGTTAGCATATATTTGCAGCATCCTTGACAGTATCTTTAAACTATCTCTGTGCTCTTCACAAACATTTTAGCAGTGTTTTACCATTTGACTCCCTCTTAAATTTCTTTTTTAATAAACTTCACCATTTCTACATAATCCCTGGTTTTGAAAATAAACAGTACCAGGGTTCATGTCCCTATCCTCAGAGCCTCTCTGGTCCCCTTCACACCTAAGAGTAAATCTAGAACAGACACTTGATAGTATAGACTTAATGCTATACTTTTCCTCTGTAAACCCAGCATAGGTATCCTGCATTAGATGGTGATAGTAGTTGGTGTATTTATCTGACGTGACTCTAAGCTGTCCATTATGCAGAGGAACAATGCTCAACTAGTACATTTGTTTTCCCTATATTTCTATACGCTTGTATTGTGAAGTGTTTCTGTTATATTCCTTCTACCAAGTTTTTTATATGCCTATTATGTCAAATCCTCAAGGTAAATTACTGAAAGTAGAACAAAGCACTGAGACTCAACATATACAAGTAACATTTTTCCCCAAGGTCTTATATAGATGTCAAGCTTCTGCTTGATTTTATACAGAATGTTTTGTTTGACACTCCTTTTGGCTCAGAAGATGACATTAGAGGAGTTCTCCTTTTTCTTTGGAACAGAGGTGTTGGGGGAAAAAGTTAAGAAACAAGATTTGTTTTCAAGCCCTGGACTTGAGTAGATACTGGGAAAATCATCAACCTTTTAAAGCAATAGAAGAACATTCCCGTTAAAGGTTGGAGGTATTGAGAATGTCAAAGAAGAGAATAAAAATTTTTATGACCTTGTAGTTGGATAGAAGGCATTTTTCAGTATTAGTATTAGTATTAATGGTTTAAATGTACCAGTAACTAACCGGAAATTTGGATTCTAAAATAAAGTCAGACATACAGAAAACAAGTGTTTGTCACAGACAACATCTCAGCAAATTCCCAATGAGTGGTGTTTCTATTGAAGTATACATGTTTTGATCAGGGATCTCAGCATAACTTGACTCCAACTGTAGCTGGAGGCTTCAACACAGCAAAGACGAGGATTTATGGATAGATAATGCATGCAAAGGAATTTTTTTCTGGGAACAAAAGACCAGCTCAATATATAGTCTGAGTAAACAGACAAGAACAGGATACTAGAGACTACAAGAAGGAAATGGGACACTGCATCCATATTTAAGTAACTCCAGTCATATGATGGTAGTAGAATTCTAATGTCCGTTTGTAGTGGGACCCAAATGAAATCCAGGCTTAATTAACTGCACCCAAATAAAGCCAAACTAAACACACATAGCAGGGAGGGAGAGGATGTCTGAGAAGAGTAGAAAGAACCACAAAAGAGTGAAAGGGAACCTAAGTGTCGGCAAAAGAGAGGAGACAGAGGGATCTGGGGACACATGAAAGACAGGGTCAGAAAGAAAATGTGAGCACTGCTCTAAGGAAGGCTCCAGAGGTCTATAAAGGTATGTGATATAAGCAGACACCTTTTCTGATAACTTTTTGTTTCCATTTTAATTGTGGTCTGCAAAATAATTAGAGAAACTAGAAAAACCCTGAGAAGGCCAGGCCTAGTTTACCAAGCAATGATTCACTTGCAGCATTTCAGACTTTCTTTTTTGCACCAGCAGCACCACCTAATCTGTTTTCCTCACCATTTGGAGTTAATAATGCAAATATGTCACATTCATGGGGAAAGATTTCTGTCACCTAACTGATTTTTTTAAGAAGACTTTTTCAGTAACAATGTGATTTAAGGTTTTCTAATGGACCACCATGCATGAATTCATCCATCTAAAAATTACACTATCTACTTTGCTTTCTATCTCAACCTTCTAATTGCTCATGATTTTCACTGACATGATGTGAAGTATCTTACTGTTTGCCAAGAACCAAAGGTAAAGAGGAAAAATACCAAGAGACTCCTTGAAAACTGAGGAAAGGAGGGAAATTTAAATGAGGCAGACATGGAAAGCAGAGAAGCATTTGCGGGCCAGCAGAAGACAGACAACGGGTCTTTAGAACAACGGTTCTCTATGCCCAAAGTAAATACCAAATACTTCTGACTTTTGGTAAATAAATCAATGCTGATATTCTGCCCTGACAGACCTGAAACACAGAGTAAGTAATTAACCGTCAGCTTGTCAGAACCGATACTTAGTCACCATCATCAGAGTCACTAAAGGTAGAAACCCCGAAGGAAAGTATCATTCTGCTCCTGTCACGCTCATTTGTGGACCAAGTCACACAATGAAAGTTTTTCTAAACTCATTTCACATGAAGAATGGTGCCTTTACAGTTGGTTTAATGGAATAATGAGCAAATTGAAAGGTCTTAGTGTAATATTTGGGTTTCAGATTTAATTTCAGTAGAATCATTCTTCCTCCTTGCAGTAGGCTGAGAGCTTTCCAAGTTTTCCTGATTGTCACTTGAAATGAAAAGCCCTGTCAGGTTGTAATGAGTCCAGAAAAGGACATTCGGGTCCTGATACTGTGTACTTGAACTATGCCTTGTGAAGCAGCACGTTGCTCTGCTGGACACGTTTTCTCCAAGTAGAAGATTTAAAATAATTTGTTCTAGGACTAGAAGCCACCCGCTTACCTGGACTGTTTATGTTCATGGGCTTCTGTTCATTAGATCGATGGAGTGACTACCCTTAATTTCTTAAATCTCTATCACTGCTATGAGTTTACATGAGTCCTATTTAATCTTGCAGCAGTACCCCTCAGGAAGGATAGGATTCACGCTTGCGGTTTACATGACTAATTGATTCTTGTCAACAAAACCAGCGCTAAAACAAGTAAGTACTGCAGATGCCTCCCTCCTTAAGGTGGAAGCCAAAGAGCTTGTGTATCACTCTCTGGCACTTCGAGCTGTTAGCAATTAGT
The DNA here is from genome assembly GCF_964289735.1 of Phaethon aethereus. Taxonomy (NCBI): domain Eukaryota; kingdom Metazoa; phylum Chordata; class Aves; order Phaethontiformes; family Phaethontidae; genus Phaethon; species Phaethon aethereus. Next base: position 40,462,747 of record NC_138582.1, on the reverse strand, counting down.
TCCATGAGACATTGCCAGAATGTGTCTGTTTATGGTGGGAAAGACTGGAAACGTTATATGTTTGGTTTTCATTAAAATATATAGGCCCAGAATTAATTCATACTCTCAGGTCATATACAGCAACATCTCTCGAGTTTTGTGGCACCGAAAAAAGAAGTGAGGGCTCAGTAATAAATGAAATATGGATTTTTTTAAAAGAGATTTTAGATAACAAGCAACATTTTCTTTATCATTTCTCCTTCAGAGGATAACAAGCCACATATAGCCTGATGCTGAAAATGATGGGGGGGGGGGAGACTTTTTTATCTTGCCCCCTCTAATAGATTTTTTCTTTTGCTCAATTCTCTTCTGTGAATAACAAGAGTGGCAGCCATTTTCTCCCAGCTCAACATCAAAACCCCTTTCATCTGCTGTCTAAATGCAAACAAAGCAAACCTTCCACCAGGCCTTTCTTTCCAGATAAATTAAAACTCTCATGTCCTGGGGCCTAAATCAAGCCTACAGGCCTTCCCTAGATAAATCCTTTCTCAACCTGAAATCTTCTTGCTACACGTGCTCCTTGTAAGATAATTTTGCAGTAGCTAATCAATAATGCAACAGTAAATTGCATTTAAATAAACATTAGCAGGCCTCTTAATGAATAAAACCTCATTTGCAATTTGTCAAAGTCAGAAATGCTGGACTCTTTTGATATTCATTAGAATATTGGAAATTGGAGCTTTGACAGGTTTTATGTATGTTGCAATTACGATTTTTGTGAATAGAGGAACTGCTTGATTTTCACAAAAATTCTTGAATAAAAACAGTGATATATGCTATGGACTTGATAGATCTCAATTGTTGCCTTACTAAAAATGCAGAAAAAGAAAAAAAAAAACATATTACAGTCATAAATTTTAAAAGGTCAAAATGCACTATACATATGTTTTGTAAAAACTTATTATGAAATTCCTTCTTTTGTATGAATAATTTTAATTAATTTGCTGTGATCCTAAGCTTTGGAAAAATACAATTCTTGATAATTAATTTTTATGCGGCAATGCGGTATTACAGTTGTACGTGTCGCTAATTTTGTAGTGAAATTGCAAAATAAAAGCATGTTTACACATCATATATTGTAAATTCACTTAATAAGGTTTTTTGGTTTTATCCCCATTTTTCAATGGAAGCACTTCGCTTAAATGTCCCCATGTGGAACATCTGCACCATGCATATTACTGTGTGAATTCAGTGCTTTATAAACAAAGTCTTACACCTGGGATGGAGGAAAAATTCTAATTTTGAGCACCATTAGATTGTGGAATAGTATCCCAGGGGAAGAGGGAGAAGCCATATCCACAAGCTATTTAAAAACAAATTGGAAAACCTAAGCAGCACAGTGCAAATAATAGAACGACACCAAGAAAGAAACACACCAAAAATGATGTGCAAGTTGTTTTTCATCTCTGAATTCATTGATTGCATGGAAGGATGAGCCAAGCAGGGCACAGAGCACAGTGCTGGTTTACTACAGTAGCTCCTATGGAAAAATCCAGCTTTCCTTTAAAACGTGCACACATGCACACACTCAGGTTTGTGTCTTCTGCACTGACGTGAGAAACCCTCCTGTGCGAGGTTCCTTTGTGGGAAGAAATGGTAAATGAGCACAACGCGTTCCTCTTGCTCTGAAGGAGTTTGAACTCACGCAGTGTGAACCTTATTTGTGAGCAAAATCCCCAAAGCGTCTCCCTTTCCCTTAGGTAAACCCCGAAGAGATGCTAGCTCTTTGGAAACATCTCTTTAATAGTTTTGCTTGAAGGACCAAGCCCTCTGTGTGAGGGAGTCTGAAGAGTTGTATATATTTTCAAATTAAATAACACTATACAAATCACTGTTCTCTAAAGATTATGACGATACACATAATGATATTTTGTAGAAAATAGTTGGCTGCAGCTTGTACAATGAGAAATATCCATTTTTTAATGCATTCAAGCTAAATGAGGCCCAAATCTGCTTAGCTTTGAAAATCATGAAATGCATGAAGACAAGAAAGACAGATCCAGCTGCTACCACACATATTTGTGACTTCCTGTGATCTCCAGAGCGTATTTATCCCAAGGTACATTTAGAAGGGCAGAGGAGGCCAAATTACAGCCGTGGCTCATAAAGTAGCTTGATTGGCTCATGAGAGGCCGGTAAAGACACAGGCGAAAATGAGCATCGCCGAACATCGGCACAGCGCACTCCTGGTCCGGGCATCGCACCCCGCCACCGACACGCATCCGCTTACAGCAGCCTCTTACTCCGCAATGGCTCTTTCCCAGGAAAAGGTTGTACAAGCCTGATGGATGGTTTCCACCCTTAATCTCTAAATCTCTAAAGGTCTAAATCTCCTTGCTCGCTGACATCCCTCCACCTTGGCCTCCGGGAGCGGGAAGCTGGAGGGGCTCTGCCCACCTTTCCTCCCCGAACAAATCGGGACAAATGAGGAGCTGCTTTGCAAAGGCAGCACTTCAGAGTCAGTGGCAGAGGAGACTTGGGAGTGCTGTGCCTAAGGGGGACAGAGACCTACAGGTATCACGCACCCCCGCCTTGCGCCAGAGCGGGCATTCCCACGCTCAGCTGTTTTGGGAGCCGCTGCCGGCACCAGCTCCCGTGTCTTGTGCACACAGGAGGACCGGTTGCCTCTGCAGGTGCTACTGATGTACGGCTCCGAAGCAGCCTGCGTGCCGCCAACACCGCAACACCACCACGCAAACACCACAGCTTATGTATCTCCGCTCTCAAACTCGTTACCTCAGTGAGGGAGATCTGGGGCAGAGAACCAGGAGTGACCACAAGGCATCATAACACCGCCCTACTCCTAGGCATGGAAACAACCTGGAAGGACCGAGGATGCTCTTCTCTCCACTGCCCTCCAACTGGCAGCAAGGTAGCTGGCAGTCGATAGAGCAGGACTGCAAGCATTTGCGTTCCCAGGCGAAGACGAGAAGAGTCGTCCCACCAAAGCATATCCTCACGTCCCCCAGATCTGCTGCCTGATGCACGATACAGAACAGACCCCCTGAACGCAAAGCTCTGGCACCCTTCAGGTGCTTCTTTACCGCCGTCCTGCTCTGGGGAGAGAGGGTCCTTCAGCATTGCCTTGGCACCACCAACTGCTCATTAAGTATTTCGCGAGGAAACGACAGAAGTTAAACGATTTTTTTTCCATGTTATGTACTGTCACTTTAGGTGGAGGGGATGTCAGTTATTTTTGCACGGATCCTCAACTGTAGGTGAAACAATTTTACTGGGGTTGGGGGCGTGAGAGATGCAGGATACTGTGGGAAGCCACTATTATTTAACTCCCTATAAATAACCACACGTAAAATACTGCAGACAAAAGTTTAATACATCTGGTATTCGTGACAGCCTCTTCCATGCATATTTGCCTCTGACTTCGAGGGGCAGTAGGCATAAGGAAAAGAACTGCTCATGTTCAAGTTACGGGGAATTATTCCATCTGCTCTCTGTGTAAGGAGAGATTAAGTTTCTGCACTTCTTGATGCAGAAGCCACTTTGGGGTCTCTCAACATGTATAACGGGATTGTTTATTTAGGATGGAGGACTCTTGATGCCAGACTTTGGTAGGTATGAGCTGCATTATTCACTGTGATTTTAGGCAAAGCGTTGTGGATACTTTTGATATTTTATGAATAATAAATTTTATGTATTTTAATATACTGGCAGAAACCAGGAAAATAATATTCTTATTTTCCTATTCTAGCCACATCCTGAGTCCATTACCGGTCCCCTACTAAGAGAAAGAGAAAAAAAAAAATAAAATTGTAACAGGTGTCTTGATAAGAGCATTAGACAACCAGTACTATGGCTGACCCAGAACTCCACACAGATATTCTCAGTGCAGTTGTTAACTATTTATACCTACATGCATGCACACTTGTAAATATTGGTTTTTGAATCAGAATGAAAAAGAACTATTTTCTTATTGGTGACACTAGGCTCAAATTATAATCATTACAAGTAGTAATATCTTTAAAAATACAGTCCTATACCTATGAGCAGATATAGATTTTGCATTTCCATTACAATACTTTAATCTATGACCTTTGTCCTTGTATTACGATACTATTGAAATTAGGTTGTTGGAACAAAGATGTGGCTACTAATTTATTCATTGCTTTTTCTTTTTTTTTAACCTAAGGGTAGTAGAAAGGTCTGAAAATGATTTTAAATCAGATACTTTTTTTTATCTGTGATAATGTTTTCCCCATGAATACAGGGCTTTGCTGAGTCTAGCAAAGGCTCTAACTTTGTCCTCAGGTTAATATACATGCACACAAAAAATCAAAAGTTAAACCTCATAAACATGATTAGCCAGTAAGAGTGGTATGCCTTATTAGTTCCTAAAAGCAGTTTTAAAACCAATATATTGAAAATAATATATATATATGCAATACTGTGTTGTTACTACTAACATTTCCATCCCCACAAAGCCTCCAGCGGTTTTTCAGTACAAGAAGAAACACAAATGGTGACATTTTCACTTTGCATTTCATATCAGCACACTAAGCTAAATTAGCTAGTCCCAATTCTGGTTTCACACAGATGTAAATCTAGAAGAATTCCAGTGCAGTCGATGATGCTGCATACATCACTGGGGTAAATATACCAAATCATGTCTCTGCTACTTAACATTTGTAACGTGTGAGGACAGAGGGAATGAAACAGGCACAAGACAGACCTCCTTGCACGCACAATACAGCCACAGTCCCTCCCCAAAAGTTGCATTTCCATAACATAGAGTATTTCCGCAACTTTAGCATTTTGCATGTCAAATACTAATGTTCTACCAGCTAATGCCATGGCACAGACATAGTCTTCTTAATCATCTCTTGTTAAAAATCCAAATGGATAAATTTCCAGTGTATTAAGATTATGCCATAACTCACACAACCTACAACACGCCTTCGTAAGAGGCACTTGAGAGAATTTTACTTTGTCCATTTTAACTTTATTTAACAACAGTCATACACCGTTCACATTAGCTCAGATTACGCATTTAATTTCCTTAAGTGCTACTCTTAAAACATCGCCATGCTTAATGTTGACGTCTAAATGGTACCATTTACACTTTGCTGTGAACACCTCATTAAAACAAATGGAGCAGGTAAGGAGGTAGAGCATCTGCCTTTGTGGAGGTAAATGGGGAATTGCATGCCTTTGTCTGGGAACAGTTGAACACGATTTTCAGCCTATGTAAATTGATGTGGCTCCATAGATTTCATCAGAGCTTCTCTGATTTATATTAGTTACAGATCAGGCAGGGTTTCCTGTGAGTCTCGAATAACACAGGATTCCCTGCCTCCATAAAGACACTTGGGAGATGCCTCCAGAGCAGTGGGTGTTTATAAATTGGACACAGGTGCATTTCAAAACAGGGGCTACACATGTCACATGTCACATTTCCAGTAGCAAAGATCAAGGGGTTTTTCCTTTCCTCGCTTGAATATCAAATTTGTGACCATTTATTACAGCAGGAAAAAAGTATTTTTTCCAACTAAAAAAAGGGGAGGGGAAGGGAGAGACAGATTTTCCCTGACTTGTCAAAGTTTCTCTCTTTGAGTAAGCTCAAGCACAGAATATCTTGGAAGCTCTAAAAGGGTAAAAAAACAGGACAATTATTCAAGTATTTCTGCATTTTTACTCTATTATTGCCTTCGGTGAACGTAGGTACATATACCAGAACTACAGATTTTTACACCTTTTTTTAAGTATCGTGGAAGAACAAAAAACCAACACCAGCACCTGCTAAAGTAAATAGATAAGAGATATCACTAAACCAGCCTAAACACAGTTTCCTTTGCTGCAGCATCTGCAGTAACATCAATGGACTACAGAGGAGATTTCATCCCTCTCCACTGCAGCAAACCATGGCAGTGATAGATGAGATAGATAGACTATTTTATCTTAAACGTGATTTAGCTGTAGACCTGTTGTTGGTATGTTGCATCGCTTCCTAAAATCTGCATTAGTATCCCACCACCCTATAAATTGCCTTACGTCTCCTCAGCTCCCACACCACCATATGACCACTTGCCAACAGAGAATAAAGTGGCACACTGTTAATGTTTGAAAAATCCTTTGAAAACTTGGGATAAAAGCTGCCATATAAGTGCAAAGTATTATTATTATTATTATTACTACTACTACTACTACTACTATTATTATTATTATTATTTCCTTGATGTCAATGTGAGCTGTATTGTGGGGGGTCCAATTTGTTACTTTAAAGAGAAAGAAAAATTAACCTCTGCACTATTGTCCTTCGGTTTCCAAAGCCAGCAAAGGCCATCCAGGAATTTACAGTAGTCCGTTCCAGATAACTCTTAACCCCTTTTGCCCCAAAATATGGAACCAGGGTTAACCACGGTCAATGCCGTTTCTACTTGGCATGAGTCTTGGAAACAAGGAGTTAATGCATGCTGCAGCAGCTATTGCTTTTACTGACAGCATATGTTCATTATGAGATGAACAGTTTAAGCCAAATGAGTACACAGGAACATTAATAGCAAAGGAATGACTATATTAACTTCAAAAAGCCTACATTAATGCAATGTGAAATTGTACATTTTGTGTGGCTTTCAAGTTGATTTTTTCCAAGTAATTTGTGCACAAAAAGTCTTAGAAACTTTTCTGAAGCAAATAAATACACAAATGCCTCCTCCTACTCTGACTCACACCTCTAATCTATTACTTAAATGGATTATCCTCATTTTTTTCCCCTCTAAAAGTCAACAGCAGAGGAGGTTTAAATAAGTGAAAGTAAAAGCTATTAACACTGTTTTGCAACTTCATTGATAGCACCGGCAGCAAAGCCATCTCCTGTCACCTGCTAGCGCAGAGGGACGCGGAGAGTCCCCATCTCCTCGCCTGGCGGCAGGGAAACCCAGTGGTCAGCGAAGCCGAGTTTCCACAGCAACACCCGGTTATGTTTCCCAGGCAACCAGGATCCTCAAAATCGGGTGGCAATTGGCGAGCGGAGCAGTTTGGGGACAGGTAAATCTTTTTTTCCCAGCTTGCCGAAGCAGGAGCTGCGCTTGCGGCAGGCGCAGGCGCCCACGCCGCGTGGCGGGATGTGAGGGAAGAGGGGGCTGCAGCCCGGCTGCAGGACGCAGCTGCTTCTCCTGGCTCACACCTTCACGCGGCGTCTTCAATCTCCCCGCTTTGCTTAGCAGAGCACTCAAAAACATAACACTGTACAATTTCCATTTACAGTTTTGTTATTCTTTTGCTAATTTCATAGCTAGTTACCACTCACCCATTTCTGTCCCTTTTAAATACTCCCTCATACGTATTTTGCGCCAGAATTTTGGGAAAGCTATGGGTTTTTAACTGCTGCATTAACAGCAGAGGACCAAAGCTTGCTATCTGCGTTCAGTTGCCAATTTGAAAAACATGCTGCTGCAGGCAAGGGAAGGTTCATCCAAATGACAACAACAAAATTCAGATTCAAATTAACTTTATCACAAAAATCTTTGAATTGGAGAGGGGCATAATAAGTTCATCCTTGGTATTTAGACAGATGTGGGGACAGAATTTGATATGAACTCTTTACAGTGCCCTGTTGTTATTGGTGTTGACCCTGATTTTTTTAATCAATATCTGGCTTGCTGTCATCTGAGGACATTAGGGAAGGGGAGGGAAGGGGGGCAAACAATATTTTCCAGGCAGAAATTCACCTCTCTGCCTGCCTTGACCACTATCTCCAGATTTGGGAAAATAAATATTGTCACTCTCTAGGCTTTCTTGAACATGCTTATAAGGTTATGAAGAAGTTTTACTACTTCAAAGAGCATACTGGCAGCTGGTCTTGTCCTTGCAGATGACAAGAATTCAAACAGGCCAAGACAGACCTATCTGAGGATGAAAGTTAGTGTTTCCAGCACTGAGTAATGTGTTTTCATGGCACGGAGGAACAACTCCAAACAAGACATACAGCCGACCATGTGAGATGAACCAGCATCTCCAGCCATTAATCAGTGCCATCAGGCAAGATTCAAAATGCAGAACACTGTGTGATTCTTGGCAGAATCACAAAAAAAAATCCTAAAACTACTATTAGGCAGACAAGATAACCTTAGCTTCTTTGGCTATGAAAAATCACCCTGGTTTTCCAAGGTAGCTGAGCCCCAGTGTCCCACTGTACCTTCTCATGCCAGTGTGGTCAGTGTCCCCTCTGCCCTCAAGGGCTGTGAGAGAAGCTGCGGTTACACCACTTCTCTTTGCCAGTTGAAGCTAGAGAAAGAGGCAAGAATTGAGGTCATATCAGTGAAGAATTGCTCTTTCTTTCTATTCTACAGGCACAGAAGAGAGAAAAATATAGATTTTGGGGTTATGCTCACATTTGCTGGGTGCTTCATGCTGCCAGAAATTAGTGACCTTTGTGACTCCTAACAAACATGTAGGCCTGGGAGAAAATTATCCTAGGTCATAAAGAGTTTTAATCTTTTCCTTCCAGAAATGGCATCAGGAAGGTCAAAATTATGCTTTTCCTGTGACTGGAAACTATGAGACCTACCTCCTCTGCCCCCTCTTGAAAGATATGGCATAATAGTTAAAGAAAAAGATAAACATCACCTATTTGGTCTATGTTTTAAAAGGCCATCCTATAGTCCCTACTTAGAATTGTGCAAACGCTGTTCATTTGTGTTGTCTCCTCCACCAGCCACTGCTGCAGAAAGAATTTTATCCTGTGCAAAACAAAAATATCTAATGCTCACCTTACTAGATGCAAAATGTAAGAGGAAAAAAAAAATTCCTCTTCTATCAGGATATCGTCCTACACTACCCAAAACTTAATTATCTTAAGCAAACTTATGTAAGGTGAAGAAAAAATTCAGTTAAAATTTGTGAAGTGTGTGTCTGGAAATTAACTGTCAAGACAGGACATGTATATATTAAATAACTTCTCAGCTCACGTGGTCTTTTAAATAATCATAGAATTATAAAAATATCACTGAGTATTCAAAAAAAGATAATTACTATAGCCACTATTCTGCCTTTCACTGTGTCATAGAATCATAGAATAGTTTGGGTCAGAGGGAACCTTTAAAGGTCATCTGGCCCAACGCCCCTGCAGTGAGCAGGGAGATTTTCAACTAGATCATGTTGCTCAGAGCCCCGTGCAACCTGACCTTGAATGTTTCCAGGGATGGGGCATCTACCAACTCCTTGGCAACTTGCTCCAGTGTTTCACCACCCTCATTGTCAAAAATTTCTTCCTTTTATCTGTCCTACCCATCTATTCTACTTCAAGAGCCCCTGCTACTGAAGCTCTAGAGTAACTGTGAAAAGCTCTTGCAGGCATGGTGTACTCCTTCCTTCCTCCATGATGCATATGTATTGGCCCAAGGCTTTAGGATATCACACATGGGAAATCCAAATGGTTAAACAGGGACAGCTCGCTGATATTTGGAGAGTGATGGTCTTCAGGTTCTGTCTGGAAGTTTTGGGAGCATGAGGTGGTTCTGTATATTTGGAGCCAAAGGGAATAAACAGCTAAAACATCAGGAGGGCCAGAAGGGCCAGAGAAATGAAAAATCATGATCTATCTTAACATGATAAACTATCACACTAGCTTCTCCAGCTCTTTAAGGCTAGGAAAATCAAGACTGCCACTTTTTTCTACTTGCAAAAAGAACAAAAAAGAAAAAAGAAAAAAAACCAGAACAACTGTGGCAAGGACAAGTTTTTTTCTGAAACAGCTGTCTGACTCTGTCCTTTCAATGATTCAGTGCATCTGGGACAAAGGAAATAGCTATCAGAATAACGTTGTCCTGTTCATCTACAAAAAGCTCATTGTGTTTGTGGTAGCAGTCTCCTGGACTTCTGAAAAGCCTATCCAAAACCGCACAGTTAAAATGAGCAGAGGCTACCTGTGCTCACTGAAATGGTCTCAGGTCAGGCTGCCTTTGAGAATGATCTTTTTCAGCTCCTTACACCATTCAGCACATATTGCTGCTACAAGTAAGAACCTCAAAATAGGCAGCACTGTAGAGCGGAAGAGTGCTGCTGTTCCTACATTATTTTATAACCAAACAGCCAACAAGTGCTATTAAATTCCCAGAGCAGAACTAGCACACAAACAGAATGCACAAGGATGCCTTAAGTCTTGAGGATGAAGCTGCAGGAGACACATGTATTACAGCGTCTATGCAGTACAGGAAGATATACTCCAACCCTTTTTGAACGCTGTCCACTAGCTTTAGGTAGGTCCTCTGCACTGCTCAATGCTGAAATTATATGGTCCAGTAATCTAAGATAGCTGAAAATCTCCCCTGAACTTGTTCTGCCTCTGCCCAGCAGTCAGCCTGGCATCAAGGCAGGATTTACATAAAGGAAAATTCCACTTCTCATTAAAAGAATTATTAATTGCTTTGTAAACACTGATTACAAAGTCTGGAAAGTCTTTGGACAACAGCAGAACTGTGAGTTGAGTTGATATCCTAGGAACATTTCATCATAAAGCTCTATGAAGTCATACAGCCACCTTTAAAAATACTTTTTGGAGAATGAAAGGCTTAGAAGGCAGCGCCTGTTGGCCCAGCACAAGTGGTGCTTTGGGATGCTCCTAGACGGCAGCGCCCTCACTGCTTTCTGCGTGATCATCTTAGTTGGCAAGGCAAAGAAAGTAGAGAAAAAGGAACCAAAGTTTTGTGAGAAGGATTAAAGAGTTCTTTGTTTATTTACTAGCACTGGTCCACCAACCATTTGAGAAACAAGCCCTGCACTGCTAGAATGACTCTTGAACCTTCCTGTTTATCCTTTCCTCCCTTCTCTCAAAATACTTTGTCCAGCTTTAAACCAAACAGGCAGTCGTCTTCACTACTATCTCAGCAAGGTCAAAATGATTGAATATGCCTTGAAGACAGACGGAAAATCCGTCACAGGAGCTAAAAGCAGCATAAACTGCAGCAATGATTTTCCCCTCTACTCTCGGGACTGTCTGAAGCAGTTTCCCAAATGCATGTGTGAATCGGACTTTTACCATTATGATCGCAGTTGTTATCTCAACGTAGTCAAACATCCACATTACTTTTCAGAGGAACTGCATCGGGTGCTTTGCAACATAATCATGTTCAGGCTTGAAGGAAAGAGATTCATGTAACAGCAACAAGAGAATGGAGAGAAACGTATGTAATCTTGGGTCTAATCTAGCTATGCTTAATACCTGCCTTTATCCTGTTTTCCAAAAGTGGTAATTCCTGTTGCTTTGTTTTCTATTGCTGGGTTAAAGGTTGGACTGGTAGTATTTAATATAATGATTCTGGTTTGGTTTTCTTAAAGCTGATCATCCTTGCTTCCTCTGGCTTTCAAACTTTGTTGCAGGTCAGGTGCCACGCAGCGGTTCCCAGAGCAACCCTTTGCTCCTGAGATAGCTGGGCTTCTTCCCTGTTGTCTTCTCCTAGTCTCTCAGCAGTCAGTCCAACTTCATCATACTCTTTTCCTTACTGTTCTCAACATCAGCCCAAGCTGCCGCATGAAAAGGAAAATGAGCTACGTTCTGCTACAGTGTTCAGTTCAAAGTTACTGTGGTGGCCCCGAGTCTCTTATATTTCCACGCCTTTTGTTCTTTTCCAGCATTGTGTTTAAGACCTGATTATGAGTGCTCACAGATCTAGTGATTTTCATCTTCACACACTGTCAGGCTAAATCACTGGCAATGTCCTCTCACCAGGAGCTCGCAGTTCAAGGACTGCCTTTGGATCAAGCGTTGCATGATTCAAATAAAAAATTCACATGCACGTGTTTGGTACTGTAGTGACAAGGTGCTATTGCTGCCTGCATTTAGTGACCTTTTTTATGAGTGTGAAGGACTTGCTGCTGGAGTTAGAACCACACTGTGAAATACCGCAAACATGGCATCCTCCCAGAGCTACAGTTCTGTGGACTTGTGTAGCAGAGCAACCCCATGGTGCCACCTTTCTTTGTTCCTGGCCAGTCCTGCACAACAGCCAGAACTTCACTGGGATCTCAGTTTGTGCCTGACCAACCTCCCTCTCCAGACCAGCCACAGAACCAAGGAATAATTTAGGCTGAAAAGGAGCTCTGAAGGACACCCGACTAGACCCTATGCTTGAAGCAGGTTCAATCAGATCATTTTGCTCATGGTGTTTTCTAGATGAGTTTTTAATGTCTCTAAGGATAGCAATTCCACCTTTCTGGACAACCTGTTGAAATTTATAACAAACTTCATGATGAAAAAGATGCAAAAACCACCCTCATATCTAATAGGAGTGCCCCATGTTCCAGCCTGCATCCGCTGCCTCCTGTGCTACCACTGTGTACCTTCGGAGAGAGGCTGGCTGGGTCTTCTCTACGCTCTCCCACGAGGCAGCTGTGAACAGCAGTAAGATCCCTCACAGGACTGAGTCCAGCATGCCATCTCCATCCACTTCTGAGCGTTAAGAGCACAAAATCTCCAGAAAGCGTATAAGATCACTTCCTTTGCTTTCCTTTCACCATTTCTGAAAGGAAAGAAGCTGCACCTGACCTACTGCAGCAACCCACTGTAGATTTTTTGCACCAATTAAACTGGAATTTGCTGACTGAAATGGTGGGGACCAACGTATGAAAACGGAGACCAAAACATCTTTTAATTACAAACATGAAGTACTGTCTAAACATTGCAGTCAAAACACAATTCAGACTAACTATTTTGTCATCCAGTAGATAAAGGTAGGAAGAAGTAGCCTAATTATTTCCTTTGGTATTTTTTCCACAATTTCACATACTAACAGTGGGGCTATAACTACCACTGGGGGACTTTAAATTGATCCTATAATGGGATCTGATCAGTGGTAGCACCTTGAAAATCATTAAAGAATTCTGCAATTTGTTAAAGAATTAAAAACAATCTTATTACTGAGAATAGAATACATTTTAGCTCTGTAACTAGTATGTAATTCTTCTGAAAGGGTTGTTAATTAGTGCCTAATGGGATTTTTAATTTTATTTTGTGCCAGATAGATACTTGAGTAATAGGACCTTGACTGAGCAATTGACTAACCAAAAATCATTACTACCAGTGTGCACTAGATCCATGCTGATCACCTACCTGCCAAAAAATAAAAAATCATTGACTTTGTTTAGTTATTTTTCTAGTTCTGTTTGCTGGGTGCTAATGGGGAAGTAATAGTCCTTTGCAGTTCCTGTGGATTAAACACGGGTATTTTAATTTGACCTTTTAGGTGTTGTAAAAAACATTTTCACTAGTGTAGCTCCAGTGGATTAAATGGAATAACTACAACAAGGAAATTTCCCCTTTGTTTTGAAAGGGGAAATTCTTTGGGGATTTGCTTCTTCCCTCTTTTTCCTTTGATTAGTAAATTGGCAAAGGGCTGTGTTTCAAATAGAGATACAGCAGGCACTTATTCTGGAAGTGCTACTTTATAATGCATTTTCCTGAGGGAAAACAGCATTCATGGAAAACACGGAGAGCCAAGTTAGGTAAGCAAGGTGGGCTGCCTCTCCTGCAGATACAGAGCCCTGTGTAAACAGGAACAAAGGCAACACAGAAAAGATATGTACCGTTTTCATAAGTTCTAACTGAAGTTGTATAAGCATAAGCATATTTTCCATTCCCCTTGGCATCACTTTGTGGTTTATTTGTTTTCTGATGTGCCCTTTTGTCTTTCAGACATGTGAATTGTCAGTAGTTTACTTAACCACAGTTGCACTCCTAAGAAATATGGGGAAATCCTTCATTGCATAGAAGGTCATTACGTAATAGATAACGAAGGCGGGGGGGGGGGGGAGGGTGTGCCTCTGCATCAACTGGTGGCATAATCCCCAAGGGAAAACAGATTTTAGTTGAACAATCAGAAAACTGGCTTGCTTTATGGTGTTTACACTGCTGCTTGCTAATGGATCACCATAAAGGAAGCAAAAGGACTCTTACACTATTGAGTATGCTATCATGGGAGTCTTCTGAGTGCGCCTTTTTTATTTGCTGCAGTCAGGTTAATGAGCTCACCAGCCCACTTGATGTCGAGGACTTTGTAACAAAGCAATCTCTCATTAAATGCTGCCTGGCACCACTCTCTTGAAGCAAAGGGACATTCAGATTATTGAATGCCTTTGTATTCCTCATTCCTACCAGGCTGTGGCATCCAGCAGTGGCATCAGTCCCGCACACTTACTGGCAGCCATCCAGTCATGCGCCTGCCCTCTTCAAACTGCATGGGCATTTGCCAATCTAAGCAGCACTAGTAGGCAAACAAGCATGGCACACGACTGCTTTGGCCGGTAGCCAGATGTGCAGCTGAACCATCTCACTTCCCCTCTACTGTGCGGAGAAACGCATTCTTTCCCCGTTCTCTCCCATTCGGTTGATTTACATGGAGAAGTTCTGTTGCAATACAAAGGAATGTGCATTTATCTGCATTCTCTTTCTGCTTTAACACCTTTTTTTTAAGTCTCGGTAGTGCAGGTCATGAATTCATCTGTGGCTTTATTTAAATACCTCCTGGCTGACAGTTTCTTCAATGAAATGACCCCAGAGTGTTATCAGCTAGCTAGCAGGTGTGTCTCTTTATTCAGAATCTTGCAGGCGACAGTGCATCCTGGGTAAAGAGCAATCTATGCATGATCCAGCTTTTCCCTACATTACTCAGGAGATTTAATGGTTCACCGTCATGAAAGCACCTACAAAGATTTTTTTTTTTAATTTTTTTTTTTTTACGATGGCTTTCTGCTGGGCTTTGTGCCCTGAGATATTTTGACACAAATACACAAAACGATAAAGAAGGAATTTTTATGAAAGTCTTCATCTCATTCGAAAAAAAAAAATCCACTTTAGACAGGCTATTGTTTTTAGTTGTAAGATTCTAAACAGATATTAAATAGTAATGTGGCTGCTCTGTCTATAGTTCCACTGGTAAACATCCTTGTAAAGCATCGTGTTTGCTGATGTCCCCATGTGTGTCTGTGCACACACAGGCACACCCTGTTCCTATTCAGCCAGCCTCCAATGTTGATGAAATCCTCAGTGGTTACTGGAGTGGCAAGAGAAAACCACACTGAATAAAAATAAATAAAAATAAGAATAAAGTCAAGGAGAAGGTTACAGACAACAGAGGGAATCCCATTGTCCTTCCAAATGTTGTCACACAGTGTTTTAGGACACACTTTCTCAGACCTTTTCTTTATAGGGCTACTGCTTCGCCTGCCCTGTCAGGGAGGGACAGGAAAAACACGGGGCCCAGCAGTGTTTCCAAGGGTCTTGCGCATGAGTTCGTGGTAGTCTGGCAAATTGTTCCCTGGGGCACTCTCTTCCCCAGACAAATACCAGGTTTGATCATACCACCAAACATTCGACCAGTGTTCACCCACACTCTAAGCAATTTTTGCCTCCTTTCAGCAGTGGACTGAGAGGAGGTCCTACGCAGGTGATATTTGCATGCTCAGAAATAAAAGTGATAGACTCACCTTTCCTTTCCTGGGAAAGGATTCAGAAAAAAGTCAAGTTCCTTGTTCACCTGTCAGTAAAAAGACATAAAAGGACAATAAAGATGATGGGAATGAATTTTATCCCCACCTGAAGTTAAATGGTGTTTTGCTGGAGCATAATCTGACTTCAGTTTTGCTCCTGCTTCCTTTGAAATTAGCAAGCAAGCTCTTGTTGACTTAGTGAGCAGGTCCATGATTCACAAATTTGGCTAATCCACTCATATTTTCAATATGAGATTTTGAAAAGGTCACAGAATGCAGAGTCAAGACTGTTGTCCCCAGAAGGGGTTTGGCTTGAGATCAGGCAAAGATAATAAAAACAGTTGTCCAGCTTTTCAGTATTCGATACATACCGGCTGTATTGACTAATAAGACAAGATGACGCTGGGCTTAGGAATATAGGAAGTTCTTATTTATTTTCAGCCCTCTTTGTTGTGCCTTTAGCAAACAGGTGATTTTTTTTAAAAGGAAGACCACTAACTTGATTCAGCACCAAAAATCCCAATTATGTGTGCTTTATCTCACAGTGGAAGATACATATTTGAAAAACAGCAATATTTAAAACGTGTTACAGAATTTAATGACAATGGAAGAAGGTGAACAGTATTGAAAAGTAAATATAGTACTGAAAAATTCAGCAAGTTATAAGGGCCCGACACCCGTTTATATGCAAAACCTAATAAATTGATGTTAAAACAGAATTCAGTTTTTCAAATACAATTCCAGTAAATAATTTTAACTCTGTTGTTGGGATTTTTCCTATGGCAATACTTCTCCAGTAGTTCTTCTGGAAGTTGGATAATTTTTAACAGGTTTCTGGGCAAAATTAAACTCCATGTTTCAACTGTTAGTTTTGTCTGCAAAAAATGAAATTCAGCAAGTTATAAGGTTTCATTTATTTTGTCTCTTCTAGCCTGTTTTTTTTGCATTCTATTCAACCTGTGTCAAATACTACTTGGCCCACTCTGCAGAAAAGATAAATGGGTTTACCTCATTCCGCCATTTTCCTTCCTCCTCTCCTATTCCAAATCAGAGCATCAGTATTGACCATTCAAAAAGACTAAGTATTAACCGTAGCAGAAATACTTCAATAAACAGCTGTAGCTTGGTTTTGGATCATGGGCACCCAGATACTCAAAAAATATTTAATAATATAACCCTCCCTGATCTCCATCCCTTGAACAGTCTGAATTTTATATTCAGGATCATTTACAGCTCAGTTTCTGTAGAGAACAAATGCATTTTCAAATCCTATATATCAATAATTTTACATACATTTTGCAATTCATTCACACTTCCATTGCTAACGGAAAGATGCATATTTTGAGGCCAGCATGAGTTATTACAGTCCTCTGCTCTAATCCCTCGTACGACGCAGGCCATAGCATTTCACTTAGCAACACCCACTTAGCAATCAGCACTGCGGTGGGGATAGAAAACCTGCTGGTCCCTTCTGCCCCACCTTCAAGGAGTTGTCTGGTTTCTATTTCTAATGCCATTAATTTTTCTGAAAAACAAGTAGTTTCATCTTTTCTGTTGCCAAGCAGTTGAAGTTTCACAGAACAGCCTCGCTGTTCAAATTAACAAGTATGGGGACAGTTGCGGCTTGATCCTGTGTGATGCTGAGCGCAGGCGTGTGCTCAGGAGTGCCGAAGAGCTGAGCGAGGCTCACGGGCTGTGTGAGACTCCTCTTCCCTGACACCCGCTTGTTTCCCACTGGGAATGCAACCCAGGGACGGCAAAGGCATGGGAAACAAGAGGAACTCGCCATGATGGCTACCCGTGGATGGAATCCGCAAAGGACATGCTTTTCTCCACCTGGACCAGTTGTTATTTCTCATGTTTACGAGTTTATTTTCCCCTCCCTTTTCCAAAAGAACTGCCATGCTCTCTGAAACTTCATAAAACTTGCAGAATGCACATTTTTATCTGGACGGTTTCAATACTTTGTTTTGTGTTTTGCAGCTTTTTAATACTCCGGTGTCCAGAAAGAAATACTATCGAGCAAGAGGCTATTTACAGACCGGGCAGCGACGCTTTTCTTTCATCACATCTCTTAGAGGGTTAATTAAGAAACAGAGTGGCAAAATGGGAATCAAGAAAAAATAGGAAGTGTGCTTGTTAACAACGCTTTTGTTTGCTTTTCTAATTGCTTCCTTCAAATACTTTGTCTCCTCTGGTACAACCAACAAGAGCCCTGGTGGAGCTCTGGTTCCAGCGCATGGTGTGTTTAATTCGGGGGGCAGCCGGGAGCCCGGCACGCGGGGGTGTCGCAGGTAAGGGGTGATGCTGAGCTCAGCAAACACGCCGCATCAGCGTAACGCCAGGCCTCCACGTCTCGTACGGCAACGCCGACCCTTTCTCCTCCCTCCACCTCTCACTCCTATCTGATCACATTTTAACAGCTAGAGAAGTGATGAAGGATGAATTAAATATCCATCCCAGGACAACCCTGAATGCAGCCATGTATACCATTCACAATTTTTGGTTATTTGGGGTCAAGCTCCAAATACTGGGAGGAAGAATTTGCAGCGCAATATTAGTAGGGTAAAAAAAAAGAAACATGAAAACCAGCCTGTCTCGTCTGCTGACGATCAGAAGATTGGCTGGCTAAATTCTCCAAAAGCAGCCTTCAATTTTTCATCTCGCTATTTATAGAAAACTGCAGAAACAGCTGAGCTGAGCGAAGTGATGTCACTTTTGCTGGGAGGACGGCTCGCTCCGCGGCGTGCGCCGAGGCGGCGGGGCCGGCTGGAGGCTGGGGCCGCAGCCCCACGCTGCGAGGAGCCGTAAACACGGGCATTTTTCAGCTCCGCTGATCAATACGGCATTGATGGCTCTCGGCTGACCTTCGACCCCCCCGGAATAGCAATGGGCCAGCGCCGCATCTTGCAGCCTGCGAGGGCTGCCGCGTGCTAGCTACCAATTTTACAATCGATCAAAAAGTCGTCTTTGTCAATAAAGCTCGAGATTTCAAGCAACGGCAAGCAATTTTTGAAAGGTCAGGGCCGGGTTTTTATTTGCGCGACCTCTGCTTTCAAGCGGTAGCGTGGTCCCTTATACCCATTAAAAGTAGTAAGAAAATTTAAGATTCCCCCCCCCCACCCCGCCTTCTTCCATGTATTTTTAGTAAGCCTTTGGGCATTTTCCCTGTCCCTAAAAGAATACGGTTGCGTGGCAACGTCCCCGGTTGCCATGGAGACTCGGTGTGTAAGCAGCTGCCGCAATCAGCATTAACTCCGGGCTCGCAGGTTTGTCATTCCAATGCATAGGGAGGGGGAGACAAATAGGACAGCAGCGCATTGCCGTAAAAGGGAAGTCACCTAGATAATGTCACTCACAAACATATGTTCCACAATTATTCTTTCCACTGTTTTATTGCCGCAATTATAGCTAAACTAAGATTACAAAATTATATGGTTTTAATTTGCCTCCATCGACTATGTTTCACTTCCATTAAAATTAAGTCTAAACCCATTTTAAGTGGCAAACTGTTGGCTTTGAAGGGGACGGGGGATTTTGGTTTACCGGTGGGTGTTTTGAGGACGAGGTAAAAATAACACCTCTAGGAATCTTTATGTCTGGCCGAAATGAGGCACGGTCCTGGGCACTGGAGTTTTATCCGCCTTTCTCTTTTGTGCTGCACTGAACCCCACAGCACGGCCACAGCCAGGGATGCCGGCCAGGACCATCCTCCTCCTCTTCCTCTCCCTGGAGCCCCTCCCCTCAAAAAAAAAAAATTTGGAAATTGCATCTATTCGGCCGTCGGAAAGTTTCGCAGTGGGCTGAGCCCACCGGGCGCTGCAGCAGCCTCCGACGCATCGCTGTGCGGTCGCTGCCTTTGAAGACCCCTGTGATAAACAGGCGCGGTGGGGTTGACTTCAAAATGAAGTAACACAGCATTAACCCTGAATTTCCTTACATCGGCAGTCTTCAGGCGATCCTTTAATGTTTCTCGAATGTATTTTATGATCTCTTTTTTAGAAGTTTCATTTTGCTCTGTTCCTGCCTGGCTGCTCCTCATCGTATTAAAAACAAAAAGTAAAACGCGTCAGGAAGCGTATGGCAGGTGAGGAAACGCACCCCCACAGCTATTCTGCAAAACCCTGCAGTTAGTGGTACGGGACTTTGGTCAGGATTTTTTAATGTATAGGTGGAAGTGTTAATTAATCAGTGTTAAATACATACATTTGCACAGCTGCGCTGATTCAGTTGTGTAAGCGAGGATCTATTTACGATTTAAAATATTAGGCCACAGACTGATGTTGAATCCCTCAGAAACAATTCCATGTGATAGGAAAAAGCAGTGTAAACAAGTATATGAACATAAACTTGACATTCAGAGCCATATGATTTATTTACCAACCTTTTCAAACAACCTGTTTTTAACCCTGTTAAATCCTTCTGTGATATAAGGACATTTATTACTGTGGAGTAATTAAAATATACATGTCCAGTCACCAATGTTTATAATCTACACTTACTGGTATTCTTAAGACTCGCGTGAAAAATCCAGCTCTTTTAGATACCATTTTAATTAAAAGATAAACGTAGCACGGCATCCTTTTCCTAAGGAATCTATTATCGATACCAAATTGCAGCTGAAAATATGTTTTCATTTTTCACTCCATAATGAAACATAAATGCTGAACACATATCTGTTGAGATTTGCAGGGTAAAAAACATGCTGCTTAGAAGAGACCTTGCATGCCACCATTTAGATAGAAGGTTCTTTCTATGGTCAAGTTACAGTCTATAAACCCCTGAAAATAGGGGTTTATAATGAAAATATGGCTAGACCCTTCACTACAAAAATGCTAGCAGGTGCTGTTATAATATACAAATCCAGATAGCATACAGTGACCTATTTTCAAAACCAGGCCAGGCAAAATGACATCGAGAAATTGAATTCCTTGCCCTTACTTTAATAGTGTCTTGTCATGCAATCTTCAAATCAGGACGAGTGATCATTGCAAAACAATCCCTAACCCGAGGGACAGCAGGAACGTTCCCAGCACTAATATCTCGGGCCCCTCACACTGCTTACAATAATTGGCTGATTGCAGAGGGCAGGTATAGACCATTCAAATAAAAAATATCCTTCGACAAGGAAGGGGGGTTGTCCTTTTTAGAGGCCAAAACAAACCTCAAAACTACATTCTGCCCTATTTTGTTGTGTCATCAAAAATAGCTGGCAACTGGAACAACAAACTGCGCTGCTAAAAATATGCCGGTACTTATGCAGGGATATTTAAAATAGATTAGCATATGGATTAACTCAAATTCAAAACTGGCTTTAACCCTTCGGTGTCCACAGTCCTGTCTTCAAATAGCACAGCTCTGCAGCAGTAAAGACAAACTTAGCTCCTGAGTGTCAAAAAAAGGTTTGTCTGGTAAAACAAGCCTGACCCACTGCTGTTTCCATTTATAGTGGGGACTCAGTGGTATCTAAACAAATTTAGGCAGATCGAGTAGTTTATGAATTCTCTTACCACATTGTTCGGGGTTTTTTAACAAGACCCATTTCAGAAGGCCTTACTCAGGTAGGAAATGTAATTTGTTGCTGAAAGTATATTCAGAAGCTATAGAATAAGGCCCTGGAAATGACTGCAAGGCAAATATATAAGACTGCAACTCCGTGTAGCTGGACTAAATCTAACAGTTAGAAGAAAGCAAAATATTTGCAAGGCAAAGTAGAAAGACTCAAACTTGAAGGAATTACATTATGTAACAGAAAATAAGTTTTGCTAAATTAAATACATTTTTTTGAGCAACAAACAGCAACTATTTTCCTGCTGAAAATTGTTTATTTTTGTCAAAATAATCTAATTCTCTAAAATAAATTACCTTTGCAGCTGGCATTCAGAATTCATCTTTTACTGCATGTCATCTGCAAAATCAGGAACTTTGTTGAATTTGTTGAGAATTCAGTATTTAGACACTGTCAGAAACCATGTGAAAAGAATAGCATATCTCCCAAGAAAAGAAGTCCCAAACTTAAAATGTCAGTTTTGCAAAATTCTTCTTCCAATCTCATTTTTTGCCAATGACAAGATAGCTATTTATGATTTAAATAACTGTAATGTTTAAAATAAAATATTTTTCCAAGTTTTCTGCTCTAGTAACGCACAACCATTTCCACTACATCGATCAAAACATTTTCCCCACAATGGCCTTATTTTTAATCACCACAGACTGAAACCAAAATTTTAGTGTTTGCTTTTGTTTCTTTGTTTTTAAATATGGATTTCCCTAATGTATTGACTTTTTTTTTTTTTTTAATGTTAGGCTTTCCTATAACATTTTATGGGAGAAGTCTGTTGTTTACTGAAGTGCAGAATGTTAGGCGTTTGAAGGCTTTGACCAAAATGCTTGTATTAAAACCTCTGCAGCGGTAATAAGGCTTTTGCGGTTTGTTTCTAAGCAAAATACCCTTTTATATATAGAACACAATCCCTTATTTTCATCTTTTCAAAGAACATATTTTGAAATAAAAATTTAATTAGTACCTATGCTAAGAATATTTGGGGAAAAAAATACCATTTTCTAACATGAGAACCACAAGCGACATTGCTTGGAAAATACGCTGTGCACAATGGCAAATTGCTTCGAGTGAAGCGGTCATGGGAAAAGCCTTCCTAAATACCCGGGATTCCTCCTCAGACTGGGCACGGGGAAGTCCTGCAGAGGTTCTAGAGGGGAAGCGGGATTCCCTTCTGGGCAGTGGAGAGGGGAATGTGCCAGAGCCAAAGGAAGAAAGGTCGCAGGACATTCCCCAGCGGGCACCTTCTTTCTGCTAACGCCTGCCTTTCACAAAACCAGAGAGAGTCCAATCTGAGGCAAAATGCTCCTACAAAAAGCAACAGTTAGGCAAGCAGAGGACTACGTACAACTCTCCACCAGCAGCTCCTGCTGACACGTCATCCTGCGGGTAGTCAAAGAGGGAGAAAATTTACCGCAGGACCCAGCGTTTGCCTTTGCAAACACAGGGATGAAGAAAATTGTTTGTAGAGGAACATAGATAACAATAATTTTTTTTTACTCCTGCACAGGAACATGCCAGGCAAAAATCCCTTCTGGAACAAGCATTTTGCTGAGGTGAAATGCACGTCAAAAGCACCGGGAAGAGTGCTGTTTCAAAAGTCTAATGTGGATGGCAGAACCTAGGCACTACTGACCCGTACAGAGACACAAGAAGAAAAGATGTGAGTGTGGCAACCGGTAACACTGAACCGGGCACTTAGGATGCTCTGTGAACTGAGGTTACCTCTCAAACTACTTAAAACAGGGGAGCGAATTGCCTGAAGTGTTAGCATGGAGATGCTGCATCAAGATGCTAACATGGGGGGGGGGGGGGGGTGTGAATTAAAATTAAAGAATACCTTTCTGGCAAAGAAATTTAATAGTTATCATTTGTTCCCCAGGCTTCCAATTTAAATGTCTTTTATATTCTAGTGTCTATCCTTTAAAAAAGGGTTTCTGTTTTCTATTGAAGCTTTTGGTCCATTTGGAAAGGAGAAAGCTCATAGATGTTATGGATTTCGTTCTAAGTCTGTTAAAATCTCCTTTCTCCAATAACATTTTGGCATAATCAGAAAAACTTGTATTGCTATTATCAGATGAACCTGCTCCAATACAAGGTTTTTATTACCTGTACATAAGGTTTCAGGGAAAATATTTTGAAAGAGACAATGATAGTTTAAAAAAATGTGAAACATAAAACATCTCAATGTTGCTTCATGTAAAAGTCAGTGGTATAAAAAATTATAATTAAAAAAATATATCTTCCACTTACATAGCAAAAGAGCTGTAACATTCTGACATTCTGAGGGCAGAACTCATATTTTCTGCTTTTAAAAATCAGATTAAAACCACAGGAGTTTGTTCTCCAGTTATAAACCTGTGAAGCTCTTTGCTTTGTGCACACATATATCTGTGTAAGTATAGGCAGACGTGCACGCATGCATGCGCACGCACACACACACACACTGGAAAGATGCTTTTGTCTCAATGGCCATTTCTCCTCTTCAGAGATCATAAGATGCTTAGTTAATAAGAGGAATCTACAGAACAGTTATAATATTTAAATAAACATTTTCCATTTAAGGATGTTTAATGGTAACTGATGACCATTAGAAAAAAATTTTTTTTTATTTTTTTTGTAATTCAACTAATAACTTGAGTAAAATATAACACATTTTTGGTTAATTCTCTCCTTACTCAGAAAAAAAAGACTGTGCAGCTCGCTTTGAAAAATCCACCAAATCCTATGCTGTACTTAACATGGCTGCTAGCAGATTAAATCATAAATATACACACAAAGTGATTAAAAACTAACATTTAGTATTTATTCTTTTTTTTCTTTTCTATGCAGTCTGCCTCTTTTTTACTTGTTTTTTTTTTATTTATTTTTCGAAAGCAGTTATCATAATATTCTCTTTTATGCTTTTATTGTATTGTTAGAATCTACTTTCCATTATCAAAGATGCTACCAAGGGAAGACACTTTACGGAGATTATTAGATTTCCAGGCTAGTCCAACATTGTTCAGAGCTAATAAAACAACAGGAAAACTGCAACAGCAACAATGCTTGGGCTTCACGTGAAAACGGTTTTTAGTCTGTGCCCTAAGCAATGCCAGTCATTCATTCATTTAGTAATAAAGATTACATTTCAACATTGCCGTGTACTAAAGAAAAAAAATACTAGGAAAGGTTACAAACCTCTTGCGAGGGCAGAAACAAATTGCAGTTCAAGTTCAAGCTTATTTTTCAGCACTATCCAGTTAAAATGCTTACACGTGTTATTGTGGCACCTTTGTAAATTGCTGCACAAATATCTCACGCAGATACTAATCTGCTGCAGACAAGTATTGTATGTATTTCTATAAATGGCCAAGTGAGAGATACAGGTGCTGATGCTGAGAAAAGTCAACACCAGAGAAGTTTTTCACAAACCTCTCTCACAAAACCCATCAGAAACAATTATTCTCTACCCATTTTACAGATAGGTAGACTAAGGTGGGGCACTGTTTGCCTTAACCAAGAATGAATCAGTGAGCGAGGTCTGGAAGTGGACCCATGGCTGGGAGGTTGAGACACTGACCCTCTGCACTGAGGGGAACACCCGGAGATACACGTCACCAATGACGGGGATCTCAGGAGGCAACCATTCCCTCCACCTCCATCAAGCAACAGCTCACTCCAGCTAATGCTGAAAAACTGCCAGCCATGCCACGCTGCTCGGGCCTTTCCCACAGTTTGCTTTTGGGTTATGGTCATTGTTGCCCTTTGGAATTTCATAGTGAAATTTTGTGTAGCCCCTAATGACTGCAGGAGCCTTCCATATTCATGTGCGGTGTCCTTAATAAGTAGCCTAGGCAAATCAAGACAGATGAATAGAAGGGTGATACTGACCCAAATGTATCCCTATTTTTGTACTTTTTTATGGGAGAAGCTTAATCAGATTGAAAGCTGCTTTTGTAGGCTTTCACAGGAAATGCCTTTTAACAAAAAGGGGAGGGGGATATTCACAGAGCGATGGCAAGAACAGAAACTGGAGGTTTGAAAGACCCACCAGGAGAGGGAATTCAGGCCACTTATATTAAATCAGCTGTTATTTTTTCTCTCCTCCCCCTTCCCCCAAGGATTGGGTACCCAAAAAGAAAATGATGTGAATCCATTTTCAGTACTGATTCCTTTTAATCCCGCAGATCAAAACCATCCTACAGTTTCCAAATGCTTTTTCATTCTAAAGGTAAAATATTTCACAAGAAGATGTGAGGGGTAAGTCTTTCCAATCACGGATTTTAAACTCAGTTGCTTGCAAGATATAATGAACTTCAAAAAAATCATAAAGGGCCTAAATCCTGAAGACAATGGGGGTTTTGCCATTAATACCTAAAGCAGCGGGATTGTGCACAGAGTAATCAATTGCCCAACAAGGCCCTGGGAACACAATCAAGGAAGGAGGCTACAGGAACATACAATATTTCACATTTAATAAATGGTCTTTTGAGATTACAACCATATAGAGTAGCAATGGAGAGAAAGACTGTAACGCTAAATTAGGGATTATATACATCTGTCTGTCTGTCTGTCTGCAGGGTGGAATTTTAAGCAATCATTTTCATATAACCTGTCAATAATAAGCATGCTTTGGCAGTTTCATGGTTTGCTTCGATTTAAATCCTTATTTCTTAAAAGCATGGTAAAGATTATTCTATCTTCAAGGGGGCGGAGGGTGGGGGAGAAGGAGGCAGCGAAGTGTCTTTGATAGACTAATCAGACTGGCTCCTAACAACACCTGTCTTGTGAATTACGGTAAAATATTTTAAGTACATCTTTGTTGTCAAATACTATATTCTTTCAGTATTTATTTTACTAACAGTGTTCTTTATAGCAATTTTAGTAAAATAAAAGTAGACCCGTTTCACTGCTGCATGTTAATCAAGTTTTATCCCTAAAATAATACTGAAACCTGTTGTTCCTTGGTAAGCAGAAAAACTTCTAAATGGCAAATATCTGCAGCATATTCTCTTTTTCCTTCCAAGTTAAGTATACAACTACATTTTTTTATAATTACAATAGTCAAAGGATTGTGTGCCCAGGCAAATCATACTGGAAGTGATGACTAAAAGAGAAAGAGCTGATTTTGGTTGGGTTCTTCCCACCACCTCCACTGATATTTTGATCACACTCCTCCTTTTGTCTTTCCCCTTCCTTCCCCCCCTAAAAATCCCCAAACCCTCAACTTCTCCACCATCACTCCTTCCATCTTTAACTCAAAAACAGATTCTGATTGCTCCCTCAACCTGGCCTCTGGGTGGATCCGCACAAGATGCTAGGCACAATATGTTCATGTAAAAATTCAGGAGACTGTTTCTACTTTTTACACTACTCTTAGCACAAGTCTTAGGCTCTTAATCACAACCTGTATCTCCTTTTCATTTTTAACCCAGTGGCCCACTCATATTTCAGTTCAGTTCAAGAAATAAAATGATTGTTTCACCATTCTCGATCACAACAAATTATAATCATTAATGCTCAGCTTTTGTTTTATTCTCATAAAGTACCTTATCAGTGGGCTGCAGCTGCTTTCCTGAATTCAGAGAAAATACCAGTTATTAATTATAGTATCATATATCACCCATATATATGATCATATATGTATATGTCAGTCTGCCTAGATTACAGTTCTCTGAGCCTACGGGGAGGGGGTGAATGTGCATGGGAAGGGGGAAGAGTATGCATCTTATTTGATTACAGTTCCGATTAGCATAGAAACTATGTTAAGCTCTTTCTACTACCTCGATAAGATTAAGATCTTATGTTTTGGTTGCCTTTTCTACTTTCACCTTTTCCTGCCAAATAACAAATAACTTGAATGAGGACTGACTTTAAAATAACTTTTTTCAAAACAGAAAGGTTGCAGTTATGTTTTCCAGTATCCCACACATACACATTAGGTATCTTTCGCCCCTGGAGTGCCAGAAAAAAAACACGCATTCCTTCTTGCTACAAATCTGTGAATCTGAAAAGAAGAGGCCACATGAATAGGAAAGCTCTTTATAGAATAAAAAGCATGGGGTGTTATTAAGTAGGACTGTAAGCCCTATTCTATTCATAGTAATTAAAGGATCAGATCAGGTTAATGTGAGGACCTAGGTCAATAAAGTACTGTAGGTTCACCCTTTTTAATCCTCCTCAATCCTATAGGCTGGGTTTTTGACTGCTCTGTTTGACTCACAGAGCTGTTATAGGTGACAACGATGTGCAGAGGACTGTTGAGAAAAGGTGAGATTTATATCAATCCCACCTTGCATTTTTGAGCACAAGAGTCAGGAGGTGCTTGGGGTGCGGTAGATGGCAAACTTTAGGACTGGCTGCTTCAGTTCTATACCTTTTTCACTCTTCCAGCTGGTAATATAACTATGTGGAAAAGTTCAGGGAATATTTTGGGGTTGAAGAGTAAATCCATACTGCTTTATATATTTTAAAAATATTTTTCTATCGACTTTTTTAATTGTTTTGTATGTGCATTTCAAAATCCCCTCCCCATTTGTCACGCACATAAGGAGGTGCCTATGGACATGCCTGTGCCTGAGCTCCAGGACGCCAAGAGCCAACCCAGGACAAGCAGCGCTCCTGCCGCCACGTCAGCCAGCACAGTGGAGGAACCCAGATGGTTTCCCCAGGCAAAGGAAGCAAATTTTGGTAAGGAATAATTTTTAGGGGTACCCAACTGAGATGCAATGAAGTTGAGCTGGAGACATAAGGATAGCCCTACCCTCCCTAGGTGTAATTCTTGAAGAACTCAACTGGTCTATGGCAGCCAGCCAACATAAATATCTGTTTCGAAGTAACCTGGAGGATTCCCAGCCCCACACAACCACGTGTCAATCACACAGGTCAGCTGTGCTGGCCAGCAAAGGATTTGCCCCATAAAGCACCAGGTGGACTTTGCAACATACTAGAGATTAAGCTGATGGCTCTATCTGTAGGTCCAACCCTGCATAAAGCACATGCCCCAAACTCCTCTCTGCAAAATCCCAGTACCTTTCAGGTTCACAGTAAAATCCTTACTATCATCTGTCAAGGTAGAGCTTTACCATCTCTTGCTGTCTCTCTGACCAATATTTTGATCCAAATCTCTCTTGTTAATCAATGGGTAGTGCTGTCCACAAGGCATAAATCTCATCTTTTTTTTTCCCCTCTCCCCTGACCCTCCAAAGTCCTCATTATCTAAGGTATGAAATCAGTGAGGATTTGTGCTTTACAAATCACTTGGCCTAACAAAGAGGTGGCTCCTGACATTACACTTAGAGTTATGGATGATTACTGAGTGAAAAGAAAGACTCCTCTCACAAACATAGATGTTCTTCTGCCAAAGGACTACTCTGCTTATATTTATCTCCTAGCATATATTCAGATTTTTTTTCCTTCTACAAAACAATCAAACTATTGTATTTTAACAGCAAAATTTAAAGTTCATTTGAGAAAATCTTACTTTCTTTTATATTCCAACAGGCTTTGCATATGTATAGAAATTAATCAAAATATGTATATTGCCACTTTCATAGAAAGGCAAAATATGTATATTGCCACTTTCATAGAAAGGCACTATAGTAAGGTTTTACTGAAAACTCACCAAAACCCAAAGAACTTAACAAGAAAACCCACATTCATTAGATCTTTTAAATCTTCCCCTAAAATACCTACTCTGAATTACAAGATGCATATGTGCACATTTGCACATGGTATACTACTCCCTATGTATAGTTTATTATAAATATTTATAAAATGGCTCAAAAAAAAAGTAAATATTTCCTTCTATTAATTTCCATGATTTTCTGGAATAATTGCTGGATAACTACTGATAACAGCTCCATTAGCTTTTAATGGAACATCTCCATGAAAGTTAGAACATTGGGAATTTAAATTATTTGCTCTGTGATCCCAAAAATAACAGGTAAATCGAAACCACAGAATTTTAAGAAATTACTGTTTAATATAAGATCTTGCATTTTCTGTTCACATGTGATAAATTAGTGCAAGAGAAAGTTAAACCTCTGGAGCAAAAGAATACCATAACGCACGTTTGCCCTTTGCATTTTCTCCTTTCCCTACCTCTGTGAGCAGTTTACTAAATCTTTTTAAAGAAAAAAAAAAACAACAAACCCTTTAGTAGAGAAAAGACTGATTCCTTTAAAGACTGAGGCAGAAAAGGGAGTAGGGAGAATCCATTAATAAAGTAGAGGTCATCCCAAGAAACTAAGAAAAACAAAAAAAAATAAATAAAAAGAGAAAGCACCAAAAATGTTAGTATTTGAATGATGTGAACTCTGGTAAACGCCAGCATGCAATATGGCAAAAATGAATCAATCAGTTCAGCTTAGTTCAGCCTCTGCAACTGGCCATCTGGCGCGAAATCAACCAAATGTAGCCCTGCATATTCATCTTCATTTTCACAAATACTCAGGAGAATGTCATTCTAGGGCAAAATAAAATTAAATCACCATAATTTTTAAGACATCTTTTCCTCTCATGCTCTCTGGAGATTAGCATGTTTATGTGAGACTACTCACTGCTATAGGGTTAGCAGGTAATTTCTAAGGGGCTACTCTCTCTCTTATATTTAAAATCACATTTCACGTGCTCAGGACACTTAAGCACAGATTCTGCAGCAAACACTCCTAAGCAAAGATTGCACAGGAAGTTATTGTGGCTACATGGACAGGTTTTTTTTTTTCCCCAAGGTTCAGTAGAGAGGAATTCTGTATTTACCTTCCTTATCCATCCCTGACACACCTGTGTGATCTACTGACACGGGACTGTGCTAGATAGAGCTAAGGGGAAGTCTGATCATTCAAACCTGAACGCAGATTACAAAAAGGAACACAAGATGCCTGAAGAGTGAGGCCAGAACCAAATATCAGCTGTGATTAAGACTGTTACCGATTTGGTACACGTTTTGTCTATAGAAATCACAGTGATGAGTGCAGGGTAGTATAGAAACCAGTATGAAAAAGAACAGGAGAGAGAAAACGAGAACAGGCGATGGACAGAGCATGCATGTGTCACCACCGCGTTAAAGTTAGAAGCTACACTACACCCAATTTTTTATTCAAGGTAATCCAAACAATTGTCATTCAGGATAGTTTATTTTCATCTTTATCTTTTAAGTTCTTGAATTAAACTCTAATCATACTCCACCTAGAAGCCTTATCCTTAAGTTTATTTATTTATTTGATTGGGTTAGATGCTCCCAGAGCTGAGTTAGCTGGTTTGCTTCAGGTTGGTGGTGGGAGGGAGGAGTTTGACTTGGGTTTAAGGTTGCTTGTTGAATTTTTGTTTTCTTGCAACCTTTAAAGTTTATTACATTTTAAGAGATGGAGAAAAATTATCTCAAATTTGGCTAAGAAATATTTTATGGGCATATCTTCTGGTGTTGATATTTTCTTTGTTAAGTATTATCTTATCACCAAAAAAAAGAAGTTTTAAAGTGGTTCTGCTGATACTGTCTATTTGCTCTTGTCCTAGAGCTGTCCCACTTTGTTTGATAAGGGATTGATAAGGGATAAACAAATGCCCAGCCTAATTTGAATAAATACGTTAAGCAAATGTTAAACAAGATACATCAAAAGGCAGTAAATACATTACAACTTCAGGCTGCTGGGACACTCTAGCTCAACATGAAAACATGTTTCCACCCGGACAGGGAACATGAAATAACCAAGTCCGGTTAATCTACTTCTATCTATCTGTCTTAAGGATTTAAACTAAAGACCATCACCATAGTATCTGACAGAAATCCTTCCTCATCTATTTACTTAGGGTATATACAAAACTGTTAACTCCAAAAATGCCTCCTGTAAAACCTAAATACATTACACACAATGAAATTTAGTTTTACTGACTGGATTTTTCTTCTGAATGTTTAAAAAAATAGCTTTTATTCTGTTCTGTGATTTTAAAGTTTGTTTTGTTTCTTAACTAGAAAAGGCCAGAATTACACTTATTATTTTTACTTTTGAAACCTTGATTATATTTAATCAATTAAAATAGGTTTCAGGCACCGTGCAGCAATAACTTTATTTCGTTTTCACATCTATCTGAACTGTTATAACCACAAAAAATCATGGGTTGAACAGAGTATACAGCACACCAAAAAAAAACCCAAACAAACAAAAACAAACAAAAAACGAACCAAACCCACACACACCGCTAAAAGACAAACTCTTGGCAAACATTAGACTTAAGAATCTTTTCCAGTCCTCACTGTGCTCACA
Source organism: Phaethon aethereus (assembly GCF_964289735.1). Classification (NCBI taxonomy): domain Eukaryota; kingdom Metazoa; phylum Chordata; class Aves; order Phaethontiformes; family Phaethontidae; genus Phaethon; species Phaethon aethereus. Next base: position 40,431,463 of record NC_138582.1, on the reverse strand, counting down.
AAAATTGTTACAGTTCTACTTACAATTGTTTATTTTAGTATGTCACCAGAAAAGAAGTATTTACAAGAAAAAAAGTAAGCTGTTATAAAATGGTTTATATTTGTTCTTCCATTTTTGCACATCATCATATTGCTGTTTACATATTGGTATATTAGCAGGATGACAACTATGTTTTTAGACTAAAAACAGACATTTATAAAGCACGCCACGTAGGATTCAGAATGCCTAATTTTGAAACTGCCTTTGCCAACTATGTGACACCAAATCTATGTTTTATCTTCAGGCACGGAGAGGTTTGAAATAAATATTTTGTCCTGTTCAGAGGAAAAGCTGATGCATCACTTCATAACTTCACGGAGAGCCCTTACGCAAACAGTCCTAACTTATCTAACTGGCTACAGCAACAGCTTCAGAGCTGTGAACTACCAGACCAATCTTATCTTAAGTATCTCAGATCTGACATTGTAGGAGGGAGACAGCCTTCTGCTAAGGATAACCTCCCTTACTCGCTTTTACTTGCTCAGTACTTCGCAAGAATAAGAAAACCAGATTGATTTAGCTTGTGACTGCTATACTAAGGCTTAATATGTTAAATATGTGCCGCTTCTGCCAACATGCAACTAGTTTTTGCTTCTTTACAATTTTTCTAGAAAGAAAAAAGATCCTAAGATATAGACGAGTGTGTTTTTCCTCCAAGTTCTTTTCAGCATAATCAAATCATCTATTTGCAGTTATATTTTTCCCACTTGTTTCTATTGCCTGTAAGCCAGTAAAATCATGTGTAATATGCGGTATAAAATATTCTACAAGACTGAATGCTGATGCTCTAAGAATACTAGAAACTCAGTCATATATTATAAAACATTGTAAAAAAACTGTACAGTAATTTTTACTGTAATTGTGCCAATATTTCAATATTTAGCAGCCTTTTCTCCTTCACTGAACAGGTGTTTGAACTTTCCCAACTTGAGAAATAATAAAATCATTATTCACTCAACATGATAATGTTAGCTTTCTTTCTCCATAAATACAACAATTTTAGATTTATAATTTGTCATCCATATAATATTGGTTAAGTTTTCTAATTATTTACCTCATATACTTTTCACGAAACTCTTTCAACAGGCTTAAAAAGACATTTAAAGGAATCAGATAGTCTGAAGTTGGACAAATCAGACAAACGGGTTTGGGCACAACGCTACAGAAACATTTCAGACTTTTTCCCTAAGAGCAACAGAATTTGAAAATTAGACAGAACGATATCACTTCATGCTGCCCACTACAAAAGTCTCTCAGATTCATTCCCATATTGCTTACACCAGTGTTATAGTGAGGTAACTCTGCTCAGATGAACGGAAACACTTCAGATTTACATTAGTGTGTTAATGAAGTAAAATTTTGGCCCTGAGATTTAGCTCTTTCATTAGTAATTTATACCCTCATTAGGGATTTATAGAAATGGGAATCTAGGCTCAAATGCTAATTGAGAATTGTCAGTTGTAAATAAGTGCTAGTAAGATAAATTTGCTCCTGGTCACATTGAACAGATACCCGCATTTTACAAAACGAAACTCTTCCTTTAACATAAGAAAAAATTCTCAGGTTAGTAGGATGCAAGTAACTCTGCTGCTCTGACACACAGCCCCTCATGAGCAGACCCTCAGCTCCCCTTCTCCTCTGCCAGCTCTCACAACAGGTGCAGCACCCTCCAGTGTCCATCCTCCAATGTCCACCCTCCAATGTCCACCCTCCGTCCTCCACGCTCTGCAAGGTGTGGACATGGCCAGGACTGTGTGTGTGAGACGTGAGAGCTCTCTTTAGTCCCAGTGAAGCCCCTTTGCGCTCTCGCCCTGGGGCAAGCGGAGACAGAGCCAGTCCTGGAAAAGCCTCCTACGAGAATGTGAGACGTTGTGTGTGACCACATGGATGTTGCACGTGGTTGCGTGGAGTCATGCAGGAGAAGGGCTCACAGCTGGGCCAGCCTGTCGCTGACACCAGCCTGAACCCACAGAGAGGTCTTCTTCCTCAGCCAAGCCTAACCCCTGCCAGCCTCTCACACACCAAACCCCACCGGAAAGAAACCCAGAGAGGGTCAGAGAGGAAGCAGAGCATCCCTGGGCAGGTTTACCATTCGTATGACCAGAAGACCAGACACAGGCCACCTCAAAACATGCAGCCACTAGTTAGTCTAGTTTGGGTTAAGCCATATTACTGAGGTAAGATTTCAACATCTGTATACCCAGTGGAGATTGTTTCACAAGAGTAACTTGAACTCTGCTCATTCTATTTAGTTACTGCTCACAGTTTAGTCACATTTCCAGCTGAACCTATTTTAATTTTAAACCAAGACAATATATAAATTACAAGAAAGAGATGCTAACTCCTGGATGAGGCATCTGACTTGTGTAAAACTGCAACAGTAAAACTGAAAATTGACGTCAGCTTCAGAAAGCAAAACTCAGTTTTAATCCTTCCCTCGCTCTATCTTCACCTGCCTCTCCCTGGATATTCTTCACACTGAGACACGATCCCTCATGCAGCCAGAACAAAGTGAATTCCACACAGGAGTCTAGTCATCACTGGGAACCGCAACCAACACACAAATTTACAATGGTTGCATATTGTTTTCTTTGAAAAGGAATTCAACTTAATCTAGTGAATTGCTGTAGGCAGCTATTAAGAAACAAAACAAAGCATTTTATGTATTTGAGGAAAAAATCCAACAAGGAATTGCCAGTTTTGCTTGTTTGTTTGTTTTTAAAAGAGAAATCATTCAGTTCTTTCAAAATCCACTAACCAAAAACTAACAAGAGACAGGATGTTCTCCAAAGTTACAAAAAAAACCCCAGGAATCTCCTTTCAAAACAGGGAAATGCTAACATGGTTGTCAGCTTTTCAGAAAAATAAAGAAGATTTTCAAAGGGACGTGACAAAGTTTGGTACCAAGAGTCCCTAGTGATGGATGTGCTGTCCACTCAGCATTACGTACCTGTCATCTGAGCTTTCAGATAAACTTCCCTAGTAACCCCTGTCCTAGTGCAAGGACCCTCAGGCTCTCTTAGCATAACCCCACCATAAGCCAAGGACAATTTCTGGTTTACATTTTGCTGGGAGATCACTTGCCAGATGATACACTGAAACACAGCAGGGTTTTTTCCAGGTGACGGTCTATTGCCATCATCTTTTATGCCATTGCAATATCATAATGCATCTTTTTTTTCAATGCTCATCTTTTCCCTCAGAATAGTTTTCTATTATACTAGTGTTCTCCAGGGTCATAGCCTGAAGTACAAAGGAAAAGGAGGAGAAAAGGAGCAGGAAGCTGCACTATGCCCCTTCATTGAACACGCTCCTCCAGGTGAAGTGCTGTTCTGCCTTGGCACAGACACAGACACGCCAAGGCTTTTCTCAACCTGCACCGACCAGACAGTAAAATATTAATCTTGGGCTGTCTTATTTCAGCCAAAACCTAAAAGAAAGGGTTAAGAAAGAAAAAGGAGAGGGAGACACCAACATTCCTTAGCTTAAATCTGATAACTATTTATATAACCCTTCTAGGTCAACTGGGTATGCTGCTTCCCAGCTTCTCCTTGCTTCCTGAGCTAGGGAGCACTTAGGTTAATAGCCTCTAGACTTTACAATGTCCCAGAGAGGGAAAGGTCTTGGAGACAAAAGCAATAGCCAGAGGCATTGAATTTAAATCGCGCCTCCCCATCACACTTCTCCTGTGACCTTGAGCAAGTTACTTGGGATGAGGATCTCAAAGGAATTCAGACACCCAAACTTCACTGATTTCTAGGGGACTCAGATACATCCTCTAATAAAGGCACTTTCATGAGTTTCCTAAGTTTAACAGAATACTATTCACATTTTACTCTTTAAGAACATGGGACTGAAGCACAGGGACAAAAATTTGGGAGGGTTTTTTTTTACTTCATTGGGGATGTATTAAAAAAAAGACTAATTAAGCACTGAGCCTCTGTGGAGATCAAATCAATAAGAATGAAGCAAGGTGAGCTTGTCTGGGCCACTGTACAGCTAATGAATTCCTGTCTACTGCTTATAACCACCTTAGTACCAAAGTGTACACACCACCTTGCTTAGTTTACTCTTCTTTTAATGCTAGTTTCCTAATCTTTAAAATATTTTTTTTATTTTTACATCTCTAAATATTTATCCTATTTCATTCACTTTCCTGGTCTTTTTAACCTTCTTTTCTTTACACCTCAAGTCTCTCTTTCCACCTACCACACAACAGGGCACACCGTCCCTTTTCTCATGGTGGCTAGCCTCTACAGTCCCCTCTCCAGCTCTCCTGCCTCTCAGCCCCACACTTTGTATAGCTACTATTCCCTCCTTTCTCACCTTACCTCTGCCAACTGAAAAATAATAGTCCTGGAAAACAGAAGGACAATATTTCGAAATCAATTATTTCCAAACAGATTTGTCTCATTTCTTTGTGCAGTTCCACATATACTGGTGTTTAAATATCACCCAACTTTTAAAAACCACCACTATGAAAAAAAAAAGTCACTGCTACTCTGTGCAGTTCTGGGTCCCACAATTTAGGAAGGATGTGAAGGTCCAGAGGAGGGCAACAAAGCTGGTGAAAGGGCTGGAAGAAATGTCCTATGAGGAGCAATTAAGGACTTTGGGCTTGTCTAGTTTGAAGAAAAGGAGTCTGAGGGGCAACCTCATTGCTCTCTACAGCTTCTTGAGGAGGGGAAGGGGAGAAGGAGATGCTGATCTCTTCTTTCTGGGATCCAGTGAAAGGATACGTTGGAATGGTTCAAAGCTGTACCAGGAGAGGTTTAGATTGGACATGAGGAAGCATTTCTTTATCAAGAGGGTGGTCAAACACTGGAACAGGCTTCTTAGAGAGGTTGTCAATGCCCCAAGCTTGCCAGTGCTTAAGAGACATTTGGACAATGCCCTTGATGACATACTTTAACATTTGGTCAGCCCTGAATTGGTCAGGCAGTTGGACTAGATGATTATTGTAAGTCCCTTCTATATTAAATAGTCTATTCTATGACCTGAAAATCATTTAAGTACATTTCCAAGGAAAGGTCATATTCTGGAAGAGAAAAGTGATGAATAATCAGGAATAAAGTAACAATTTTATTATAATGCTGGTAATTTGCAAATTTTTTTTTAATTTTGAGTGCCAGAAAATAAGTTTCTACAAGATAAACAGGTTTTATTACCATCCTTAGGTCAAACTGGGCAATCACAGAGAAAGACGTACCTGATATTACTATTATATCATATACATTTTTAATAATGTAAACATAATCCTCTGTTCAGGATGGTTATTATTGACTTAAATCTAAAGAGAGAGTGGTAAAATTTTCATAGACCCAGTCCAGATGTCAGGTGTGAAAGAAATCAAAGTCTTATTCTCTAAGTATATCAAAGTATTAGAGGACATATTGTTTGGAAATTGTATAAAGAAACAGTGGATGGTTTAGTTTTGTGCAGCTGAAATGGTGGAAAACTAGACAATGTTAAAAGAGCTTAGGGATGGACCACTCTGAGGAGTCTTTCTTCAAGACAGCTTGTTTTTCATGGAAGGACATACCTAGATAATAAGGCAAATTCTTTCTACAGGTTTTCCATCAATTTACTTTAAAGGGCATGGAAGAGAAAGAAATGTTCTCTTACATCCATTTTTATGTCCCTGAACTATGTAAATAATATATCCAGAACATCTAGATCTCAAAGACTTGGGCCCCACCTCTGCGGTAAACTATGAGTCTCTCAGAAATCAAAACATTTGCCATATTCCACTGTGAAAAGAGATCAGTCTAATAATAGCTGAAAGTCCAAGTGCTTCAGCCTCTGAGCAATCTCTTTATCATACCATTCCTTTCTTATTCCTTCCAGCAATAGCAGCTTATGCTGTAACGTTACTCTGCCGCAGTTGATTAGTTCTCCATGGAGCAGGATATGCCAATTATTCATGTGCAGAGCTCGGGGAATTTTCTTCAGTGCACAATCCATATGCCAAAAGTGTGATTTCATCTATGCTGGATTTGGTAAAACTCCCCAAATTATTTTAGTTATGGGACAAATTTGAGGAACTGAGAATTTTCAGGACAGCTACAAGAATGAGAATCTCTTTTTAATTCCAGTACCAATTCCAGTCATACAGGCACCCTGCTGTGAAATAGGAAACTCACATACATGTTTTCCTCTCCTACCTACCAACACAGTGCCCTAACCATGACACTATCAAAATTTGGCAAGGAGTCAGAAGGACCTGTTGCTCAGTGATGTTCAACTTGGCATAAATAGCTAAACATTCAGCATGACAGAGGCTCACTTCTGAGGTGACCATCCTCAACTCCAGACTAGAGTTATCCTCACCTGCTGGTCACAAATTCTCAACTGTGATTTCAGTGTTAGATGCAAAACAGAGCCAAGCTCAAGCCCTTGTTTCAAAGCTCTGCCCCAACTCACCAGAGAGTGGGTTTGAGCCTGCCACTTGTATTTTCAGAAACAATGCAATCATTATGCTTTTGCACTGCAGCTGGACCTAAATTTTTCATGTTGTCCCCTGAACTTACTGCATTTGTCAGAAGCTCTGCAATACCTTTGAATGAATACATACCTGGAGAACTTGTGCACTCAGGAAGTCATGGACCACAGTTTAAGGGTCTAGGATAAGTGCAATAGCTGGGTAACAGCTTAAAAAATAAAAAAAAATAAATAAAAAATACAAAAACTGCATTGGCAACTGAGTTTTCATCTTTAGAACTGTGCTAAATCTCACTTAAAAGGGAAAAAAAATTACCTCGCTCAGAACTATTGCTTTAGAGGATTCTTAGAAAAGGCAGCGATGTTGCACCACTTACTCTCAAGTCATGCTTTAAAAATCTCCCTACTGCCATAAGAGGACCTCCTGGTGCAGCTCAATTTGAGCTCTCAGTGTGACATAGTGACTGAAAGGTTCCCTGGGTCTATAAGGAGGGGGAACGGCAGCAGAAGTAGAGAAAGCATTTGTACGAGGCTTCTGGTTAACCAGATCATTACTGGAACCCATCTTGGGCTGTGGTATCCATGTTTCAAAGGAACAAACCTACTGCACAGGAGGAGGCTCACTCTACTGAGATTATCTAGTGACATGACAGAGATAATTTAACCTACAAAATCCACATATGGACTTAACGGCTAACCAATTCCTCTCACTGTCTGAAAGATGGGCTTCATCCTGTAGAACGGATGCAGGGATTTAGGGCAAAATTCTGTGCTGTGTCATGTGAAGTTCCAGAGCATGATCATAATGATGTCTTCTGCATGAAAGACTACAATTTTTAATGCAAGTTTACACCATAAAGCACCCAAGCACTAATTCAGGAATATAGGTGGCTCTCATACTGTGTCAGCCTGCATAGCAGAGGGGACTTGCAGTGAATGCTGTTTGATCCCTGGCACCTCTTCTGCAGAAGCATTTTGCAGGCATGCTGAGTTCAGTTCACATTTTTCGGCCTTGATGGGAAGAAGCAGGGGGTGCTGCTTCCTAAGATATTTTCATTCCTGCATTACTTGGCAGATTTTAGGCTAGTACAACTGTCCTGCGCCTGTGTTCAAAACCTGCAATCTCATACTGTAGCCATTTCCACAAATGTCTGTCGTTCAGTATCTCATTTCTCTCCGCCTTCAAACACTGCTTACCGTCCCATGGTATTTCCCAGGATCTGACAGAAGATGGTAAATTCCCTTCTTCAACCTTAGACCTTGTGTTTATCCATCCCTACAAGACCCCAGGTGGCTGCACCTGCCAACAACCACCATTTCCATAGCACTACCAGTACAGGGAGATTTAGTGTGGTCAGTCAGTAATAACCTCGTACAGCAACAACCAGCTACATGAAAGGCCATTACAGTAACCATCCGGCACCACTGTCCCACACACGATGCCCATTGGGGATGTATCATCTGATCACAGTGAACACAGTGTTTTTGCTCAGAAGCTGGGATTAATCTCAATTAGTCAACAACACTGTATTTATCAATTCAGTGTCTGTCACTTTAAACCTCAACTTTTATCCACAGTTAACACCAGGCAGTCCCTGAGGTGGGAGAGCTAGTTGCTCCTGCTCGGTTTCATTCTGTTACCTACCACTGGACATGATGGACTCTTCACTCTTTTTACATTGTCATATTAACTATCTTAAATCACACCAAGTTACCATAGCTGGGTTATCAATGTCTTCTTTTTGATTTAGTATGACTACAATGAAGTTAAAAATATTATTATTGCAGAATGCAGTAATTAGCACTCACCTAAGACCATGCAACACAATAGTACTTGGTATATAGATCTTAACAATGTAACACAATTTATAGCCAAAAAGCTTGCCTTAAAATAAACTAGGTGTTTAAAACTACTGCAGGGACTATTCACACGATTAGCTCCCATTTAAAGTCAGTATGACTTCTTGTATGAAATAAAGCAAGTACATTTACCCAAGGTATCATATGGGGATACGTAACTGCAGGACATTCAAAAATCAACCTTGTTAGTATCAAGGTGGAGCCTTCATTTCCTTTTCTGATCCTGTCTCCTTTAGCTTATCCTTTTGAGAAACCATTTCCCATCTAAATGAATAAAATTATTAATACAATTTATTTCACCACAAAGTATAATAGGTACCTCAGGGAAAAGATAATTAGAGAAGAAACGTACCTCACAGAGTTTGTGGTCTACAATGGTTTCATCTCATAAAAAAATATTAACATCCTGTACACATTTGCAGCCTGCTTCTGAGAGGTGCTGAATGGACCTGTTAATGCAAAGGGTTTAACTACAGCAGAATCAGATTTAGAAACCTCCCACCCTAGTTAGGCCAGACCTATATCTTTAACTGATATGGTCATCTTCAGGAAATGTAGGGTCTCACATAAGTAAACATTGTCTTTTTTTTTTTCATCTGTATTCAAACATTTACCTATATAATGGTCTATCTATAGATCATTACTTATGACTACTCCTAACAGAATGACTGCACAAGCAAAACTATCAGAAAGGTTCCTTCTTCACTAGCTTGTAACTTGTCCACTTCTTTCATGCAGAATAGGTACAATTTATGCAAGTTTAAGCATAATAACAAGTTTAACAAGTTTAAGCTAAATAACATGTCTGAATAACCAAAAAATTACAGAAGTTTACAAGAAAATGGGAGGTTTGGGAAAAATTGACTGTATTTTTGATCACAGGCCATTTACACAGCACATAATGTATCTTTGACTAAATGACTGGTAAATATTATCACTTGAAGTAAGGTTTTCAAGCTTGTTTCTAATGTTATTTATTCAAGTTGTTAAAGAATACATCATCCCAAAAGAGAAGCAAAGCCTTATTCTGGCAAACCTACAACTTAAGCCAGATAACAGCTGTACTGGGTATAGCTCTTATACACAATGGTTGTAGTCCCTTCCCTTTGTGCATCGTAGAGCAAACACCAGGCTGACCAATGTTAATTCCAGCTAAATGGCCCCTAGCAGAGCAAGTGGACAGTAACACTGAGATGAGAGCCTGCTCTCCAGCTTTCAACAGTCAGCACACAACTGCTGTGCAAGTTGTTTTAGCAAGAGCCCCTAAACCTTCAAGACAGTGTAAGAGATGGTTGCCCTGTCCACCACTGCTAGTAAGGTGCTTGTGCAGACCTCACACACATGACACCAGCAACAGGCTCTTCTCTCATGCTGTAGAGGGGTTCAGGCTTCCCTTTATCAAGCCCCTTTCAGTCCTCATGATGGTGTCTGTCAAGTCTCAGAACTGGGGAAAAGCTACAGCTCATACCACATTTGAGGTGAAAGATGAAACCCTTCTGACAGCCACGTTCCTCTGTGACAGCTCACACAGCTCCTGCCCTGTGACCTGACCTTCCCTGGCACCCCATGGTACCCTGGATGGGTTTCCCCTTTTATGGGGAAATTGCGGCTTGTAGCATGCTCTTATCTCTTCAAACTATAAAGAGGGTAGACCATGCAACCCCTCTTTCTACCAAGCTTTCCCCTCGTCAGTCTACATACATGGGTCAAGGAGGGAAAAAAAAAAAGAATCTCAGAACCAAACCTCTGAATCAAATTCTCCTCCTGCCATCCAGGTCTTCTAAACTCTCTCCCTCATTCTCCATCAGGCTAAAGCAGAGAGAACACTCACTTACCCATGTCAAACCAGCATCCGACTATTAGTTAATTAACCTTTGTATTTGCAAGATTCTAGAATGTTATAGAAGAGCATCCGTGGGAAGACAGAGGATAATTTGGAAGAAATTATTTATATAGGTAAAATTAATGTGACAGAGAGTGATATTCCATGCAGTACGGCAAGAACAGAGGGGAAAAAAAAATAATTAGATACAGGATATAGTCAAGGATGTTAGCCCAAAGAGGGGTATTGAAGAATGGAGACCCTACTTTTCAGTAGGAGTAACATCAGGAATTTATAGCAAGAACACAAGCAAAAGCTCACACCTGTCTTAAACTTCTAGGGATTTTAAATAACTTTTAAATGTAACAGTGGTGTTTTGGACCTTTGACAAAGAACTGGTTTTGAGTCTGACTAATCTGAAAGAAAATTTAATACTCACCCCAACCATTCATGGAAATTGTTAAAAAAAAGCCCATCCACCCTCTCACTTTGATCTTCTTGTCCAAAGTCAGGTTATCAACCCAAGGGATAGAAGAAACACAACAGAGGCATTAACTCTGAAACTAGTATTTTTATAGGTGAGTACGTCTCTGGGGTTAATAAAATAAAGCTGAGCATCCTTGCAAAGACGAGGAAACTGATATCATTATGCTTACAAGCTATTTTAAATGATAGCAGAGTACTCATTTTCTAACTTGCATCCTCTGCCCTTGTTGGCTTGGCTGCTTCTCTGCATTGGTCTCTGGGAATTAAGACTATTATCCTGAGCAGTGATCCCAGGCCTGCTTACAGAAATTTGCTCTGCTGTAAAGTATATACATAGAGTTATTTACACAGAGATCAAAAAAATTTGGGGTAACTATTATTTGGCACAAAGAGCTGACTGACTGCCAGCTGACTGACTGATGGAAGAGAGGGGATGAAAGGTCCACAAAATTTGGAGGGTGTTGACTAGGCTGCATATTACTAAAAAGCAGTTCATTTCAAATTTCAGTTAACTAGACTCCATCAAATTAGATGTTTTTCAACAGCACTGCCTATCTTCCTTCATACATACCATCATCATTGTTGCCTGGTGTTTCCCAAATAAGTGTCTCAAGGCACCCAGTAAAGCCATTAATGGGCATGCAATAGATCACATTGTCTCTCTCAAAGGAAACACAAAAAATAATTCTTAGTGAATATTATAAATATCCCTGTAAAAAACACTATAACATGATTCAAATAAACTGATGTCATTAAAATCATCTTTTCTGTCTGACAAAAAGTTCATGTTTTGAGAGAAAAAGCATTTACTTCTCAGAAATATTTAATTTTTTTAAATACCAATAAAAATCACAGATTAAGAGAGAAGCACCAGGCTGAAGCTCTACACTGGAAACCTCAGATCATATACTCCTAGTAAATTCCACTGACAAAAGGGCAAGTGAGTAATAAAAAATTAAAATCTTGTCATTTAACCTTTCATCTAGCATGGATACTTACATGCTTTGTTTTAAATGGGGGAGAAGTATACAATAGAGCAGAATTTAGCATCTTCCATTTCCATTTCATTTCATCATAGTCTACTGATACCTTACTTTGCTGGTAGATGCCGAATACTCAGTTGTCAAGAAAATAAAATAGATGTGAACATTTAAATGTACTGAAATACAATATCAATTAATTAATTATGTGTATGCTTCATCTTCAAACTGTAACCTCATCTAAGAATCGCCAACACAGATGTAAAAGCAAGAAATCAAGAAGGAATGGCATGATTAAAAGGTTTTGTTGGTTTGGTTTAAATGGTAGTACTGTCATGAGAAACAGGCAACTTATGCAGACTGCTGCAAATGAGCTGTAATTAAGACAGAATACTGTAGAAAGACAAGCAAGATATAGAATATATAAACCTATTGGAAAAAAAAGCCATCACAGGATATCTCATTTTATATTTAGAAGGCCTGTATTTATGCCCATCCACTTATAGACAGCTGTGCAAATAACAAACAGAACTGACATAGAGAAACCATGAGTTATAAATATTAGAACAAATTTCCAAAATATCTTTGTTCATCAACAAATCTGTTATAACTGCAAAGCTCCTACAGAAGGAAAAAATTCTGCCTGTCTCACTCTCTGGGAAGCAAACTCTTCTAGTCTATGCAGACTCCCACTTCCACTTCTGCAAAACACCATGTTAGAACCTAGCAATTACCTAGATTTTCCTATTTTTTAGTCTGAACCTCCATGAACAACAGTTTGTGTTAGAGTCAAAAAGCCTGCAAGCACCACAGCATACTCCTGAGCTTTGTTCACTGGCTCTTTCTTTCTCAGTCCTTTGCACAGACACAGTTATACCATGTCCTTGTAGCAGGAATCTCATCTCTGCCAATTCTGATATGCCTTTGTGGTATTTCAGTGAACCATGGTAAACAGGTAAGAGAAGAAAGAGAAAACAATGTTTCTCAGAGTTTTTAAGTCTGCATCTTCAAAGGTGTTTGGTCACTGTAAATGTTTGAACAAAGCTGGTTGGTAGGCAGCTTAAGCAGTGACTCCAAATTTTTGGTTTTTAAATGTGTATAGAATCATGGACTAATTTGGATTGGAAGCGACATTTAAAGGTCATCTTGTCCAACCCCTCTGCAGTGAGCAGGGATGTCTTCAACTCGATCATGTTGCTTAGAGCCCCGTCCAACCTGACCTTGAATTTTGCCAGGGATGGGGCATCTACCACCTCTCCGGGTAACCAGTGCCAGAGTTTCACCACCCTCATTGTGAAAAATTTCTTCCTTATAGCTAGTCTGAATCAACCCTCCTTTAGTTTAAATCCATTACCCCTTGCCCTACCACTGCAGGCCCTGCTAAAAACTCTGTCTCCATCTTTCTTATAGGCCTCCTTTAAGTACTGGAAGGCTGCAATAGGGTCTCCCCAGAGCCTTCTCTTCTCCAGGCTGAGCAACCCCAGCTCTCCTAGCCTGTCCTCATAAGAGATGTTCCATCCCTCTGATCATTTTTGTGGCCCTCCTCTGGACCCTCTTCAACAGGTCCATGTCCTTCTTGTGCTGCAAGCTCCAGAGCTGGATGCAGGACTCCAGATGGGGTCTCACCAGACTGGAGTAGAGGGACAGAATCACCTCTCTCAACCTGCTGGCCACGCTGCTTTGGATGCAGCCCAGGATACGGTTGGCCTTCCGGGCTGTGAGCGCACATTGCTGGGTCATGTCCAGCTTTTCATCCACCAGCACCCCCAAGTCCTTCTTGGCAGGGCTGTTCTCAATCCCTTCATCCCCCAGCCTGTATTGACAGCAACCCAAGTGCAGGACCCGTCACTTGGCCTCGTTGAACCTCATGAAGTTCACATGGGCACATTCCTCCAGCTTGTCCAGGTCCCTCTGGATGGCATCCCATCCCTCAGGTATGTCAACCACACCACTCAGCTTGGTATATCAGACTACTAACAAACTTCAGGTTTTCTTGTAGGTCATCCGACACCCATACCACCCCCTGTTTGGTGACACTATATAATTTCTTCCCATGGAGCAGGTGGGGAACACCTCCAACCTCAACACCATTCTTGGACATCTACTATGTAGGAGACAGAGCTTCACTAATATGATGAAAGATACCTATCAAACACAATATTTTCATGTACACATAGCCACGACCATGATCATCTATAATTAGAAACAGTTTCAGCACCTTTTTATATTGGAGTAAGAACTACTGGCAGTAAATTCACACAATACTACTAGTACATCTGCAGGTGGGCAGTATCAACTGGCAACTATCAAAACCTACCATCATAAATGAAATTAATTCTTGTTTATATTTTATATACACCAGGAAAACAAACAAAAAACAACAACTATTTTAGAGTGACTGTTTCCAGTTCTGCAGGAAGATTACAAAAGATTAAACAGATCAACATGCAATAATAATAACACTGACAAAAATTAAGAATGCCAAATAGACCTTTTTTCATTAACCCCAAAGCATTGATATTTTCACATGAGGTATTCAATGCTTGATCTTTCCTGCAGATTATTTTTATTCGTAAATTTGAATAAAATGCAAAAACACAAGCTCCTCTCTTTCTTTATGTTTTCCTCCCCTATATAAAATATTTTGGGCAGCAATACAGACAAGGAGACTGTAGTGCAAAGCCCAGGGAGGAAATGACCCTTGCTGAAGTGTGCATGCTTTGACTGGGTTAAAAAAAGCAACAGCAACAATTGAAAAGCTGTTTGTGAAAACAGACGAAGAATAGATTAAATTAATCTCACTCTTTTTTTTTTCCCCTTACATGCACATCCTCAATGCTTACAAGGGACCTCCTCATTAAACTTACTGCTTACATGTCTTCATACCCGAAGCCCGTTACAATAACAAGAACTTGCATTTGTCCAGTAAGACCTATGAACAGTGCTGAATATTTTTGCACGCCATCTACCGGTACTTTTTTTCCCCAAACCATGACATCTGTCATTAAAAAAACACTTTTGTCATGAAAGACATAGTTGAGCAATTTCAACCCTGCACGGAGTTCAAGTTTTTGCAGCCGAGCTGGAGCCGTTCTTGCCTGCAGCAAGCTGAATTTGGCTGTATAGATTATCAATTTTGATGTGTTTAAGCAACCAGTCCTCAGGTGCGTGAGCAGCATCTTCCCTCCCAGCCCGCTGCAAGGAATTACCGCCTCCACCCCTGCGCTCCCCCGCGATGCTCGTCCACCGATGCACAGCCTTGCTCCCAACGCGTCAGCCACAAACTTTGCTCTCGCCGGCATCCTCTCCTCACATTTCCACAGTCCTTTAGTGAGGATCTGTGAACGAACTCACCCCCCTGCACAAACAACCCCCCCACACGCAGAATTACAGACGGTTTTTAAAGCCTTTTGAATAGTTATTTGATCTCTCTGAGCTATAAGACTTGGTAATAATTCCAGGCCCTTTCCTTAGCTGCTTAATACTGCCAGCTCTCCCACTTGCATGAGCCAGTGTTTCATAAAGCCCCAGCTGCTGCAATCAAGATATCTGCAAGGGAAGCTCAAATCTTGTTTTTAAAGTAAATTTCCAGATTTTGCAGATGAAAAGTCTGAAAGCACTAGGGCCCCAGGCTTAAAAACAGGCAAAGAAGCCCTAAATGTATTACTAAAAAAATAATGAAAGCCTTGGAAAGAATGACTCATTAGTTTTGAACTCTTTAGATATGTAATACTAATTTTTGGTGAACAATTCACCACGCAGATTCCACCTTAAAAAAAAAATAAAAAAGTTGTAAAAACAGCTTTCAAACTGACCAGCAGATTCAGCCCTTTATTCCCTGCCTTTCCTCCCAGCAGGCCTTCAGCTCATCAGCTGCTGAAATTGCAGGTCCCAAACTCCTGGTCTACACGGAGCTGAGACCTTTCAGCAGGTAGGCTGGCTTCAGCCTGCTCTTAAAGGGACAGCATGTCACAGGCCTTTGAGACAAATGCCTTTATTAAAACACGGGACAAAATCTCCACGAAGGCCCAATGCTGCTGTGCAGCACAGGAGGGAAAACTTGGGGTGTAAGAGTGAAGGTACATCGAGCCTGTGTGTGTCGGGTTTTGTTGTATTCCACGTGGCTCCGCATATTCTGTGCTCTCACTTAATTGAAAGTGCATTTACACCTAAGAAAGTGTGATATACCTCTATCGGTTTTAATTGGTTATTCTAAACCTGTCTTTGCCAAAGATAGTGTCATTCATAGTAACACTCCAGTTTCTAGATTGGACAAATAAATCATTTCCTTCGGAGGTAAACTCACATGTCCTTTCCCCCCAGTATTTAAATATAGCACACTTTCTATCAAATCAATATAACCTTTGTATTCAGCACCAAGGACCAGACTTACTAAAAGAACATAGACACAGATGTTTATATACATCCAAGTTACAAACCCAAAAAACCAACATATGTGTATGCAAGGTCTTTTTTCATCAGTCTGTAGTGATACATATGTGCAAATAAATGTAAAAAGTTTAGCTCTTAGACAGATTTGCACATGGGTACCAGGCTAAAATTTTGGTATAAAACCTTGATCTATGTATTTTGAACTGTAACCAAGCCTTCTCTGAAATAAGTTGGCTGGAAAACCTTTAACAAGTAGAGTGGATACAACTCAAAGATGAGTAAAGCAGTCTTCACTAAATCAGATAATTTATGAGAAGAGCATCCAAATTTGCATAGATATCTACAACAGTTACTGCAAAATAAATAGTTTTTAACCCACAATGTACTACACAGACAAGGCAATATTTGAAAAATCTTTCTACCTTAAAATATCAATGTAAATAAATATGAAGCTATTTCAAAACCACAGATGTTGGGTAAGCACACAGGAAGAACCATCTTCTGTCTTCTGAGTGCTTTAAAGTAGCTACCTCAAGCTTCTTTTATCTCTTAAACCCATCTCCAGCTCTATACTGGCCCTTCAGCCTGGCACATACATCCCATGGACAAAGCGCTGGCGTCCTCTCGCTTCTGGTCTTCACCACCTTAACCTGCACTTCTGCCGACAATCGATACTCTCCGCCTTCCATCCTTGCCAGCCTCACATGCCTTACTTATCCCCAGTGGCTTGTGTTTGCCTCTCTTGGCTGAAGCTGCAAACTCGTATGTGCAGAAATGTCAGTGTTTTTAAAGCACTATGTAAAGATGGTGCATTATACTAACGATAGATTTGAGTATCCTTCCTCACTCTGAGTGCTACCTCATACTTCCAATAGTCCCATTCAATTCTGTGGGCCAAATTTTATTGCTCCCTTTGTCATGTAGACGAGTATCTCAGCCTTTGAATAGTCCCACTGATTTAAATGGGACTTATTCACATAATCACCCATTAGTAAGAATGGAAAGAGAAGCTGACATTATATAGTAACATTTCTAATATATGTCTTCTGATAGCACAGAACAACCTACTAATGATGCAACCTTTGCAAAAATGTAACTGCCATTGTTATTTCTTTTTGACAAACTACAAAAATCCTCATTTATGTGTATGACATTAGTTTTAAAGAATATCATCCAAAGTATATTACAGTGATGCAATGAAATCTCAGAATACAACAGACCTATGCATCTGTTTTTACATTACAGTATAGCAGAAACGGTACGTTATCTAAAAGAAGAAATAAATTATCTACAGCTGTTTAACACCAACAATCCATCCATTCACAAAACAAAGCTATGGCAAAGAAGATCACAAATAAATAAATATACACATAGCTCACCAAATCTACATACAGGTGGAAATAAAATTTCTATGCATTCTATCCAACATTTTAAGGCAATCATACGTTAGCATCATTAATTTTCAGTACATAGAAGCTTGAAGCCACTGAGCATCCTGAAGAGCAAGAAATGAAAGGTAAGGCCTCGAAACATAAAGGAACTTAACATTTGAAACGGTCATATTTATTGAATTAATGCATTGTCTGTGTTGCAAACCAAACCAAAGTCCTAAAATAAATGAGCTCTTTTAAACAAGATCCAGTGAAAGGAATAGATTGGTTTAAAATAACATTGCAGGTGCCACAATATTATTGTGTATACATTGCTGCTGTATTTTTACTAGTCACTCATTCCTTTGGAGGGCAACTTGTAAAAGAATTATTCATTCTCTCTGTGCATACATTTTGAGAATAATTCACTGTACTTTTCCAAATTATTTTCAAAGTGTACACACACAGGAAAGGATACAAAACTTTTCCCAGGCTACGTTTGAAAGCTTGTCAACACTCAGTGCTAAGGCCTTTAATCCCAGGCTTTAAATAATTTAGGTAACACTTGATTACTCCATTGCTGGAACGTCAAGCTCTGCAAAAATCTGAGTAACACAATATTTGAGGTGAAAAGAGAGAATACTCTAAGCACTTAAGTAAAATACATTTCCTGCAAACAAAACATGAACTGCAGCCCGGTGTTTGCAATGCAAACTGTGGTAAAGCACCACTGAAGCTACCCCCCAAAAAACACTGTATTCTGGTTTCCACTAGCAAAACCCTGTAGTGAGGAGTTCTATGGTGCACTAGTTGAAGTTTACATGCTACAAAGTACGATATTCAGAGGACTTGAGGACCAGCTTTTCCTTAGGTTCATACTATTTAGTGATATAACCTAGCTAAAAGGTGCACATCGACTTCAGACGAACAAAAAAGCCCACCCCCCACGACACACGCACACGATTTAGTCAGCAAAAAAATAAAATAAGTTTTTACCTTTCTTGTGGACTAATTTTTTTCTTGAGAGAACAATTTCATTTTCTCAGGTAATCCACAGGGGATTCAATATTTGCTGTATCTATGCATTTGTTAAATAAAAAAATAGTACAAATTGCTTTGTTCTCTTAGGTACATCTGTACCTGTACTGTTAACAAAGTCTGAACAACCTCGATTTTTCAGTTGTGTTCTCCACTCAAAAAATATTTTTAGCCAACAAACTAAACTTCTCTGTACAAAGTTATTCATATAATTTTCATGGGGGTAAGAGGCATGAACATCATAATGTGGGCTCTGTGACAGCATATTTCATTACATAGAAACACCACCTTACTTAAGAACAGTTAAACATCCTAAAAATTATCAGAAGGCAACAAAGGGAAAAAAAACAAACAAACACCAAAATGCCTCCCCCTGCGAATTAAATTATCACTTATTAGGTCCTTTAAGATCCCTTTTCACCGCTGCCTTTGAATCCTTTTTTTGCACAGAGGAATACAAAGTTTTTCTCTGAAATCTATCAGTTCCCTTCCACTCCAAAGCTCACTGTTTAGCTCTTTGCAATATCTAGTGCTAGAAAATCAGGATCAACAACAACAAGCCCACGATTGCCCTCAGCAGAGTCAATAAATGGCACATTTGACTCTCTCTCATACCATTTTGAACTAAGTCCTCACAAACTACTGCCCTGACACCTCATCCATCAGCTCTTAAAGCACAAGAGCAGTGCCCCACAAGCAAACCTCTTCTCTCCTACGCCATCGCCAGAGTTGAGGCCCAGATGAGAAACAGCCTTATCTTCCAATATAGCGAGGATACACCTCTAAGATCAGACCTTGGCAATTTGACCTAAAGCCATCCTTACTTGCAAAACAAAGTCTCCATCATCTTCAGAGCAAGAAGGAAAGAGAGTGAGAGGGAAAACAGGGGTGGGGGTAGGGGGGAAAGTCCAGTCCTCTCTGACCTGATTGGAAACTTTGTTGTGGCAAAAAGAAAAAAAAAAATCTCTTTGGCCAGTTGAGAAAGTGTCTATGGTTGCTCTTGTATTGGGAGGGTCTGTTCAGGGTTTCTCAATCTTCTTTTCTCTCGCTCTCTCCCCTCTCTTTTTCCCCTTCTCTTGTTTCAAAAGGGGCCTCTGGTCAGCGCTGATTAATAAGTGTTTTTTGTTGTGAAGTGTTGAATAATAGAAGATGGCCGGTGACCCAGGAAAGACTAAACCTTGTGCTACTTTATTGTGGCAAGCTGAGAAAGGGGCTTTAGGACAGAGACCCCAAGCACTGACCCGCACACATCCTGCGGATTCCCTATTCATTCTCACAGCCTTCCAGTCGCCCAGAGCTCCCATTGTTTGCCAAGCAACAATGGAGATTTTGCACAGAAAGTAAAGCTCTTTTCAGATTCCTCCCTGATGTTTTGCATTTGGGGAAACAACCATCCTTAACATTGTTTTTTTTCCCTTAACTGAATTTCATGAAAACTCCTAGGATTCAGGCTTTTATTCCCATGTTCAAGACTTTCTATATAAGCCTAAGAAAACAAACATTTTCTCTTAATAAATCCTTTTTTTTTTTTAATTACACAACACATTTTCCTGGGGAACCACTTCCCTAGTGATTTAAGGGGGAAAATGAGGTTTCTTTTCTTTTATTTCTTAGCATATCACTACCCTTTAATGTGTACTACATATCGCTGCAGATCCTAAAAATAACTGTATTCAAGCATCCTCTTTTTCTGAGTGGGAGCCAACTGGAGAGTGCTGCTCCTTTCCAAAAAAAAAAAAAAAAAAAAAAGCAGAAGATTGAAATCTCTGGGTTTATTTCTGCCCTGATTAGGCAAGCCTAGCTTTTATCTCCTCACAGTCTGGCCCCTTCCCCACGCTCCAAACAAAGGGTTCACCCGCAGCCACCAAGGAGGGCAAATGCCACTCCATAGACTTGCTCTGATTTACCTGTAGGGCCCAAACCACATTTCTCATTCTAACTTCGGCATTTATTTGTACTCTAAGCATGTGGATAAATAACTCTTGCAGCTGTCGAGCCTTTGGGTAGGAACACGGCTAGATGGATCAGAGGCCTTAAGATCGCAGAGTTTTGTTTAATTGCTTTCTCCGGCCTGTTATATATAGATTTCCATTCCTCTATGGCATCTATTTACACATGTCACCAAGCGGCGAGGAGGTTTGGGTGTTTGGTTGCGCCTTGTGTTTGCAGGTTTTGTGTCTTGTGAATTTACTAGGTGAAAAAAAAAAAAAAGAAAATAAAAACAAGAGCAGGAGGAGGTTGCAATCAATAGGACAAATTCCTGTTAAATTGCGAAGAATGGGATTTCTTCTCCCTCAGTTATTTGAATTTATAACTGACAACATTTTTATCAAGACCATTGCTTTCTCTCGGTGTTTACACCTGCATAGGGTGGTCTAGAAATCCACCTTTGGAGGTGAGGGAGAAAAGACCAGTCTGTCAGAGAAACCTTTAACAACTGATGGGGGAACAACAGTCTTTATTAAGGATATTGGGTAGCAGAATTACCTTGGCGGGGGCGGGAGGCGTTGTAAAACATCCATTTGCAAAGGCTTTCAGGCTGAAAACCTTTCATCGGCGGCGAGGGGAGGGGGAGGCAGGGCGGGGGCTCGCAAACCCCCAGCTATCTCCATTTGTCAGCGCCACAGAGGAGGGGTCGTAAAGCCAGCAGTGTGGAGGGGTGGGCTGCCCGGTGGTCCGCCAGCCCCGCACGCCCAGGGGTTTGTTTGCAAAGCGGGACGCGGCTACAAGTGTAATGAGCGCGGCGGGCTCAGCCCGGAGCCCGCGGCAGCCCCGGGCCGGGGCGGTGCAGCGCTGGGGACCCCAGCCTTTCACTTTCATGCCCACCACATTCACTTAAAACGTTAGGAAAGGGGGGGCGGGGGAGAAGGAACGGAGAAGGGGAAGGCAAGTGCCCTGATGTATTGTTCCCCTGCCGAATTGATATGCTAATTCCCCTTGTGAAGGCATCACAAAGAACACCTTGCACTTCTGAAAGACTTTTGTGTCCTGGCCGGAGAAGTTTATTATCAACTAATTAGCAACAACTTCTAGCAATGAGTTGGGTTACATTTTCATAAGCTTTGAACAAACATCCTGAGCTGCGTTGTGTCAGGATGATGGGCTTGCTGAGGAAAATAGAGTCCTAAATCAGGGAATGAGCTTTAATAATTAGCGCTTGCTATATATGGAGCCTCTGCCGACGTAGGTCTTCCAAGGCGTTTGACTCACGTTGCTTCCAGGCTTGCAAAGGACCGTGACAAGCACTCTACAAAACAACATTTTACTAAAGATGACTAGCCACTTTTTTTCCCCATATTAAGGCTCTTTTCTTGCAACCTAAGAGCATTTTAGACTACTCCAATAATGCACCGAGGTTACTCAGTATATGAAGAAGCTCAATACAATTAAGCAGATTCATCTTACATATTATTTAGAGACACTTGTTGTAAGCAGTCTAGCACTTCAAATATAAAAATGGTCTGGGAAAAGGGAAGGTTGTATCTGAAATGACAAGAAGAAAATACCTTTAGATTTCACAGGCTTCTGGGTTTTTGTCTGGATTTTTTTTTTTTAATTCTGTGTTTCTCACTTTACAACCTTTCCAAAGAAGGAGGAACTGGTCTCAGGACTAGGTGACTTCAGTCCTCTTCCTGCAGACTGCTTGTATCTTTGGAAGCAAAATGGTTTGCTGTTTCCTTGGTTTAAAGTGAAACTAGGAAAAAACCAAGAGGACTTTATTTTTATCACTGTAGTAAGAGCTAGTTATTTTCTTCTTAGCTTTATGTAACCAGAATAGAGCAGAAACAATCCTCTGAAGCTAAGGACATTCTAAGGTTTATTGATAATTCTTATTGACTGGAAACAACATACTTACAGCTTCACATTATAGTGTGGGGGTTTGGCTTTTGAGGTGTGGGGTTTGGTGGGTGCAGCAATTGTCATATTGCAGCTCAAATCAGTACTAGATTGATTTCGCAGTTTATACGTGAATCTCCAGCATGGTGTTCCTGAACCTGCCGTGGTCCTGAGGAGAGCCCTGAGGAAGCTGTGAGCCTTGGGCCCATTCAAATACAGTCGTTACTGGGATGCAGAAGAAAGCAGCTCGGCCATGGCCACTTTTGCAATTCACCTTATCCTCTGTTCTTTGTTTAATGGGTAAACACACTCTCCATCACCCAGTCTCTGTCTGTCCCATTCTCCAAGTGATTTCATTTGTTTAAAATCCTGAAAGGTGGTATAAGGTCTTATTGAAACCCAGTAACGTAAGGGGTGGGAGTGGATTAGATTCCTTCATTTCCTTTCGGTAATCCTAAATGCAGCTATCTCTAGTTCCTTAATCTCCTCTAGAGTCAGATTACCACCTATTCGAGCAAGTGCATCTGGAATTAGGAGATGACAGGGATGCAAAGAAAGTGTCAAGAACTCCAGAGGTGACTGAGATGTCAGGGTGGCCCTGCCCCCCACAGCCCTCCTGGGGTCCCCCAGGGTCGTGGGGCAGCAGGGGGCCAGCCCTGGGCCCAGCAGTGCCCACCGACCCCGGCACAGACCTGCTTTTCTGCTCACCAGAGCTCCACGTCAAGTGCCACCTCAGCCCTTCACTATATATATAAAAATTAATTAATTTTGTATATACGTGTGTATATGTACACATCTATAAACACACACAAGGATGTTCCTTTATTGGCTAGAAGAAAAAAATCGACATAAAATAGCTACTGGAGTGTGGAGTGAGTACAATCATGTTTAGGTGTTTCTCTGACCACCTGGAAATGTAACCCTGCATGAAAACACATGTATGTGTGTGCAGTTACTTTTTTAAGCAGTCCCTCATATTTGATTGAAATGGAATATGCTACCATGTATATTTAAGATTAAAGCTTTATTTTGAAAGGCCTGTAATCCTTTCAAGGAGATTTTGTTGATATAAGGCTTCATTGGGAAGTAATCGTAGATTGTACAGCTCTGACCTTTGCAGAAAGCAGGGTGCAGGTCTGCAGAGCTGAGAAATACTGTGCATCAATTTCTTGTGAAGCCCCTGCAGACCAGCTAAGTATGCATACAAGTTCAGGAATTTATTTAAAAGGTTACAGCTAGTGGTTCAATCCTCAAAGTTGGGGGTGTGGTATTTTTGTATTGAGTGAAATGCATGATTTAATTATACTTTGGAAAAAAAAAAAAAGAAAACCAAAAAAAAAAAAATTAAGGACAGGCCTTCTACACAAATTGGAGGCAGCTAAATGCTCTTTTGTGCCTGCAGCTCTAAGGAGGCTGTGATGCATGCGAAGGAAAGTGACTGACTTAACTCATTGGGATTCAGGGAACGACCTGCCCTCTTTTGGGAAAAAAAAAAAAAAAAAAGAAGAAAAGTAAGTGTGTGTGTGTGTGTGTGTGTTCGTGTGTGTGTGAGAGAGAGAGAGAGAGAAAGGAGGGGGAGACTCACACAGAGTCCTGCTTTCCTGAGCTGAGAGCTGCTGGTTCCCAAGCAGAAAGTATTAGGAGAAACACAGCATCTTGTCCCTTTGCTGCATTTACACAATGAAATCACTTCTATTTTTATTCCTGCTAACCGATCGTTTTTGCTTGCATCCACTCCGAGCCATGGACGACGGGAACAAACAAGTACTTAAAAACAAACAGACAAAAAAAAAAAAAAAAAGAGAGAAAAAAAACCCCAAACCCAACCAAACCCAACCACGCTGGGATGAGGATTACTCACTTTAGCGCTGGCTGTAAGTACAAAATCTCTTGCTGCATTTCAGAGCGATAGGGAGAAGCTGTTGTGGTTTAGGTTGGGGTTGTTCGAATTTGTTTCTTTGTTGTTCCCCCTCTCTCTTTCTTGTTGGTGTTTTTTTTGTTTGGTTTGTTTTTTTATATATCATCCCCTCCTTATCAGTCTTCTGCCGAGTTACTTAGGTAAGAAAATAAACCCACCAGAGGAGGGAGAGCGGCGGGCGTCTAGGCTGAGCTGAGCTGGGCTGAGCTGGGCTGAGCGTGGCGCGGAGGCAGGGCATCAGCCGGGGCGCGGGGCTCCCGCGGGCGCGGAGGAATGCCAGGTGCCGGCGGTGCGGGGGGCAGAAGGCTATTTTCGACATCAATCTGTGGGCTTAGCTGGGCTGAAAATGCATTTTTCTGGCACGGGGGTGTGTGCGCCTGTGTGTGTACATACACATCCTCAGGCAGCGTGGTCTTGCTCGAGTCTCTTTGGTGCAACGTGAGTCCGCCCAGCTTGAAGGAATGCGGTGGTCAAAACAGCTTTCCAGCTGGTTTGGTTATGGGTTGGTTATTTTTCCTCCTGTCCTCAAGTGTACATGTGATAGTGGTACTTTTCCCTGGCAAGATTTGATTTAAATAAACTAAGATCAAAACTGTCTCCCTCTCGCCTAGCCTACTGGCTTTTCTCCCCCTCCCCTTCCTCCTTCCTTTCTTTATTTCTGTGTGAGCGCTCGTGGGAAAGAGGATCGGTTAGAGGGTAAGGCTTTTGAAATTGTGGGGGGAAATGTAAGAGAATTCAGAGGGTCCGGGCTTTCTTTGTGTGGTGCTGAAGCCGCGGAGCTGCTTTGTGCTTTGGAAGGAGAAAATGGCGAGTCCTATTGTGTTTAGGCCATTTTCTTCCGGTACAAGGGTTCCCCCAAATCCTAAATACTTCAGGGCTCTTTTGAAAGAAGTCTCCCAGCCCGCGAAGTGTGAATGGCTGCAGCTCTGCCTTTTCCCCAGCCGGTAGTACCTCACATTTGAGAGAGCCCGCACATTTCTCCTTGCAGGGCTGCTGCACAATTTTTGAAGCTGCTGTCTTCAGAGCCTCTTGCATCGGAGTGGCGATTTCAGCTGCTCTTAGCCCGCGTTATTCAACTCAGGGGAGCAGGTTATGAGAAGAGAAATAATAATGCGAGACCTCTCCTTCTAAGGGAGCTAAGAAATACTAAGAAGGAGCAACGTTAGCCAGTTGGGGCGGGGGAAATAATCTGAGAAAAGATTCGCGAACCGTTGAGAGATGATCTGACTTTTCTACTAAATTATTTAAACTTTAGGTATATATACGTGTATATATGTGCATATGCATGTAGCCACATAGCAAGAAACTAGTTTAGGCTCGGATAGAGGTTGTATATAGGTAACATGAGATTTCAGAGCATATTTAACCATTGTGTGCAAGTTATTCCCGCTGTAACATGCAATGAAAAAAAAACAGTTTGCAGTGTTGTCAGTTCTTTTCAGGTCAGCCGGTAGGTAGGTACCACTTACCGAAAATCGCTCCTGAATTTCCACGTTAATCCGTTTAAAGAAACAAACGAGAGTCCGAGGTGTTAAGACCGTTGTCCGATATTAACCACTTTTCATTATGATATGGGCTTGCCCAGGCGTGAGTGCTTAAAAGCACTTTGAAACAGGCGAGATAGCAAACAAAACTCGAGAAAAGCAAATCCCCCCAGCACCTCTTTCCATGGTGCTGAATTTTAAAAATATATTTTTAATAATAATAACGGTAAAGCACGGGCGGGTTTAGAAGCACCCTGGGACAACCGTAAGGTCCCCTGGCCCTGCGGCGGCGGAAGGGAGCGGAGGGACGCGCAGTGCCGCTCGCCCGGCCGCGGAGAGCAGCGCCGCGCCTGCCGCCGACGGGTCAGGACCATGGACAGGGGCCGCGGGCGCGGCCGGGGCCAGGTGGTCACCCCGGGAAAAAACAAGGGGGTGAACCGGGCTGCCTGCCCCCACAAAACGGTGGGAAACTGAGCTGGTCTGCCTTTCTTGTTTTCCCTTTCGTGTCGCTGCTCAAGTTTCCACACAAAAGACTTGAGAAATTGCATTTGTCATTCTCCTGCATGAGAGCAAACTCTATTAAAATGCCGTGCTAGTGATTTCTCTTCTTACTGGCCGCAAAAGAAGTAAAAGGATCTTTCCATTCTGCATACGATTGCTTTTTCCCCTTCAACTCCGAGCCAAAAATAAATCTACTGCTCGGATCGGCTGAATGACAGTGGTGTAAATTAAATTGATTTTATCAGTGACCAAGTTCCACAATTGGAAAAATTAAATGCCACTTTGACAGACAAGAATAATATGGAACAGATCTATAAAACAGCTCCTTTGAACAACTACAACAACTGCATCAACCCAACAGGAGCCTAGGTACTGGCCGTCCCTGCTTCTTCATCCCGCTCCGTTATGTCACATCATTTAGTTTGCCTTTCTGCGGTACCGAAATGATTGAAACCGTTGTTTGATGCAAAGGGACGAGAGATGATGAGTCACGGACTTTATGCCACAGCAAAGGCAACAGACATGGTTCTCAGGCAAATTTCTTTTTTTTATTTTGATCACGCTTCTAATTGAACTCCCCTTTCAGATGCACTTTGAGGCACTTCCAACGCCCCACAGCTCCAGAATGGCCATCAGCAAACTCAGGGCTGTGCCTCGAGAACGACAAGCCGCTCTGCCTCCACTAACAGTGGCACAAACGCAACCTCGAAGTTCTTTAGGCAGGAAAAAATACCCTACTTCGGTGCCTTCCGCCGGTCCCCCGTGGCGAGAGGAGAGGCCTTGAGCGACCTCCACACTCTCCGCCTGCCCGAGCTCGGCTCGGCCCGGCCCGGCTCGGCTTGCAGCTTGCCCGCCCGAAGGGGCCCGCCTGCCCCAGAGGCACCGCGTCGCTCCAGGCCGGCGGGAGCAAGCTGTCCCTGCAGGGCCAGCGAGCCGCTCCTGCCCCGCTGCCCGCCGCTGCCCCACCGGGATGGGCACAGCGGGAACAAAGCCCGCGGGGGCTTGGCCCTGGCCCGGCTCTCGCTGCTCCCCCGGTGCCGGGCTGCAGGGTGGGCCAGGCCGGGGGCTGGGGCGGCGCGGGGCCCCGGGGGGCGGCGGTGCCGCAGTGTGGGGGGGGGCAGCTGTCGTGAGGGGAGGGTGCCTCTGGGTGAGCTGGGGACCAGGCTCCTTTTCCTCGCTATGACTGTACAGATTCATGTGACATTGAGGCTGGGGAGGTGGGAGGAAGGCGGGGGGGGGGGGAAGAGGACCCGGAGGGAAGGGGGAGGGTTGAACTTTCTGCCAGGCTCTGCTTTTCACACCTTTACCCCGAGGATGCGAGAGGACGTTTTGGGAGAGAGCGGCTCGGCGGGGTCCCCTCTGAGCAGGTCCCCCTCGACCTTGCAGGGACCCGGCCGGGCGGCGCGGGGCTGGGATTGTGCCGGGTTTCAAGGACACGGGAGATGATCAGGACTTTGGGAGCCAACATCTGCCTAGCTGGTGACGTCAGCAGCCCCGTGTAATCCTCTTGTACTGAAGGCAGATGCCTTATTTGTTTGGCTGGAGAGGCATTAATCCCTAATTCTGGAGCAGCAAGCGAGGGGGAGAGACCGGACTGCTTCCTACCCCCCGAAAGCAGCTAGCGGGGCTCTCCTTCTCTCCTGCGCTCTGCGGCTCCGGCTGGCGGAGGAGCCACCAGCTCTCGGCAGGTTTGACTATTTTCTTTTTTATTACGATTTATTTTTAATTTTTGGAGTGGGTTCATAATTTTTATTTTTATTTGGATGCTTGGATTTCTCCCGGTGGATTTCGCTCTTTGCTCTCGTATGCTCCTCAAGCCGAGAAAGAAGGGAGGACTGCTCTTCCCCCCGCCCTCCTTCCATTTTATACTTTTTTTTTTCCTTTTTTTTTTTTTTAAATTTTGAGCTTTCCTCTCTGTTTGCTTTCCGGGGATTTTTGCAGCGGCGGGTAAGGAGGTTGCTCCCTGCGGTTCCCCGCGGCTGGCCGGTTCCCAGTGCGCTGCAGAGACCCAGGTGCCC
Organism: Phaethon aethereus; assembly: GCF_964289735.1. Taxonomy (NCBI): domain Eukaryota; kingdom Metazoa; phylum Chordata; class Aves; order Phaethontiformes; family Phaethontidae; genus Phaethon; species Phaethon aethereus. The sequence continues at coordinate 40,403,277 of NC_138582.1, read as the reverse complement.
GCTCGCCCCGGCGCTGCGGTGATGGGCGTTTCGTCTTGTCCCTCCTCGGCCGCGGAGCGAGCAGCCCCGAAGCCTCGGGGCTGGCCGGCCCCAGCTCCGCGTCAATCGGTGTGGCTCCCCTTCCCTTTCTCCCCTTCCTCTTCCCTCCCCGCCCTTCCCCTGCTCTGACTCCCCCCTCTCTCCCTTTTGTCATTGGCAACCGCGCGGCGTGCGGGCTCCCGGCGCCCTTGCCTCCCCGCCTGCCTTTCCTTCCTTGCCCGCCTGCCTTTCCTTCTTTCCTCCCCGCCTGCCTTTCCTTCCTTGCCCGCCTGCCTTTTCTAACGCTCTTGCTTTGTCTGTTTTCCAGGCGGCCCCACGCAGGAGCTGCGGTGCCGAGGGGGGCCGGAGCCGCCGGCCCAGCTCGCCCCCCTGGATGCGCCGGCACGCCACGGGAAAGTCTCCGGGAAGCCCGTCTCGCCGCCGGAGCCCGGCGGCCGCCGCCGGCAGCCGCAGCGCAGCCCACTTCGCCTCTTCCTCTCTCTCTCCCGGACCCTGGCACTGAGGCAGCAGTCGAGGTCAGCCCGCCCCGTCCCCGGGGTCCAGCCGGGGTCCAGCCCACAGGGCCATGCAGGGTCCCCGGCCGCCCCGCTCCTCCCCGGCGTGCCATCGGCACCGGAAAGGAATGGTCCCCGTCCTGAGCCGTGAAAGATGGCAATAAGAGTGATAAAAATAATAATAATAAAAAAATTAGGCTGTTTTTTAAATTTTTTTGTTATTGTAATGAATTCGCCCCTCAGCCCCTCACTCGCACAGTGTAGGAAGGCCAGATGGGCTGCCCAGACCCTCCCGGGAAAGGGGCAGGTGCGAGCGAGTTGATTTTTTTTTTTTTTTTTTTTACGCTTTGCAAAGAAAGATGACACGTCCTGCCCTTTAATTTTTCACCGCCGAAAGACCCCCTCCCCCCTTCTCCTCCCCCGGCCGAGCGGAGCGGGGATGCTGTGAGGGTGCGGGCTGCCCCCGCCCGCGCCCGAGCGGAGCTGCAGGACCGGGCGGACCGAGGCAGCCGGAGACACGATCCCTCCCAGCCAGGGATGCCAAATCACAGACGTCGAGTCGCGGAGAGCCAACTCCTGCGTTTAGAATCACGCGAAGACGCTGGCGAAATTAAAGGAGTCGCCTGGAACTGTGTAATAGGCACAAGCTTAATTTCTTGCTTTTTTTTCCTTTAAATCCATTAGAGACGTATTTATCAGCTTCCTGGGCATTGCAAACAACAGACGGGCTCGTAAGAAAACTCGAGTATGAATTACACGCAGCCCAGGCCAGGATGGGACTAGGGCGGAGGGAGATTACCTTTAATTACTTTTTTTTTCCCCTCCCCTGGGATCAGTTGCTATTCTACTTCCAGAGAGAGAGAGAGAGAGAGAGAAAGCACTCCAAGGCTCTGACTCTCCGTGTTCACAGCGGACCTTGATTTAATGTCATACAATTAAGGCACGCGGTGAATGCCAAGAGTGGATCCTCAAGGCAGCATGAAAGATCTCGCTAGAACATAACATAATCATAATGCTAACAATAAAAATAATAGCCATAAGTTTAAAGAAAAAAAAAAAAGGAGAGACAAAGCAATAAACAGCTCGACAGCCTGTACTCACCTACGGAAACCGAGACTAAATCGGACTGGCGGACTGAACGGTTCAGCCCGGTGGAGAGGAGATGCCGCTGCCACAGGATGGGCGCCCGCTGGGGCAGCCGCCAGCAGCAGGTAACGGGGCCGTGGGGGAGTACCGGAGCCGTGCGGTAGCCGTGGTGGTTTTTCAAGGTAGTGGTGTTTCGACCTCTCGCTTTCCTGGGCTAAACCATGTAAAGTCGATTAATGGGAAATAAATACATTTTCTAAGATTATCGTCGCGAGGGTTCTTCTTTGCGCATCGCCCAGCCGGTAGCTGGGAGTGCCCGCTCGGTAACGGCTCGTCCTCTTGCGGGGCTCCTCTGGAAGCCGAGGAATGTGGGCCCTGGGGCAGCGGAGCGGCGCGCGGGGGGCAGCGGAGCAGCTCGCAGGGGGCAGCGAAGCAGCGTCTGTGCCGCGGGAGGGCAGAGCCATGTGCAGCGTCGGTGCACTGCGGGGGGGCTTTGGGGGTGAACGACGACGGAGGGCGCACTGCAGCAGAGCGACGTGCGGAGGGGCAGCGTGGATGTGCGGCGATCGCGCGGAGGGGCAGAGCGGACCGGCGCGCAAGGGGCGGCGTGTGGGCACGGCGGGGGCAGAGCGGTGCCGGCGGGGAGGCAGCGGAGCGACGTGCGGGCTTTGTGCGCGGGGCGGGGCAGCGGCTTAGCAGTGCGGAACGGGGAGCGGCACCAGAGCAGGGCGTACGGGGCAGCGGACGGGCGGGGGGGCAGCGGCGGCAGGTTCGTGCGCCGCCGGGGGACCGGGGAGGCGGCTCCAGTGGAGGCGGCGGCGGTCGGCGGGGTGAGCGGAGGGTGCGGGGGCGGGGAGGGGAGAGGCCGGGGCCCCCGCGCCGCCGCCGGCGGAAGCCTTTGTTCCGCGGGGCCCCGCCGGCGGCGGAACAAAGGAGCGGCGGGGCCGGGCGGGGCCTGGAAGGGCCGGGCGGGGCCGGGCGGGGCCGGGGCCGGCGCTGTCCCTGGTGCTGGCGGCCGCACCGAGCTCCCGCCGCCGCCCGCCGCGCCCGCCGGGCCCCAGCCGGGCAGGCACGTCCCGGCGGCACCGGGTGGGCGGTGGGGCGGGAGCCGTCCCCGACGGAAGACCCCAGCACCCCAAGGGGGTTGAAGCGCAGGGGACGAAGCGGCGGGCAGGGCAGGGCAGGGGTGCGGAGAGGGCAGGAAAGCGTCTCGGCCTGCTCCTCCACCTGTGCGCGGTGCAGAGCCACTGCCCCGACGGCGTCCCCGGGCGGGTCCCCAGCGCACCCCTCCCGTCAAGGCCCCCATCTGAAACAGTCGGGCTTGGAGCCGGTCCTGAAGGGGCTCTGTCCCGCTCCTGTCCAGGCTCCGTCTGCGGCCTAATTCTGCACTGCCCTCCAGCAAATGGCAGCCACAGATGGTCAGGGGATGCTCTCAAACGCTAAATAAGACAAACCAACGAAGTCACAGTAATAACCACAAGAAGCAATAATGATAACAGTACTATCTGCCCGGAGGTCGGAGGGCTCTGCCCTCTTCCCTCTTGCGCTCAGGATACAGTGCTGATGGCATTGTTTTTTTGCCAGTGACTGAATTGCAAATCAGACTGGTCACCCTTCTCTGCAAGGGGATAAAGGGGACAATGATTCCTGCCCTTTCCCCAGCCTCTCACCTCTTCATCCCCTTGTAATTGTCCTTGCGTGTTCCAGCAGACAGATGAAGCACACAGGCTACTCTGTCCTTTCCCTCCAGCTCAGCAAGTTGGGCTTGAGTCTCTCCCAATGCATTGCCTGCTCCTGACATGCCGCATAGCTGTTCTCATTTCTTGTTTTGAGATACCTGTACACATACATACATCTACACACACACACACATTTGTGTGTGTTTATCTATACAGCCTCTGACTGTCACAATTTCTATTCATCATCACTTCTTGCTTATATTTCCTTTGTAAGACCCAGAGCTTCGCAGGATCTCAGGAGATCCACACAGGGAACAGAGAAAAGTTCATCTTCGCCTGCTTGTGTGTGAGCCAGGATGAGCTGCAGCTGAGATTGACACTTACACAGGTAGAGAGGGGGAGGGCTTTTAAATGCAATGTGTCCTGAGTGACCTGAAGCACTCAGTTAAACTGTTTGTGGGCTTACAAACGTGAGCTGACCACCCCTGCGTCAAGGCATTATGTCCACCACAACTCCTTTTTTTTCTTCTTAGAAATCGATGCTAAAGCTTTGTTATAAGAATGGTATTATTCCATAGCAAGAGAAACATAGATATGTAAGTGAACCTGCCACTGCCAATCTCTCAATGTAGCCTTTAAAATATTTCTTAAAGCTTGGAAAGAAATGGAACTTTCTTTGGAATTGATGGAGCTTTCTTTTGGAAGGCTTCCAGAAATGGGGAACCTTGCTGCCTTCTAAACTGCAGTAGCAGTAATAGCAGTGGTGATGATGATGTAGCACATAAAAAATGGATGTAAGCAAGGAAGTAAGACCCAGGTGGTGGATCATGCCATCCAGAGCCATGCATTTCCCCCTCTGATGTCATATTGCTGCCATAGGAGTATTGAAGTTCTGGTGAGGCGTCCAAAAGTAACCTGCATTTAATAGTCATCACTTTCCTTCCTGCTCTGAAAATGGAACGAAACCCCTGCTCTCAGCAATTTTTCCTCGGGATAGCCTGATTTCCGAGACTAATTCAATCATGGCTTCCCACGGGGAGGAGAGGAGGAGCACTGCCTGCCAGCTCCCTTGCAATTACAAGCGTTAAGACCGTGCCCCCCTGCCCGGCTTTTTCTTTTTAAATTATTTTTTCTTTTTTAATTATTGTATCTTTAAAAAATATTTTTTCTTTCAAAATTATTTCTTCTTTTTAAATTATTTTTCCTTTTCCTTCCCGAAGCGACTCCTGCCCGAAGCGATGCCGGCCCGGGCCCGGCCGCCGCCCCCCACCACCGCCGCGCCCCCTGGCGGCCGCGCCGGGCGCCCAGCGCAGCGCAAGCCCAGCCCAGAGCAGCGCGGCGCAGCGCAAGGTCGGCCCAGCGCAAGCCCGGCGCAAGCCCAGCCCAGAGCAGCGCGGCGCAGCGCAAGTCTGGTGCAGCGCAAGCCCAGCGCAAGCCCGTCCCAGCGCAAGCCCGGCAGCAGCGCAAACCCAGCGCAGCGCAGCGCACTGCAAGCCCAGTCCAGAGCAAGCCCGGTGCAGCACAAGCCCAGCTCAAGCCCAGAGCAGCCCTGCACCGCCCTCCCTCCCCACCTCCATGGCCAAACTCGAGGAACTTCAAGTATGAAAAATTTAGAAGCAATGTTCTGAATCAAAAATCGCCTTGAAAGGTTAAATGCGCGTCATTCTATATGTTTTGCCATGCAGAGCGTGAAAAGTTATCTTTTCATGTCTGCACAATGGAAATTGAGGCTATCCCTCTCATGTAAATTCAGCACTGTAGAATAGTAGTTGTGACACCAAAATATGAGAGGAAATGGGCTACTACCTGCTTACTACAGCTGTTGAGGCAGTCTGGGGCATCAGTTTCACTCAGGGACAAATGGTCCTACCATAGCAAGAGGCAAAGTCAAGGTATTGCCCAGTTACAAAGACCAGCCAGTCTTCTTCAAAAATTTAAAATTAAGCGTTTAATTTAGCTTATGAATCAGACTGATTAAATGTCAGTATTTCATTTTGTTTCACTTCTCCTCCTATATTCAAGGCAGTGGCTAAGAGACACGTAGAGCAGAGGTAAGTGAGGCAATAAGCAAAGCAAGCCTTCCAGCAGAATAAGCTCTGTCCCACTGCCTCCTCCCTGCAGAGCCTGCCCCAGGAGCAGGATCATCCCAGATGCCTCCACTGAGAGATGCAGAGGAGAAGCACTGTGTCCGGCACTTCAAGGCCTGGTGCACAACTGCGACTGCCACAGTGCAGGAGAGTGTTCGAGGCAGCCAGCAAGGTATGGCAAGAGATTCATTTTCACACTCTGCACTAACTTCCTTACATTTCTTTTGTATTGCTTAGTTCCGCTGATACTGATGTATTACTGCAATAACTAAGGAGTGAGATAATAGAGAGAGTAATTTGCAGTCTAACATGAATTAGTTCTCTCTTAATTAGGCACTGCTTCAATAGCATGGTGGGTACTAAAGAGTACAGTACTTCTTAATATTAAATATTTGGGTGTCTGAAGTAGTCCTTAAAAAATCTGACTAGACAACTCCCACAATCAGAAAACAGGGAAGACATACAAAATTTGAAATACACTGCTACTATAAAATATTTGAAAATGTAACTTAAGGACAATGTGATTAGCACCAGGAAACTATCAAATTAACTTCACGTACTGTTCATGCTAAGGTTGGTTTATAATCCATTGTATTAAAGTAATTCTGTTTATTAGGTGGTGAAGTATGGGTTGCATGTTAAATAATATTAACTTAAATGCATGCTTAATACTTGTACAAGAGTACTTAAAACGTCATCTAAGGTTGTTAACTCCATCACTAATGGGTTTCGTGTAAGTGTTCTGTACAAAAAAATACAAGATGAAATATTCTATTCACAGCAAGTAACTAGCATTTAAACTGATCTTAATGCATGCAGCTGGTAAAGGACTTAGTAAGCAAGGCAATAGCACTAATTTCTTAGCAATTCTAGCAAAGAATTACAGAATTCTTTGAAGACATCTGTACAGTGCTTGGGACATTGAAAAACCTGACATACATAGTTCTTCCCAACTTCAGAGGGTTGTAGCACACCAATGTGATACGGCATTTTGTATAGCCTGTGTAAAAGAACTGTTCATTCTTTTCTGAACATAAAATTTCCTCCATACACCATTCAGATCTCACTAACTAGATCTATTTTTGGACTATTTAAAGATTTATTATTTCATTTTCTGTTTTACATCCAGAGTGTGAGGCAATCAACTGAGAGAACATTTTTCAGTGATCATACACGTCACCGTAAAAAGTTCTTACCGCCACACTATTGTTTTTCAAACCTAATTAAGAACTTTTTGCTATTTGTTCTTTCTTTATACCATATATGTTCAATCTACTAATATTCATGGATAAAATGAAAAGAGCAGCTGTGACAGGAAAACTAAAGTTACAGCACGTAACTTTTTTATCATATACACTTTCAGGTGATCTGACAGACTGGGTGAAGCCTGTTAAAAATCAAGGGCACAACTTCTTTCAAATTAGCAAAATTGGGATACCTCTGACTCCTATTAAATTAAACAAAATAAAAAAATAATGATGTGGCTGTCACTAATTAGAGCAATAATTAGTGAGATGATGGCCTATTTTAAAGATTTGTAGTTCCTCATCTCTCTTCTGTAGAGGATTCTGAAGGCCAGTCAGAATAAATAATTTCCTTCAAAAGGGTGCCAAAACCCCAAAAGAAAGCACAAAACTCAGATGGTTTTGCTTCTTTGCATTTCTTTTTCTCAATTTCAAGCAATTAAAACATCAGATTCCTTGCCTTAGTCAAAATGATGAAACCAGGTATAGGTTTCAGGTCACAAGTATTTCAGAAATAGTTAGAAATTCTGACTTTTTAACCTGTCAGGTGAGAAGGAAGTGTTAATTTTATCACAGTCAGTATAAAATCGAAACAACATATGTGCCTGTTCAGATATATCTTCTGCACTTACACATTCATAAGCCTGATTTTAGTAAGCTTGACTTTTTAGAAAGATGTTGCACTCTTACGACCAAGAGCAAGGTTTAAGCACACAGGATGAAGATTCGAAGTATGTAGGATGCAATACACATTTGGAAAGGAATTCCATCCTTCCCTACATGAAGTCTTGATTTAAGATGGTGCTGCAGCATGTACAGCAGCCTGCAGCTGTGCTCAGGCCCTGCAGCTCCGTACGGCAGTAAGAGCCCCCATGTGCTCAGACACTTTGGGACTGTTGAATCCACTTGAGCTGAAGGTTCGTACATGTCAAACTACTCACACGAGTAACAGGTATGACTAAGGCCAGTCAATTAAATGCATCCAGGGGCTTCCTAATACTATATACGCACAAAATACAGTGTTAATTCTACATTAAGAGAAAAAATGCATAATAATAGCAGAGATGGCCCAGAAACAATTTTTCTGATCTATGAAAAATGTAGGACTTTTGGAATATTATGTAAGGAACAATAGAATGTCTTTAAGGACCAAGAATAATAGAAACAGAATGAAATGTTACATGAGAATGTGGAAGATCACACTCTGGAATTAATGAAACTATTTCATGTTATAAGTTAGGGCTGCAAATGGCTGGAGGCAGTGGGAGAAAAAAAAAGACTTGGGTTATCGTTTTATTGCATAATATCTGTATGCCAGGTGTGTGATATACACCAGGAAAAAAAATGCTGGTGGGATGCTATTACAGGAAATTATCTTATGCTGTAACTCTAGGTGCAGGCAAGGCTTCCTGGGGAATATTATGTACAGTCTGATCAGCCACAGTCAGGCAAAGGGCTGCCAAAACAGCAAAGAGGATGAAGAACCTCCGGTCCGTGAGGTGATCGGAAGAACTTGATTTGTCCGCTCAGCAAAGTGAAGTCAGAGGGGAAGTATGACGGCTCTTGGAAAATACTCAAGAAGAAACAACACCGGGATAGCAAAGAAGTAATTGTACTACAGGATGCTAGACTACCGTTATCTTGAAAAAAAACATCATCAAACCCTAACCTCAGCGTAAAGGGAAGTAAATTCATAAACAGTCTTCTCGTAAGCTGATGGAAGAGGAAAAAATCTGATTTTAAGAGTGAGTAACTGAATTAATTTACTAGGAAGATTATTCTGATTTTTTTTTCTAACATGTTGAAATCCTAAAAAAAAATTAAGAAAAAAACAGAACAGATCTTAGCCTGGATCAAGCAAAATATTTCACATGTATTTATGAGCTCTAAATCTATGACAACTGTAAAATAGAAGGTTGTTTTGAAAGAGGGAATGAGAAAAAGTGAGAAAGAATGAGAGCAAGAAAGAAAGAGAAAGAGGAAGAGAGGAAGAGACAGAGAAACAGGGAGAACCAAAGAGAAACAGAGATAGGGAAGGAAAGAGAAATATTTTCAAATAAAAGAAAATGTTCACAATGTGTTTTAATCTACTAATTCAAGGTATTTTTGATAAATTATCAAAATGTACTGTTTCACTGTCTGATTTCAATGAATCAGCATTATTTTCTTTAAAAAACTTATTAAAAAATCCTAAATGCACTGCTATACAAATAACCCTCTGTTCTTCTTTGAAGTGTTCCTTCAGTCATTGTGCAAAACTTGCATAATAAAATAGGCTTCAATATGTGAATAATATTGTAAGCTTGCAGGAACAGAAAATCAGGGTATGTTATGCCTTTGTTAACATTGCTGGAAATAAATTCTCTATATCAAGGGATTCAAAAGCTTTTCTCTATTATTTTTTCTAATTTAAAGCAAAGATACAAAGATAATGCAAAGATAATTTGTTTATAGTTTTTGTGGACTGACCAAAGAACATTTAGCAAGGTTTATGTTCTACTAACTGCAGGCAACTAAAGAATCGCAGTTCCTGGATGTTTATGATTAAAAGCACATCGGAGCTTAGATACATTGTTTTTGTCTGCATGGTGATTCGCACACGGGCATATATAGAATCAAAAATATGGATAAATAGATACACCCCAGCTATCAACTATATTAACATTAATCCATTTTTGAACAATTAGCAGTCCATAAAGGCATGTTACTTCATGTCACAAGCTTCAGCAATACATAAACTTCATATAATAAAAATGTTTTTATTTTCCCTCAATTTTGGAGACAAAGCAAGCATTGGAGAAAAGTCACCTAAGGATGCAAAAGTTTGAGGAAATCCTAAATACAGGAAAACAAGAAGTTAGAACTGAAAATGCCTGCCTGTGTTTACTGTCTTAAACTACAAACATTGTTGCATGGCCAGATGTAACACATGAGCCTCCAAGATGAAGGCTATTCTATGGCTCATGAATGGATGTGAAAGAGCAAAGATGAAAGACTATGCGAGCTCATCTGCATGGAAACTGCAAAAGAGCCTGGAATATTAGGGGAATACAGAAGCTGAGAATTTATTAGGAAGGACGCAACTGCTCCTGAGTAGAAATGAGGACTGAGATTCTGTACAAAGTCAAGAGAAACAATTCTGCAACTTCAGAAGTTTATACCACAATATGGAGAAACAGAAAGGAGAGAAATAGTTCAAAGAGTAACAGAATTGTGAAAATTACATACTTTTTCTATTTATAATGCATTTTCTTCAGTTGTGTATGCTCATCATTTTACACTGAGCTTAAGACATTTGTGCAAGCAATTTTCTTTCCAGAACATTAACATTGCATGGGCAAACACAAAAATCATTAGATTTTTATGTCTCCACGCACACATGTTTTTGTTCAATTTATTCAAGCACTCATCCTTTCAGAAAGTAAGAACAATCCTGTCCAGCAAGCAAGAACCACAGATAGGTCTCAAGTGAATAAGGAATGCCTTCGAAGAGCCTTTTTCTGCTGAAAACAGAAACATCTGCTGAGCATGTTGGAGGAAGCTGTGTCTGTTGGATTCCCGACCGCAGCATATTTCTTCCTTGAGCTACATGAAGTAGGATGAAGGGCAGAGGAGACAGTGAGCAGGGATAAACCTTGAGCATTGGGACTGCAAATTCAGCTCAAAACCTGCCCTGGAGGAGGGGGTACGAGGCTGCTAAGGAACAGGAAGACAAATCCTTCCTTCTGCTTACATACATCTAGACCTGGAATTTAGAAAGACCAGTAAAGAAGGAGAGCAGTAGCTGAATCCAGGTAGGAAAAGGCAATAACAACTCCTGCGAAACAATTACAAATGTCAGAGATAAATCAGAACTGCCTTACCAATGAAAGAGAAAGATGGCTGATCTCTTGCAATTCTTCTGAAAAATCCCTACAGAATGACCAGTAGAAAGTTGGCTTTAAATCTGCTAGAATTACACAGAAACATTAAATTATTGTGTTACATATACACACAAGGTCTTTTCCAACCTTAATGATTCTGTGATTATGTGATTAATTAATGTTACACGAATCAATATAATGCACAACAGTATTGCATATGATCCCCATCCAAAATTCTGCATTTCCTTGTTATGTTTCAGAGTTTGCGTCCTATAGCACATTATTCCTATGTTTTCCTTAATTTTAGAAACTGTCCTACTAGCAAACACTGCATTTTTGGCTGAGAATGACACTGTGGGATTTTATCCATCAACACTGTTCAACGTCAGGAGTAAAGCTGGGTGACCCCTAGGTGAGATGGATTGGAGCTGTAATGCCAGAGCTGCACACAGAGTTGCCATGCCCTCCTACCCCTACTGAGAGCTGACACGTTTAGTAAGTGATTGCAATGGTACGGAAGAGTTAACAGACATCACACTAATGGATCAAGTTTTCTGAAGGTTCTGGAGAAAAAAAATAAGGAGAGTTGGAAAGGTTCTGGAGAGCTAATTTAGCAGAACTGAATTTCCTACTTTTTCAGTTCGCCTGACAGTGAATTAAATAGGTATTCGTAACAGGGCCAAAAACTGTCTGTGCTCTCCCTAACAAGCAGCTTCAGAAAAATAAAACCTTGAAAAATGCACAGCAAGAACTTAAGAATATGACCTAGATGAATAAGGAAAAGTGACTTGACACTCTTTACTTAAAAGTCTTCTACATTCTGGCTTCTGACTATGAATTATTTAAAAGGTGTTTGGAAAACACCATCATTTATGGGAAAAATCTGCATCTCTAAAGACATCTCATCTTTGTGGACAGAATCTTAATTTATTATATCAATATACCATCTCAGTGTTGCCCAGTGTTGCTACTGGAACAAGAAAAAGTAATTTTAAGAAGTTTATTTCCTCAGTTTTCTTTTTTTCCTCTGAATACGATGCAATAGACTTGACCACCCTTCCTCCAGACAGCTCCTGGGAGGGCTCATGGAGACAGCACAACACGGGAGGCCTGCAGAACCACACCAGCAGCCTCAGACACAGCAACTGTCAGACAATTGGCATCTAAATTCAACAATATTTATAATCTTCCATCTAATGGCTGGTTCTCACCATGGAGACCTACAGATAGTAACTTGCTGGCAAGGCCACATTTCAGTACTGGTACACAGCCCAGGCTTCAGTGACTACCCATCTAAAGCTTTAGAGATCTGCCTGCCCTGGCAGGATTGGATAAGTGTGTGTGTGTATATATGTATGTAATATATATATGTTGTACAACAATTCAGTAGGTTGTATCCCCAGTGCCAGGGTTTGGGAAACACTAATGCAGCTTATTTAAGTTCCAGCTAGTTTCTCAGTTCCCAGCGTAAGCAAGCTGTGACCACTGCAGTAATGGTTATTACAGAAGATGTCTTACTAGAAATGATTAAGAAGAAACCAGACCAAGTATTTCTGCAGGTCAAGCACTGTCAGGGCAGAGGAGCAACATTACAAACATTACATTTTCAGGACCTAATTAATGTGATTCTCCTCACTGCTCTCTACTACTTATATGATGCAACTCTATAGCAAAGTAGGGAGAGTAGAGACTGCTTAATCAGGACAGTCTAATGTATGGGCAATTATCCAAAGCCATACGTTTTCTAAATTCTGTATGGGCAGAGATGGAGCTTAAGAGCTCTGTAGGGATCAGAGCTGCTAACAAAATTCTAAAGAGGGCTCTGGGGACTGGGATGTGCATAATGAGAAAATCTGGATATTCAGCCTGAAGAACTCTCCCAATGTATCTGCAGTCTATGCAAATTAAATTTGTATTTAATGCTTATCACTACAGAGTCCACTCTACCACTGGGATAAATTGGGTAGCCTGTGATTTTTTCCTTTTTTGTTATTAGTGTGGCTGAAAGTGGTTCGGTAAGGGGAAACCTGGAAAACTTGGTCAAGCACGCTGTTGGGAAGCAGTATTATATAACCAAATTTTCTTGTCAGCTCCCACCTCTTCAGGCTACAGTATCATGTCTGCAGGCTACATGCTTATTTATTCCCATGCTTTTCATTTGGACACCATACACACATAGTGTGTATATATATGTACATAAGTGTGTGTGTGTGTATACACACATACATTCATAACACTAAAACAAGGGGGCCTAGAGAACCTTTAAAAAACTGGATTTATAAAAGAAGAAGAGAAAAAGATTTTCCAAAATACTTCATTCTACGTTTTCTTCTATTGTTCCTTCCACATAACTAAAAGTGATTCCACTATATTTAATTTACTGAAGTCTGAAGACATCCTTGATGTTTACCTTTGGTTCTAATCCAGTTCCTTCATTACTGAATCAGTTCAGAAAAACATCTCTGTTCAGGAAAGCACTCAAACATATACTTAAGTACGTTCTTAAAGGTAAGTGACTTCTAGAATCAGCCTAATAATTTAAAGTGGTGTTAATAAACACCCCTTAATAAACAATTCCTTTTGATATATCTTCACAATATAGTGCTGCTCTCATATTCTTTTACATGTTTCTCTGTTTTTTACCACTAAGATGACAAATAGTAGGACATGGAAAGATAGCTCCACGTTTTTGATAGTCAAGGCTTAAGATGGCTTTGAAGAGGCTCATTTTCAGAAGCACACCACTTCAGAAAATGAGGTTCACAATGTAAGAGTCATCATCTGAGCACCCTACATCAATAATTATTTTGGAAAACTTGACCTACTCTTCCAGGCAAACCATTATATCCATAGCAACATATAACAGCTTCCAGTTTGCCACTGTGGTTTTGTAACCATAGATTGCATTGTGAATAATTGCTGGAAGTGATCACAGCTGATATGTGCATATGAGCATGCACACATCTGTGTGTGTGTGTATGAGGTACAAACTGATGTTTGCCCATGCAAAGTGTCCTGACTTCCCTCAAGGCTCAGACAGACAAAGCTCCCTGAATGTGAACAGAGATGTTCCTAAACATCCAACAACAACTCTCCACCACTACTTCTTTTCTGCAAAAAGCAGAAATTCTTAAATTCAAGAATAGGATAAATTCTGTGACCAACTGCTTCAGCAGTGGTACAATGGAGCGGCTGTGGAAACGGTCCAGTCCATGGCCACTGTGGCACTGGAGGAGGACCAACACCAGCAGCCTCGCAGCGTGATCCTCACCCAACAACCCCAGGTGCACTCCAGCACTGTGCTAGATATTACTCTCTTCCTGACAGTGACATGGTGAAAGCATTTCCACTTTCTCCATCAATGCTCCCAGCCATGCACTCCCTCTCTCCCATGGCTCCCTCAGCTCTGGAACTGCAACAGGAATCTCCTGCTTGAGGGCCCGCTTATAACTTGCAGGGCTCTTGTGAAACCCAAGCATCTTCCTCCCACTGTTCAGCAAATACTACCACAACAAATTGCAGTTTCATAAGGACAAGGACAAAAGCATAAGGAAGGAATAAGCAGTGCAGAACAATGTAAGGAGATGGGGATAAAAGCAACACTGTCACTGAGAAAAGACACACAGGACTTCATATTAAAGCTTGATAGCTGGTCATACTTTACAATGGCCCAGGAACTACCTGGAAGCTCCTAAGTGGCATAGTTTAACAAATGCCCTGAAGAACAGGCTTCGTTCAGAAGTGCTTAGAAGAAAAAAAGATCTAAATGCATTTGATATGTAAATCTAACCAGCTTTACTTGCCACTCAAAAGGGATTTATCCTCCTTTTAGGTTTTTAGCTTTATAATGGCAGTGGCAATCTTAGGGACATCCCCAGTCAACTTCAGAACTCCCCATTTGGTATAAATGTGCTAGCTTAATGAAGTGGGGCTGTCCAGAAAGGAAGTTTTAAAAAAAAAACCAACTTGCTAAGATTTCCAAATTCATGCCTGTTTCATACCAGAGGAAAAAATGACACTTCTCATAAGTTATTGCAGGGGGGAGCGAGTCACCATACACACATACGCATACCCAGGAGAGCACCTTACTCATGGCCAAGTCTCGCTACTATAGTTTTCTCAAACCCAACAGTCTCTCTTCTCTCAGAAGTGAGAAAAGAAACACACCATTGCAAGCCATGGTTAGTCTGATGTTGCAGCTACTCACGTAGCTTCTCCTGCTACAAGGACAGCATTTGGCAAGTCCTTGTCTCTTGAGAAACCACATTTAGTTTGTGGCTCTGCCACAAAAGTAGACTGGAGACATAGCCCTTCTATTAACACACCAATACAAATCCCAAGCTAAAAATGTTAAAGATTACATTGATTCAATATTCCTCCTACACACATGAAACCTAAAATTGCCATAAAGACTGCTCTTCATTAAAGTTCCATTAAATAGACTGTTATAATAAATAAGCAGATTACTTCTTAGAACCACAGTACATGGTTCCAGTCAGAATAACGTAGAAGGAATGACTGACTTACATCAGGTATATTTTCAAGCCCGTAATCAAAACTATCAATCATGTTGTGTCTAACAAGAATCCTGCAACATTATAATTTAAGCAAACACAGATATTATTACAAGGAATGAAGATTGTTTTTAAATTGCCTTTGTTATGCAGAAGAAAGCTTGCATTGATGTACTTGTAGGTAACTCTACTGACTTCAGGCAAATCTGCAGGAAGATATAAATGAGATAAAGGCTGTCTAGAGCAATATGAGGTAACAAAAGCCCCGCCTGTAGACTATGCATCTACTCCCTACTTTTCTTGGTCTCAGACAGACAGGAAAAAACAGTCATGAGAGGAGTCTCTGGGCTGGATTTAAGATCCCAAATCAAAATCAAAGACAGTTCTTGCCTCAGAGATGCTATTCAGCTTTACTGTGATGCTGACAAACCTCCTCAGGTGAAGACATCAGAGCCAGAGCTTTAGCTATCTCTCACACCAACAATGTGTAGATAATCTCATCCAAAACCACTAAAATATGTTCATCAGGTCTGGTGAGAACATATAGGTTTACAGGCACTACAGATTTACCGTGCTAATGTACAGGGCCTACTTGCATTCTCTGGAATGAACCTCTCTCATAGGTTTTGAGGAGAAAAAGTAAGATAGACTGCCTCATGCTATGGTGCCAAGATCAGTTTCATGTACAAGCTAATACAATTTGAGAGCACTTGCAAGATTATGCTTACTTTTCCCATATTGAGCCCTTGCTTTTGTCATGGGAATGCATGCCTAGGTCTTGTCTGCGATCAGCTTATAGAGCCTGTATAGGCTGTGATGCCTTATAGAGCATCAGCTCCTCTCTGGCTACTGATGAGAAATGCTGCTTTCAAGCCAACTGTCTGAGAGTCCTGCAGTTTATCATAGCATGTGTCAATAGGATAATGATGTCATATGTTTCCTGTGAAAAAGTGGAAAATGACTCATTAAACATCCTGAGTGCACACTGAACTGTTCTTTTTTACCTCAGTCGTAGAAGGTCCTCAAGGCCAAGGTCCCTCTCTGCTAGGCACTGCGTGCATGGGCTACACTCAAGGGCCTCTTGACTACCAACCTTAGATGAAAAAACAGATGCGCACAGAAGTTGTGATGAGTGGAAGGAAACTATGGTAAGCATATAGCAATCACAACCCTGCACATTCATAATCCTTGTAAGGTTTCTTGGAGACACCATGGACGGCGTGTGCCCTCTTACCAGCACATCTGAGTAACAGCTCTTCTAGATCACTGGGATTTCAGTGCAGGAGAGTGAATGGAGAAGATAATGTGGTCTTTTACCACTCACTGACTTCTCATCCCTTCTTGATTAAAACAATTCACTTCCAGTCCTCCTCCCCTCCATTCTTCTGGCTTCTGCCTGTTGACTTCTGATTCAAAGATGTACCTGGGCATCTAACTGCATGCATGGTGAATTCCAGCATGTAATATTCTCAGGATATGCTAGTTGCTATTTTTAAGATGAAAAGGGAAGTATAAACACACTTAAAAAAAAAAAAACAACCAAAAACAAATAGAAAAAGAAAATAAAACCCAGGATTCAATTCAGCACACTTCAGTTTCTATAGGAGCTGGGATTACAGAGTCTCAGCTGAAGGAAACTAGTGACGGTCAGGCAGGAATTGAACTTGTAATTCCTTTTTTTACACTCCAAAGTGGTTACTCTATTCAATTTAGCTTGACAAATCCCATATTTGTTAACCTTAATGACACCTTCCATTGTTTATCCTTTCCCAGAGAGAAAAAGACGGGTGAAAGCAGAGTGGCGAGCCAGGAGGCCAATATCCTAGGACGAACCACAACATTGCAGAGAGCACTATGGGCATGAGCTTCTAAGACACTTTATAAGGAACTTAGAGCTGAGGGAGATGTTTTGCTTTAAAGGGTGAAACAAAAACAATTAAGTATGGCACTTCTTGTAAAATTAGAACAAATTAAAAATGCTCAGTGTCATAACTTGCTGGAAGATTGTGAAACTGTCTTTTTCATGAGAGGTAAAGGGAACACCCTCTGCTCAATTTTGTAGGTTACCATTATTTGCATAAAAGGACAGTTATTTTCATCTTACTCAGACTTGGTTCCCTGCAATGAGCAATTCATCCACCCACCTATCTCTTGAGGATGAGTCCCATCCCAGAGGTGCCTGTCTATCTGCTCTAGAGGAGATCCAGCTCAGGCTGAACGGTTTCTGGGCAGTTCAAGTCTGGCAAGGTGGATCCCTAGTTTCCCTAACCCCCATTCCCAGGGTCACATCCAGGTCTAAAAACTGCAAGATTCAGGGCCATTAGACTGAGCACATAGGAAGAAACACTCCTGATTCCTGGGCCAGAGGTTTAGTAGATCTTCCAAGGCAATTTTGAAGCTGACAGTGCTGTCTTTGCTGCTTTAACAACTTTTATGGAGATGTGGTCTCTGCAGCTACTGATAGGACAAAAACAATTTTCTTGGTCTTGCATTCACAGCACTTCCTTTAGAGGAATTATGTCTTTTCCTGGTTTAAACAAATAAATAGTATTTGAGCTATATGTTTCAGATGATTAGAACACATTCACTTGTGATAGTGCTTATTCCCTGCAACATAGAGTGAATTTTTCGGATTATGGACATAGCTAAAACCCATAAATTTTGTCATTCATATCCATAAGCAGCATGGCAAGCTCGCAAAAGCTATTACATTTCAGTTACACAAGTATGTTAAATTACTCAGTCAACTGACATCTGGCATGAACTATAAATTGCTCTGAAAATTCTTTTAGAAAGATTATTATATTATTATTAATTTGCTGCATATGTCAAAGCATATCACACACACGGCAATCCTGAAATTAATTAGTATTTTCAAGGATCACATTGAAAAGGTCCACAAAGCCAGCAGAAATAATCTCCAAGATACTAGCAGGTTAAGCAGTGCTGGCACAGCTTGCCTCCAACATATTTCCTTCAATCCATCTTTAAGAATAAAACACAAGAAACTTTTTTTAAACAATCTCTTTGTAGCATATCCTTGACTATTACAAATTAGGCTCAGAGGCTAAGATTTCATTTGCAGCCTATATTCACTAAAAACAAAGCATTTAGAAAAATTACAGTATTACTTACTTCTTTTCTAGCAATTCAAAGACACCCTGTTAAGATATCCAGTTCAATAAAGGAGCACAGAGAACAGCTTAACTATTTAAGCATGATTGTGAAGACAGGACTTCTTTCTGGGTTTACTGTGGTCCTTCAAAATACCTAGCTAGGAAAGTTGAGTAATATTTCAATAAAAATATCATTCAATAACATTTTCTTCAATATAATTTAAAATAAAAAAATCATTCAGAGTATAAAGAACAAGGTTAAATTCACCAACGTTTATGAAAATATTTAATTTTCAGCACACTAGTAGTCCTGCTGAAATCCTGTTGAAACTTTTTTTTTAAAAAGGGCTTGTTATCATTTTTTCCTTAAAAGCAGAATGACATTTCACCCAAAGCCCCTCAGCTGAAAGATCGAGAGCTACACTGAAAAGTCAGACACCTGAAGAAGTCAGAGTACGCCAGAATCGCGGTGCCTGGGAAGCCTCATTGCATCCTCCTTGAGGCATGGCAGCACAATCACAGGAATATCACATGAAATACTTTTCCCACCCATGACTGCAGCAGACAGCTCAGACAGCAAGAGAGAAAGTAATGCAGGAAACCCAAATTTGGTAGTTCCTGCTTCCAGGATTTTGGACTTTGCAAATTACCTCAAATGTATTTAGCAGCGGTCCTGGCATATGTTCTAGAAAGGAGGTGCTGGATGCCCACTCACCAAGTTGTTCGATGCTTCATAGCATAACATCTCTATGCCCCACTGAGTACAATTTTTCATCAATATAGAAAATGTAACCTTTAAATAAATAAAGGATTATTAATGCCCTTCTACCCAGCAACTAAAAATTTCATTTCCAGAAACACCATATTTGAGGGTTTACTATAACAAAAAACATCAGAGTTAGTAAGTGATGTCAGCTTGCAGAACAAAAGCACCACCGTTGTCCAGATCTCTGTACTTTGAGGGTTTTTTTTCAAAGGAAGGAACTAATTCCTAATTTTCAAAGGTGGGAATTAATTTCTTAATGGGTCCCCACAGCCTTTGCTTAGGATTTAAAACAGGAATCGTGACAAGTCTAAGACTGCAGTGAAAACAGCCTTCAGACCTGGCATAACAGCGTAACTCATGCAGAAACACCTGCCTGGGTCTGCAGAAAGACTGAGACCATGCCATAGAAGTGAAACAACAAAGAAAAAAAAAATTCCTGAACCTCTTCTCCGAACAGCCAGTAATGAAAAATACAAGTGGTACAGTCAACAAGATGCCCACACTGCCTACATGTGTATGGAAACCAGAAGCCTTTCACCACTACCGGGTTTATCTACATCACCTACTTGAGGCAAATGCAGGTACCTAAATGGGAGGCATTCAGTTTCCCCTATGGGTCACTGTCTTTCTCAGCTGACACAACAGTGAATTTAGGCTATGTCAAAATTAACACATATCCCAGCCTGATAGGATTGGATGAATTCAGTGAAACAGATGGAGACAAGAGCATCCACCCTGAAAGCTGGGTGGTATTATTTTTTGTTTGGGGGGGTGGTCTTCAGTCTAGTCTCTAATCTTCACCTGGGGTCTGAATGCCTTAACAGTTGTAGCAGATAATGTGTGTTTCTTCATCTCATCCTAAAGAAAACCAGTCCGTGTGCTCCGAGACCACCCTGTGGTGTGTACCAAAATATGCTAAGGTCGTAATTTCTATCACTCCTGATCCAAACTAAAACACTGGAACAGAGATGCCTGTCATGCAGGCTGTCAGAAGTCCAGGAGCAACCAAGGAAACATTTTGACTATATGAACGCACTCTTTGGCTTTCAACCTTCTATCCTTGGAATCGTACGTAAATAAACTGGCTAATGCAGTCTAAACCAGCTGCCATGCCCGTCCTCACCTTTGTGATGGATGTGCAGGGGAATGAAGGCCCATTTCATTCTTCTGGAAGTTTCTGACATACTGCCCAACAGCCAAATACAGCCACGTGCTCCGGAACAGCAGAGTCTTCGTCAGATGACCCTGATGTAAAACACTGATATAACAAGCCCTGTCTGGTCGCGGGGCAGTGGATGCAAATGCCCACCTGCACCGATTGCTTGCAAGGTGGGGCTCAAACTGCTCATTTATCACGCATACTTTTTATATTGCATCATATAGAGCGGCAGGAGGGGAAACTCCAAGCCAGGCCGGCTGCAGCCGCGGCCCGCCGCCGTGTTACCGAGCAGGGGCTGCCCGCCCCCCCCCCGCCGCCCCCCCCGCCGCCGTTTTACCGAGCAGGGGCTGCCCGCCGCCCCCGCCGCACCGCCCCGCCGCCGTGTTACCGAGCAGGGGCTGCCCGCCGGCCCCCCCCGCCGCCGTGTTACCGAGCAGGGGCTGCCCGCCGGCCCCCCCCGCCGCCGCCGGCCGGGCCGCTCCCAGCCCGGTCGCGTGCTGCCATCTAGCGGCCGGTGCTTGCACCGGCACCCACCGCCGCGGCACCCACCCGCGCGGGCTTCCCCGCCCCGCCGCGTCCCCGCAGCGACCGCCGGGAGGGAAACCCATGCAGTGGCACCCCGCAACCAGGCAGCGAACAAGACAGGTCGGTACAGCCGCAAAAGTTAAAAGGGAGGCCCCACATCTCCCTCTGCCTCCCCGAAAACACGGATGCGAACGTTCCCCAGAAACTAGGTGGCAGGGGAGGAGCGCGAAACAGACCGGTTACACGTTCAGCTTCTAGACACTGCCATTAGTTAGCAGGCCCAGAAACGCCCGAGCACCAAGGCTAACCAGCCTCAGAACAATTACAAATTACAAATCAAAAATCGAAAATTACGATAAAAAATTACGAATTACAAATAAAAATTATAAATACTACAAATAAAAAAGTACAGATTACAAATTACAAAAATTACAAATTACAAATAAAAATTATAAATAAACATTACAAATAAAAAATACGGATTACAAATTACAAAAATTACAAATTAAAAATTAAAATTACAAATCACAAATCACAAATTGCAAATCAGTATGGCGCAGGATTGAAGCACAGGGTACTTCAGATGGCAGTGTCGGTGCAGGCAAGGGTAACAGAAGGTTTTATGTTTATATAGCTCTGGCTATGCCAGTTAGTTTCTCACAGAGACAAACTGTCCAAAATAAGCTTTTCTTACTGGAGTTCAAGAACACTTCTGTGATATGCTAAGTGATACAGAAGCCAAAGTACAATCAACCAAAAATATCCAAAACCTATGAGTAAGGCACCTGATAGTAGTCTAAAAATAATGTGGCATTAATGGGAAAGGTTGTTTATCAGCTGTCTGTTTTTTTATGCTATAGGATTTGCATTTTCAAGCCACAATTCAAATCTTTATTGACTTTTAAGTGAAGTGTTTTATTCTTATATATTCAAGTGATGTCAGGCGCTGGGGCCTTTTAAAAGGGGAAGAGATCCCTTCACAATCACAAAATCTGAAGAGTTTGTAATACTTAGTTTGACTTAAAAGATCAGGACTAGGTCAATCAAGTTAGTGTGCCCTTTTATAGGTGTTTAAAATTACCCGTCCATGACGCCACACATTCAGGAAAGCCTTTCAACTTGTTCTTCCATAAGCATCAAAATAGCCACACTTCACAGTAGTTGTCAATGAAATTTACAGGATTTTTCTATTTGTCTGACTGTCAGCAGGCAGTATTCAGCTGGCAGCAGGCAAATATATTGAGAAGAAGGCAAAATTAGAGAGTCATGGAGAACTGAGAACTCAGCAGCTGTTTCCCCTTGAATTATCTACTTAGGAGTCCCTTGTCTGCATGCTTGACATGGGAACAAAAGAGGCTGCCGTCCCTCCTCCCAGCCGTGGCTGACAACCTATGACAGACTATCTGGCAAGCTGCAGATCCATTACTGGCTTACTGGGAAGGCTCAGGAGACACCTATGATGCCACTTCCAAGCACCTGCTAAAAGGCTGAATAATCCCCATTTGGGTTTCTTGGTGAAATGCTCTCTTGGGGTTTCTGTATGTTTTATTTAGTATTTTCACGTCAAGTTGCTCAAATGACTGTACAAGGACATGAAGCATGTCTCTATCTCTTGAGGGACACATCTCTTGAGATCACCATTCAGGACCCTTCAAGCTGTCCTGTCTTTCATACATAGCTCATCTCTCAGATGGTGATGAAGGATAACCTCTTTTGGCACTTTCTTCATCTGATCTGGACAACCCTCGAATACGCATGAGTTAACTTCCTGCAGTTCTACATCCTGATTGATGCTTTGTTGCATCAACTGGATCCTCCCCTCGAGATATGAGAGCCTTGTCACATGCTGACAGATCCTATTGTTCCACAGAGTACTCTGAGTTTTATTCTGAAAAAGATGATTTATCTTGGCCAGCACAATTAATGTGAGCAACGGCCTTTCTGGGTAAAACTCTAAGTTTCAAAGTTTTTCAAAAGTTGCAAAGGCATCCAAAGTCATTTTCAGTTCTTAGCTTTGAAATTAGAAGAATATGCTTTTATGTGAAATGTTGTTTTGTTGTCTGTAAGACCCGCTTTGCAAGAACATAAAAAAAAGTGGACCAAGCTCTAATCATTAAGGCTGCTTAAGGGTGACCATTCACTTGAGAAGATGAGGGGAACAACACAAAGCGTGAAAACATTCATCTTTAGAAACCAGAGAAGATTACAGAGTTCATGGAAATCACCAATTATTCAAAAAAAGAAGTCAAACTAGGACTGGTTTTTCACTTTTAACCATGTGACAGACTTGCATGCAGAAAATAAAGGCACATTTTGCATGGTGTAGCTCACTTGGCCCAGTGATGGTGTTTGGCCTCTGCAGCAGAAATTGCATAGATTGACTGGAAATGTGAGTAGAAGACATCTTTCCTGGATGCCCACAGGGCAACAGCACTGGTCAGGCAGATAGCCAAGAACCTGACAGTGAAACAGCCTGCAAAGGGCCGCTACCTGGCAAAGTTGGGCTACTGTCACATTCACAGTGAAGCAGCAGATAGAATAGTAAGTGATGTGCCAGAAAACAAGGATTCTGCTTATCCAAATATATTTGCACCCAGTAGAGCACAGAAATAGCAGACAAGAGCAAAGCAAACTAAGCAGATAACCTATACTAGCAATGACCCGAGAGGTACACTCAGGTGAGTGGCTTTAAGCGCAACCAAATAATCACACAAAACAACCTCATGTTATTATTAGTCCCCCAAGCTTTTTGTTATTACTATTTTAAAGGATTTCAACCTTGCCACCAGGGATTCAGAAGGATAAGTCAACTATATAGGCCTAAGTTTCCAGAAGTATTTCTGATTTTGGTTTGCTCAATTTTTAGATATTCCTTTATAAGGACTTGATAAGGTCTTAAGCACTATTGGACTCGACAGAAAGAAGATCCAAGTAAAAAAAAAGACTCTGGATATATATATACAGTCACCATCAGACATGACCAAGTTATTTGTGCACTAAACTATGCTGAGAAGAATTGATGGCAATGTTTAAACATCCTGAAACATGTAGTCCCAGCAAATGAACCCACTTAAAGCTCATTCTACCCAATTCAAGCCCAGGCAAGATTGATTATACATAAAGAGCAAATAGTCCCAATCTACCTACTTTCTAACAGCAAACAGGGAGGGCTGAGGTTCCCCTCCAGCTTGTGTTCTGGACTGTTCACCTCCAATGGTTCATCCCAGAGACATCTTGCCTTCTTTCTACCTTTCTTTTGTGTGTGTTCTTCATGTTCAGATGAAATGTCAGTCTCCTATTTTAAGCAGCAGTTTATGCAAGAAGAACCTTTCAGTTAACAACAGAACATTTGAAAAGGCAGACTCTAGGAGGATTCCAGGTTCTCGTCCTAGATGCCCCCCTCCCTGCTTGTTTAATCAAGTCTGTAAAAAGAAAGTTCACTATGTGATAACTATGTTCATTTTGGTCACACCCCACCCAACCATATGCTGTTGTTTTTTAGCACACATGGAATTTTTGCACGCTAGCAATATGTTGGAGCTTTTTGGGTTTTAAGTGCTGAAATTAAATTACTTCTGGTGTGAAAACTGAAACCACCTCCAGCAACATGCAAGAATTTCTGAAGTTGTTGCAGATTCCACAATATTTTGGGTGTAGAACAGAGGAGGTGTACCTCTTCTTTCCTGCTTTCTTAAATCAGTTTACAACACAGAGATGCTTCAGCTGACTCGCTTAGGACACCTCTATATGGCATATTGCAGTGTGGCAGGAGCATGGTACAGCTTTAGGAATAATTAGTCTTGTTGAAGGCAAGCAGACAAAGACAAAGCAGTAACATAGCAACATTTTGCTCAAGAATGTTTGATTAAAACATACAAGCAGAAAACATGGACAGCTACAAGTTGTTTATTCAAATCTCCCAAATTTCTGGTTTGTTTTGCATGAATAAGGTAATGCATGATGAAAGCATCAAAAGAAAATCCGAGGTTTTCAGTGAATCAGCTGGAGTTTAAACACATCCTTATGTAATTCAAAGGAGGAGGAAGCGGAACTAGTACTGCAGTTCACTCCTTCTTCGGACGCCAAGTTTTCTGTATCCAAAGATATATTAATAAGTCATTGCTTATTGCAAAGTGGCTGCCATGTTTAGCTTAAAGATATTAATTTCTCTTTAAACTTGGAACCTATAAAACTACATTTAAGTAATTTTTTGAATATACTTTGCAGACTTTTGTAGCAGAAAAAAAAGTCTGAATTAGGGACCTGCTTCTACTGGGCCTGGTATGCATTTGCTACATATAAAATACACTTGATTTTTCCATTTAAAATTTTTAAACAGTCGGTTGTACCATATTCAGATAATTTACTAATTATAGCTCCAATTACACAGATCCAAAAATCTTATCATCTTTACTGTACTTATCCACATACCACCACAGAGATACATTTAATAAGTACTCTAGGACAGAAGAAGAAACAGAAAAAGTTCTTCCAGTTTCCTGAGCTAAGTCTGGACCAGTCTTTCCTCTAGGTAAAAGAGACATTTCAGTAGGAGGCTTCCACAGAGCTCAGCTTCTAACACACAGAGAAAAAAGATATTGTCTCACAAGGCTGCAGTCACTCGCCTTTGAGTCCACCCATCTTGAGTTGCAGAGGAATATCCCTCTTCTTCTGCCACATCAACTCCTCCCTTTCTTCCTCTTCCATCTTTGATTCCGACCGCCACCAGAAAGAGCACTGAAAGAGACTTGAAACATTTCCTGAGCCTCTCCCAGCTGAAAGCCCGGTAACCTACTCATTAAATAATCCCACTGGACAAAAGAAGGCACATTTCATTCCCCCTCTCTGAGAGTCCTCTACGAATAATGGGCTTCTCTATGAAATATGGATTTCTACCTCAGTCAATGAAATATGGATTTCTACCTCTTCCCTTCTGCTGTCCCTTGTCCTACTGGATACAGAAGACCCAACTTCTCTTCCTTCGGTCCCTTCACTGTGTGAGACCTGAAGCAAGCTAGGAAGCTGCTTATTTTCTCATTTTCTTTGGTTGCAATGCTCTCTCTCTTCCCTTCAACAAGTCCATTTCTCCTACCTTGTTTTAACTTCATACACCTAAAAGCTTCTGAGTTTTAATACAGCAGTATTCTTGACCCAGCCAACAGGCAGGGTCCTGCTATACTAAGCACTTTACAAGTTTATACAGAGATGGTCTTTCGAATGTCAGCCATCACAGAGCCGACCCTTGGGCCCCCCACATGGGTAAGGTTTCCACTCTGCTTACAAACCCAACAGAGCTCCCCCAAAAGCCATCCAGATTGCAAGGAGTCAGAATCAGTGCTGTTATATTCCTTCCTGAGTTTTTACCAATTACCACCACTATATTGCTGTTTATTAGAAATCTTTTTCTTCTTGTTTGGTTGATTTTTTTTCTGCCTTAGCAATATACCATACTGTAAAATAGAATGTTTTTGAAGAATTTTGAAAATATTATTTTGAACAATCATATTTTTAGAATTCACAAATGGGAATTGACTTGAAATCATCCAAACAGCAACAGTGGAAAGAAGACAAGAAAATCAGCCTGAGTGTAGGACCATGGTGTTTGGTTAAAGAGGATTCAGTAACCGACGTCACACAAACCTAAATATTTGGCACTGCTGGCCTTGTACTGTTTAAAGCATCAGCAAGAAGGAAAAACATTTCATGGGAACTTCTGATAAGAATTCAAAGCTGAATCTCATTTTCATTGCTTTTGGATCTCTTTTGTCTTTCTTTCCATAATGATTCAAGCACTGAAGCATTTCTTGATTGAACACTCTCAAAAAGTGTATTTTACATTGGGAATACTTGCACTTCAATGTCAGTGGAAGTAAGAATTATTTTTAGTCAAATTTCCTGTTGCCATACTGAGTCAAAAAACACGGAATCATTTGCTTTTCATAGACAAATCATGAACGGAAAAAATAATAAAAAAGAAAAAAAAATCATGTCTTTTGGGAACTATTCACTGAAAGTGCTTAGAGTAGGTAAGGGGAAGTATCATTTCCACCAGCTCTGAAAAATGCAATATGCTCCAGGTAAAACTTCCATCACCCTCTGTGGAGTGCGATTTTTTCTTTCTTTTTTAAGAAGGCAAATAAACACCTTCCTACCCCAAAACAAACCTTAAATCAAAGCTTCCTCCCAGAAGCTCAGATACAGCTTGTATAAGCTTTAAGCACACACAGCTGCATATTTTTTAGCACCAAGACTCACAGCAGCCTCTTTTAGTGTTGCCCTATTGTCGGGAACCAGCAGGCATCAGTATGCAGCTCTGGGCAGGTTGGTGACACCTGCTTAGGAGGGTCAGAAAAATTCTGGCATCCTCTTGCACTTCCAGGAAAACCTACACATGGGTCTGAAGTGTTTTGCAGACCCTGAAACATTATTTAATTGGTTTCTAAATATAAATGTCTATTATGATTTGTAGTTTCGAGCAAGCAGCATTCTGCATTGTGTGGAGCCAAAGGAAGGCCTATTGACTATATGGAACGATATCTTTCTTTCCTCCATTTGAATGTTCAGAACTACCTTTGGACAATTAGACATAAGACTATATTTCCTAAATTTGCATAAAATGAGAATCACACAGATGGACAACACATGCTTCCCATAAGTCCAGTGTGAAAATTACTCTATCACTTGTCGTTGTACCCAATCTTTCCACATTTCTGGCAATTCATATCTTAAACAAACATGAATTGTGACAAGCAAAACAGATGGTCTCTCCTCCTCCTTCCTAAAAAGTTCCAAAGGCGCATTTCCCAAAATTCTTGCTTTATAATGGTGCTGTTCTACTTGTCACAGCAGTTTTGAAAGAACTTTCAGTAATACACAAATAGCAAGCCTAAGCCTTTTTTACACCAAGATCCTGGAAAACCTGCCGGTGAGTTCAAAGGATCCACTTAGGGAATGAGCTAAAGCCCCCAGATCTTCTAGGTGAATTTAAAGAGGTGTCAGTCAAGCTGTTTAAAGCAGGGTTGCTATTCAAAGGCTAAAAGGCAAATTCTGTTTCCTTCTCCATTTATAAACTAGATTATTAATTGATGTTTGGTGTCAGCTCATTATTCAGCATGTGTGAGCTTTATCAAACCTACATATCTGTTAAGGAAAAAATGTCCTTCAACAAAGGGAGCTCCTAATCAGTGACACACGAGCCTCTTCATCGGGAGCATTCACAATGGATAGAGAGCTAAGAATGCCTTTGCCTCCCATTGTGGCCTTACAGCATATCAGCCTTTGTATTTCTCTTTTATCTTCACCTCATGTGGTCCTCTGCTCAGATGTGCCAGCCATGGCTACAGGTACCCGTCGCCTACACAGCAGGAGCTGTGCAGTGCTTAGAGAGATGGGACAGGCAAATGCACGTTGCAAGGGTTACGGAGACACGGACCACCACGTGGCAGTAACTTATGAATGAGCTGATGATGGGCAAACAATGTCAGGTGTGGAGACATCTTTGAGGAACCTATAAAGAAAGCCCTCAGAAGGGAACAAAAGGTAAGCAACAGCAAGACAAAAGAGGTTGCAAAAATATGACCTGAGAGCACAACCCAGTTCTGTCTCTAAGCAACGCAGTCTGAAACAACAACCCCTTACTTCACAAGAAACGAGTATTAATAAACAGTACAGCCATCATGCCAGTAACCTCCTCAGCTTTTGCAGCACCATTTCATATTCTTTCAGCCCATACAACTACGTGTATATGTATTGTAAGCATAGAAATGAATAGACTTACAAGAGGAGCTGCATCCCTATCTTTTCATTGCTCCACATGAGCAAGCAGGAGTAAGAAGTCCTTGGTTAAGGTACTGCTGAAGGAACAGCATCGCATCAGAGAATGAGACACAAGCCTGGCTCTCCTCTCGTTGTGTATGTTCTTCCACCATTAGTCTCTCATAGAAAAGGTGGGGCATCATTACCGCTGTATTAAAAGAAAGCAACTGTTGTCAGCTGCATTTTGAGAGAAGTCTGATACTATCAGAGCATATCAAGTGGCACCTGAAAACACCTACTTAAGGATCCTCTCAGCCAAGTTAGGGGGGAAAATCTATTTACTAGACACCATAAGGTGACAGAGAGGCCTGTGGCAGCCCTCGCCATGCACAAACCCAGCTCCAGGACCCTCTAGGTAGCAGGTTGGCAGATGTTTTTTTCCAGACTCAATTTCTGGCTCATGTGCCTCAGGGACTGTCTTAGGTGTCCCACTCTGGCTCTAAGCCTTGTTTACAGGAGGTGTATTTAAACCCCTACCCAGGAGACAAAGGGACGGCTACATATTCTGTATTACCCTGCAAGTGTGTGCCCTTCCTACACCAGAATTGGACGTGTGCATTTCTCAGTAAAAGTTTTACTCATAAATTCAGATGCTTCTGGGTATGAACAGCAAACAGTAGAAATGCATACTTAACAGGACAGAGTGCTAGTGAAAGTTTTCTTGTATCTGTAGGCCACCTAAGTCACTGAAGTTAGCTCCGTAATTAACTGACTGGATGGTGCCTAAGGCTGATTTGCTGGTTGCAAAGAAAGAGAGAATACAGAGACTCTTACTAATGATCAGGATCTGCCACTCTCACTTACACTGAATATCATTTCACTGCCCAAACTATTATTTCAGTTTTAGTTGACCAAGTCAAGACATCATTAAATTAGGTTGAGCAGTAATTTATGTCAAAAATACTCCCACTGGTACTACTTGACTATTTCTGGAATAAATTACTATTCGTGCTGTTGTTCCCTTCCCCTAAACAACAGATAACAAAGCAAGAGTAAGGGTCATTTCATATTAAAATGCACAACAAAAACAAGGAGTCTTTTCTATATCCAGAGGCTGAAGTCTCTTATTTGACCATAAATTCAGAACATGTAACCACAAGTTTCTCCATTCCTTCCACCCTGGCAATATGTTTTGATCCCAGTTTGAAGTGATTGCTTCTGAAGCAAAAAGTTCATTCAGTTTTTATACCCCCAGCTCGTTGGGAGTCACTGCTTTACACATAAAAAGTACATGTACTCTGGAGTCAGGACAACCCCTGTTTCAGCTGCATTTATAACTAGATGAGGCATGTCTGTAGCACTTACACCTAGACAACAGATCTTTCTAAGAGACGCAATTATGAACAATGAACAATGATTTTTGCTGATGAGAAACCTCTTTCTAGTTTCAAAGCCAAAACACAGAACTCATTTTGCGTGTCACAAATGGCCGTGGACTGCAAAGTGTGGGAACGATAGAAGACCTGTTAGTAAATAGTACATACAATTTAGCAGCTGAGCATTTCCTTCCAGGGACATGTGTCCCTCTTATCATCAGCACAAGTAAAAGTGTAATTACTCCACACAACCTCTGCCTCTCAACAAACAAATACTTTTGAAGTGGAAGCTTGAAGGCAAAAAGCAAGGAGATTCCTGGTAACACCTGTACCGTTTGCCATGTTACCTTCTGGTGACCGAAACTGCTGATGCAAGAGCATCCTCCCTAACTTCAAAAGCTCCGTGTTCCCCCTGATACTTGGGCAGGAACCTGCCTGGTTTGAAGGACCTGAGGGCATTGCACAGTGAAGAAACAGCATAGGCCAAGTTCTTTAAAACTAATCGCCGCAACCTGGCAAATTTTTGGCGTGCAGCCACCCCCAGCAGCCATTCAAAAATGCCAGGTGGCTGCGTCTTGCCAGCGAGATGATTTGGCAGAGATTTTGAAATGAAGAAATTCAAAGTGAAAATCGTCTGCCCTTTCCAAGTGGAACTGTCTCAAACACTTGATTAGATTTCAATCCAAAATAGATATATTTCTGTTCAAATTGACTGCAAAATAAGCCATTTTTGTCCTAGCCTGTCTGGCTGATCATGCCTCATAATGACTTTGTGGTATTTCCGCATGTTACTTTTGCTCAGGCATGGGCTCATATTATGGAAACTGGCAGGATATGTTGTAAATGGGAATTATATTTTAATAAACTTGGTAAATAGGCATTTCATGTTAATAAAAACTCTTGTGTGCTGCAATGCACATCTGCCCGCAGCTTCTTGCCACGTGGTATCTCTTCAGCAGTAAGACTCAGGAGTAAAAGTAGTAAGACTAGGAGAAAAAAAATAATCCTGGCTGCTAAATGTGAGCAGAGGTAGTTGAGGTGCTGTTAACAGATTTATATTTGTTTATAAAATATTGAATAGTCAAAACTGAACCTGAGCTAGTTTTATAAATTTTCTGATCTCAGAAAGATTTCCAATCTTGAAACTGCTCTAAGATCTTATTTTTGTGGGTTTTAGTGTCAAATAATTTTATTCACAAGTTGAAGATAAATTTTTGTTTGTGAATTTGATTTTATTTACACCACAAAGAATTTAAAAGTTTAAAAAGTCAACATCCAAGCACATTTTAATTGACCTGACGTTAACTGCCTTTCTTTTTCTGGGTTGGTTTGTTGACCATCTGAGGAAGACTGAATGGGAGCAGGTGAAAATTTTCAAAGGTACAAGTTTTCATCCCAGTTTAAACTGTGAAAAATCTTTCACAAGATGAGAAAACAGTTTCCATGACTGTTCTAGACAAGGACATTGTGAAGAGATGCAGAATTCTTTTCTAAAGGAAATGGTCTTGCAGGGAAGCCTGGCTCTGATCCACAAGTCATTCCTGAAACTCCTCTGCAAAAGGGAAGCTCAGTAGCAACTCAGAACTATTCAGGGTGCCTGGTGTGGAGGGAGGACAGATGAGCAGGGAACAGACTTAGGCTGGGAACAGACTTGGTCTGGACACTTCTAGATGTTGTGCATTGATCCCCTCTCCTGGAACTCTGATGATGTGACTGAGACACAGTGTCCTGTGTCCAGAGTCCGCTGACCCAAAATGTTTTATCAGTTGACAGAAGAAACAACTCCTGTTGTTTCCTGGATATTAGCTAGTTACATAGCAAAGAAAATACTTCCAAAGATAAAAAGCTTGTCCAGAAAGCAGAAACTGTAACACTTCAATCTGCCACTAAGTGAAATTTAGAGACACAAACCTGACAGTGTTGAAGAGAAGCAATGACAGGCATCTTTCAATATACTCCCTGCTCACCCTTGTAATTTATAATATACAAGATCTCTCAGGGTGTTTAAAATTACCACTGTAGCTCGAGACCCTGTTAATGACCACATACCCCAAAATTTCCAATTAAAAATACAGGAAGTAAAATAAAACACATAAAAGAACATGCTCAGGGTAAATCAGTCCTTATTCCAGCAGATGGCTGCCTAGACAGTAAGAGGACAGTTGCTCCTCTCCTACAGCCAGCAGGCATCAGCTGTAAGGTACTAAATGTCCTTTACCAGCGCTGGTTGGGTGTTAAAAGATTCACTGGCCCATGCCAGAAGAACCTGGCATGCACAATCAGTATTCAGAAAGAGGGCCACCAAAAATGGCAGGAAGGAGATATAAAATACCCTCTGGGGATGCCCCGAGATGTCCAGCCACTATTGGTATTCCAGCCACCAAGCTTATTTCAAAGATGGTGCAGTCACCCTTCCTATCTCCTCCTACTTTCAGAGCCCACCCTGCAGGAGGTTCCTTACAAGCCCTCAGGTCCAGGGTAGTTCATTTCTTGGCCAGTTTTTCTCTTCCCTAAGAAGGATTCTGCATATTTGTTGAACTCAGCTTCCTGCCTTTACCAGAAAGGCTCTGGGAGGAAAAATTACAAGACTGTGATTGCAGGGCTCATTCTTCTGCCCCTTATGCTGAGTCACTCCTCCCTCCTTGGGATTCAGTTGCTCACACCATTACCACCTACCCTCTTGCATCACAGTTCAGTGATGTCACTATGCATGCTTACAAGAGGCAGTCACCCAAGTAGGTTAGACACAGCATAAGTACTACCATTTTCTTCCTGTCTTTTTACATGCAGACGTTTCAGATCTGTAAGACAAGGCAGAGGGGATTGTGAGTCAGATTTCCTGCTTTCTTTTCCTACATCACTAGCTGAGCTTCTGTGTAACCCCAGGAGAGGCCTGTTCAGCTCCTCTACTCAGCTACCTACCTGTAATACAGGGATAACCATACCTAAAGGATTCGCTACAGGCTGAAAATTATCAGGTATAATTCATGCTATTACAAGGAGATTTCTGCAGTCCATAGTACCTACGTATCAGAGATTTACATGGCTTTTCCCATGCTACAAGGCAAAAAGTATAATTGGCTCAACACCATCATCATGGTTTTCACAATTACTGTGAGACTGAAAAAGCATCTTCATAGGTATTTAAAGGTCAGTAGGGAGCTCTTCAGGCTTGTCCTCTTGCATAAGTTTGTAAAGTTTTTTTCCTAGTGATTCCTCCACCAAACTCACTCATCCGTGATTTAGATGTAGCAATTTTCATCCTTTTTAACTTGCGCTTTTCAAGGAGAGGTGTTAACTTCTGTCAAGCCTCCAGGCAATGAAGCTGCCTTTTTAAGCTTTCCTTTGAGATCTCTTAGAAACAGTCCATAGAGACCAACAATCTCCTGATTAAATTGATTAGAGCTTATTGTGTTCACTTCTTCAACTACTTGTATTCCTGTCTCCAAAACGCCATCTCTGCTCAAACAGACCCAGGCAACCCTGCAGAACTTCTAGCTAGATGTGATGTTTAAGGGATGGGGGAGCTGAGGAAGGTCCCCATCCCCAGTTTAAGTGTGCCATCCTCTGGACAGTGGTCTGAATCACCTTTTCCAGACCACCAATATCTTGAGATAAAGCTTAGTGGGGGTCCAACGGGCTGCAGACCAGAACCAAAAGCCAGCTGCATCCATGTAATACTGAGTCCTGCTTAGCCGAACCAGGAGCAAAACGCAAGCTTTCTATTATTAGCTCTATAGCCCATTGCTGAAAACAGACCTGATCCTGTGACATCAAACATTGCAATTAATTTTCAGGTATTAAAAGTCTACGTAATCTGCTTCTACCTTTGGACTACAGCTCTCCTTTCCGTTGTACCTGTTGCAACCAGAGACATGTGAATTGCAGCACCACCCACGACAGAAGATGTGCTAGCAGGCAAGGCTTTCGCCATTAAGGCCCTGTTCCTGTTTAATTAAATTTTCTACCTTTCAGTTAATTATTTTGTCCATTTTAAGGTTTACATTTTGCCTCATCTCCCTTCTTTGTCTCAAAGGGAAAGAAGCTAGATAGTGCTGTGCAACAGAGGGTCAGTCTCTTTGGGGGGACTGTACAGGGTATTTTGGACTCTACCTTGCACTAAGCAGCAATCCTGTTACAAGGAGTGCCAAGGCAAAATGCAAACTGTCTTATAGAGCATGAGGCCACAAAACCACCCAACTGAAGTAAGAACACTGAGCTTCCGGATGGGTGGCAGGCTGTATGGAAAACTCTACTCACCAGGGAGACAAACCTATAGTCCAGCAGTATTTCCCTCTGTCCTCTCCTACTAGCTCAAAGCCTTACAACCCATAAACCCACTAGATTGATTTTAAGTTTTACTATTTATTGCAGTGTTCCCAGGCCAGGTCAGACTATTTCTTCTTGAGTGAAAACTCCAGGTTTTGTTATTAGATCCTCATAATGGCATTT
Organism: Phaethon aethereus; assembly: GCF_964289735.1. Classification (NCBI taxonomy): domain Eukaryota; kingdom Metazoa; phylum Chordata; class Aves; order Phaethontiformes; family Phaethontidae; genus Phaethon; species Phaethon aethereus. The sequence goes on along the minus strand of NC_138582.1, from coordinate 40,369,122 downwards.
TACTCATACTTCTTGGAAGCAATGTGCCTTGGTGGACAATTTTATAAGTGATCACATTACAGTGGACTGAAATGTGATGAAAGTGCTGCATAAACCAGGTTAAAATCAAATCGTGCATTTCTGAACACGTGCATTTCTAAAAGTGACTTATCTACCATTTGATACATGGGGAAAAGAAGAAAGATCCCTCCTGAAGAGAGCATAGTCAGAAGCATTTGTTCTCACTGGACAGTAAATTGACCAACATCCTGTTTTTAGGAAAGCAGAAGCTGCCTTCTCACAACTGGGCTGTGAGAGTAAAATTGTGTTAAAAGAAAATTAAAATTAGAAAACCCAAATACTCAGTACTTTTCAATAAGAAAAAAGCTGCCTGTCTAAATTTTATCCAACTGTTTTTTCTATAAGCATTGTAAGATTAAATACTCAATTTTGCGACATAGAGTATATACTGTGACATGGCCACAGCATCGTGTCCCATGCTCATTCAGTGTGCAGAATAGCTGATGTGCAAACTCTTTTCAACCTTTCTTTCAAGGGATGGTTCAGGAATTATTAACAGTGCCACAGCCCAAAGTTTTATCAAGTATGAAGTTATTCACTACCTCCGGGAAGTTTCGATGACGATGTCATGTCATAACAACTGATCCACAACCGTTATGAATTTGTCTCTCTGGTATGCCCCAGAGTTGAGAGCAAGGACACTTCACAGAAGGGAAACTGAGGCAGAGAGATATTTGGGCCCAGTTTAGTTGATTGTCTTTCAGGTGATTTTACAACATCTAGAGAAAGATAGAACAATTTTCATATGTATAAATCCTGCAGTATAATGTCTTGACTTCTGTAGCAGAAACAGAGATCCTACCTGGTTGTCCAAGTGACATTCCTGAGATGATCTTACAGAAAAACCATGAAGATGCCATTACTGGAGACTTCACAACCATTAGTGACTGACTGAAGGTTGCACAGGCAATGCTGATTTAGGTCTTTCCCTACAGTAAGCGTCATTGCACAGAACTGTATTTTTTCTTGTGCATGAGTTGAAGCAAAGCTGAGGGTTTCACATCACTGTAGACACAGCTATCAATTGTGTCCCCCACCCCTGCACTCCTCATATCTGCCCTGTGTCACCTGAGCTTCTCTCTCTGCTCCGAACCACAGTCATTGTCATCTCTTTGCTGCAGGATAACTCAGATTTTCAGCCCCTGCCACCTCCTCCAAAGATTTTTTTCCAGCCTCTGCCTTTCTACCATTTCTTCTGCATCCAGTGTGACAGATCCCTCTGTTTTTCATGCAGACACATTGAGGGGAAGCACCAAGGAGCAGGACAAGGTGTGTAAGCTCTGCAGCTACAACCAGCTGAAAGCCAGGGACTTACAATGAAAAGGATTAGGGAATCTGAAGTAGACAGTAGTGCTAGCAGCTCTGTCTTTAATGGGTGCAGTGGTGGCTGCCACAAGGGTGTCTTTTCATTTTAACACAAAGATGACAATTCTCTCATTGTTACTAAGTGTTTGCCTCAGTAATATCTTGTGAGGATGGGTTCCCCAAGGTAGCAGCAATAGTGCCATAGGGTCTGCTCTATGCTTCAACGTTTCATCTGCATAGTTGCAACGTTAAAGGTTCAGAGGGAACAGAATGTGCCAGCAAAGAAGTCACTGCTTGTTTAAACTGCGTCTCCACCGAGAAAGCTCGCAAAGTTCCCTACAAGCCTTTCTAGCGCAGATGAGTACCCTTAACACGTTACAGAGACAGGCACCAAGCAGTGCAGGGATTCCTCATCTCTCAGTCCCAGGATAATAAACCCCAGAATAACCCCGGGAAGCAGTTTATACGCTCATGCCTATCCTCTGCTTTTGAGGAAGAACAGCATGTAACAGCTAGACCAAGAACAGGATTTGAACCGCCTGCATGGCTTCTTATCAGTAAAATACAACTCTCTATGCTGTGCCACCAGTAAATCACATAGCAAGGCACTCCTCTTTTAGTAGCGTGTGTTGTAAAACTTCCCCTTTAGCAAGCTCAAATTTATTGTCTTTCGGTCTCAGTGCTGGAATTTAATCTATTAAATAATCAGGATTTTTTCCTGATTAAAGCAGGGCCAGGAGGATCTGCCGTAACTTTTTTTTCCTACCACTGTGCTGCAGGGGGAAAGGGATGAAAAGAAAAGGCTAAACAAGTTATGTCAAAAGATTATTCAGTGTCTGACACTCAGTGGTCAAAATCCAGTACTGCAGTTACAATCTGGCTGCAGAAATCAGTACTGCCTCAAAACTAACCCAGCTCAAAAGTGACTCCATTCAATACACCAACAGAAATATTAAAGAACACATCATCTGCCATTTTAGTGTTTTATTAGCATGTGTTTTTAAGCCATGGGATCAATACAGTGAGAATTAAAACCAAGGTTTTAATTACAGATAACTGAACCTGAATAGAGGGCACAAAATCCAAACACTGTAATGTAATTATTTCAGAATTAATGAAATAATTTCTGTCTGATCATAGACTACTGAGAACACATATTTTTTTTTTCCACAGTTTTGGGTCTTGAAAAATACCAGTCATACTACTGGCATATTTTAAGAAAACTCAGTGGTGGTTTAAGCCTACTACTTTGGGAAATTTTAGGAAAAAAAATTAAAATGTGAATTTAATCCCTCAAAAAAATTATCTACATGCAATCATTGAAGTAATCTTAATTTAAAATTAACCATTAGTTAAAAATAAATAGATAAAAATAAGAACCAGTAATGAACTTCACAAAGATATTTAACTTGCTGCAAGAGAAATCAGAATGCCACAGTATATTACCATAAGGTAAGCAGTGAAATCTTCTATAGCATAATGCAATGAAAAAAAATATTCTAAGAATACAAATAAAGGTGTCCCCAAAAGGCCTCTCACTGCATAGCATCAGAGAAGTTTAGGCTTTGTTTTGCATCAACAGACCTGCATTCAAGCCAGACCAGTGCTGAAGCCCAGCCAGAGGTGGCAGGGTCGAGAACGTCGTCTTCTCGGAATATTTAGCTACATTGCTGTACCAGCTACAAAAAGTGGTGTGACCGAACCACTCTAGCCTAGTGAGTAACCTTGGCTGATGTGGCAGACATCAGAAATGCAGGTTTAATCCTGCAAAATCAAGGACTCTTATGAACTACTCCAAGAAAAGGGCAGCACAAAACAAAAGAGAGTCCATACCCTCTAGTGTCACATTTTGTGTAGGGCATATAAGTCATCCAAGAAAGATTAGAAAGGTTAGAGAGAGCTTGTAACTGAATGCAAGAGATTTAGGTAAACCCCTATAAAATCCCTTTACATAGCAAGAAACAGGGTTTGGCCAGAGGTGTATAATGTTGTCCAGGAGAGACATTCCAATAAAGCCATAGGAGATGTCAAACAGGAACTCAAAGTCAGAGATAAATTTGGTCCTTTGCTTCTTGAGTTTATGGACTAGGATATTCTGGATAACCTTCAGAGCACTGATGGCTTAGTTTTGAATCCCAACCATGTATGCCAGAAATAATTCTGTGTATCTTGTCAAAAGTCATGTTTCTTTGCACAACAGGACTTTTCTATCTCAGAAGTCAAGCTGGTCATGAATGGCATTTTCAGCAAAAACAAACATACTATCTTGAAACCAAAACATTTTGCAGACATGTCTTGTTCTAAAAAAAAGAGACACTGTGCAACCTGGCTGTTAGAGCGCATAGAATGTTCCTTTCTTCGAACAAGAAGCCACCTCATATTCATAGGACCTGGTCCTCCTGGGAGACTTTAATCACCCCATTATCTGTTGGGAGGGCAACACAGCAGTGCACAAGCACAGGCAGTTTATGGAAGGCATTAATGATAACTTCCTAAAACAGGTGATCAAAGAGCCAACAAGGGGATATGCTCTGCTGCACTTCAGGCTTACAAACAAGAAAGTGCTTGTCAGGGACGTGAAGGTTGGAAGCCACCTTGGCTGCAGTGATCACGGGATGGTGGAGTTCAAGATTCTGAGAGGAGGGAGCAAAGGAAATAGCAGGATCCCCAGCCCTGGATCTCAGGAGAGCAGGCTTAGATCTCTTCGGGGAACTGCTTGGAAGACTGCCATGGGACAAAGCTCTGAAAGAAGAGAAGTGCAGGTGTACTTGTTGATTTTCAGGGACCACCACCTACAAGGTCAGTAATGATCCATTCCCATGTTCAGGAGGTCAAGAAAAGGTGGCAGATGGCCTGCATGGATGAACAAGGAGTTCCTGATTAAACTCAGACTTAAAAAGGAAGCATACAAAAGGTGGAAGCAGGGTCAGGTTATTCAGGAGGAGTATAGAGACACTTTCCGAGCACGTGACGGGGTTAGGAAAGTCAAAGGTCAACTGGAGTTTAATCTGGCAAGGGATGTTAAGGGCAACCAGAAACATTTCTACAAGTAGACAAACAGCAAAAGGAAGACTAGGGAAAATTTGGGCCTGCTGCTGAATGGGGCAGGGGACATAGTGACAAATTACATGGAAAAGGCCAAGGTACTGAATGCCTTTTTTACCTTAGTTTTTACCAGTAAGATCGGCCTTCAGGAATCCTAGGCCCCTGAGTGAAGGTCTGGAGCAAGAGAGACTTACTCTTGATGAGAAGGATCAGTTTAGGGAATATTTAAACAAACTGGAACTTATGTAATCGTTGTATGCGACCTGGCAGGATGCACCCACAAGTGCTGAGGGAGCTGGCAGATGTCATTGCAAGGCCACTCTAAATTATCTTCGAGAGGCCAAGGTTGTCAGGGAGGTTCCTGAGGACTGGATGTTGCTCAAGTCTTCAAGAAGGGCAAGAAGAAGGATCTGGGGAACTGTAAGCCAGTCAGCCTTACCTCAACCCTAAGAAGGTAATAGCACAACTAATCCTGAAAGTCATTTCCAAATACAAGAAGGACAAGAAGGTGATTTGGAATAGTCAATGTGCACTTATGAAGGGGGAATCATGCTTAACCAACCCAATAGACTTCTACAATGATACGACTGGCTTAGTGGCTGAGGGGAGAGCAGTAGATGGTGTTTATCTTGACTTTAGTAAGGCTTTTGACACAATGTCTCCCATAACATCCTTGTTGACAAACTGATGAAGTACAAACTAGGTAAGTGGACAGTGATATGGATTAAAAACTGGCTGAACTGCCAGGCTCAAAGGGTTGTAGTCTGCAGCACAAAGTCCAGCTGGAGGCCAGTCACAAGTGGTGTACCCCAGGGTTTAATACTGGGTCCAGTGCTGAAACATCTTCATTACTGACCTGAACAATGAGACAGAGTGTCTTCAGCAAATTTGCAGATGATACAAAACCGAGAGGAGTGGCTCTGTTTTAGGAAAAACATTGCCAGTAGATCAAGGGAGGTAATCCTTCTCCTCTAGTCAGCCCTAGTGAGACACATCTCAAGTGCTGGGACTAGGTTTGGGCTTCCCTGAGCCAAGAGGCTGGAGAAGGGCCATAAAGATGATTCAGGGACCAGAATATCTGACATATGGGGAGAGAACTGGGCCTGTTCAGCCTGGAGAAGAGAAGTATCTAAGTGTATAAATATCTGCTGGAAGGGGATGAAAAAGATGGACCTAGGCTTTTTCCAGTCGTGTCCAGTGATGGGGCAAGAGGCAGTGGGCACAAAATGAAATGCAGGAAATTCCTTTTAAACATAAGTTGAAGTTTTACTTTTTACCATGGGGATGGTCAAACACTGCCACAGGCTGCCCAGAGAGACTATAGGGTCTTCGTCCTTGGACATATTTAAAATCCAAGCAGACACTGTCTTGAGCAATCTGCCTTAGGTGACCCTGTTTGAGTAGGGGGTTAGGCTAGATGATCTCCAGAGGTCCCTTTCAATCTCAACTGCTCTGTAATTCTGTGAAATATCTGGCTTTGTCTTCATTCTGGGAATAGTAGCCCCCAGCAAGGGATGCCTTAACTGACCAATGGGGTCAGACCTGAGGGCGCATAAGGGAATGTTCTTTATATGTTGAAGCTTGGTACCAGGGGCGTGCCTTGCCAAGTGTGAGAACAAGGTACAAGTGAAGGTATAGGAAACAATTAGCAAAATGAGATTGAACCAATCCATGATTCCTCCCTGTAGCCCTTTGGGGTGTATTTTGAAGAACTGGAGTAAGTTTGGGGGAGATCGAATGACTAAAGATAAAATGAAAAGATAATTGTAACCAATGGTGGCCAAATTACAAATTGGACGATGGTGAGGTTGATGATTCCACACAACCCTGTTGTTTCTATAGTTCTTGAAAGACACAGTCAACTGCAGAACAAACAAAATTTACAAGAGGTGCTGGAAAAAGAATTGTTCTTCTTAGCCCAGGAACGCTAAAGGATACATACTCCCACAAAAAAAAAAAAAAAGAAAGAATTTTTTATTGAGAAGCTTTAGGTATTTTCATCATCCTGAAGAGAAGATTCAATCACCAAAGTTAGGCTTTCTGTGAAACATGCTATGAAGTGTTGAACTGGGTTTGCATGGCAAGGTTTTAGTAGCAGGGGGGCTGCAGGGGTGGTTTCTGTGAGAAGCTGCTAGAAGCATCCCCTGTGTCCGATACAGTCAATGCCAGCTGGCTCCAAGATGGACTTGCCACTGGCCAAGGCCGAGCCCATCAGCGATGGCGGTAGCGCCTCTGGGGTAACAGAGTTAAGAAGGTGAAATAAAATGGCATGCAGCATTTGCAGCTGGAGAGAGGAGTGAGAATATGTGAGAGGAACAGCCCTGCAGCCCCCAGGTCAGGGCAGCAGGAGGGGCAGGAGGGGCTCCAGGCGCCAGAGCAGAGATTCCCCGGCAACCCCTGGTGAAGCCCATGGTGAGGCCGGCTGTGCCCCTGCAGCCCATGGGGCTCCACGCTGGAACAGATCTCCACCTGCAACCCATGGAGGACCCCACGCCGGAGCAGAGGGATACCCAAAAGAGGCTGTGACCCCGTGGGAAGCCCGTGCTGGAGCAGGGTCCTGGCAGGTATTGTGATCCTGTGGGAGACCCACGCTGGAGCAGTCTGTTCCTGAAGGACAGCACCCCATGGAAGGGACCCCACGCTGGAGCAGGTGAAGAGTGTGAGGAGTCCTCCCTCTGAGGAGGAAGGAGCAGCAGAAACAATATGTTGTGAACTGACCACAACCCCCATTCTCCATCTCCCTGTGCTGCTCTGGGGGGGAGGAGGTAAAAAAATTGGGAACGAAGTTGAGCCCAGGAAGAAGGGAGGGGTGGGGGGAAGATGTTTTAAGATTTGGTTTTATTTCTCATTATGCTACTCTGATTTTGGTTGGCAATAAATTGAACTAATTTCCCCGAGTCGAGTCTGTTTTGCCCATGACGGTGACTGGTGAGTGATCTCTCCCTGTCCTTATCCCGACCCACGAGCCTTTTGTTGTATTTTCTCTCCACTGCCCAGCTGAGGAGGGGAGTGATAGAGCGGCTTTGGTGGGCACCTGGTCTCCAGCCAGGGTCAACCCACCACAAGTGTCTTTATCTTCATTTTATCTTATAAAGTGTCTGTGTAAAAAGTATAGGAGAAGTAGTCCCTAAGTCAGTCACCCAAGGTGACTCAGGCAATGTACAAATAATGACAAATGTAATATTTTTGTCTCAAAATTTCACTGTTGTAAATAATAACTTAGTACCACTCAAAGTGAGACAATTTCTTAACAGACAGTAATGTTTAATGTTACCCCTTATTAGGCATGACATGAGACCTTGAGCAGCAAAAAAAATTTCTTCATTAACATTCAAATAGAATATCTCTGTTGTTTTTAGCTTTTCACTACACCTACAACATGACAGGGGGCAGTTTTATAATAAAAGTTTTTCTTTTGATGAATGACCTGCAATTGTGGTAAGTGTTGCGTATGGCTCTGACTGGTAAAACTGTTGTACTATTCTACAATGTTCTATATGTAAGGAACAGATGTAACAAAAACATTTACAAGAAAAGATTTATGAATATTTTATAGAATTTTCAAATGTCTTCTGAGGACTATTTGTCATGTGTTTTTGTGTGTGAAAGCAGGTTCTTACCTTTAGAAATCTGTCTATTCAAGTAGAGTAATTTTTTTTTTAAGTGCTTTTTTTTAATATTTTTTTAAGTCTTATTAAAGACTTTTAATAGAAAGTCTATTCCTTAGAAACAACAAGAAAATGTTTTACATTTGATGTAAAATCACATGTAATGTTTTACAAGTGATGTAAAAAACATAACCTAAAATGTTGTTAGGTAGGATTGGTTAAACTTTTTCTGTGTAAAGTCTTTTGATAAATCAGAGGTGTTCATGAGAATCAGGAGCCAATGCCGAAGTATTTTTGAACAGGAAAAATGCAATCAAACAAAATGTAAACAAACAAAATTCATTTATCAGCCAAAACAGGACAGAAAAGGTTTTTTTTTTAATTTTTTTTCCACAACTTTTACCTTAGATCTTTCCAAGGGCAAAAAACCTGATATTAGGTTTAGGTAGTGGTAACACTAACATGTTTTTGCCCATGATATGGCATCTTGTAGTCTGTTGGGTCTCAGGCCTAGAGACTAATACAGGCCTCTAATTCTTAGTCCTGGGGAGTATAATTTTGGAGAAAAAATTTAATATTTTGAGGGAAAAAATAAAATATGTAACTATTTGAATAAGTGTCTTTTTGTACTCTTACCAAGGCGGTTGGATTATTGGCTAGGGAAAAGTGAGATGGTGAAAGAGAATCCCACTTTGCAGCATGTCCTGTTCCCACATACCTATATATTAAAATCAGACATACATACATGCCTTAACACATGCATATTTATGTATTATATTCCATGTATCTGACAGTACAAAACCACCTTCCTCTGCATTAGGAGTGAAAATGCGTTCTGCAAATCAGGCTACAGCCTTTCCAGCAACTGGGTGAAAATAGTATGACTGAAGCTGCATCTAGATCTCTAGTTACCAGCTTCTCTGTCAAGAAAATCAAGGCTGCTAAAGTCTGCCGTGGTATCATGGGAATATGTTTGGAGGATGCTGTTTCACCAGTAGCTTTTCAGCTTGAACTGACATTTCTCACTATTCATACCCATCAATGTCAAAAACTGTATCAGGTTTTACAGCAAAGTTTCTACATTTGCCTTAAAGGGTGTCAGTCAGACTACGCTCTGCGCAGTTAGACGAGCTTGGTGGGCAGCAGGACTCCCAGCTGCGCTGAAATGCAGTCTGCACAAACACTCATGCTAGACACCTAACCATCCTGACAGCAGCTATGCTCAGAGGAGGGCACGCTTTTCCCCACACAGCTGATGCTTTCCTTCCCTGTAACTGCAATAGATTTTCACTGGAAGTAGGAGTTAGTGTTACTATGGTAGAGTGTTTTTGCTTGTGTTTGTTAAAAGGTGTTTAATAGTAAGCAAAGGGTTGAATGAATGTGTCATCTGCCAGTCTCTGTACACATTGGGTAGAAGAGAGGGAAGCTGAGCATTCAAGCTGTTTTCAAAGTGTGTCCCCTGATGATTAGAGGGGGGCTGACTCGCTGCATCACCTCGTCTCGTCTCGTCTCATCTCATCTCATCTCATCTCATCTCATCTCATCTCATCTCATCTCATCTCATCTCAACACCTTGTTTTGCATTCGATCCTTTGGAAGACAGATTCTGAAGACAAAGGATGTAACGGTAAAATAAAGATCTCAAATAGTTTTCAGATCAGGTCCTAGAAGTAAAAGAGCATCCTTGGTTTACATTCTAAAAGGGATGCTCATTTAAACCAGCTCATGACAAAAAGGATTTCAGGACATTTCTGCTCTATGTCCTAATGGTTTTGTAAGTATCCACCTATTTCATCTCTATTTGGACAGTGACAGATGCTTCACCTTTTTATTAGTAACTTCTTAAAGTATATTCTTGTACACCACAATCTGATAATGAACCCACGATATAGGTCCCAAAAGGGCAAGGTGTTCTGAGCTTGCACCTTTAAGTGGGAATAATTAGGATGATGACTATTTGTTGCGTTAAGAGGCAGAGCAATCTGGCAGAAACTAAACCCCTTTGCTTTCCAGTCGATCCTCAGATATCAGAGGGACTGGGGGTGGCTGAGCTTAGGTTCTGGGTGATGCCCAAAGTCAGCGTTAGTAGTCCGGCTGTGCCCAACACCTTTGTTGGATTATCACGGGTCCGGATGCACTACTAACATCACACTACCTGCTCAGGCGGACACCTCCTGAACTAACACGGCTGCACTGAGAGGTACGGTCGCGTTCAGGGACAACACACACACGGTTGAGTCAATCAATAGTGCGATTTATTGAAGCAACAGATACACAGGTTCTTTGGATTGCCGGTGATAAATTCACTGTCTGCAAAGCACATGCAAATACCAAAAATATGAGTAACACTACTTGGCTATAAACGTGTTAAAAGATGTAAAGTGACTCTATAGAGATTTCTAAGTTTCCCGGGGAGGCACTTGGTATGACCAAGGGTTCGAATCTTACCCAACGGCGTCCCGATGGGGGGGAAGAGAGGCTCAGCCCGTCGACTGATCCCAGAAGTTAGAGTGGTACACAACGATGGTATCTTCCCTAACATCCAGCTCTTAAAACATTATTTTATAGTGTTTTACTTTGCAGGTGGAGCTTGAATGACTCTAGTCATACATACCTTTATCAGGATTGGTGCAGAATTCTCTTGCTTCGCGTTTAAAGGTACAGACTAGGAAAAATTCAGTGCACATGCTCATTGAGGAGGGGTCGCACCAGACCTTTCCCTGATACAGAGAAGAATAACAATGTAAGGCCTCTACCATGGCTAATCAGAAGAGGAATAAACAGCTTTCATCGTGTAATTAGAAGTTTATTAACTCTGAAGAAATTAGCAAAAGCAAGCAATTAATGAGATGAACAAGTAAGATTAGTCCGCTTAGAAGCTATCCATCTAGTCACCTTGTAACAGGAAATGGATTTTCAACTCTGTTTTATGGTAAAAAGTTATCTGAGGAAAACAAATAGGAAAGAGGAAGAGCCTGATATCAGTTTGGAAAACTTGGGGGGCAAAGGTGCCTTTTTTGCTCTTTCACCTCCTTCAGGAATAAAAATAGAAGGAATGCACTCAAGATGAAGGAACATGTCCAATTATACTTAACACTTAACTACTCAAACTGCAACTGAAACACAGATTTCAACACAGCTTCTTCTACAAGTCATATCCAAATTGGGGAGTGTTCACAGTCATTAAAAATCACACCACACTCTTCAAGAACTAGTTTATTGTGCAAGTTCCCCAGTTTCTCTGGTGTTCACACTGGTGGTGTTGAACTCAACCATTCAAAGAACCCAACAGAAAGCCATAGAGTGCACAAGCTTAAGGGCTTCAGAGGATGTTCTGCATGCATAAGAAAGTGTACGCAGTATAGAATCACAGAATCATAGAATCATTAAGGTTGGAAAAGACATTTAAGATCACCAGATCCAACCATCAACCCAACACCACCAAGCCCATTAAACCATGTGCCACATCCACACATTTTTTGAACACTTCCAAGTGATGGTGACTCCACCACCTCCCTGGGCAGCCTGTTCCAATGCTTCACCACTCTCTCAGTACAAAAATTTTTCCTAATATCTGATCTAAACCTGCCCTGGCACAACTTGAGGCCATTTCCTCTCATCCTATCTCTAGTTACTTGGGAGAAGAGACCAACACCCACCTCACCACAACGTCCTTCCAGGTAGTTGTAGAGAGTGATGAGGTCTCCCCTCAGCCTCCCCTCCTCCAGACTGAACAACCCCAGTTCCCTCAGCTGCTCCTCATAAGACTTGTGCTCCAGACCCCTCACCAGCTTTGTTGCCCTTCCCTGGACACGCTCAAGCACCTCAGTGTCCTTCTTGTAGTGAGGGGCCCAAAACTGAACACAGTATTCAAGGTGTGGCCCCACCAGTGCCAAGTACAGGGGTACAATCACTTCCCTACTCCTGCTGGCCACATTATTTCTGATACAGGGCAGGACGCTGTTGGCCTTCTTGGCCACCTGGGCACACTGCCGGCTCATATTCAGCCAGCTGTCAACCAGCACCCCCAGGTCCTTTTCTGCCGGGCAGCTTTCCAGCCTCTCTTCCTCAAACTTGTAGGGTTGCATGGGGTTGTTGTGACCCAAGTGCAGGATCTGGCACTTGCCCTTGCTAAACCTCATACAGTTGACCTCAGCCCATTGATCCAGCCTGTCCAGATCCCTCTGCAGAGCCCTCCTACCCTCTAGCAGATCAACACTCCCACCTAAATTGGTGTCATCTGCAAACTTACTGAGGGAGCACTCGATCCCCTCATCCAGATCATCTATGAAGATATTAAACAAGACCAGCTCCAGAGCTAAACCCCGGGGAACACCGGTTGTGACCAGCCACCAACTGGATTTAACTCCATTCACCACAACTCTCTGGGCTTGGCCGTCCAGACAGTTTTTTACCCAGTGAAAAGTATGGCTGGAAAAGAAAATTCAGTGTTTTTTCTTCCATCTTATTTTTGTGATTCCAGCATGAGAGGAGCAAGTTTTTCATACAGGAAGCATTAGGGGGTTAAAGTGATCTCTTCCATCTTTATTTGTACTATTTGTAGCATACTTATCTCTTTCCACTCCTTCCTAATGCTACAGAGTTACAGTGCCAACAAAAGTAATGAATGACCTCAATTCACCTTTGAATCCCAGGAAACTTGAACAGCCTGTATCCACTGAAATAACACTGTTATTGCAACAGCTTTGGATAATAAACTCTTAACTGGACTGACAGAAGTCTAGTCTTTGTTGAATACCTCCTCTAATCAACTCAATACAGAACAAGCTGTTTACTTTAATGTTTATTTTCTTGAAACACAACAAGACTTCATTGTTGGAATTACTGCATAAATACGGAGCTGAGAAATAGTCACTGGTGAACATTATTCATGGATGTAGAGGTCTTAAATGATTCAGACTCTGATTCACTCACATCCTCAATAATTATCGACACAAAAGAGAACATTTTAAAGAACAGGATGTGAAAATAATGTTCTGAAGAATTTGTAGAACAAAACCTCTACAGATTTTTTTTTCAAGTTCACTATGATTTGTTACTGACTTCTAATAGCTCAATCAGAAGTCTTTCATTTTTAAACCACCATGGTACACAGATTTTTTTTCATGATAAAAACAAAAGAGAATGGTTGGGTAACTGGAAACTTTTAGAATTACTTTAGGTCAGTTTAAACCCATTAATGCTGTGCTTCTGCTTTCATGAGAATATGTGGGGTTTAAGTCACTGGATTATTTTGTAGAAAGATTAACTACTCTGTCACCATCCATAAAAGTCTTCACTCAGCACTGAGCCAAAGCCTTTGGGAGATTTACTGTAAAATTCCTTGGGACATCTATTTGAAAATTAGCAGTAGGTTTTTCTGTCTGTTCTCAATTTTAACCAGCCTTGTAAGAGAAATTTAAAATGTCTTTAAAAACTCCATCACATGCAACCTAGAGAGCAGCACGCCTAAGACTTGGGTTAGGTAACTGACAAACATTTCTGTCCTCAGGCATGGAAAAGGTGCGCTACAAAGAGTAGCTCAAGAGCTCTTTGGAAGTCATAGTTATTTGAACAAACATTGTGTGTTGCAGTCTTGTCTCAGAATCCCTGACTGTACCATGTGGCAATATGTTTTCTTTGCTATGTGGTGTTTTTCTACATTTGGTTTTCAGTCATGCAATCAAAAGTGTTTGCAATACCAGGTGCTGTAAATCAACCACACAGCAAAAGGTAATTTAAGAGAATTGTTTGTATGAGCTATCTGATTAATATTTCTGGATAACAAATATGGTTGTGCAGATGAAAATCAGATCACAAACCATTCATGGGTAGAGAAAGGAGCTAACATTTTGACAAACACTCTCAGGTAATATTTATTCAGTTTTAACTCTGGTATTCATTTGAAGGTTGGAATGCTTATAAAACCTGAATAAGTTTTCTCACTGTGCTTGAGGTGTGCCTGGGTCTAATGGAGTGATGCTATAATTAAGGTTTGCCTCATAACTCTAAGAAATTAATCTAAATAACAAAGTAACTATCTAACATTTTTTGATATTTGCTTGGACACCAGGAAAACAGCAACAAGTCGTCTTATTTACTTCTTGTAAAATGCTTTGAGCAGCAGGCTGGACTAGATGATCTCTAGGTGTTCTTTCCAGTCTGCATGATACTTTGCTTTTATTTCCAGAGAAATCATGAGGTATGTAATAGCGTAAATCTTGCACCTGGATCAACATTTGCATAGAAGCCTAATGTGTTCTTCCCTAGTTTTAATAATGTTCTACCTGATTTGCACAGGTTGTATAATCATAGAAAATAAGGCTAAAAGAAGAAGGTGCATGTAGTCTGTCTCCCTTGTCTGGGTCCATCTAGTCCATGATAATCATTTCATTATGAGGTTGGCATCTATAATAATTCAATAATGCAAGTTCTGTTAGTGCCATAGGACTCCAAATGGGCAATTAAAGAGGTTTATCCCATGTAGAAAATATATCCATTTAATTTCATACATTTAGCAGTATACATCTTGATTATGAAAAGCTCAAGATGATACAAGATTAATTTATTCACTAAAGATTATTCCCTAGGAACTGTCCTATCACTGTTCAAGAGCAATAACACTACAGCTGCTATCACTGAGTGGATAGAGATTTCTGATGACTCAAAAGGTGTTGGTTTTGGGTCGTTTGGGTTTGGGTTTTTTTTTGCTTTGAGAACATAGTCAAAACAAAAGACAGAAAATATATGTCGTGATAAACAATGAGGCAAAGCAGCAGGAATATATAAGGCCAGAGTGCAAGAAATGGAGAAGAAAACAGTTGCAGTGGTTCAGGGGAGAAAAGTGGAAAGGGAAAATAAGTGGTGATAATGAGATAAAAAGTGTTGTGAAACACTTAAACCAAATGACGTAAAAAAAGACTGTGCTGAATCTTTGGCAAGGCATCCAGTCATTCCAGCATGACTAATGATCAGACAAAAAATTCACAAATTATCTTGTATAGATATATGATTTCTATAATTTAGGATATTTCAGTAAAAAAAAATATAAAGCTTTGGTTTCAGACTCAGGGTTTGGGTTTGGGGTTTTTTTTAGGTTTTCTAGGGCTGGCACATCACTGGGACAATGGATCCTTCCTGAGTGCATCTGCGTGTTTTAACATTGTGTTCAGATGCAGGCAGATGTCATCTGTCATCTTGCTATCTATCAAGGCAGACAACACACAGGAAGACGTGATAAGCTCAAAATTTACAGAGTGAACAGTATTGCTCAGCTTCAGTTCTTCACAAAAGTATAAGTTATCCCTTTCTCCTGTTTTAGCTCCCTCTTATTGATCCAAGGACTCTTTGTTTTGCATGAAGCATACAAATGTGTTGAATTTGAAAGCTATTCTAAATAGCTATTCTGCTTCTAAACTTCTCGGTCTCATCACATTTTGAAAATAAAATATATACAGTCTGCAGCCACTCTTCCAGGGATATCCTTAGAGCAAGGATAAACATTCAGAGTACATGGGAGACTTCTCTGAAAATCATGTCAACTTGTTCATGGATATTTTTAAATTCAGTTCAGATTCATTGTTTTGAAAAACCCTAATTTTTTTGTTTGCACATAACTGTTCCTTTATGTACGCTTCTATTTTAAACAAAACCACAATGGATCACTAGCCATAAGGTTTAACACATTCCTAACAAGAAGTTATGCGTTCTGTATTTTTATCCAAAATTCCCAGTCTGAGTACATCCAGAAAAGATGCACATTGGCCAAGTTTCCTGAACCAGAACTGCAGACCTGCACATTATCTAAAGTTAGATCATCACGCTACATTCACTACCCAAATCTTGTCATCTTCTTCCCTCTCTTCCTATTCTGAGGTAGTCAAACAGTAATTCCAAATCTAAACTGTTAGTAGGGAAATTATGGAATTTACATCCAATACCACAATTCAATTTTTTTTGTGTAACGTCAGAAATTTGCACCTTGCAAGTGTGGACTTAGCAAAATGTGAAGGTTTTGGCTGTGAAGGATTTTCAGCCTAAAATGTTGATCCTTAAGTGAGTTAGTTGCCCATCCATTTCGAGATCATGGAAGAACCCTGGACTTGTACTATTTTCTTGGTTAATGTGAATTGCAGTATTTTATTCAGTTTGTTTGAAATCGTTTTTAACAAGGCGGAATGTGCCACAAAGAGATACAAAAGGAGGCCAGTGGATAAGAAGAAAGAGAAATTGAACTGAACAACACACTAACCCAAGTTCTCCTATGAAAAGTGTATTTAAACTACACCTATATATAATCACACGATGGTTTCTGTTGTTGCTGAACATTCACACATCTCATTTTGTCAGTAAAATAGCAGCAAATAGGAGTTTCCCCTGGCTTTCACGTCTCTCTCGTACCTAGCAAGTCTGAGGGTTGCTTGTCCCTTCCCAGCGCCGCCCAGGACCGCTCTCCGCACAAGGAGGTGGTTCTGCCTCTCGAAGCAGGTACAAAACGTGGGCTCTCAAATTTTCTCCCACCACTTTTTTCAGCTGACAGTCTTTCAGTTATGATTCAGCCTCCAGCCGATGAACTCAGATTTGCCTGGAACCTGCCTTCCAATTTATACTATCTGTTGAGGTTGTTGGTTTTTTTTTTTTTAAATTGTCAGAATTTGAGGTAAAGTTTTCGTAAGGGAGCTGTATGGCGGGACGGCTGATGACATCGTTACTCCCCGTGTGACAGTTTGTGCCTCACTCAGCCTTGTATCATTTTCTTCCACAAAGCTGCACCTAACAATTACTTCTGGTGTCTGTTGCAGAGCTGTCAGCCCCGCATCAGCTGTCAGGAGACTGAATTTCACTCCGTCTGTGCCTTATCCCCACGGCCCTGACTGACAGGCATCCTGCAGCGTGCGCATCTGACCGCCCCGGCGTGCCGCCAGCCTCTCCTCCCCCCAGATCAGGCTCGCACCCCGGAGGGGTTGAACTGTGCTCCCTCCCAGGACTGCCAGGTAATTGGAAAATGCAGGTTGCAGTGAGGGTCGGCAGCACCAAGAAGGACGGAGCAGCACAAGGCACCGACAGAGGATCTTCTCTTGCTCCCAGACCCCTTGCTACCAGCTGCCCCATTCCTCCCCGTGGGTCTTCTTCCCAGAACTAAACCCACTTGCTACCGCGGCTGTGCTGATCAGCAGCATTTCTGACTGGTAATGCTTGCCTCAAAACCAACCCTGCCCCAAACAACCCTGCCCCAAACAACCCTGCCTCTGGGGCACACAGGGCAGGGGGACGCGGGTGCTGCTTCAGCTCAGCAGGGATCAGTGAACCGACACGACCTTACCGCGAGGAGGGAAGCCCCAGCCATCTGAAGCAGAGGGAGGCCAAATCTTCGGAGCAGAAACAGCCATTTTGTTCATTACGTGTTTCTTTTCAGGGTAGGCCCTTCCTGCTCTGAACCTCTGCACCTTTTCCCTGCTCCTCAGCATTGGCTCGCTCGCTCCTGCTTTTCTTCCCCTGCCTTTTGCTCTCTCTCCTCAGGAAAACGTGCTGCTGCACAATAATGTCTGGGTGCTTCAGACCCACAGCTCAAGCCGCAGAAGGGGGTTGACGGACAGCGCACTCCCCAAAAGCCCACGGGTGACGGACAACCACCCAGACACTCACAGCAGTGGCCTTGTGGGCCATATCCACACCCCGGCAGCTTTCTCGGGGAAGGGGGAAAGAGGCCTTCCCCCCGGCGGTGCCGCTGCTTTCCTGCCCGGCAGCTCTTGCGCCCGGGGGAGCGCGCCCGGCACGTGCGAGAGGTGCCAGCGGTTGAGCCAGAGATGCGCAGCCTTCGTCCCTCTCTCCCACTGGTAACCGCACACTGCGAGGGCAAAACGCCTGCCCTTCCCTTCCTCCCTACCTTATCCTGAAGCTGTACATCATAGCGACGTGACAGAATGTATTTTTTGTAAAGCAATTTCAGCTTTTAAAAAGATCCAGTATTAAATTAACCGTGAAGACAATACCCTAAATAAATGCGTGTTGTTAACACTAGAGTTAAACATTTCCCAGTAACTGTGTGTAATATAGTCCAGATCTTTGAAAATCACTAACTGCTTTGCTCTTTGAGATTAAAGAACATTCTTTCGCAACTCTACAGAGAATATCTGTGGGCTCTGAGTGTTTCTTTGCACAGTATTAGGTCCAGCTACATGTATAAAAAAATACCACGCATTATTGGCTTCTCTTGCAGATGAGGGAGCAAAATGACCCTGCTGAGCCATACTACTTGCGTGACTGAAGTGACTCCTGACTGTCTCAAGAAATGGGTGTTGCTCTCTATTTTTCACAAGCAGGTTTCATTTGGCTGCTAACCAGCGACAAAGTGAGATATTAAAAAAAAGCCATACAAAATAACATAACGATGCTGCCAGCTTCTTCTCCTTTGTTATACCTACTATAATCTGAGGATAAAATGCAAAAAAGTTATTTTTCCTGTTTTTTAATATGTAGGTGTATATATACACACATACACAGATACACATACTCCAGTTTCTTTAAAGATTGTAAAATATCAGATCATTAAGTACTTAAAAAGAAAAAAATAGTAAGAGAGTAAATTTGTCTTCACAGCACAGCTGAATTAAAAGACATGGGCAGGTCCTTCTCTAACCCCCTAAACCTCTTTGCCTTACTCTACACTAACCTTGGATTCCTTGTTTCCTAAAAGCAGCTCAGCAGTTACAAGAAAAGTTATAATTCTGTATTTCCAGATGTAATTATGATGTGTTTTTTCTGTAATTGTTTGAAATCATGGGAGAGGGCCCATTTTCAGCATTTAGCTACATTTGTTCATGATCTTCCTAAGAAAAGAATGAGAGCAGCAGTAAAAATCATACTGGTGTTAAATGCTTTAATTGTTTGGATTTTTTAATCCCTTTCAACTAGAAAAGTGAGGCTGAAGCTGGGAAAAATATTGAAGAAAGCAAGATGTTTCCACTTAGTAACTTTTTCTGATGTGTGTGAGTGGGTGTGCAAATTACCTCTCACTCTTCCTTAAATCACACTTTTTCCTCTCCTTTAAAAGCAATCTGAAAAACATTAAAACACCTGATGGAAGGGGAGAGAGACATCAAATTATATTTTTTTCAAAGTGGAAAAAGATCCACATTTGACTTCACAAAATCTACAATGCAGTAAAGATGGAGACAGGTCACACATGGGACAGGAATAGGACAAACTGGGGCTGGCTGGTGTGATCAGATCATGTAAAACAGAACAGTTTTGCTACTCTGGGTCACAACACCTCGTGGGGACAGGTCCACCATGCGAGATCACAGCTAGAAAAAAAGCAGGCCCGGACTTGCTAGCTGCAGTACTCTGGCTCTGGTACAAGAGTGTGAGAAGCAGAGAAGTCACAGCAGTGCCCTGGTGGGAGCGCAGGAGAAGGACCTAAAGCTGCTGAGAAATCCATACCTGATATATGTGACAGGCTGTTTGTTTATTTTCACCTTAGAAGAAGGTGGCTGCAATGGAAAATGCTCTGAGCCCTCCAGGAATGCCCCTGGAAGTTTGGAAAAAAACCCAAACCACCTAACATACAACCGGTTTGCAGCAGACCTTTGGTGAATAAAACACCTTTGGTGTGAACCAGTGCTTCTCTGGGCAGCTGAGCTACTGCTGACGGTGAGGTGGAAGTCATTCTTGGTTCACGCCACTTTCCCAACTCTTCCTCATCTTAATACGTGGCTTTTACAGTGCTCTGCACAGGCATTAAGCTATTATCTCATTCTTGGAGATGGGGAAACCAAGGCATGTGTCAAAAATGGGCCTTCCCCATGGTCACTGTGCAGCTGTGGTAAGACGTGAACAGATGAGAAGTTACAGACTACAAATGCAGTTCATTATCCACAGCATCACACCGCCTCAAAAGGAATTTGATCTTACACATCATTTTGAAGGGAAGGATTGGGGTTTGCTGAACCCACTCATAGTTTTGAAAAGGAATGAGCCAGAAGTATACTGTCCCAACTGAGGTGAATCCCCAATTACACTGAAATAGAAGGAATATTTTATATAGAAATAATATATGTTTAAATATCCATACATATATGTTACATATCACATAATATATACACAATAGATATACTTACATATAAAATGTCATATATATTGTATTATAGATCATGTATCATGTTGATAATATAAAAGGCTAAACATGTTTGTCAGTGAGCTAGGTAAAAAAAAATGTTTAAAATAATTGTTAGGAGTTTAATTTCCCACTAATCTGTGAATATGCACAGAGGCAAAATACAGTGATCAGGGTGGCTGAACACAGCAAGTGATGCTTTTAAGACAGTCAAATGCAAGACCGTGTATCCTAGAACATAAAACACAGGCTAAGCTCAGAGGCCTAGATTACAGAAAACAGACCCTGAAGAAAGGTGACTGGAGAGAACATGTTGATGAGCACTCGGTTCAATTCCAGGGAAAATAATCACATTTGGATATATAGGTGGGCATGACGAAGGGGCACAAGAAGACCAGACGTACTGTGTGCAGGCCTGGAGAGGGCTCCCAAATCCCAGGTGCAGCAGGGCCACGCGAGGAGGCACAGTATAGCTCTGACCAGCCTAACGTGCACAGTGGCAAGAAACACCACCACCAGGTGTAACTCTCTGCTCAGTGTGTTAGGCCATGCCACTGTTAAGATACTCCTGACTGCGTGAATCGAATGGACTGAAATCCAGCGCTCAATGGCCAACCTAGAGCATCCTGTTGGTTCCAACAGCAGCTTCCCTGGGGTCGAGTCAGGGTGTCTGTGCAAAAGTGCCTGCCCCCATAGCATCTGTGCACCAGAATAACAGGGATGGTGGTAAGAATGGCAAAAAAAAACCCCAAAACCCAGAAGGTTTGGAGAAAAGTAATAGGAATGACCAATAGTTCTTAACACCTTACATGAACTGAGTTTGTTTTGCTCACGTGCAGGCAGGCTTGTGAGACCAGAATGCTTGTGTGGCTTCTCTAGCTGTGTTAACCTGGGCCCTTGCAGCTATGCCACTTCACTTTCACCAGTTTAAAACAGGAGAAAAAAAACCCTTTGAAGCTCTGAGGCAGTGGTGCCCAGAGCAGCTGTGTCGGATGAGTCTGGAGCATAACTAGACAGAACACAAAAAAAGGACAGAACAAACTGAACAGAGCAAAGGATATATTTTTTCTGGAAAAAAAACCAAAACAAAATAAAACCTTTGCACAAACTTGCATGACCTTACTTTTATGTTGTCCAATCAAAAAAAATTTAACTTACAGTTTGTTGGACAACTCTAGGCTAAAATTATAGCACCAAGAGCCGCAATCCACATTCACATGCTAGGAAGAGAAACACTACCTCCAGATCTTTCCCCGTGTCTCCTCTCTGGACACACAGGAGACTTTGTGCAAAGAAAAGCGGAGGGGAAAGGATTCATGTCACGAGACTGTGCCTGAAAAAAGTGATTTCTAATGAAGATCTTCTGAGGGTGAACCTGCAACAGCAACAGTGCCCTGGGGCTCCACAGCTGCCCTCCCACTCGGTGAGCCTGTGCACCAAACCCTGTGGGGCCACTGACCCACAACCCCAGGAAGGAGAGGCACCAGGCACCCTAAACCACAGATGGAGCCGGGCCATCGCACACCACTGCGAGCCACCCAGGGGTAGGGCAAGCCTGAAGAAAACAAAACAAGATCCAGGAACATGTGTCTTGGTGGCAACATGCAAGATCTAACAGGTCTGTAAATTAATCAGCATAATTTACCACCTGGGTGAGGTCTCAACTTTGCTAGGTATTTCATTGTTTATTAAAGGAGGTAAGAAAAAGAGGGGAGCATCAGAGCAGGGGTGACAGTTCATTCAAACTCCTGGAGTGACTTGCATTTGGGAACTACCATTATTTTTTTGCCTCAGAGCAAGCCAAGTCCCTGGAGTGGTCTGGTTGCTCTGAGATATGAAATCAAGACGAGGTGTTTTTCTTAAAGGGTCAATCAGTTTTGTTGTAGGTTGGCACAGAAACTGCTGGGTGGAAATTCTGGGCTAGACAGAGAAACTGATCCCAAAGATCTCCTGGTGCCCCTGGTCCTCTCCTTCCTGACCTTGGCCTCTGGAGTTACACTGTGGTTCTCTCCCAGAACAGAAAGATCAGGACTTCTGCCCAGCAGCTTCCAGAGGTAAGAACTTGTCCTTTCCTCTAACAGAAGAGACGGGTCTGAAGTTAGCACCAGTCACTGAAAGACCTTTGCAGACAGGGCCGAGGCAGGTCTGAAGGGAAACAGGCATGGGAACAGCACGACTCCATAACCTCGCAGCCCCATCCCCGCCAGAGGCACAGAAGAGGACAGTGCCCTTCCCTTTTCTCCCAGAGGACTGGAACAAGAAACTGCCTCTCAAAAACTCGGATCTGTGCTTTTCAGGCAGTCTGCTTCATTCTGTGTGGCTTAAAATCTTTACTATAAACGGTAAAGGAAAAGGATTACAGAGGCATGTCTTTGCCATCAACCTGCCAAGGACCTTTGTTAATTATAATTCTTGTTGGCGTTTCAAATAAGATTGAGACTACAGGTTATTCTTACCCATAGTCCATCCCCCATACCACCTTCTCACCAAACCATGGTCTCTAGAGAATAAATGCAAAGGTTTTCAATACCAAGTGGAAAGAATGAGGCTACAACTTTGTGTAGCTTTAAAATGGCAGGAAAAAAAAGAGAGTGCAAGAAAATAATTTAGAAATTCAGGTAGTTATCCTGCAAACACCTCATAAGGCTGCCTAGCTAACATTCACTGGAACAGGTAATCTACAGCATACACCAGAATCTCCTAACCTTGGTCTGGTTCCAAAATATTACTCCTATTTATAGACTGCAAAATGAGAATAGAACGAAGTGATTGTTTAGTCTCATATTCTGTGTAAAAGAGACTTTAACATTCCCCTACATTAATTCTTGATCCAAGTCCAAAAGTCAATTTAGCTAGTCCATTAGTTTTCAACCTTTTGCAATTTGCATACCCTTAAACTTTCCAATAGGTTTGAAGATGTTGTATGGGGATTTCAGGCCCACTGACAATCAACTTGAACTTCTTAGTTACCTTTCTTAGATCCCTTCAGAGTGACCCCTGGACCGCCAAGTGTTCACAAACACATAAAAAAGCACATACACCTTTCAAAAAGCATCCGGTCTTAATTTTAAATAAATAAAATTAAGTTATTTAATTGAGGAAGAAGGAGCACCCACAATGCTGAGTAATAAACTACCCTCATGCATAAAAGCTTACCATTCCTCACCTGAATTTCTCTGGTTTTGGCTTCCAGACAGTGTATGCTGTGTCTGTTTGCTACCTAGGCTGAAAAGCCCTCCACTACCTTGCTCGTCTCTTGATGTGGACTCTCAGAGAGTGATCGTGTGGCCCTTTCACCTTCCCTTTGATCAGTTAAACAGATTAAGCTTCCCCCAGCCACACTACAGGGTATATTTCCCCATCCATTAATCATTCCCCATTATAATGTAAACAAAACCAAAAGGTATTAAGTATATTCTTTGTATTTCTCTGTTCATACTTATGTTACTGTCTGGTTTAAAAGACAATTTTATCTAACTAAGTTATAGATCATTAAGCTGAAAAAAAGTTTGCCGTTACTGCTGTTTTACCATCTTGCCCCATCTTGTCTCATTAGCAGGAACTGATTGAGCATGAAGGTGTTCCCTGGCTGTCAGTAGATAAAGTAGGTGCTCTTGGCTTTCATCTGTTCTGAATTCTCCTTGTCTCATTATCTTCACAAGGTCAGATTCTTTGACACTGGGACTGCTTGCTTAGCACTCCATTCTGGTAATTACTTGCCTGGCAACCTTAACTATAAGTAGATTGCATGTATATGGCAGCAATGAAAGTATCAGTATACAGGCCAACAGCCATATATCCATATAACATAAATACCATTAGAAATGTGTTCATTCTACTGATGTAATTGTTATGCTTCTATATTATCGCAGTGCTGCAAGCACCACATACACATTAAAATGCATGGTTTATATTACAGCATTGAAAGCAAAGTTGCAATTCAGCTCTCTTTTAGGGCGAATCCCATAGCCTTTTTTTCCACAAAACTCATGAATGGTTTATTTGGAAAATGTAAAGCTGCAGTTCTCTGAATCTCCTTTTACCCCATGTTACAGAGATGTGATCAAGTCCTGAAATTATAAAGTTGGTAGAAGAGTTTGGGGAATTCTGAAGGGTGACATCCATTGCTAGTACAAAGACTACCCTCAAATCAGTGCAGAGTCTTCTGCAAAATAAGTGTTTCCTCTTTAATATGATTACTGTGAGAAAGCAAAAACATGCAACCTGTAATGGATACCTCATACAGCTCTCCTTTTTTTCCATTTTACATTCCAAAGTTGCTTCCTTTACGACAAATCTTACCTACACCGTTCATCAACAATGGTCAAATTGTATTTGAGTCACTTCTGCAAAGTTGTAACAATAATACATACGTTGTTTATGTTTCAAGAAAATCCATGAAAAGGATAAAAATGTGAATGCCTGACATTTTGGCAGAATGCCTGAACAAAAATAGCTTCATACCACTGCAGTTCAAACTCATTTATACCAGATTTAAACATACTTCTTCTGTTAATGCAGTTCATCCTCTGATCACCTCATTCTTCTTAATGTGTCAGCCAAACTCAGATTTACGGCAAAGCTTTCAAATCACCTATTCAATGTGATGTCAAAGGTGGTGGAGTATCTAAATAAAAATCTGTCCATCAGGCACCAGGGGTAGGTATCACGTTGCACTTACATTGTGCAATTTATTGATGGTGGTCACATCATCCAAATTTCACAGATGGAAAAACTGATGCCCTGAGAAATTAGATGAGTTGGCACTGATCGTACAGCAAGTTAGAAATAAAAATTAGACCTACTGCCTCCTAGCTGCATAATCTAACCAGTCTAGCTTGTTTTATTTTGACGTCTCTAACAGCCACAGCCCCACACTCAGGTACAAACCCACATACCCATCTTTTCTATCAGGAACCCTTTGGTTTGCTTCCAGTCCTCTCCACAGCTCACAGCCCTGCCTTCAGGCTCAGAGTATTCCCTATCACCCTCTTCCCTGTTAACCACCTGCAGTCACAGAAAATCCATCCTGAGATCATACCTGTCTTCAGTAGTGGGGATCCTTCCCCAAACAGAAGTCATGCCCTCTTTCCACTCAATTCAAAAGCGGGTTTAAAGGCAGATGAGGACACCCTCCCAAATTACCCCACAGAAATCCAGGTTTCCTCCCTTGTGGCCCTTTAGCTGCACCAACACTCTTTAAATGAGGCTCTCCGCTATTTACCAGTACAGAGGTACCTATAGGAGTGGAGTCTTTTGTTTCTCAATATGCAGGCTGTAGTTGTTTGTCATATCTCTACGTTTCTGTCTGTAAATCTCTCCCAATTCAGTTTAGCACAATGAGGATCAGGATCAGCCTTAGCATCTGAAGCCCCAGACGCATTTTAACAGAACAACCTTCTTACCACCTGCAAGGTGGCATTCACTGGAACATGGTCTATCTAGGGGAAAGTTCTGTAATGAAAGAAATGTGAAACCTCAGTGATTCAGAAGACTTTTCCTATTTAAACACACTCTTAAGGGATCATGGAGTTTCTGATATTTTTCCATTGGGATAAGTATTTTCATTGTCCTGCCCATGTTTTAAGAAAGGCAGTGGGTACAGGCTGGAAGGTTGCAGAGCACAATTTAAAAGTCCCATCCTACACAACCTGTGCCAGTGTCTCACCACCCTCACTGTAAAAAATATCTTCCTTATATCTAGTCTAAATCCATCCTCTTTCAGTTTAAAACTGTTACCTCTTGTCCTATCACTACAGACCTTGGTAAAAAAGTCTTTCTCCACCTTTCTTATAAACTCTCATAAGTACTGAAAGGCTGCAATAAAGTCTCTCCAGAGCTTTCTCTTCTCCAGGCTGAACAACCCCAGCTCTCTCTGCCTTTCTTCATAGGAGAGGTGTTCCAACCCTCTGATCATTTCCATGACCCTCCTCTGGACCTGCTCTAATAGGTCCATGTCTTTCCTGTGCTGGGAACCCCAAAGCTGGATGCAGTACTCCAGGTGGGGTCTCACAAGAGTGGTGTAGAGGAGGAGAATCACTTCCCTTGACATGCTGGCCACACTTCTTTTGATATAGCCTATGATACAATTGGCTTTCTGGACTGCAAGTGCACATTGCCTGCTCATATCTAATTTTTCATCTACCAATATCCCAAAGACCTTCTCCGCAGGGCTGCTCTCAACCCATTCATCCCTCAGCCTGTATTGAAAATTGGGGATTGCCCCAATCAAGATCTTGCACTTGGCCTTGTTGAACTTCATGAGGTTTACAAGGGCCTACTCCTCCAGCCTGTCCAGGTCCCTCTGGATAGCATCCCTTCCCTCAAGCATATCAACTGCACCACTCAGCTTGGTGTCATCAGCAAACTTGCTGAGGGTGCACTAGATCCCACTGCCCATGTCATTAATAAAGTGAAGAGTACTCATCCCAATATGGACCCCTGAAGGACACCAATTGTAACTGATCTCCATTTGGACTTTGAGCCATTGATTCACTCACTTTGAACGTGGCCATCCAGCCAATTCCTCATCCATTGAATGGTCCATCCCTTTTCTCCCAGATTTAGTGACAAGTATGTTGTATGGGACCCTGTCAAAGGCCTAACAGAAGTCAAGATGTTCATATTTAATTTAGAGCTGTGCAAGATTCCCAGCTGATAGCTAATGAGATAACAAAATCTGCTTTCAGTCCTTTTAGCCCAGGCCCTGTTTCGATGCTTTTCCTGAATTACAATCTCTGCAGCAGTACTGCTCTCTGCTCACTTTGGCAAGTTCATAGTGTGTCTCCAAACACATACACTTTGCAGACTGGGAAAAGATAAACAAATCCAAAGAACAAATACAGTCTGACAACAACATCAACACAGCTTTCCCTTCATGTTTTAACCCAGTTTTAGGAATGGCAACAGCCAGGCCCATGCTCTAGTCCAGTTCCCATTTCCAAGGCAGGCCAAAAAAAAAGAGCTAGTTATGATGTAGATACTTGTCCATCAACAAGTGATGGAATATCAACAGCTGAGGTCTTTGATCTCAAGAAAAATTATATGGTTTTCACCTGTATGGGTTTTTA
Organism: Phaethon aethereus; assembly: GCF_964289735.1. Lineage (NCBI taxonomy): Eukaryota > Metazoa > Chordata > Aves > Phaethontiformes > Phaethontidae > Phaethon > Phaethon aethereus. The sequence goes on along the minus strand of NC_138582.1, from coordinate 40,341,919 downwards.
ATTACTTCACACTAAAATTATTGTTACAGACAGTAGAGTCACAGAATTACAGAGGAAGAAGTATATGATTAGGCCTCATGATCGGGACATTACACTTCCTAAGCTCACTGATTAGCCCTTGTCTCCTGTTCCCCTTTGGGAACTCGGGATCATTCATATTTGTAGTGCAGTGCTGAGCTTGAATGGCTCATTGGCCATTCAAGGAGAGGGAGACAAGTGCTGATGAACTCAGTGCTGTAGTCCTAAATACTATCACAAACTTTTCTATGAGAAAAATCTCTCTGATCAAATTGAAGCTTTTTTTCCTGATCTGAAATGAAAACTATAAATGTCAATACTGTGAGGGAAAATTGTAAAAATAATGCATTTCAGAAAAATATATGTATTTCAGTCAGGTGTTTTTCTTTGAATAGTACTCTTTCATCAGCTGAACTCCTGGCTATTTCTAGGAAAGTCAAACATCCCAATGAGTTCTTCAGTGTCCAAGTCATACCCAACCCCAAACGAGAGAGCATTAAGAACTAACGTGCTTGCAGGACTTCTTCACCACTGCATCACAGGAGGGCTGGAGTTGTGAAGACGATGATTTGCTCTCAGTACAGTGGCAGAAACACCAGAATCCCTGAAGCCCTGGCTTATGTGAAAAACGTGTCCTAGAATCATGCTGCAGAGACAAGATGTGAGCCCTGGCTAGAGGTGCAGATCCCAGGACCTCTCAGTGGTACGTTTGCTCCCTCACCAGCTGTAGAAATGTTATGTGACTGGGCTGCCCTGATGTTGCAAACCTTGGAAGCCCTGGGCTTGTCAACTCCATAGTAATCTGAGCAATAAGTCTGCCACAAAAATTCAGTTTCTGGGAAGCCCAGGCTTCCACACAGTCAGTGTAAAAAACACTGACATAACCAAAAGCAAATTGTTTGCATGAAATGCTTCATGGAGGTGGTATTTTCCAGCAAAATCTTGTTCAACCTGGAAATCTGCAGCCAGCTCTGCCCTGGAACTGCTCCTGTGAAGAGTATCCACATGAGCCTCTTGCACCACCAAAGTCCCACCCAGGACGCTTTGTCAGACATAAGTGATGCATGAGTCCTCTGGTGGCACTCTGCACAAGGGTCAGTTCATCCCACATAATGTTGATAAAGTGTGGCCCTGTATCCCTAAGTTTAACCTAGAATTGCAGATCCAGCTATCTCAGCAGATTCCTGAGATGCTGCCTCTGCAGCATGTTAAGAGTTTCCCACCAGTATTAAAACCATTGACCCAGCCCAGGTTGTTTTATTTCCTCATTTACCCAGGGAGAAAGACACTGATATTTTTTTATTTTTTGTGAAGGACAATGTATGACAAGTCTTACTGGGTCTTCTTCAATGTAAACAGGCAGTAATTTTTAAGGTCAAACAAGTACAGATTCTCAGGAATGAATAATTAATAGGGATATACAAAATGTCAGAACTCAAGTTTCTAGGATTTGCTAAAACACAGACAAATTGGAATCTGACAAAAACAAATTGTGTTTAATAACCCTTAAAGGTGTGATCCCTGAAGCATCCTGCAGTACCCAAGTCTCCCCTTGTCCAACTTCTTTCATCTTCATTTACGCCAGACAAAGACTAGTGAAAATAATGTTTGAACTTTAAGTAATAAAATCAGTTATAAAATCACTTACTTTATCACACTTAAATGTGCTTTTTTCCCACTCTTGCTTTTTTTAACCTTCCTGACTATTTTTAGTGTCTGCAGTTCCCAGCTGCATAGAACAACTCCCTGCCAAAGTAGCCCAGTGCCACAGGGGTGATGCCTTGCAGGCACAAAAAGAAGCAGGTTTTTTGCCCTTTGCTCTCCAAGGTGATGCCAAACCCTGTGACTGTAGATGACACATCACTGAGCCCCAGCTACCAAGCCGGAGACATGCGATAATATATAGGCTCTAACTCAGTCAGGTGGATGATAGTTGACTCGGAGCAACGGCAGAGTGGGGTCACATGCAGGGAGACCTTATGGGGGAAATCACAAACCAGTGTATAACTCTTGGCTTATGTCTCTTATGTCCGTCTTTAAACCTGTGATGTCAGTCTGACACTGGCATCAGTCCGACACTGGCACCAGTCCAACTTTATCATCAGTCCACAAAAACTAAACAACTTTTGAATTATGTCAATGCCGAATTAGTCTCACTGAAAGTGCAGAATTATGCCACCTACCAGTAATGAAACAAAGGCATAACATTAAATTGTTGCTGTTTATTTCACACTGGCCTTCTGGACCTTTCTTGGTCAGATTTATAGATCAACCCTTCAACTTAGATCTCTAAAACCAGAAGATCCCATGGAATTACGCAGTTGCAAGCAGTGGGTAGTCAATATGGGTATGTCCAGAGTGAAACCAAGAAATAATGAGGCAGAACTGTGCAGAAGGAAAACCATGCATGTAAAGTCATCTGCTTTCAGGAGGAGAAAAAAAACCCCAAACCACAAGGACGTCAAGTGCTGCAGGAATTTTTTTGAGTTTTCGTTTACTCCTCAATGTGTGCAGTTTATCCTGGCAGTGCATTTAGGCACCTCTGTTGTACACGTTACATTCAAGAAAAAGACATTTTCTCATGAACATCATTTAGCATATGCATGGGAAATATTTGCAGTACACATCAGTATCACCAAAAGAATGGATAACTACCTGAACCCAGAATCATTCGATATATATAAATACACAGAATCGCAGAATCACAGAATCATTAAAGTTGGAAAAGACCTTTAAGATCATCAAGTCCAACCACTAATCCAACACCACCGTGCCCACTAAACCATGCCCTGGAGTGCCACATCTACATGTTTTTTGAACACTTCCAGTGATGGTGACTCCACCACCTCCCTGGGAAGCCTGTTCCAATGTTTGACCACTCTCTCGGTGAAGACATTTTTCCTAATATCTAGTCTAAACATCCTCTGGCACAACTTGAGGCCATTTCCTCTCATTCTATCACTAAACGTTCAGAATATCTGAATTCTAAGGTATTTCTCAGGACATGACATTGTTAGTTAGTAGACAGATTCTACAGAATTTACCCTGTATTCTTATTTAAGTGGCATAAGTGACAGGGGACTCAAGCAGCACCCTGGATACCAAAAATCTCCTCTTGCTGTGAACAGACACAGTTGGTCAGCCAAACAGCCAGCCAGCCAGTCAATCACATATACAACTTATTTATATAGATAGACAGGAGCAGCCTTAAATCTTGAACTGCAAAATTGGAGGCTGCCAGGCATAAAGTTCAATGAAATCCTTGGAGACTGAACAAGGCATGGAGCCCTAGCTTCTGGTACTCGCTGTCCAGTACCCCACTTCCACAATGCAGACTACAACTGCCCCCAAAAATGTCCCCAGTACAATTTATTTTTGTTCAAAGATTAAGTATAAGTTGAGGAGAAGCATAAAGAAAACATGAGAGGTGAGGTCGGTGGGTGGAGTACCAACACCTGAGGAGAACATGCTTAAGAGACACAGTGCTTCTCCATCAGGCTCTCTCAGGCAGCGTCTATAGTAACAAAGAAAGCCAGTCTCAGGGCAAAGGCTCCAGCCCATGGTCACCCACTGTGTCAGCACTCCCTGGCACAGTTTTGGCCTGTGCCAAGCAGCATCATCCCAGATTGCCCGGGTATGGCTCAGCACAGCACAAGCCAGGGCACATGCCCAGGCGGTGGATTGGACATAGCCACCCCCTGCTTCAAGTGATGAAGTTTAGGTATGTGGAGGTGAATGTAACATGCTGCTTGACCTCACTGCCAGAAGCCTGTCCTGGACTATTTTTCAGTAGTAGCAAAGGCATGGCTTAGTTAAGCTGTTGCCAGAAGATGTGGGGTTTTTTCCACATCCTTCTGTTTGCCTTTGCATGTCAAATTGGCATGAACACTCTGCAGGGACTGTACATGCAGTGACAAGTCAGCTGTACCTCTCAGAGACCTCTCCGTACCTAATCTGGAGCCCCAGCAGAATCTTCATCCTCAGGCTGCAACAAATAGTTCTAGCAGTTTCTCATTACCTCCTCTCAGATAAGTGAGACTTTAGATGCATATTTCATGTTTAGCAGTTTCATATTTTTGAAGCGAGAAATTCTTGTCCCTTTTCTTGTTCAAGTGCTAGTTTCATACCTCCTACCCTTCTGAGAGAAAACAAGGAATACAGCATTTCCTCATTTTCTGGTCATTCAAAACTATATAGAAACTTGTGCTCCAAAAAGTAAAATATTAATATTTGCTATAAATAGATAACACTTTTACGATGCATCATAGATTACATTATTTTTTTTACCTAACTCAGGTAATCTTTTTCTGTGTTGTATACTTGATTTATTATCTTGACATCCAGATAAAAGAAACAAACATATTGGAATAACACAGCAGTAAATTTTTCCATGTTGATTCCAGTCAATGTTCTTTGATGCAGTTACACTGGTCAGAGATCTTGCAAGGCTGCTAAATTTCAGATATGATGGCTAAAACTTTCTTTCCAGATGTGTATATAATATAATGAAACAGATTAAGCTTAACTTCACCAAGTAACAAATAAGTCTGAAGAAAAAGAATCATCTCCTCCCAGAATTTTGTATTTTTAACTGTTTGTAAGTCTGGTTATCGGTACTTCTATAAACCAGCCCTAGTTAAGTTCCTAGTCTCGACAACATCCCATTGTAAGGAATTCTACTATCTGTTACCTTTTATTACTATTGAACATTTCACCTCTCAGACCCACAGAATAGACCACAATTTCTAAATCCCTCTTTACCTTTCTAAATTGATTGCCACCACATTTACTATGGAAACTGTCAATATCAAGGTTGGAGCAGCCACATTATCACCCAAAGGCAGTCATGTTTTATGTGCACTCTCCCAAGCTATATGAAGGTTTGAAGACTGCTTAGAGATGCAGAATATGGGATAAGTCTGGGACCTGAACCTTGCTCAGCTTGAGCCATTGGTTCAATCTCTTTTGGGATTAGCTCATTTCCAATTTAGTGGCTGGGCAGCCCTAATCACCACCAGCCATGCCCAGGGACATTAGCATTTCCAAGGCAAAGGCAGCCATGGCCTCCTGGGCAGAGCTAAGGATTAGGAATCCCTAGGGAAAGAGCAAGAGAGAAGATCTGAATCTAAATGGGACCCCGTGGAAGCCCCAAGGAGGGTTTAGCATCTGAAACCAGGCTTACTTTCCCAAGTCAGGGCTCTTCTCTCTATGCTATCTGGAGGCAGAGGTATGCACAGTAGCAGACAGGTTTAAGAAAGCATTCACAGTTTTAATGTTGAATAGAGAGATGAAGAAAGATCTTTTGTGTCTGACCCCTCAGGCTAAATATTACTTGTTTTGCACCTTCTATCGTGGGTGTTCGTCTCTTCTGCCAAGTAACTAGTGACAGAATGAGAGGAAATGGCCTCAAGGTGCACCAGGGGAGGTTTAGATTAGATATTAGGAAAAATTTCTTTATGGAGAGAGTGGTCAAACATTGGAACAGGCTGCCCAGGGAGGTGGTGGATTCACCATCACTGGAAGTGTTAAAAAAACATGTAGATGTGGCACTTTGGGACGTGGTTTAGTGGGCATGGTGGTGTTGGTTTGACGGTTGGACTTGATGATCTTAAAGGTCTTTTCCAGCCTTAATGATTCTGTGATTCTTGCCTGAGGCTTTATAATGGTCTGTTACATAATTTTATTTCAACTTTTACAAACCTTTTAACCTCACTTGATTTTCAGCATCGCTAAGCACCAAGGCCTAGCAATCCTACAAATGTGGCAAACTTAAAACTGATCTAAAATCCTCTCTAAGTACAGTTTGTTTAGTTTAACTAATTATTATAACAGAAAACACCTCTGCTTAGTTGTTTAAAACCCCTTGAGGGCTGGAAATGCTGCCTTCTTTACGGAAGAATTGTCTTCTGATCACTAGCAGCAGCCTGGAAAACTTCCAGACAGTAGCAAGAATTAGTGAGGAGGAAACATGTTATAAGATGTGAACCCTCACTCCCCCACTTTGGTGTGCTGATCAATTAAAGGTAGTTAACAGTTTCCAGACTGGTGTTGTCTTGAGCATTTGCAGTCCACAAATGCAGCTGCTTCTCATCTTCTCCCTCCCTTAGAACAACCAAGCTGCTCCCACTGTCTCATACAAAAATCAGTCATCAAAACGGGTGTAGCATCAACCACCTCAGTCTGAACAGAGGTTTTAAGAATCAGTAACCTGTGTGTTGAAAAGATGTTTGCCAAAAGCAGCTTTTAAATGGAATGTTTTGACTTTTACATTTTATGTTGAAGTCATTCATTCACCGTTGACATACTAAACCAGAAGGAACATCATCACCTGTAGAGGTGCAAGCAGACAGATGACCCAAGAACATTGTGCTTTTGGAAGGCCGACAAACCATTTTTCAAGGCAATATCAGAACTAAATTATCAGTAAGTAGGAAAGCATCTGAATCAGGCAGACAGCTTTTGCAGTTGCTGGAAGGCATTATATTACTGCAGCCTGTCTTTGTAGCAACGTCAGCCCTATGTGTAAAGCAGGTAGTGAGGGATCTGTTCCCTGGCTCAAAGCGCATACAGTGCAATACCATATGCTCCCATCAGAAGGAACCGTGGGTGCTCACAACCAATCAAGATCAATCTCTCAATTAGGCAGATCATAGGGTTCAAACACAAAGGAGAAGTGGTAACTCCCAGGGATGCACTTAGTCTCTTAGCCATGTTGTTTCTGTGTTGGATTATTCCTGAAAGGCTTGGGTGGAAAAAATGTGTTTCAAGGAGGAGGTGTCACAATATGTCATTTATAAACAGTGAATTGTATTTCATCATACACATTTATAATACATCCATGCGGACAGGTGCAGATACATGCAGGCTGCTTGGTCGGTACTCTCAGATGGCTGGATACAAGCCAGCTCTAGTCTCAAAGCTGTTTAGACACCAACCGGTAATATACACAGCCTGTCACCAGGCCTTATTGACTTGAGCACAGTGCAATGTTAACACAGTTATATAGACCAGAAATGGCTCATGTCTGGCCATCTCAGAGGATGGGGAGCCAAATCTCACAGCTATGTCTGCCCTCAGGAGTGTGCACCCATGGATTCCCCTGAACTTCCCCAACTTGCGAAGGAAGATGCCAACGTCTGAGATACAGCCAGTGAGAGGGGGCATTTTCAAACCCAGACAGAATTTAAAATAGTCTTTGCTGGAAGAATAAATGTCTATGTGGGTCTTATCTCCCTTTGAGCTTTGTCTTGAATTTTTACAATGTTCATAGATATGCTGGTAGAAAAAAAAAAATATCAGTGTTGCATGTCTTTCAAGCATATGGCTCTCCTTAGAGCCAACAAGGCTTTTGTATGAAAAATGAATATGAAATCAGGGCAAGATTTTAGTATACCAAAGTAAATTTCCTCCAACACTATCTACAACAAATAAAAAAAGAAAAGGTGCAAAATCTGTAAGGTGATCAAGCTACCAGTGAGCCTCACTCAGGTCCACAGGATACCTCAAAGAAAAGATACAAAACGAACTAACAAACAAACGAAAATCCTCCTTAGAGATTGCACCAGTCAGCTGGCCAGAAAAAAATGCCAAAGCAACAGTGTACTGGTGCCATCTGGCTACTCCTCCTCCCTCCAATGGCTCCCTGCCATGTTCCTGACCAGGGTATTGGAAGAACCAGATAGAGGCCACATCCAAAAAAAATCCTCACAGGTTTTATACTGGGCCCAGTGGATGCTGGAACAGGTTGCTGGGATTCAATGTTTTATAAATGTCATGCAGTGTGAACATGCCTGAAAGAGCTAATAGCTGAATACCAAATCTTACTATCTTAAAGGCACACTGGGACCTTGCAGAAGTGAAAGCAGCCTAACGTTCAAGAAAATTCAGGTTAACAGGGTGCACCTTGTAGAAACACGCTGGGTTTTCTCCTCTGTGGCTACTTTTCATTTCAAACTTCCCTTTCAGATCCAAAACGGGACTGTTGCCTTGAAGAAGACAAGATTTGGGGTCACTTTGCCGGAAACTAATCTTTACCTAAGTTGAAGAAAGCCAGGTTGTGATTAGCAGACAGTTGTATTTATTTTGCTTGATATAAATGTAATCTAGGGATTGAAAGCAAAACACTACATATTCAGAAGATAATTCACAGTTTTAGATATCAACTGAAAATCAAAATATGCACCATTTGCAGTCAGCAACATTCGCGAACCACATGTATGGGGTATGTACAGCTGGTGTAGAATTTAATTTGAATGCTATTTATGTGCTATGCATGCTGCATATAAAGCAGACTGTCAAGCGTTCAATTCCAAAAAAGGAAACAAAAGATACAAAAATTAAACCTACAAACCCTGAGAACCTCAAGTTTTCAAAACAAGAACAATTGTCAGGATAAGGTTTATACCTAGCTTTAGTTTTCCAGGCTTTTGTCAGTTTAACACAACCTTTCGCTCATTTGGTGTATTTCTCAAAAACATAGTGCAGTTTGTAACTGTTTATGTGTGGTTATAAAATCCATATCTCTCTGAGGAACAGGAATGACCCCTGCTTACTGAATACATATTCCTTGGATTTTTTTGAGCTTCTAATATTTTAATACAAATAATTTATATGTGAAGTAATTTTAGCACTTTAAAAAAGTGTGAGATTGCCAGATTTTTAAGAGAGAAAGGTTGTTTATTCATACAACATATACAGTACAGGCCTTTGCCGTGCAAGTATGCTGACACTGCCCTAATAAACAGGCAAAACACAGGACCTCTGGTTGGAGACTTGCAAACTTTACTTCACTTTTGTTTTGTCTCAATTAACACTACAGAAAACTGCACCCCACTATTTTACAAGCTATATCAGAATGACCTAGGAAGAACTCATGCAATTCCCTTTGACTTCAAAAAAAGATAAAACTAAAACCCAAACCTTTCCTTTTTCCAGTTTCTTTCCCTTTTATCTTCTCTACAAGTACAAATGAAATTTAGCCTTATGCAGAGCCAATACCAGGGTTGCCTCTACTGAAAGTAGCAATATGGATAGTAACAAAAATATGTGGAAAGGCCTCTATTTAATCTAAAAGACATTGGATGACCTCATTTATAGACCTATGCAGAGCTTAACAACAACAACAACAATAATAATACAGGGCTATGCAATAATAGATTTTACTAGTGTCAGATGTGCTACATCTGTGCCAGTAAATAACATAAATCATGGCCATTTGATGACCCTGAGAGCAAATGGAATAGCACAGTTTGCATCTATGTGTCCAAATTCTTCTCCAACAAAAATGAGGTGGCCCACCCACACTGCCTATGGAGAGTCCTTATCACCTGCCAAGTGATGCTAGACATTCTCTGCAAGAAAACACATATCCCATGTAGTAAACTCAAGGTGAGAAGGATCTCTGAAGCAATATGACCCGTCCATTGTCCCATGATATTCAAGGAAGTGGACATCCTTTCCACCACCACTGACAACAGATATCTAATAAAGTAACAAAGGTGTAGGACTAATTTATGCTGGAATAACAAGGTGCTCAGCCACACTTCAGCTGTCAAACACCCCTGTCCTGTTTTGAAGATAATTCTAAAATGATTCTTTTTATGGCTAAAACATCCTAGATGGCAAATTGGGTCTTTTCTGGCCCTCATTTGCAAAAAAATATTTTATGATCTGGAAAGTTAAAAGGTCTTCAGTTAATTTTAAGGAAATTCTACTCTGGCATAAACACAAATATAATATGCATTTGTAGCCCAGAAACTGAAATTGCTTCCTTAAACAGTTATTGATTCTTGGCCTTTCTTTCCCCTCAAATATTCTAAGAAGTGTACATTAATTTGGTAAATCTCTATAGGAATTCATACTCATTGGGGAAGATGAGTAGCAAAGACTGCTCCTCAGGAGAGGATACTTCATCTTATTCAGGCATCTTACAGGCAGGATCCTGGGGAGGCAGCTCTGAAGGGTAAAGTACCTCATGAAAGCTGGCAGGTCTTTAACGACAGCATCCTCCAAGAACAAGAATGGTTCATGCCAATACTCAGGACAAAAAAAAATGTAGACATATTAGGATACAGGCTTGGCTAAACAGGGAACATATGACAGAGCTCCAATGCAAAAAACCAATATACAAGAGGTGGAAGTGGGGACAGATTAAAAAACAGAAATGTATAAATGTTGCCTGAGCATGTAGGGATGATGTTAGTAAAGCCAAAGCTCACCTTAAAGTTGAATTTTGCAAGGGATGTCAAGGGCAACAAGAAGAGCTCCTACCACCATGTTAGTAGTAGTAAAAGGCTGAACAAAGAAAATGTGAGTCCACTTCTCAATGGAGCAGGTAATCTGGTGACATAGAAGACTGAGGTATGCAATGCCTTTTCTGTTTCAGCCTTCCCCAACAAAGTCTTCCAAGCCTCTTTGCTTAGAAAGTTTGAGAAGGAGAACTACCAACAACAGTTAAGGATCCAGTCAGGGATTATTTGAAACTGCTTGACCCATACAAGCCCATGGGACTGATCAAGCTGCATCCAAGGGTGTTCAGTGACCTGGTCAATGTTCTTGCAAGGTGACTCTCTATCATTTTTTTTTAAGATGTAGAGAGTGGAAGAGATCCATGACTTCTGGAGAAAGGCAAGTGTTGCACCCATCTTCAGAAAAGGCCAAAATGGCCATCCAGGAAACTACAGGCCAGTCAGCTGCAATTTGGTTCCTGGGAAAATGGTGGAGCAAGTCATCTTAGAAGACATTTCTGGGCACATGAGAAGAAGATGATGATTTGGAACAGTCAGCATGGATTTATGGAAGTCCTTATGCCCATCAGATCTGATCATCTTTTACAATGAAATGACTGGTGTGGTGATCAATGTGAGAACAGTACCTGTCATTTACTTCTATTTTAGCAAGGCTTTTGAAACTGCCTCCTGCAATGATCTTATATCCAAGTTAGGATATTTTGGTCTGGACAAGTAGATGTGTGAAAAGCTTAGGCTGGTTAATGGGTTGAACTCCACCTGGAGGCCAGTTACCTGTTGAATACTGCAGGATCTGTACCAAGACCTGTCCTGTTTAACAGCTTTATCAATGGCCTGGAGGAGGCAATGTAATGCATTCTCATCTTGTTTGCAGATGACACTAAGCTGGTGCCTGTCCATATGCCTGAGAGCAAGGCCAGCATCCAAAGGGACCTAGGCAGGCTGGAGGCATAGGCCGACAAGAACTTCAGGAAATTTAATAAGGACAGATGCCAAGTCCTGCACCTGGGAAGGAAGAACCCATTGCAGTGATACAGGCTGGAGATGCACTGGCTGTGGAGCAGCTCTGCTGGAAAGGACACCAGGGTGTTGGTAGATAGCAAGCTGAACATAAGCCTGCAGTGTGCCCTGGCAGACAAAAAGGCCAACAACATCCAGGACTGTATCAACAGCAGCAAGGCTAACACATCAAGGGGAGTGATTATCCTCCTTTGCTCAACACTCCTTAGATGACATGTAGAATACTCTCTCCAGTTTTGCCCCTCCTGGCATAAGGAAGACATTGATCAAATGCAGCGAGTTCAGCAGAAGGCCAGAAATATGATCAGCAGCTGGAGCAATTGTCCTGTGAAGAGAAGCCAAGGGACCTGTGCTTGTTCAGGCTGGAGAAGAGAGCATTTCATAGCAGCCTTCCAGTGCCTACAAGGTGGTTCTCAAGAAGAGGGATCCAGGCCTTTATATATGTGTGTGACTTCAGAGCTTGAGGAGGAGTTTGGACTGCAAATCTGAATTATTCTGTGATTCTATTTTGCCATCAATATTCATTTAAGATCTAGCCATTATTATTTAATTTTAACATACGTATGTGTAGGGCAAAATTATTCTTGCGGGGTGGATAGGAAACTTGGCAGTCCTTTGAATCTGTGTCTCGTAATTTCTTTCCACAGAAGGACATACCCTCACAGAATGCAACAGGCTTCCTTCTCACTTCTCTTTAGCTATAAGTATTTCCCAGCTTCTCCATCCCTTTTTCACGACAGCCTTCATAGGCTAGGCTTCAGAAGTTTATACACAGGTGGGATTTTTTCCTCACTGTCATTCCAGGTTGGCTGATGTCTCTCCAAATTGCACTGAGTAAACCTGGGATTGGCCGAGCACCCAAAGGGAGCACTCTCAATCTTTTAAAGCTTTGGAGGTTTAGGGATGAAGAGGGATCACAGAACAAACACAAAGCATATCTTTTTCTCTGTTATGCATTGTTTTACACCTTACTCACTCATAAAGTTTAAGTCCTTGGAATAATAAACAAAGAAGTATGGAATAGTAAGGTTATGTTATTATTCACACAGTACACAGGATTAGGGAGACATCTGGAAGACTGCACCCAGCACTGAGATCTATACTTGGAAAAGGATGCTGATTTGGATGCAGATTGAAAAAGATTCAGAAAACAGTTACAATTCACAGCCTGGAAAACCTGCCTTACAATGAGAAAATAACTCAGCTCAGTATGGTTTCTCTAAGAAGAAGATACTAGAGCTCTAAAAGCCCAGGAAAGATTTCTGTAAGAAATCTGTTCCACTGAGTAGACAAAGGCATAACAAAGAGGAATTAGAATTCTGTGTGCAGTTACAGGGCTATGACCTCTGGATTCATGGACACATTGTGGGATGGTTCACATGGCCAGAGTGCTGCATAGGAGTGATAAAGGCTCTTCAGATGGGACAGACCAAGGAGACGGGGATGGGAAGTTGCTCTTTATGTGAAAGACCAGCTGAGTGTATGGAGCTTAGCCCTAGGACATGTCAGAAACAGATGAGAGCTTATGGGTCAATAGTAGTGGGCAGACCAACATGGGTGCCATTGTAGTAGGGATCTGCTACAGGGTACTTAGTGATACAGGACACAGAAAAGGCCAAGGTACTTAATGCCATCTTTGGCTCAGTCTTTATTAGTAAAACCAGTCTTCAGGAATCCTAGGCCCCTGCTACCAGAGTGAAAGTCCTGAGCAAGGAAGACTTACTCCTGGTAGAGGAGGACCAGGTTAGGGAGCACTTAAACTGAACATACACAGTGAGGCCTGGGGGACTGGTTGATTTCATCATGAGATCACTCTTGATTATCTTTGAAAGGTCTTGGCAACTGGGGGAAGTTCCTAAAGAATGGAAGCAAGAAAATGTCACTCATATCTTGAAGAAGGGTAAGAAGGAAGAGCTGGGGGACTAAAGGCCAGTCAACCTCACCTCAGCCCATGAGAAGTTGATGATGAAAATCCTCCTGGAAACCATTTCAAAACAAGAAAGTGACTGGAAGTAGTAAGCATGGATTTATGAAGGACAAATCATGCTTAACCAGTCTGATAGCCTTCTGTAATGAGACAACTGGGTTGGTGGATAAAGGGATAGCAGTTGTTGTTTGCCTTGACTTTAGTAAGGCTTTTGACACTGTCCCCCCTAACTTCAGCATAGACAAGTTGACAAAGTACTAGTTAGATAAGTAGACAGTGAGACGAATTGAAAACTGGCTGAACAACTGGGCCCAGAGCGTTGTCATCAGCAGCACAAAATTAATTTCGAGTCAAATCATTGGTGGTGTACCACAGGGTTCAACGCTGGTACCAATAATGTTTAACCTCTTCATTAATGACCAGGACACTGGAACAGTGTGCACGTCAGCAAGTTTGCAGATGGTACAAAACTGGGAGGAGTGTCTAATACATCATATGGTTGTGCCACCATTCAGAGGGACCTGGACAGACTGGATAATTGGACAGAGAGGAACCTCATGGAAATCAAGAAGGGGAAATGCCAAGTCTTGCACTAGGGAGGAATAACCCCAGGCACCAGTATATGCTGGGGGCTGACCAGCAGGAAAGCAACTCTGCCAAGAAAGACCTTGGGGTCCTGGGGGACACCAAGCTGACCATGAGTCTACAATGCAGTTAAAAAAGGCCAATAGTATTCTGGACTGCATTAGAAAGAGGGTTGTCAGTGGGTCGAGGGAGATGATCTTTCCCCTCTACTCAGACTGGTGTGGTAATGTGCCCAGTTCTGGGCTCCCCAATATAAGAGAGACATGGACTTCTTCGAGTGAGTCCAGTGCATGGCCACAAAGATGATTAAGGAACTGGAGCATCTCTTCTGTGAGGAGAGACTGAAAGAGCAATGTTCAGCATGGAGAAGGCTCAGGGAGGATCTTATCCACATGTATAAATATCTGACAGAAATGAAGAAGAGGGAGACAGACTCTTCTCAGTAGTGCCCACAGACAGGACAAAAGTCAAAAACAAGAATTCCACCTGAATACCTTTTTTTTTATTATTGTGAGGCTAGTCAACATTGGAATAGTTTGCCCAGGGAGGCTGTGGAGTCTCCATCTGTGAAGAGACTCAGAAGGCAACTGGAAATGGTCCTGAGCAACCTGCTATAATAAACCCTGCTTGAACAGGGGGTTTGGACCCAATGACCTCCAGAAGTCTCTTCCAACTTCCACCATTCTGTGATTCTGTGAAGTTCCAACAGCTGGCAACTTGACACTGTATACATTGCATTTAGAACTTGTGTAAAATGTTAATGATGAAAGTAATTAGACTTTAATGACATTTTTTATTCAGTCTGATAGCTTCTCATCAGATGAAGCCTCTGAATCAAGAGAAAATGTCTGCTTGAAAGGGTTGCTCCAACTCGACCAGGAATTAGAAATTATTTCTAACAAGCACAGAAGAAAAACCCATCTGCAGTGTAAGTCAGGCAAAAGTTAGATCAAAATGTACAACTTTGATTATCAATGTCGGGCTGCTTCTCTTTGCTTCTTGCACTGCACTGAATCTGCTCCAGCATCCTTATAGACAGACCTAGACCAAATTATTATAATGGTGTTTCCTGATTTTAAAATCAGTGAGTAGCTGAACACCAGTTCTCTGGTCTGGAATGCATATTTAAGTATAGGTTTTACCATATTTGAAGTGCATTTGCAAATTGTTGTAGATATAGCAGGTGCATTTAAATTAACATGAATTCCCTTCCAAAATGTAAATGAGGGTTACATCGTAGCAAAGTTCAATGGGGCTAGTGAAATCTTTGTGTATATAAACAGGGAATATCAAGCAGGGAAAAAGAGCCTGATATTCAGGCTTGACATTCAAGAGGCCAGTCAGCCACTGACCCCTTGAACCAGTGCAGCTGGAGCACGGTGTCCAGTTCTGCTGCTCACTCCTCAGGAAGTCAGCTAACAATACGGAAAGGGTTCAGAAATGAAGTGTAAAGAGTCACTGAGGGGTGTTTTGTCATGATAAACTTAAGGAACTGCTTCTAGCAAGTGAGAAGTTGACGGGTCAGTTACGTTAGTGAAAGTGATTGTCAGTCTAGCCAAGGGAGGTACAACAATGCAATGCCAAAGCTGAAACTAGCCAAATTCAAACCAGGAGAAAGTTACATGTTTTAAACAATGAGAGGAGCTGTCATTTGAACAATTACTCTAAAGTCATGGTGCATTAACATAGGAAACCAAAACATTAAGATTTTCTTTTCTAAAGATGTGATCTGGTTCAAATAAATTAATTCAGTGCAGTCTCCTACATTGCACAGGAGCTCCGATTAGATGCTTGCAGTGGTTCCTTTGGGCCTTTTAACTGTAATCTGTTCTTTATGACTCTCTCATCCTCCTCTAGACTGCCATGTGCGTGTAAACGCTGCTCACACAAGTGCACATGCCTGCGATGGTTACAGGAGGATGAATGGCACACTCCCTCCATGGCACTGTAACCCACATGTTTTATGCTGCAGCATTTGACTTTGGCCCAAAGAAAGAGAGAACAGCTGTTGTTTAGACTCATTAAGAGCCAAGGAGACCGACAGAGGTCTGTTCATACATTGCCTGTGCACGAGCCGATCGGTACGGCGCTACAAGAGCACAACCCAACAATCGTTTCCAAAAGGCATATGCCAGCACCATCTCGCAACACACTTCCCCACATCTTCCCTTAGCAGGCACACACCATCATCATCTTCATCACTTTCCTAGGTTTAACACAGCAAAGACCTTCAAATACTTGTAAACGAACTATTAACTTAATTAACAGAATTGATGCTGAGTTAGAGTTGCATATTTGTCATTTGGACCTCTGGGTCTACCTTGATGAAGCCTTTTCCTTACTGTGCCATGTTTTGGGACTCAGTCAACTCTACCTGCTGTTTGTTGCCTGAAAATGTCTTGTGCAAAACAATTGACTTAATGCCTCTTGGCAGAGCACATGTCCATCTGGAGTTACAACCTCCTATGACCACCAGGCTACCTCTCATGACACAACCGATATCCTCACAGATATGCAGACTGTTTTTATCAAGTGGTGGCAGCTCCTAGCACCTTCTGGTCTTGCCTTAACTCTCTCTTTTATTTTTGCAAGTATTCAATCTCTCTGGGTTTATAACAGATTTTTGGTGCTGTTCTCACAAACAAAATCTAAGGTGTTAACCCTGTTTCATTGACACCATTCGGTGGTAGAAGTACTAAACACAGTCAGAATTTGACTCTGTAGCCCTTTCTTTTTCAATAGGTACTTTATTATTTCAGTGACAGTTTCCAACAAATGGACTGAACAAAATGGGAACTAAACAGTGTTTACCTAAGCCTGCACTTCACTGCAAACTGCTAAACCCATGTCCACTTAGCTGAGACTGTGTGACTCTAAACTGTGCCTGCTGTTTCAGACAGAACAGAAGAA
This sequence comes from Phaethon aethereus, assembly GCF_964289735.1. Lineage (NCBI taxonomy): Eukaryota > Metazoa > Chordata > Aves > Phaethontiformes > Phaethontidae > Phaethon > Phaethon aethereus. The sequence continues at coordinate 40,325,212 of NC_138582.1, read as the reverse complement.
ATTACCTGAAATACCAAAATCTCCTGTTTAGTTGTAGCAAAGCTGTCTCAGGGATGTGAGAACAAGGAGGACAGTAAGGTTTCTCAAACACTTCTGTGAATAATCTAAGTCAAGTTTGATCTAAAGGGATAAATCTTCCCTGCACCAGCTGTGTCACCTGTGGGGATAGTTAGTCTTTATGTCCTTTTGCTTTAATTGATCTGTATGTTTTATATAAATTATAATCTTTAACAGTGTTTGAACACTCACGGGTTTTTTGCAGGCATTATAACATAATTTTCACATTTCTCTTGGATTTTCCAGTTCCCAGATTATTTCTTCTTTTGAGTTGGTTGGGGGTTTTTTTATAAACCTTTTCCTGTAACTGCTTAAGAATCACAACACAGGCTGAAAAAAAATCCTGTGAAATTGTGAAATAAATATTGTGAATATTGTGAAATAAAGTCCTGCCTGTCCCTTCTTTCACCTGACAATAATTGTTGGAAATAAGCTGTTCTGGCTACCCTATGCTAATATCCTTCTTTTTTTCTTCCAGTGTTTCATTCCAGAGACAGTTCTGGCAGCTGTTGTCCACCTTTCATTTGAAATTGGATGGATTTCTGTTTTCCTCACAACATAGCATAAACATGATCTAGCACTAGACTTTTTTACACTGGGTTTCTGTCAACTACCAAACCTCAGACAGGTTTGTATTTAACCTGCAGCACCATCGATTTGGAGCTGAAAGAAAAATTTCTATAATCCCAAGGTAGAAGCTGCCAGATCCTCCTTAGTGATGGCAGTAAGTGATGTATGGCAAATCTCTGACCATAAATGTCTTTACCATTGATTGGTCAGCTAAAAAAATTTAAATCCAAGAACTGAAACCAATGACATTGAGTCTTTGTCCCTAAAATGGTCCTTAAAACCTGCCTGGTTTGGCCAGTTACTGAACTGGACAAACTCTCCTTCACCGTTTGACATCCCAGGGAAATTGTGCAACCTTCACTGGTCAGCTGAAATGGTCACAGTGATGAAGGTTCCAGCTTTTAGGCTGTAACTGCACTCCTAAGGGATTGGGGAGCGGTCCCTAGTCCCCAGGGCAAAGCGGCACAGACTGCTGGATACCCACATCGCTAAGGCCAGACTCCTCTTCAGCAGTCTGGCTTCACCCAGAGTCCAGAGCATTTGGTCTGCGTCTCCTCAAGGCCCTAGTGCCATTATTAGTGTTGTCAGTTTACAATACCTAAAATAATATGAGAGGTGATATAGGCAGCCCACACAGTGTGTGCACCATCAAGCTAAGAAAAAGCAGAGCATGCTGACAGACTGGGCATCTGGAAACACAAAGCCTTCCAGAATGGTCTAATAGGACTATGTAGTATGGAGGGAGTCAAAGCTGGTGCAGTCTGTATTGCCCTTTGGGCATGAATCAGCATGAACTTCTTTCAGACTCTCAGAATCACAGAATGGTTTGAGTTGGAAGCGACCTTTAAAGATTATCGAGTCCAACTCCCCCCTGCCATGGACAGGGACATCTTTCACTACATCAGGTAGTGAACCTGACCTTGAACACTTCCAGTGCCAGGGCATTCATAACCTCCCTGGGCAACCTGTGCCAGTGTTTCACCACCCTCATCATAAAAATTTCTTCCTTATGTCCAATCTAAATCTACCCTTTTTCAGTTTAAAACTGTTGCCCCTTGTCCTGTCACTACAGGTCTTGGTAAAAAGTCTTTCTCCACCTTCCTTATAAGCCCTCATAAGTACTGGAAGGCTGCAATAAGGTCTCCCCAGTCTTCTCTTCTCCAGGCTGAACAAGCCCAACTCTCTCAGCCTGTCCTCAGAGGAGTGGTGTTCCTCTGATCCTCTGATCATTTTTGTGGCCCTCCTATGGACCCTCTCCAACAGGTCCATGTTTTTCCTGTGCTGAGGGTTCCAGAGCTGGATGCAGGACTCCACGTGGGGTCTCACCAGAGCAGAGTAGAGGGGCAGAATCACCTCTCTCAACCTGCTGGCCACGCTGCTTTGGATACACCCCAGGATACAGTTGGCCTCCTGGGCTGTGAGCGCACATTGTCGGCTCCTGTCCAGCTTTTCACCCACCAGCACCCCCAAATCCTTCTCGGCAGGGCTGCTCTCAATCCCTTCATCCCCTAGCCTGTATTGATACTGGGGGATTGACCCAACCTGGATGCAGGACCTTGCACATGGCTCTGTTGAACTTTATGAGGTTCACATGGGCCAACTCTTCAAGCCTGTCTGTTCCCAAACTGTTTTGGAAGTGGCCAGATGAAATGGTTGAAAGCAGAGGCAGTGGATGTGCAAGTAATTAAACAGTGTGCACAGCCTGTGCTCAGGCTTTCTCTCTGTCTTTTGTTTTCCTTTTCCTAGAAACGTGGTCTATCTGCTGAATCTCTAGTGAATATATGTCTTACTTCTACCTCTTACTGTATTAACATCTTTCCCTTACAAAAGAAAAAAAAATAATCGCACCTTATTTAACTTTACATAAACACTAGGTCTTCTATGTGAAAGCTCTTCAGGTCCTGTGATCTATCATTTTCAAAATAGCTTCGAGCACGGTGCAGTAGGTGCCCCCCAGGCTGACTGCAGCCACTAGGATGCTCCCATCTGGCCTGCCATCTTTTCTGTAGCAGACGGAGACCAGATGTTCAAGGAATTAAATTCACTGGGGCAGCTGAACTCCTTCTCATGCCTTCAGAGCCCAGCACAGAGAAAAGCACACCACTACTGTGCCCATCAGTGCTGGGGTGAGGACAGTGGGGCTGATAGCACTGTTTCTGCTCATGCCCTGGTTTGTTTGTTAAGTGTCCAATTTAAAGTCTTAAATGTTTCCTTTGCTTTCTGATTGAGCTTCTGGACACACGAGCAAGTTATCATGAGGCAGAGCACCAACCACAATAACTCCTTGAGTGCTCACTTGCCCTGGTTGAAGCTCCTGATCCCGCAATGCATAGGGAGTAGTTCACCAAAACCCACATTTTGCATAGGATGAGGGTCTGTAGCCACAGCATGTAAACACAGAGCTGACAGGATCCAAATGTGTACATGGTCTTTTCCTAAGATTTATTCTTGTGTTGCTACCTTTGCAGTGTATTAATCTCCTCCTAAAGAGTTTCCCATTACTCCATAGGATTTCTGCAGCTGCTATTGCTGCTGCCATTCTCCTTGTCAAAATATCTTCGAGCACGATGCCCATCCCTCTTCTGCCCTGTTTCTGATGTGGTATGACTTAACCCCAAAGGAAGGGTCCTGGTGAGGTTCCTCTCTCTGCTAATTAAAAACCAGTAATATTTAAGTAAGGGCTGTCACTCATATGGCTCGCTGCTGTCTGCCTTCCTTTCTCCTGTCACCCACTGTCTGCAAACGCAGAGTTTAACCTTCTGCAGCTGCCTTGGGAAGACTTTCAGCTCTGCTGGGGTTTTTAACCAGTCTTCTGAATGACTCAAGGTCCTGCGTTTGCCATAGCTGCTGTATCCCATGTTGTAACCCACTGCAGGGGCCTGGCAGAGCCCTGCTCCTCTCAGGGCTTAGGTCCAACTGCTCCACATAGCACACCAGGAACCGCTGTGCAGGAGAGCCTTGGGTTCCCACGGGCCCATTCCAGAGCCTTTAGGTACAGGTTCCCTCTGGAAAGAGGCATGGCTTTTGGGTGGAATGCTTGGAGTGTGAGCAGCAGGGCAGGGCAAAACAGCTAAAAAGGCTCAGAAATATTCAGAAACAAAGGATGAGGCAGGTTCTAGGTGTGTCTAATAGCCATTTCTAAACATGCCCTAACTGGGGTGAATCTCTTGATGAGTAAGTCCAGGAAATGCAGGGCATAGTGACCTGTTTCTCAGCCTCCTAGCCCACATACCCTACCACAGAGTCAAGTGCAGTCACCCCTCCTTGCTGAAGGCCGTCAGATGAGGATTTTGTGCGTGGGCACCAGAGGGAAAGATCCTCCCTTGGTCCATCCTAGAACCAGTTTTATAATGGAGAGGTCTCAAATGCAATAAAGTACACTTTTTCTGAAGGAAATGTTGCCAGAGCATTAACTGAATGCCACTGAGACCAGCAAAGCATATTAGAAAGGCTCAGGAAATTTACTGTTTTAAGAGTAAAAAATAAAGTGGCTTAGGGACAGATTCTGATGTGGTACCCCCAGGGCAATTCGCACATCCCACAGTTTTAGCCTGGGATTGCACCAGTGCTACCGAGATCAGCCGTTGGCACCACCCGAACAAGAATCATTTGTGCCAGTTTCCTGATGGGTGTGATTGATTAGAGCTGGTTGAGCTTGCTCTGTCCAGAGCAGGTGTGGAGCAAATTTGCCCTGACTCAGTCAATTAACTTTATCAGAGAATCAGAATCAACAGCATGAATACGATAACAATGTGTTGCAGGCCCCATGCCTCTCACTGTGGCTGGTCTCACACTGCTGCCATAACCCTCAAGTTATCACTAAAAATGGTGCCCAAATCTTGTGATGTGTGAGCTCTTGGGTCCAGATTCATCCCATGCATGAGTAGAAGTTTAGCAAGCACACTGAAACTACACTCCTCCACAACTGTGGGCTTTATCTGACATGCAGGAATAATTACCACTGCTGAAAGCATTTGATTATTTGTTTTATCTTTGAGTGGAGTTGTTTTGGTTTTACTTCAGATGAGCATTTAAACAAATCAAACCATTGTCCAAACAGATGGTCAGTGAGACAAATGGGACAATATTGAAGTAAATCAGTTTAAAATATGTTCAGAACTCCATGCAAAGTTGCCTCTTCAAAGATGACTGTCATCTTGGTGGATTCAGCCTGCAGATGCATGAAGCCCCTTGCCTCCAGCAGTCCTCTCTTGGAATAATCAAAGAACTCTGCAAAGGAAACATGGGGAAATCTCTGTGACAGCCTAAGACGGGACTAAGGATGCTAAAAGCTTTTATCAGCCCTCAAGCATTCTCTGGTCACTCAGTCTTACCCTCAGAGAAGAAGTTGTGTGTAAGCTTTATGGTACCTGGACTGTTCTTGGTAACTGAAGATGTGTTGCAAAATATCCTGAAAGTCAAAGCTCCCCACAAAACTGAACTGTATTTTTTTTCCCCCATGGACAGCATTTGGCCTCTGTTCCTACCCCACCTTGGTTTCTGGCTAAGCTGTGGTAGTTGGTATACTAATCCTGGGTTTGAACGAAGGAGTAACTGAGCTACCAGCACAATGAAGAGCAACACCAAGGCTGCTGTAGGCTCCCCCGGATGTCAGGACTCAGCAGCTGGACCTCTCTGGAGCATGGCAGGGTCCCTGCCTCACCTGCTCATGCCTCCCTGCTTTTCCTTCCCTTGCCCTTGCAGCTGCAGTGAGGTGGAGTCCTTCAGGTTGCTCCAGCAGGCCTCTGCCCACGCAGGATCAATGGCAGGACTGGGACTGTAGCTGGCAGCACCCTCCTCTCTGGATCAAAAAGCAAATTCAAATCCCATTGCAATGGTTTGGCTCAAAAATATTGTGAGCGAGTGTCACAGTGCTTATCAGAGCTAGGCACCGTTACAAGGAGCTTTCCTCTCGGTCGTGATCGCTGATGTTAGCAGAGGATCTTGCCACTTTTAAAAGGAAGTAAGGACATATGGTATACGAAGCAAGAAAGCAAGCAAACAAGAAAGAAAGCAGAAGAAAGCAAGCAAGAAAGCAAAAGCAAGCAAGAGAAAGAAAGAGTTAAAAAGAAAAAAAGAAAAAGACAGAAAGGAGGCAAGAAAGGCAAAGACAAAAAGACAAAAAAGAAAGAAAGACAAAAAGACAAAAGAAGGGAGGGAGGAAGGAAGGGAGGGAGGGAGGAAGGGAGGGAGGAAGGGAGGGAGGAAGGGAGGGAGGAAGGAAGGAAGGAAGGAAGGAAGGAAGGAAGGAAGGAAGGAAGGAAGGAAGGAAGGAAGGAAGGAAGGAAGGAAGGAAGGAAGGAAGGAAGGAAGGAAGGAAGGAAGGAAGGAAGGAAGGAAGGAAGGAAGGAAGGAAGGAAGGAAGGAAGGTGCAGTCACATAGCAATGAGCTATGTTACTTCCCCTTTTTTGTTACATGCCATTTCCCCAGACCCAGCCTGTAGCCAGAATCACTGTATTGTACTACAGTGAAGGCAAATAGAAATAACACTCCAGAGAAAAAAAAGTGATCTAAACCAGGGAGAAGTTCTCCTACCTTGTATTATGTGCAATTCCAGGCAGCGTAACATTGAAACATGAGCTGATAGCTCTGTTTCTGTGAACATGCTATGTTTTAGAGGATGTTACTCTCAGAGCTTCTAAACTTTGTGACATAAACAGCAAACCTCATTCTGAAAAAAGCACCTACCACACCTGATTACCATAACCAGGAGCACACATCTTTAAATCAAAAGTCAGTTGAGTTGGAAAAGGTTTAAGTTTTTTCAATAAATTACTTTTTATAATGACTATAAAAGTTATATAGTACACAGAGATTTGCTAGAGGTAGATACTTTACTGTACCTGAATTGCTGGGAATACTTCCTGAGACATAAAGCTGACAATCAGACATCTGAGTGTGTTTGAAAAACATCGTCTACCAAAAGATTAAAGTATGAATTTAGCAAAGTAATCCAAGAAGGAAATTCTTTGGTCTTTCTTGTTACTTATCATGGCAACTGAAGAGATGTAACAGAAAATGAGCTTACACTTTAATTCAAAAATAGTTGAAATATAGGAAGAGTCTGAGAATAAAATTATTTTTCTCTGTTAAATATATGGATTTCAGCTCTTACCAAACTGTATTTCAATATATTTTCATATTTTATGCCCATTATAAGTTATTAAACATATAAAATTACCTTATTTATAGAATATAACAGCATTACTAGTGATGGTGTCTCCATTTTTCAATGTAGCAAGTACTTATATATGTATAGATTCTAGATGATCTTTTAATTATGAGAGGAAGAAGGGAATTTCTAGGAATAAAAGAGGTTTGTTATTCTATAAAGAAGGGAACAAAAGGAGCAATGTTTCTAAGTTAGCAAAAGTATTGAATTGCACTTTTTAAGAAAAATAAAGTACAATTAGGACAAACAATCTTGTAGTTAGGATGTTGAGAGAAGGTCATAAGGAAGGTTGAGGGGGAGAAAACTAAGGATGTGAAACTGGGTATATCCCTGTGGGGAGGAAAGGAAATTAACTAATGGACTTATTCAAACTACTGACAATTATTTTAAAGTGCTCTGGAGAATTTGTGAGCTCTAAGAGGTCTGAAAAGAAAAGGGAGCACGTTACTGGTCTTTAAAAATGGCAGGGGAAGAGGAAGAGAAAGAGTGAGCCTGTCATCTACCATCTGGTAAGCCTAACTTCAGTCTGCAGTAATATAGTGGAAAAAAATATTAAAAGGTAAGAATCCTGAGCACTTAGGGGAGAATGGATCCACAACCAATAAACAGCATGGATTTATAAAGAATGGAAGGCAGGCACACACAAGTATTTTTTTCTTCCTATAATTGCAAAGTGGTGACTGAAGGGAATACAGTAGGTGTTATATACATGCCTGCTAACATATAGATTTGGATGTATGGGCTTCAGTAAATTAAACAGGATCTAGCAGTGTGACAAAAAAAAAAAAAAGAAAAAATCCAATGTCATTTTTGGGCTTCTAACACAGAGGCATCGTGTCACGTACCCGGGAAGTGATAGATGTCTCTTTCAGTATACAATACTGATGAGATAGCACCTCGACTACTGCTTTCAGATTTAAGTACTTTCAGTACCAATAAAGGTGAACTGGAAGGAGTTCACGAAGCATGGAAGGAAAAGGAAAGGATTAGAGAAACTGTTTGGCAATGAAATATTAACAGAACATAAACATCTATAGCCTGTCCAAAGAAAGGTGGGAAGAGTAAGCTCAAATGCCACATTCCTTACAGTGGAAAGTTTCTAATATAAATGAAATAGGGTCAGGTGTGAGAGTGAAAGCTGGACAGGGAGTAAATGTTAACTGCACAGGGCCAGAGCTCTGGCCTCTGCTCCTGCTCAGACCCACCCAGACATTTGTTGGGGGATGTTTGAAAGGAGCAAAGAGAACGAGGACTTACTCTGAGAGCTGGAAACAAGAGGGGAGCACTTGCTTCGAGCTGTGTGAGGCAGAACTCAGGCTGAAGTAGATAAATAAGCATAACAGGTAGCTCTGTCGATCCAGGGAATGGTTTACTATGGGGAGCTGCACCAGTAACCCTGGTTTGGCCGAAGCAGAAGTGCACACGCATGGGGAACCATGTGTATGAGGAGGGGAATGGGTTGGTGTCCCTAGAGGGGCTTCTCTGGGGAAAGGAAAGAAAGGAAGGAGAGAAAAGAGAGAGAGGAAAAAGAGGGGAGGACAGGGAGGGAGGGAAGGGAGGGAGGCAAAGGAGGGAAGGGAGGCAAGGGAGGGGAGGGAGGGAGGGAGGGAGGGAGGGAGGGAGGGAGGGAGGGAGGAGGGGAGGGAGGTCTCAAACTTCCCAAAACTAAAACAGAGCACACTGAATCGTGGTAGGATCTTCCAGTCTTTCTCCACAATCCTCAGTGTAACGCCTCGGTGGGTTTTTTACTGCATATGCACCCAGTGTTCTCCCTGAAACTGGAATACCATCAGGTTCTTCCAACCATAATCTATTTCAAGTACATATATTTCATGGTGTGTGTCTATGTAAATTAATACATAATACCTCCTGAGAGCCTCTTGACTCCTGTCCAAGCACAGCCCCCAGCCCATACGCTTCAGCTTCAAAAGGCTTCAAATGGGAGACCAGAGGAATAATTATTCTGTTCCCCATGCAAAAAAAAAAAAAAATTTACATTTCCTCTTTTTTTTTTTTCCCCCCACATTTCCATGTAATTTTCTGTCTCCAGCCCCACGTCGGTCCTCCGTTCCACCGCCAGCGTCAACCCCGCCGTCTCTGAGGCGGACTGTGTATTTCTCCCGCTGCCCAGGAGATGGTGCTGTGGATTTTGGATCGGGAACGTAGCACGCGGGACCGGGGTTGGGGCCGTGTTGTCGGTGGGTCCCCGCGATCGAGACTGGGATTGGGGCCGTGTGGTCGGTGGGTCCCCGCAGAGCCCGGAGGAGACCCATCGACCACCCGGCGGGTCTCAGAGGTGACCCTCAGGTGCCTTTGATCCCTCTGCAGCCTTCTGCTTTCCCAATCTTCAGCTCTTTCCGAGGAGCAAGGCCGCCCGTCTGTGGGGGGCATCCCTCAAGATTCCTCAGCTCTGCTGCGCTGTCGGGTCAAGTCCCTCAATGCAGTTTTTCTCTTCTTGCCAAATGAGCGGGGATGGGGGGAATGATTCCCTCCGTTTCGCACGCCCTCGCCACACAAATACCCTCCGAGCCCGGCTGCACAGACGCACGGCCACGTCCCACCACCCCGCCCGCTCCGCGAGGCCCCTGGCCCCGGGTGTCCCAGGGAGTGAGAGCATCGTCCCCTTCTCCTCCCCTACACGCGGCCCCGAGACCCCGGGGGGTTGCCGGGTCCCTGTCTGCTGCTGGAAACACTTCCCAGCCTGGGAATTCACCGGCATTCCGGGGCTGCCCCTGCACAGGCAGCTCTGAGGAGGTTTGCACTGGGAACGAATGCACTGGGAGTGTAATTTTCTTTCTTTTTACTGTCTTGTCTTCACCCTGAACTTTAATAAAGTTCGCCTAAGAGTGAAGACAAACGCAAAAGCAGCTGCGAGGAAACGAAAGGGCTCTCCGACACCTGCCTTAGGGCTGGCAAAGCCGGGCAGCCCCTGCAGCTGGGGCTGCCCCGCGGCATGGGGAGCTCGGAGCCCGGCTTCGCTCCCCCCAGGCTCGGCGTGCCGGAGGCAGCGGGGACTCGGGACTGAGCCGCTGGAAGGAGGACCGGGAACTTGCGGATCATCCCAAACCCTCAGCTTGCTGCAGGGGCCGTCCTGCCGCAGCGAGCACGCCGTGCCTCTGCCCAGACCAGGCAGGAGAGAGGCTGCCGTCATCTGTCTAAAATCTGTCACGCCAGCATTCAGCTCCTGGGCGCCTTTGGGGAGAATTTGAAAAGCATCCTTCCTCCTGGAGGCTTTTCAGCAAACGGGAAGCCCAGCCCTGGGGAGAGGGAAAGGGTTTTGAACTTCTCTCCCAGGTGGGGAGCAGAACAAAATTACTCTCTAGCAAATTTTGCAAAAGACGCCATGGAAAATTAGTGATCACTGTGCTGTCCCCTCTCACCTGTATTCTGGGACCCTCCGGCCTCCTTGCACTCCCTGCCCCTGCCTCCCGCCCAGGGTGGCGGCTGAGCGATGCTCCCAGCCTTCTGCAGCTCGGCTCCTCCGGGCCGCTCGTTTCCCGAAATAATGACCCAGGTGGGGGGGGAGCAGCAGAGGGGCTCGCGCTGCAATTAAACCAGGTAACGAGACGCTGGGCAGATGTGTTTTCATCGCGCTGTAAGATAAACGCAGTGTTAAATGCCTGACAACTTCCCAGAAGCAATCAGCAAAAGTTTACGAGTGCATAAACCTCAAAGACCATTCCTCGGTATTTTTATAAGTCCCGCATTTAAAGCTTCTATAAATTCTTCTGCCTGCTTCCAAACTAAAGTTCTCGTAGACTATTAAACAGCCACTTCTTCTGGAGGGGGGGAGAGACAGGTGACAACAGGCCGGCCAGGGCGGGGCCAGAGGGGCACTCTTTTTGTCTCCTCCACTTTCCCTCTTCCTACCCCCCCCTCCGCAAGCTGAAGTTTGGACGAAAGTTGGCATCATTAAAGCACGGCAAGTCACAAATGAACGCATCGGCAAGATGACTGGGGTACATCAACGTTTCAAGAACAGGGGGCAGACCCAGAAAGAAAGGGAAAGGAAAGGGTGAAGAGAAATAAAAGAAAAAGCAAGGTGGATTAATGGACGGGCAGAAACAGGGAGCGGCGCACGGAGAGATCTGCGGGCAGAGCAGCGGCAGGCAGGCTGACGGGTGGCCAGGGATGAGCAGAAAGCTTAGACGAAGAGAGAGACATTTCAAACCCAAGTCTGAGCGAAGGCAGCCGAGGACAAGAGGAGGCGGCCGGAACCTCTCGGAGGTCGCCGCGATGCCCCCGGCCCCACGCCCCGACGGCGCGGCCCGGGAGCTGCGGCCGCAGCCCCGGGCAACCGGCCCCGCGGGAGCGCTCTCTGGTCCCCAAAGTTGCAGACTAAAAGAGGGGAGGTAGCACTAGTGAACCCACAGATCAGCGCGAGAGATCGAGCCGAAGACCTTCGCCTTCGAAGAAATAAGCTGCGAGGAATAAAACGTTCCTCCCAGCCGATATAGTAACAGTATCTGTCATCCTTAAGTGACCACATGAGTTTTTACAAGTTGGATATTAAAGAGATTAAATAATAAAAAACCCCAAACCCAACCCACGTATGGCGATAATAAGACCCTTTGTTTATCATCCCACGGAAAAATGAAGTTGCTAATTGGAAAAAAAATAAACCTAAAATGCCTTTGGGTTAATAATGATAGAGGTTAACGGTGGCATCCCTCGGAAAGGGGGAGGGGAGCGAGGCGCTCGGTGACTGCGCTTGGACGGCGACCAGGGACCAGCGCACCAGCCAAACGGGGCTGGGGGGGCGGGGGTGAGACACCCCCTCCCGTCTTCGGAGAGGCTCGGCTTGTATGTTCGCCTCTGATCCGGAGACACGAGGTGAGGAAGGTCTGTATTGTAGTCATGTCCTCGCTAGATGAAATCTCAGTCAATTACTTTGAAATCTGCAGCTTGGCTTCTTTTCATTCTTTCCAGGTGAAAATTCAAACGTTTTCTGTTGTCGCCTGGTCCTTTCTTTCCTGAAACAAGGCACCCAACTGTTCCGATATTACCATTCAAAAACAGGTTCTGTGGCAAACCTCATTTGTGAATCTATTACAGAGATTAATAGATTATTTCTCCTTTTTCAACTAATTCTCAGTGGGGAAATTTAACCATATGGTAAGGAGAGAATTAGAATTTCATCACATTAGAGCAAAATGTAATGAAAAGAGTCCAACACCTGGGGCCAACTCTGAAAGACACAATTAAAAGGTTTTTAATGAAACCAGAGAAACCAAAAAATTTCATAGCCTTCAGTAATCCTGCCACATAAGGATGATTTACTGGAAGTGTTGGGAAATATTGTTTTTACTGATGTCATAAGAATGAAAACCTGCCACTAAATACTCTCAGCGCTAAGAGTAAAGCGAGAGTGAGAGGAGCAGCGGGACAAAATTCAGACCAACTCCTCGGGTTGCCACTTCAGCTTCTGGGAGAGGGCAGAAGGGCTCGGAGGAGAACCCGAGGGAAGGGAGCAGGGAGACGGGCACGCTCGGGGGTAACCGGGGCGCCGGGGCCGCTTCTTGCCCTGGCTCCGGCAATCCCGGCTTTTGGGAGCGGAGCGGGGTGCTCCCGCCCAGCCGGCCTCGCCGGAGGGAGGCACGGATATGCAAAGAGTTGGTCAATCACAATTAAAAAAAAAAAAAAGTTTGGTGGGTTTTGCCCTTTCTCACCCCGCCTTCCCTTCTCCCCAGATCGGTTCATTTTCGAGGTAACGGATGGGGCTTTGTATTTTTTATAAGGGCACGGGGGATAAGCACTCGAAAGCGGCAATCTGCTATTTGAAAACGGCTAAGGGGAGGAGGAGGGAACCTCCCCGTAGTTGGGGGGGGACACGACCATCCGCCTGCCCGGGAAGCAAGGTGGACTTTGGCGGTGGGCAGGAGTGGGCACGGCGGTTCGGGTTGGTCCGTTTTGGGTTTTTTTTTCCCCTTCCTTTCTTTCTTTTTCTTTCTTTCTTCCTTTCCCAGGCGATGCTTTTCGGGAAGATGGGGGGAGACGGGGGGGGGGCCTATAAGTTAATGTAAATGCAGGGGGTGGGTGGGCTGGGGTGGGGGGTGAGGGTGTCACTCCTGACTCCACGGCTAAGTTAGCAGAAGTCTGCTGGCAGCACTCGGAAGGGGAAGTGTTGAAGCGGGCTTTTCTGCAGTGCAGGGCTGTAATTTGCTGAAGAAGGCAAAGAACATCCTTCGATCTAAGTAGGGCTTTTAGTGTGCTCATTGATGAGTGAAAGTCGCCACACATGTCAAGCTAAAGGCAGTTGTTGGGTTACTAACAGGACACAACGTCTTGCAAACATATGCGTTAAGCTGTGTATACAGATGGCAGGGAGAATAATGGAGCAGGCGCCTCTTATAAAGCTCTAGCTGCTGCCTGTCTTCAGACCTGGGAAATGAAACTATTCAGACTCAGGGCCAGATAGCGCCTGGGATTGTTTGTTACCGTTTTAATCCTATTAATTAAAACGTTAACCTGATTGGGTAGAAAGCTCTGTCCCAACAGGCGAGTCTTCTTCATAATAACCTACTCTCAGAGATAATGATGTAAAAGACTCCCCCGTCTGCGGCGGCTGCTGGTTGATGGGTCCGGAAATCTCTTGAAGGTGAATCCAAGCAAGATAAACGGTGGAAGCGGCTCCGCTGGCAGCGCACAATGCCCCAGCGCGGCGCCTGCTGAGGGCGAGCCGGAGCCGCAGCCGGAGCTGCCGCCACAGCCGGAGCCGCTGCCGCCGGAGCCGCCGGAGCAGGGGCAGCCGCCGGAGCCGGAGCAGGGACAGCCGCGGCGCCGGGCAGGGCGCAGCCCCGGCGGGAGCCCGTTTCTGCCAGCGGGACGCCGGGGAGCCGCCCGCCGCGGCGCGGAGCCTTGGAGGAGCGGGCCGGGAGCTGAGGGGGGCGGAGGAGGCGGAGGCGGAGGCGAGCGGGGCGCCGATGGAGCGGGCGCTGGGGCTGCCCGCAGAAGAGGACCTCTTCCACAAGAGCCTCGCCGCCTCGGCCAAGCGCATGGAGTCCGCCTTCCGCTCGCCTCCGGGGCTCGACCTCTCCCACCCCCGCGACCGCCAGCCCTCGCCGCTCGCCTGCTACGAGGCGGCGGAGCCCGAGGCGCTGCTGCAGCCCGGCGTCGGCGGCGACCCGCTGGCGCTGCCGCCGGGCTCCGTCTGCGTGAAGTACGGCGAGAGCGCCAGCCGCAGCTCGGTGGCCGAGAGCAGCGGCGGCGAGCAGAGCCCCGACGACGACAGCGACGGCCGCTGCGAGCTGCTGCTGCGCGGCGCCGGGGGGGACCCGCGCGTCGCCTCGCCGGCGGCGGGCGGCGGCGGCGGCGGCGGCGGGGGGGTCGGGGGGCTGAAGGCGGCCGAAGGCGGCTGCTCCAACAGCCACGGGCACGGCGGCAGCAAGAAGTCCAAGGAGCAGAAGGCGCTGCGCCTCAACATCAACGCGCGGGAGCGGCGGCGGATGCACGACCTGAACGACGCGCTGGACGAGCTGCGGGCGGTCATTCCCTACGCGCACAGCCCCTCGGTGCGGAAGCTCTCCAAGATCGCCACGCTCCTCCTGGCCAAGAACTACATCCTGATGCAGGCGCAGGCCCTGGAGGAGATGCGGCGCCTGGTGGCTTATCTCAACCAGGGCCAGGCCATCTCGGCCGCCTCCCTGCCCAGCTCCGCCGCGGCGGCGGCGGCGGCGGCGGCTGCGCTGCACCCCGCCCTTGGCGCCTACGAGCAGGCGGCCGGCTACCCCTTCAGCGCCGGGCTGCCCCCCGCCACCTCCTGCCCGGAGAAATGTGCCATTTTCAACAGCGTCTCCTCCAGCCTCTGCAAACAGTGCACGGAGAAGCCTTAAGCGCCGTGGCCGCCCCCCGCCGCCGCCGCCGCGGCCCCGGGGGGGAGCGGCGACAGCCGGCGGCCCGGCCCCGGGCCGGGGGGCGCGGGGGCGGCGGAGGGACTGACCGCTGCCCGGCCCCCGCCTCCCTCCGCCCGGCCTGGCCTCGCCTCGCCCTTCTCCTCGGGTTTTGCCGAGGCAGGACCGCGACGGGAGCCGGCGCGCGTGGGGCGCCGGGGCGCGGGGCCGGGGGTGCCGCGGGGAGGGCGCCCGGGCCGGGGGGCGGGCGGGGGAGCCGGCGCTCGCGGGGCGGCCGCCGCGGCTCCGGACAAAGGAGAGGCCGAGAAATGGCCGGCCGGGCTGGGAGCCGGGGCTAGCGCCGGGGAGCGGGACGGAGCGCAGCCCCCACCCCGCTCTCCTGGCCCCGGGGAGGGCGAGGGGAAGGGGCGGCAGAGACCCGGGCGCGGAGATGGACGGGACAAATCAAAGAGGGCACTTGAACATAGGGTTTTTTTTAATTATTATTAATTAGCAGTATTATTATTATTATTCTGAGCCAGGAAACAAACAAACTTGAAATGTAAACTTATTATTTAAGCGACTTGCAGAAACAAAGAGACTTGGACCCATTGCTATGGAAGACTTTGTATTTTTTATCGTCTCTAAACTTTGATCCTGTGAAAATGCGCAAAGTTTGGTGAGAGTGACATAAAAAAAAATCGAGAGAGTTAAAAAAAAAGACAAAAAATAACTGATCAGACCCCCTACTGCGTGTGGCTGAAAGTATCGCATTTTTAAAGGAAATATTTATGTGCACCTTGTTTCTTTCCACTTTGCAATGATGTATAAACAAGACATGCTATTTATTTGTTATTCTTTAAATGACCCTTCCACGCCAACAATATTTATCATGTGTTAAGGTCACGGGTCTTATGTGCAGTTACTTTAAATGCTTCTAAAATTCTGTTTATGGATTAACTTAAACTATGTGCCAAGTGTTTAAAACGTTTATTTGCCAACAACCTATAACCAGAAATGTTGATGTATCCGAGCTGCTTAGGTTTATGAAAGGTCATCTGGATTTTAAGTTGCATCATCCCTGTATTTAAATTGAGCTTTAATAAATTGCTTCAGTCCAAAAAATTACAGGAAAGGTGTATTCTTAATTGCTCAACCAACTGATTTTTGGAAGGGTATTCTTTGCATTATAACAGGTAATAGCTATTTACTTTTACCAGGCATCAGAGCAATAGCTGCTACAAGAACACTTGCCAAGCCAATGTTTTCCCAGGCGCTGTGTTTTCAAAGGTATAATTTAAACCGCTTTTAACGTGTATGTAAATTATTCTGACTGTGGATGATTGTTTAAATTGAAATACTTTAAAATACTTTAGGCTGATTTACAGAATGCGTGGAATTCTTCTCTTTTTTTCTGGGGTTGGGGGGTGGGAGGGTGGGAGTTTTTTGGAAGAAAAATGAGAGATGAAAAGCAAGAAGTAGCTATTTACCCAAAGTGAGCCTTCAGTTTGAGTTTGCATGGCTGGGTGGCTGTCTCTCTGCCATTTGTAAATCAAGATTTTTTTTTTCTTTCCTTTTTTTTTTTTCCTTTTCAAAAACGAGTCCTGCTATTTTCCACTACTTGCAGATAATACAAATTCGGACTGTCAGGTTGGATGGCAAAAGAGGAGCCATGATGGATCTGTTGGCAGGTCACGGATGTGTAAAGAGTGATATATATTAAATAGGTCAATCAGATTATGACGGCAATGTACGATCGTTTGTATGTGTATCTATGTCGGAAAGAATCTTTATTAAAATATTTTGAACAAACGCTTGTATTATGCTGTGCTTTGTTAAGCATGTATCTCCAGATTTAAGGGGGTGGGGGCAGGTAGTTTCCTTTCCTTTGCCTCGCGCCGAGTGCTCCCCAGCACCCCCCGCAGCCCCTCTCCCGGCTCAGGCGGTCCCAGGGAGGGGAGCGAGAAGTAATTCCCCGCGGTGCCGTTCTCCCGCGTCCGCGGCGGCCTGATCCCGGCTGTGCGAGACAACCGTGGGGCAGCGCAGGGCCCTGCCCACCCGTCCAGCAGTTCCACGCACGACCCTCTCCGACCGTGTGGCTGGGTGCGCCCCGGGCTGAGCTGCAGGACCGCCTCTCCCCCTTGCCTCCTCCCTACACCCTAAGTTTTGGAGCCGCCTCTCCCCTCTTGGACCCTCCACCCTGCTCCAAAAAACGAGTGCAGAGGGAGCAGGCACCTCCCCAAAACTGCCCACCCCTCGGCAGGCCCGGGCCGGGGGTCCCGGCAGAGCCGAGAGCCGGGGCCCCACCCGGTGTCCCCGCCCTGGGCCGGCGGCCTGTGTCCGGGCAGCCGCCCCTCCCAACGGCGGCGGCAGCACACGCGGGGGAAGAAGGGGATAAATATTTTCTGCTCCACTTCCCATCAAAAAAGATTAATCAGAACCTGTAACTTTTCAGGAAACATAACTGTAAAGTGCCACGGAGCTGTGGGAAGGCAGCCCAGAGAGGGTGGGCAGATCAGCCCCCAGGCGCAAGGAGAAGCGTCTCTCAGCATTTACTAGACAAAGGCTGGGTGCGTCTAATTATGATTATTAAAACAATTTCCATGACGATGTCTAATATTATGTTAATTTGAAAACAACTGTGTATGAAAACTGTCGACTATAATACCTAAATTCATTTAATGAAACACATCGTTAAGGCAATTAAACCTCCTGGATGTGATTAAGGAACATAATTACGACACTGTTCTGCGCCATAATTGGGTGTCTTTAATCAAGGGGTAAAGTGATCAGCAACACAGCCATTAGTTTGTATTGTTCTGTCTCTGCTGTCCATCACTCTGATTAGGAATTAACCACCGCCACCAGCTTGGCGTGGTGCGTGCCTGTGTCTCTGTGTGTGTGAGTGCGTATAACATCGCAGGACACATTTGCTGCAAGATTTACCGCTTAACATCCCTGGCTCCCGAGCAGGCTTCCCGGAGAGGTTCCCCTGGAAGGCGCGGGCGCTGCTCGGCTGTGCCCAGGCATAGGACGGGGGGGGGCGGCAAGCGAGGTCCCGGTAAACTCCTGGAGCGGCCGGGACCGGGGCTGGGCGGGAGGCAGAGGGCTGTGGGAGGCCCACACTCCGCCTCCCGGCTCCCGCGGGAAGGGGCCGAGGCGCGGGCGGCGTGTGCGGGGCGGCCGCTGCCGTCTACGGCACATCGGACGGGCTCTGCCTTCACCTCTCGCCTGCCTCCGCTTCGGAGCGAGGCGAAAGCGGAACGAAAAAGCTTTTTCCGTCCCTGGCCACCGCTGCCGTCCGACTTCGGGCTCGTTTGCTCCCTCCTTGCTTATTTCGGAGCGGGGCGAGGGGTCCGTGCCGGGCAGAGGTGCCGTCGCTACCGGCCCGCCGCGGCTGCCCCCGTCCCCGGGCAGGCCTCGTCAATGCCAGCGCCGCCTGTGTCGGGGCTGGGGGGAGGAGAGAGGCTCCTCCGCCTCTCTTAACGCTTGCTAGAGCACTTCGCCAGAAAGGAACATGTCCCCCTTCCAAGGAGCTTCTTCCCCGTTTCCGACCGCCCCACCGAAGCGGGGGCTCCGCCAGCCTCCTCTGAAGGCTCTCCCTGCCCCCGCCGCTCAGCCCGGCTCCCTTCCCCTGGCCCCTTCGCCCGGCCCTGAGCCTGAAATCGTCCCAGCATGAGTGACATTGGCTTTCCTAATGTAATGACTTATGAAAGATATAATCATGTGTTAAATTGAATCCTCCGCTTAACTGTTAATGGTGTGCTCTGGGCACATTTACGTATTAGATGCTATGGTAACTAATTACCACTAGAAGAAGGGATAATACACTTTCCAGACTTTGACAAATAATTATGAGTGTTCACATCCCTGCTAGCAGCAGTTGCAGCGGATCTGCTGGAATGAGTAAGTGAATAAATGAATGGGTAAGTGAACTTGTGTGCATGGAGGGGACTAGATAATGAATAGTGGTCAAGTGAGTTTTCTTATTAAAACCTTTAATGAAAATGTGATTTAGGGGGGAAGGGGGGAAAAAAAAAGTGCGACGCTGCCTCTAAACGTAATTAAATCGCGTAATATAAACATCAGAAACATAAATAAGTTTGCTTTTAATTAAAACGCCGCAGTCAAAGTAAATTATCCACGTGCTGGGAAACTTTACAGCAATTAACACTTCTTTTTTGGTGGCGGTGGCGGAAGAAGGTTGTCGGGGGGGTGGGCGGTAAAATAAACGAGCCAGGACTCGGCGACTCTCTCCGGCATCATTTGTAACTTTGACGACTGCACCCGCTGCCGACAGGCCGAGGGATCCCGAGGCTTTAACGAGAGCGCGGAACAGCTCCTTGCCGGGGCGGGACAAAACTTTGGGAAAGTCGCGCTGGGCCCCTGCCCCGCTCCCCGCTCGCTCCGCGGGGTCGCTACCGGCCGGCGGGGCAGGGCCCTGCTCTGAGGGGCTCCGGCGCTAGCGGAGCCCTTCGGGGGCTTCACTCTCGGCTCCTGACGAAGTCCCACACTCGGCTGAAGGCGGGGGCCGCAGGGGTTAAGCCGCTCCCGCCCGCCGGCCCGGCTGCTACCCCGGCCCGGACGGCAGCCGCCGCCGCGGAAGGGAAGCCTGCTAAATGAGCAAAGAGCTGTAGCCAGCCCCAAACGTCCCCGTGGTCATTCACCAGCTCGGTGTCGTGTCCCCCCCCGCCCCGCAAGAGCTCCGGAGGGGGATTTGCTCTGGTTGGGCTGGGTTCTGCAGCCTCGGGAAGGGTTAAATCCTTCCCCAAGCCCCTAGTTGCCCTTGTCCTCTCAACCTGATTCAGAGACGTGTAATAAAATATGAAGCAAATTTATGGTCTGTTTCAAGCAGTTTACTGCCTGTATTTTTAAATTCATATATGCACACATAAGAACTATGATCTGTGAATAATTCGAAATGCTATAGGAAAATGATGCATTTTAGATCGAATATAACCGTTTTCCTACATAATTGTCCCGGATTAAAAGAAAGATACATTTCGAACAGAGACAAAGCTGAAAACCTAATGACAGCCATAAACTGCTAGACAGCCATAAATTAACGTCTTCATCAACCACTGAAGGGATCAGTGCTTATCTAAATCAACAATTATTTCTTCCGAGAAGTTGCAGAACAGATTGCCCCTCTAATACTATTTTTAAATCCTCATAATTGAGGATTAGGGGCAAACAATCGCCTTTCCAGGGTAAACCTCTGCACCGGCCGAAGCCCTTCCAAACTCACCTAACACCCAGACAGGTTCCCTAGGAACATCCGCGGGGCTCCGGTCCCCTTTTCCTAACTCCAGCGTCCCTGGAAGCAGGGGTTGCTTCCAAGGAGGGGCGGCAGGAGTCTTTCCTCAACGCTCTCCCGTCCTTTTCAGCATGATTTTTGGTAGGGGGTGGGGGGAACCGGGGACGCAGCGAGCTGAAGCCGGCGCCGGCAGCCGGCGCGGAGCCACCCCGCACCCCCGGCATCCCCCCCCCCCCCTTCCCCCAGCTCCGTGCTAGGCGAACAACCCCTACTCAACCCCGAGCTCAACTAATGCCCATCCACTTTTCAGGTTGCAAGCTTTTTAGCGGCGCGGCACTTCTCTCAGCCGGTTTTGCAAGAGGCTGCTGCAAAGATTTCAATTTTTTTTTTTTTAGAAGAAAAATACGTTGAGAAGATAGCCGATTCACTGGCTCACAAGGTGGAAATGAGACAGGGAAAGACATGCTGCCTGTACGAGGTTAGCAACTAAACTATTTGGAAGAAAGAGGTAGTCGGAACGATGAGCTGATAGAAGTCACTGTCAAAAGTCATCACAGGGTATTTACTTACTGTCTTTTGCCCTCGCTCTAGCCAGAGCCTAGACTTTTAGTCAACTTTGCTGCATTCACAGCTGCTGTTTGGAGGGAGAGAATGCAAACCAACACATAAGTGTCAAAATCGGTTTAACAAAATCTTGCAAGATAGAATCCTGCAAAGCTCCTAGCAGGAACAGCTGAAGCTTAGGCTTCTTTTGATTATTTCTTTTGGTGTAAATAGTTTTGAAGACAAGCACATTTTTGCTATTACAAATGATGTATTCACCCAACCTCACTACTTGAGGTCCCAGGCAAGCCTGATGCACTGGCTACACAGACACAGTAGTGGTTTATATGAGCACGAAGATCCCACTGCAGTTTAATTCTTTGCTTCCAAATGAAAATGGAACATTTTCTTTTTTTAAAAAATGTTTCTATACATGCAGCAACCATCTCTTCATACTTACTACTATTTATAAACATAGACAACAACTTAAGGATCATAATACTTTCATAAGTGTAGTTTTAAGGGGTGTTCTTGTAATGAAATAATTTTTCTGATATGTTGTGGGTATCAGGACGTGACTAGCCAGGGTACATAGAGTGGTTTAGGTAATAGGCAGGAAAATACTTTACTTTCTATGGTCTTGACAGTTAAAATAACTCTATTCTATGAATTAAGCATATGTCATGCATAAATTGGTGTCTCGAATTATTTTAAAATACAGTGCCATGCAAGTAACATCAAGAAAGCACCTAGTGTCAAACCAAATATTAGATAAAATACAGTGTTAGAAGGTCTTATTAATCCCCCCAGCTATCTTTCAGACCATCGTGGAAAGCTCACTCAGAAATGTGCCCTTCAAGAAATCTCAAACAATGCAACCTTTTATTTATGAACTTCAGCAACTTTTAATATAATCTGAAATTAAAGCAATTGCACAATTGCAAACACATTTATCAAACCCAGAAAAATGCTGCAGGTCTATCTCCTCTAGGACGTATCTTCAACAACCCTCACAGCCATACCCGACAAGCATTTCTGCATGAAGGAATGAAGAAACACTAAATGGCTTTAGGGTACAACCTTCATATTAAATACCTGCTTGTAGAACTCAGCAGCTACAGTGATACCCAGAAAAGCCAAGTTGTGCTTTGCTGACACAGTGCTGCATATTGTAACAATTTTCATTCATTTCCCCTTTTTAAATGAACGCTATGAGGGGACAAAATATTCTACATTAGGTAGTACATCTTCTACTATACCGAGATTTCCAAAAGGAAAAGTGTAGGAGCTGTATTTGGGAGTCACCAGTGGATGGCAAATCTTTATACTCATTTTGAGTAATGTCCTAAGAATGTCAGAACTACTACTTTTTTTTTTCTGATAAACACTGGCTTAAGTTTGATGGGGGGGAAGCAGACTTGATAATTTCCTAAATTCAAATGAGTTGCTCCATGCCAGTGCTGAATTAAAAGTTTTTTTGCTTTACAGAAATACCTTTCAAGATCAAGTAACAGAAAAATGCTCTATGCTGAATAAATAATTTAAAAATGAAAGCAACAGTTGTGAATCTGTGAGAAAAATGTAAATGTAAGCTTGAAAAAAAATACCATGGACAGTCATTCAATATTAAAATAGAGATATTCATTTTTATTGTGTCCTTGAAATATAAAATTCACTTAAGATGTTAGATTACTAAAATAATGAAGTTTCAATCTTCTTGCTCAGATATTCACAATATACCTTATTTGATCTAACAGTAAGAGCCTTAATGATGGATATTAACTATTAAAGTAGAACCTAACCATTGTTCATCTATATACAAAACGTCAGTTTGCACAATTAAGAGCAATTCACAATCTTTTGAGTGTCAGAAAGTTCAATAATAATGAAATAAAAGATCATTTATAATTCCACAAGAGAAATTCACAGACCAGTAATTATTCATATAAAGAGCAACACCAAAAATAGTGACATGCAACTGGCTTAAAAGCATAAACTAAAGAACAACTCATACATGTTTTTGTATTAGCACATTAGGACATACCGGCAGAGATGTGACAGCCTAATTTGCAAACAGGTACACATAGACTAGCATGGTCTTTTTAAGTAATGTAACAGTTTAAAAAGCTTACAATAGCTTATAGCAGTACTGAGTGCCAGCATGAAAATGGAGAACACATGAGCTGTAAATTAAAGTAAGAATAATAATTTAAAAAAATCACATTTTAGCATTCACATTAGTTGATGATGAATTCACTTTTCGGGTGCTACAAAGGGCCATACTGACTTAGTAAACCTATTTTATAGGAGAAAAAAGGTGATTTTTTGTATTACCAATATAGCCATAGGGAGCGACAACTTGCAGCCGGAGGCTGGTACTGACCGGCCGAGTCACGTCTCACACTGATCGGCGCGTGCGCCATTTCACCGGAGGAGCAGCGGCGAAATTCGAGGCGCAGCCTCGCGCTCCTCCTGGCTGACCCTACGCCGGCCGGGTCAGCGGATGAGCCAGGCAGGCATCGCTGGGCTGGCCGGGCAGACCCCCCTGCTGAAGTGGAGCGGAGGGACAAGGAGGCACGGGGCCCGGCGGCCGCCCACCGCGCACCTCGGCAGCACCACCGGCAGCCGCACGCTTGCAAACAGCACTGCCGTTTCTGCTTAGGTCATTCTGCCATCTTGGTGCCCTGGCGACAGACACTAAGAGCTGGTCGCTTCTGGGTTCTGCGGCAGAGGAGGTCATCAAAAGCCGTATCGCTCCCTACGTCGTGAGACACGCTCTCCTCGGCGCAGCACGCTGCGGCCAGCTTGGCTCCAGCTGGGACCTCCGGGGATGGTGCACACTCATCCCGTTGCGCTGCTACGGCACACCGACCGGGAATACTGACACCGTGGGCCTTTCACTCCCCGCTCCACGGAGACCGAGTCACTCCTGGTCAGACCCGCTGCCGACTCGCAGTAAGTCACCTCCTCAGCTGCTGAGGGCACGGACCAGAAGGGCTTAACGTTTCCTCGGTCCTGCTCTGGCTCTCGTGACTTCACAGGGGAGGGAGGCGTACCTCCGCCACAGCTGGGGCACGCTGCGGCAGTCATGCACTGTTTACCAGCACAGCTAACCCCCCGTAGCATGGGCTACCAGGGACATGGCTCCAGGAGAAGCTGGGCAGGCCCTGCTTTAAGTTTGATTATTTTGGTCCCTGAGCAAAAAGAGCAACGAACTCTTTCTTATCCCAGCAGAACGCTGGCCTCTTGCGGGTGCCCAGCGTGCTCTCCAACCTTGACACAAGGCCTCCACGCGCCTTCACGGAGGTTTCCTGCAACTCCGGGGAAAGATTCTGACTTTTTTTTCATTTTAAATGAAAGCATGCCCTACAAATTTCAGCTGCTATTTTGGAGACAACCTAGCTCTTCTTTTAATTTCAAAATAGATACTATACAAGCTGATCAGCAATTAATCTGAAATTACTAATGATTTGCATGTACTTTTGGCACAGTCCTACTATGTCCTACCAAATTATGCAGCAGCCTGTGATATTCTAATTCAAAATCCTAAAAATAGAATACAATTATATAAAAAAGTCTTCTGTTTAAAACAAATACCTACTGTTATTTTCGCAGTTACTTCAGGTTTGTTTCAAAGTTGGATGCCAAAGGAAGATTTATCATAACTGTGGCATGAGACATTTCACAGCTTACATTTAAGCAATAATGGAATACAGTCAACAGTATAATGATATCAACATTTCCTCTCTCAATAAACCAGGCTCTAATGTCCAAACTGGATTGTGAGCTATGGCTGAGTACAGAATAGCTCCTACAGAGTAACTACAGCAGTAAGTAACTTCAGTACAAGAATCTCTCCATAAAAACAAATTTTATTCTGTGGCACAAAGCAATAATCAGCTTTTGCTGTTGATTAAATGTTGAAGCAAAGTTAAAGCATTTAATCAACTGCAAAGCCCATTTAATGTAAGTGTACTCCAACACTGTAGACATTATTGATATTATATATGAAGGGAAAATGTTTATCCAGTATATCTCACAAAACCACAATTTTCTCCTTGGAGGATTTGGAATGTGGCTGTGCCAATCTCTGAAAACCTTTCTACTGATGCTGATGCTTATTTAGGGTATGTGCTTTACATGAATAACTAAATAGGCTTACACACAAGTAACAATAAATAATTCTAATCCTTAGTATGTATGTATCAGTTTCCATCCACAGGCCATCAAGTGCTTTAGAGAGGAGTAAAATTTCTGTTTTTAAAAGACATGTGACATTTAGGAACAGGAAATTTCAGCTCAATATTCTCAAAATGAGCTAGTGGTTCTGATGCTCCACTGGGAATAAAGTTTTCAGACCTCTGTGTCTTTTGCACAAAGTAGAGTGGCCGGTGGTTTTTTTGAGCATCCTGCCTCTGACAGCACCAAAGCAGGACACTCCGAAAACACAGCAATGCAAACAATGAAATACTGGGAAAAAAAAGCCCAGTCTTTTTAACAACTTGCTCAGCAATCACTGAGGATTTTCTATAATGCCTCTGAGTACTCCAGCTCCAGATGACCCAGCAATTAATTCAGCATCTATAGGACAAATCTGAACTCAAGTTCAGACAGCGGTAACACTTCTGTGGTCGGTTAGCTATTTAGAGAAATGCAAATCTTGGCATAGAATATATCAAGGCTTGGCTGCCCAAACTAACCTTCTCTTGCAGTGATTATTCATCTTTCTTCCCGTTTAACTTCTATGAATGATGACTGGACACTGCGGAGTAAGAGGGGAAGTCCTGTTCATGTACAGCATCATTACTCATCTGCTGGCAGTGCGGGCAGAACTTATGCTGACACATCCCAAAGAGATGTTTTTTGGGAATACAAGGCAAGGCCCACAGACATGGCTACTCTCCCATCACAATTATCATCTTGGCATATTGAAAGTGGCCAGCCATGAGAATCCTCATCAGTCTCTGAAGTGATGGCTGGGAAGAGAGACAAGGCCTAAAAATCTCAGATCCCACACACTAGGAAATTAATTTTTGAAACATGAGCTGGTCACCCAGCGAAGCAGGTTGGGCAGCCAGTATACAGAAAACTTCTGTGGCTGCCCAGGGTTGTCACTTGTTCAAATTTTGGCCTCAAGGAAGAGCCTATTTTCCAATGTGTCGATGGACAAGTCTGTTTCCAAACACAGGTCACACTACTCTGCCTATGCATAACTTAGGCATGGTAAAACACTATTCAGAAGTAGTTTTAGATACCACACTTGCCCTTGAAGCCCTCTTCTTCTTTTATCTTGAAGAAACTAACAAACACAAGAAATGGTCAAAATAAACACACGGACATAT
The DNA here is from genome assembly GCF_964289735.1 of Phaethon aethereus. Lineage (NCBI taxonomy): Eukaryota > Metazoa > Chordata > Aves > Phaethontiformes > Phaethontidae > Phaethon > Phaethon aethereus. Next base: position 40,299,441 of record NC_138582.1, on the reverse strand, counting down.
TACTAGGAAAACAGTGAGACAAACAGAAGGTAATTTTTGAGGTGATAGAATCATTTCAAACAGACTCATATATTTTCTGCCTGAAGAATTTACTTTTTTGGCTCAAAAGCCAAAATAGATGATTTAGGTTTGATGCAGAGCCTGTTAAAATCAACAGAACCTCCCTTCTAACTTTAAATGACTGCAGGAAAAAATCACAGATTTTAATTTCTTTGCACTGCACCAAAAAAAAAAAAAAAAAAAAGAAGAAAAGCTTCACCCTCAGTACACAAAACTGTTGCCAGTAAGTCATCCCCCATCACCCTACACAGTTTCCATTGCATCTTTCAAATAAGGACTCAGACACTCAAGACCATGAAGGGAACAGAGTAAATAAAAGGTTAGAATATAATCATTAAAAATTCTTTCACTCTCTAGAATTAAATTCCCCCTTTCTTGCTATTATGCTTCTATGAGCAGATGCAGAGATGCCTCCAGATGGTGGGTGTATGGGGCCTCCCAGTTTAACAAGGGGAACCCCTGTGACCAAGGGCTGCTGAGACCATTTTCCACATAAATGGCCTGGATTCAGCTTGACGTCATCCTCCCTGTAAATCTTACTTGACTCATGGCCAAGAGTATGGGGGTCCATCTTGTAGGGTTGTTGGGCTACTTAGCCAAACTCTTGTCATCTCACCTCACTACTCAGAACTCAGGCAGGAAAAATTGAAGTTGCATGTCCCCGTATCTACCTCCAGTCCAAGGGCTTTTCTCCTTAGAAACAAATAGGAAGGAGGTAAAAGCAGAGAGGGAAAAGCAAACATTTCCAAAAATACAAAGCTGAGTGAGGAAAAAGAGTGAACACGGAGATTAGTAGAAGGCATATAGGCAGCTGCTTACTTTCTTAAGGACCTTAGCTTGTAACGAAAGGCAATATCAACGTCTGGCAGGAGGATACCAAGGCCCATACGACTGTTATCAAGTCTGACAGCTTTGTTCTCCACTAGTTCTACATCAAAATGAGCCAATAGTAAGAAAAGAAACATCTTCATCTCATTCATTGCGAGGAACCTCCCTGGACACATGCTGATCCCAGAGCCGAAGGGCATTAGGAAATACTTCAGTTTTCTTCCTGCCTTGTAGAATGTGGTTTTCTTTTTGCCATTCTCTATGTATCGATCGAATTTATATTCCTGAAAATAAAAGAGAAAGAGAGAGAGAGTGTGGTATCTAACAAGGCAGTTACATGAGTTGCTTTGTTTGCACAATGGTAACACTTCTGAAACCCAGAAAATAAGATAAAGACCAAGACAAGGAGCTGACAGCTTCTCCTTTTTAGTTGGTTCCCTCAAGTTTCATTAATTCACATTATTTTCCCTGCAAAGAACATTCCTTAAATCTACTTACTTAGCTTAGCCCTTTTATCTCAAGCTCCTTCAACTTCCACGTCTCCTCCACTGAGTGTCTGGCCTATATTGATTGTAATTAAACTTTGACCGCTTTGTAGCAGGGACAATGAACCTTAGTGGAAGGACAATTTTCTTGTAAAGTATCGTACACGCTCAGTGTGGTACATACATCATGAATAAGGATAATCTCCCAAATTCTGCAAACGCCTATGAATAAACTAATGTATTGCACCGATCTTGTTCTTGCAAGCTAGAGCAAAACCCATCCTTCTTTTGCACCCAGTGGTGCAGATTATTCGAAAACCAGACCTGATGCTTTGCAGTCAATTTTCCCTTCAGCTGGAAATGGTTGCCGCTTAATTTGCCACATCTGACCTTCAGTTTGCTCCGGAAGCTGTGCACAAAGCAGGACAACCACCAGTGACTGACCATTATAAAGAGGGTGCTTTCAAGTAAGGCTTGAGGTTGCGCTTGTAACCTAGGTTCCATAAATTGAACATCTTTCTGGTTATTTTCCAGTAGCAGGATCCCTGTTTAGAGATAATTCATGTTTTTGAATGAAGGAGATCTGGCATCCTCACTCAGTCAACAGCAAATTAACCACTTACAAAATCCTCCTGCATGCTTTGAATAAAAATGACAGACACTTCTTGCTTATGGTCACTCATTAGCATTTGTCCTGCTTTGCATACATCTGCTATAGCAGCAGCCATTTGGAGCTGGCTGGGAACAAGTCAGTCAGACAGAAACCAACCTCAACTGATTAAAAAAAAGCACACCACAATGAAAAATACACTGATACTGATCTCCCCATTAGATTAAAGGCTCTGAAAATCATGCACTGCAGGTCTTGCTGTCGAGAAAAAACTGTGGCAGGGGAGGTGGTCTACGAGAAACGGAACAAGTACAAGGTGCACTGGAGGGGATGTAGCTTTGGGTGTTGAAGAACAGGAGCTCGTTCCTCCAAATGGCAGAGGCCTGGATTTTCTACAAAGATAAAGGTGATTATATGCATTTTTCCACTGACAAGTAATCCTTTTCAGTCTCTTTGAACCCCCCAGCCAAAAGGAAGCATGCCATTTTTTTTCCCCTGGTTAAGTTATTGCTTCATTTGAAGAAGCACAGTAACAAATGAAAGCCCAGAATAACACTTCTTCCTTAAAAAAAAGATTCACTTCCTGAAATGTAAATCCTGCTGGTCTAAAAAAGCACTGCTAAATATGAACTGTGATAGCTTAAAAAAACAACTCAACCCAACACAGAGCTCTTCACTTTGTTGGAACATTTCCACAAGGTGCACCCCTGGCATCTGGAACAATTAAGAACTGTGGTATTGAACACATAGACACACTGGGTCAAACCCTGTGCTTTCTTTGTGATCTTAGGAGCCATCTGAGAGTCGAAATTACTTTTAACAAAAAATAAATTCGTGTCTAAGGAACTGGGAAAGCAGAAAACAAGTGTGAGACAGGAATGGAGCCAATGACAGTGGCATCAAACTCAGGCTTGTGCTGCTGAAGCCCCTCAGGTTGTACAGTGTTTCCTTAAAAGCTATTTCACTGGCTAAATAAAGACTAATTTCTGACAGTAAAGGAACTTTCAGCCATGCACAAGGCCTCCTTGGAAGAGACAGGGTAAAGGAAGGTGAAGACACTGAGCAAGAACAGGCGATGAAGTTCTGTGTGGATGGCCTGCTAAGAGTATTATGAAAACTGAGCAATCTGTAAGTCTCCCTCTGTCACATCTCGTATTTAGCTTTGCTTGGGAAGCCACCACGCAGGGTTTCCTGCAGGGCTTCCTGATGTTTCGCTCTATGGGATTTGCGGAGTTCATTTACTGAGCTCTGTCACTTAGCCGAGTTAGGATTTAGGGGTTCAATTACCCACTTTATTAAAAAAAGACTCATTTATTTAGGCTTTGATGAGAAAGAGGTCAACAATATATGCTTATACAATATGGTGCCAAAGCAGAAGATAGCTTGAACTTAAATTTATGTATCCAGGAGAAAAGCTTTGCTACAAAATTATCTCGTCAAGCTGCCTGTTTTCCCAGGGAAGTTTTCCCTAAATACATGACAAGCTCAAGACTGCACCTTTCAAAAAATTCATTCTCCAATCTCTATCTGATCCTCAGTAGTTATTGTTGAAAGCACACTGCATATTTTAAGAACCAAACAGAACAGTGATTTCCCCACTTTTCGAGAGGGCCCATGTGCTGAAATCAATGTACTGCAATGTGTGGACTGCTCATTCACTATCAAAAAGATAAAATATATGAACTAAAGCTGTACTGTGAAAGCTGAGCAGATATATTCAAGCAATGGAAATATGGTAATATATTCCGGCAATTATTGGATAAGGGAAGGGATCAGTTTCCACACTGATGCTTTTGGTCTAGGACCTAAACAAACAGATGGACTTTTGACAAACCAATAATGTTCTCCAAAATAAGTGTTAAGAATAAAATGAGAAAAAGCTTATTTGTTAGTTGTTGCTTTTCAAGGATAGAAATATTAATCAACTATTTGCCAATATATGCATTATTTTTTAAATACCTAATTTTCTCAGCAGGCTTTGTCTTCATTTTTGGGTGGGAACACGGGCAGAGCCCTCCTGGATGTCATTTTCATTTTTATGGCTCCACTGTTCCTTGCTGTGACCATACCTGACACCTGCTAACTCCGACATGCTCCACACCTCCTTTCACTGAGGGTCGAGATGCTGTTCCGCACCAACAAGGCACTTGAATCTCATCTTTCCTCTGCAACCTCATATCCTGACATTCTGAAAGGGAGAGCCTCAGGGAGCAACGCCTCTAACATGGGTTTTCTAGAAAGATGTAAAAAATTCCAGTTCCCTTCTTTGGCTCAAGTGCCAAGGGTGGAAATTGCATGGCTGGGAGACAGCCATGTGCTTAGGAAAATGGGGATGAAGGTAGAAGCTCTTGCTTCTCAGGCAGAGGTGGCATTTAACAGCCTCAGCATACGCCCCTGCGCTTCCTCGGTGGCACCCTAGGCCGGGGACAGCAATCCGGGGGAGCAACCCAGCGGAGATGAGGACTATTCAATTTGCATGCAGGTGGTGAACTTCTGAAGCCGTATTAAGGCTGAGGCAGGGTGGATTAATTTCGAGTCTTTGATATTCATTAACTCGAGCATCAGAGAAAAATACAAGGAGATGACACAATTACCCTCCGAGCTTCGCTGCAGAGCAACAGCTTTGCAGTCTCAAGTTCACAACACTCTACTAATTGATCAAGAAGGGGTGAATCTCTACGAAGGGAGGTGAAAAAGCATAAGGCTCAAGTAAGACACTGCTATTATACGGCTTCAGAGAGTCAATGATGCTTTGGGGGCACTTAGCTAAATGGCTCACATTATTTGCTATTTAAACCACCTTCTATTATCCAGCTCTTCTTGGGTATCAAATGATCCACTGCCAAACAAAACCCACATTTATCCTAAAGTTTATGGTAGTCAACGTGCAATTGTCAGTTCCTTTGAAAGCAGTCACAGTCAGTCTCATCACCATATTTCTCTCTTCAGGCCATGAATCCTTTGACCTATAGGGCCCTAGAAAATACATCTGAAAGTAGGAAGATTTGTTCCACAAGAAGGAACAGCAGTACAAAAAAAAAATCACAAACCCACAGATCACAAAAGGCTTGGCTGCTGCAATGTGCCTGGAGTAGGAAGGGTAGCACCAGCTGAATGTTTACCTTAGGATCTTCATAGACCTCAGGGTCCATGTGCAAAATCTGCGGGTAAAGGGCTATCCAGTCTCCTTTCCTCAAACCGACTTCTTGATTCCCTTCAAGCTTGAGAACAAAATCCTCCTGGCTGATGCGAATGTTCATGGAGGACGAGCACATTCGTAAACTCTCGTTTAAGGCACTCTCTGCGATTAAACAAAAGCGGAGTGGGGGGAAGCGTCAGAAATATGGGAGATGATTGGAAGTTATACATGGCTACAGCTGCTGCATCTCGACAGGTTTAGTAGGGCAGACTAAAGGAAAAAAAAAGAAAAACCAAACACCCAGAAACAAAACATAAAGCAGAGACCAGGAGGAAGCAATAAACAACCCCGCAGGGCTGGAGCGGGGGAGCCGCGACGCTGCACCTCCCGATGTGATTCTCCCTGATGGTGCTGAGAAATCCTGTCGGCTGTAGGCAGCACCGAGTTTTGGGTGGAAAGTCATTATTCAGGCATCATGTTGAAAACAACGCAATCAACAGACACGAACACTTTACGCTTTTACATGTATTTTGGCGGTTGCAAGCAAATACCAGTGAAAGCATCTACGGAGCTCTTCAGCTTGCCTTTCGAAAGGTCTTGGATGTAATGGCAGGAGAGTAACGGCAGTTAGAAAAAATCATTTCACTTGTTAATTCTGTAGTCATTCTGAAGATTTTAAAATTTATTTATTTTGTTTTCAGTGTGCTACGCTGCCAAATGATAGTGTCTGTTATGGTCAGAGTGAATGAAAGCAATTCATTATTTGCCTGGTAATTTTAAGAGAGAAAGACACTTTTAATTGGCCAAGAGAAAACAAAACATAGTCCTTTCAGGCTTAGGGAAGGCAAGATTTCTGTCTCCACCATCATATCCTGGAAGGCTCCAGAAGCTGAATGTCCTTGCTTTCCCAGTGGCCTTCACCTTTTGCTCCTAGCACGACAGATTTTATGGCTAATTTCCGGCAATTTATCCTGGCAGTTTGAGGAGGAATTCCTTTGGGAATAATATGCATAATTTGCATAAATCATTCTGATAGCATGTATATCAGCATGTAGCTCCTGTCTAGGGCTGCATCTCTCACTTTGTAATCAAAACTGACTATTTTTCCACCAGCATGTATGGGCATTGCTACATGCGACTTGATTCCTTCTAATCATCAGTGTGAAAAATGGCCTAAAATAGGGTTTCATTTGTACATAATAACCTATTTGTGCCTGCATTTATGTTCTCTGATATCAAATAAGCCTTCTCTAAGTGTTCACCAAGGCACTGTAACTGCTGCACCCAAAAGGTTAGTTTATTAGAGGCAGTAGCTACCCAGTGTAGATGCCTCTGAAAAAAAATAATAACAAATGTTCTTTCACTAAAAATTAAATCTGGTGCAGCATGCATAGCAAATAAAGTGGCCCTGGATGCTTTCTTGCAGGAGGTTTTTCCTTAAGCATGCATTTGTCTAAAGAAATGAGGCTGCGGTCAGCTTTGTGTGGCCAGCGCCGTGATTCAATGTGACGTACAGTGAGTCTGTGCATATTCTTTTGGACTGCCTTCGTTACTATAATCAGGCAGAGTCAAATCGGCTTGTTGGTGACGAAGCCAGAAAAGAACCCTGGTTCCAGAAGATGGCCTCTACTGCGGATAGCCACAAGGCACCTGACACGATAGATTTCAACTGGCAGCGCTCTGGCAACAAAACTTTACGCGGTACAAAGGAAGGGTCCAGCCTCCTCTCCCAGACTGTCTTCAACCTGCGGAAAATGGTAGCTCCACGCCGGTCCACCATTTGGAAATGGTGGCGGCATATGTGGCGACAGCAGAAATCAAACGAGGAAGGGGGAAGGAGGAGGGAAAAAAAGCAAAAAAAGAAAAATAATTATTGAAGAGCCGCTGCGAAATAGCGGGTTTACATTTAACCGCCCAAGCAATGCGGTCACATCCTATCGGCGCACATCCTCCCAGAAAGCACGGCAGTCCCTGCCCGCTGCCGGATCCCAAATGACAATTGGGCAGCATATCTTATGCGGAAGTTAATCACAATAATGGAGCACAAAGTGTGGCTTAGCGGTCAGATCGTAAATGACAAATCTGTTTTACCTTCCAGTACCAGTTATCTGTGGAAGGCAAGCTTGGCTCTCGCTCTGAGCGATCATGCCGATAATCATTAGATGACAAAAGTAATGAGTCACATTATGATCAACAAAGGAGAATGGAGCTTATACGCCTTTGCAGGCTCACATTAAAAAAAATAGACAGTCAGCTTTCCACAAATGCCGGAGCTATACATTGAGAGGAATGACAACTGCACAATAAAACTGCAGCCTTTTCTTGCAGTTGTCATAGTTCAGCAGACACCAGCCATCGCTGCTGACAGACCAGCTGGGGAGCTTGGGAGGCCTTCCATTCTGCACCGTGAGGTACAGTAAATTATCCAGCACGGTAGAGCAACATCTGTTTCTGTGCTTGTGCCGAACAAACAAGGCAATTTAAAGCATACCAAGGGATAACCAAGCAGCAAATGAACATGACCCTCATTTTTTCCCCCCTTCTTACACACATGAGATGCTAAACTTCACTGTGCGAGCGCTACATAAAGCAGCCAGGCTGTTGTTTGATAAGGTGTTGTCAGAGAGATTTTACATATTTTCTGGGGGGGGGGAAGAGATCTCTCTCTCTCTCTCTCATAGTATTGTTATTCTTAGAATCCTCCCACTTCTCTCTTCATTTCTCTTATACTAAAGCTAGCACTTAGCTTCCAATTCATTCTAGATTTTTTTTTTAAAACTGTTTCAATATACTTATAAATATTCAGTCTTTAAACCCTAATTTGCTATACTTAGTTCACATGCCTTCAAGCATTTGTCTTCCAATTTCCACTGAATAAATGCGTACTAATGAGAAATAGAGCAAGCTGCTGAGGCAAAGCTGGGTGACTTGAGCCTGGCCTGCCACCAGCTTGTGATAGGCAGGCAAATTGAGTTAAAATGAAAAGTCTTGTCAGCTGAAATACAACATGGTAGCCAAACAGCAAGCTGTCAATCATCCAGCCAAAACAAGGGACTGCAGGTAATAAAAGGTCATTGCAAATCATAAGTGCATTTGGCTTTCGTGGGCAAGTTAATTTTAATTAAACATGAACTTTATCTGTAAATGTTTTATAAAAGTTATTGTGCATAATGTATTGTTAATTTTACACTAACACATAGCAGGTAATAGGGTACTATAATTATTAGAGTGTATTGTAGGAAAATAGCTATTGAGTATGCAAATATTGGGGGGGGGTCATTTACCCACAGGCATCACGGTGTGCCAACACAAACAATGATCTGAAACAAGTACATTTGCATCTTACTAAGAACTAAATGGTATGGCCCAGCCCATTCCAGGAAAACATATTCATTTCTCTTAATCCAACCAACAATTTTAATGCTTAGCATTTGTGTTATGGCTATGCACTCCATATTAGCAGTTTTTGAGTTCCTACGCTTTCGTGTGTATGAAACAATTTTTCAAGCTGTGCTCTTTTTGCAGGAAATATCTGGGCTTCAACAATGACCTGGGGCAAGAATACTTCACCATACAAATGAATGGACTAATATTAAACAAACGAACTGCCTAAACATGCCTAGCATTAAAGATGCACTAAGTATATCTCTGCTTTACCCCTTGCATTTCCATTATAACCATAAAAACCGACAGACCATTCTCATGTGTCGTTTACCATATTAGAGCTCTGTTGTGAGCCATAATGACTAATAATGTATGTTACTCTACGCACACAAATATGTGGATTTGGGTTTCGGGAAAAGTCTTACACAGACAAAACAAAGTGTGGTGCCCCAGAAATGCCATTGGAAAAAAATAATCAGGGACAAAATTTGCTAGTTTTGCTGTGGGTTGAAAGTTTGGGGTTTTGTTATTAAAAATCACATACCTGTGCTTAGAATTTAGAAATAAATCAGGTCATGTTGTTCCCCAGACCCAAAGAATTTGACCATAATAACAACGTTGCTTCCTGAGAAAGGCTTTTTAGCAATTCTTGCTTATTCTCCATAGCATGAGGAATCCAAAAAAAGGCTCTTGTTATAGTAGGCCAAAAAGAGGACGGAGAATCAGAGTGCTTAAAACAGGAGAATGAGATGACAAGGTGATGAACATACAAGAATCCCACCTGGTCTGCCTTACTCGAGAGCAGGGACACAAATCCTGGTTTTCTGTGCTCTGGGTTGGCGCAGGGGGAGCGGGAAGAGCTCAGTCTCGGAGGTTGGGGCCAGCGAGCTGCAAGGGCAAAGGCAGTGCTGGACCACAGCCTTCCTGCGACGTGGGGATTTTTGGTGCGCAAGCCATGCAAATTGGGACCTCTGTCCCTCCTACACATTTATTAACAAAACATCCCTTTCCACTGAAGCATGAATTTAATTCTCTTATGGTACAGATTTTTTTTCTATATTATTATTTTATGGGACAGTATCCAGCCCTTTATGACTTAAGTGCCAGAAGAATTGAAATCTAGCTTCTGTTCATACCACATTACGTTTAATGCGATTATAAAATTTAACAAAAGCGTTACAAGAATACTACAAAGTAGGATGTGGCACTTTCCTCTCAACACATAAACCAAATCTTACCAAGGTACTTCAAGATTTCAA